>NC_081192.1:4190000-5422500 GCF_902713425.1 Acipenser ruthenus | reverse complement strand
CCATTAGCAGTATAGGCAGACACAAGACTGGCTACAACAGCAACCCCAATTACTTACAAACCTCAGTCTGTAGTGATGCCCTGAAGCCTCTACAGTAAGAATAGTAGAAGTATATTTTCATTCATCATGCAGTATAGCAGTGATAACACAACCTCATATGCTTCCTAGAAATTGCTTCTTGGAATGAATGTACAGTAGCTTTTGCTGGCAACGTTTAGCTAACAGAGAAATAAACTTAAATCTGGCTCCCAATAAAGGTACATATGCAGTAAAGCCCAATTTAAATGGCTTTGAGAAAAGCTCGTTCACAGCCTGGTAATTAATCAAGTTTTCCCTACTGGCCAGGGGCCAATTAAAAGGTTATGCTGCAAAGGTGTATGTATGATGTGGATCAGCACCATTTGACTACATATCACTACGGATTCTCTTGACAGGCTGTCACCTGATTCTTTCTATTAAAAGGGGATAATCTTACATGGACTTTCTCCCAGCAGGCTCTTCACCCTCGCCTGACACATAACCCCTCTCCTCTCCCCTGCAGTGCAGCAACTTTATAACCTTCTGATATATAAAGAAGTGGAGAGCGCTGGTGACCGTTTAGTGCTAAAAATACAGCATGATTCAAACCTAAAGGCAGTGTTAAACCTTTCACATAAGGTTTATGATCCTGCGTAAACAGCATGCTTACCATAAGTAGAAGGAGTCTAAAGAATCCTTGTCTAAAATTGTCTTGGCATTAGAGTTTGCTGTGTAAATATCACATACTACTAGACAGCTGAAAACTCCTATTCAGGAATTTATGGAACTTATAACTTTGCAGGCGTCAAGGAGGCTTTTTTATATAGCCCCAGTGAATCGTGGCACAATATTAATGCACTCTGTTTGAGAAGCTGTAATAAATTATGTTTAATGCCCTACCCTGGCTTTCGTAAGATGCATACATTCCTGGCAAACAATCAATACATAGGGTAATCGTGAGAAGATGCCAAAGAATTTGCTGAAGAGCTGCTTTTCCGTTTTTAATAGATAAAGATCTAACAATAAGGACTGCTGTGTAGGTTCATTTCAGGATCAATATGTGCTTTGTTTTCAGGGAACAGAGGAAAAAATAAATGATTGGATGGTAAATGTTATTCAGCTTCACAATACATTATGCTGCCTCACTCCCAATTTTGAATGCTTTCAAAACTTCAAAGGTTGCATGTAAGGAAGGCGCTAGGACATCAGGGATAGATAGATAGATAGATAGATAGAGATAGATAGATAGATAGATAGATTATAAATATATAAAAAGAGAAGTCAACAATACAGCTTCTTGCCAAATAGCACACATAACTAGTAAAAACACAGTGTAGCTTAACATATGAAAAAATACATATATTAAAATTGAAATGTGTGAGGAGTTACCTCTCTTATGCCATGTTTTCATAAGGTGTCCGGCAGGCTTGAGACACACTCCAGGGATCTTGGCACCGGTGCTGCCCAATCTCCCTCTT
Organism: Acipenser ruthenus; assembly: GCF_902713425.1. Classification (NCBI taxonomy): domain Eukaryota; kingdom Metazoa; phylum Chordata; class Actinopteri; order Acipenseriformes; family Acipenseridae; genus Acipenser; species Acipenser ruthenus. The sequence continues at coordinate 5,421,004 of NC_081192.1, read as the reverse complement.
CCTAGCGGGCTTCCATTCTGCTCCAAGCGTGCTATCTTGGCGGGAGGCCCCTTGGGGTCACCAATGTTGTTGAGCATTTCACAGTTATCCTTCCCATGGCCAGAATCGCTGAGGTGATCCATCCTCAGCACCAGCTTCTAAAATCACCTGCAAGAGAACGAGACTGAATTACACAATGAAAAATGATCAAAGAAATGCCCTTTCCTCAAATGCAAGGAAAACGCTAAAAGAATAAATGTATTTTTTTTCAAAAGACAGAAAATCGAATTATGTATAAACCCAGTCAGTACAGATAACCATCAAGTTGATTTTAAGAAAATACCATATACAATTATTTTTCAGGTTTTAAGACAGATGTATCGTTTCAGTAAATCACCAAATGAACTCCATAATATACTGCAATTTAAATAAACTAAACATTTAATTTACATTAAGAAGTAAGTTCAGCAGATATTTAGGTTTTGACAACTCAGAAAAACAAAAAGCCTGGAATAATTTAATTAGATTAACACATTGTCATTACCAAACATTGATTGCAAATTGGACAGCGAGACAGACTATTTAAAACTTTGCTGACAGCACTATCTGACAAACCTATGTACATCTGGTGTATTACCATCATATAAAAGAGCCATAGTCCCAACTCCCACTTTAGGATGATGTGAAGAGGTCTATGTGAATGCACCCACTTGAAGATAGCATGGGGGGAAGTTTAGAATCTGATTTAATAGCCTTTTGATAGAAATTGCATAACTTTATGATATGGTAATGTTAAACTTTCTTTGCAGATTTTTAGATACATGTTTTGTTTCATTAAGTTTTACTTTCACGTAGACAGTGCAACTTACATCTTGACATCCTTGATAAGTCTAGTATTAAAGATCAAATACAAAGTGAATGACGTTTAATGCTTAAATGAAACTAGACAAATATTAATCTAGATACATTTTTCTACTTGCATTCCAAAACCACGATTTAGGTTATTTATCATTGGGATTACTTGCATTCACTTCAATGCATATTTCCCTGCTAGTACAGATTTTTCTATTTAAATTGTTTTTAAAACTATATATTATGTATGCTTGTCCCGCAATGCATTCCCTGGTGGAAACAGAAAAAAAACAGAGTTTTATGCAAAATCATTCACTTGCAAAATATTCCAGTTCAATGACTAATGCATTTAACAGTTTGTACACTTAAATGGTAAAGAAAAATGCAGCTCTCTGTACAAAGTGGAGTACTAGATACCGACTACACAATGCAAGGAAAATGTATTCCCCCCAATACAAAATGAGTTTTAGAAAAGGGTCTTAAGCTTAAAAATAAAGGAAAAATGGTCTTAGGGTGATAACTTGAAAACTATAATTATTGTAAGTTATTAAAAAACGGTAACAATCAAAATCTCAACCACTCCTGTAGTACAGTGAGCCTCTCTCAAAGTTAAAAAGGTACAGTACAGCATTACATAGCACAGCTGGCAGTCAATCCAAAAGGATACAGGAATAGGATAAACTCTGCAGGCAGAGGCTGCAGTCTTGCCTAGTGAAAAACAATTGTTATTCTACTTTTCACACAGTATGTGAGTTGCAAGTATAAACTTGTAAAGTTACTGAATCTGAAAATACACTGCAATACTCAAAAGTGTCAATGCATTTCTAAGTTCTTCTAGAACATGTTTACTTTAGAAAACGTTTTGTCTTGCAAAGCCTTCCAGAGGCTTAATTTAAAACAGTATTTTTATGCAATGGTTATCCCATGTCCTACAATAGAAGGAGGTGCTATTGTGTTTTTAAATAAAAACAACAAAATGTAGGCTGGAGACCACCCAAGGACTAACACATTACATCAACACCTGTGCGTTATGCGTTTTCTATGTTATAATACTGTATTATCAAGCCTGCAAGTCCTTTTTAAACACCGTGGTTCAAAAACTAATTAAAATAAAATAGAACTCTTATGTTTGTTAAAGATTTAAAGATCAGCGTATATACCATATTGAAAGAACATCTTCGATTTACACTGCTGTCAATCGAAGTATTATTCCGAGTACTGAATAATGGCCAATATTTACATGCACTAGGCTAACTGCAGTCCAGATTCCGCATTTGGTGGAGGTCCAGGTCAGGATTTTGTGGTGACCTTTTAAAGACAAAGAAGCAGAGCAGCATCTAAAAACAGAAACAGTGGCACTGAACTGTCAAATTAGCAAAACCAAACTGAAACTCACCACTTCGAAACTTGAAAGCATAAACACTGCAAACAGAGCGTCTCCTTTCCTTGGCTTGTTTGAAAGAACGGAAAACTTGAAAGTTCAATGCTTTCTAGGTCTGTATAGCAGCGTACATCACGGCTTCTTTATTTATACGGATAATATTCACGATCTCTTAAGGGCAAAATAGGCAACCGTCCAAAGACGAAAGGCAAAACAAGCTACCTATAATCGAGAACTTAACTCGGCTGAAATGAGCAAACTGACAGTCCAGATGTGAATATGGCAAAATCGTAAATTGACAGAGACACTGTTTTGCAGCACATTACAAGTTTAAACAAACATACAGTATATTAAAAATCTGACTGAAAAAGTAAAATGATGTTACAAGTGCATAGAGGAGCCCTCTGGAGTTGCACTATCCAGCAAGACAATATCCAGTGCGTGCTCAATAACCAACGATCGACATTAAGTAAATAAGATACTTAATTGTTTTCCTTTTTTTGTTTGCTATTAACCAGGTCGATATTAAATACGTGTTTCAAAGACTACGTTAGTTTTACCTTCTTTGTCCAGGTATATAAAGCCGAAAAAATGACCTATCTTCTTGTTCTTCTAAGACGATGCATGGTTTACAATATATAAACAGGTAAAAGTGCGTTTTGCTTTCCAATCGAAAAAAAAAGCGGTGCAATAGTATGAGAGATGAATGACAAATCCGTGTATTATGATGTTTTTTTGTTTTGTTTTTTGTGCCCGGACGGAGCTGAGCTTATCTTTCTCTTCTCTCTCTCCGTGTCCCCATTAAATTATTAGTTGTATTGACTCATCACTCCTCCTGCCGCTGCTGTTTCTACTGCCTCTCCTCTTTCTCCTCATTTCAGAACAAAATAACACCGAAATGATCCGGCTTTAAAGCGCCTGGAGAAACACGCAAGCCAGACCTTCTCCAGCACCCAGCGTCCTGGTGAAATAGGGACCTGAAAATGTTACTAAAAGTGGGAAGAAAAGAGAGAGCAGGCTGCAATTTCCGGCTGTGCGCGCAGGAATTTGTAATCAGCTTGATTACAGTGAGGCGGCTCTGCATTTGTTACAGAATAACACACACACAAACACACACTCACACGACATATAATACGTAGGCAGAGAGAGATATTATACATATTGCAATTATTAAGCAAAGCCTTGCAAAATACAACACAAAATAGTTGATTTTTAGTATAGATGCATTATGGATTCTGTAGTACGTCAGTAGCATCACCGGTAGCCAACAGATTGTACGGTGAAGATTAGGGTGGATTAAGGTAGAAGGTAGGGACTGAAAGTAAACGTAAAACTCAAAAAAAAGTATTGGCTATTGCATTTTTTACCGTATCAAAATAAATAAATAAATAAATAAATAAACAAAAACAAAACACCAGTCATGCAGTAGAGTAGGAGCAAAGCAGGTATTAAGAGCTTCAGAACTTACTGAATATGTGAATTAAAATAGCAGGTTCTGCACACAGGCAATAAATAACATTTACAGGTGACACGCAACAGAACAGATAGATTATTAACTGCACTGAATAGATCACATTACAGAACTCCTTACAGCGCCTGACCACAATCCAAATTACACTCACAGGCCACGCACTCAACACCAAGACTTGGGAAAGACAAGGAACTGGCAGAATACTAACAACACACAGCAGCCTGGATTCTACACACAATGATAGTTATCATACATGCCACAGAAACCCCACAGCAGAGGGGGGCTGCAATTGCTGATGCCTTAAGGTGCGCACACTGTCACATTCCAGCATGAAAGAAAACAAAGTGGTTATTGAAATGCTGCTCTTCCTGTACAATACAGAAAAACACCAATATAGTTAGCCTTTCCTCGAAATCTGGGAGTACAGGGGAATCTGCATTAGACAGGAAGAGTGGGTCGAGATATGCAGGTTATTAAATACATGCTTACAGAAAATGGGAAAGAGAGAACATCACAGAGCAGATTCTTTACACTTTACTGAATAGCATGCAAACACAACCTCCAACGCCATGCTAACAGTCTGACAGTGTAAAAACAACAACAAAATCCTTTGAGACACGATGTAGAGGACAGAGAGTAAAACTACAAAAATAAGGATTATTATTCAAATTTTGTAAGCATTCTGGTCACAGTTTAAAAATAGTACTGCCTTAAGAACATGCTAGTCTGAATCCCATTCAATGCAGGTGTTGCAGAACTTAGAAAGCAGTTACACATTAATACTGCACTATGCAGCCCAGGTAAGAGATACTGAATCATATTAGTGGGTTACTGTGATTGATGACAAGAGAGTAAATGTTTGGCATGCTGTATTATACAGCAATACCTTTGAAGCATGCCTATCAAAGTATTAAAAAGATATGTTGGAATCTGTGTCTTTGTAACAGCAAACCTACCTGTTTTGGGCATAATAAAACAAAAATGCTTAATGTAGCTGTACAAAAAACACAGGTGATAAACAAATGCCACACACAATGCTAAGGGCATTAACCCTGTTTAACTGCAGCTGGAGTAAATTAGATGTTTCACAAACAGGTAAAAACTCTTTCATGATAGTGGTCATGTTCTTGTTGAAAAAAAGTGCCACGTTTAAATATTACAGTAATACCTAAATTATCCAGTCGCCAAAAGGGCTGCTTATTCATGGTGCCCCTCTCATTCTTTTATTGGGAAAAATAAAAAGCAGCTTTGGGGTCGGACCTCCTTATTTATTTTCTTATCTGTTTAATAACCACTATAATTTCTCTGCTGGGATTCATCTTTGGCTCATTATATACCTTCCATGACATCAAAACGCTCAATCAAATGTATAATTATATATCATGCTTATTAACTATTCCAGATAAAAAATAAAAAAATAAATCTCTTTTCAACTACTATGGTATCATGACCTGCATATCGTTATATGTATATTGTGAGATTAGTGTATTGTTACACACCTAGATAAACAATACAGAATGATCAAGAACACACAGAATAGAATGTTGAAGAGGTAAGCAATAACATATTACGAAAATATAGATAATATAAAGTGTCCCTTCAAGAGTATCTGGAACAATAGTGCAATTAGAGGTACAGTATATAACTAATATTTCAAACACTCCCACATTATCATTGATAACAGACATGCACACAATAAATGATATTGAGCTAAAAAAAAAAAAAACTTACTTGATGAACTAATATTTATTTCCTTAAATTGATTTAGTCACTGAACTCCTACATTAATTAAAACAGTGATTTGACAAATACGTATAATTCATCAATCCTTTGTGCCATCAAATTTTACATTAAGTGGAATAAGAGAAACATTCTTTCAAACAACTTCTTAAGAGCCTGCTTTTTCATTTGTAGCTGGCTTTTTACGTTAAGAAAATGTTATTTCTTCTAGTTTGTTTTGTGATGAAACATATCATCTTTGCACTGAAGATTTGCTTCTTATTTCATACCATTATCTTAATACGTACTGCACAGCATTGACTGCGATCCATGCCTTAAAGAGTTTTTTATTCTTATAATACCGAGAATGTGTATCGATGTAGGTGTTGCAAAGGTTTTTTTTTTTTATGTTATTCATTTGCAATGTCTAATGTGCATTAACAAGATTATTTGGACTGCTATTACAAATCATTTTCCATGCAGTTAAACAGTTTTTGAACACAAACAGCTTGGGGTAAAACCATCAATAGCGCTTTAGCTCCATCAACAAATATTACTGTGTAAGAAAAATATTACTGTGTAAGGCACAAAAAAGAAAGTAAAAAAAATGATTATCTGCCATTAACCAATCATAAAAACATGAATCATAATCCTAGAAAGTCAAAGAATATGTTATTAAAATTACTGTATTAGGTCTAGTAGACATTTGAGGCTTGCACGGTTATACTGGCAGGTGTATGTGGAGGTGAGGGATCAGAAACGATGGGAACAAGATTCTGGAACAATCCTCAAGATTATAGGTCCCTGCAGCCGACCGCAAGAAGGTCTTGTTTCTCTCCTGCCTGCTGGGTTGAAAGCGATTCTGCCCTGTTCGTTTCCATTCGCATCAGATCAGTATTCATGCCATTTGATCTGGGACTCCTACAGTTTGTGCTGGGAATACGGACTGAGATCCTTTGCAGTAACAATCTCTTTCAGAAACTGAAAGAAATTGCAAGCAACAATATACAAGAGGAAATAAGACAAATCAAAGAGACAGGTGTTGACAGAAAAGAATACTGAGTATTAAGAGTTTCTGAACGTACAGAAGGTGCAGACACAATTTATGCACAAGAGAAACAGAGACAGAAGAAATTAACAACTAACTGGGTAGTTTTTTTGGTTTTTCTTTTTTTTTTTTAAAAGACTACCCAGACGTCAACAGCCTCAGGGCTTTCTGTCCACATCTCCCAGGACAGGGGTGAAGATATCAGGACAGCCTGACAATCTAAGCCACTGTGCATTGTACTTGATAACCCCCATCACTGCCTCCATCAACTGCAGTGCAGGTACACAGCAAAACAAACAAACAAACAAATACACGATTCATTTTATTTATTACTAATGCCAGTGTATTATGAACACTAGCAACTAACACTAAAACAAAAAAAATGAATAACATTGAATCAGCTTTTTTTTTTTTTTTTTTTTTTTAATAGTAGTGTGGTAATAAATGGACTTCTGTAACTTTATGGTTGTGTATTTGTACCCCCTTGGCTGCATGAGGTACAGCCAGTCACTGCAGCCAGTGTTTACCTTTATTCAGTTGAGGGTCATTAATGTATGTTTTCCTTTGAACATATTCCCATATGTGTATTGTTTAATCTGTACATCAACCTCTCTGCAATGAATATCTCTGCATATATTTTTTTTATTCCCCAGGGGCTTTAATGTTATAATACTGTAAGGTATGGTAAGTCAAACAGTTTAATTAAGGCAATTTAAATCAATGGTATTGTGATTTTTAATACTTAAAAAAAAAAAACATTTTTGAGTTAAGAGCAGCCTTTTCCTTGCTTGGCAGATACTATATTATAATGTTCTTCTTTTTCATGCAAGTACTGTAATTGATTATTATAATATATTGATTGTGACTATACCATGGAAGCTTTCACTCTCCAAAATATTTCCATTAGCTATTTGAGTTCCACTCCTTCACAATTGTTGACAGTGCCGAGGCAAATACAACTATTTTACATGGCATAATTTTCTTCCAATTGGCCATATGGTATTCTGTTAAACTGCTCAAATTCCTTATTAAAGTAAAAAAAAAAAAAAAAAAAACAACATTAAAAAACTTACCACTCGAATTTACATCTCATAATCAACTTGCCCTCTCTTGAAAAAGGACAATTATTAAAAAAATATATATATATAGCTGTTAAGTAATATGCATTATCTGACAACAGCAAAGTCATAAATTCAGAGTTACTCAGGCTAATTATGGTTAATATCTAGATTTAAAAAAATAAAAAAGATAACCGGCTACTTACTATACAGTATGTTCTTTCTTCATAGATACGCAGACATACATTCTTACTAGACACATGAGAATGAATGATAGAGTGTTGTGCAATAGATGGCTTAAAATGAGATGTAATTGTGGGGATTAACAACAAAGAAAGGCTGTTGGCAGATGTATGCAACCATTCTTCTTGCGGTTATACCAGCCTAATTGTTTTGTAAGTTTCCCAATTTTTGTCTTGCTGTTAAAATATGCAAACCCGCAGGAAGATATTTTAAAAAGGTTATAAAGTGAGGAGCTCTTCTTTCATTTAGCTAACCCTCAGTGTAAATACAGTACCAGTATTAATGATTTAAAACCAATTATTTAATCACAGATGAGGTTCGTGTGTGTGTGTGCTGAGAAATGTTTTTTTTTTTTCTTTATCAGCCAGCCTGGTTGTTTATTCCTTCTGCTTTTATTAAATTATAAAATATATTAGTCATATAACAATCAACAAACATCTCAGTTTGAGGGCCTTGAAAATTACTTTTCTGTCACTGGTACACAGGAGCAAAATCACATGAGGAAATAATTAGACCTCTAATTTTTGCCTCGTGGATTGCAACATATCAAGAATTAATAGAGTTAAACAAGATGTTAAAGAGAAAGAGGCCTGTATTCCATTAGGGCTGAAAAGACATGTACTTGGCTTTTCAGCTTTAGAAAAATAATTGCAGATACTATTTGACTATCTCTATTGGTATCATTGGCGTCGTAACCAATAACATTGTCAGAGGGAAAATATTCTTCTTAAGTAAATGAGGAAATAGTGAATAAACTCAGTAGTGTTGAAGGAATCCAACAATGCCTCCCAAACACCACAGTGTGACGGTGCTTTCAGGATTAAGTGTTCATAGAGGAGACAGTTAAAAATGAAAAAGAAAACTATTCTGATCGTTTAAAATATTTTTAATAAGTAAATTAACACCTGGGATAGCTTTGTGTAAAATCTCTTGGCTAGGGGAAGTTGTGGATACTTGTAAATGTAGCAGAAGGAAAATAACACACAGGCGCAAAATAAAACTGAGCCCAAAAGGTACATACACCGCAGTGTGTGTGTGTGGGAGTGTGTGCGTGAGTGTGTGTGTGTGAGTGTGTGCGTGGGGGTATTGTGTCGTTCTCACAGGAGAGCTGAGGGTTGTGTTTCCGTGTTTATTTAAACCAGCAATGTAGCAGACTTGAAAATAATTTGTTTTCACTAAAATGGTGTTCTGCATTAGATAGAATATATGTAGTTTAAAACACAACTCTGATTAAAATACGGGTTAGAAATAAGAACAAGCAAATGAAAGCCTTTATCAATGTAGGATTATGATTTCACAGCAGAATATATATACAGTATATAATAAAAATACAGGTTTTATTTCCTTTTTGATACGATGCAGTACACATGAAAGGGGCTTGTATGGTCATTAAAGCCCAAGCATCCAAAATGCCTCACTTTTTTTCATCTATCATTAAGAATTTTTGGATTTCATTGCTGTTAGCCGGGGTGGTGGGGGGGGGGGGGGGCGGGGGGGAGAGTACCAGTTATAATACTTGGTAAAGAATGCAAATGGTGGTGGTAAAAACTGTTAAAAAAAATAAGAAATAAAAAATAATAAAATAAATAAATAAATAAATAAATAAATAAATAAATAAATAATAATAATAATAATAATAATAATAATAATAACAACAACTACATAGGTGTTAAAATACACTTGTAACAAATGGATTTAACATTCCCTAAATATTGTTCCTAAATGGGTTTGGTACACGCCCATTTAAAGCAGAGTGAATCTGTCAACTCAATTTACCCTTGGGACTTGACATGCGTGATTCACAACCAGGTTTATAGTGCGCACCTCCTTACGCTCACACAGCAAATCTGTGTAATAATACATGGACTGGAGTGCGGTGACTGTACACACTCCGCACACTGCTGGCGGTCTAAGTGACTAGCCAATTCCTTTATTACAGTATACAGAACAATCTTAACTTTTAGATCAACAACCCTCTAAAACAATACCTCAAATCACTCATTTAGGTACACTGGTGGCATCATCTGGTATATGAGAAACCCATTAAGTGCAAAATAGTTATGTTGTTTGAAAGTGTTTATTTTACAACACTATAAAGGCTTCAAACATTGGATCATATTGGGCTCCCTTCAGATAACTATAATAAAAGATGAATATCACCATCACGTTAATAAAATTTTTTTATATATTTTATATATATATATATATATATACCCTTTTAAATAATTTTATTACATATATTTGGGTGGGAATTAGAACCTCTTCCACACACAGTAATGCCCAAGATGTAATGCCTCTTTGTGATAAAACCAAAGCCCTGTGTTCTATATGGCTAACAGTTTGAGAACAATAGACTGGGATATACCTACACAGATGCGATGGTGACAAGCATACAAATTTAAATATAAAAACTCTCTATTTTTTTTATTATTTTTTTAATCAAAAAAGAATAGTCTGATATAAAAAGATATTTTACATCAGAAGTTCAGAAAAATAATCAAAAAATAACTTATTTGGAGCCCTGGTACCTTTGTAACAGCACCCACATGAAATTCAGGTTTCATGAAAACTGTAACATTTAAATAAAATCACAAAAGCTTCCGCAATGTACCTTTCTGAAAAATAAATAAATAGAAGAGTTAATAGAAGGAGGCAAAGCACAGTGACAGACTAAGTACAACAGTTTCATGTGCAGGTACCAGGAATGTCTTTCATTCAGATGCGAGATCTTCAAATTGTGCTTCCAGAATTGTTTTAAATTAAAAGTGTAAGCTTTAATAAAGATGTACGGTGTTTCTTATATGAATATGTATGTTCTCATGTGTGTAGTTTTTAGTTCTTACGTTTTTGACAGAGAGCACAGGAATGCACAAACAACACGAAAAAAGATGCTGTCTCTTTAAAACTGGTTGCAGCACACCACTCTCAATCATTGTTAAGTTTTTTTTTTTTTAATCAATGTTTGGAATGATAGCAGAACTATTTTTAAAAGGAGGAGTCACAACACAGGTAGGTATTAAAAGAGAGACAGTACCCTTATTTACTGGCGACAGGAAAATAAAAACATGCCCTGGCAGCGAAACAGGTATTTACTCTCCAGTTACCACAGGTATAATTTCCCTCTGTGTGCTGAGCTGTTATTTCACTTCAGTGTAAATTATCAAGGGGAGTGGAATGGTTTCAGGTGGGATATTAGACCTCATCCCTTAAGTGGGACAGATTACTGAAACCCACAATAGCCAGAGTGGCAACACGTAGTCATTCACTAGACAAAAAAAAAATCTAAATCAAAGCACTTCTGAGCAAACCTCACTTCAGCCCTATAATAAGAACTATTACAGTTTTAAACCTATAGTTACCCACATGACGGGTAGGTTTAATACAGCATAAACCTGAAAAAAGGGCGGATGGGAATGTTTTATGCGCTTACTAAATAGCTTTGTTTTTAGTTTACAATGCAATCATAAAGATGTATACCAATGTGCTGTTTTTTAATATCCGCTATATTACATTTCATGATGAGGACTTGAAAATAAATTGTTTGGACATGTGTGATGCATTGTTGGGAATCAAAGTGTTCCCTCTATCTTAGTTTTGAATTCAGATTGCTCAAATACTGGATGAACTATTTACAACAGTAAGGGATTAACGATGTTGTTGAATAATGATGTAGCTAGCTTTAGATACAACCGCTGGCAGCCCCCATAACTTTCCATGCCGGCAATTTATTAACGAGACTGGACAGGAGGATATTTCTTTGCAATACAATCTACAAAAAGAAAATGAAAAAACAAACATATCTGCTTATATTGTAGCTGACACTTATTCCACCTCACACAGCCCTCAAATGTGAGAATGAGTGAAGTGTAGACTAATTGGTCTCAGAGGTTTTGTGCAGGAGTGTTTTATTTTCCTTTTATTAAATGTATTTTTTACAGTACAGTATTTAGTAGAGGACATACACTGCACTGGCGTTTTAGATCTTCTGACTGCCAGTGACAATCCTGAAGACTGCAGCTTTTATATTCAGCTAATTCACTCAGGCCCCTAACCTGTAAAAACATTACCCATTGCTTTACCTGTTTTTCTGTCTCACTTTCTACTTCTTCCACCTCAGAGATAAAGCTGCTGAATTAAGAGCCAATTAGTGCTCAACATGATGTAGACTTCAAGCCAAAACTGGGCTGCGATCACTGGAGTTCACTTCACAGTAAAAACTGTGACTGGCTTCCTGCTACTGAAGGTAATAACACTTGTGAATGGATGCGTCTTTTATTTCTGGCTTGTCAACACAGCACTGTAAAGGCATGAAACAGAATGGAATATTTCAATTAAATGTAAGATAAACTATGCTAAATGAACCCGTCACACTGCTCGCGCTGAAGGAGTTTGCCTACAGCAAAGCTTTAAGCAAGAAAACCTTGCCTATTGTTTTAAACATTTTCTGTCCCAGAATAAATGAAGGGTTAGCACTGTCAGACTATTCGACTGCCAGCTACTGTGTACCCATTCATTAAATGCTTTTTAAAGACTGTCCTAGTTAGAGGGACATAGAGATTTCCTGTAATTACTAACCACTGCAGTGCAATCCACCAATACTTTTCTTAAATAACATGTATATTTTCAGGCTTACTGAATCTTTCATCTTTTGACACAAAATGCTATATTGAAAATACTAACATATTATATTTTCCATTTAAAAATGTCAATGTAAAATATTGCTTTTTTTTTGTGAAGTGAAGCATCAGTGTCATAAAGTACAATTCCGCCTGACAATTACAAGGCATCTACACAGTCTTTGATGCTGGTCTAAAGATACTCATGGCTATACTTGCAAACAGCTTCTCAGCATGGGTGCCTTTGTTGAGGTTAAGTTACGCCAATAAAACAGGGTTAATACAATTAATACAACAAATGACTTCCCATCATTTGCACACCTGCTGAATGCATATTAACGCTTTAGTCATCTATTGCGAAAGGGTACAGTAAGACTGAGAATGTTCTTAACGTTCATTTCACTTACTGTAGCCTTAGAAGTATAAAAACACTTACAAGAATTGACAGGACTTCTAACAAGTGAAAGCTTACACATTGTATTCTCTTCTTACATTTTAGTTGTGGTACCAGGGCAAAATCTCCAGTTTAATATGAACATGACACAGCTTGTCATAAACAACTCTGATAAAGGCAGAAACAATTAAATATTCTTTTCTTTTATTTTTTTAATATGTTACTGGTCTAATTAACAGGGTTATTTTCCTTTCAAATGCAGATTTAAAATGAGGCCCTTTGTACATACATATTTCTAATAACATGTTACAGCACTTTGCTCAGCTATAAATTATTTAAGGTGGCACAGGATATCGATTTGCATCTGTATTGGCGAGGTGCTATACCCTTAAAAACAGCAGCAGCTTTGTGAACCAACATCTTTCATGACTGTTGCAAATAATGGTGAACCAGGGTTTTTCCAAAAGATAATATTCCCTGAATGCTGTGAACATCGATTCATAACACATATTTGATTAAAAATGCTCAAAATCCATAATACAATGAAACACACATCTAGAAGAATAGAACCAGAAGCAGCTAAATTACAATCTATTCTAATAATAAAAAAAAGTACAGGACAAGCATACTTTCCTACAAATTATTTATATAACATTTGCCAGCTGTCTTTGCTGTGCAAAGTATTTCTCCATGGAAACTAACAACAATGCATTAAAGCGAGCTTGCTTGAAAACAAATTGCTCTATTAACTTGATCCCAATTGCACGTAGCTCTTTAAAAATAATTTTAAATTAGCCGTTATATGAAGTATTGTACACATTCTATTTTTTCAGAGCTTTAATGTCTTTTAAGTGTGTGCATTTTAACTGATATTATAATTGAAATTAATGGTCTACTGAATGTTAAAAATAATATAAAAGGTGCAAATTTAAACACTACCACCCACACTTCTCCACCAATACGTAAATGGTTAACTGGTATGCCACTTCCCATTAGTGACTTCACTTACTTGAGAAAAACCTGGTTTACGTCAGTAGTATTACATGCAAAATACCCTGCAGCAATAACAAAGCCAGTAAATTAATTTACATTTGATAATCAGAGTTCCCTAAAGTAGAGGCTGTTACATTTGAGCCCAGCAAGCCAGCACTATAAGTACAGTATACTCCTTTTTACTTTCTGATTCATCCACAATACAGAACTTCAGTCCATGTAATGTAACAATATATTGCACCTTCTACTACAATGCACTGCACTATAATAAAGTAAACCTATTATGGATCTACATAACTAAAACAATCCATACAAACTGAACAATTACATTTTTAACAACCACACTTGGAAGTAGTTTTTATACTATACTACTAAGAACATGTATAAGGTTAAGCTCTTGATACCAGCAAAATGAAATGGCTATTGCCCTGAATCCTTAAGAAGATCATCAGAAAGTTGAATTATCAGTGAAATATGATCTGGTTTAAGTTATCTGATGTACTTCAAATATAAAAGAAAGCAAGCCTGTTTCACTTCCGAGTCACATAAATGAAGAATGTCCAGGGACCTAGAAGTGCTTCAATTGAGCGCTATTGGATCCAGTGGGGCATAATCTGTATTTTTCTGTAGCATTCGTGTTGTATTTTTATTACAATGTAATTATTTTGCCACATCCTGTTCTACTAACTTTATGGATAAAAGTCCAGATGTGTGTGTAGCTTTGTTGTTTTGGAGACAGACAGAAAGTTAACTTTGTCAATATCTTGAATTATCAGCTTGACCATCAATTTCCTCGGTAATAACATGTTCAACAAAGAAACACAAACAAACTGCATATCTTTTACTTATCTATTTTAACAAGAGCAATCATTAATTCAACCTTTTTCTTACACAGTATACTTATGTGTTCTTTCCAGGTACAAATACATGTCAGGCTGAATATTTACCAAGATATGAATAAATCCATAGACAGTGTGGTATTATAAAAAATAAATAATAATATTGTGATTGAAGCTACAGTAATTGAAATACATGTTTACAATTTTTTGACACTACATAGAAATGTACATGAGAACTATTTAGTAGTAAAGTGATACTTTAAAATATCTTGCTATTACATAGTAAAATATGTTCACGTTGGTTCTATATTTGTTACTATGCTGATGGAAATAATGGCTAATTGTTTGCAATATTGTGCATATACACACAAATGGTTAAAAAAGAACAACTGTAATTTCAGAAAGATACAAATATACTGTTTAAAAATCAATTTCCATGTCAATCTGGCTGGCATCAGGCTTTCCATAGAAACATTTTAACAGCCTGACAAACACCTTGACAACATTGCTTTAAATACCCTGCAAATATGGTTTCAGTGTTATGCATCTCCACTATACATTTCGTATATGCTAATCAACAGGCATTGGGGTTTCTATTCAGGGCAAAGTCAAATAAAAGTGCTTGAGAATCCTGAAAGGCAGTGGCTTTTACAAATGATAAACGCGTGTGAAGTACAACACAGTGCACAGTAACTAACACAAGCCCTTCTGTGAGCATTCACCGAAGCACTAAAACTACAATGAACAACGAAGAATGTTGTTTAAGTAAAAGAGATGGAAGTCAACAAATAAAGTAAAAACAAGACCAGTGTATTAAAACAGCCTGAAAGAAACAGCGTTATGTATTTGTTTTTGCACCAAAGGCTACTGGATGCCTACACACGTTTATTTAATTCAAAGCCTAGTATCGCTGAGTCACAGCAAAAAGTTAGTATATACGGAAGTCTTTGTTTATTATCTTTGTTTTAATGTCTTGTTATTTATTGGCGACATGCTTACGCAAATCACAGATCACTTCTGCAGTGCAAGATCATTTTGACAGCGCGGTGTCAAGTTCTGCAATGTACAGCAACTTACAAACAGCTAAACCAGTCTCCACATACTGTACTAAAACGGAAAAAACCGAAAAAAGTCAGTGTGTTATACATTATATTGTAATGCTGAAATGAACGGAACAAAACTCGTGCGATTAAATATGTTACTGGCACTGTGCAGAGTCTGGTTGGTGCGTGACACTGCTACAATTTAGAAAAGCAGTGTAAGTACTGTCTTCCTGTTGTGTTTTACAGGAATAGAAACTCGGTTGTTTGACTTCACAAGAGTTTTATTGTTGTTGTTGTTGTTGTTAAACTGAAGGCATTCCTATCGTTCTGTATCTTAACGCTGACAAACAGACAGTTGAAACCTCTATATACAGTGTGACAGACAGGTGCTGGTGATTAAAATTGGAAATCGATTACAGTTTTACATGTAGCCTACACATAATAAACAAATAAGTTAGTAATAGTACCTCCAAAGATGCCAAAGTTAGCAGAACCTGCCAAGCGTCTGGTTTCCCATCAAAAGTTGACAAGTCAGTTTAGCTGTTTCCCACCTTGAGCGATTCAATAAGGGAAAAGTCCTCAGATCAAAAGCTCGCGCTGACTTTACCTCTCTCGCTCTCGCTCTCTCTCTCGCTCACTCTCTCTCTCTGCAGCTGTGTCTATTAGATTTGAGTGACTCGAATGAATGCAAGTGAGATCAGCGCGGGCTAAAGCATGAGGTGGATAGAGAGGCGCGGGAGGATGGCTTTCTGAAAGGAAGTCAGGTAAGAGATGACCCCTCCCATTCTGATGCTCAAATCGATGATTTGTCGTTTTAGCAGAACCCCTTCTCAAACCCAGGGCTGTTTTATACTCTCGCTGTATTCCCAGCTCCCCGGGGATTGAGTTTCACAGTACCCGGGAGAAGTCGTAGCTGTCAGAACATTTTTTTTTCCAGTCACACACATTTGTTTAAATTTCTGCATTCCACATGCTTACCTGAAATGAAAAAAAATTAAAAACAAGTTTAAACTAAGGACAGTGCCTACAGTACAATTAATTTATTTTCAAGTTTTACACAAATTATTTCATTAGCTGCTTTTAAGCCTAGCAAAATATTGCTGACTGATGTGTTAACACCTTTTAGATGATTTATTTTACATTACTTGGCAAACGATAGCTTATGTAGATCAATACTAAAATACAGTTGGCTATACTAAACTATTTCAAGTAAAAGTTTCAGTTTTATTAAATACAGAATACATGCAGCCTACTTTTGGACTTTAAAATCATGTAAATACTTGGTAATCAATTCTGAATATATTCAAATTAACAGTTAACTATTGTAAATACTTAATGCTTGTGATAAATTCTGATGTACAAGTTTCAAATTTAAGGTTGCATTTTAATAGTTGGTTAACCAAATTTGCAACAGTATCAATCATGCAATGTTACCACAAATGATTCGTTTGAAGGGTTTTCTAATATTATAATCTAATAGACTATCACTTGCGCCCTTTAACTGCACTGGCAACGCAGCTGAAGTATATGTCACTATTTTATTATATATATATATATATATATATATATATATATATATATATATATATATATATATATATATATATATATAAAACAACTTTATCTTGCAACTGGAAGTAATCCGAGTACAATAACATTCAAGAATTATGCACTTACTCAAAAAACGCATTTTGCGATTTAATTAACAGCACTGAATTGTGTATTAAAACACGTTTCTCAAGAATATGCACGTGTACAACTTAAAATAATATGTTTACACACACACACACACATTATATATATATTATTTTTCTATAAAGCATGAATGACGTGCATTTTAAATAACGTTTCATTTAGTGCATTATTATTTTTAAATAATGGAATTTTAGTTTTCTGTGGGCAAGAATTCGACCTATTCATCTAACACGCTACAGCAGAAACATTTCTGCTGAAGTTCAGAGTACCTACAAATGTTTACACTTTTTGAAATATGAATTCCATTATTAACATTTTTTATAGGTTACTACGTGATCACACAGGTATGAACGTTTTCCCAACCTGCACAAGAAAAACAAAGTTTGTTTATTATTATTAGAAGCAGGGCGAAATATAATAATAAAAATATACATCATAAGAGCTCTCATAATAAGGCATAGGCTACTTCATCGAAAAATGATGTTTAGAATGTGAAACGTGTGCAGCATTCTTTAAAAGAAGTTTATGCAAATTAATGTACTTTCAAATACATATAGCCATATCCATTCGTGACTAAACATATACACAATTGTTACCGTAAAAACTACACGATTATACCTTCTGGCCTATATACAGTACAGCCAACATACAATAATTAATACAAGTAAAGATTACATGTATGAATTGACCATTAGTGGATGTTTAGTGAACCAAATAGATGTTAAGAATGTGCCACACTGGCTGTATAACAAACTGTTTGGTTGGAACTTGGAATCGCTTTCTTAGGCACATTTAAATAAAGTGTTTAAAAATGTGCCATAGGAAGCCTGCTAAACATCTGGCACTTTGGTACTGCCGCAAGACTAAAGCAACAATCACGGATACAGAAAGAGTTTATTGGCGATCTGGTTTCAAATTAAATCGTTATTATTATTATTATTATTATTATTATTATTATTATTATTATTATTAGCACCACAATTATCTCTGCAACTAATACTGAAGTGATTTGACTTTCTAAATACAAAACCCACCTCTGTCTTAGAATGTAAAAAACTAAGCTCTGTCAATGTTCGGTACCCCTTTACTGTGAGCTTCTTTTGCCCGATGGAGTGATGCGTATTCAAAACTTTGATACAATACACACTGGTTTGTTAAAAGACAAAATCGCAGTCCCGCTTTTTTAAGTGTAAAATTAAGAATGGATTTGAAATGGATTCGATTATTAGGTTATCTTCATATCAATTTTAAAATGTTTTATCAGAATAACTGGGAAATTTGTACTGATTGTAAGAGGTAAGCAGTTTTTAAACACAGTTTACTATTGCAATATGGTCACTCGTGTGTGTGCGTGTGTGTGTGTGTGTGTGTGTTTTAGACAATGTCAAGTATTTGCATATACATTCACCCGCAAATCTCAAAAATAAAATGGCAGGTTCTTAACGAGTGGATTAAAGGATTTTAGCGCTGCTCAAACATATATGCTTTACAAAGCTCTCAATTAGAGCTGTGACACAATACGGATAGGTATTTACTAAGTATTTACAGAGCATGGGATTAACACTGCATCATTCCAGGTTTATGGAAAGAAACAAGAGGCGCTAAATAAAGCAGTTACTTTATCATGTGTTCTATGTGCATTCAGATACTGTTATGTACAATGTTGCACCAGTAAGGATGGATATATTATAAGCATGTAGATGGCAGCAGATCCTCTCTGTTGTAATTGTTGTGTTGTTGCTTGAACACTGATGCATTATTGTTAATCTATCTGTCATCACTTTCCATTGGGATTGAGCCTGTATTGGCATTCACAAGTTCATTCTTTTTCTTGAATAAATGTTTGTTCAATGTTATTCCACTCCTCAGCTCCCGTCTTGAATGAATTGAATGGAGAGGACGCCAGAAGTTACTGTACCTAACAGTTCAAAGAAGAGTGTCTTACCATTCAACGTCCTACCATTCAACTAAACAGTTAGCTCTCTCGTGGAGAGGTAAGTATAGGTAGTATACTGATGTCAGTATTATGAACCTGTCATAATCCATTATCTCCCCCCTCCACTGCTGAATCAAAACGGGGACTTGAGGTGCTTCTGCTGACCCAACAGCTTCCATCAGCCAACCCAATGTCTTCAGCATTGTAGAAACATGTCCGTCCTGACCTGGAGGATACACTGAGGATTAAAGTAATCTTGAATACTGTATTTACTGCAATATTCAAACCTACCCCTTTAAAAGATATAAAATGTGTACTTATTGATACTAAAGTCAGATCTAATAGCGAATTGGGTTTCTGAAAGGAGACCATATACTGCTGTATTTTGTTTTTTACACAAGGTATTTTATGAATTTATTTATTCATTCACGTAAGTATTTAGTATGTGCTTAACATTTTGTCTGCCATCATAGATAGAATCTCTATTGTTATAGGCCTGCTAATAAGATCTCATCTCATTGCCATTGGTACATTGGAAGATTCTACTAAGAGGTTAATCTAAACCTTCCCTTTTCACAGGGACCCATTTCTATGTATTAACCCCCCCCCCCCCCCCCCCCCCCCCCGCCCCCTGCTGGGATGGAATAGTGGAGGCGGCCACACATGTGTGTCACACTTCACAGATTTCTCTATATATCTAGAAAGTCGCTTTGTCAATTACAGTATTATGAAAGTTGGTAGTAACATTAAATAGCATATGCTATTGAAAATATCAGATTCTGGGGATATAGCGGGGTGTCTGTGTGCACATACATCCGTCCACCTGTCACACTGACACTGTTGCATATATCTGGGGAACCGCTTATCCAATTGTCATGGTCTTAGCATTATTATTTAGCGTACGTTACTGAGAATCTGGTTGTTTAAAAGTTTCTTTTGGTATAAACCTAAAATTCAAGCGTTGGAACTGTAAACCCTAAATAGCCGTCGTCTTACAAAAGCTTTTGTTTCAGGGAGTTAAAAGCAACAACAAAAAATAACAAATAAAGTGGTGGAGGAACTGCCGCTGGTTACCTTTTAAAATGCTCTTGGGTGCTTTCTATACATCTCATACACTTTGTTTGGGGGAGCAAATCTTTTTCAACACCCCTTTTTAAATTGCATAAATTGAACCTGTTTTGCAGATTGATTTGCTACATACTGTACGTCTCAAACATCCAGGCTCAAGAGACATGCATATAATAGGGCTCAGGTATTTATGTATTTTTATTTTAAAAACATGATCTCTGTTATTACTTTAGATTAAAGAAAGGTTATATCCCTCATTCTTAGGATATCTGTTACACTTATTGGGTCAATTACATCAGCAGTGTCTTCTAGGTCAAATCCTGTTACTGGCTGAAAGCATGTCAGTCAATTGGGGAAACAATGAGTTGGTTAATGACAGGAAAGAAGTCATTGTGAAACTTGGCATTGACATTACTTAGCATGAGTTATTGAGGAATCAGATTCTGCAGATATAGGAGGTCGTCTGTCTGCAATGTCAAAAATGTCAAGGTCAATAAGGGAGTTTTGAGCAATTTCAGAGGACTACATTTTCAAATAAAAGACATTATTTGAAGTCATTGAGAATATCAGGGGGTATAGTGTACATGCTTCCACTTACATTATTTGCATACAATATACATCTCCAGAGCCGCTTATCCAGTTCTCCAATCCTATCCGAACTTGGTATTAAGATTTTTTTAGCTGTGGATGTGCTGTGGATATAGAAAGCTATGGATTTGTTTTATTATTTATAACGGTTTATCTTTTTATGTTTCTAAAAAAAAATAAAAACATAAAGGCGGCTGCATTTCCCTTAAATAGTCTATATAGCTGCCTTCTGGAAACATGTGCTGTATTGGAAATGCATTTCCAAACATCAGATTACTAGAGCGGACTGTGTGCTTTAACCCTACCATTTCCAAGCCAGCCTGGGTTTAATGTATTTTCAATGTTAAATAGGCATTCATTTAAAACTAAAACTTTTCAAGTGCTATTTTTAACTGTTACAGTATATGCCGTTCAGATTCTCAAATTAAACTTTGCAATCTCATTTAGTGTTAAATCACATAAATGTATTTGGTATTTACTGTCAAATGTTCTGTTTTGTCAGCTTGTATTACAGTAATGACGGTCTATAAATATAGTTAAACAGTTATTTTAGAGCATTTGACTGGCATCCACACTGACAGTAATTTGACCTTAAAATGTTTTTTTTTTGTTTACTGTGTACCTTTCGATGAAGAAATAGTTCAAGTGTAGGATTGGATGTTTGGCCTGCTAACTCAAGCTTCGTGTTGCAAAGGAGTTTAGCACTAGCAGGCACATGGAGGTGTATTGCAAGTCATTGTGTGGCAAAGGAGTTTAGCGCTAGCAGGCACACAGAGGTGTATTGCAAGTCATTGCTATAGTTCATGCAGTGCTGGCTTTGTATCTCTGTTACCTTGTTTCAAAGTGAAACTCAGTGATCTGAGGTGTGCAAAGGGGAACAGAGCAATGAATTCAGATAAAGTCAGTTGTCTAAGCCCAGACACTAAACAGTATAGTTAGGTGGTCCCATTCTGACCCCACGGTACTGTATGTGTCACTGGAACTAACTTCTGACCAACAGGGGAATCACTTACTATTTTAAAATTGAAAAACTATTCATGCAAGTTGAGGCTTTTATTACATTCAAGAGCAATATACTTACAATATACGCTCTTTCTGCAGCAACCGTAGATTTCCCTTTTAAATACAAACTTAATATGCACGTTGAAATAACACATTTTTCATTTCAACGATGTACAGTTAAGGCCTGGTCACACAGGCAACATTTGTCGACGGCAACGAGGAGGCGACAGATCTTGCCGGCTTGCCACCTCGTGTGATCACCCCAGGCAACACGCCGGCAACATATCTCCCACTTAGGACGATCTTCTATTTTTCAGGCAAAACAAGGGCAACATTTTCAATACCAGCCAATCAAATTTGATAATAGTGTCACATGATGATAAGGCTAGACCATAACATCAGACAGACGGCGTATATGATGCATTCTGATTCCTGCATTTCATCCAATTAATTATAGTCTATCGATCTGCAATACAGTGTGTATGTGGATAAGCAAATGTTAATATCCACGATTACAATAACATATTCAAGCTACGAATAAATGTATCTTACAATAATAATATGCCACGTGTAGTGTATTTTTAAAAGCTGTTTTATTTCAAATCAATTTGCCGTGTATGCAGTATGTCATTCCTACATTAACCCCCAATCATATCATCTTTCATTTTAGCAGTAAACAAAGTGAAATTTGTTTTAAAAAATCTGACGTCTGCCTTGCTCTCAAACATAGAATTAAAAGTACAACAAATGTGTTCCTCTTGTTGCCGTTGACAAAAGTTGCCCCTGTGACCTGGCCTTAAGGATGAAATTGTGGCCTACTGCAAAATGGATTACAGCTTTAAACACAGACAGACAGTTTCTTGGTTTGTTTAATACCGTATACTATACTATAATCACAAAAAAGCCAAGGCTAAGTACTAAACTAGTTTCATTGCTATTGCTGCAGTACCTCAAGGACAACTTTAATCTTATTGACCACGCTCTTAAAATAGGAGGGGAGAGGGTGCTTGCTTTTTTGTTATTGTACTGTATTTTGGAGAACAGTAAGTTAAATACAAGTTAATAAATTTTTCCCGAAAAGTTGAGATTTATTGCGGTTTTGGGACTCCACACAAAGTGCTCTTACAGTTTCAATCTTAGTCATTCTGTTACCATTGAACGCTCCTTTTTTGAATGAATTGGTCTCTGAATGATTTTCACATAACGGATGCTATCTACGAGCATATTCTCTAAAGCACTGGAAAAAACAATCGTCGTTTTTTTTGTTTTTTTTTACATATCTACAATATATTTTTGTTTTTCAAAATGAGTTTAAAATCACAGCATTTTTAACATTTGAAGTAGATTATGTTCAGGCTTCTTTAGATTTTACGTTATAATATATATATATATATATATATATATATATATATATATATATATATATATATATATATATATATATAAATTGTTTTATTTACAGTGTGTTGTGTCTATGCATTTGTACAGTGTTATATTTTGTGTTATTGTCATTTTTGATGCTGCTTAATTTGTACTTGTTGCTTTTCAGGGAGCCAAAACCAACATGTATAATCTCTTAAAAATGTCTCACTGAGTACACTTTTAAATGAATAAGTGGAAAGCAATGAAGGAAAGTAAAACAAAAAAAAAAAGACATTTTGACACACCTGGCTTGTATTTCAACTATATCTTAATAAACACATCCTAGTTATGGTTATTAGTATATTTATATTTTATGCTAATATTTTGTAGAAAATGTGTCTTTTATTATCAACTTCATATAACCTGGTGCACAATCCTATACTTTCTTACTTACTTAAAGAAGAGGCACACAAGAATTCTGCATGTAATTCCAATGAATACCACAAGATGGCTTTATGGTTAAATGAATATCACAAAACAGCAAATCCCCAGGGAAATGAAGCAAGTTAAGGAAAAAGTCTCTTTTCTTGGTAATTGTAAAATGGCGTCACCACTAAATAAAGAGGAAATTGGGAAGTAGACCTGAACTGCATAAGTTTGCAAGTTTTTTTTTTTTTTTTTTTTTATCATAAAAATACAGCTATTGCTGAAGTGAATGTGTAACAGTACCACTGTCAAATTTAATTTAGAATTATGCAGTGTGTTTTACTCAAACCACAGGGAATAATTTAATGTACAAAAGGATTGGAATATGTCAAATTAAGCTAATGCTAAAATTGCTCAAACTGCTGTGCTGTACTCAATACAAGAACTTATAAGAACATAACAAAAGTTTGAGAATGGGAAAAGGCAATTAGGCCTAACAAGGCTTGTCCCTTGTTAGCACACCATTTTCCCCAACTAGGGGGAACTAATTTAAAAGCACAGAATCTAGTCTTTGTTAAATATCCCCAGTGTTTTAGATCCCACTACTTCACCTGGTAGGCTATTCCATATATGTATAACTCTGTGTAAAAGGTGCTTCCTACCTCTTGTTCTAAACTTACTTTTACTCAGCTTCCACATAGGCCCTCTTGTTCTAAACTTACTTTTACTCAGCTTCCACATAGGCCCTCTTGTTCTAAACTTACTTTTACTCAGCTTCCACATAGGCCCTCTTGTTCTAAACTTACTTTTACTCAGCTTCCACATAGGCCCTCTTGTTCTAAACTTACTTTTACTCAGCTTCCACATAGGCCCTCTTGTTCTAAACTTACTTTTACTCAGCTTCCACATAGGCCCTTGTTCTCCCTGTGCTAAATTTGAAGTTGTGTCTTGGGTTAACTTTATCTAGATCATTTATGATTTTATAGGATGTCTCATCCCTTAGGCTTTGCTTTTTTATGCTCTTGAGTGGAACTCACAAAACACAGCAAATGACCCAATATTGTAACCATTACCAAAAACAAAAACAAAAAAACGTGGAGGACATTGGGGGGTAAATGTAAATTATAACATTTGATACAGAATCTCTACTTGTCTGAAAAAAATGCCTTCAGCTGCAGCGCTTATGAAAGACATATGCCAATAATAAACTTAGATTATCGTTATAACCCAGTTATCAACACAAAACATACCTAAACTAACAAATTGCATACTTGGAATATACATTTGTGTCACAAATAAATTCAGCAGCTACCAGCAGAAGATTTACTACATTTGGTTCGTGGCCCTCCATAGAGTAATTCATTAGTGCAATCATTATCAACAGCACATTACCTAGTGTTCTTGCGGGCCAGTGAATTCTTTATTGTTACATCATTTGGAGCCTGTTTTTGTTTTTTGACTAGGCAAATCTAATGTTACAAGTAGATTTGTATACTATAGTCTACTATAGGCCATATTAAAAAAAAAAACACTTATCCCAGTGTTACGTGTAAGGCAGTTTTGTCTCCCAAAACGAAAACAAAGCGTTTATGTCACCACACTTCAAATAAACAACTCATTAAAGAGTTCCTACATAACCCTTTGTTGTTTCTTGCTACAGTAGTTTGTAATGTTGGTAGAATTTGCTTGGTCAAAAACAAAATGTTGCAAACTTAGCATAGAGGCTAATGCTGTGTGAAAGGGGCCTGTGTTGTACCACAGCATTTTGAAGCTTCCTTTTTAAAACAAGCAAATTCTTCATCAATGGTGTTTGATGGAAATAAAAATAATTTGTTTTATACATCAGTGCCAACATTATGTTAAGAAGAATGATTATGGCTATTTGAAAAAGCCTTTTGATTTAATATAAAAATAATGATACTCCAGCAATGATTGTCCTTTCTATAGCCAAGTGGTGTTTTGCAAAAACAATGAAGCCATTCTTGGTTATGAAAAATCTGCACTTTGCATCTGTCTGCTATCACTTCTTGGTTGAAAATGATTAAAACTAAAAATTTTACAAAAATTGTTTGGTAGCATCTGAATACCATTGTATAGGGATCCACACTTGCAGTAACAGTTCAAGGTGCTTAGCTGCTACTTAAGCCCTTATTTGAAATACATTTTAATTCAGAGTGAATTGATGGTAGTAATACATGCAGTGAAAACAGCACACTGCTCTACATTATAAAAATATGCTATTGATTTTAAAAGTATTTTATAAAATACAGGCTTGCAGTAAACTGCCAGAATGGCTTGAGATTTTAACTGCTATAGATGTTTTCAATATAGTTTTATTTGACTTTATTTGCCAGAATTAAATGTTTTGAAAGACATGATTTTTATACATTGATTAGGGTTATGATCTTCACATTTAAAGTAAAACCACAAATTAAATATATTTTAACATTGGCTTATTGAAAATGGGTGGAGATTCAATCAGTTTTGAGGAGGACCCTGGACTTTTATTAGGCACCAGCCAAAACATGTGCCTGCTTGATTTAGTTTCTTATCATTTTAACTTATGTTGCCAAAAGCCTATCCTGCCCATGTATCTTATAATACTGCAAGGGTGTGGTTAATGCCTTTGTCACTTGGATCAGTCTGTCGAGAACCAAGTCACCCCAAAGTTGCTTGCGGAACAATATGAACAATATGAATTGCCCTACTTCAAATGTCCAAACAAAATGTGACAATGCACTTTCCATCCATCTATCAAGCGAGTTTATAAGTTACTCGGTAAAATTGCTACAAAAATAGTAGCGACATAAGGGCGAAAAAATAGTTTCCCATCCACATAGCCTAATTTGCATGTGTCGCTACGTTTTATGGTTATTCCCAAGAAATAAACTCGCTAGATGATTTTCCATACATTTTTTTTACTTGCTCGCTAGTCTAGCGAGTATATTCTACAGAGTTAAGCATTTAAAAAAAAAAAAAAAAATGAACCTTGGCCCTGTTCCACATATGCAGTTCACAAAACCAACAATAAAGTGTGCATCCTGTATGGCAAAACTGAACCTGCAGTGAGTGTCAGAAATGATGTAAATAAGTGTTGCATGCATAAAAGGTACCTACAAAGGTAAAGGGAAAACCTGCAGCATCGTTTTCACGTATTTTCCCACTAGTTTAAAGGTTGCTTATTCTATTTCTGCTCTTTTGTTAGAAGTCTTCCAATTTTGTGTAGCACAGTGTACGCGCATACTATTAAACTGCATAAGCAGAAAGAAAAAAGAAAGAAAAAACATTTGTATTATAAAGCCATTTAAAAAGTATGTGTGTGTGTGTATATATATATAAAATGGACACTAATTAAGAAAAAAAACAATTAAACATTCAGTTTGTTTAACTTAATTTTAAAGCTGAGGGAACACAAAGCCACTGTGGCTTGGAACTTGGTTTCAGGAGACTAGGTTTCAGACCACTGCATGGCACACCAGGGGAGACTTGAGGAGACTAGTGGCGCCAAATCAGCCAATCAAAAGCCCACTTTTAAAATGGGAGAAAATTCCTGAATAAAGAATAAAAAGATAAAACTAATTCCGACATTATTTCTCAGTTTGTGTTCTTATTGCGTATATTCAAAATGATACAAAATAATACTGACAGTTCTCTCATTTACCAATTTCAGTTGGGGAGGTGGAGGTTACTGAGTAATTTATTTTAAATTAATATCTTTAGCAAAAGGTGATGCATTCACTGGATTTGCTTGTGTGATTGTCAGGCAAATCAGCACATTTTTGGCAGTGACACGATAAAATAAAAAAAAAATACAGTCCGCTACAGTCCATATATGGATAGTATTCATCACATGATTTGAATCACCATATAATATGATTCAGAAGGATATATATTAGCCAACGAGGTGTTTACTTCATTTGTAGCAGCAATGCACCAGCAAAAGTCACAAGGCAGTGACGTCAGCTCCCTAGAAGCAAGCCTCCTATGTTGGGAATGGATTCTCAATGCAGTGGGTTTGTGCATTTGAAAAAGGAGAGGAAGACTCATGAAATTAATCGGAGACTGAAGTTGATGAGAAGCAATTACCCTCAGCTGTATGAATTAAAAAGATGTGCTTCTTTTTATACGAAAAATGAGAAAAAGCACGTTGCATAGAGGATTTATACTGGACCCTGACGCCCCGGATAAAACGAGGGAGTGGTTGTACAGTATTTGTTAGCCTATTTGTTTTTCTACGGGTCTTTCGCTATATCCCCTGCCTGCGTTAACCGATATCGCTACAAATATATATATATATAGTGTAACACAGCAGGGAGGGGGTAAAACATGTGCACATTTTTGTTAGTAGTTAATTGTTTTGCTTTGTTAATTATCCCCTGCACCTGGTAGTTATTGTAAATTAGAACCAGGTGCAGGGTATTTAAAGAATGCAGTCAGTTTGCTCAAGGCTGCTGTGTGGTGTGTATAGGAGCCCGCTTGTTGGTGTACACAAGCGTAGAAAAAGAAAAGTAAGGTAGTGTAAACCGGTTTGTTTTGTTTATTTTGTTTCGTGTATAGCGCAACCGCGCTTAAAATCCAATTCCTGTGTCCTGGGTCTGTGTTTTAAAGGGGCAACAAACCAAAAGTGGTGAGGTTCATTTACAATAATATATATTGCTCTTATATTCTTACGTTGTTTTTTTGCCAGTATTTTGCGATTTTTGCGATTGCCCTGCACAGATGGAAATTAGTGTTTGTATAATTTGTATGTGGAAATGGGTTTATTGTGTGTTTTTTTGGAGTTGATTTGTGTGATTTAAAATTATTGTTTACAGACGGGCGCTCGATTGAGACTTGCTGCCTGCTAGGCTTGGTTGAGGGGAAGGGCAGCAAGTGATTGACTATTCTGGTCCTCAATCAGCAGGTGTGCGGGTCTTGACCGAGTGTCTGTCAGTTTAAAAACATCCAGTGGAGTTCGCTCTGGGTGACTGCAACGCCATGCTACAGAGGACAGCTGCGTATACTCAGGAGGAGAGAGTCCGCTCTGCAGGAATGACAGCTACGCAACCCTGAACTGCAAGCAGTGCTTGTGAAGGCAATGCCCAGCCAATGCCGTATGAAGCAGCAGGCGTAGTCGTATGAATACTGGCTCAAAAGTAGGTTAGCTTAGGGGATAGTGATCCCATGTGATGTATAGCGAGGGGTACGTAGTGTAGCCGGTTCCTGGAGCGGGACGCCTCGTTTA
Organism: Acipenser ruthenus; assembly: GCF_902713425.1. Lineage (NCBI taxonomy): Eukaryota > Metazoa > Chordata > Actinopteri > Acipenseriformes > Acipenseridae > Acipenser > Acipenser ruthenus. The sequence goes on along the minus strand of NC_081192.1, from coordinate 5,392,067 downwards.
TAAGGCTAGCGCTCGCCCTGTGTGGCACCTGTGTGGCACCTTTTCTTTGTAGTTTTTGTTTTATTTTGCCTTTTGTACAGCTTGCTGTATGTGTCCTCTGTGCGTTACCATCACTGTTTGTATTCATAAATCCTGCGCGCCTGTGCTGGCATTCCAACTCTACCTCGCATGTCTCTCTGTATTGCCTAAGTAGTGGTTACCCACACAAGTGACACGAGCACCCTGTCATAACCGGGGTTTTTTTCTATTTTTTTTTTATTGAAATGAATGCATAGAAACTTTGAACTTAAAATGTAAACAAATCAAGTGCAGAGACAACATTATATTCGTTCAGTAATTGTAAACATAATTGTTGTGTTTCTTCTTTGCTACATGTCTGCCAACTTTATTTTTATCATCAGAGCATGCGTATTAAACAATGTGACGTCACTGGAATGGCGTGGAAGGGCGCTAGGACCAGAAACACGCTCGTTACGGTTTACATGCAAGTGTCGAATAAAATGTCGCTGCGAATAAAAAATAAAACCACCTCTAGAGAGCGAGCTTGTCATGCGAGTAAAAAATAAAACCACCTCTAGCGAGCGAGCTTGTCATGCGAGTAAAAAATAAAACCACCTCTAGAGAGCGAGCTTGTCATGCGAGTAAAAAATAAAACCACCTCTAGAGAGCGAGCTTGTCATGAGAGTGAAAAATAAAACCACCTCTAGAGAGCGAGCTTGTCATGAGAGTAAAAAATAAAACCACCTCTAGCGAGCGAGCTTGTCATGAGAGTGAAAAATAAAACCACCTCTAGAGAGCGAGCTTGTCATGCGAGTAAAAAATAAAACCACCTCTAGAGAGCGAGCTTGTCATGCGAGTAAAAAATAAAACCACCTCCAGAGAGCGAGCTTGTCATGCGAGTAAAAATTAAAACCACCTCCAGAGAGCGAGCTTGTCATGAGAGTAAAAAATAAAACCACCTCTAGAGAGCGAGCTTGTCATGCGAGTAAAAAATAAAACCACCTCTAGCGAGCGAGCTTGTCATGCGAGTAAAAAATAAAACCACCTCTAGAGAGCGAGCTTGTCATGCGAGTAAAAAATAAAACCACCTCCAGAGAGCGAGTTTGTCATGAGAGTAAAAAATAAAACCACCTCTAGAGAGCGAGCTTGTCATGCGAGTAAAAAATAAAACCACCTCTAGAGAGCGAGCTTGTCATACGAGTAAAAAATAAAACCACCTTTAGCGAGCGAGTTTGTCATACGAGTAAAAAATAAAACCACCTCTAGTGAGCGAGTTTGTCTTGAGAGTAAAAAATAAAACCACCTCTAGAGAGCGAGCTTGTCATGAGAGTAAAAAATAAAACCACCTCTAGAGAGCGAGCTTGTCATGCGAGTAAAAAATAAAACCACCTCTAGAGAGCGAGCTTGTCATACGAGTAAAAAATAAAACCACCTTTAGCGAGCGAGTTTGTCATACGAGTAAAAAATAAAACCACCTCTAGCGAGCGAGCTTGTCATGCGAGTAAAAAATAAAACCACCTCTAGAGAGCGAGCTTGTCATGAGAGTTAAAAATAAAACCACCTCTAGCGAGCGAGCTTGTCATGAGAGTGAAAAATAAAACCACCTCTAGAGAGCGAGCTTGTCATGCGAGTAAAAAATAAAACCATCTCTAGAGAGCGAGCTTGTCATGCGAGTAAAAAATAAAACCACCTCTAGAGAGCGAGCTTGTCATGAGAGTAAAAAATAAAACCACCTCCAGAGAGCGAGCTTGTCATGCGAGTAAAAAATAAAACCACCTCTAGAGAGCGAGCTTGTCATGCGAGTAAAAAATAAAACCACCTCTAGAGAGCGAGCTTGTCATGAGAGTGAAAAATAAAACCACCTCTAGAGAGCGAGCTTGTCATGAGAGTAAAAAATAAAACCACCTCTAGAGAGCGAGCTTGTCATGCGAGTAAAAAATAAAACCACCTCCAGAGAGCGAGCTTGTCATGCGAGTAAAAATTAAAACCACCTCCAGAGAGCGAGCTTGTCATGAGAGTAAAAAATAAAACCACCTCTAGAGAGCGAGCTTGTCATGCGAGTAAAAAATAAAACCACCTCTAGCGAGCGAGCTTGTCATGCGAGTAAAAAATAAAACCACCTCTAGAGAGCGAGCTTGTCATGCGAGTAAAAAATAAAACCACCTCCAGAGAGCGAGCTTGTCATGAGAGTAAAAAATAAAACCACCTCCAGAGAGCGAGCTTGTCATACGAGTAAAAACTTCTTTAAAAAGTCGACTTAAACCCTTTTCCATAGCGTTTGTCACATATATTTTCTTATTTGCATACATTTTACCAAGCTTAAGAGTTGGATGGAAAAAGGCCTAATTCTGATCATATAAAAAGGAAGATTATGGATTTGGGTTTTGACAGAGGTCGCATGCCCTTGAGCTACAACAACAAAATAGATTAGTTGTGGCATTAGGAATAAACAAAATAACCACTACCTCCCTCCTGCCAGCCCAGTCAATTATTTTTATATTTTTCTGTCCACTTTAATTACTGATGTAAAACATATATAGAGGTGCCGTCTAATCTACTGCAATTAGATAAAGAAACCAAAGCAATGTTGTATTGGTGGACTGTCAATCAAAACTCAAATTTGTAAATCACAGCTGACAGATTGTTTATTTGGAGACGGGACCCAGCAAGCGCTCTGGCTATAGGTCAGTGTTAAAGGTGTAATTTTGTGAGACCAAACAGAACTGAACCTGATTTGGCAAAACAGTTCACCTTCCTGCCTTGGAAGATGTTGTTCAGTCGAATAAATTATTACAAAAATTATATATATTATTGTAACCGGCCGGCACTCACGGCCGTTCGTTTGCCCCTTTAAATTATCACCCAGGACACAGGAAATGGAGTTTAAGTGCCGACACGCTATTTTGAATACACAAAATGAAACAAACAAACAAAATCCTAACTCCGTGTTGGAGCACTGACTACACAGGCAGGTCCCTGACTAGCTCGCAGGACGGCCAAGCCGTTTACCTGCCAAACAAAACACACCACACAGGTTTAACATAGAAATTCTGGTTGGGGATCTCAAGCACAATAGAAAGAAAGAAACACTGATGCACAGGTAAGTAAGCTGGGCTGAGTTGAGTGGGGGACGGAGGGGGGTGATGCTGGGATGTCAGAATCACCGTTGAGCCCTCTTGAGGTGTCGTGAGCTAGTTGACGAAAGACAGAGGATGGAAGGTGCCCACTTGAAGACCCCAGAGATGTACCCTACTTAGCTCAATCCAGACGGTTGTCATGCTGATACGCTGGGGAGACCACACTGTGGTTGATCCCCGGAGCCAGCATCGCAGCCGTTGTGTGTGCTGATGCACTAAGGAGGCAAAATAAGCTGATCCCTGGAGCCAGCATTACATTTCAGCCATCAACACCAGGCAGAAGGATATCTACATCATCGTATGGAAGGAAACGCAAATGGATGGAGACACAGATGGATCACATTAGTTTACTGTAAAGCTACGTCTTAGTTGGTGCTTATCTTGGCGAGAGCCGAGTTCAAATCAGCATGAAGTTTTAACGTCTACTCTCGTGTAATGGAAATAAATCGGGCATCTAGACACACCAGCAGCCCTGAACAGACTGGCTGCTTCCTTTAAATTCCCAGCACCTGGCTCTAATTTTACAATGATCACCAGGTGCAGGGGATAATTACTAATAAAACCATTAAACAGAATTTGCATACGCACATGTTTCATGCAGGGAGGATATTAACCCTGTCCCTGCTGTGTTACTATATATATATATATATATATATATATATATATATATATATATATATATATATATATATATATATATATAGTAACGAATGATCAGTGAAATGCCAAGGAAAAGGTGTCAGTAAGGTGGAAGACTGATACCCTGTCTTAGCTTACAAAATAAAAAAACTGATACATTCGTTCCTGTAAATGACATTGTAAATAGTGAACTCCAATTCCCATGAACACATTGGGTTGAGAAAGTCAGGTGACCTGGAATTGGAATTGAGCGGGAATTGGGGGATATAAAAGAGTGTAGCAATAACAGAGGAGGGGAGAGTGAGGACATGCTGATCATGCAGTATAATAAAAGTGCCTCTTAAACTGCAATTTTCCTCTTTCATGCTGACGGTTTGGTATCCCCTACCAACAAATAAACAGATCTTTCGATAGATAGATAGATAGATAGATAGATAGATAGATAGATAGATAGATAGATAGATAGATAGATAGACTTAAAATATATTTGACCATAATATTAATGCTATAGTTTATTACATATGATATAACTACTGCTTGGAACTTTGTCTGGAAAAAAAAACAAACAAAAAAAAACAAACAAAAAAACACACACACACACACACCACATCACAATGCACAAACAGCATCCCCAAATCGTTGTCAGCAATGATGCTATAACAGATATGGAACTAAATCATTTAGCGAAAAAGCTAAAACCTGTTCCATTTCCACATCGAACAAGCTGAACGTGTCCGAGTCTGTCCGCCTCACGAAATTCAGCCTTAACTAACTGATGGTAAAAATTCAGTTTTAAAAAAAATTACATGTTTTGGGGATATTAATTTGTTAAGTGTGTTCATAGAATAATGTTTGCGCTTATGAGTTGTAACGAATGCATTTATACTATGGGCTAAGTTTTGAGATGCAGATGTGTTTTTTGTACTTTTGTTTTGTACTTGATAACATTAATTCAAAAATCCAATTGATGCCTATGATTAATGTGTTTTGTGACTAATTTGAAGCTATTAATATGTTTCAATAGTCACTAAGTCGAGTAATTAATCAAATTGATTCATCTTGTTACATAATTGATGTATTAAAATGTTTGGATATACTGTTACTTGATTGATTACTGTCTTGTTCACAGTCATCTTAAAATACGTTAACGTTAGAATATGTTTTGTTGGAAAATAAAAACTAATAAGTTGCTGATGTATTTATTTTTAAAAGGTTGTCTTTGGCTGTGATGTGCTGTGTGTTATTTTATTTTTTACCCTGTCTTCCAAACTTCTTTTATACTTCTGATTATACTAAACACATGTACAGGGTTAGAAACTCATACCAGCCCTGCACCCAGTCATGGGTTTCCATACTACCATCAATGAAGTATATTATTTAAATGAGTCAGTAGCCAGGAGCTTGAGCAACCCCTGTTAAACATATTGTTCCTCCCTTATAGCTGCATGAACAACTCCTAACAGTCAACCTACAGACGCAGGTGAGACATTCAAGTGTGATCAGTTCAGAGCAGAAGTAGCAGTGGCCTGACTGTTCAAACTCCTGGCACCTGCTCATTTCAATAATATACCTAAACAATGGGAGTTCTGAAACTCAGTACTGGGTGCAGGGCAAATGGAAGTTTGTAACCTTGCAGATATATGAATTATATGCAGTACATAGTTACTTACTTTTAGGTTAATTGAAAATGAAATTAAAATACAAGAAGAATTTTAATTTCACTATATACGACTTATGTCAACATAGTTATTGGGCGCTTTAAGTAATTGCGTACCCTTACCTTTCAATGCTGTCTGAAAATAACCAACAGGAACTATGTATAGATTCTATTATATTCCTGATTAAAGGAAATTATAGGTTTTCAAAATACAGCTTGGAAATTTCACGACACAGCTTTATATTCTTCAAATCCAATATATTTTTGTGAGCTGGTACGTCATGTAATTAATAACATTTTAAGCAGTGGGAACAATGCAAAAGCCTGGCTAATTTGACTGAGGTATTAACGTTACAGGGTTGGCTTGGAGGAGGAGGTTCATTTATTCGCTGCACTCCTTTCAGCATATTATTAAATTATCTTGATTTAGACAAGTAAATCTAAAGGAAACCTGTTTTCTCAACATCTTCACTAATGATATTTTCCCACCACCTTATAATTACTGAATGAAATAACATGGCAAACCACATTGCATCAGACCTCTCATGCTGGCAGTTTGACCTGATAGGACAGGAATGCCAGAGAACACCAGTATGCGGGGCCTTGAGGAATCTGTCTTATTTATTCAAGTATTACATATTTAATTTAAATAATTTAAGCAAAGAGCATCTGTAAAGAGACCCTGGAGATGGCAGAAAGTGGTCTATGTCATGTTGACAGATGGCCTCTGGAATCAAGCTGTTTTACATTGAATTATAAATGTTTGGTTCTGAAAAAAAGACTGTCACAATAGATAAGGCGTCTTTCTATAGAGGCGTGTTTGACTGCATATGATCAGCAAATGCTTGTACAGAGCCCAGTTAGTGTGCCTTTTCATGTAGATAAAATATTCCTTAAAAATCACAGCCAATAACATAATGCTGTAAATCAATGTGCAGTGCCATTTCCTACATTACTTACTTATTTCTTAGCAGACACCCTTATCCGGGGCGACTTATAATTATTACAAAATATCACATTATTTTTACATACAATTACATAATTTTTTACATACAGTTACCCATTTATACAGCTGGGTTATTACTGGAGCAATCCAGGTAAAGTACCTTGCTCAAGGGTATAGCAGCAGTGTCCCCCACCTGGGATTGAACCCACGACCCTCCGGTCAATAGTCCAGAGCCCTAACCACTACTCCACACTGCTGCCCCTTCGTACTGAATGGAGGTCATAATTCAGTGGTCTGAAGGAACCCACACAATGTAAAACATGGATTTTTGTTTTTTAAATCTGGAAGCAATATAGACTAATCTTTCAATGAATTCGTACTAACATGCTCTGTGACAGCCTATTTCTTGCCTGTTAACCAACCAGCTGCTATCCATAATGAATGGCGTGTTTAAGAAGCCAATATTCATGCCCTTCACAACAGGACTACATATCCTGTATGATCACGAACCACCTTTCGGCACCTCCTCAAGACACACCTGTTCAGACAGCATCTGTAAACCTCAGAACTCAACTAAACTGGACGATATAGCACCCAACTGTATCAATATTACTGAATTTATTGTATTTTATAACTGCTCTTATATGTAATGTGATATTTTGTAATGTGATACTTTGTAACAACTGTTAGTCGCCCTGGATAAGGGTGTCTGCTAAGAAATAAATAATAATAATAATAATAATAATAATAATAATAATAATAATAATAAATTAATGCCCTCCCTGAACCAGTTAAATACAGGGATATGTATAATTGGAAATAATTGTCTGTAAAATAATAAGCTGTTAACCCTCAGTTCCTGTTGTGTACTTTTACAATTTTAAAACATCATTGCAAGCTCTCCCATCTTGTGTAGCGGTCTATTACCGCAGCTTAATTATGCAAATAGGATTATTCTGTTTTAAGATTCATACATAGATCTCTATTATGAAACCAGCCCAAAGCAAAGCACATCTCGCTTGACTAGTCATTATTAAAGGTAACTACTAAAAAGAGATGTGCTACATCGAGAGACAGACATTTGATGTGTTAATAATATAGCTATTTATGAATTAAATTAGACATGTGGACACCTGACACAAAACTGTTAACTATTAATTCCATAGAACTGCCTAACAAGGCAAGGACAGTAGACATTAGTATGATTCTTATTCCGAGTCATATGAGATCAAGAACCATATGAACTTAAAGTAGTTTTATCCAAGCATCCCAGCTGCAGGTGGGCATTACATTCTCATTTATCATACACTACCCCATGCAGTATTTTATACTCTCGGGTGAGCATTTTTTTTTTCCTGCCAGAATTCTAAAGTTGTGTGTTCCTTGCTGTGGAATTCCTTTCAGCTTGACAGCTCGTGCTGGGGTCACACTCTGTTGCTGGTGTTAATGAGCGTGTATGAGCCCATTGAAAAAAATTGCTCACCAGAGATTATAATATAAAGTTATAGTACTATAAGCAATAAAAAATAAAAATAAAAAAAATAATAAAACAAATAAAAACAAAAACCACACACTCAGATTACACAGTCTCTCACGATTTCCTTACTACAGTTCAGTTTCATACTGCCAGGAAGCTTTAATGGGGCTGCCAGTGAGATAAGCTACTGAACAAAGTGTACAAATATAAGTCTGCTCATAAAGTTGTGGGAATGTATTGCTGATACTTGTATAGCTGATAAATACATGCACAGCTGAGCTTGACTGTTTCATGACCCAAAACGTTTACTTAGTTTCACTTAAAAAGTACCAAGCAACGGGGAAGAAAGTATGTTAGGTATAACAAACAGTTGTTATAATATGACTTTTAATATTTGTGTTGATAATCTTTGGAGTTCTGTGTCTTGGGAAATGGACACCACCATAAAAATTAATAAAGGCCCTGTTTAGGGCTAGTAAGCTCAGATTCTAAAAGCAATGAAGTCTTCTAGTGTAATATTGAAGAACTTGAAAGCATGCTGTAACTATAGCAACTCACCTTCTCTTCATTGTCACATCACACGTGAAGGAACCAATATGGTCATAAAATTAACTTTTGTTAGCCACTGTAACAGGGGGACATGTTACATGTGTGGGTCGTCTCTGAATTATCCTGAGACAGACACGCCTCACAGGCACACAGATTTAATAAGACATGTGCCGACACTAGGGTACCAGCAATGGTAGTCCTAGTGTCACATTTAACAAAGAAAACAAAGCTAAAAATAAAAGTTTGCCAACAAATGGCGAGCGCTAGTCCCACTAAAAGGAATGTCCCGCTCCAGGAATACACTACACTACTAACCCTCACTGCACTTATTTTGGGATTAAATCCCCTAAACTGACCTACTTCTGGGCTCCCAGAGTTCTGGCTCTGTGCAGCCTCCCTGGGCATGTCTCCCGGCAAATCCGGACCTCCCGATCAGCACAGCACCCGGCGAGCCTAAATACTCAATTGGTTGCCTGGCAATGCGTCTCCTGTTCCGCATCCCAGCTGCACAGGAACCAGGGACAGGGCTCTTTCTGTAACATATCCTCCCCCTCAAAACGGCACCCCCGGTCTGTTCGAGATCTCCGGCTGGTTCCTCTTCTGTTTGGGGGGTCAACAGGTGATGGGAGGTCCTGACACAACGGTGGGGTGTCTGTATACACGGGCCGAAGGAGCTGACGCATAGGCGCCGGATTGGAGCACAGGCTTCTCTCCTTCCTCAGTCTCATGGACAGCAGTTCCTTCTCCTCAGGCAATCAGATAGCAGCTCCTCCTCCTCAGGCTGTCAGGACAGTAGCTCCTCATTCCTTTGGCCCTTGGGACGGCTGCTCCTCCTCTGGCTCTTGACAGGCAGGCAGCAACTCCTCCTCTGGCCTTTGAGGATGATAGCTCCTCCACCTCCGGCTTTCAGAGTTCCAGCTCCTCCCCCTCTGGCTTTTCACCCACGTCTCCATGTTCTGCCTGTCCATCCCGGTAGCCAACTGCTCTGTCTATCCTGCCTTAACTAAGCAGGATCAGCGATATACCACTCTGACGCCAAATGTAACAGGGGGACATATAACGTTTGTCGGTCGTCACTGAATAATAATGAGCCAGACACAGAGCCTTGGGTGTTGACGCGCCGCACAGGAGTGCAGATTTAATAACACACAGGTGCTGCCACTAGGGTACCAGCAATGGTAGCCCCAGTGTCACATTTAATAAAGAAAACAAAGCTAAAAATAAAAGTTTGCCTACAATTGGCGAGCGCTAGTCCCACTAAAAGGATCGTCCCGCACCAGGAATATTCACCATACTAACCCTCACTCTACTTAGTTTGGGATTACATCCCCTAAACTGACCTACTTCTGGGCTTCTGGAGTCCTGGCATTCTCACAGCGACTCCTGCCTCTTCAAACGGCCTCAGCTGGGCAATGCCTTCACGAGCACCGTCTTGGAGTGGAAGGGTTTCGTGTACTAGCTTTCTTCATGGAGCAGACGCTCTCCTCCTCGATGTCAACACAGCAAGCTTTCGCTCAGCGTTCGCCTGGTAAGCAATGGCCGTGCAGTAGCCTCAAGTTGTGGCGCAGACACTTTGAGCTCCACGCAGCCTTCCCAGGCACACACCCCAGTCAATCCCAACCTCCCGATCGGCTAAGTGCCGGGCGAGCTTACCTGCTCAATGGGTTGACCAACACACATCTGCTCAGGAACCAGAGACAGGGCTCTCCTTGTCACAGCCGCATAAAAAGGTATCAAAATATTTAATTTCTCCATTTACTGCATATATTAATTACAGCAATACAATGAGGAAAATGCATGCTGGTATAGCCTAATACAATGTTGTAATTCATATTTACAGTCAATAATTCAGTAACTCAGCTGGCGGTTTAAAAATAATCAGCAATATTCCAAATCTGTATGTCAGATTCCAGTGCTAATCCAGATATTTTAACATGCCTTGTTTAAATGCCACGGGCACTTTACAGTATTACATTTTTTTTGTGAGTAAACACATGATGTTTATGTTATACTTCTGGGTTTAGTTATTGGCTCACAGGCTCGCTCAGGAGAAGATTATTTCACAGCAGTGTAGAAATTCTGTGTCTTATTCTGTCTTACAAAAACAACCACACAATTTTTTATAACTTTTAAATCACTTTTTGTGGTCAGGCACCTCAGAGTACTGTAAATTTTACTGCAGAATACAAAACTACTGTTAAAAAGACAAACCTATACTATAACATTAAAATACACAGACCTAAATAGTTGTAAAAGCCAAACTGTAAAATAAGTCTTCAAATGAATGTTGACTGGTTGAACAGAATTTGAGTATTAATGACTTTTAATTAGCGTCAATGCATAATAAAGAAAAGTACTCACTTATAACTCACAAAGACATAAACCCTTTTCCCATATAGAGTGGAAACTACAGTCACTGAGTGTGGACTTCCTTGACAGTAACAATGAAGAATATATATATATATATATATATATATATATATATATATATATATATATATAGATATAGATATATATATAGATATAGATATATATATATATATATATATATATATATATATATATAGATAGATATATATATATAGATATATACACACACACACACATACACATACATAAAGTACTGTGCACAAGTTTTAGCCAGGTGTGAAAAAATGCTGTACAGTAAGAATGCTTTCAAAAATAGACATGTTAATAGATTATATTTATCAATTAACTAAATGCAAAGTGAGTGAACAGAAGAAAAATCTAAATCAAATCCATATTTGGTGTGACCACCCTTTGCCTTCAAAACAGCATCAATTCTTCTAGGTACACTTGCACAAAGTCAGGGATTTTGTAGGCATATAGTCAGGTGTATGATTAAACAATTATACCAAACAGGTGCTAATGATCATCAATTCAATATGTAGGTTGAAACACAATCATTAACTGAAACAGAAACAGCTGTGTAGGAGGAATAAAACTGGGTGAGGAACAGCCAAACTCAGCTAACAAGGTAAGGTTGCTGAAGACAGTTTACTGTCAAAAGTCATACACCATGGCAAGACTGAGCACAGCAACAAGACACAAGGTAGTTATACTGCATCAGCAAGGTCTCTCCCAGGCAGAAATTTCAAGGCAGACAGGGGTTTCCAGATGTGCCGTCCAAGCTCTTTTGAAGAAGCACAAAGAAACAGGCAACGTTGAGGACCGTAGACGCAGTGGTCGGCCAAGGAAACTTACTGCAGCAGATGAAAGACACATCATGCTTACTTCCCTTCGCAATCGGAAGATGTCCAGCAGTGCCATCAGCTCAGAATTGGCAGAAAACAGTGGGACCCTGGTACACCCTGTCCGGAGAAGTCTGGTCAGAAGTGGCCTTCATGGAAGACTTGTGGCCAAAAAGCCATACCTCCGACGTGGAAACAAGGCCAAGCAACTCAACTATGCACGAAAACACAGGAACTGGGGTGCAGAAAAATGGCAGCAGGTGCTCTGGACTGATGAGTCAAAATTTGAAATATTTGGCTATAGCAGAAGGCAGTTTGTTCGCCGAATGGCTGGAGAGCGGTACACGAATGAGTGTCTGCAGGCAACAGTGAAGCATGGTGGAGGTTCCTTGCAAGTTTGGGGCTGCATTTCTGCAAATGGAGTTGGGGATTTGGTCAGAATTAATTGTCTCCTCAATGCTGAGAAGTACAGGCAGATACAGTGCCTTGCGAAAGTATTCGGCCCCCTTGAACTTTGCGACCTTTTGCCACATTTCAGGCTTCAAACATAAAGATATGAAACTGTAATTTTTTGTGAAGAATCAACAACAAGTGGGACACAATCATGAAGTGGAACGAAATTTATTGGATATTTCAAACTTTTTTAACAAATAAAAAACTGAAAAATTGGGCGTGCAAAATTATTCAGCCCCCTTAAGTTAATACTTTGTAGCGCCACCTTTTGCTGCGATTACAGCTGTAAGTCGCTTGGGGTATGTCTCTATCAGTTTTGCACATCGAGAGACTGACATTTTTGCCCATTCCTCCTTGCAAAACAGCTCGAGCTCAGTGAGGTTGGATGGAGAGCATTTGTGAACAGCAGTTTTCAGTTCTTTCCACAGATTCTCGATTGGATTCAGGTCTGGACTTTGACTTGGCCATTCTAACACCTGGATATGTTTATTTGTGAACCATTCCATTGTAGATTTTGCTTTATGTTTTGGATCATTGTCTTGTTGGAAGACAAATCTCCGTCCCAGTCTCAGGTCTTTTGCAGACTCCATCAGGTTTTCTTCCAGAATGGTCCTGTATTTGGCTCCATCCATCTTCCCATCAATTTTAACCATCTTCCCTGTCCCTGCTGAAGAAAAGCAGGCCCAAACCATGATGCTGCCACCACCATGTTTGACAGTGGGGATGGTGTGTTCAGGGTGATGAGCTGTGTTGCTTTTACGCCAAACATAACGTTTTGCATTGTTGCCAAAAAGTTCGATTTTGGTTTCATCTGACCAGAGCACCTTCTTCCACATGTTTGGTGTGTCTCCCAGGTGGCTTGTGGCAAACTGTAAACGACACTTTTTATGGATATCTTTAAGAAATGGCTTTCTTCTTGCCACTCTTCCATAAAGGCCAGATTTGTGCAGTATACGACTGATTGTTGTCCTATGGACAGAGTCTCCCACCTCAGCTGTAGATCTCTGCAGTTCATCCAGAGTGATCATGGGCCTCTTGGCTGCATCTCTGATCAGTCTTCTCCTTGTATGAGCTGAAAGTTTAGAGGGACGGCCAGGTCTTGGTAGATTTGCAGTGGTCTGATACTCCTTCCATTTCAATATTATCGCTTGCACAGTGCTCCTTGGGATGTTTAAAGCTTGGGAAATCTTTTTGTATCCAAATCCGGCTTTAAACTTCTCCACAACAGTATCTCGGACCTGCCTGGTGTGTTCCTTGTTCTTCATGATGCTCTCTGCGCTTTAAACGGACCTCTGAGACTATCACAGTGCAGGTGCATTTATACGGAGACTTGATTACACACAGGTGGATTCTATTTATCATCATTAGTCATTTAGGTCAACATTGGATCATTCAGAGATCCTCACTGAACTTCTGGAGAGAGTTTGCTGCACTGAAAGTAAAGGGGCTGAATAATTTTGCACGCCCAATTTTTCAGTTTTTTATTTGTTAAAAAAGTTTGAAATATCCAATAAATTTCGTTCCACTTCATGATTGTGTCCCACTTGTTGTTGATTCTTCACAAAAAATTACAGTTTCATATCTTTATGTTTGAAGCCTGAAATGTGGCAAAAGGTCGCAAAGTTCAAGGGGGCCGAATACTTTCGCAAGGCACTGTACTTATCCATCATGCAATACCATCAGGGAGGCATCTGATTGGCCCCAAATTTATTCTGCAGCATGACAACAACCCCAAACATACAGCGAAAGTCATTAAGAACTATCTTCAGCGTAAAGAAGAACAAGGAGTCCTGGAAGTGATTGTATGGCCCCCACAGAGCCCTGATCTCAACATCATCGAGTCTGTCTGGGATTACATGAAGAGAGAGAAGCAACTGAGGCTGCCTAAATCCACAGAAGAACTGTGGTTAGTTCTCCAAGATGTTCTGCCGAGTTCCTTCAAAAACTGTGTGCAAGTGTACCTAGAAGAATTGTTGCTGTTTTGAAGGCAAAGGGTGGTCACACCAAATATTGATTTGATGTAGATTTTTCTTCTGTTCACTCACTTTGCATTTTGTTAATTGATAAATATAAACTATTAACATGTCTATTTTTTAAAGCATTCTTACTTTACAGCATTTTTTCACACCTGCCTAAAACTTTTGCACAGTACTGTGTATATATATATATATATATATATATATATATATATATATATATATATGCCCTCCTAAAATCCAGCATGCTTTGTGCCCTATAACCAACAATTGCTAAAGAAATATGAATGGTTTGACAGACAGTTATAGTTTCCTTATGCAGCTGTCCAACATTAAGTAAGCAATAACCCACAACAGGGCGTGCGGTAAGAGATATCTTCAGATATCTTCAACCACCCAGAAGTTCAGTAAGATATGTCTTATGGAGTGGGTTATTGCGCTTATAAAATTGCCCTGTTTATTTTATAAAAAGAAAACAAAAAACAACAACATTTCAAATTTTAAGTTTCATGTAATGTATCCTTCCGCCAGTGTAAAATAGTTCCTATACTTTGTCTTTAGAAGCTACACATTTGCTGGAAAAACGTATTACTGCTGAGTAAACATTTTTTTAAGATATTAAAGGTTATATATAAAAACTAAAAATAGAATTGCTTATTTAGATGTTTTATACTTTGATAAGTAAAGTTGAGGTTTGAAATGACGCTCCCTAGTACAATAATCACATCTGTGCTCCTTTATTTTGTAATCCTCCATACATCTCTTCTCAATATGGAAGGCCATTCTGGTCAAAAACTGCTCTTGTAATTACGCTGTGAATACAAAGTCATTACAAGCGACTACGTTGGCATAACTAGGCACTACTGTAAAATTACCAGAAATCTATGAAGAAAATACATAGGTCAACATTTATTTAGAATACTATTTTAGAACACATACTATTTTATGTATTTTTAGTGGTCCAAATCAATATATGTAATAAATATTTGAAACATGTACTAAATAACAAGTTTTTGACCCGGATGGCCTTCCATAGACCAATCAGAATACTTGTTGAAGAGCGGGGGGTGGGGGTGCTTGATTAGGGTGGGGTTTGATGATTTAGCACCAGTAGGCTCTCTGGTGCTAAACTTTCAAAACGGTTTAGCACCAATTTTGAAAACGATGTGTACCCCTCTCTCACCGCCCCATGTGAATACCCCCTTACAGTGAAGAGAGTGAATTTAGATTTGAGTGCTGCTATGAGGAGAGTGCATTTAGTTTTCAGTGCTGAAATGCTCATGTTATATTAGGGTCCTGTAATTGCTGCTACTTTTATTAGACAGATTCATTAAGATCATATATTTTCTCTTCAGCTAAACTAGGAGTGGATGTACACAGAACTCAAAGCAATGATTCCAGCACCGGCTCATGTGTGCAGGACTGGTCAGATATGACTATGAGCTCTTAGCTGGGAGTTACACTGTATCTATGATTCCAGCACCGGTTCAGATGTGCAGGACTGGTCAGATATGACTATGAGCTCTTAGCTGGGAGTTACACTGTATCTATGATTCCAGCACCGGTTCAGATGTGCAGGACTGGTCAGATATGACTATGAGCTCTTAGCTGGGAGTTACACTGTATCTATGATTCCAGCACCGGTTCAGATGTGCAGGACTGGTCAGATATGACTATGAGCTCTTAGCTGGGAGTTACACTGTATCTGTGATTCCAGCACCGGCTCATGTGTGCAGGACTGGTCAGATATGACTATGAGCTCTTAGCTGGGAGTTACACTGTATCTATGATTCCAGCACCGGTTCAGATGTGCAGGACTGGTCAGATATGACTATGAGCGCTTAGCTGGGAGTTACACTGTATCTATGATTCCAGCACCGGCTCATGTGTGCAGGACTGGTCAGATATGACTATGAGCTCTTAGCTGGGAGTTACACTGTATCTGTGATTCCAGCACCGGCTCATGTGTGCAGGACTGGTCAGATATGACTATGAGCTCTTAGCTGGGAGTTACACTGTATCTATGATTCCAGCACCGGTTCAGATGTGCAGGACTGGTCAGATATGACTATGAGCTCTTAGCTGGGAGTTACACTGTATCTATGATTCCAGCACCGGTTCAGATGTGCAGGACTGGTCAGATATGACTATGAGCTCTTAGCTGGGAGTTACACTGTATCTATGATTCCAGCACCGGTTCAGATGTGCAGGACTGGTCAGATATGACTATGAGCTCTTAGCTGGGAGTTACACTGTATCTATGATTCCAGCACCGGCTCATGTGTGCAGGACTGGTCAGATATGACTATGAGCTCTTAGCTGGGAGTTACACTGTATCTATGATTCCAGCACCGGTTCAGATGTGCAGGACTGGTCAGATATGACTATGAGCTCTTAGCTGGGAGTTACACTGTATCTATGATTCCAGCACCGGCTCATGTGTGCAGGACTGGTCAGATATGACTATGAGCGCTTAGCTGGGAGTTACACTGTATCTATGATTCCAGCACCGGCTCATGTGTGCAGGACTGGTCAGATATGACTATGAGCTCTTAGCTGGGAGTTACACTGTATCTGTGATTCCAGCACCGGCTCATGTGTGCAGGACTGGTCAGATATGACTATGAGCTCTTAGCTGGGAGTTACACTGTATCTATGATTCCAGCACCGGTTCAGATGTGCAGGACTGGTCAGATATGACTATGAGCTCTTAGCTGGGAGTTACACTGTATCTATGTTTCCAGCACCGGTTCAGATGTGCAGGACTGGTCAGATATGACTATGAGCGCTTAGCTGGGAGTTACACTGTATCTATGATTCCAGCACCGGTTCATGTGTGCAGGACTGGTCAGATATGACTATGAGCTCTTAGCTGGGAGTTACACTGTATCTATGATTCCAGCACCGGTTCAGATGTGCAGGACTGGTCAGATATGACTATGAGCTCTTAGCTGGGAGTTACACTGTATCTATGATTCCAGCACCGGTTCAGATGTGCAGGACTGGTCAGATATGACTATGAGCTCTTAGCTGGGAGTTACACTGTATCTATGATTCCAGCACCGGTTCAGATGTGCAGGACTGGTCAGATATGACTATGAGCTCTTAGCTGGGAGTTACACTGTATCTATGATTCCAGCACCAGCTCATGTGTGCAGGACTGGTCAGATATGACTATGAGCGCTTAGCTGGGAGTTACACTGTATCTATGATTCCAGCACCGGTTCATGTGTGCAGGACTGGTCAGATATGACTATGAGCTCTTAGCTGGGAGTTACACTGTATCTGTGATTCCAGCACCGGCTCATGTGTGCAGGACTGGTCAGATATGACTATGAGCTCTTAGCTGGGAGTTACACTGTATCTATGATTCCAGCACCGGTTCAGATGTGCAGGACTGGTCAGATATGACTATGAGCTCTTAGCTGGGAGTTACACTGTATCTATAGCATTTTTCACAGCATTGTCATTAGCTGGTAATGATTTGATTATTTTGCAGATGAATCACGGTATAAATCTCTTTCACAAACACTACCTCGCTGTATTAATCAAAACCATTAAGGCAAAGCAGGCAGTGCAAATTAAAAAATCTGCATGTCTAAATTAAAAATTACAGTAATACATCATAAATAAATCTTTTTAACCCTTTATGACCAACAAGAGCGTCCCTTGTGTTATGTCAGAATTGATTGCACACAAATTTTATTTTGAATGCTCTTCAATTTAAATGCTGAATCTAACCATTTCATTGTTGGTTTCCTTTAAAAGATGTTTCTTTATATGGGAGGACCATTCACAGCTTTGTGGATTTAAGGTTAAGTAACTAACTAGCTCTCTATGCATCAGATTCTCATAGTTTTTCATTTGTGTTATTATTAGCACATTGTTATTAGCAAAAGGACAATACATCAATTATTTCCAAACTTGTTAGAAACAGCTCAAAACTACTCACAAGCCCTAAAATGAAATGTCTGAGTTATTTATTTTTCGTAACAATATTTGAGGCACATTTCCTTTTAATTAAAAACAAAACAAAAAAAAACACATTCACCATTTTCATTTCTGATTTCTGAATTAAATAGTCACAATGCGTCTGTGAATCTTTTAGTTCATGTTGCATTCCTATAAATAGTAAGCATTTCTCCATAAAAGTCGCAGTATTAAATAGCTGCTTGTAATAATGAAAATAACATCCCACTGGCCATTATTGCACTTGGCAGTTGCATTGTAATAATCATTTATTAAAATAATAATAATTGTAACAGGGATGATTAATATTAAGGAATAGCCTAATAAAGTTGCGATTCAGCAAGCTTTAAACTAACATAATAGCTCTATCTGTTGCAAGCGATGCCTCAGTTAGCTGCTATAACTAAGAAGTGGGCTGATGGATTGCTAGTTTACACAGATTAATTGTTCAATTGTGTTTATATAATAAATCTTCCAGTGTCTTATCATATGTGAAAAAGGCACAAAGCCAATCCCAAGCAGCAAACAAGTCTCATGATTTGGCTAGTGTTGGCCACAAAGCAATAACTAAAAGTCAAGTCTGTTTTCTAAAACTGCAGTCTCTCAGTAAAAAGGGGCACATGTAAAAAGGGGCACATGGAGATGGAAGAGAGTCGCTTCCTAACGCAGGGAAAAAAAGAAACTTCGTCAAACGCAACCACCAGAAATCCAGACATCCAACAAATTTGAGCCACTTCAACATTTAGATGACCAAAACCAACATCAAGAGAACGAAAGAAACAGCATCCAGGACCCTATAAACAGTGCTGACCAGGCAGCAAAAAGAAGGGGAGGTCATGATTGTTGGGGACTCCATATTGAGAAACACAGCAAGTTCAGTTCGCAGTCTGGACCCCCTTACTACAACAGTGTGCTGCCTTCCAGGAGCCTCTGTCAAGCACATCACTGAGAAAGTGGACAGGCTCCAAGAACGAACAGGAGACGACCCGGTAGTAGTCGTCCACATCGGTACAAACAACATTGGAAGAGACAGGCCAAGATACCTGCAAAACAAATTCAGAGAGCTAGGAAGGAAATTAAAAGACAAGGCCAAAACTGTGGTATTTTCTGGGATACTGCCGGCACCTTGCAAAGGACCATATGGACAGCTGGAAATACAAACTCAAAATACATGGCTAAAATCGTGGTGCACACAGGAAGGCTTCACCTTTCTTGAACACTGGAGCACATTAAACAGAAAGGAAACCAATCTACTCTGAGAAAGGATCCTTGAGGAGGTCCAGAAGCATTTAAACTAGAAAGGAAGGGGGGGAGAAAACAAAAAAACAGAAGGGAGACCACATCAAAACAAGGGCAACAACTCAGGTAAGACAGCTATTAAATATATTTATCTTAATGCTAGAAGTCTCAGAAACAAAATGTTAGAACTTGAAGCTACTGCACTAACAAGTAACTACGATAGGATAGGTGTTACAGAAACTTGGTTGTCTGAGAGTGATGGAGATGAATATAATATTAGTGGGTACACACTGTACAGGAAAGACAGGCAGGACAGAAGAGGCGGAGGGTAGCGCTATACATAAGAAATAGTCTTGAAGCCCAGGTGTTAAATCAGGACAAAGAAAACAATGCAGAATTAATATGGGTCAGAATAATGGACACAAAATCAAAGGGCATAATAATAGGAGCATGCTATAGACCGCTAAATTCAGACGCTGAGCAAAATAATCTGTTATACAATGACATTCGAAATGCGTGTAGAAAAGGAAAAGCCATACTAATAGGGGATTTCAAATTCCCCCGTATAAAATGGGAGAACCCGGTGGGGAGCATGACGGATGAAATTGAACTGGTGGAAATGACAAATGACTGCTTCCTAACGCAATTTGTCAAGGCACCGACTAGAGGGGAGGCATGCCTTGATTTAGTCTTTTCAAATAATGAAGACAGAATAACTAAAACAGAGGTCAGAGAGCCATTGACAAACTCAGACCACAACATGGTCTCATTTGAAGTATTTTTTAAAACCCCAAAAGTAATGAATAAAGCTAAGGTTTACAATTTTAGAAAAGCAAACTATGAAGGTATGAAACAGACTAACAGAAGTAGATTGGAGTAAAATAGAGAAAACATCCACAGAAAAAGGATGGCTGTTTTTTAAAAATGTAGTACTAGATGCGCAAAACAATTACATCCCAAAAGTAGACAAATCTAAATCTAAAACAAAATGGACAAAATGGTTTAATAGATCTGTGGTGGAGTGTCCCGCCCCTATTTATTATTATTTGTATTTTTGTTTGCGGCGCGGGTAAAAGCGCCGCGTCTTTTATTATATTTAAAAACCCCGTGAGGATGCATGGCTGATCAGCTACTGATTACTTAAATAGCTGACAGTCATGCATCCTTACCAAACGCGTGCAGACTCTGGCCGGGGGATAATAAGATAATTACCAACTAGTTAATCCCTCGGCCAGAGTATATAAACCTGCAGCTCTCTGCACTTGATGTTGGGGTGTTGGAGTAGAGAGTACGGGGAGCGGAGAGAAGGATAATATTTAAAAAACAATTGCTAATACGTGCTGGATAATCCAGCACGGCACTTACTTGTTTGTTTATTTATTCGTTTGGCCCTCGTGCCCTTTTGTTTGTATTTTGTTTAAATATTTTGTTTGTTTGTTATTAAATACGCTGAGTGCTTTTGCACTCAGTTTCACCCGCCCATCCACTGTTTGGAGTCAGTTACTTCCTGGTCCGTGACGTCATCCACCACACCACTGCGAGCCAGACTGTCACATATGGTGTCCTGCGTGGGACAAAACAAACGCCTCCAATAGCCGGACCAGGAAAGAAAAGCTCGTTTTTTTTGTTCGGTTTTTTTTTCAAAGTGTTTTTGTGTGTTTTTTGGGAAAAAAAAAAAAAAAAAAAAAAAAATATGGGAAGAAGCGGACGGAGGAAGCAGCAGCTACAGCAGCGTGGGGCCGGTCGCAGGTCCCACTGTAGCTCAACCATGCTGGACGTCTGCCCCACCTGCTTGAAAGGTGAGGAGTGGTGCTTCGCTGTTGGGGAGGTGGGTCACATAGCACCCGACCAACCCCCTCCATGGCAGGAGAAAGAGGAGCCAGAGCGTCCAGTGAGGGAGGACCTGCATCCTCCAAAGAGGACGAATGCACTCTCCTCTGAGGGAGTCTGGGACTGGCTGGTGGAGCCGGGGAGGGATTATGAGGAAGCCCTCCCTGCAGTGATCAACCTCCTGTGGGCAAGAGATGGGGAGCGCTGGGAGGCCTGGGAACAGCAACACCACCCAGCTTCCCTCCCAGACATCGCAGCCATGGTGTTCAACTACCTGGCTGCGGATATGGGAGAGACCCTGCTGCTGCCATCTCCAGCACAAAAGGGAGAGGAGCCATCGCTACCGTCTCCACCAGCAGAGGGAGAGGAGCCATCGCTGCCGTCTCCAGCGCCAGAGGGAGAGGAGCCATCGCTGCCGTCTCCAGCGCCAGAGGGAGAGGAGCCATCGCTGCCGTCTCCAGCGCCAGAGGGAGAGGAGCCATCGCTGCCGTCTCCAGCGCCAGAGGGAGAGGAGCCATCGCTGCCGTCTCCAGCGCCAGAGGGAGAGGAGCCATCGCTGCCGTCTCCAGCGCCAGAGGGAGAGGAGCCATCGCTGCCGTCTCCAGCGCCAGAGGGAGAGGAGCCATCGCTGCCGTCTCCAGCATCAGAGGGAGAGGAGCCATCGCTACCGTCTCCAGCATCAGAGGGAGAGGAGCCATCGCTGCCATCTCCAGCATCAGAGGGAGAGGAGCCATCGCTACCGTCTCCACCAGCAGAGGGAGAATGCCTGCTGGTTTCGCCTCCACAGCCTGGGGAGGAGCCCGAACGTCCTACGCCCGAGTGGGAGGAGCCCGAACGTCCTACGCCCGAGTGGGAGGAGCCCGAACGTCCTACGCCCGAGTGGGAGGAGCCCGAACGTCCTACGCCCGAGTGGGAGGAGCCCGAACGTCCTACGCCCGAGTGGGAGGAGCCCGAACGTCCTACGCCCGAGTGGGAGGAGCCCGAACGTCCTACGCCCGAGTGGGAGGAGCCCGAACGTCCTACGCCCAAGAGGGGGGAGTCGGTGCGTCCACAGCCCAAGAGGGAGGAGTCGGTGCATCCACAGCCCAAGAGGGAGGAGTCGGTGCGTCCACAGCCCAAAGAGGGGGGAGTCGGTGCGTCCATAGCCCAAGAGGTGGAAGTCTGCGCTTCCACAGCCTTAGGACCCAAGCTGCAGTCCCAAGAGCCAGAAGGGGAGGAGTTACAGGCTCAACCCCCTGAATTTTTCTGGGGGGGAGAAGGGCAGGATGCTGGTGTTCCCCAGCAGCCTCTATTTATGCTGCTGAAGGGAGCACGGCACACGCCAGCCCAGCCGCCACAGCAGAGGGAGCCAGCACCGCCACAGCCTCCCTCTGAGTGGCCAGCATCCGCCCCATCGCCTCTGCCTCCACCACCACCAGGAGCAGAGCAGCAGGAGCTGCCTCTGTCTCCACCACCACCAGGAGCAGGGCAGCAGGAGCTGCTTCTGTCTCCACCATCACCAGGAGCAGAGCAGCAAGAGCTGCCTCTGCCTCCGCCACCTCCACCAGCAGAGGGTGAATGCCTGCTGGTTCCACATCCACCGTCGTGGGAGGACTGCTTGCCCCTCCCACCTCCACCAGCAGAGGGTGAATGCCTGCTGGTTCCGCCTCCACCGTCGTGGGAGGACTGCTTGCCCCTCCCACCTCCACCAGCAGAGGGTGAATGCCTGCTGGTTCTGCCTCAACCGTCGTGGGAGGACTGCTTGCCCCTCCCACCTCCACCAGCAGAGGATGAATACCTGCTGGTTCCGCCTCAGCCGCCGTGGGAGGACTGCTTGCCACTCCCAGCTCCACCAGCAGAGGGTAAATACCTGCTGGTTCCGTCTCAGCCGCCGTGGGAGGACTGCTTTCCCCTCCCACCATCGCCATTGCCTGGGGATGGCTGTTCTGCATCGCCTGGGGCTGCCTTTTGTTCTCCACAGGACACAGGGTACGAGGGAGAAGTGGAGCTCCCGCTGCCGCCTCCATGGCCAGGGGCTCCCCTCCCGAGTTCGCCTTCCGAGGGTCCGCTGCGGCTGCCGTCGCCTTCCGAGGGTCCGCTGCTGCTGCCGTCGCCTTCCGAGGGTCCGCTGCTGCTGCCGTCGCCTTCCGAGGGTCCGCTGCTGCTGCCGTCGCCTTCCGAGGGTCCGCTGCTGCTGCCGTCGCCTTCCGAGGGTCCGCTGCTGCTGCCGTCGCCTGGGGTCGCCAGGGATCCTGCTTCGCCTGGGGTCGTCGAGGGTCCGGCTTTGCCTGGGGTCGCCAGGGATCCTGCTTCGCCTGGGGTCGCTACACGATGGCCGGAGCTCCATGAAAGGGAGCTGCCAGAAATGAAGAAAGGGGGGGAGGTCAGGAGACCAGCTCCCCCAGCCGCACTTTCGCGGCTGGAGATCATGTGGTCGGAGCCCCACGGAGGGGAACTGCCGGCCATGAAGAAGGGGGGAGAGGTCAGGAGACCAGCTCCCCCAGCCGCACTTTCGCGGCAGGATAGAGTGTGGCGGGAGCCCCGGAAGAGGGAACTGCCGGCCACGAAGAATGGGGGGGTGCCAGAGATTCCACCATGGCCACCCCCCAGAAGTAACTTGCTTCCCCCTCTTCCGGGACTTTAAGACTGAGGGGGGAGGTGGCCGTTGGGGCCATGTGTGCTGCGCACAAGGGGGGGCATGTGTGGCGGAGTGTCCCGCCCCTATTTATTATTATTTGTATTTTTGTTTGCGGCGCGGGTAAAAGCGCCGCGTCTTTTATTATTATTTAAAAACCCCGTGAGGATGCATGGCTGATCAGCTACTGATTACTTAAATAGCTGACAGTCATG
Organism: Acipenser ruthenus; assembly: GCF_902713425.1. NCBI lineage: Eukaryota > Metazoa > Chordata > Actinopteri > Acipenseriformes > Acipenseridae > Acipenser > Acipenser ruthenus. The sequence goes on along the minus strand of NC_081192.1, from coordinate 5,368,154 downwards.
CATCCTTACCAAACGCGTGCAGACTCTGGCCGGGGGATAATAAGATAATTACCAACTAGTTAATCCCTCGGCCAGAGTATATAAACCTGCAGCTCTCTGCACTTGATGTTGGGGTGTTGGAGTAGAGAGTACGGGGAGCGGAGAGAAGGATAATATTTAAAAAACAACTGCTAATACGTGCTGGATAATCCAGCACGGCACTTACTTGTTTGTTTATTTATTCGTTTGGCCCTCGTGCCCTTTTGTTTGTATTTTGTTTAAATATTTTGTTTGTTTGTTATTAAATACGCTGAGTGCTTTTGCACTCAGTTTCACCCGCCCATCCACTGTTTGGAGTCAGTTACTTCCTGGTCCGTGACGTCATCCACCACACCACTGCGAGCCAGACTGTCACAAGATCAATTAAAAAAAAATATTCAGCAAAAAAGGCACTATACAGAGCGTTTAAAAGGGACCAAAAACAAAGTACACAGAAAGAATACTTGGAACCGCAAACACAAGTCAAAAAGAAAGGCCGAGAGAGAGATAGAAATCAATATTGCTAAGGGGGCTAAAACCAATTCCAAAATGTTTTTCCAATATTGTAACAGCAAGAGAACATTCAAAGACGAGGTTAAATGTCTAAGAGACACAAATGGCAAAATCATAGATGAAGAAAAAAAAATAGCAAATATATTAAATGATTACTTTTCACAGGTTTTTACAAAGGAGGACACAGACAACATGCCCCACATGTCGACCTGTTCCTATCCAATTTGAAATAACTTTAGCATAACAGAGGCAGAAGTGTTAAAAGGGACTAGGAGCTCTTAAAACAAATAAATCCCCTGGGCCGGATGAGATTCTCCCAATAGTACTCAAAGAAATTAAAGAAGTTATTTACAAACCGCTAACCAAGATCATGCAACAGTCTCTTGACACATGGGTTGTACCGACAGACTGGAAAATAGCAAACGTAATACCGATCCACAAAAAGGGAGACAAAACCGAACCAGGTAACTACAGACCAATAAGCCTGACTTCTACTATATGTAAACTTAAGGAAACTATAATAAGATCCAAAATAGAAAATTACCTATATGGTAACAATATCCTGGGAGACAGTCAGCATGGTTTTAGGAAAGGGAGATCGTGTCTAACTAACCTACTTGACTTTTTTGAGGATGCAACATTGAAAATGGATAATTGCAAAGCATACGACATGGTTTATTTAGATTTCCAGAAAGCTTTTGACAAAGTCCCGCATAAAAGATTAATTCTCAAACTGAACACAGTAGGGATTCAAGGAAATGCATGCACATGGATTAGGGAGTGTTGTGTTCAGTTCTGGTCACCTCGTTACAAAGTTCTGGTCACCTCGTTACAAAAAGGATATTGCTGCTGTAGAAAGAGTGCAAAGAAGAGCAACCAGAATCATCCCGGGTTTAAAAGGCATGTCGTATGCAGACAGGCTAAAAGAATTGAATTTATTCAGTCTTGAACAAAGAAGACTACGCAGCGATCTGATTCAAACATTCAAAATCCTAAAAGGTATAGATAATGTCGACCCAGGGGACTTTTTTAACCTGAAAAAAGAAACAAGGACCAGGGGCCACAAATGGAGATTAGATAAAGGGGCATTCAGAATAGAAAATAGGAGGCACTTTTTTACACAGAGAATTGTGCTCCGAACCAACTCCCCAGTAATGTTGTTGAAGCTGGGATCCTTCAAGAAGCTGCTTGATGAGATTCTGGTATCAATAAGCTACTAACAACCAAACGAGCAAGATGGGCTGAATGGCCTCCTCTCGTTTGTAAACTTTCTTATCTTCTTATGTTCTTATGTTCTTAAGTACTGTGCAGTGGAAAATGTTTAATTGAAACTCATCCGGCACCTTTTTTCCAGGGACTGAAAATATTGTAACTGTATACTGAAAGCAAAGGTAATGTTCTGGCTTCTGTAAAATATGTGTGTATAACAGTAAAAACAAGTAGAACATACATGTCACTTAACAGCTTTTCCATTGAATTTCATCAGATTGGATAAATAAATAATAATAATAATAATAATAATAATAATAATAATAATAATAATAATAATAATAATAATAGTTCTGTACAGTTCACTCAAATGTCAGAGGATAGCAGATCTCATGGTTTGAAGGGGATGCATGGTCAGTTTTGCAGTGTGTGTGTGTGTAGTTACACAATAGAGATATGGTTGATATTTAGTATACATACTTTAGTACATTGTGCAAAGCACAGGAAGCTGTCCATGCACTTATCTGAATGAATTAACATTCTTCTGAATTCCTCTGATTTCTGGGGTATACTGCACCCAACAGTAATCCTTCAAATGAACAGCAATATTATCCTAAACAATAAAAAATACAGAGTTGAGTTGATTTCTCTTCAGAATTTGTATATCATACTGCACCAGAGTGTAATTAAACTCTACCTCAAGACAAGGCTGATAAAGCATTCACCATCAAGACAAGGCTGATAAAGCATTCACCATCAAGACAAGGCTGATAAAGCATTCACCATCAAGACAAGGCTGATAAAGCATTCACCATCAAGACAAGGCTGATAAAGCATTCACCATCAAGACAAGGCTGATAAAGCATTCATCAAGCAATTTAAGATAGTTTCAAGGTGGTGTTGACTTAGCAACCTATTTGTAAGTTAATCAAGGTTCTTACTAATTACCCAGAGAAACATTCCCCAAGGTAAGTCGACAAACTGTACACATGCCAGTCACAAATACAGCATTACTCAGATGATTTGGTTTCTGTTTTCTGATTTACATTGATCATATATATATATATGTAACAAACCCACCTAAATCAGTGTGAATGCCACGTTGGGGTCCAAATAGCGTGACTGCTGCCACCACCTTTGTTATCTGGTAAGGTTTGGTATAGAGTTAGGTACGTTTGTGCAACTATTAACAATAGGTAGATAGATTGTCCTATGGCTAAAATAAACAGTAGTCTAGGAGTATTATTAATAGTTCAAAGCTTTTATTAAATTACAATAAACAGTTAAAAACCAAATAAATAAGCAAAATACCACAGGCTAAATTCCATCAAGAAATGTTATCACAATTACAGTCGCTAGGGGGAGGCACTCGAGCTCAGCCAGATTTCCCTAGAGTAGACGTTTTCTCTGGGGTGATAAACCCTTTGCAGTCCATTTATTAAGTGCGCGTCAGGCGCGTCAGGTCCAATTTATTTTCACATGCGCATTTAATTTTAGACGCGCTGTTTAAAAGTATTTTTTTTCCCACATTCAAACGGGTTTAAAAGGCCCTGCATATCAACAAAGCACTCACTAGGCATCTCCAGCCCCGCCCCACCCTTTCGTTCGCTATCGCTTTCACATATGCTAAGAAATAAATAATAATAATAATAATAATAATAATAATAATAGTCCATAATAGTACATACCGATCAATCATCTCCTGATCACTTGTTTTATCACCAAACTCCTCAATAATGCGATCCAAGTCATTATTTTATTACTAGAACATCTCAAAAAAGCTCTGCAAATGTCCGTGACAGTCTCTGTGCGCTGATACAGTAACAGCCAGCATGTTTCCTTATGACCGCCCATATGGGAGGCCAGGAGCAAGTATGACTATTCATGAGATATGCCTTTTTTTTTTATTTTTTTTTTTTTTTTTATCGGCTTGTCTCGGCTCCTGTCGCTCCCACTCGGCCATTGAATGGTATTTTCAGCTTTTTCCGGAGAAAAAACGACTAGAAACCAGTTTTTTGCGTTTTTTTTATGATGTCGGACAGGGTCCGACAATGGACCGGATAGGAATAATTGCAATGTCGGGCCAGATCCGACATAGGACCACAAAGGGTTAAAGTGACTAGTGCATAAAAGATAATGAATGTGAAAACAAAACTCATCAAAAAAATAACTCAAACAAAACTCAATTATATCAATAAAGGCAAAAATCAAACGTGGCAAATCAACAATCAAATAGTAAAGTTGAAACACGTAGTGTAGGGTTATACTGTAGTACAGGTTAACCCTCGCTCCAGAGTATAGGTGATCCGCCCACAGTATACAGTTAAAACCAGCCCCTCCCCCAAGTTAGAAAGCATGCAATAATATAGGACAGGATACAGTATACAAGATACTGCAAAACAGTTGTTTAAGGACACTGCAGGTAGAGTGATAAGGAAATTGAACGTTACCAATCCGGTGTATAGAACGTTGCTTTCAGCTTAGCAGCAATCATCAAATCAAGTTGGCATTCCACGATTTCAACTCCAGCGGAGATTCTCTTTCTAGACTTCCTTGCGCTACAATCAAACAACTTCATAGTCCACTTCAAATGCAACATTCCATGGTTTCATAAAGTTCAGACATCAGTTCTTTCACTACACGCATAGCACATATACAGCACCCGCCCTGCAACTCTCCTCAACCATTGTCAGTCCCTTTTTATCTACCCCCCACAGTCCATAGTCCATTTTATCTACCCCCCACAGTCCAACAGTTATTAGCAGCAGGTACTGTTAATCAAATGAAAGGGTGCAATTGACAGCATCAATTAACAAAGTCATTATACTGATGGCAGATGAAGGTGGTCAATTGAGACGCCAATTGATGTGCCCATTAGTAAAGTCACTACACACATATTAGTAATCTGTTGTACACAGTAATCCGCATGTCACATATCTGCCCTAACCATTCATCCGCCGTGATCAAGCTCTTCAGCAACGTTAGTTTATTTATGAACAGAGAAGATTAGTTCAGAGATTGTAGATCCTAACAAAGTTTTCATACACTGTATTGTATGTGCTCCGTGTGTTGCCATTGCTGATAGTGTCACGTGAGCTGTTCAGTGTGTTGATATGTAAATAACTCATGTTCGCCTGCGGGGTGTATCAATTTCAACCTCCGTCTCGATATCCTGCCTGTCACTCAGCAGCGAATGCACGCACCCACGCGGCAAATGGCCACTCTGTCACAAGCATTAATACCCTGCATCTTTCTAAACAAAGGATTTAGGGGAGATCCCTGATAAAAGTTGAATCTCTAAACAATAATTTTGTTAATATGGTAATTGTTACAGCTGTGTATAATGGTATTTAAAACAGGATTCATTTACCCGACTTTTTACATATCTGCCCTAACCATATCCGCCCTTACTCCCACCACAGTCGGATACGCGACTGATTTTACTGTATACTTCTGGTTGCCACTCTTATCAGGTATGTTTAAATAACAAACACAGGTTACTGTAGTATAGTTACCCTCCGTGGGCTGCATTTATTTTGAAAACAAAATCAAATAAACAAACAAAACCTACCCCTTTCTCGGGTCCTAAACTAAACACTTCTTTTTTTCTCTCCAAACTAAACAGGGGCAGGCTAACTGTGCTTACCCTGAAACAAACGATCAATTCCGTTTGAAATGGCTTTGTTACCTCAGCGTTTGGTCTCTTCTCTTTGTTCTCCCCTCCCCCAAGGTTCTTCCATGTGTTTGCTTTATTTACCTCTTACAGGTGCCCTTCATTACCCAATCAATTAAGCCATTAACCAATTTTATAAGGTCTTTAGCAATATGGCTGCTGGTTCCACCAGTTCCTTCACCAAGATGGAGTATAGATTTCCCAACCCCAGGGTCCTATTGCCTCCACTTTGTGTGGTGAATGTATACATCACATACCCCCCCCCCCCCCCCCCCCCTTTGCATGAAACAGTAAGGCTGTAACGGCAAAACCCATCTTGTTATCCTTGTATTTTTATCTTTTTGTCTATGCATCCCCTGTAGAGGGGCATGATCTGTCACCAGCGTAAAATTTCTCCCCCATAGATAATAGCGCAAGGCCTCTATTGCCCACGTCACTACGAAACCTTCTTTCTCCATGGTTGCATAATTTTTTTTCCCCCCAAGGCAGGGGTTTCCTGCTGAGGTATAGGACAGTATGTTCTTCCCCATTGTAAACTTGGGATAAAACTGCCCCTAATCCAACCTCTGAAGCACTTGTCTGTAACACAAATGGTTTGTCAAAATCTGGGCTTACCAATACTGGATCAGAACACATTGCTGAGTCTTTCAATGCTCTCTCAGCTTTCGCTGTCCACTTTACCATATTTGGACTTGAAGCTCTTGTTAATTCTGTTAGAGATAATGCCCTAGTGGAGAAATCTTTAATAAACCTCCTATAGTAGCCTATTAGCCCTAGAAAGGCTATAACCTGCTTTTTGTTAACAGGGGGTTCACAAGACATAATAGCATCCACCTTTTTTAGTTCCTTAGGAAAACCCCAAATATTTGGTTTCGTGACAGGCAAATGCGCATTTTTTTTAGGTTAGCTGTTAATCCTGCTTTCCTTAATTACGTCAGGACAGCATCAAGTATTTCAACATGCGAATCTCAATCTCCACTGAATACTACCACATCAAGGTATGCTGCCGTAAGTTTCCTATGGGGTTATAGTACCTGATTCATTAGTCTCTGGAAAGTGGCTGGTGCACCATGTAGTCCAAACGGTAACACTGTGAATTGATATAGGACCCCTATTGTTGCAAATGCTGTTTTTTCTTTAGATGGATTTGATAAGGGAACCTGCCAGTGACCTTTAATTAAATTGTGTGTTGTTATAAATGTTGCCTAGCCCAGCCTCTCAAGTAACTCATCAACTCTTGGCATTGTGTACACATCGAATTTCGATATTTCATTTACCTTCCTGAAGATAGAGATCACCAGACAAGCAGTGGAGTTCTGGATGAGCTGGAGCGGATGGGTGGCGGACGCAGGGAGGCTGGCCAGGAGGATTTGCAGTAGTCTAGGCGGGAGAGTACCAGGGCCTGGACGAGGAGTTGCGTGGAGTAGTTGGTGAGGAAGGGTCGGATTAATCATATGTTGCTCAGAAAGAAAGGGCAGGTGTGTGCTAGAGTGGAGATGTGCTGGGAGAAGGAGAGGCAGGGAGCCAAGGTTACTCCAAAGTTCTAGAAGAGAACCAAGCTCCCTGCTGCCCTAGACCTCTACCGGTCCATCCTCTCCCCCTTCTCCTCTACTCTCTCCTCTGCTAAATGCTCCTATTTCCACTCTATTATCCAATCCTCCACTAACAACCCCCAGAAACTATTCTCTACCTCCTCCTCCCTCCTTTATCTCCTATGACGACTTTGCATTTTTCTTCTCCACTAAAATCTCTGATATCCGTAAACTCTTTAACAACCCCCCGTCCTGCTGCAACCCCAACACCCTCTGTCTCCCCTACTAACTCACCCTCCTTCTCTGTCTTGATCCATCAACAGTCCAAAGCACCTTTGACCATTGTTCCATAGTCCATTTTAGCCTTTTAGTCTTGTTCCCCTTTCTTAACAGAGGTAATCTTACTGCAACACATCCGTTAAGTCCTGATTTCAAGAGTGACCTTCGTACTGTTGATTTGATGGACAAAGACACCTGTGCCTTCTGCCAGTTCTGTTGTCAATTCGACGCTTGTCTTCTTTCTATTCCTTAAGGATATTATCTTTCAAGTATTGCTCATCCTTGTTAGACAGCTTTTGGGTCTTCCAGTCCTGGGTTTGTCAATTACAGATGATGTTTCTCTGTACTTGTTGATTATGCTTCGGATACCACACCTTGAAAATCGAGTGATGCAAGCTATTTCACTCAATGTTTTTCCTTCTTTATGCAAGTCAAGGTTGTTATAACAGTAGAAAACACTAGTGGAGGCTTTGAGTAAATTGTTGATGCTCATAATGCATCAGAGCAGAAAAATGCAACATGTCTAAGACTTTTGCACAGCGGTGTATATGGTAAGATTGCTATCTATAACTCATACTACATCCATTCTGAATCTTCAAGGCCTTCACGATAGCTTTTTAGCCTTACTTATTGTAAGATGAATGAATAGCATACAGTATATGTCCATTGCTCTGGGTTCCATCATTGAGAGCTGCTGCTAAATATTCCAGTGGGCTGGACTCCCTCTAGGACTGGCTTGCAGTCACCATAGTGAGTGCATTTGCTGGCCCAGCAGCTTTAGGTAATGCAGCTAATTGTTTGCATTTTTGCTCCCGGCCACAGGAGTCGCTGGTGCGCTGTGAACCGAGGATTACCCTGCCGACCTAAGCCCTCCCTACCCGGGTGGTGCTTGGCTAATTGTGCGCCGCACCCTGGGAACTCCCGGTCACTGTCTGCAAATGATATGGCCTGGATCTCCAGGCCTTTACTGGATGTGCCATTCGGGAGCCCCCCAGTTAAAGACTTCTAATGTTGTTGTGATGTGGTGCGAGTACCCCTGAAATCTTGGGACTGCATGACTTTTTGTTCATCGAGATAAGCATTGCTAAGAATGCCCGCTTGCTCGGCGTCAGCAACTCGCATAGATGTTTAAATGGCACTGTGACAAGGAGAGAATGAAACAGAGCTGTAAATCTCCCTCCCGACTTGTGAGGGCACTGCGCTCAAAGATAGGGGTGCTCCTGACTGGAAGTGCTGACATCCAGGCACAGCAGGGGCCGGAGGTCGGCCATCTTGGTAGGTCCATGGTCAGCGCTGCAGTATGCTTCGATTGGGCAGATTTTGGTGCAGTGCTGATTGTAGGGAGGGGCCTGGCAGTATTTAGGGGAGCAGTTTTGGGAAGCTCTTTCTCTTGAGTAGTTTGGAGTCGCATCATATTGTCTTTTCTACTTGTTTTGTGCCTTACCTTTTTGCAGACTGCAAGGACAGAAAGGGACGACCAGTGTAGAGATACCCTCTCTGCATAAAAACGGATTGGCTACAGACCCCTGCGCCGAGCTGCATGACGTGGGCACCAGCTGCATGGAGGAATATTGTGCAGAGTGAAAGTGTACGGGACTTGTTTATTTGATTATTTTTTGATTTTCCTTGAACTTAACCATTGCTGGTTTTGTTCAGGAGTTTTCTTTGTGTTTTTTTTATTGCAAAGTATTTTTAACCTGGCTCTAACCATTGCCGGCTAGTCCAGAGTTTTTATTTGTTCTGTGCAATAAAAGCACCCTTGAGGGGTTTCTTTTGCTTGGAAAGCGGCTGTTGTGACGTCATTCCTACTGCACCACCCACTACATACTGACACGCACATTAAAGACAAGTCACAGAAACATTTATTTAGACATTCTTTGCTGCAAATACATGCAATTATTGCCAGTGATTGATGGACATCTTTGAAAGCTTTGTATATATATATACTGTATATATTGTGAGGAAGGAGCAGTGGCGCCTTTAAGAAATGGCGTCACTGGGGAAAAAACTACACAACCCATAGTACCCAGTATTGATTGAGAAGGCGGGGTTAGATGATTTAAAAGGAAGCGGGGCAGAACAATGGGGGCGATTGTGGGGAACGCTACCCGGTTGTCCTGCCTGTTCAAGCTTCCAAGGAGTATTCTGGTGCTGAGGAAAATGTAGTAAGTGCGTTACGTTTGAATTATAGTGATTTTGGAAAAGTATTTTCCAAGCATAGAGCGTTTTACCTCTTGGTGAGGCAGACTTTTATTTTGAACTGTTTGGTTTTGTTTTGATAATTTTGGATTAAAAATATATTATGGTGTCCACACTGTTTGGTTTCCAGCTGCAGGAGCAGCGATACTTTGACGAGTGTGTTGTTTATAGGAGCGGGACTTGTTAAAACATTACGTGTTCTCCAGCTGCAGGAGCAGCATTACTTTGACCGAGTGTGTTGCGGGACGTATTAAAAATACTGCACGGTTTACAGCTGCTGGTGCAGCGAGTGCACATCAAGAAACGATTTACAGAACCAGGTCCGGCTCATACAGGGTGGATTACAGGCTGCCGGAGTAACGGTACAACCCTAAGAAGGAGGGGTAGACATTTGAAAGAAAACCATCAAGCACAGAATCGGGGTGTGAGAACAATCTTTATTATTGCTGGTTCCTTCTGGCCTGCTCCTTGCTGTCTTCCAGGCAGCCTAGGATAGAGGATGTGCTGTTCTTCCTTATGTTACAGGAGATAACCTCCAGAGGGAGCCCAACCTGTACCCACCTGCGTTCCTGGCTCACTCCACCAGAGGGAGCCCAACCTATACCCACCTGGGTTCCTGGCTTACTCCACCAGAGGGAGCCCAACCTGTACCCACCTGCATTCCAGGCTCACTCCACCAGAGGGAGTCCAACTTACGCTCGCCATAGCATAGAGAGGGGAGAAGAAGTGAGATAGTGGCCCGTACAGGGCAAATAAATGCAAGAGAATAAATGTCTTGTTGTAAATATTGTAAATAAAAGTATTCACCTGAATCACTGAAGTGTTCACTCCAGTCTGTGAAGAAAAATACCGGTGCCCAGCAACACCACACTACCACTCTTTTACAATATATATATACTGTATGTAAACATGCAGGGGCTATAGTGATAATAACAGGTGTTAATTTCAGAGTACTGATACATGTGTTATACATTTCTACTGCTCCTGCTTTTACGGCTGATTTATATCGAGGTAGTGAAAATATTAGAACTGTGGTCAATCCTTTTATGTATTACTTCAGCACTCAGAAATTAACGACTAACAAATAATAACTGACAGACATACAGTAATAAGATAAATCATCAATTCCCAAGCTGCACTGTGACAGGCACCATAGCAGAGCAGACAGAAGCTGATATCCCCAGAAACACTAATGCAGTCTGCCCAGGAGGAGATACTATAAATGTTACACCCTCAGTATACACACTGTTCAGCAAGCTGTACATGCATAGCCACACTGTGAAGTAAACACTAGGAGTTACCACAGATCAGTACAGCAAGCTATACCAATTGTGCCCTGGTGCTGTACACAAAAACAGTTCATCAATGAGTGTGTTTGATACAAGAGCTTGATTGCTGTCCAGGCTACATTCAACCAAATACAGGCCTCGACAACAAATCAGCAGAACAGCTTTACAGTGAAATCCTCTGAAATGACGAAGGCAGCCATGCAGGATTGCACCTGTGCTGACAGTACTGAGCAGCATATTATCAATAACATTTAGAAATGCAGTCAGGTTCATACAAATTCACTTCAGAGCTCCATGTTATCTTTTTTTCTACTTTCTTGTGGGCAATTCATGGGCAAAACAAGCCTAACATTTCCTTAAAATCTTTTGCATGCAGTCTACCATCTCACATGTTTGCACACTGGGCATGTTTACTGCATATTTTCCCACAATTAATGTGCGCAGATGTTCTCGTTACAAATTTGTACTAAGCCAAAAAGATAATGTCAGAAGGGCATTGTACTCTTGTGCAGCATAGATAAGGGCATTGTTTTTAAGTTTAAGTTTGATAACGTTGAGCTAGTTGACAAGTTCATACAGCCAATTCTTTGCAATTCATTCTTCTATTTTCTGAGCTGGTAGGCCCCCTGAGTTTTAATGTCAAACTTGGCTACCATGTTAATGAAATCCCAATGGCTCATAGATCTTTTGCAATGATCAACAGGCTGTGTGTTCCATTTTCTCCACACTATATAAACGTTAAAGGGTTTTCTGTCGTATTACAAAGGACTATATCTCCCATGATGTACAAGTAAAATCCATTAAGGGCAGGCTGAACAGAGTGGTTGTTAGGAAGGAAGCTATGTCCCTTATAAAAGTGTACAGTACCGTACAAGAAACATGTAGTTAAGCATAGTGAAAGAATCATAGGGGAAAACATGGTAAAACAAATCATACGCACAATACATGCATCAACTATGGTAGACTGGAAAAGTTCACAATGAACTTTTCGAAGGGGGTGTGGTTGTTATTAGGAGATGTAGGGGGAAATTCACAAGGCGGTTTGTTGAAAGTTTCATTAGCATCATTGTTTCTAAAAGGAGAAAAACACCCATTGAAGTTACACAACTTGATATAAACAACTGGGGATTTGTTTTCAAGGGATCACAGGTATCCGTATGTTTATAGATTTGAAAATTGAACGGTTGTTTTTTTCTCTTCTTAGACACACAATGGTGCTAATGACTGTAGTAAAGCGCTTTCATTTAACAAGCAGGATTCTCAAAGCTTTTTACTACATATCAGTATTAAGACTTTTTTTCTGGAACAATTGACTTTATCCCAATGTAGTGATTAAAATACTGTTATTTTTATTTTTACATTTATTTACAGTAAAGTAAAGTGATGTATAGCAATTAACATCTCACTGTTGGAGAAACACAAACATGTGAAATGTAGCTGATTTAATGGAGGGTAAAGTGAAGCAATGACAGCCACTATAATATGGTCTGTACTGTACCTAAGTGATTTACTTAGTTAAGATTGTTTGAGACGATTGTATGATGATGCCATTATTTGTCATCAATGCCCAGGTCCAAATATTCAGCGAAGATTAACTTTCCACAGGTAGCACATGTAAATTCATGAACACAAATCACCCACAAAATGAGTCTTGCTAAATGTATCACAAAAGTATTTTTTTTCATTAGTTTAAATTTAAGTAGAACACAATTTACAATTCTACATGAATTGGAGATTTGGGTCCTTTTATCCAATTATAGTGGTAAACTATTATCGTTTGCTGCTAATCTACCACCTCATGTAAACCAAGGGGGATGACACAAAATGATTCATCAAAAGTCAAACAAAGCAGATGTAAAAATGTAATTACCTCTATTGAAACTTATATGGGCCTCTGAGGTATATCAAGTTTTTATTTTATTTTACATAGTTTAATTTTTACTGATAGCACCTTTTAAGCTAACATGCATATATATGTCCAACTTGGACAAAGGAGAAATGGGAAATCAAGCTATACTGATGTGGACAGCCATTCTGTTGAACTGTGTTACCAGGCTGCTTTTAAACTTGGCCTTGGTGTTGTAATAGACTCATTGCTGTCAGCAACCGCACAGTCCGGGGAACCAATCAAAATGGCAAACAGCATGCTCGGATATATAACCAAAAGTGTAGAGTACAAATCCAAGGAGGTTATGATGAGGCTGTATAATACACTGGTGAGACAACACTTGGAATACTGTGTCCAATTCTGGTTACCACAACAGCAAAGGGACATTGTGGCCCTGGAGAGAGTCCAAAGAACAGCAACCAGACTAATCCCAGGACTTAAAGGACTGAGATAGGAAGAAAGGATGAAAGAAGTGAATCTATTTAGCCTGGAACAGAAAAATCAGGGGGACAAGATTGAAGTCTTTAAATTCCTAAAAGGAGTTCACATAGTTCAACCCAAACCATTACTTTAAGCACAGTACAGAAACCAGGACAAAGTTTGAAATACTTCATATTTTCTGGAAGTAATTTAGTCCAACGTGTATTAAATTCAAATATGCATTATATTTGCATATACTGTATAGTTCACACAAAGAAAAGGTTTACTTAAAAACATTAAATGATCTGGAATATATTACTAAACACAGGTATGAAATATAGGCTTTATATTATGTAAGAAATCAGTTTTACATTTTTTTGAAACCTATTACGTTTAGATCTGCAGTAAAGTTTATGAAACTGGAGTGCAGCAGTAAAACAAAGCACTGAAACGCTGACAAATAAATAATGTTAACCTTTACTAAATTGTACATTTAATTAAATCAAATATCAGAGTGAAAATGTACATACTTACTAATGTTTACTAGCACTTAAAAGTATTAAAAAATATGTATACGAACTCAGGTGGCACAGTTAAATCAGACACTTGAATTAATGTAAAAATACATTTTCCTCATAAGAAATCCAACAATTATAGCCCAACGTGTGTTTAAGACTTCTGCCTGGTGTAAAATTAAAATGCCCTCATTGGAGCATAACCAGAAATATACAGTTTTATATATTGTTGTAGATGTTTTTTCATTTTATTTTTCATTTCAATAAATTTAGTTTTAAGTGCTGATATCTGTCTGCTGCTTCTTCCTGTTTGTAAGCAACCACAATGACATGATGACACCCTGTGTTCAGATAACAGCAAGTGGAATTTATCACTTTAATTAAGAGTGGTGCGATAAAACCTGTGCAGATGATACTTCCTGTTGAGGCTGTCGGGGCATTTAAAAAAATGCACAACATATATATATTTTTTGTATTTCTATAGAAAGAAAAAGAATTAACATGTTGACCAGAAAAAGTATAACAAATTCACAAAAAAACATGTTATTTTTTGGAACTGGATTTTTGTAATGAATGGATATTTATGGAGCGATTATCAAAACTTTTAGTTAAACAATGGATCCTGTTAAGGTTTATGAGATTTGCTTGGATGGTTCTTTGCAATATATGTCAGCTTCATAATAATGTTTGTCAGGTTCAAAGCTGCGAGTAAAACCTGCCATACTTGATATACCTCAGAGGCCCATATAAGTTTTAATAGAGGTAACTCAAGGAAATGCATGCACATGGATTAGGGAGTGGTTAACAGGTAGAAAACAGAAAGTACTGATTAGAGGAGAAACCTCAAAATGGAGTGAGGTAACCAGTGGTGTACCACAGGGATCAGTATTAGGTCCTCTGCTATTCCTAATCTACATTAATGATTTAGATTCTGGTATAGTAAGCAAACTCGTTAAATTTGCAGACGACACAAAAATAGGAGGAGTGGCAGACACTGTTGAAGCAGCAAAGGTCATTCAAAATGATCTAGACAGCATTCAAAATTGGGCAGACACATGGCAAATTAAATTTAATAGAAAAAGACCTAGGAGTTTATGTTGACTCAGAAATGTCTTCATCTAGACAATGTGGGGAAGCTATAAAAAAGGCTAACAAGATGCTTGGATATATTGTGATAAGTGTTGAATTTAAATCAAGGGAAGTAATGTTAAAACTCTACAATGCATTAGTAAGACCTCACCTAGAATATTGTGTTCAGTTCTGGTCACCTCGTTACAAAAAGGATATTGCTGCTCTAGAAAAAGTGCAAAGAAGAGCAACCAGAATTATCCCGGGTTTAAAAGGCATGTCGTATGCAGACAGGCTAAAAGAATTGAATCTATTCAGTCTTGAACAAAGAAGACTACGCAGCGATCTGATTCAAACATTCAAAATCCTAAAAGGTATAGATAATGTTGACCCAGGGGACTTTTTTGACTTGAAAAAAGAAAAAAGGACCAGGGGTCATAAATGGAGATTAGATAAAGGGGCATTCAGAACAGAAAATAGGAGGCACTTTTTTACACAGAGAATTGTGAGGGTCTGGAACCAACTCCCCAGTAATGTTGTTGAAGCTGACACCCTGGGATCCTTCAAGAAGCTGCTTGATGAGATTCTGGGATCAATAAGCTACTAACAACCAAACGAGCAAGATGGGCTGAATGGCCTCCTCTCGTTTGTAAACTTTCTTATGTTCTTATGTTCTTATATAGCTACTGGTAACCGACACACACAAGTCGACTATGCTTTAACAAGAGTTAAGAGTTAGAAATGTTTGTAATTGAATTGCAATTACTCTCTCTAGAACCTTATCTAAGAGTGGTAGGTTGGAGATTGGCCTATAGTTATTGAGGACTTTATGGTCGAAATTGTGTTTCTTAAGCATAGGCTTTACCACTGCTAGCTTAAGTGCTGAGGGAACTATACTGGAGGAAAGTGAACCATTTATAATTTTTAAAAAATAACACCAAGTACATATTTTAATAGTTTTGTAGGAATAGGATCAAGAGAGCATGCAGTAGCTCTCATATGTTGAACTAGCTCTGTCAGTTCCTGTAAGGTAATCAAAGAAAAAGCTCCCATAGTAGCTTAATAGGTGTAGTTGGTAAAATTGTGCTGGAGTCCTCCTTAATAGAAGGTGTCTGTGGAATCTCATTTCTGATGTCTATTATTTTATTTTTAAAGAAATGTAAGATGTCATGGCAGCTGTGAGAGGAGCCAATGTCAAGGGTAGGACTATTGGGGGAAGGATTAATTTATCTAGGGTAGCAAAAAGAAATCTAGGATTATTTTTATTTGTTTCAATTAAATTAGAATAACAAGATAATCTAGCCAACACCAGAGCCTTCCTATATTTAACCAGGTGGTCCTTCCATGCGATGTAATGAACATGCAATTTCGATTCCCGCCATCTCCGTTCTATTTTACGACCCTCATATTTTATTTTATCGAGTTGTATTATTAAACCACAGTGAGCTTTTTTTTAAAGACACTCTCCGAGTTTTGATTGGCGCTACAGTATCTAAGATACCAGTCAAGGTGGTGCTGTAGGTATTAACCAGCATCTACTGATAAGGACTCAGAGAGTGGTAATGAGCTCAAGACATCAGAAAGCTTAACAGCAGTTGAAGAATTAATTACCCGGGATTTAAATGTACGGTCCACAGTCTTTGTAGGTACTCTCAGATTCACCTCAAAAAGAATGGCAAGATGATCAGAAATAGTAAGATCTAGGGTTATGACGTTCTTAACAGCTAAACCACGAGAAATTACCAGATCTAAAGTATGGCCACAATGATGCAAAAGGTTTGTTTACAGGGAAGGGCTTCACTTCCTAAAACCTCATAACCACAATGCAGTCAATCGCACAGAAGTCTAAAAAATATCCCTTTCTAGCCAAACTATTGGGATGTAAAGTGCCCTGCTGTATTAAAATGAGCAGTCTTGAAACAGAGGTGACATTTATTATACCAAAGTGCGACACAACATAAACACAAAACTGAGCAGAAACAAGCACATTATGCAGGGCCTAAATCTGTGCAGGCATGGAATCAAAAAGATTCTGTATTGCACTCTTGATCCAGATTTTGCCATAGTTCGATGAGTTTTGAACACAGTTCATTCACATTGGCAGGTAGTGGTCGAGTTTGCTCCCAGACATGACAACAGGTTTATGTTGGGACACTGAGGGTTCATGTCTCTTCCAGGTAGTGGTGATTCTGGATGTATGGCATGTCTTCCTTCCTGCAGATGGTGCGATGTAAACTGCAAAACCTGTTGCAGCCCAGCCTCTGCAGACCCCACTGTTCTGTACGTTGGTTGGCTCATGTTTGCGTAGCAGGTGCGTCTGGAAGGCTTTGTCGAGGGTTGGAATGGACCTGGCAAACAAATGCTTGTTGTACGGGCGGCCAGGATGACATTGTGCAGTGGTCAGACTCTCCTGACGATACCTCACAATAATGTTCTGCACCCACACCCATTCGAAAGTTCAAGATCTCTGGCAATCTGCCTCGCACTTTGCCAACAGTCAGAATGCCCAATTACATGACCTTGTGTAAAAGCTGAACTATCAAGTGCACCTACTCTACGAGGCATATTGTATACTCCTTGTGAGCTCCACAGTGCAGACTGCTGATATTTATACCACACGTGTGAAGGTATTGTGGGTATTTCAGGTGATACCACTATTTTTCAGTGCTCGTTTTAATATGGCAGGGCACTGTAAGTAAATCTGGCAAATCTATAAACCCTGTTGCTTCCTATCCTTTTTTATAAGTAGGCTTGCTACTATTCAATTTTAATTTTTTTGCCAAATTGATGATTAATATCGACATTTATTTTTTAAAGAATTTACCGTTTTTTTTGGTTTTTTTATCTTTATTTTTCAATTCAAGCAGAGCATGGGTGAAATTGACCTTTATGCTTAAAAAAGCCCCCAGACTTTTTATGCCATTGAGAAACGTCTCATTTAGAGAAACCCCTTTATCATATTCAGCATGCAACAAAACCATAGTTACCAACATTATAATTGAAATAACGTTTGGTCACAGCGAAGCTATACCTTGTAAAGCTAAAGTTCCTACACAAATTTAAAAAATGTCTCAAAATGTAGAAAATGCGCATATAAAGTGTATTACACAGACATTTATAGCATACATTTACAAGTAAAAATAATATGCACAGAACTATACATTAGATAGTTGATCAGAACTAACTTGCACTTATTATTCTGAGCTCCCCCTCTCCTGCTTCAACACAGCTGGACTCAGAGTCACTGGAGGCAAGGCAGACAGGCCCGCTTTATCCTGCCCACGATACCAATGTGTAACAAATTTTTTTTTTTTTTTGTTCATGGGTAGTAAGTGTTATTTCCTAATTGCTTATGCCTCAAAAGTATAGAAAATGGCTATTATTCCCCACAAACTTTGCTTTTGTAACCAGGACAGCGACATTTTGAAATTTACCTATTTTCCAGAACATTGCAGATAGATTCAGTGCTGAGTAAACTTGGAGTAACTTCTAGAACTTTCCAGTAATATAAATAGTAGTATAAATACAGGGGCCTTAAGCCCACCAGTTCAGTTTAGTTCCAGCTGCCTAAGTGGATACATATCTGCATTTTTCTGAGATGGCATCAAGGTCATAGGAGACTTCAAAATGGTGGCATTCCTGATGGGTCTCCAAGGCGGTTTTACCAAGTTTCCCTGCTATCTTTGCCTTTGGGACAGCAGGGACACCAAGGCGCACTACCACAGGCGGGACTGGCCACAGCGGACTGAGTTCTCTGTGGAGAGGAACAACGTTAAGTGGGAGCCACTGGTGGACCCCCGGAAGGTGCTGATGCCACCACTGCACATCAAATTGGGCCTTATGAAACAATTTGTCAGAGCTCTAGATAAGGAGTCGGCAGCCTTCAAGTACCTTCAAGACTTCTTCCCTAAGCTGTCTGAGGCAAAGGTCAAAGTCGATGTCTTCGTTGGACCACAGATAAAGAAGATCCTGGAGTGCAATGAATTCCCCAAGAAGCTCACTAGTAAGGAGAAAGCGGCTTGGAACAGCTTTGTCGCAGTGGTTCGGGGCTTCCTGGGCAATCACAAGGCCGAAAACTATATGGAGCTGGTTGAGAATCTGGTGAAGAACTACGGCACAATGGGCTGTAGGATGTTCCTCAAAGTCCATATCCTTGATGCTCATCTTGATCAATTCAAGGAGAACATGGGAGCGTACTCGGAGGAGCAAGGCGAGCACTTCCACCAGGATATTCTGGACTTTGAACGCCGCTACCAAGGACAGTATAACGAGAACATGATGGGAGACTACATTTGGGGGCTGATTCGTGAAAGTGATTTACAGTATAATCGTAAATCTCGAAAAACTACTCACTTCTAAATCTTCTGTCGTCATTTTTGTATTACTTTAGTATAAATACATGTTAATTTGGATTCATATGTTGTTTTTTCTGACGAAAAGACACAAATTCGCCCGTTTTCTCATTGGAAATAGGTAAATTTCAAAATATCACTGTCCTGGTCACAAAAGCAAAGTTTGTGGGGAATAATAGCCATTGTCTATACTTTTGAGGCATAAGCAATTAGGAAATAACACTTACTACCCAGGAACAAAAATTGTGTTACATAGTTACAGGATATTGTGCACGATACTCATTAAGTGTTTTCCTCTTGCGTCCCATTTTCAAATCAAACTAGTAACTGTCACTGTATATACCTATAATAGCAAAAGCTTACCTACACCATAACCCGCTAATTTCAATGAGAGCATTCTGGCACTGCTTCAGCCAAAAAGATCTTTCAGAACAGGATGAAATGACTGACAGTGAAACTACACTAGCCCTATTAAGGGACCACTGAGTTGACTGGCAGTGACCCCTAGCCATTCAGAGCGGACCAGAGGCGGGACAGACAGCAAGTATAAAAACTACACAGACTAGAGATGATTTCTAAATTATTATTTTTGGTAAGAAAAAAATAGGGAGTGGTTTTACTGACGTTTATCCTAAATAAATTTATTTCAGTCAAACTCATATTTTATTGAAATTCGACGTTTAACAAGCTTTACCTATTAAAATCAAACAGTAACAAGCCTATGTATAAGTAATCGTAATTAAATTACATTATTTTTACATACAATTACCCATTTATACTGTTGGGTTTTTACTGGAGCAATCTAGGTAAAGTAAAGGGTACAGCAGCAGTGTCCCCCACCTGGGATTGAACCCAGGACCAAGCTACTGAGAATAAGCCTATTGAATCTGGAGTAAATTAACCCATTGTAAATACTACCACTTTTGGGTATAACAACCTTCTGAGAATTGTGTTTTCAATGTGGGCAAACCATTCAAACCATTGTTATAGCAAGCCTGTATTTACCAAAGAGCTCAAGCAGTCAGTTGATGCTTTAATATAAACTCAAATGGCATGTGTGCCCTCCTATGGCCTATAAGACTTCCTGCAGCCTGGAATTCAAGGCACAGGTGGTCAAGACCATTTGTTTCAGTTGACTAATATATCAATACAGTTAAAAATGTGTGCGTCAGTAAAATCATAGCCTTGTTCTGGTTTCTAATCCTGAAAAAACAGTAACTACAGAACTCAAGCATGGCCGCTGTGTAACATGACAAAAGTGGAAGTCAAAACAATGTAATGTAATAGACAGATAGAGAGATAGATAAATAGATTTCTTTATTATGTTTTGAAATATATATTACACTTTCTAGGTTATATCTTCTAATGCCAATCTTCAGTACACTACTAAAAAACAAAACAAACAATAAAACTATATTGTAACAAATTAGGGGTGCCTTGCTACAATTCAGGACCTTCTTGATTATAAAAGAAACATTTACTGGACCACAGAGGTTATTTAAACAGGACAGGGCCTGTATATTTATTCATAAACCCCAAACAAAACAAACAAAAGCCTAACTCCTCAAAGGAGTACTAACTAAACACACAGGAACACCCTGACTACAAGTGGGACAGCTAGGCCGTTTCCCCACCAAACAATAAACAAAAAAACACACAGGTTTAATACAGCACACTTTTACCTCACGACTGCCAGGAAGCAGAGCACTCCTTTCTGCCTCCTTCTCCTCAGCAGCCCTGAGCAAACTGACTGCCTCTCTTAAATACCCTGCACCTGGTTCTAATTTAACAATGGCTACCAGGTGCAGGGGATAATTAATAATAAAACAATTAACAAAACCCTTCCCCAATTAACAAAACTACACAACTTACTGCGGGGAGGATTTCAACCCCCTCCCCGCTGTGCTACAATATATATATATATATATATATATATATATATATATATATATATATATATATATATATATATACACACACACATACAGTATATCAGTATATATAACCTTAAAATACTGGACTTGCCAACTTTACCCAATACATGTAGGAAAGATAACTACACTGCTCTAGTACTACATGAAGGACAAACCCACTCAAAACAGAAGAATAGTATTCTAATCTAATATATGATCTCTGGATCGACTTAATTAGCACTGAAGGAGTTAACAAAAATGCTGTAAAATAAAGGCACCTGTCTTGCCAACAGTGATTGTGAAAGAAAAAGATACTTTCTTTTCGAGAGACACGACAGATATCTTTAATAAAACCACACTGTGATGTCAGTTCGGGTGAACCTGTGATTTTGAGCTGCTGATGTTGTAATAACCAGCTTCCTTTTGCGTGTTCTGTGCTTGCGTACAGTGGAAAGGCTCTAAATGATTAACTGCAGGTAGGTGGTAGTAGTAAAGAGAAAAACAATTTCCCCACAACAACAAAAAAAAGATTTCCAAGTAATACTGAAAAGGTGATTGAAGAGTCATTTAACCAACGAGAATATTTCAATCAAGTTATTCACAGAATGGTGGTCACTCGCATTTACGTAGAGATTATTAATCTGCCCATCACAGAATAATATCTGTACTTCTGCAGAAATACTAGGGGCTCTACCATTTTCTGGAAATATCCAAAAAGGGGTCATGCTTTATTAAGAATATGTCTGAAGAAAAATATCCATGAAATATTAATGTGCACAGTATCAGTTCAATTGCTGCCCATTCTACCAGACAGTTGAGACACAGCTGTGATACAAGCTGCATTTAAAGTGTCAAATCAGGGAATTCCATGATCTATCCCATGTAAAAATAAGCACAAATAAAATCCACTTGCATCAAGTGTTTGAGTGCTCTAAGAGTTCTTTGAAAACAATTCTCTTTTTAGGTTTTTTCAATGGTGATGTCACATTTCAAGAGGTGCGATAATTGCCACTATTTTGAAGAATCTGTTATTTACAGGAAGTGGCCACTCTATCAAACTGGCAACATGTTTTTTTCAAGAACCCTAACACGCCACACAACTATATTATTTCTGCATGCTTTGGAATCACCGACACTTAGATTACAGGGATAGCAAATAGTATATAATGGGTTCAATTCTCAGTTATTTACTTCAAATTTTCATTAGTGCATTTTTTTTTTCCAGAAATGTACTCAAATAAATTTACTAAACCATAAATAAATAATGTTGACTTTAATTTAAGGGCTTGTAGCAGCCTTGTGTTGTTTTTAATTTGTGCTAGAATTGCAATTAGTGCTTTTATTTGTTAGGTTGTTTACACTCGGTCAGCCTCTTTTAACTGTGCGGCAATCTGAATAAAGGTTATCTTAAAAGAGAACAAGTATAGAGGAATTCTGCTGTATGTATTATCCTGTTTACTGTACATGATGAACAACCATATTCAATTGTAGGCTTTACTCAAATTGGTATGTCAGCTACAGGTGTCAGTTCTGTGATTTAGATTGAAAATAAAACATGTTTCAAAGGCTACATTGACTCTCACACCTTGAAAGACATTTCTCTCATAGCATGCATGGTTGGAGGGCAGGGATGTTATTTAAACATATTTACTGATTAGAGTATTTCATGTTTGATATTTTTTCTTTCTTGTAAGAGCAATCCACACAATTCTCAAAGTAGGAGTTTATACTCTTCTTTACAAATACCTGTCCATAAAGAAAGTGTGTCGTTGCTCTCTAACAAAACCATGAGACAGAATTACCTATTTGTCTTTAAACCAAGTTTGCAACATTGTGAGAAAGAGGGAAAAAAAAACATAATTGTTTTGCTAACTCAAAAATTGCATTAAAAAAAAAAAAAACACTCAGGGGTAGGTGTATCAAGATGGGCCAGTCGCAATGCAAACATACCGCAATTTGCATTTCCGTTGCGACAATTTGTAAAGTATACATTTTGTTGTATCGTGTGAGTTTTGGTGTGCTTGTGCTGGTGATGGGTTAATTCCCCTTCCCTGAAAAGCATGTGAGAATGTGGTGGTGGTGGGATCATTCGTTTATTGGTGTTTTCGCAGCCCTGGAGTTTGTCTCCCGGTATTCGGGTGCGGTGATTTCCTTTTTGTTTTGTAAAGTAAGTGTTCCAGAATTGTTTTGTTTAACTTGTTTATTTCTGTTGCCCGTTTGGGTTCATTATTGTTTAATAAATACGCGCATTTGAGCTTTCAACCGGCTATTCCTGCCTCTGAGTCTCTGCATTGTGAGAGTCGTGTGACATTTCTTCTAATAAATAATGAAAGGCAGTTTAATCCCATCCTATTCTATAGTGGAGCCCCCACCTTCACCGCTAAATAAATGTGTTACTGTCACAAAGATGGCCGGAGTGGGTGGCGTCAGACCAGAGCCAGGAAATAAACAGAGACTTGGGGTTTTGTTGAAGCTGAGCGCGTGATCGCGCTCAGCATTTAATAAACAGAACAGAAAACAAAAAGTTTGAAACAGAAACACAAAACAGGACACGGCACTGGTAGCCAAAATAAACAGGTAGACAAAACGGACAGACAATAACAAACACAGTGAGAAACTCTTCTTATTATTCTTCTTCTTGTTATTATTATTCTTCTTGCTGTTATTATTTTTACCTCCTCTCTCTCCCGTTCTTTCGCCCTGAACACCCAACCCTGAATGAAAGAAAATGTGCATCTATATATACTGTTGTGCTGGGATTCAATTACTAATTAATTATTCACTTGAATCCCAGCACGTGAATTAATTCTGTGCAACCCCGTGCTCACATATTACATTTAACCAGCACGTGAAGTGATTTGTGCCCTCCTCGTGCCTAAATACAAATCTACACTTTTTAAATACACGTGAAACACAGACCCGTTTATATCCCGTGTACCAATCTATACACCAACATTAACACACGCACGCAACATACAACACATAACACACATATGCACACAGGGGCGGGCACATTGCCACAGTTACTAACAAAAAGCTTTTCATAATCATACAGTAGCCCCTCGCTATCAGGTTTTAAAAAAATACAATACATTCGCACACACACACATTACTGTGCTCAATGTATTTTAAATGTGTAAATCATTGCACTGAAATAACACTGATGTGTTTTGGGTAGGCTACACATTACATTATGTAAAAAATATAAATCTGTAGTAGGCTTATACAGTGTACAGTAGTGAAATCAAATGAATACCTAGCATACTTTTTACTTAAGCCTGTAGGCTAGCGGTAACACAAAATCAATCAAGCTGCTGCATTGTACATTGGTGTACAATGCAAATAAAAGATTATTATTTGAAATTGAAACTAAATGATTTTATTTATTTTTTTTATTTTTAACTTGGCCTTCTTAGTAGCTGTCACAAAGACGGCCAGAGTGGGTGGCGTCAGACCAGAAAAGGAATACACAGACAGAGAGACGGTGGTTGTGATGAGCTGAGTGCAATGGCTGCACTCAGCGTTTAATAACAAAATAAAAGGTTTAAACAACGGAATACAAAACAGGACACGGCACTTGACGCCAAAAGAAACATATAAACAAAACGGACTAAACACTTAACAAACGGTGCACGGAGACAAACAAACACGGTGAGAACAAACACTTATATTTACGATCTTTCGCTTTTAATTACTCCTCTCTCTCTCACCCGTTCTCCTCTTCCGAACACCCCACCCTTAGTGCAAGAAACGTGCATCTATATATACTGTTGTGCTGGGATTCAATTACTAATTAATTACTCACTTGAATCCCAGCACGTGAATTCATTACGTGAAACCCCGTGTTCACATATTATATTTTAAATGCACGTGCGTGATGTGCAATCCCGTGCCTAAATACAAATATACACTATTTAAATACACGTGAAACACAGACCCGTTTATATCCCGTGTACCAATGACTATACACCAACATTTACACACGCAACATACACACAAAACACACAAATGCACACAGGGGCGGGGCACTTTGCCACATATACCCCCCCTTGTGCGCAGCACACATGGCCTCAACGGCCACCTCCCCCCTTAAATACCCAGCAGTCCAGGCCAAAGTCTCGGGCTGGGAAGGGAGGCTTCAGTGGGCCCATGGCTGGCCATGCTGTCAGCACCCCTGCCGGTAGTGGCACGGCTGACAGCCTGTTGGTCCCGTCCTGCAGCGAAAAAGCTGCGGGGGCAGGTGGTCCCCCGACCTCCCCCTTCTTTGTAGCCGGCAGCTCCCTCCTGTGGGGCTCCGGCCACAAGAACTCCTGCAGCGAAACTGCTGCTGGGGAAAGTGGTCTCCAGACCTCGTCCCCCTTCGTGGCCGGCAGCTCCCCTTTCTGGGGCTCCGGCCACCGTACTCCCTGCGGAGGTACGGGCAGCAGAGGCAGCTCCTGCTCCTCTGCTCCGGGCGGTGGCGGAGGCAGAGGCAGCTCCAGCTCCTCTGCTCCTGGTGGTGGTGGAGGCAGAGGTAGCTCCAGCCCCTCTGCTCCTGGCGGTGGTGGAGGCAGAGGCAGCTCCAGCTCCTCTGCTCCTGGCGGTGGTGGAGGCAGAGGCAGCTCCAGCTCCTCTGCTCCTGGAGGTGGTGGAGGCAGAGGCAGCTCCTGCTCCTCTGCTCCTTGCGGTGGTGGTGGTGGAGGCAGAGGCAGCTCCAGCTCCTCTGTTCCTGGCGGTGGTGGAGGCAGAGGCAGCTCCAGCTCCTCTGCTCCTGGCGGTGGTGGAGGCAGAGGCAGCTCCAGCTCCTCTGCTCCTGGCGGTGCTGGCTCCCTCTGCTGTGGCGGCTGGGCATGTGCGCGCCGTGCTGCCTTCAGCAGCATAGCTAGAGGCTGCTGGGGGACACCAGCATCCTGCCCTTCTCCCCCCCAAAAATTTCCAGGGGGTTGAGCCTGTAACTCCTCCCCTTCTGGCTCTTGGGACGGCACCAGCAGGTATTCACCCTCTGCTGGTGGAGGTGGGACCAGCAGGCATTCTCCCTCTGCTGGCAGCTTGGGTCCTACGGCTGTGGAAGCCCCGACTTCCCTCTTTTTGGGCTGTGGACGCACCGACTCCTCCCTTTTGGGCTGTGGACGCACCGACTCCTCCCTTTTGGGCTGTGGACGCACCGACTCCTCCCTTTTGGGCTGTGGACGCACCGACTCCTCCCTTTTGGGCTGTGGACGTTCGGGCTCCTCCCACTCAGGCGTAGGACGTTCGGGCTCCTCCCACTCAGGCGTAGGACGTTCGGGCTCCTCCCACTCAGGCGTAGGACGTTCGGGCTCCTCCCACTCAGGCGTAGGACGTTCGGGCTCCTCCCACTCAGGCGTAGGACGTTCTGGCTCCTCCCACTCAGGCGTAGGACGTTCTGGCTCCTCCCGCTTGGGCTGTGGACGCTCAGGCTCCTCCCATTTGGGCTGTGGACGCTCAGGCTCCTCCCGCTTGGGCTGTGGACGCTCAGGCTCCTCCCGCTTGGGCTGTGGACGCTCAGGCTCCTCCCATTTGGGCTGTGGACGCTCAGGCTCCTCCCATTTGGGCTGTGGACGCTCAGGCTCCTCCCGCTCGGGCTGTGGACGCTCAGGCTCCTCCCGCTCGGGCTGTGGAGGCAAAACCAGCAGGCATTCACCCTCTGCTGGTGGAGATGGGGACAGCAGGTACTCACCCTCTGCTGGTGGAGATGGGGACAGCAGGTACTCCTCTGCTGGTGGTCCTGCTACCTGGGCTGCTGTTCCATTTATGGTTGCCTCCAGGTAGCTGAGGACAAACTCCACACCTTCCTCCAAGGTGTTTGGGGTGTGTTCCTCCTGATATGCCTCCCATCTCTCACAGTCCATCATCCACAGAGCCCGGACGACCATGGGCAGAGACTGGGCCTCCAGCCCAGCATTTTCTAGGAACCAGCCCCGCAGTTTGATGGCGTCTTCTGCCATTGACCTTTTTTTTTTTTTTTTTTTTTTTTTTTTTTTCCAGACCCCTCCTGGTCTGACGCTTGGAGGCGCGGCTATCCCACGATGACACCACGTGTCACAAAGACGGCCAGAGTGGGTGGCGTCAGACCAGAAAAGGAATACACAGACAGAGAGACGGTGGTTGTGATGAGCTGAGTGCAATGGCTGCACTCAGCGTTTAATAACAAAATAAAAGGTTTAAACAACGGAATACAAAACAGGACACGGCACTTGACGCCAAAAGAAACATATAAACAAAACGGACTAAACACTTAACAAACGGTGCACGGAGACAAACAAACACGGTGAGAACAAACACTTATATTTACGATCTTTCGCTTTTAATTACTCCTCTCTCTCTCACCCGTTCTCCTCTTCCGAACACCCCACCCTTAGTGCAAGAAACGTGCATCTATATATACTGTTGTGCTGGGATTCAATTACTAATTAATTACTCACTTGAATCCCAGCACGTGAATTCATTACGTGAAACCCCGTGTTCACATATTATATTTTAAATGCACGTGCGTGATGTGCAATCCCGTGCCTAAATACAAATATACACTATTTAAATACACGTGAAACACAGACCCGTTTATATCCCGTGTACCAATGACTATACACCAACATTTACACACGCAACATACACACAAAACACACAAATGCACACAGGGGCGGGGCACTTTGCCACAGTAGCCTAGACAATTAACACAAAATAGATAATGGTGCCGCATTGACAAGTCATGTTACTTACAGGAGGACAGTCACATCTCGTTAATACGAATTTCAATGGACCAGCAACACATTTAGCATCATACTATACCACTAATTTGTATTATCATGAGTTGCCTATAAGCCAAATGTATAGTATCAGTTTTTATTTAAGTTACAGCCCCAACACGTTAGTACATCAACCCCTGTATGTGGAAGTTAATTGCCATGAATTGGTACTCCATTGTAAAAGTGAAGGAAGGGCAGCTTTTCTTGTTTTGAAATCAACACATTCATAACTAGGTGTGTTTTAAATTATTTAATACCTGTCGACAAATACTTATTAAATGTAATGATGTAAAAGTATCAGCACACCCCTATGTTCTGCTGTACGTACAATAATATAATAAAGGAATACCTTTCAGACCTAAGAGGACACTTTCTGACATTTGTATTTAATTGTATCTCTGGTCATGTAAGAATCTTGTAGGGGTACGTGTGTAAAAATTGATTTCTTTTCAATTTGAAATGTGTAAGATGGTCTCTATTGACTGCAGCAGCAGCACTGTTGTTATGTAGGGGCCTGTTTCATATAAAGTAGCCACTGGGTGGCTACTTTATATGAAACAGACGCTTCGAAATAGATGCTTCGAAATGGACTTGAGAAAATGTTAAATAAATGACAATCTGCATATTGTTCATGTTGGATTTTTTAGGTTGTGCTTAAATCTGTGTATCTATCTAATGCAACTGCAGGTGGAGATTTGAGTGCAGCAAACAGACTGGTTTCGGCTCTCATCTTAAACCTGCCTGAAGCTGGGCCTGGTGAATCCTCAGGGGCATTAGACACTTGTACTGCCGCTAACAAGCGTCTGTGATTGAAACATGCCTCGTCTGCATTTCTCTTTTACTCTTCTGCCTGTATGTTGATGGATCAAACAAAATCAAATCAAAACAGCAAGATTTAATACAGATAATATTTCTAAGTCAGCAATTCTGTGCATGGTTTGCCATTGGTTGTCAAAAAAAACTACTGGCTAAATTGTCAAAGCTATTCATCATTAGCACTTTTTTTTTAGAAAGGAGAAATGCACCCAATAGGGTTACACAACCAGAAATAAACAAGTACGACTTATAATTTAGGGGCTTGAATGAAGTAGTAAGTTGTTTCTTATGACATTACCTAGGGTACAATTGTTGAGAAGGCAGGTGAGGGTTCATTTGAGAGTCATCCTTATTGTCTTTCTTTGAAGTAACACCTTGATGTGTTCTTTGCTAAGCCAGAGCTCCACATCCCTTCACAAATTGTAAGCACGCTTTTCACCAAACAATCCCTACCATGCTTCAGGTGCTCACTTGGTATGCAAAGCTGGCCTGGTTACTTTCCATGTTGAGGCTTCTTAAATCGCTGGCTGTACTTCTTCAACTGTGATGTCTAATTCACAGTTCAATTTAGTATTTTGCTATAGCTGAATTGTAAGATGGCAATGGTATGGTTCAGATCATGCCAACAATTTATTTTTCCTGTACATGTTACTGAGAAGATTACTTGAAAGTTTTTGTTGAATATCATAAACTTAAAAAACTTATGCAGACGTGCTGACAGCACCAAGGCTGGCTCATCCAGCTGGGGCAATCCTGGCAGTGGCCATGCTGCTATTGATAACATGTTGATAACAATTAACAATTGATAACAACAGCAATGCTGTCAGCGGATGTGCTGACAGCGCCAAGGCTGGCTCCTCCAGCAAAGGCAGGTGTGGCAGTGGACATGCTACCAGTGGCAGCGCTGGCAGCAGAATGGAGGACAGCCAGAGGCCACAACAAATCCCCGGGGAGTCAGCAGCAAATGGGTCCCCAGGTGGTGGCGAACAAGCATCCCCAAGTGACGGCGAATAAGCCTCTCTATGCGAAGGCGAGCAGGCCTCCCCAGGCGACGGCGAGCAGGCCTCCCCAGGCGACGGCGAGCAGGCCTCCCCAGGCGACGGCAAGCAGGCCTCCCCAGGCGACGGCGAGCAGGCCTCCCCAGGCGACGGCGAGCAGGCCTCCCCAGGCGACGGCGAGCAGGCCTCCCCAGGCGACGGCGAGCAGGCCTCCCCAGGAGACGGCGAGCAGGCCTCCCCAGGCGACGGCGAGCAGGCCTCCCCAGGCGACGGCGAGCAGGCCTCCCAAGGCGACGGCGAGCAGGCCTCCCAAGGCGATGCTGGCTTAGCAGCCCTAGGTGTTGAAGGCGTGGCAGCCCTAGGCGGTGTAAGTGCGGCAGCCCTAGGCGGTGCAGGCTCGGCACCCCTAGGTGGAGCAGGCTTTACAGGCTCGGGAAGGAGTTGATCCTTGGAAGGCAATGGCGGGTGCAACAGGTAGTCTCCCTCTAGAGGTGGAGGCGGGAGCAGCAGGTAGTCTCCCTCTAGAGTTGGAGGCGGGAGCTGCATGTAGTCTTCTATCTCTGGAAACTGGTGCTGCTCTCCCTCAGTCACTGGAGACTGGTGCAGCTCTCCCTCGGTCACTGGAGACTGGTGTGGCTCTCCCTCGGTCACTGGAGACTGGTGTGGCTCTCCCTCGGTCACTGGAGACTGGTGTGGCTCTCCCTCGGTCATTGGAGACTTGGGCTTCCCTTTCTTGGGCTCTGGACGCTCAGCCTCCCCCTCTTGGATACTGGAGATGTGGGCTTCACCCTCTTGGGTTGTGGATGCCTGGCCTCTCCCCTGTGGATGTTCTGGCTTCCCCTTGGGCTGTGGATGTTTGGGCTCCTTAGTTCGCCTTTTGAGGTGGAAACAGTCGTCCGAGGTGCCAACTCCCAGAAAACGGGGGCCTCATATGGGCATTCACCTGGACCCCCTCATCCTCCTGCCACAGCTTATTACAGAACCAGGTCTCATAGGTCTTTTTTTCTCAGAGACCCAGTTTAAAAAAAATAAATTGCAACCGCAATACTTCTCCTGGCCTGAGTCTTGGAGGCGCTGTTATCCCGGTTCTGACACCAAATGTGAACGGGCTGGCTGGTGGTGACGTCAGGCCAGGAAATACAGGAATTAAGTGAATTGCGCTGGTGCGCCGGTTTAATTTAAAATAAACAATTTAAACAAAACACAGAACAAACAAAACAAAATGGCACGTTAGCCAAAAGAAACAGACAAACAAAACAGCGAACACTAAGCAAGTATCGTGCTAGTCTAAAACTAGCACGCATAGCAATTGTTTTTCTCTTTAATTCTCTCGACGAACACACTAACCCAGAGTGAGTGATTTGTGCATCTATATATACAGCTGTGCCGGGATTCAGTTAAAACATTAGAACATAAGAAAATAAGAAAGTTTACAAACGAGAGGAGGCCATTCGGCCAATCTTGCTTGTTTGGTTGTTAGTAGCTTATTGATCCCAGAATCTTATCAAGCAGCTTCTTGAAGGATCCCATGGTCGGCTAATTAATTATTCACTTGAATCCCAGCACGTGAACTAATTTGTGTAATCCCTGTGCCCACATATTAATACATATTTTATCTGCATGTGAAGTGATTGTGCAATCCCTATGCCTAAATACAAATATACATTTTTACAACACTCGTGCTTCATAGCCCAATTTATACCCTGTGGACCAATATATATACACCAATAATAACACACCACATACAACATATAACACAAAAATACACACTGGGACGGGGCACCCCGCCACAACATCCTTGAATGGGGAGAAGCATCCGGACTCCAGGACATATTTGTGATGGGTGGTTTGGAGGATGAAGGTTGGAGCAGATCTTTGAATGTCCTATAGCGACATTTGTATCCTGAAGGTTCGAGCAGATCCTGAATGCTCCGCAGCGACATTTGTATCTGAGGTAGTGAGTTAAAGGAAACATTAATTGCAAGTAGCGAGGTGATATGTCACCCAGATTACAGTTTTTCTCAATCGCTTGAGCACATTTCTCGAAACATCGACTTTTTCAAAACATTTAACACAACCCCCCAAACTGTAACATGTTTTGTAAAATTATTCATTTCATTTGCAAAAGGCACTAAGACTCTCAAAACAGCAAATACATGTCACAAAATCAAATAAGTCTATCAAAACAGTATCATTTGTCATCTAATGAAAAGTACTTTCTATCAGCCATTTCACAATGGCACAATAAATACTAACTATGAGCATCAATATGACATGGTCAACCCTGAGTACATGCTCTCTTTGTCTATGGTCTGCTTGTTGGTAAAATAAGTGTAAATGGTAAGTAAACATTTCACCCCAGCATAAGCTGTATTCATGTTCTCTGAGGTGACTTATATCAAGAAGACCAAAGTAGAAAGAATTTCACTCAACAGCAAAAAATACTGTGACAAGAGATGTTACTTTATTCAGTTACAGTAGTGTTCCTGATACATCAAATGATGGTGGAAATACTTAACAGTAAACACAAATCAAGTCCACTGAAGATACTCGTGACCAAGCTGGTAGTTATGACAAGAAAAAAATATTACACAAAAAAAGCAACAACAAAAAGCTCAGTGTAATTGTTCATTAATCCATTCTTTGCTGTCTGTCAGGCCACATATTCTCATCCACATCACATTGAATATTTTCCCTCGCAATACAGTTAGGGAAAAACCTCCTGGCATGTCGGAGCCATCCTTGGCAATCTTCTACGGAGATTGCCAGACAACCCACATTCATGGCATCGAGAAGCGACATTTGGTCATATGGATGGTTGTCATACACCTTCCATCGCCAGGCCGAAAAGAACCCTCGATGGGGTTAAGAAAAGGCGAGTATGGAGGGAGGAATTGCACGGACATCCGTGGATGGGCTTCAAACCACTCTCTTACTAGACGAGAGTGGTGGAATGCTACATTGTCCCATATAATCACAAAGTTTGGCACATCATGTCTCACCAGCTCTCTCTCTTCAGAGGGTACAATTCTATTGTACAAGACGTCGAGGAATGAAATTAGGTGTGCTGTACTGTGTAATATCCCCACCTCTTTGGTCTGGCACATTGACTGTGGCTCTGTGGCCAATTATGTTCCTCCCACGTCTCCTCACTTTGGACAAATTGAATCCCGCTTCATCCACGTATATGAAGACATGTGGCAACACATTTGCCACAAGCTCCATTATTCTCTGAGAGAAACACAAAATGAACATGGGTATCCATTCCAACTGTCTGCAATGAAATATTGTAAGGAAATACATTACTGTGATGAACCCTTACCTGTACATACTGGAACGTTCACTCTTTCACTATTCCTTTCAAAAGGTACCCTGTATAGCTGCTTCATCCTTAGTTGGTGTCGTTTCAAGACCCGGTCAATAGTTGCCAGACTGACACTATGTACATTCTGAAAAATGTTATGGTCTTGTATAATTGTAGTCTGGATCTCCCTCAAACGTATTGAGTTGTTTGCAACCACCATATATACAATGGCAGCCTCATGTTCAGCATTGAAGACTCTTCCTTGGCCACCAGAGCGGGGTTGTCTTTCAATTCTATAAATGGATATAATGACATTTTGATGGTCAAGGAGGATGATGGAAAAACTCCTTACATGTATATCGTATCGTACTGTAATACAGTGAAGTAATATATGGTCACTTCCCTGTTCTCATTTCTGAATATTCGAATTACTGACCTGCTTAGATTGGGTTGCACCCTCTGCCCAGCCTCTCGCATTGAAAGGCCATGATTTATCACATGGTCAACGATAGTGGCACGTATGTCATTGGAAACATTTGTTCTGCGTCTTCCCCTTTGAGCTGCTGTACCACCGCGCATGCAAACCCCTCTTCCTCTATGGGCTCCTGGTTGTGGTTCCCTTCTTTCTCTCCTTTGTCTTTGCCCTCCATTTCTCGCCAACACCAACTCACTGGTGACCTCTTTTATATGTGATTATGGACTGATTGTTGATTGAACAATTGAGCAAGGAGGATTTGCACATGTGCAGTAGAGATTCATACTTGTGGGAGTAAGTGCTAGGTGCTGTGAACAAATGATCTAATTTTGTTTGACAAGACTTACCCAATTACCCATGTGTAGAGAGTTGTGTTTACTGTTTTGCAAAAATGTGCTTGGCATTTTGTGAAAGCAACCATAAATGACTTACTGTTCTGCTCGTTTAGGGTATGGTGTTGGTCATGTGGACCACAGTTTTATTCACATTGACTTAACAATCGCGAAAAACTGTAATTTGCGAAAAGCCATATTAATTAATGAAAGCCATCGATTCTATAGTAGAATTTTGAGTAGTCGACATGACCAGGCATGACTGAACTGTGATTAATAAAGTGATATTGTACCGGATGAGTAATATGTGAAAAGAGACACTAATTGCATAGAGTAAAGCAAAAGTAGAATTCTACAATAAGATTTTCAGTATTCAACCCTACAAAGTAAGATTCGGTATGGAATTCGATAGCAATTGCCATTAATTATTATCACAGTAGATAGATTATCCTGGATCCAGCACAAGCTTCAAGGGGAATTAAATTAAGGGCTGCTCCTACATCCGTGTGTAATGCATGCTGCGAATTAGAATAGATTTTCTATTGGATCCGTTGAGATGGTTCATTGATCTGGAGGATTGGTTGGTGAGTGAGTGAGTGAGTGAGTGAGTGAGTGAGTGAGTGGATGAGTCAGTGAGTGAGTGAGTAAGTGATATAATGTTCAGTTTAAAATCGGGGTTTAGAAGCAATGCAGTAGAGAAAGCAAGCATAATAGATTCTAAGAAGATTTTATAAAAACATGTAGAAATGTCTCTTTGTAACTTAAACTGATGTACCACAGGGTACAAGATCCTGCTCAGAACATTTTGAACCCAGTCTCGTAATATTTTTTCGTAATTCCCTGCTGGTAAGTTCATACAAGCCTGTAGCTTTTCCGGAATCAATAGGAGAAAATGAAGCCACGATGTTACGAATACTGTAGATGTTGGAATTTTGACACAAGTAGTATTTGCTGTAGTATACAGAGGTGAAACAAGATATGAATGACCTACTTAGACAAATAATGCGAGTGATGAAATTCAATGTCCCAGGGCAAAAGTTATTGTTTGAATTGTTCTTGAACAATTGGCTGTATGACATTTAGAGAAGACATGTGGAACGGAAAGAAAGCGTCACTGTATAATGAAACTGGCCCCCTGGCACCTTATGTGCATAGCACAGTGCCGTTTTTTAGTTTTATATAACTGAACATTATATTTTAAATTAAACGCCTAAGTTATATAAATGAATCACCATCGAAAAATTCAGATAAACTATGAGCAAGTCACTTAACCTCCTTGTGCTCCGTCTTTCGGGTGAGATGTAGTTGTAAGGGACTCTGCAGCTGATGCATAGTTCACACACCCTAGCCTTGGATAAAGGCATCTGCTAAATAAACAAATAATGATAAATAATAATAAAATCAGACATCAGTTATAAAATAAAAATATCATCTTGCCATCTAGAATGAATTTCTGTAGAGTGGTAATGTTCATATTGTTGTGAGCATAACTCAATTCTGATCATAACAATGCCCTTCCCCCACGAGAGGACAGAGCGCGCATCTCCAAAAAGCAGCAGTCCCGAAATCGAGGCAAAATCATCCCAGCATTCATTATCATTACATTAAAACATACACATACCTCAACAGAACTTTGTCTGCTACGCGGTGTCCCAAAACATTCAGCATGTTTGTGTGGTTCCATGTCCAGTGCTCCGAGCTAGGATGGAAGGTGAAAGACCGACGTGATAAGTTTGATACAGACTAAAACAATGTACTATAATAGCGAAACATTGGAGTACAAATGCGGCGTTTGGAAAGACTGACTTGTAAAGTATGAATGTTATGTTGTGATCCTGTGTTATGATAATGACAATGAAACAATGGATTTTCTTTCTCCTGTGATCCTGTTGTGCGTGATTGCTCTCGCATTCGGTTAATTTTTTGCATGAGTGAGGTGTCTCAGTCCTGAATCGATGTCATGCATCTCAAGGAGAAGTATCACTATGACTAAATTTACATTCCTACCTTTTAAGCATGAAGTTAATGGAACAAAGGATTTGCTGCAAATTAAACATTGCAGCGTTAGTAAGATGGGTGTGGTTTTGAATGATTCCTGTCACAATGTTTTTCTCCTGAATCCTGGAACTGGGTCTACAGTTGGAAAAGTCGAATCCATAATGAGAAGGCAAGAGACGACATCGATACGCCTGGCAGGGATACACAGTCAAACAAACGACAAACACTAATTCAAAAGCACGACAGGACTGAGTTTGCAACCTAGGTTTATATACCTTATAGGTTGATGGAAACTTGCCGGTAATTGACTTGTAGATTTGACCAATGAATGAATGCGATGTACTAGGAGCTTGTATTAATGATACTACAGATTTTTTTGCCTGAAAACCTTGCAAGCTTTATATTCTTTTTTTCTTTTCTTTGGTGATAACCTAGAACTTTTATAAATTGGCACTTTTATCTTTTAGATTGTCTGAATCCAGGTTATTTATAACATTTTATAACTTTTATAGGTTTACTTTTAAAGGTGTTCTTGCTAAGATTTTAAAATGAATATACTATAAATTAGTCTTAGTACTATACTTATTTACTATGGTCATTCATAACAGCTTTATTTATAATTGTCTTTTCTTGTATATGGGATCCTAAAGTGAACTTATCAAGTAACAAAAGCAATGGTTCTCAGCAAGAACCCACAAAGATTCTTTGCAATGGTTATTTTTCTGTGTTTATAACCTCCATCCATCATGCCACTCCCATTTCAAATAACTTCACTGTTCCATTAGGTATTGTATTGAAAGAACCTTCCAACATCTGAAAAACCCCAAGGTTCTCCAAAGAACCATGTTGGTCTCTTAAGACAGTGGTTCCCAACCCCAGTCCTGGGGGACCCCCTGTGGCTGCTGGTTTTCATTCCAACAGAGCTCTCAATTACTTAACTAGACCCTTAATTGGACTGACAATTTGCAGATTTCAGCTATAACATTTTATAAGTAACCTGAACTCTGTGACTGTTTAAGAGCTGAAAACAATTCAAAAGGTCTAATTAAGCAAATTAGCAGTTTAATTGAGGGTCTAGTTAAGTAATTGAGAGCTCAGTTGGAATGAAAACCAGCAGCCACAGGGGCTCCCCAGGACCAGGGTTGGGAACCACTGTCTTAAGCAACAAAATTAACCTGAACTTTCAAAAGAGTTTAAGGCTTGAATAAATACTGCTTACTTGTCTGCTTGGGCATTCCAGCTAGAGCCTTTAAGCTTATTGAATCAGGCATCTCATCAGCAATCAATTACCGGTACATCAAATTTAATTTCCAGACTTTCACTTCACCTCCATTTTGACAGTAGATTATAGCAAGGCAAGGCATTTGTTTTAACCTACAGTATAAATTTACAGGATACAAAAGCCTACAGATTAGCCATTCAGGTTTCTGGCGACTAGATTCGATTTTTTCTACTGTATTGTATATTGCACTTCTATTGTAAAAATGTGCCACCAATGACAAAGTTGGCCATTTAAAAGTGTTATGTTTATTTTTTTATTTAATTGCCTGTTTTGCATAAATTGTTATTGGATTGATGTAAATTGGGATAGTTAATTGTTGTAATTATAGTACAAGTGTATTTATAATATCTGTCTACTGTATTTACACTTTTTCTTTATTGATGCACGAAATGTATTACTGTTTGTAAAATGAGCTGTGTTGCATAAACTATATGTTGGGAAAAGGACTAATTACTGGGCATCCAAGGAGCCGATTGGTCTCATTGAAAATCTAGCATAAATAGTGCAGTGAAGAAACAGGAAGGAGAGCAGAGAACCGGCAGAGAGCACAGAACCGGCAGTGAGCACAGAAATGACAGTGAGCACAGAAATGACAGTGAGCACAGAAATGACAGTGAGCACAGAACTGGCAGAGAGCACAGAAATGACAGTGAGCACAGAAATGACAGTGAGCACAGAACTAGCAGAGAGCACAGAAATGACAGTGAGCACAGAACTAGCAGAGAGCACAGAACTGGCAGAGAGCACAGAAATGACAGTGAGCACAGAAATGACAGTGAGCACAGAACTGGCAGAGAGCACAGAAATGACAGTGAGCACAGAACTGGCAGTGAGCACAGAAATGACAGTGAGCACAGAAATGACAGTGAGCACAGAACTAGCAGAGAGCACAGAAATGACAGTGAGCACAGAACTAGCAGAGAGCACAGAACTGGCAGAGAGCACAGAAATGACAGTGAGCACAGAAATGACAGTGAGCACAGAACCGGCAGAGAGCACAGAACTGGCAGAGAGCACAGAACCGCGAGAGAGCACAGAAATGACAGTGAGCACTGTCTGGTGGTTCTTGTCCATCCTGTGGGGTATGGGTGGTCCAAAGGAATCCAAACTTACCTGTGCAAGAAGAGGGAAAATTGGGGATGTGCATGTTATAAATATTCAGGTTAAGAAGGCCCTCTCTCTCCCTGTGACAAATGCATTTTTTGAATAAAGTACATTTCTTATTTAAAACATGCATGCATCCTACCACATCAAAAACACCAAAGTATACCACAAGATTTGACAAATAACTTTCCAGTGTTTTGTCTGCAGAAGCATTACTTGAGCATTGCCAGAGTTGGAGAAGCTAATCAGCTGCTCCATCTCACTGCTGCTTAGTAACAAGTTATATGTGCGTGTTATTAATATCCTATGTCTCACTATATGGTTTGCTCCTAATTGACATCTACTGTAAAAGAAACAATTTGCAACTTATAGATTTTTGCCTTGTTATTTATATGCAAATAATACATGGACAGCCATGCTGTTTTAGACCTATTTATTTTTGCAGCTGCATTTTCTATAAAACCTTCATGGGTTTCTTCATCAGATTTTTTGTGTGTCAAGAAATATTAACAAGCACAAGCTTTGCATGTTATGAGCCAATCACCGGGAAACAGACGTGTTTGGATATGGCAGTACAAATTGCATTTTCAAGAGTGGAACAAAGAGTTTCAAAAAGGAATCCCTCACACAAGAAAATCTGTGTGTTAGCAAGATAAGAGAGTTGTAGAGCTAGTTTTGCAGTTTCATTCTGGTGTCTGTGATAGTATTTGGATAGTTGTGTTATACCCCATACACACTAGGTAAACAATGCGCCATCAAACAGGTAAGGAAACCCCTTCATTGACAATCACTTCTTCATTTACAATGACATTTTGCCCTAATCAAGTAATCATATCAATGTTCCATCTGGGAAAAGCATTATCAACACCTATCAATATCTACACTCCTGACTCATTCTTTGATGTTCTTGTGCATCATTTCAAATCTGCCATCGCTACACCATCTGAATGTGTGATGTTTAATGAATCAGTATGATAGTTTCATCTAGATCAGTTTTACTTTCTTTACGGTTTTCTGTCACCATGTTTTCCTATAAGGCTGCACACTGCTGACTCTTGTACACTAACCAAAACCAGCCATTTTTTTTAAAAAAAAAAAGTCATACACAGGGGCTCCCGAGTGGCGCATCCAGTAAAGGCGCTCCACGTGGAGTGCAGGATGCGTCCCATAGTCTGGACGTCGCGAGTTCGAGTCCAGGCTATTCCTTTGCCGACCGAGGACGGGAGCTTCCAGGGGGCAGCGCACAATTGGCCGAGCGTCGTCCGGGGGGAGGGAGGGTTAGGTCGGCCAGGGTGTCCTCGGCTCACCGCGCACCAGCGACCCCTGTAGTCTGGCCGGGCGCCTGTGGGCTTGCCTGTAAGCTGCATTGTCCTCCGACGCTGTAGCTCTTGGGTGGCTGCATGGTGAGTCCGCAGTTTGAATAAAAGCGGTCGGCTGATGGCACACACTTCGGAGGACAGCGTGTGTTCGTCTTCGCCCTCCCGAGTCAGCGCAGAGGTGGTAGCGGTGAGCTGAGCCTAAAAATAACTGGCCATTTCCAAATTGGGGAGAAAATAATAAAAAATAATTGGCAACGACTAAATTTATAAAAAAAAAAAAGTCATATACAGCAGAGGAGAGGAGAGGAGAGAAGAGTATGGGGCACGGCAGTTATCACTATTTGGATCATTAGAATTGACCCAGTGTCATTATTGGGACAAAACTGCTCAATGTAAACGTCTGTATAATATCTTAGTTAAGAGGAAGTACAGAATCAAGCACTGGTATTTTAAAATGAAGGGCTCTTCTTAATCCAGAGACATTAACAGAAACTTAATGTAATTGGCAGGCACTTTGTTCATGTTAGTGACATATTTATCTGTGTATAAAGCATCACATGCTGCATAATAAACCTTTTTAGTTTAATTCCTCAGCAACCTAATTGGTGCTTTAATATAGCTTATTCATTTAATTGCAAGCAGTGTGTTTAGGAAATGTATTTCTATAATTTGTAACATACAGTATACAAGACCACCAGTACATAAATTAAGCAGGCCAATTACCCATTGCTTAGCACAATGATTTTCAGTAAGCAAATACAGTGTCATTGTGACAAATTCTTTCTTCGTCATGAAAATCCATGTGATCAAATTCATATTTAATATGATGTTTAAACTAAATGTATAACTTGATACTTAATTCATATTTAATATGATGTTTAAACTAGATGTATAACTTGATACAAGTGCTACAAATGTTTTCAACTGCCTCGTTGTAGTAGAAGAATAGTACAATCATACTTACACCTTCTAGGGCAGGGGTCTCCAACCCTGGTCCCGGAGAGCTACAGGGTCTTCTGGTTTTCATTTCAACTGAGTGCTCAGTTACTTAATTGAACCAGTTATTGGCTTAATTAGTCAAGATTAACATGTGTTCCAGATCGTCACTTGTATGTTTTATTTCTATAATTTTACACTTTGATTTGATTAGTGCACATTTTATATATTATTGATCAACACTTTGTAATTGACTTATCACTTTTTAGTAGTGCTGGGACAAATATCAGAATATTTATATTTATAATATTTTTTGACATGTATTTGGATACAAAAATCAGATGTTCATATTTGCTAGAAATGACAAAAATTCTCACCAGAAGTTCCTCGACAGTTTAAAAACAAGCAAATGAAAAAGAACTCTGTGTGATATGTGAGATGTATAAAAAAAAAAAAAAAACACTAGATCAATGCTTAAAACAGTGCCCAACTTACTGGAAATGTTGTGTAGTGATTTTTTGTGGCAAAGTGGCTGCTGATTAAGAACAGGTGCAGAGGTGATGCAGTGCAGAAATAATCACAAGTGAAAACTGTAATCCAATTTGGAAATGTTATTTTTATTATTACACAAATCCTGGTCTGGCGACCAAACAATAATCCTCCGGCAATACACCCCTAGTGTAAAGCTCGGCAGGAAAATAATAATAATGATTTGTAAACAAAACAAATAATAACACGTTATCCGCTCCCACAATACTACTAACACAAATCACCGGTCCGGGTGCGTGCAGTAGTGCTCAAGGTGGGTGATAACAAATAACAATGACTGTGGTGTTGTTGTTCTGGGTAGTGCTGGCCCAAGGCGACAGCTCCGGAGATGTGTTAGCCGTCTAGTGAATTTACAAACAGAAGACAATTACTAACAGTGCTACAAACAAACAAAACACTCACAAATACTTTTTTACTTTTTGGGAACTCTCCGGGTCCTTCCAGTTCCGTGCGTCTCTGAACCCAAGCAAAGGAACCGATTGCAAGTCTCCGTCCCCTTTTTATGCTGTCATGCATGACCCCTTGGTAAACTAATGCAGCTGCCTTACAATCAGTGGCTGCTACATTGTTTACCTTCCGGGTCAATACATTCTTGCAACAGAGACTCGCCTTCTTCCAGACTGGCCAACTCCCCGACCCGGGAAAGAACTGTCAGTCCATCCTGTCAAAAGAACTCTGTCCTCGCTGCTTAGCGCCCTCACAGGTCAGGAGGGAGATTTACAACCAGAACCTATTTCTGTCACATTTTTATATAGATTTTATATATTATATATTTTGTTGCGACTTTCTGTTATGTGGAATGTAATAAATGAGTTTTTTTCTCCTTCATTTTACAGCGCCATGTTTTATTTCCACCACAATCACGTCAACGGGAGGCTGGAAACCATTGGTGTTATAAGTAAATACATAAAATGTTTATTTGTAGCACAGGATACAAACAGTTCTGAGCACAGCTTCACAGAATACAAATAGTTGCAGGTAAATGCTTCAGACAGAGGTGCAAACTTCTACAATGACATTCGAAATGACATTCGAAATGCATGTAGAAAAGGAGAAGCCATACTAATGGGGGATTTCAACTTCCCCAGTATAAAATGGAAGAACCCGGTGGGGAGCACAATGGACGAAATTGAAATGGTGGAAATGACAAATGACTGCTTCCTAACGCAATTTGTCAAGGCACCGACTAGAAGGGAGGCATGCCTTGATTTAGTGTTTTCAAATAACGAAGACAGAATAACTAAAACAGAGGTCAGAGAGCCATTGGCAAACTCAGACCACAACATGGTCTCATTTGAAGTATTTTTTAAAACTCCAAAAGTAATGACTAAAGCTAAGGTTTACAATTTTAAAAAAGCAAACTATGAAGGTATGAAACAGAGACTAACAGAAATAGATTGGAGTAAAATAGAGAAAACATCCACTGAAAAAGGATGGCTGTTTTTTTTAAAACTGTAGTACTAGAGGCGCAAAACAATTCCATCCCAAAAGTAGACAAATCTGAATCTAAAACAAAATGGCCAAAATGGTTTAATAGATCAATTAAAAAAAATATTCAGTGAAAAAAGGCACTTTACAGAGTGTTTAAAAGGGACCAAAAACAAAGTACACAGAAAGAGTACTTGGAACTGCAAACACAAGTCAAAAAGGAAGTTAGAAAGGCCCGAGAGAGAGATAGAAATCAATATTGCTAAGGGGGCTAAAACCAATTCCAAAATGTTTTTCCAATATTATAACAGCAAGAGAACATTCAAAGAGGAGGTTAAATGTCTAAGAGACACAAATGGCAAAATCATAGATGAAGAAAAAAAAATAGCAAATATATTAAATGATTACTTTTCACAAGTTTTTACAAAGGAGGACATGGACAACATGCCCCACATGTCGACCTGTTCCTATCCAATTTTAAATAACTTTAGCATAACAGAGGCAGAAGTGTTAAAGGGACGAGGAGCTCTTAAAATAAACAAATCCCCTGGGTCGGATGAGATCCTCCCAATAGCACTCAAAGAAATGAAAGAAGTTATTTACAAACCGCTAACCAAGATCATGCAACAGTCTCTTGACACAGGGGTTGTACCGACAGACTGGAAAATAGCAAACGTAATACCGATCCACAAAAAGGGAGACAAAACCGAACCAGGTAACTACAGACCAATAAGCCTGACTTCTATTATATGTAAACTTATGGAAACTATAATAAGATCTAAAATGGAAAATTACCTATATGGCAACAATATCCTGGGAGACAGTCAGCAAGGTTTTAGGAAAGGGAGATCGTGTCTAAGTAACCTGCTTGACTCTTTTGAGGATGCAACATTAAAAATGGATAATTGCAAAGCATACGACATGGTTTATTTAGATTTC
Source organism: Acipenser ruthenus (assembly GCF_902713425.1). NCBI lineage: Eukaryota > Metazoa > Chordata > Actinopteri > Acipenseriformes > Acipenseridae > Acipenser > Acipenser ruthenus. Next base: position 5,325,063 of record NC_081192.1, on the reverse strand, counting down.
CAGAAAGCTTTTGACAAAGTCCCGCATAAAAGATTAATTCTCAAACTGAACGTAGTAGGGATTCAAGGAAATGCATGCACATGGATTAGGGAGTGGTTAACATGTAGACAACAGAAAATACTGATTAGAGGAGAAACCTCAAAATGGAGCGAGGTAACCAGTGGTGTACCACAGGGATCAGTATTAGGTCCTCTGCTATTCCTAATCTACATTAATGATTTAGATTCTGGTATAGTAAGCAAACTCGTTAAATTTGCAGACGACACAAAAATAGAAGGAGTGGCAAACACTGTTGCAGCAGCAAAGGTCATTCAAAATGATCTAGACAGCATTCAGAATTGGGCAGACACATGGCAAATGACATTTAATAGAGAAAAGTGTAAAGTATTGCATGCAGGCAATAAAAATGTGCATTATAAAAATCATATGGGAGATACTGAAATTGAAGAAGGGAACTATGAAAAAGACCTAGGAGTTTATGTTAACTCAGAAATGTCTTCATCTAGACAATGTGGGGAAGCTATAAAATGGCCAACAATATGTGCGGATATATTGTGAGAAGTGTTGAATTTAAATCAAGGGAAGTAAAACTTTACAATGCATTAGTAAGACCTCACCTAGAATATTGTGTTCAGTTCTGGTCATCTTGTTACAAAAAGGATATTGCTGCTCTAGAAAGAGTGCAAAGAAGAGCAACCAGAATTATCCTGGGTTTGAAAGGCATGTCGTATGCAGACAGGCTAAAAGAATTGAATCTATTCAGTCTTGAACAAAGAAGACTACGCGGCGATCTGATTCAAACATTCAAAATCCTAAAAGGTATAGACAATGTCGACCTGCAAAAGAGCACCACACTCGGAGAGCGCTCTTTTAGCTTCATGGCCCCAACTCTCTGGAACTCTCTCCCAGCTTTAGTGCATGTAGCTCCCACAATCGCTAACTTCAATTCAGCTCTCAAGACCTACTTGTTCTCTCTTGCTATTAATGCTCTTTAAGCCTGGTATCTGTTATTAACTGTTGTCTATATTGCTATTTCCGGTTTTTCTCTCCATCTTATTCGTATGATTCTGTATGACACACGCATCCACAATGTTTAGAATTCACATCCTAGCCTTGTATTTAATGTAGTATGCCTGTATTTAATGTGTTTGCATTGTTTTTATACTGTTTGTATTTAATGTACTATGCCCTGTATTTCACTGTATTTAATGTATTATGCATTGTTCCTCACTATCTTGTGATGGTGACCCACTATGAAAGGCACTATAAAAAATACAGATTGATTGAAAAGATTGATGATCTTCTGGGTAAGCTTTTGTGTATTTTAAACAGTGACAGTTTTCCCTCTGTTTGCTTGTTCAGCTACAAAAAGGCACAAGTAAACCTCATGTTATTACTTTATGAAAATGTGTCTATGGCCACTACTGTTTACTGTGAAGAAACGGCAATGGCAATGAATGAAAAAAAAAGCAGTGTCAGCTTTATGTACTTTTTTATTTTGGGAATAACCAAAACAACGTTTAACTTGAAGTGCTATTTGACATTTGTTGTTAATTCACTGGGGTAAAGTAAGGCCTATACAGCATATTATTTTTTTACTCCTGTGATATTTTTCTACTATAATGTGTAACATACATATTGCTATGCTGTCTCTGCCTGCGTTCTGAGCAATATAATGGCTTTTATTACTTTTTGAAAATGAATGAATATCTAAACAAATATTTAAATTATGAGCGAATACTCGAGCATGAGAATCCTGTGTTTGTCCCAGCACTTCTTTTTAGTAGCTTCTCCACCCAGTTCACCTTTTATGTCGTGTGGGGTATTAACTAATTCAATAATTGATAGTTTTACGCGCCTGACTATAAATAGCACGTCTCTTGCAAACTGGCTGGCCACCCTGGGGGTTTGTGTCTGTCTGTGCCTGTCTTTCATTGTGGTTTTGTTTGTGCAGGGGTGGGAACACATGTAGTGTTTGAAATGGAGAGTAACAGAGGGAAGTGAAACAAGCCTGTACATGGACTTTCCTGATGACGAGTATTCGGCTGGCGTACAGTATGCCGGTTTATACAATGAGTGTGAGGGAATTAAGAGCGTTAGGGTGCCGGTAGCTGATTGGAGCCTATGGTATGGAAAGTAAAGAGATTGTTATACAGATATTTTCCCTCACTCTGATGTTCCCTCCCCTGCACAGACAATGTGTCAAATGTTTTGTGTTTTTTACAATGGTTTGTCTTATCCTGTATTTTACGCCTAGTTAACAAACTATACCTTTCCATAATGCACTAAGCACTTTCTAAAAATGCAATATTGCAGTTTTCACTGTGACATTTAAAAATGACTGTTCTGATAAATCTGTAAATGACCACTTGCATATTTTAACAGTGTGTTGTTGCTCCTTTTAACTGTGCTTTCCAATAAAAACAAAGAGTCTCTTTGATTTTATCCATATCTTTTGACTCTGTTTTTCTTGATGACATTGCTTTCCATAATTTAAACTGTATCTGAATATAAATAACCTGATCAAATATCTAATGTTCTGTGCTTTATTGCACTGGACTGGTGTAGTCGGACTACATATTAAAAATATCATTCTGTGTTTTGTGGCCCCTCTGAGCAAGCAGGTGCTACAAAGGCACTTATAAAACCTGCAGGATTGGGGCCCTCCAGGATTAATGAAACAATTTAAAACTGGGTTGGAATGAAGACCATAACTGCAAGCGCCAACATTAGCCACTCCTGCTCAAAGGCAGCTGTACTCACATGTGACTCATTCAATCTGTTCCATTCCAGGACTTGGTTCCAATCGTGTCTTTAATTACTGAAGTCTATAGCATTGTTCCATGCAGGTGTTTAATTGCTTAATTTAACCTAGAAGGTATATAATTAAACCTGTTTGAAACCAAGTCCATAGGCTGAAAGATCAAAACGATGGCCTTTCCAGATCAGGGCTCATTTCTATATGCACATACAAATCTACACATTTACCGGTGAATTTATAGATTTATCGATTTTACACATGAACCGTAACATACATAATGCCCATGCTGGTATCTTTTGAAAACAAGCCCTGACAGCCCCATAAGCATTGTATTTTTTAACTATTAGACTAAATATTTACAGAATACTTAAACTGCTGCTATAACCATGACTCATTTGTTATTAATAACATTTTAATTAATTAATACCAAATCACATTTTTATTTACAATGAAGGGAAAACACAATACATGGTTTCATTAGAAGCATTTGGGCGGCACAGTTCCCTTCATTGTAAATAAAAACGTGATTTGGCATAATTAAATTAAAACACTATTAATAATAAATTATTCATAGTTATAGCAGCAGTTTTTAAGTGTATCTAACTGATAATTAAGCAATTTGATTTCCAATATCTTTCACAGTACATTTTCCCCATTTTGCCTATTCCATTTTGTGACAGATGGCTTTTGTTGACGTCAGACCAGGAAGGAGACAGACTCAGTACTTCGCTGCTGCGCGTGTTTATTATAAATAATTATAAATAAAAAGGTTGAACACAAAACAAACACTTATAGAAAAACAAAACGGGACGATGTCCAAAACAAACAGACAAAACAAAACAGTGAAGCAAAACATGGTGCAGGTTTAAAATCCAGCACGGGTAGCAATTGTTTATATTTTTAACCTCACGTCTCTCGTTCTCGTTCCACCTCTGAACACCCAACCTCAGGTGAGCGATCCGTGCCTCTTTTATGCAGCTGTGCCGGGGCTCGATTGTTTTTTTTAAATCATTCAATCAGGCCCAGACACAGTCTGCACATGAAGTGATTTGACAGGGAAGGTAATTACTCCTTCCCTGTCGACTTAACACACCTGTGCACACCAAACATTCACTTTAAATAATAACAACACATAAGACAATAATTACTTAAGGTAATAATACGTTACAATTTGCAATCTATAATATCGGGAGTTTCTTGAGCCTCATCTGGAGATGGGAGAATCATGCTGTAAATCGGGAGACCTCCAGGACCAGCCCTAGTCTAGGGTCCAGGCCAATAATAGTTTACCTTGATAAAGTCATTAAATTATTCTTCTGCAATGACTTTTTTTTTTTTTTTTTTGTCTACTTAACTTTTTTCTTTTAAATGTCATTATATGTTAAACTTATAAAAAAGACTGAGGTAAATCTACAAGACAGAAACATAATAAGAAAATATACAGCTGTCATGTCATAGTTAACACTTTAAACTTCCTGTAAGAAATGGGAACAGCAAGCCATTATTGTAACAAATGAGTAATAACTTGCACATTTATGTTTTCTGGTATTAACTAATTCAGAGCAAACCACATTTGCAGCTATTTTGAATCATGTTGAGAATCAAGAATCAGAGCATTATTAGGAAATGTATCGAAGCAACTGCAAAATGCTTTCAATCATGACTGATTGACTAAATCACCACATTTAAACTAATAACCTGGAGGTGAAAAGGTGCAGTTGGTTGCGCCAGCTATAAGCAGAAAAAGCAATTTTTGCGCGCATTATTTTCAATGGTTTGCAAATTATATGACGCCATATGATAACAGGTGGATACCAATTTCCTCTTGGAGGTAATGATTCATTCCCCATGGGTATGTAGCACATTTTAGATTTGTATCCTTCATTTAGATTTGTTAAAACTGCACAGAAACAGTCAACAAATATTCAAAGACCTATAAAGAAAATACAAATATAGACCACTTGAAAACCGGGGATAATGAAAAGTTAGACTGTCTGTGTTAGTACGACACTTAAAATAATTTATACATGAAATTAAATTCTGTGCACAGTTCTCTTAATTTCTCTTTAATTAAACAATAATCTATAAATGGTGCATTCAGTGACCAAATGTTCAGACACAGCAAAATGGTGGGTCCCAAGCCATTAAGAATGAAATAAAGTTAGTCTCGAGAGACACTACTACAATCTGATCTACCTAAGTGACAACTGATGGTTTAGAAAAGATAATTAACTTTCCAATTAAAAACTGCATCTGACATTGCTGTTATTTCTTCCAGCAAAACTAGACTGTCACAAATATAAAAAAAAACTTGGAATTTATATGCTATGTTTGCTTGTGATATGAAATTGTATTGAAAGACAATTACAAGTAATACAAAGTATTAACATAATGCTATTGCAGCCAGCTGATCAGTTCAGACAGATGTTAGTGAAACCAATCCAGGTAAAGTTTATCCTTGTGTCTCCCGGATACCCAGTAACTTGATTATTCTTTTCCGATTATACAAACAGGAATATGAACTGATACTCTTGCAAGTTTGAAGCTGCCGAAGTAACGCACTGACTCCACGCTTAGACTTCCCCATAACTCCTCCACTGACCCTGCAAGCACTGCGGCACGTAACATCACTCTCTTAAAGCTACAGCAGCTCAATTATAAATCAGTAATATAGCTCTAACACAAACTGTGTTTTAATGGTCACATTTTTAATTTAGCTTTTATATTATATGTACACTATTTTTACTGCAAATGTTTCAGAATGCCAGCTAATGTCTAATATACTGTAACAGGGGTGTTCTGTTACTGTGTGGGTATCCGCTGAGAGACAAGAGAGACGCAGAGGCTGATGCTGAAAACGCTGCTCAGGCATCTAGGTTTTCTATTAAACAGAAAACAAGCAAGTGCAGTAGTAGATAGGCCACTAGGGTCCCAGCAATGGTATAGCTAGGGTGGGAGAACACACACACACAGGTGTATATAAATACAGAATACAAAAAGCTAAAACAAAACACTTTTCAAAAACAACTAACAAAACAAAAGCTGGCCAAACATGGTTCCACTGCAGGAACCTTCTTCCCACGCACATCAAAATAAACAGGTGGGATTAAAACCCCTAAATTAAACCCTATTCTAACGTTGAAGTTTTCCCAGTTTACACCCTGTGATAACCTGTAGCTCACCCTGGTTCCACACACAGGCATGAGGATTCTTGCCAGTCACCTCCAGGCTTGAAAAAGAAAGAGCAAAGGACTGGCTTTCTGGCCCCCTTTTAATAGCATTGATTCTAAATCAGCCAATTAACACCTGGCCACATCAAGTTTCAAAGTTAGGCAGGGAGGGAAGTCTAACCTCCCAGCCATGCCATATCTAGCACAAACGTAATGTTTCCAACACTTTCAGATGACGTGTTTTATTTACAAACAAAACATAAACAAATTATTTACAGGTGCAGGGCCTGAGCCCTGCCACATATACATACCGGTATATTTATTTACATGTAATTTGACAGATTGAAAATATTTATAAAATAAATGTTAGTCAAAGGGAGTCATTTAAAATACGAACAGTTTTTAATTGCTGTTTGTAGTGTTTTGTGGGTTGGGAGGTGTGAAAGGATGGCCTTGCGTGTGGGCGGTGAAGTCAGACCAGGAAATGAAACATAAAAACAGATTGTACGGGGCAAAACAGCGCTCCTGCGCTCGTATTTAATAAATAACAAAAATAAACAGTTTAAACAAAACCACACAAAGAAATGGTCACACTGGCCAAAACAAAACAAACAATAAACAGTGATGCACGTTTACTTTAGAACGAGTATCTTTTACTCTCTGGCCGGTAGCATTCGCTCTTGCTACGATTCTCCTACTCTCCAACCACCATGAGCGGGTCTGTTATATCTGTGGTTGGAGCCATCAATAAATTACCTCATTAAGACTCCAGCCACATTCCCACAGGTTTTATTGGGATGGGGAATTTACCCCCATCCATGCTCGCTACACTTTACGAGACCGGCTTTTAATAAATAATAATGTTGAACAGCTTTCGTCCATCCGCACATAAACACAATACACAATAATAACACTAATAATAATACAAATGAAAGCAATAATCATACATAAAGCATACACAAGGGGTGGGCACCCTGTCACAGGAGGGCTTAAAGTTGGTATACTTTCATATTGTGAGAAGAGGGTACCATAAGAACTCTAGAATTAAGAACAAAAGACAAGCGAGGAATTAAAATGTTAAAACAAGCTACTATAATAAACCAGTTTGATCTGTATGAATGACATTCTCCATCATGCACTAACTTCCACATACTGGAGTACTGTATTTAAAAAGGTTTAGAATGCCACTGAATGCAAAGTGAAGCAATACCAACATGGATATAAATACAGCCATTGGCTTTCTGACAGCATCTACAAAAACTGTCTTCAGGTTTATTAGCAATAGAGCAGAATCAAGTCTTCAAGGTTTATTATCGTGTACATTACTTATAATCAATGAAAATGGTAACTACATTTTAATACCGTTAACACAATTATTCAATTTTGCTGATGTAATTGCACATTTGGGGTTTGATAAGACCCAAGGTCAGAGACCGAGCACATGTGTAAGATAATTATTACGAAGCAGAGGTTATAATCAAATGCAATAGTATAGAAATGGTTTTGTGTTCACTTAGATTAACTATACAAGAAGAGCATGACAAAATAATTCCTCTCAAGTAAAGATGTACAACAGGAGAACACTGCAGATGGTTTTATCAAAGCACAGACAGATGATGTTCCGTTTTTGCTTGTTTTGTGTTTGCAGAGGACAAGTGAACGAGAGCTGCAGACACGGAGCCAGCACACATCCCTGAGCACAACCCTCACAGCACAGCACAGACAAGCACCACCATCCCAGGTTTTAGAGAGCACAGTTTCGTGCCCCGGGATTATAACGTGTGGTTTTTGAATGTTCTGTTTGGGACTGTAAACCCGTCTTGCACCTCCCGATATCATTGCAGGTAGAGGGGCGGCTTTGTTATTTGAAATTAAATAAACACTGACCTTTTTTTTGAATAACAAGTACTGTCTGGACATTTCATGTATGACCCACACCACTCACCACCTGACAAGCATGTATACCTAGCATGTACGCTAAAGACTATTCGTTAATCCAAAATGCTGTCAGGTTGACCATGCTAGTCAAAGCCTAACACCAACCACAGTTTTTATACGACCTACTGCACTGTTTGAAAACCTCTCCAGAAAAATGTGCCTGATAGGTGTCTCAGATTATATATATATATATATATACACTTTTACATTTATGTAATGATGGTGCTGCTAAACATTTGAAATATTTACTTCTACCACATTTTTACTTCAACCCATCTACTGATACAATTGCAAGACCTACTGTGCTTGACTCAAGCCAAATCTTTATAAATTTGGTTTAACAATGGGAAAAAACATATCCTTTGATCTAACTAAATTTAAACCTGCAATACGATAGTGGTTGAAGCACAATGACATTCTCGCTGTGAGTTCTAAATGTGCACTTTTATTGACCTTTTCCTTAATTACGCTTTCAGTTTAAACAAATACCACCAGCAAACACAAACAATGTCTGTGGCAGCATCCTGGCAGCAAAGACTTAATAACCCTGTGCAGAGAACACCATCCATGTTATCGTGTTCATGCACGTGTACCGAGTGAAGATTAAGCTGTTTTCAGCCACAGCTGCATTGAGATCTGCCTCAATCCATCAAGATATGGCACTGTTTCAGCAATAAAGCAGGAGGGAGGTTGAGATTCTAAAGCAAACTGGTTGCACACAAGCAAGTCAGAGTAATTTTACAAAAACCAAGATGAGACTTTATTAAGTTTCCCACGGGATAACCATGTGTAAATTCCACCCTGAATAATGGAATTATGGCCATATATACAAAAGGGACCAAAAGCAACCAAAAAAACCCCCCAAAAAACCTGATTCATTGAAAATGTGCAAGAAAAAAAAATCATTCAAATTATTCGTCCCATGCAGGCACCCCGACAGACCGGGAATTTGCATCTGTGTCCGCGTGGCAGGAATTAACAAACCCGGATGCCCCAATGTCTGGTTTTAAGTGAAATGCATAAGAGACACCAACCTTCCTTTAATATTTTCTTTGACATATCGTATAATGGGACATTTTGAAGTGGAATTTATTTTGGGTTTATTGGCGGTTTGGATTGGATCACCAGTAATACTTCCACCAATCACAGTGAGGCATACAGTGTGCAATCCCACCCTCTGACATCCTGGTGGTATGCAGCACAGGTTAAAGAAGCGCACGCTGGTCAAGGGGAAGAATGTCAAAGTAAATATGAGAATGGCAGTGAGGGGAGTATGTGCACCAAGTTTCAGATCTCTGCTGTAAACGGTTCCGGAGAAGAAGATTTTCCCAAAGGCTTCTACCACTCTACCAAGTTTCGTGAGTTTTCGTGCAATGGTTCTCATTTTATGCAACTTTTAAGTTTTCTTGGCGGAAGGAAAAAAAAAAAGAAAGTTGCAAGCAACTTTACGGCTTCCTAGTTTGTATCATGAAATTTACGCATATCGATTGGTCACCATACATGTGACCAATCATCTTCATTCAATTGTGGGTATTGCTTCACATAGGGTACTACTATACAGCAAGTTTCACAGGTTTTTGTGCAATGGTGTTATCTAAACTTTCTAAAGTTATAAGGTAGCTTTTCATTAGACCTTAAGGAGAGGTCACGGCCAACGACATTTTTTATAGAGCATATATGTGTTCCTATATGTGTTCCATAACAACCATTACCCTAGCTGCACTCTGTAAGGAGTTATAAGCTAGTTTTGCATTTGACCTTAAGGAGAGGTCAAAGGTCACACTGAATTCAATTTTTGAATAGAGCATATGTGGGTTCCTATATGTGTTCTATAGTAACCGTGACACTATCTGCACTCTGTAAGGAGTTCTAAACAAGCTTTGCATTTGACCTTAAGGAGAGGTCAAAGGTCACAGTCAAGGTATTTCTGAATAGAGCATATGTGGGTTCCTATATGTGTTCCATAGTAACCATTACCCTAGTTGCACTCTGTAAGGAGTTACAAGCTAGTTTTGCATTTGACCTTAAGGAGAGGTCAAAGATCATGGTCAAGGCAATTTTGGAATAGAGCATATATGGGTTCCTGTTTGTGTATCATAGTAACCATTACCTTATATGCACTCTGTAAGGAGATATAAGCTAGTTTTGCATTTGACCTCAAGGAGAGGTCAAAGGTCACGGTCAAGGCAATTTTTGAATAGAGCACATATGGGTTAATTTGTGTATTCTATAGTAATTATGACACTGTCTAAACTCTCAAAGGAGTTCTAAACAAGTTTTGCATTTGAGCTTTAGCAAGGTAACGTGTGCAAATACGTGCAATTTGACCATAGCTGAAATTTGATTGGCTCACGGCGGCCATGTTTTTTTATGTAGTGACTTGCTTTGCACAAACTTAGACAACCTTGCCAAGGCTATGTATGCAAAGTTTCGCGTCAATCGGCATAACGGTTTCAAAGAAAATGACGTTTTAATATTTTTGTCAAATCCAATAGGGCAGCTGAACCATGTGACCAATCGACTTCTCTTGAAAAACCGTAAATGTAGGGCATGAGGGTAGTCTATTGCACCAAGTTTCACATCTCTGTGATAAGCAGTGTCGGAGAAGAAGATTTTTTTAAATTGTCCAAAATTCTCAAAAAATCCAATATGGCCACCAAACCATGTGACCTACGTCCTTCATTTTTTATCTGACACAACTTCCCAAAGGCCTCTACCACCATACCAAGTTTTGTATTTTTTCGGTGTTGATTTTACAGACATACGAAATCCAATATGGTTGCCAAATCATGTGACCAATCAACTTCATTCTTTCATTGACATTAGTTTCCCATAGGCCTCTACTACTGTATGAAGTTTCATCACTCTACCGCATTATACCATAGAGAAACACTGCAATATATGCAAATTGACCATAGCTGAAATTTGATTAGCTCGCGGTGGCCATGTTTTTTTATTAGCGACTTGCTTTAAACAAACTTAATAGACAACCTTGCCAAGGCTATGTATGCAAAGTTTTGATTCAATCGGCATAACGCTTTCAGAGAAGGAGTCATTTGAATATTTTTGACAAATCCAATATGGCCGCCAAACAATGTGACCGATCGACTTCTCTTGAACAACCGTAAATCTAGGCCATGATGGGTGTACAGTAAATTTCAGAACTCGGCTGATTGCGATTTTGGAGAAGATCTTTGAAAATTGGCCAATTTTTGCGAAAAATCCATTCTCTGCCACACCATGTGACCTATGACCTTTGTTTGCACTCTGACACAAATTCTCATAGGCCACTTCTCATAGGCCTCTACCACCGTACCAAGTTTCGTGACTTTTTGTGCAACCATGTTGATTTTACAAAAATCTGTACAAAATTTCGGTGGAATAATAATAATAATAATAAAAACTAAAATAAATAAGTAAATAAATAAATAAATAATAATCCTAACAATTACAATAGGGATCCAGCAACTTCGTTGCTTGGACCCCTAATAATAATAATAATCCCAGCAATAACAAAAAAAAAACAGGTGGACGGATCTTTGCTTCAGAAATTGCATTGATTTGCCACACCGTTAATCACCACTGTAGTTACTTGTCTCGGGTAAGATTAGCCTCAAAGTACTATAGCTACTATTATTCTGGTTTGCAAGTTCGATTGCTAGAAATATCCAGAGCACAATACTGTGTATACTGCATGATTATTGATTTGTACTGAGATCTGGTGGTATTGTGTTAAACTGTATAACAGTATCTCCTAATATGGTAATCTACCAGAAATATACAAGTATGACCTTGTTTTAAAGCTCAGAATCTCCTCTTTCCAATGATGTATAGTGTGTCTGAGTAAATAAGGTTTAAAGGGCCAGGTCACTAGTGGCATATTTAACATTGTGCAGACCCTAAACAAACAATCTTTATATATAAAAAAAACACTGTACTGCTTTTTTAATTTATTTTATTTTTGCATTGGCTGCGGTCTGGTCTGGAACCACTGACCCTCGGCACTAAAGGCAGATACGCCACAGGTTCGCTAAAGGGGAATCCCCCCTAGCAGGGTTTGTAGTCATGTCTTTTATGCACACATACAATGTGCCTATTCGGCCAGTAGGGGTCATTCATTACAGCACTTAAGTAATTTCAAGTATTTGTTCATGACAAAAGTATTGGCACCCCTGCTTTAGTATTGCATGTGTCCTCCTTTTGCTTTTATTATGGCTTTCAGACATTTATGAGAGCCAGTATGTTACTGTACACAATGTTTACACAATGCTTACACAATGTTTGGCTACAGTATTTTTCAGATCAGTCCAAAGCATTTCTATTGGATTGGAGTTTTATTTTCGACTTATCCATCGGATCAGAGCATTTAGTTGAAGAATGCTCCAGATTCCTGTTTATATTTGTTGGCTTATTTAAGATGGCTGATTGTTATTACATTTTCTTTCAAATGGTTTGCAGAGAGGTTTACGTGTATACAACACTTCTGTGTTCTGTGTCCTTTGTAAGCATTTCACTTGAATTTGTTCTGTGGTATGTCTTTTTTTTCCATATTTCTTTGATATTGTTCTGTAGCTATGTCCTTTGTTGTAGTTTGCTATGAGTGCTTTTCTTACAGATACACACTTACATCACTAGCATGTTAATATCACAGAAAACAATACAGGTAAATCCAAAAGTGCATATTGAACAGAACTTGTGCATCTATAGAACTAGTGATTCACAAGAAGAAAATACTGGCCAACAAATACTATCTTGTTAACTCAAGTATATCAATATAGCCCTCATAATAACAACCAAATAAAGCTAATCCAGAAAAGGGGATGTTGGGGCTACAGAAACCCATGCTGTTAGCCACACATGGCCACTAAGAGAAAAAAATGTATTATGGAATGTATTTATTTATCAATGCCACATTAATGTATGTATTTATTACAATGTATGCATTTATGTATTTTACTACGTTCACTCAGCTATCACTCAACTCTACTTGAGAGTAATAGTCAGTGTTTAATGGAAAGAAGAGGATTTCACAGATAGGCAGTGTTTAACTGTCAAAAAGACAGCAAATTCAAGTCACATTTATATTTGTGATACAAATGCAGCACAGTAATAATTAGCACCTTTATGTATTCAAATAGATATCGAGTGAGCAAGGCCTCTATGGGATTCACAAAATAGGTAGGATGAGAAAATGTGTTAATAAATTAAAAATGCAATGTTTTTTTTCTGTAATAAATGAAACCATATGTTATTAAAACTTTTTTGTTTGAGCTAAAAAAAAAATGATATTAGGGAATCTTTAAGTTATAACACATGGTTATCCAGGCATGAACGAGGCAATAACCCATATGTATTGTCAAGGTGAGGCAGAGTCGTTTATTAGTGGTTTGTCTTGTTTTTGCCAAGGGCACGCTCCAGTAAATACAGATTAGTGCTATTATGCTGCAACGGTGATTCAAGAGTGTTTTCTCTGTGTCAATAATTTTTATTTTAAACAAATCACTGGTGCAGGATATTAGCTATAATTTATGTTTATCATCTCTTGTACCCCAAGTAGACTTTAACAAACCGTTTAACACTTAAACTTGGGCATATGGCCTCCTTAATAGCTATTCTGCTAGAAGCAGCGCTTTTCAAATTCAAATCATTTCATTGGGCAAACATTAATTAATTATGTCACTAGTGCTGCAATTCAAAAGCGCTTGCAAACCAATGCCAGGTATCAATGGAAATCAACTATGTGGGGAACTCTAGAGCATATTATGTATGCTTATTGATATCCTAAAGAGAAATGTGAGAAGCCACTGCACTGTATACTGTGGGTAAAGGTTTGCAAGATAGATTAACATTGCAGGTGTTTTTCAGAGACGTGAAATCTGATATGGTATATTTTAGAGTTATAGGATAGTGAACATCTGTGAATGAAGGAATATGGTATTAGTGACCAGACTAACACTAGGAGTGTCAATATAAACCATATACAGACATCCACTGTCCTATAACTCTATTATATATTGGTTATTGTTAATGTTTTCATTGAAAAGAGGGGGAAGGTTGGTGAAGAGGATAACATTAAGTGGCTGATACTGTATATACATGGTTAATTGTGATGTCACAGTTTTGAACTGGCTTTAGTACTGAAGAGAATTCCAAGAGGTGCAGGAATTTTTTAAGCAGGTGATATCAACTGTACCAATATTGAGGATACAGCATGGTAGAAACTCAATAAGGTCTGATTAATGTCAAGAACTGGGTTTGTTTGTAAAGTGCTGTGGCAAACAACTGGCACACTGATAGTTAGTTGTCTGTAATCTCAACCGGTAAAAGCTCAGCCGTGTAGTGTGCTGGGCGAGTCAGTGCAGGTTCACATCCTGGCTGTTCGTTGGGTATTAGCGGGGTATTCCGAAGGGAGCGTCGTATTGGCTAAGGGTGGGTTTGAATACTCGAGTACTCAAAATAATTATAATTACTCGAGCACTCATTTAGTACTCGAAATAATGTAAATAATATTTCTTCATGAATGTAAGTCCAATATATTGTAGCGACCGGTCAGTTCAGGTTGGTAGACTTTTGTTTCATGTGGTCCTGTGCATTCACGCTATCTGTATTGTTCCGTAGTGGGACCATACCACTAGAAAGATTTATTGTGTTTGTGGTGTGGTCCTGACCCAAACACGGATCCTGTTTAATTAATAAAGTAGTTTTGTTAGCGCCTGAATCCCGTCTCCGTCTCCTGCTCTGAGCCTCAAGACCAGCGGTCGTTACAATATTTTATTCACGTATACCACCTTAACACTAGTCACGGAAGTCATTTTGATGGTTTGCGTTTTCAAATTTAAATTACTCCACGTAAAAGTTATGTGGTTGTCTGTTTATGACTTTTCCTAAATAAATACCCCGACGGCGTCTAAGGCAGGATCACGAAAATAAGGAAGTTATAAGCACGTCCAACTAGCAACAAAGCCGTCAATTTTTATTTATTTATTTATTTATTTTTATTTTATTTTTTTTGCTGATGTTCTCCCCGATTTGAAATGCCCAATTATTTTTATTTCAACCCGGCCCACAGCTGCCACCCAAAACGTGCGCCGTCATGAGTGTTTTCATTCGGCTGGGCTGCCATGCAGCCACCTCAGAGCTACAGCGTCGGAGGACCACGCAGCTCTCCCCCACCTGGGCCGCGCTCGGCCAATTGTGCGCCGCCACCTGGGAGCTCCCGTCCAGAGGACATATACGTACATGTACAATCCTGTTGTCATCTCTGTACTGGACCTGGCAGCCATCAATTCATTCGTTTTGTACAAGGAATGCACCAGGGAAAATATGAGTCAGAGAGATTTCATCTTGAAGCTTGCCACAGCGCTTCAGCAGAAACATTTCACAAAACTGCAAAGCTGCAGCAGCTCAACCTGGATTCTGTGCTGCACCGAATGACACACGCAAGAGCTAACACGTTTTACCTTCGTGTTAAATTAAAAACTACTCTCGTTTTTACAGATTTGCATGTACATATATACCTGTTTACACACTAGTTATATATCTTTTTGAAGTAGTGCTTTATATGTGGTAAGTTAGAAAATAAACCTTTTTATGTTTAAGTGTTCATTTAAATACGGCGTTTCGGCTGTGCAGATGTTTGATATGATGTGCTTGAATAAAACTTTTGAGTTGTATCGGATAGTTGTCTTTCATTTTAATATTGATGTTGTTTAAAATGTACCGTCATAATGACTGCCGGCGACGGTTTTATTTTAGGTATGTGTATAACCGCGGCGGTTCTAGTGTTAACATGGTAATTTTTGAGGCGCATATGTAGAATAATACTGTGGCATTATGTCTGAGTACTCAAAATTTTTAACTCTCAAGTACTCGAACACTAAATTACTCGAAATTCCCGCTCCTAGTATTGGCTGTGGTGCTCCTGTGGGGTAGGGAGGCAAAACCGGTAGGGACTGTTTCTCCTCATTGAGCCACAGCCAATCCTGCTGGCCAGGCGCCCAGTGAGCTCAGAGTGGACACCTGCAGGCCTGGCCTTTGTCCTCCACACTTTTATAAACCACAGTAAATTTTAAAAAAAATAAAATAAAAAGTAAGGTTAGAGGTTTGTTTGTTTATGTGCAAGTTCTGCACAAATGAAGGCTGATTTAAACTAAAGCATCAGTTTTGTGAACAACAGAATATTTATTTTTTTACTTTTCATTTTAAAAAAGTGTTTGCCGCTACAAATTCAACGTTTTGTTTTTAACTGCTTAAAAAGAATGCGGTTGAGTTTTTAAATTGCTTTGTGAAATAAATTAGATGTCATCGTTCAATGGGGGATATTATAGGCTTACAGTCGTGCCACAAACAGCAAAGTTCAAATGAGCAGTACAGTAAAGAAAAAAAATGGAATTTTTTGAGTGATTTGAAACTAAATGAGTGTTAATTTTTTTATTGTTATGTTTATAAGTATAAACTGTTCCTCAAAAGTTCCTCATACAGATGGGAAAAGATGATAAAACGTCACTAGTATACCTACTGTTGTGTTAAGAACTAGTACTGTAGTTTTAAAAAAAAAGATTAATGTTTTATTAAATGGCCTGGAGATACTGTAATTGTATGA
Organism: Acipenser ruthenus; assembly: GCF_902713425.1. Lineage (NCBI taxonomy): Eukaryota > Metazoa > Chordata > Actinopteri > Acipenseriformes > Acipenseridae > Acipenser > Acipenser ruthenus. The sequence goes on along the minus strand of NC_081192.1, from coordinate 5,308,592 downwards.
CTGAAACATTAAAATGTTTGAATTTATTGCAAACATAGAAGGTTGTGTGTGTGTTTTTTTTTTGTTTTTTTTAACCCTCACTATAACGCCACCCTCGCTTTGCCCGTTTTTGCCCATGGCCCTCACCTGGCAGTATAAAGAGGGTTGACTGCATATATATATCATAATTTCCAATAATAAAGAGTTTAAACCGATCTCAAGAGGAAATATAAGTGCCTTTCTCATCCAATCAATTTAAAGCTATGTTGCAAGATGTAAGGTTGAAATTACTTGAAAGGCAACCAAGAGACCAATACAATAGTATTTTTCAGAACTCATACCAGGTAGACACATCTCTATCTGTGTCTTATTATAGTATTAAAGCAATCACAAAATTACCATAATTACCCTTTCAAACCTTGCTTTTGGCCAGCAAGGGGCTATGGGCAAGTTGGATACTCTAGGTCTTTCCATTGCTTGTAACATGTTTGCTGCAGTTCAGTTCTTCAGTCTATGTATTATGTATCAATGCATATGTGCTTTTCATTGTTCCAAAGGCTTTCTCAGTTGTCTCAGTGCCACTTTTTACAAGATTATTTCAAGCCTTATGGATATTATCCACATTAGTGTCCTACATTGAGCATAGGCCACACTGCATAGAGGGGGTGTTGAGGTTAATTCTAAAGTGGTTCCTTGTTGAAAGGCTATATTTAATCCTTTAATCCAGTGTGTTTATGGATTAGGTTTCAATCTTCTCTTTGTAAATGTGATACTATTGTGCAGCAGAACTCCTATCAGGTTTATGGGTCCATTGTTGACCAGCATGTTGAGGGGATGTGCTCAATTAGGCTCTTACCATTGTCGTGAGTCACAACATGTTGAGAGGATGTGCTCAATTAGGCTTTTACCATTGTCGTGAGTCACAACATGTTGAGAGGATGTGCTCAATTAGGCTCTTACCATTGTCGTGAGTCACAACATGTTGAGAGGATGTGCTCAGTTAGGCTCTTACCATTGTCGTGAGTCACATGTTGAGAGGATGTGCTCAATTAGGCTCTTACCATTATCGTGAGTCACAACATGTTGAGAGGATGTGCTCAGTTAGGCTCTTACCATTGTCGTGAGTCACAACATGTTGAGAGGATGTGCTCAGTTAGGCTCTTACCATTGTCGTGAGTCACAACATGTTGAGAGGATGTGCTCAGTTAGGCTCTTACCATTGTCGTGAGTCACAACATGTTGAGGATGTGCTCAGTTAGGCTCTTACCATTGTCGTGAGTCAGAACATGTTGAGAGGATGTGCTCAGTTAGGCTTTTACCATTGTCGTGAGTCACAACATGTTGAGAGGATGTGCTCAATTAGGCTCTTACCATTGTCGTGAGTCACAACATGTTGAGAGGATGTGCTCAGTTAGGCTTTTACCATTGTCGTGAGTCACAACATGTTGAGAGGATGTGCTCAATTAGGCTCTTACCATTGTCGTGAGTCACAACATGTTGAGAGGATGTGCTCAGTTAGGCTCTTACCATTGTCGTGAGTCACAACATGTTGAGAGGATGTGCTCAGTTAGGCTCTTACCATTGTCGTGAGTCACAACATGGTAGCAGCAAGTGGCAAAAACACATGAGTTTGTTACATGGCTGCCCTGTCAAATGTCTGTACTGATGCCTGTTGCCGTGAACGTTTGTGGCTTAAAACATCTGGCACTCATGATTGCCAACATTTTTTGCCAACAAAGGTCCTTGCAGTTTCCCTCTACCATTTCATTTTCTTCAAGTGACTCAAGGGCTGGTGACCAATGGAGTGATTAAGAATATTGTTGTGTGCATGTGTCTTTCTAGATCTGACTCACAGCGTGGGTGATTGAATCTTTGTAAGGGCTGCATGGCAGGCACCCTTCTCCTTGAGGAAGTCATTGACCTAATGGGGTCAGTCAAGCTTTAGAAAAGGTTGCAGCTGCAGCAACCAGATCCATATCTTCTGCTGAGTCACGGAAGGGAACAAGTATTAGCAGCGGCTGTCTTCATCATATTCATTGATTTAAGTTAAGTTTGCCATACTCTTGTTATAGGTTCCCTTGTTTTACAGTAACTCAAATATCCCTGTTCTCATTGATACACATAAGTCAAAGTCATTTGCTGAAGTGTATCACTGGCATTTACTGTCTACATTCGTATTTGTCTTCATCGCTGACTGCAGTATATCATGCAGAAATGTGTGAGAAACATTGAGTTAATCACTTACCAACCACAGTCTGTGTTGTAGGTTACATCACTTTGCTGTTGAAAAAAACACAAACAGAGGCCGATGTGAGAGAGAGAGAGAGAGAGAGAGAGAGAGAGAGAGAGAGAGAGAGAGAGAGAGAGATCTATAACTGACTTAAGTGGCACAGGATACATTGATAAATTACATGCAGTAAAACAACATAACTGTCAAAGCCAGCATTTTATCTGTTTGTATTTAGTTTCCCCTCAGAGTCCACGGGCCGCATTTTTAAACATGTGAGAAGGCAAAGGCAATTGTATTGGTATGAAAAACAAGAAACGACTTAGAGGAGTTGCAGGAAGGAGCTGTTAAATTATTTTTCAGAGTAGGATTTGGCTAGTTTTATACTATAAGTTAACAGATTGTGTGTAGGGTCTCTTATTGTATGAGACATGCCATTTCGTGCAGTTTGGGTGATAAATACTTCTTGAAGGCAATTCCGATTAACAAGTTTTTGCACACCCCTGATCTGTACACAAGATAAGATGCACTGGAATTGTTGGCAAATACCTCACTGTGATTGGTAGATCTCAGATGTGTGATTTATAATGTAAATATGATTTTGATTTGTATGACTTGATGACTTTGTACTTAATACCAAAACAGGGACAAAAATATAGTGAGCGAGAGAGGGCCACTGATAAAATGATTGCTTGTTCAGCCCAGCACAGGAAGTTTCATTAACTTTTTTCATTCACAGTTTCATTACCCCGTGCTGTACCTGTCTTCTCTTTAGAATGCCATTGGGAACCCGCCAAAGATCCAGCAAGTGGCAAAACTGTGAAACTGACAAATGTACAATAAAACCTTACTATTAAGCGTTGATGAGACCCAGAAAATATGGACACATTGGGTGGTGAAAGGTTTGTTTCCTTTAAAAACAAGTTCCTTCTTCAAAATGGAAGTCCTGACACAAAATGCTTTCAAACTTAAAAAAACGTTATTGTATATTCCAGGATCAACAAGGTCAGTTGGCAGGTTACTTTACTGGAGAGGACTGTTCCCTCTCCAGGACTTGAATGCTGGTTCTGAGTAACTGGGGCCACGGGGTAATATGATGACTGTACACTTTCATTATCATGCCAGTGCTATTCCTCGTAAGGAAGGTTGCGTGCGTAATCGTCATCACTGTCTATCAGACTCAGTATTACTACCAACATCGTCCTCCCCGTACTTGGGAGGTGCCCCTACTGCTGCAATATGTCCTTTATACATTGTGAGTTTCTCTTTTAACTGCCTAATCAAACTCTTATTTCCTGGTGAACCCGTTCTCTTGCCTGCCTTTACGTTTAAACATCTTGAGTCAAACAATCATACCTACCCTGTACGTACTCCATTCTCCGTTTCAAACCCTCATTGTCTTTTCGCAATCTATCTTTCTTACTCTCACCGTCCTTAAATATAATACATGGGGCTTAATATCAGCTTGCTACAAGACTTCTAGAACGAAAGTTACAAAAAATGCTTGGTTGGATTAGCATCCACTGAGGAATTTGTTAAACTCGTATACTGGATCCACAGTAACAAAAAATATAACAACATTCTACTGGCAAAAGCCTTGCACCATCACTGTGGAATTTGGATGCAGCATTTATTATTATTATTATTATTATTATTATTATTATTATTATTATTATTATTATTATTATTGGTAACACTTTATTGCTAGCAAAATGACATATAACACAATGGTATCACATAATGATACTTTGGAACACTGGGACAGGCAGTGTTTCATTTGCAAACACTACAGTGTAAACCACATTTATACAGTCAATTACACTCAAGTGCATGGCCTATTTACTTTATAATTTCATCAACTTGCCTGCAATTTAAATAAAACAGTTCCATTAAATTATCATATCATGTGGTATAGAAATATTGCTATGTATATTAAACCTTGCATGTTCTGTCAGAATTAATTAAATACTATTACATTTTCCTTATTAACACTTTGCTCCTAACCTGCCTACTTGCTCCTTAATATAAAACCTATTTATTTAACGTATAAACTTGTAGGGCAAAGTTTAAACAGTTCCCTTCAGGAGTTCCCTAGAATAATTGTTATATATTTAAAGAGGTAGTCTATACTACCACTTTCACACACACAAACACCACTACTGACCCGTCTCAGAGACATTAAAAACATTTTTTAAAATACCCATTCACACAGCACGGAATTGGTTTTACACTGCGCAATCTATGCCGCGGTGTAATACCATCAACCCTTTCACACATCCAAAGGGATCCTGTGAGTACAACTTTCAAACCTGTCAGTCAACAGATCGTTTTCATGGCAACGGAAACAAAACAAATACGTAAATACGCAGAATAACGTGGTTAAGCTACTTTAAAAAAGGCATGTTATATATCAATTTCTTATTTTTTAATGAATGGCGTGGAGAACTGTAGTGTACTGTAAACTTCCCTGTGCTCTTTTTGTCCTCTATTAATAATATATATGTATATATGTGGAAAACTGAAATAAAAATATTTAAGTGGGGACGCATTATTAATATTATTTTCCATTTTTAAAAGTCGCTCAACGCTCTCATGGAGCAGAGCGTGAAGTCATTTAAATCTGCTCTGTGTGCTTTCTGAGCGTCCTCACTCTGAGCGGCTCACTTACTTAATGCGCCCATTGCCTTTCACACCGCTGTTATGAGGCTTCAGTAACGGCTCTGTGACGGTAAAGGCAATTCACAGAACAAAATGCCGCATCAGTGCCGGTGTCGTAACCAATAGTGCCTTCCCGTATGATAGTGTCTTTTTGATAACTTTGAAGACATGCGCAGAGCGGAAGAACAGGGGAGGCAGTATTGTGGTGTTTCTCGGGAAAATTAATAGATCTGTGTTGATTTAGCATTTTTTAAAATGTACATTAAGTTGGAAGGTTTTTATTTCTTTAAAAAAAATACAAAAAGAAAAACAGACTACCTCTAATTTTCTCCGAGAGACCTTCTTCCTCTCCTTCGTGTCGAGTTCCACACACCTTACTTAGGGCTTCTGGTTTTCTGTGTTTTTGTCCGACTTTTCACCTCTCCTTTACAAATTAATTTCACAATTAACACATTTCTCAGTTTTAATTCAGAAACCAAAACACATTAAACAGTGCTCAGTCCTTTTAAAAGGAAAGTAGTTAAACATGACGAAAACACAGAAAACCAGACGCCCTTAATATGTATTATTCAGTGCTAACTAGCAGGTTGAAGCCTATTCGTTTGTCAGATTACATTTTGAAATGAAAACAGATTTTGAAGCGCTTTGATAGTTAAGACTAAATCAAAGTAGCTATTTTAGAGGTATAAAACTAGCTTAGCAACATATAGGCAGGTTTATGGTACACCTCTCGACTTACGGCAGCAGCACTATCATACAGAGAGGCACGATCAGATGGGTTTATTCTATTTTATAAAGCCTCCGGGAGGCACTATCATACAGGGAGGCCGTATCAGATGGGTTTATTCCATCTTATAATGCCTCCTGACCTGAGCCGTCTGTGTGAAACGGATATACAAAAGGAGCTAAAATCCATCACTTTTAGGTTAATGATATAAAAATGATTCAGTCTTGCCCACATTTCCCACTACAGTATATACTATTCTTATAATACTACTACTACGACTACTACTACTACTACTAATAATAATAATAATAATAATAATAATAATAATAATAATAATAATGTAACAAAATAATGGCTGCAAATTCTGGCTGAATATATATGTTAAATAAATAGGTTTTTATATTAAGGAGCAAGTAGGCAGGTTAGGAGCAAAGTGTTAATAAGGAAAATGTTATAATATTTAATTAATTCTGACTGAACATGCAAATTTTAATATACATAGCAATATTTCTATACCACATGATATGATCATTTAATGGAACTTTTTTTATTTAAATTGCAGGCAAGTTGATGAAATTATAAAGTAAATAGGCCATGCACTTGAGTGTAATTGACTGTATAAATGTGGTTTACACTGTAGTGTTTGCAAATGTTTCCAAAGTATCATTATGTGGTGCCATTGTGTTATACGTCATTTGGCTGGCAATCATATCAAGGATGCTGAATCACAAATGATTTTCTATTTGAAACTACCAAAATATAGGACAAAAGAGCAAAAATAAATAAACGTGTCCAAAAACGAAGATATTAATACATTTCTCTTTTGCTTTTTACATTTCGTTGTTGCAAAGACACACGTGTCAAACAAAGCCACAAAAGTCAAGAAATTCCTTACAAAAATAAGGGGCAATTAACTTCAATGGTGCATCCAGGTTAGGCTTTTAGCATAGATACTGAGATGTGATGGGCAGGGTAGCATTCAATGATAAGGGGAGCAGTGAAAATGGCAGAGGTAAGAAAATGCATTTTAATAAGGAAAGGTTCCTCTAAACAATGATAAGGGTAGCAGTGAAAATACATTTTAAATGACATTTTCACTGCTCTCCTGATCAGCTATTGAACATTCACACATGAGTTTGTTCTCTGTCAATAATTCAAGTGTAAACTTTATGATAGTTTTCTATTTCCAGCTGGAAGATCACTTCCAAGACAAAGACTTTGATTAAAACAGAGGCACTGATCGAACTATGCAGTACATTGTGAGTGAAAAAATGCAGTACATACATTTCCATACGATTCTGAGTTCATAATAAATGAACAGAAAGTGTTAACTAGGATTTATCTCATCAATGTGTGTTGAATTAAGAATTCTAATATGATTTTGATGCTAATAGATAAGAATCAAAGAGAGTCACGGCTCTGAACAGTGTTAAATAATAACAATTGCTGAAGTTTTTTAAATGGCTTTTTTTGCTGTTTGCCAATCTCTTAATAGATACACCTACTGGTGTATTAATCATTATTTGATTAACAAACTATTTCTAATGGAAGGCCTTGATTTCCTGTCTCCATATATTATCTATGTGAGGAGGTATCACAAATTGAACTCTGTAATCCCTGTAATCACTGAAAAGAATAATATGTTGGTATATGCAATGTATTTAACTGTAATCTAAAAATAACAGTATCATTACACTGTGCCCTTTTTTAAAGAGCATGTACAATGATGCTTGTGGCCTACATTTCTATGTCTCTATGTTCCTGAGATACAATCTTAAAATAAAGGGTGCAATGTCTTCATCCCGCACATTAAGCATGTGGTGTGAAGTATGATAAGGGTGCATAGTGTGCAATACCTGCTAAGCGGAGATGGTATATAAAGACATATATACTGCAGACCACATTGAACCTCAAACAGCGCGAGGATTCAAACCCATGTTTAACTCAAGTCTATAACCTGCGCACACCCACAGTTTGCACACACCTACGCACACTGTACAAGGCTTTAAACCTACTGTCTAGGTTTGGAACTGACAACATTGTGACGGAAGGTTTCTTGGACTTTTGCAACCACACTGCAACACAATACCTCAGAGTAATATTCTCTGGCTACCCATGGCTGACATATCAGTGGATCACATGTGCACAAACATTAAAGACTCACACAGACCACCTACACACACCTACACAACCAGCATTGACCTACATAACCTGCAACTGTGACATGCAGCTGGGATTGGAATATTGTTCAAGTGCTGTAGGGCTGAGGAAGTTATTTGCTAAAACAGTTAAGAAGCATGCATTAAGTTGTTTGTTACATTGAGTTTGATTTAAATTGACTTTGAAATATGTTATTATTATTATTATTATTATTATTATTATTATTATTATTATTATTGAGCTTTTATCCAAAGTTTACAGAAATTAAACAAAATATAACAATATACAAAGTACAGTCTTAAATTGAAAAACAAAATAGAAAAAGTAAAATAAAGATACGAGAGAAATGGCAGATGGAAAGATATAGCAGACATATGAATCAAATTAAGAATTATAAATATTTAAAAAACACAACAACACAGAAACATCCCAGAACTGCCCCAGAGCAGCCAGTGTCCTTTGCCGATGTCCCTCCACAACTGCCACACACGCGGATGCAGTGAATAAACAACAGCGATACCCTTTATTAAAAAATAAACAAAGATAAAACACATTACTTCTTACACAAACAGAAAACATACAGTGATGCCACTTGTATCGTGTAATATACAATGTTTTAGATTCACTTGACAGAGTGGATTGAACTTTTATGTCATACTTTTGTAACAAACTTTTAGATCAAGTCAATTTACTATTTCTTATAATTAGGGCTTCTGGTTTTCGGTTTTAACCGATAAAACCTGATAAACACCCCAGATACAAAAAAAATTAAATCGGTGGGTAGCCAATAAACACCGGAAAATACAGTAAAAACTGTGGAAATGGTTAATCTCTTCACGTTGACTTTACCCTTTTCACATTTAAAAAAAATAAAACCTACTACAAAAATAATAATAAATACATTTCCCTGTGCTGCTGGGCAATGTCCTGAGTTGTATCTATCATTGATTTGTTCTGAATACTTTAAACCCACCCCAACTACTGAGTGGCAGCACATTCCTACATTTCTATTGGAGACTCCGCTTTCGAGATTTAAAACGAGATTACCATCAGGATGGAGGCTTGTTCGCGGGATTTAAAGATGTATTACAATTAAAACACGGAGGATTTGAAACAGAATTGTGGCGAAATGTACAAAAATCATGCCTACACACAAAAACCCCAGAAGAATGTGCCCGTGACCATAGGGATTCCGTTGTGGAAGACAGCAAAGGAAAGAAGGTGCAACTTAAGTGTGCAAGTACTGTCGAGTTACTATACATATTTTGACACACACTCACACAAACAAAAACCGCTCAAGCATTTTGGAAAGTTTTTCCACAAAGGCCTTAAACTTAATAAACAATAAATTAAAAAATAACGTAGTTCAGACTTGCTGTTTGCAGAAAAGGCTAATATAGGTTTACTGTTTTCCTTTTTTCTCGCTGCTGTATCACTGATTTTTTGTTATTTTTAGAAAGCAATGCAGAATTTCTTGACACACACACATAATTGACTCGCTTTCAATATTAAGATCTACCTACTATATAGTACCCCTTTCAACTGAGGAAACTGGGTCAAGTTTTATTCTAATGCGCCGCCTATTAACTATTAACAACCAGCTAATAAACATGCTAATATACACCATTTATTTTTCTGTTAATTGTTTTATATATATATATATATATATATATATATATATATATATATATATATATATATATGTAATAGGCCAGCTAAGCCCTATGTATTATCAATTCAGTTGATCATATATTTGAAATCGGTTCAAATTGTTACTGTAATAATGTCTAGCAAATTAAATCAGGTTTTTATTAGCAGGCGTCTTAACCACAATGCAGAAGAGCCGACCTCATCTGCATTCATGGTTATAGAGCTTTTAAACTCATAGAACAGAATCCGTAATGACAATGCATAGCACAACACTGCCCATTACATTAGTGTAGAAAGATCTCAATGTAGAACCCTGAGCTCAAAATGAACAATGTTTGTTAACAGTTAATAAACTAAAAAAGTGGCCCTTAAAATAAAGTGTGATCGGAACCTGTATTTATTCCATATGTACATATAGATGCATTTTGGTGAAACTGTAGGTTTTAGTAAACACTTTTAGGTGTCCCCTAAGTGTTAATGCACCACATTATACATTTGCCTAGGATAACTAACATATACCACATCATTTGCACGTCTGCAACTACACTTGAGTAACTGTAATTACACGTGACACCAATTACTCTGTTACTTTGTATTAAATTATAATGGAAAATTCCACTAGAGAATTGGAGCCTAATTGTATCTTAATTTGCATAATTTTGCATATTAATTACATCTCGGATGAATAATAAATTTCAGCAGCTTTTTAATTTATGCATAGCTACAAAAACAAGTTGAAAAATAATTTGCAGAAAAAAAATCAGAAACTATTACTTCGAGCATTTGCACTAATTCTACTGATTATACTGGAACAAAGTTACAGCACACAGAGATGCATCTCTGTGCAGGGATCGGATAATCAAGCACTTAGTTAGTCTTGCGAGAAAATTAAATATACACTATTTATTTTTTAAATGATAAAAAAAAAACTTAGCTTAGCTTATTTATAGCTTAAATACCCATTTTATTGCTGAAGTCCTATCGATTCTCTGAGCTAGCAAGACATAAATATGAGGTGCCAGCTGGCTGTGAGATAAGCATGACCGTTTTAACAAAATTAATACAAAAAATAATACATTAAATACACATACACTGTTTGACTGGGTAACCACTCACACATGCAAGTGGAAATGTACTAGTCCCTGCTGGGATAAGACATGGCTGGATTTGTATTTTTAGGTTATCCCAGGATCCCCCCTAAATTAAGTGCTTGATGCAATCCAGGTCGATTCAATGGTACTGTAAATGCTGTAAAATGGGTCACAAATGAAAAGAATATAGCATTGCAGTTCAATTAGGTAAACAGAGAATTGTGAGGGTCTGGAACCAACTCCCCAGTAATGTTGTTGAATCTGTCACCCTGGGATCCTTCAAGAAGCTGCTTGATGAGATTCTGGGATCAATAAGCTACTAACAACCAAACGAGCAAGATGGGCTGAATGGCCTCCTCTCGTTTGTAAACTTTCTTATGTTCTTATGTTTTTATGTAAACTTGGGCAACTGCATTAATAACTATAACAGAAAACTACTGAATAGCGGCAGAAATTTGCTATTTAGAACATTGGTATTTGAAATAGACAGAGTGAATGGTTGTTTCTCATCCACTATATTTATATTCACTTGAAATAAACATTTGCCATATTTTAAAGTAACAAAATAAACATTTTGGAAACATTACATTTCTGTGCAAGATTTCAGTGTAACAATAGAAATACAGAAGAATTTTGGGAAAACCAGAATCCATTCTGGCATTGTTAAACCAATTTGAATAGCTCAGGTTGTTACTGCTGTTAGGGCTTCTCAAAACCAGTAAGAAGTCAAACTTCTTATTAAAGTCCCAAGTAAAATTAAAACACATAAGTAGCAGATCACTGCTCCAGTTTATTTAATGATTTAGATGCTGACCTTACTACACAAACAATCCACTGCCACTTCTAAAGAAACACATACCTGTGAAACCATGAGATGAACAGCTCAATTAACAGACACATTAGTGACTGCCCATCAAAACTACTGTTCTATTATTATTGTCATTTAGAAATAGTGTAGTGGTAGTTGTTGTATTAAATAATGATTCAGTCTGTAGGATTTTCTAAATTAAATCTACAGTACATTGTTTGTAATTGATTGGATTTCTAAAATAGCAATATGTTCGCTGATGATAATGGCAAACATGGCCTCAAAATCATAAAAAATGTGTACAAATAAAACTATAGTTACAAAATAGTGTTACTATAGACAGCCTAATCACAAACATAGTTTGTATATAAAGAACCACAAAGGTATATAGTACACATCCAATTGTTTGTTTGTATTAATATTTGTTTAAAATGTACTCAATATATTGAAAAAAGTAGCCTTTTAAGAACTTTATATAATTAATCCCTATTGTTCTATCAGTGTTGTTTTTTGTGTATATTCTACAATGAATATGATTATTACTGTATTTATTTTTCTCTTCCATTATTTCTCTGTAATTAATAGAATTTAACGTACCAGCTGACTCAGGAACCAAGCTTTTACTGCTCATTAAACAAATAGAGAGAGTGTCCACAAGTATCCATGCCTCTCCTGAGGCTGGGTATTCCATAATGCAGATAAAGGTGGTTTATAAACCTGAACTTTAAGAATTAAAGTTGGGTACACTATACTGTGGACAACAGCTTCGCTTAGTGTCCAAACCAGGAATTGACAGGAATGTTAAAAAATATATATAAAAAAGCAAATACTGCACTTTAAAATATACACGTTTAAAAATGAAAAGGAGAAAACATGTACATTTAGGATCCTTAAAAGTCTTTAGACACAGCTGTCACAGAAAGGTGTTTGTTAATTTGGAAATCTTTTTGTTGTTATAGAACGTGTTCCTCTAGTAGCTTATTAAACTGTATGACTACATAACGTTTACAATATTTTATATGCACAATCCATACAAATAATTGAATCCTATTCATTTTGTAATGTATCGCCTACAATATGTCAATGGATCCCAACTGGAATAAACTTAGTAACCTGGATCACACCCTATCACTAAGAAAGCAAACACACTCAAATAGAACTGTAATGCCTTTCATTTTTTATTTCAGTGTGTTAAATGTGGAAATGGGTTTTGATTCATATACTTGTATATCACTCAATATACCGTACTTAGATGTCTCTGTAGCTCTCATTACCCCCGCTGGGAATACAAGGATCTATCATTACAGACTAGCATTTTACTTTCACCTGCAATCCTTATGCAACTGTGATACAACTTCAGCTCAAGTTATTGAGGGCATCAGAACATGGGGAGATACCAAGTCCTTCTGTACCTTCAACTGCATCCCCCCGAATCATCAGATTTGATACCCCTAATTATGGTCCTAAAAAATCAGATGAAAATCCCATCAAATTTAGAAAGCATTATATTGAACCCTCATTTTTTCAGCACAATATATTAAAAGTTAAACAAAATAAGGATTCTGAAGGAACCAAATCATTCTGGTAGAATGCCCCATGAAAACACAAGCTAATACAAATAATACAGGTAGCTGAAAAAAGTGCCATCCATTAGGTATCCATACAATATGAATGGTTTGTATGTGAATAAAAACAAAAAGTATTTTAAAAATATTTCCTTTTCTTTTTATTATTGTTAAATAAGGCTGACAGAGATTGTATTTGTATTTTTTTTTGTTATATAGCTTGATAACCCAACCCAGTTGCCTTTTGCAAGTATTTATATGCTTAAAACAACTAAATGAATACTTCTCCAGGATCAGTACTGTAATAGAAATTATCTTTATGCTTCATGCATTCATTCATTCTCTGCAGATGTAAATGTGTTTAAAACTGACAGTAGTAATTACTATTATACATCTTAAAACGGTTTCCATATCTGAAAGCAATTTCAATAATCAAGTGCAGTGGTAGCAATTATTTATCAATAAAATGAGTTACTGAACAGAGTAGGAGGGGATTAGTGCAGGTGTTTCTGCTCATTGTTTGTTATGCATGCAAAGTATATCTCAAAATGGAATAAATTATCATTATTATTCCAAAAGATAATAAAAATAACATGCAAACAAAATGTTTTTGACCTGTAATCAGTGAAAACAGCGTGAGTGTAATAGTGTTTTGGTCTGCTGATCAAATGTATGCTTTAGAAATGATGCTTTTGCACCTGTGCTGCCAATTAAAAAAAAAAAAAAAAACTCTTTCGCACACAAAGCTGTTTGGAAAAACACTAAGTAACTACAATGGAATGATTGAATATCTATTTAGTTTTGTTTTTTTAAAAGTTTAGTCATGACTTTAATATGGTGTTTACTGACAAAAAGTTACTACATTCGATATGACTAAACTTTGTTTCTTTCTACTTCAGTTTTCTTGTGCAAATCAAATACATTTAAGAATAGAGGGACACTGGGTGTCCCCGAGTGGCTCCCCTGGTAAAAGCACAGCAGGGTGAGTCACAGTCAGGGAGCGCAGGTTTGTGTCCTGGCTGGTTGACGATCTTCGTGGGGATTCCGGAAGGAGTGTTGCGTTGTCTCTGGCGTTCCTGTGGGTTAGGGAGGCAAAACCTTCAGGGACTGTTTCTCATCTCGCTACAGCCTCCACAGGCTGGTAGCTCGCTGACATCTGCTCTCGAGTTCCTGGGTGTAGAAGAGGAAGCTGGCTCGGTCGTGGGATCGGAGGACGCCCGCTGTACCTTCAGTTTTCCTGAGCTGGGTGGGGAATCGCTGCAGTAACGTGAAAAAATAATTGAACATTCTAAATTGGGTAGAAAATCAGGGTAAGATGATTGGGCACACTAAAAATAAAAAATAAAATAAAATATGAATAGAGGGACATTGGTACAGTTCATTTAATACAATTGATTTATTTTTTATTTAAAACATTACAAGGAGTGCCAATTTACCAATGTAGTGACAATATCTTAAATAACCACATAAGTAAGTAATAATGAAAATGCTAACTGAAACACTGACATGAAGAGAATTCACTTCGACAAGGAACAGTTCATACAGAACTCTGCCTGCAGCAATCAAGCAAGAAAAACAATACGATGGATTTAACAGTTTACAGTTAAACAACTGGAATATGCATTTGTTTAAGAATTTCAATTTTGAATATGAATATTATTCTCTATGCATTTCATTATTTTAATAAAACTGATCACATGGAAGCAGCTGCAGACAGAATGGAATCTCCACCACATGGTATGTTTCTGTTTTTGGGACCTTTCTTATTTATGGAGCAGCCTATGAAATTATTATTTTTTAAATAAGAGATATTCCAAAGTAGTATCAAGAATGCCAAAGTATACTTAAGATCGTCACACCAGGAGACGGCACCAAATTGCACGTTCGGTCAGTTTGTGTCAGAGTAATATCATTTTTTAATTTTACAGAATTACTAACAAGTAAGTAAGGGAATTTATTTAATGGCTCAAAATTGTTTGTTATACACCAACTACCATGTCATCTGAAAACAAACATAAAGCAAATGTTTGTACAGTATATGTTTTACATGAGTCTTGCCATCTGTTGTACTTTGTTTCCCTCTTGTGGACCATCTTGGCCTTTATCTCTCCCAAGCATCTACTGTACATTGTTCAAATTTCATTTTTCAGATACCAAGTGTGGGTACTAGGTATTGAAGTTGCATAAGGTTGCCGAAAGTCCAGTTGTATCCTCCTTCTACCATGTTTAGGACATGGGCAAGTCAAATAAAGTAACTACTGAAACTGGGCAGCTTTTATATAATATGGCTTTTCAAATGTAACTAAACACATCCTGCGTATTTGTAATTCCAAAGCGCAAGTCATGTCATTGGAATATCAGCAGCTTCAAAAAAATACCCCATATCCTTGGCCGTGCCCCCTAATATGAAGCTGCTATAAGCATTGTGGTGAAGGACATGCAAATTGGATTTGCATTTTTACCAACACTTAAGGAAAGAAGTCCAAGCATCCTTCATTTAGGTCATATACGCAGATAGCTGGAAGGAATTCCGGATCTCGTTTTATGGACGAGGAATAAACTTGATATCTTACTCATCTGGGTTTATTCTGGCATAACATATCTGGAGTTTGACAATGGAGCAAAACAGGTACTCAAGTTTTGTTTTTTAATAAAAAAAAATTAAGAAAAATCTATAGTAGGTCAAATTTTTGGTCTGATCAAAAATGGAGCAAAAGCGCAATAAATCTATATATAGTGCACAGTGTTTATAGGAATAACCTCTATAGCCAAGTATCATTGGCTAGAGGGTCAGCATATTGTGGGGAGGGGACGCAAGGTGGGCCTACTGTTAGTTTGAATACAACAGACAAACGGACAGGAGCAATGAAACATGTAGGTGGAGGAACCAGACGATTATAAGACGTCCACTAAAGGTTAATGGGGGCTCTGTAGGCAAGTGTTCCTGCATTTATCTGGGCAGCAAACCTTCCACAGAGGGGTTGAACCCACAGAGGCTAGTAATGAGCTGGACGCTTACATCACTGGACCAAACAGATACAAGATGATTTACCATCAAACTAATTCTCGTGTCTTTTAATATAATGCATATCATCAGCTTATAAACCAGTTGTTATGGACTGACTGACAATTACAAATTCAATCTAAGCTCAAAAGGTCTGGCCACCCAACATGAACTCCTTAATATTTCTCTTTTGTTTACATTTGAGCACATTCTGTTAAGGTTCTCGTACTTATCAGAAGCAGATGTACCACAAGATCCAGAGGGAACAAAGATTTTTAAAATTGCCATCGACAGCGAAACAAGTTCACCCAAGCAAATTGTGACAGCTGTTTATGATTAAGTGATGATCAGATTAAGAAGCTGGTTGAAATGTCTCTTTCTGTCAATGTAAGCGGAAAAGTTAGTAAGCTTTGCTGAGCTTAAGTGTATGGTTTACTTATCTGCACAAGTTCCCCCAGGGTATGAAAACACTGTTAAGGTACAGTGTCCTGGTTAGTGTTGGACCTGGTTTTTTGGTGCTTTAGGGAGGGACATGGATGTCCTGTTTTATCCCACTTAGGCTGTTTGATTAATGCATATCTTTTTTTATCCCACTCAGGCTGTTTGATTAATACATATCTTGGTGTCCCTGAAAGATAACAGTTTCCTCTTTAAAAAATAGGCATGAGATTTTAAAAGGCAAGTCTCATTAATGCAATGATGTCCCTAAACATCTTGATGTAACTGAATAATATGAACACACCCTCTTCAACAATAGGTTATAGATTTTAATAACATGTTATCCATTTATATTGCCAAAGCAGAAGGACTTGGTGGGATGTTTGTTCACATTTTGGGGACCCTGTTTTTCTGGCTTACAGTCTCCTGTGAAGAGGGGCGATCACAGTATTCAGGGTTACTGAGATATTTAATAAACAAGGAGCTTTGTTAACTGGCCTTTCCTAGACTGTTGATAACATCTAGGGGTACCAGTGCTCTTGTATTGTAATACAGTTTGCTCATTAAAATCGTTGGCCAGTCATTTGTTTAAGATATAGAGCAATCAGTCTGAATGGGGTAAAGCAGTCAAATATCCCAACCCTACCCCAGCATGGGTGAGCCAACATTTTATCAATGCTGTATATTAATACAGTTAAATAGTATTATAATCATTTAGTAATGACTTCAGTAATTAACCCTTGATAATAGAATTCATTAGTGAACAGCCCACAAGTGCCTCACCGTATGTCTGTCACAGGTTTAAATGTAGAGGATGAATGTGACTTCCTAAATGGAGAAGGACTGTTCCAGCAGCTTAGGGGTTTAAATCCAATAAGAAACTGGAAAAGAGTACACTGCCGTCAGCTATGATCTGCCTTATTCTTCATTGTTGTCAGAAACTGAGGAAAACTCTGAAACGCTCAACCGAGTCGGATCACATTTTGGCCATTCTTTTGAAGCCAGCTGCATGAAAGAAAATTAGGAACTTTGAGCTCTACATGAAATCGCTGATTTGAATGTGTTTTCTTATCACAGAATTCCATATTTGAAATCACTGATTTGAATGTGTTTTCTTATCACAGAATTCCATATTTGTGTCCTACGAACTTGGAACCATTCTCAACATTTTTATGATACATGGCTACAGTGCTTGCATAGCCCCATTTATACATAGCATTTTCCATCTACTGCATGTAACCAGATTTTCCTTGACAATACATAGCATACCAAACATACAGGAATAGTATATAGATGTTTATTAGAAAAAGTACCATGTGTTTTTTTTTTTTTTTGTGTCATTGAGTCACACTCTGCCCTTCCAAAAACAAAACTGCTTGTTTGTTTTTTCACTGCTTAAAGGTTACATGTTTTACTAAAATACATCTTCTGGCCTCTCATTAATTATGCACAAATGTCACGGCTCCCCCTTAGCCATGTGCTTTTGGTCTGAATATAGGTTTCTTACTTTGAAGAGTCTCACATCCACAGAGCTAACTACAGTAGCTGTGATTCGCAGTGATAGCTCTCAGCACAAGGGAAGTGTTCCAGTGGTATAGCCTTGTACAGCTATGGCCAAATGTTTTGCCTCACACTATAGAATTAACACATTTTGCTTCATAAAGTCGAATGAAACCTGCTGAATAATGTTACTTTAACATATTGAATTAGATAACGTGTTGTAGTTTTCCATATACTTAACGAAAAACTGACAAGAATTGAAAAAATTGACATTTCAACATCTAACATGAAATACTGTACTACTATTATGACTTCTGGTAGACTTTTGTGATATCATTTTGTAGTTTGTTAAATAAAATATCTATGTTCATATCAGGCTTTTTTCTTTTTTTTTGTTATTTCAATCCTAAAATTCTAGGTGATGCAAATTTTTTGGCCATAGCTGTAGACTTTAAAATGCATACCTTAACATCATTGAAGTTCAACGTTTTAGACCTTTCAGCATCCTTAACCTCCACAAAAACTTGGCATGCAGATTTATTTGGCCTTTTTTAGGAACTGACCTGTTTTTTTTTGTTTTGTTTTGATTTTAAACTACAGTGTCAGACAGAAGTAGTAATATTAACATAGTTTATGTCAAAATTTGATTGATGATGACCTTTGACCTTTTTAGGGACCTTTTGACCTTGTTTGTGAATATATGACTCGATGAATATCTAATGCGGGGGCCGTGTTTTTTATTGTATTTTTATATGTATATAGAAATATAGACACTTATGAGTGCTGAATATAGATAGATATTTATGGTTTTTATAAGACATATATGCTCATTGCTTATTGAATGTATAATTCAATAAGCGTCTATGGATTATAAAAAACATAAATATCTATCTATATTTAATACTCATAAGTGTCTGTATTTCTCTCTCTCTCACTATATATATATATATATATATATATATATATATATATATATATACTGTATATACAATAAAAAACATGGCCCACCATTAGATATTCATCTAGTCATATATTCATATATTAATATATTCACAAAAAAAGGTAAAAAGGTCCCTAAAAAGGTCAAAGGTCATCATCAATCAAATTTTGACAAAAGCTTTGTTAATATTACTACTGACAGATTATCATGTGTACTGTGCTCTGTGTCATGATTGTGTTTTCTTCTCTGACTGAAGTGCCTGAGACAAGCTAGGTCTTCTATTTCGACTTGTCAGCCAGCTGTGATAAACGTTGTTTATCTTAAAAGCATGACTGTGTTTCAGGACCGAAATTAACTACACCAGTTTGAAGCTGAATTACATGCAGTATTTTAATAAAGATAAACATCATGGCTTTTTTAATGATTGAATTTCTATTTCAAGTTTCACAGACAATTGACCAAAGACGGGGACCCTGAAAGGATCAGATCAAATACTTACTGGCACTTGAAGATACTTAATCATATGTGAAACAAGGTTGCCACAATTTTGTATTTAATTTCATTAAGATTAAGAGGGTTAAGTTATGTACCATGAAAATGGGTTATAGTTTAGTTCTTGTCTATCCTTAACCTAATATTAAAAGTAATAGTTCTTAAGTTGTATCCAGTTAATCTCCCTGAATAAATAACGATAACTTTTTAAAAGCATATTTTAATTTCTTGTTATTCTTAAATGTAACGCAAATGGCTAGGAGCTACCCAGTTTAAATGTGCAGTCTAATCTGATTCAGTGTCGCTATTTGAGGAATCGTTTCATTTTAATCCTCATGGAAACCTGTTTGAGTTTTTTATTCATCATAACATGACTGAAGAATAAGAGGGCACAGCCAGTCACTGGTGGACATTTAGAACCAAGACCTACAATACGTCACCTATTGCTGTTAGGCCAAAACTATATAAAACCATTATAGCTGCTATTTAACCTGCATCTTCCTGTTTTTTAGTTACTGAAAAACCGGTTTCTTTTAAAATACTGATAGTTAACTGCACTGTATGATATTGACACCAGGTGGCAGCTGTGTTACACAGACATCTCAGAATGAGGCTGTATGGTCTCTAAAGACTGATAAAGACACAACAAGAAACTATTTCAGCTCAGTTGCTTCATGTTTGTAACTTTTATGGGTTTCTGTCTCACTAGCAAGAGTAAGACAGAAAGCAGGGTAGTTGTATATTTATATTAAATACAAATCTATAACCAAAGTCAATGAATGTATATTATGTGAATAAAATACATTGCATATATGTGGATCAGTTCTGTCATTTTAATACCCGGTAAGTGAGATTTTGAAATAATTACACTGATTATTCTCCCTGGTTGTTTCTGCATCAATCAGGCCATTGCCTTCTCTGTACAACACCTTGAAGATGACCCAGAGGTAGAGGTAGAGAATGGGGATGACCACTAGCATTCAGCTCTTATTATCCTCCACTAGATATGCATTTTCCCAGCGCCAGGGACGCACTGTACTTGACACATGTATGGATGTCATACTTCCCTATTTTACATATTGAGAATCGCTTATGAGATTGTGGTGTAACTCAGTTAGGGCATCCTTCAGTACAAATGATTGAGATTATCACAATCTGTGAACAACAAGAGATGCCTGCCCACAGTATATATATAAACATTTAAACATCAACATTTTCATTAAAAGTCTGTTCTTCTATATATATATATATAGTAAACAAGAGTCTGAGTGGAGATAATGGATAATTAATGCACCAACCCTAGTCATTCCTAGGCACACCCACATGGTAGACTTCAGATCTTTGAAAAAGGGAAATGAAAGGAAAGCAAAACATTAAAAGGGGAAATAAATATGTAAATTAGAGAGTTTCATATTTTGTAAGAGCAACACATAATAATCATGTGCCTCCTGTAGTAAACAAAGCGAACTTCACCCTTATTATCTGACATGTTTAACCATTTCAAGTTCAGACTTTAAAACTCAAAAGTTTAACCACTTTAAACAGCTACAGTACACTGAATTCCTGAAATTAAGATTTGAAAATAACTGTTTAGTAGTAATCTGGAATCTTCTACTACTACGACTACTACTACTACTACTAACAATACTACTACTACTACTACTACTACTACTACTACTACTACTACTACTACTAATAATAATAATAATAATAATAATAATAATAATAATAATAACAAAATATTAGAAAATATACAGTTAAAAAGTTCATTAGGTACACAGTCTGAATAGCCACACAGTTATACAATTGCAAATTGATGCACAGCCTTGAAAATGGAAATGAAAGCACTGTATTTAAGATTATGTTGCATAAAAAAAAACACAAAACAATAACAAACAAGCAAAAAAACAGCAAGCTTGCCCCATTCATTTCTACAGGGCTGTGATTAGGATGATAAGTGGGAGCCCTTCTAGGATCTGGTTGCCAAGAGTCCCATGGAGAATATCACTAGGGAATACAGAAGAAGTGTTCTATTGTTCAGGAAGAAGATAATTGCCTGTCTGTGGTGTTTCTGATTCCATTAGTCCTTGAGAAGGAAAGATGGAGGATAACGTATCTTTTATATACAAAACAAAGAGAACCCCTTTCTTCTGTGTAACCATAGCAAAGTACCAACATCGTTCCTCTTGTATGCTGACGAGCAAGGCCAGATTTCTGCAGCTAGGGAACATATCACAGTATCTTAAATGACATTGCTGTGGTGAAACACACTACTTACAGCCAGTATTGGGACAGTAGGGGTTCACAGAACTTTTGTCCAGAGCTGTATATCCAGGTTGATTGTCAGCAGTGTGAAGATTCACAGCTCTTGTTGTTCTATTCAAAGCTTGCTTGGGCATGAATAATGACACGTGATGGCTAAACTGCAAGTTATGAAACGCTACTAAAGGTTGTCTTACATGAAGTTTTTGTTTTATTTACATGTGTTTTGCAGATTATATTCAAATGAAATTCTAGGCTTTTTTTCATCTTTAAAGATGAAGTGACTCACATGCCACATTTGAATATTTACATTTTTTGTTCTTTCAGATCTCAAAACTACAACCTGCACTGCTTGAGAATACCATATGATCCCCTGGAAGGAGTCGGGCAGTCACATTACATTTCCACTGATTGACAAGTACTGGTTAAGGTTCTAGAAAATGTCCTTGGATTGGATTTGGTGCTTGTGAGGACTAGACACTAATAGCACAGGACAATGAAGCACTGTTAAAATCGAAATGACAGGAAGGGAGCATTCACATGCTTTAGAACAAGTTTAAGGCACATGCTGATTTAATATAAGGCCATTTAGCATTGCCTTTTAATTATGAGTCACCTGATGGTCTCTAGACTGCACATCTTAGGACTAAGGCCTGTTTTTTTTCCCACAGACACTAGACTTCACCACCAGCTTTTGTTTAAAGCTTTTCTGTGTGTTGTCAGCTATTGAGTTGCAACTGGACCTTAGGACAACCTATGTTGCCTCATCCGCCCCCGCCACTTGTTTTTCGGCTTTGTCAGGGGGAGGGCAGCTCTCCTGCCCCCCTGCCTATGGGTTTTCTACACAGCTCCACTATCAGCAAACTACATTATAGGCAGGGGTACCTTGAAGGGTGAGGCCAATGGCCAAATATGTAATGAAAATATGTCTAACATAGTATTGTCTTGTCTAAGCTTTAATACTTATAGTTCTTTCTATCACATGAGTTTTCCTGACTGAACTGTTGTGTTAATAATTTAGTCAACCCCCTAAGGCATTTGGAAAAGGCGATGTCAAACACATATGTCTGATTAAATAGAGTTTCCATTCATCCCTTTCTGCAGAAAGAACAACACAGCAAAACATCCAATCATTCCAGTGGATGGAAGCGACAAGCTTAAATTATTTACTTCTTTGTATTATGTTCAAACATCATGTGTGCTTTATAATTTGCTCTGATTATATTATATATGTACTGTTAAAATGCCTCGTCCGGCCTGTTGTATGTTTTTCATACTCATTATTTATCAAAAATCAGTAATGTGCTTTTTAAATTAAAAAGAGATTTATAACATAGTTATAATAGAATGATGATACTGTAGTTTGGTTTTCACAGCTGCTGTCATCTCTTTGTTGTATTTGTATTACACAGAAACAGAGTAAAAAGAAAACGAAACATGCTGTAAAAACATTGCATAAGAACAATATGTTTGTGTTAATCAACACTGCCACAAAATCTTCATTCACAGTGTTTACACACCATAATTAAACCTTAGCGTGCCCTGCTCCTCCTAGCAAGGCTTCCACTTAAAAATGAATTGATTATATCTCTAACTTTAAGCCTTGTGGATAAACATATTACTGCTTGTGGAACTGGTCAGGTAATGTTGATCTTGACCTCCTGTTCAATTAATGATTTTTTTTTTTTTAAATGTTAGGCTATCTGTCAGATGAAGGTGTACTGACTATCCGGTAAGCTACTGTGGACCAGGGGTAGTGTTTAAATATAACTCATTCAATGCATTTTGTGAAAGTAAAACCAAGGGTAATTATTCAATTTAACCATAATGAAAACTCTCCTGTGACTCCATCATTCGATCTTTTAATTGATAAATATTACAATTCACCAGAAAACTGTAGGTTTATGATACTGTATTTGAATTTTTTATTTTTTTACAAAAGTGTAACCAAATGATTACTTGCAAATCTCAATCAAAGAAGTTTATTGTAGGTTCAGTTACCAAAATCCTTTTTCACTTTGAGGCTCTAAGCAAAGGATTGTCAACATTGTAGGGCTTTGAGTTTTGTAAGTGAGTAAATACCTACTGCCTCAAATTACTCTCTTTTGTATGGAGACTGAATGTTTAAATACTGTAAGAAGATATTTCACAAAATTAAACAAGGTTAAAGCAGTCTTAAATCCCAAACTACTGCAGCTTGGTTTAATTTCTAAGGAGTTAGCTGAATTAGAGATATGTTAAGTGGAGCAAACTACCAATGCATGAATTCCCAGATGTTACTCAGACCCCCTGAGTGTGAGGGGCCTCAGTGGGGGAGGAGCTTTGCACCCTTTTAGTGTGGAGGTGTTCCTTAGTGAGTGTTAGTGCAAGCTTCATTCATTTCAGAGAGCTCACCCTTTACTCAAATTCAAACATGGCTGAATTCAGTGCTATATGTGCTGGACAATTTAGAAATCATGGATGAAAATGTAACCGAATATGATAATTTCATCTACAACAGATATGTCATGGAGCAATTGGGGGCCTTACACAAACTTAAAGGCAGGTTTTTGAGAAATGTTAGCAATTATTTTATCTGATTTGGTGCAGCCTAATAATCATGGTAACCCATCTATTGATCATTTAGACAAGCCTGAGTGGCATTTCTTAATTTTTTTAGGTTTGTATTTCACAACATCACATCAAAGATTTATTTAAGATCTTCTGCTGAACACATGGGATGACCGTTATCTCAACGGAGGCCAAAGTTTTAGTCAGGGTCAGTCTGGCATAGATGGTTAATCCACTATGCTCTAGTGTTCAACATCTATTTCATTCCACAAGGCTATGGTGTTTGAGATAATGGACTCCAATATTTGTAAACCACAGCTCTGCAACTTCATTTAAAACAGCCGACTGTCTGTTTGCCACAGAAGAAGACCCAATTGTCCTACAATGAATGGAAAAAAGCAAATTTGTTTTTAATGCCTTTAATCTACGTTTAAAATATTTCCTCTGCATGAAAGTGTATGGCTAAGAATGTTTAGTAAGACACCTGAAGGCACAACGTACTGTTTACATTTTAATGTAATATTAAATGAACAATAATTCAGCCCTCTCAAAATAAAAGCTTGTTATCATTTTATCAATACTATCCTCTATTTCTGTTTTTGAATCAGGATGGGAGAATGCAAGTTACATAGTATCTCTTCTTTGTAAAGCCTCTTCCATCTTCTAGCTCAATTCAGCATGGACAGCCCACGCAGCTAGAAGATTAAGGTACGCATTCCCAGTGTGACACACACCCTCCACAAAGTTGCTACTTGTAGGTTCAAATGCAGTTGCTAGGTATAGGTTCTAATGGGAACATGACTTATAATGGACAAAAGACTATAAAAAGGTAAAACTGTCAAGTAAACTAATATTTCAGTGTCTTACAAAGGTAATATTTTCTGTTTAGCCTTTTTCATTTTCTCAGTATCTTGTGTATTTTGGACAGTGTCTTTTGGTAGGTAGAACACTACAAAACAAATCTACTTTTTTACTATTTCATCAGTGATTTGCGAATTGTTGTGTTACAACTGATATGATTAACTAACTGTAATCTATACACTTTGGTCAAAACTTTAAAAACTTGCTAACCCTATCAATGTAAAGCTTAATTTTTCAGTGCTTATAGACAGTACATAAACTGTAAAGTATTTCAGACTACAAAGCCAAAGTATTATACCAAGCAGTTAAACTTCTGCATTTAAACCCGATTAAGTAAATTGTCTTTTGAATAGTGTACTTTGCGTGATTGTATGGGGTGGAAAAACAGCTGCCTAAGTGCTGTGCTATACAATTTGATACAAAGGCACCTCGAAAACAGCATGCACCCGTCCAGAAAGCTCTTTATCTCTATCTTCTTGTCTCGCCTTTACACGCGACGCCAGCAATGCTACCTGGCTTGCACCTGCGGGCGTCGTCCTTGTATAGTGTATTATTTCCAGTTTTTCAACCTATCACTGTAAGGAACCTGGGCGCGCGCATCAGTGCAGTTTCCCTGCAGAAGAGAGTGGAAAGAACAGAGATGCTGGACTATTGGATCTGGTAGCAGCACGGTTTATCAGAGAAGTAAGAACACGTTCTGCGTTTAAGCTGTGCCAGACATTTGATGGGGTATTCCACAACAAATTGGGAAAATGCCTGTTATGAAAGGATTATTAGCTCCTCAGAACACCTTTTTGGACACCATAGCGACGCGTTTTGACGGCACACGTAAGTGTTGGACTTGTCCTCGAATATGTAACTTTTGTATTGCTTATTGATGTATCTATATTATGATTTACCATGGCTTGTGAACATGTATCTGTAAAATACATTAGAAAAGTTACATTGCTTTTTGAAGATACATACATACTCAAAGTCAAATTAAAATGCAATTGTCCGTTTAATTTTTTTTTATCGATTTTTTTAAAAGAAAACTTTTAATAGAGAGGCAAAGAAGTAATTATTGTTCTGCAAAATGAATATACTACTAAAGCTTCGTCAGTCGGCGTGTCTACTGTTTTTGAAGCTTTGCGAGTTTATGGTCCTGAATGCATTTAATTTTGGATAAATTAAATCAAATATGTCAAATGGAGAAGCAAAATAATTATTGTACACATATTCTGCTGGCACGCTTGTTAAAGTAGACAGAAATAAACACATTTTAGTGTTATTATAAGTGTTTGACAATATAATTGAGACACACAACAACACAACCAAAATAAACATTACAATGTATAGTGTATGAATAATAAAATGTGTTTACAATATGTTGTATTCGATTTATGTTTATTTCTTATACACTTGATTTACAGTGCACATAACTGTAACCTTTAGTTACAGCACATCTGTGTCAAATGCCATACCAAAACGCAGTAATATAATAATGTATATGCCAGATTCATCAAAAACGTCTGTAGTGGTACCAATATTTAAATGTAGAATTGTTACGTCAAATATACCATTTGGATCTAATGTAAGCAGTTAGCTTGGGTAACGTGCTGTCTGATGTTCTAATGCTATTAATATTAAAATACATCAAAATGAACAACCTGTCACTTGATAGTCTTATATTTCATTAGTGGTACTGTACTCTGATTACCCACAACAATTAGAGCGCGACGAAGTTTTTCAGTCAGCACCATGGATAGGTACCGTAGTAGCAGCTGGCTGTTTCCGCAAGGGTTTTTTCCTCAATGGTCCTTTTCTTATCTATTAAAAGTCTGAAGAACAGACTTTTAATGAAAAAATTGATGTTTAAATGTAAAATATATATTTCTAACGAATAAATTAAATCTTCGCAGTTGTCCTGTTAGTAGTTTGTGGAAAGATAATCGACACTTCCTTTTTAAAAGACATAACTTATAATACATGATACTTTACTGTAAGCAATTGAAAGTAACTCCATATTTGTCTGCTTTTACGATCTGATTCAAAAGTTTCTAAGTTGTTTGAAACATCTGTGATATGCTAATTCAGCTTACTTCATTTAACCGGGGTAGGGTATACCGGGATTACTTGTCACACGGATTGGTTGTCACCGTGCCTATAATTTTGACACTATATGGCTAATACTAACACTAAGATATGTGTTTGGTTATGAGGAAGTCCACAGTCTTAAAGTTCCATCTCTATGCCGTCACGTATCAGTTAGCACGTGTTTTTCATTTTCTTCAAAATGTTGAGATGTTGTTATTCATGTTATATCGCTTCGTAGTATTGGGTTTTGTCTGAAGTGATTATCATGTTGAATAGAGCCACATATAAGCTATCTGTGGTGTAAGAGCAAAACCAGTGGGACAAGACATGAACTTAATTTAGATATTTTATTTAAAAAAGAAAAAATATGCAATCAAAGAATCTACAACATTATATCGCAAAAGTATACCGGAAGCCATAGTAGTACATTTGTAACATTTGTCACATTTTTTATTTTTTGTCAGTTTTTCATCAAGTATATGGAAAAATACAATGAGGTACGTAATTCAATATGTTAAAGTAACATTATTCAACAGGTTTCATTTGACTTTATGAAGTAAAATTATTTGATTCTATAGGGTTATGCAAAACTTTTGGCCATAGCTGTACATGCATACATATGGACCTATCATGTCACCAGATTTGAATGCTGATGTTTTTTCTTCATCCCGTTCTTTGGAGACTGTAATATAATTTTGTACCATGGGTTAAACTCAGTTTATTAAATATTAGTGTCTTTGTAGTCTAAAGACCCTTTCACACTGGCATGATCTACCCGGGTCAGAACCTGCCTGGGCAGGACCCGGTGTCATGAGGGTTGGGTACATGATTTCACACTGCTTTTGATAAACCATCCATCCAGGTTATGATGCCAAGTGAAGCGACCCTGGCACAGATCCACCTTACATCCTGTAAGAATGTGCTTCAGGGTAGCTGGTGATGAACAGAAAGGAGATGGTAGGGTTCTCTCCTACCCACACATTCAGGTTCTGCTGTGATGGAAGAACATCATATGTGGAACTGATTAGGAAGCTATTCCTCCCCTGTTCCACTGACCACAGGTCTCGCCAGCCAATCCTACACTGTCCCACATTCTCCCATCTCATCCATTCTCCCTGCTTAGCTAGGGACAGTGCCATGACACACATCATCCTCTCCTCCTGCTTTTGCACTTTAGTGACTACCAACTTTCCCCTTTCAGCTGGAGCTGCTTTAAATGAATAAATAAATAAATAAATAAATAAATAAATAAATACATTATTATTTTCAATTTTAGACTTCAGATTAATTAGTCACACTTAAGTATCAGTAAATTATGGCTCACGTAAAACATGATAAATTGATGATTTGATATTTATTTTGAAGCTTAAAGAGCTGATGATGCACTTTGAATGTTTGAAGCTTGGATTATTTAGGAGAGATGGGGATAGTTGTAACATGAGTATATTCACCAATCAGAATGCACACAGTAGATTGTGTGTTTTTGCTTCTCTGGGTACATGTTTTTTTCTGCTTTTAACTACCTAAGTATGTATTTTGCTTTTTACATAACTTGTTATAGTCTTTGTGGAAGGGTAGCTGTGCGGTCAAGGCTAGCTAGAGGCAGGAGTAGCAGACCGTTTCAAAAGTGCTTTTTCAGCACACTTGTATTGCAGCTTTCAAACAAAAATAAATCAAACAATTAAACCTAGAAAAGAAGCACCCAAGCTGCATAATGAATAATACAAATCTAACATCTGCGTGTTATTTATTCAATTTATTTGAGCCATGCAGTATTTGCTGTAAATATAATTGTAATAAAAATGCAGCTTACTTAAAAAAAAAAAACACAAAAAAACCATACTGCCCTTGTTTTAAAAGTACTTTTAAGTGAATAAAAACTATTATAATTGTTTATTCATTGGCATGATATACAGCAGTACATTTGCTGTTAAGTAATGAGACTGGGCTGCAGGTAAACAATATACTACAGAAATGCTCATACGTGACAGTTTTCGGTCTATCGCTCCATGTTTACAAGCTGTAAGGGTCTTTGAGATAAGTCCTCAGTGGTTCAGCTTTTGTGATATTTCCATGGCACGATTTACTGTGTCCAAGTCCATTACATGCCAACTGTGGAGCTTCCATAAAGCATTTGGGTCCCAGATCAGTTTGAAAAGGCAACAGAAATGTGCAACAAGAAAGCAAAATCATGTCATTTTTAAGAGAGTGCAGTGGGGTAATTCACTTGCCTTTGACCTCTCCAGGTCTAGGTCAGAAGCTGGCAATTATGTGAAATTAGGTTCACTGTAGTTAGAAGGCATGTCAGTCTCCAGTGTTGCAACTTTAATGAGCAAATCCCAATCAAGAAATATTGTTTTGTTTTTTTACTGACAAAATTAAAATATTTACAGCATTTTTTAAAGTTCATATTAGGCTTCCAGGCAAAGCTACAATAGCATAAGGCAACAATAGATGGAGTTTCACTTGGGGAACAGCTGGATACAATATTGTTAGTATATAATAGGATAGTTAATGATGCTGGGGGCAAGATGATTGATGTCTAAGGTTTCCAAGGGATGTTATGTGCTGGAAGATTCAATGCAGTTTCACTTGACAACATACTGGGGTTTGTGCCGGGTGGAGGTTATTAATTGTCAGGGGGCTACTTCCTCTCTCTTTGCAACTTCCTGCAACTTGCAGGAGCTCATTATTGAAAACAAGGCAGACCAAATCCAGACACTGCTGTATTAAGAGCTTATCAGCTTATTCTATAAGCACGATCACATTGGAGCCCAACTCTTTTATTTTATTTATTGCATTTGTATAGCACTTTCCATATGAAAGTATCGCAAAGCACTGTATAGTGCATTGCAAAAAGCATTTGCAATGCAACACATTTGTATAAAACTTCCCCAGGCATGTCACACACACACAACTGCTACATATTAAATAGCATATTTAAATAACAGTGTGTATATATATATATATATATATATATATATATATACAGTACTGTGCAAAAGTTTTAGGCAGGTGTGAAAAAATGCTGTAAAGTAAGAATGCTTTCAAAAATAGACATGTTAATAGATTATATTTATCAATTAACTAAATGCAAAGTGAGTGAACAGAAGAAAAATCTAAATCAAATCCATATTTGGTGTGACCACCTTTTGCCTTCAAAACAGCATCAATTCTTCTAGGTACACTTGCACAAAGTCAGGGATTTTGTAGGCATATAGTCAGGTGTATGATTAAACAATTATACCAAACAGGTGCTAATGATCATCAATTCAATATGTAGGTTGAAACACAATCATTAACTGAAACAGAAACAGCTGTGTAGGAGGAATAAAACTGGGTGAGGAACAGCCAAACTCAGCTAACAAGGTGAGGTTGCTGAAGACGGTTTACTGTCAAAAGTCATACACCATGGCAAGACTGAGCACAGCAACAAGACACAAGGTAGTTATACTGCATCAGCAAGGTCTCTCCCAGGCAGAAATTTCAAGGCAGACAGGGGTTTCCAGATGTGCTGTCCAAGCTCTTTTGAAGAAGCACAAAGAAACGGGCAACGTTGAGGACTGTAGACGCAGTGGTCGGCCAAGGAAACTTACTGCAGCAGATGAAAGACACATCATGCTTACTTCCCTTCGCAATCGGAAGATGTCCAGCAGTGCCATCAGCTCAGAATTGGCAGAAAACAGTGGGACCCTGGTACACCCATCAACTGTCCGGAGAAGTCTGGTCAGAAGTGGCCAAAAAGCCATACCTCCGACGTGGAAACAAGGCCAAGCGACTCAACTATGCATGAAAACACAGGAACTGGGGTGCAGAAAAATGGCAGCAGGTGCTCTGGACTGATGAGTCAAAATTTGACATATTTGGCTGTAGCAGAAGGCAGTTTGTTCGCCGAAGGGCTGGAGAGCGGTACACAAATGAGTGTCTGCAGGCAACAGTGAAGCATGGTGGAGGTTCCTTGCAAGTTTGGGGCTGCATTTCTGCAAATGGAGTTGGGGATTTGGTCAGAATTAATGGTCTCCTCAATGCTGAGAAGTACAGGCAGATACTTATCCATCATGCAATACCATCAGGGAGGCATCTGATTGGCCCCAAATTTATTCTGCAGCATGACAACGACCCCAAACATACAGCGAAAGTCATTAAGAAATATCTTCAGCATAAAGAAGAACAAGGAGTCCTGGAAGTGATGGTATGGCCCCCACAGAGCCCTGATCTCAAAACCATCGAGTCTGTCTGGGATTACATGAAGAGAGAGAAGCAACTGAGGCTGTCTAAAACCACAGAAGAACTGTGGTTAGTCCTCCAAGATGTTTGGGCCAACCTACCTGCCGAGTTCCTTCAAAAACTGTGTGCAAGTGTACCTAGAAGAATTGATGCTGTTTTGAAGGCAAAGGGTGGTCACACCAAATATTGATTTGATGTAGATTTTTCTTCTGCTCACTCATTTTGCATTTTGTTAATTGATAAATATAAACTATTAACATGTCTATTTTTGAAAGCATTCTTACTTTACAGCATTTTTTCACACCTGCCTAAAACTTTTGCACAGTACTGTATATATATATATATATATATATATATATATATATATATATATATATATATATATATATATATATACAGTGGCTCTCAAAAGTATTCACCCCCCTTGGACTTTTCCACATTTTATTGTGTTACAACATGGAA
The DNA here is from genome assembly GCF_902713425.1 of Acipenser ruthenus. Lineage (NCBI taxonomy): Eukaryota > Metazoa > Chordata > Actinopteri > Acipenseriformes > Acipenseridae > Acipenser > Acipenser ruthenus. Next base: position 5,276,915 of record NC_081192.1, on the reverse strand, counting down.
TCAAAATGGATTTAATCAGGAGTTTTTGCCACTGATCAACACAAAAAAGTCCATAATGTCAAAGTGAAAAATAAAATCTACAAATTGTTCTAAATTAATTACAAATACAAAACAGAAAATAATTGATTGCATAAGTATTCACCACCTTGAGTCAATATTTGTTAGAGGCACCTTTGGCAGCAATTACAGCCATGAGTCTATTTGGATAAGTCTCTACCAGCTTTGCACATCTGGACACTGCAATTTTTGCCCATTCTTCTTTGCAAAATTGCTCAAGCTCCATCAAGTTGGATGGGGACCTTTGGTGAACAGCAATTTTCAACTCTTTCCACATTTTCTTAATTGAATTGAGGTCCGGGCTTTGACTGGGCTACTCCAGGACATTGACCTTTTTGTTTTTAAACCACTCCAGTGTGGCTTTTGCTGTATGTTTGAGGTCATTGTCCTGCTGGAAGATGAATCTTCTCCCAAAAAGCTCTATTTTGGTCTCATCAGACCATAGAATCTTCTTCCACTTGGTCTCAGAGTCTCTCACATGCCTTCTGGCAAACTCTAGACGAGATTTGATGTGAGTTTTTTTCAACAATGGCTTTCTTTTTGCCACTCTCCCATAAAGGCCAGTTTTGTGAAGCACCTGGGCAATTGTTGCCATGTGCACAGTGTCTCCCAGCTCAGCCGTGGAAGACTATAACTCCTTTAGAGTTGCCATAGGCCTCTTGGTGGCCTCCCTGACGTGCCCTTCTCACCCAGATACTCCGTTTTTGAGGACGGCCTGTTCTAGACAGATTCACAGTTGTGCCATATTCTCTCCATTTCTTAATAATGGACTTTACTGTGCTCTGGGGGATATTCAATGCCTTGGAAATGTTCTTATATCCTACCCCTGTTTGGTGCTTTTGAAGAACCTTATTCCGGATTTGCTTTGAATGTTCCTTCGTCTTCATGATGTAGTTTTTGTTAGGAAATGTACTAACCAACTGTGGGACCTCCCAGAGACGTTTTATAAAAGTATTTTTTCAGTCTTGACTTAAAAACTGTAACAGTCCCAGCTTCCCTAACAAAAGAAGGGAGGGCATTCCATAATTTAGGGCTCTGCATGAAAAAGCCCTACCTCCCGTGTTGCTTTTGTTGACCCTAGGAATAACCTGCAGCCCCGCCTCCTGTGATTTCAGAGTGCTGTTTGGAAGATACAGAGTCAGTAACTCCTGCAAATAACTAGGTGCTAATCCATTTAGAGGTTTATAGGTTAACAGCAAAATCTTAAAAGCAATTCTATACAGCACAGGGAGCCAGTGTAAGGAGACTAAAACAGGGGTAATATGTTCACTTTTCCTAGTTTTAGTCAGAATTCTAGTGGTGGTATTCTGAACGAGCTGTAAGCTAGACACCACACCTTTTGGGATACCAGAGACAAGTGCATTACAGGAATCAATTCTAGATGAAACAAAGGCATGCATTAGTCTCTCGGCATCAGATACAGAAATTAATGGTCTAAGTTTGGCAATATTTCTCAAATGGCAAAAAGATACTTTTGTAAATTCCCTAATATAATTCTCAAATGATAGATCAGGATAAAAGATTACCCCACAATTTTTTAAGTTTAAGATTTAATGACAGATTACTAGGGTAGAGCTCATGCAATCCCACATTTTTTAGTTGGTTCTGAGACCCCACTAGCATAACCTCTGTTTTATCTGAATTTAGCATTAAATAATTCTGAGACATCCAACACTTGATGTAACTTGATGTAACTCCCCAGTAGAAGTATTTCCTGGTTTTAGGGACAGTTATCATCTGCATAGCAATGGAAGTTCACTCCGTGTCTGCGGATAATATCACCTAACGGTAGCATATATAATGAAAATAACAAAGGACCTAGAATAGAGCCCTGTGGAACCACAGACAACTTCAGACCTTTCAGATTTTGAGACAGACTGAAAAAGCATTTGCATTTACACAACACAACACATTTGTATAGAATTTCCCCAGGCATGTCACACACACACAACTGCTACATATTAAATAGCATATATAACTCTGAGTATTAAGTTATTTCAATGCCCTATGGTATTAAATTATTTCAGAGCTGTATGGTATTAAGTTATTCCAGTGATGTATGGTTTTAAGTTATGTCAGTGATTGATGGTATTAAGTTATTCCAATTCTGTATGGTATTAAGTTATTCCAATGCTGGATGGTATTAAGTTATTTCAATGCTGTATGGTATTAAGTTATTTCAATGATGGATGGTATTAAGTTATTTCAATGATGGATGGTATTAAGTTATTTCAATGATGGATGGTATTACATTTTTTCAGTGCTGATTGAGTTCCTTCAAGTGATTAGATGAGATTTATTGTAATAATTTAGTTATCTCTATGTTCTTTAAGTAGGCCTCTCTCAGTTGTTCACAGTGGTAACTTTTCAATAATAAAGACGATAACATTCATGAATACTAACTCACACAGCATGCTACCCATGTAGTTTTTAATTTTAAATGACAACAGTGCAGGTTCAACACACATGCTTTTTTGTTGTTGTTTTTTTTTAATGATTTGCATCTGAACAGTAAAAATGAGGTTTTATTGTTTATTTAAATGCCCCAATTATGTGTATGCAAATGAGCTTCTAGGCATATGGTAATGTGTTACAGAGAGCAAAAATTAGTCAACCATGAATTTACTCCAAAATTCTATATGCAGTCAGTTACCCAAGAGCATGCTGCCGACCTTCTCAAGATGGCTGCTGCTGCTCCAGACACATCACAAACAGTATGAACCATATGAACATTAGCATCTCAGAATACATAACATAGTAAATAAAACCATGAATCCACATCACCCTCAAACACAAGTCCCCCTGCCCCCCCCCACCAGCATTTTGCTGTGCTATCATTGTGTGACTAGCAGATGGAGGGGTAACTAATGACAAAAACATTTCTCATCTCTCTTTAGCCTTTCAACATATTCTCAGGTCCCTTTATCATTTTACTGTTGATGTAAAATGTTCACATGTTTTAGATTTCACCTGGCAATGAAATGAGGAATCTTTGTTTGGATGGTTTGTTAATCATTCAAGTCTTTATTGGTTGAACACTGTAAATAACAAAATGTTTTAGTCATCACCTTGAACACAAAGAGCCTTACATTATTAATATTTCATCCACAAACAAGAGCTTATTTAAAGAACATTTGTATTTATTTGTTTTTGTTTTTTTAATGACCTAATTATTACCTAAGTATTGTATATATCCTAATACATTCTGTATATATCCACTGATTAACGAAAAGTAACATTGATTTATGAAATTGTGATATACCGCATCCTGTCTTCATAAGGATGTCTACAGGCTAGTAGAAAAATCATCATCAAAGTCTTATAATGACTGTGTCAAGTATTAGCAAATCTGTGGGCTATTAAATCAGATATACTGTACAGTACATGTTTCAATAGCAGTATTTTACCCTTTACCACTAGTACCTGGTTTAGTTGGGGAAACAAAAAGTAAGGGAAATGAAAGTAGGGGATAAAAGTTTCTCATAGTAAAAGCACAAAAGAGTGTAATAAAGCATAGAGCATGTTGAAGCATAGGCAAGCATTGTAAAGCCGAGAGAGGCATATAAAAAACAAACCAAACCCTAGAAAAGTTTCCCACAGCAAAAGCACAGAATAGTGTAACAATGCAAAGTGAAAGCCTGGTAAAGCATAGGGAAGAACAGACAGTAAAAATGGAATCGAAAAATAGGGTCTGCAGAGCTGCATGATGATACGCAAACGAAAAAGCAAGACAACAGAATCAGGGTGTGACTGGAGTTTATATAGGAAGATTGACAGCTCCTGTCTTGAATCACACAAAAGGTTACAATGAAAGTGTTACAGGAAACACATTACCTCTGCTGTATACAGTGCACTGTATCTACCTGTATCACAGCAATATTTCTGTTATATTATAACATTGATTGTTTTTTCCCAGGCATGAGAGGTGCTCACTTGCATGGTCACAGGTTCGTTCCCAGCTTCCACCCAGTTACGTGAGGCAGGATATTTTTAGTTCACCACTAAATAATTTTGTAAAACCTCACTTTTCTTTACAAGTCCTAACAAGTTGGAAGCATAAGGGAAATAATTGATTGCATTCATTTGCAAATGTGTCACTGAGTATGCCAAAAATAGCAAGCCGTTTTATTAGGATTAAAAAATAGACAGACGCATGATACTGATTCTCCGTATTCCAGAGACAGAACACTTTGCATAAGAGCTACTCAAAAGAAAACGCTATTGTGTGGTCCTGAAGGTTATGCTGTGCTTTCTAACTCATGTATAAGAAATCAACCAACCACAGATGCGGATTTGTCAAATTGGTCTTGCCCAGTGTACAGATGTTATCCTGGGGTCTCAACCCCTGGTCCTGGAGAGCTACAGGGTCTTCTGGTTTTTCGTTTCAATCAAACTCTCAATTACTAAACTCTGGTCCTGGAGAGCCCCTATCCTGGAGGTTTTCTAGGTGTCTTTACATCATCAATGGCTAAAGATCTTGAACCCTGTTAATCTTGACTAATTAAGATAAATAATTGCTTCAATTAAGTAACTGAGCGCTCGGTTGAAAAGAAAACCAAAAGCCCCAGTAGCTCTCCAGGACCAGGGTTGGAGACCCCTCCACTAAGGGATACCCAAGACATAACATAGTAACTAATACAACAGTGAAGCCAGTAAGCTCATCATGCTTCTGTTTGACCTACGTTGCTGCTGTAGTTTGATATGAAATGCAATGCTAACAAAAACAACTTAAGTTAAGTTAATAAGATGCAAAGCTCCCTAATGAAGGTGTTAGCTGAAATGTTTGTATACTTCTTAGGTTCTTATCAAAATAGTGGAGCACCTTATCCTGCTACATGTTGCCTGTAGCGCTGTACCTCAGCTATAGGGGCAGCAGTAGTGGAGTAGTGGTTAGGGCTCTGGACTCTTGACTGGAGGGTTGTGGGTTCAATCCCCGGTCAGGGACACTGCTGTTGTAGCCTTGAGCAAGGTACTTTACCTAGATTGCTCCAGTTAAAACCCAACTGTATAATTGGGTAATTGTATGTAAAAATAATGTGATATCTTGTAACAATTGTAAGTCGCCCTGGATAAGGGTGTCTGCTAAGAAATAAATAATAATAATAATAATAATAATAATAATAATAATAATATAGTGCTAAAGGCTACTTGCACTATACAGAAAACATGTTAAGAGAGAAATGGCTGAGAAGTGAACTGCCTCTCATGGAGACCTGCAGTAAACCTGAGGGCAGCAGCTGGGGTTGAAATCGCAGGGGCACTGCAAAGAGCCTCCAGGCTTTTCATGATCATGGAAAGCTGACACTAAAAATCGGTGAATTAAATGACAGTATTTTGTTTGCTGATCTAGGCAGAAAACAGAATCTTGCAAAGTGTAACACTGTAAAAACGATTTCATTATGCATGACAAACCTTAGTGACTCATCTGTGTGAGTGTTCATTCGCTAAACATACAGAATGTTCCAATCTGGGATTTTTATTTTGAGGTATTTTACAAAATAATTTCTATTTCTATCTCTCTTTACTTTATTTACATACAGTATATTCAGTCCAGGTTGACAATGTATTTTGTGTGTTTGTGTGGTACAGTACACCTTTTATTGATACAGTAGCAGTCTTTCACATTGATCAAAAGCTATGAAAACAAAATCCAGCTATAATGTTAAAAACAGACAAAACGCTGCTATTAACATATTAAATCTGTGTACGTAGATTCTTTTGTGGTTTAAACATTTAGAGAACTTTGTCATTGGCATTCTGAGTGCAGCATCTAGACGTTTAGCGACATTATAAATGTAGTTGCTGCTAATAGGCTCCACTGGGGATGTGACTTATATTTAGGGCTTCTGATTTTTCGGTTTTAACCGATAAAACCTGATAAAACACCCCCGATACAAAAAAAATGAAATCGGTGGATAGCCAATAAACACTGGAAAACACCAGAAAAACTGTGGAAATGGTTAATCATTTCACGCTGAGGTTACCCTTTTTCCATTAAAAAATAAAACCTACTACAAAAATAATAATAAATACATTTCCCAGTGCTGCTGGGCAATGTCCCGCCTTCCTGACTTGTATCCATCATTGATTCGTTCTGAATACTTTAAACCCGCCCCAACTACTGAGTGACAGCACATTCCTACATTTCGATTGGAGACTCCGCTTGTGAGATTTAAAACGAGATTACAATCAGGATGGAGGCTTGTTAGCGGGATTTAAAGATGTATTACAGTTAAGATACGGAGGATTTAAAACAGAATTGTGGCGAAATGTACATAAATGCCTACACACAAAAACCCCAGAAGTGCCCGTGACCATAGGGATTTCGTTGTGGAAGACAGCAGGTAAGAAGGTACAACTTAAGTGTGCAAGTATTGTCGAGTTACTACTATACATATTTTGAAAGAGAAAAAAAAAACGCTCAAGCATTTTGGAAAGTAACCAAAAACACAAATTTCATACAGTATATCAAAAACGAAATCCCCCAAAAAACAATTAATAAAACCCTTGTAACAGCTATGATTGATTAAAGCATTACTGACCTATTTTGCAACACCTGTCTGTCCAACGAACCAATGCTTGTGAAAGGGGGTAAAACTGCAACTGTAAACAACCTGCGACGGTTATGCCTTCTGAAATCAACCATAACACCTTAGGAATCCATGGTGGTAACATGTTCAATTGTCTGGGTGAATTTTAGTTATTTCTGGTAATACAGATTTATGTTTAAAAAGATTTGTAAATATTAAAACTCTTTCTGGAAAGTTATAGCTTTTCTTCAGTAAACAAAAAAAAAAGTATCATCAATTAAAAATTGTTCACCTACAGTATATCAGATTTTGTTCACAGCTGAGCTATGGTTTTAAATTATATTACTTGCAAAATTTTTTTATATCTCATTCCATGTATTATAAGTAGGGCTTCTATTTTTCGGAGATTTGAGGATCATACAAAATACATTGGATTAATATTACAATAAGGTGCAATTTGCTCCACTTTGCTCTATCTGTGGTATCAGTACAGGTATTAAAGAATCCGTGCCCTTTTGTCAACTGTCTTCTTGGTCATCCTTACAGTGTTAAGAGTTAAGGGAGGCTGATTTGACTAATGTTCTATAAAGGTTCTAGCCAAAAAAAAATGGCCTTATTAATATTTATCATGTAGACTAGTTGTGAAAAATAGTGAGGCTTTACATGTTTAGTGTTAATATATAGTCCACGATATGATGCATTTAATCAATCCAATTGTATTTCCAGTGTGCCACAGTAACATGCTCCACGTGATATGTGAGATTAATATATTTTAAAAAAAAAACACAGAATCAACACAGCTCTTGAGGCTCTATTGAACATTTTTTATATATTATATATGTTTATTGTTGCGACTTTCTGTTATGTGGAATGTAATAAACGAGAACCAAAACCATTGCTGTTTCTTTGCAGTAAACAGTGGCCATAGACGCGTTTTCATAAAGTAATAACGTGAAGTTGACTCAATGGAATAACCTTGTTTCTAAGTTGAAGTACTGATGAACATGTTTTAACTTGAAACGTTTAGCTATAAAAAGAAAAGACCTCACATGTGGACTCATTAAAAAGTTTCCTTACCTTATATATCTGTGGTGCAAATTTCCATGTATAATGTTGCTTTATTTAAAGACGTACATTTGCAGAATAAATATATGTGCTTCAGTTGGATCTGAATGGAGAGCATTTGTTTTCCAGGGATGTCTCAGATTAAAATGAATGGCACCAATGTGCATTAGCAGAGCATTTAATGCTATGTCTTAACCTTTCCCCCTCGCAAACTGTTGCAACTAAAAGAGGCTGTCCTTAAGAAACCCACAGCTGTTTACAAAGAGCAAAATGTAATCAGAACTGGCAGCTTCACAGCCGCACAGAAGTAAATCTCAATTTATTTGTCCATTATCAAAAATTGTATCATTATCGATTGCTACCTGGTGGCAGAACATAAACAATCTTATTAAAGAAACTCATGTGTTTCTTTGCTGGAGTTGATAGTGTGGATATTGACTTACCTAGAGTAGTGGTCATCCATACAAATACTACAAATGCCAATGGGATGGTAATCCTTGATAATGTTACATTGAATGGGAGCACTCCAGCACAAGGGAATTAAGCTTCAATATACTACCATTCACATGCAATGAAACCCCCTGTAGATGGGATTGCCAGCCATATATAAGAACATAAGAACATAAGAAAGTTTACAAACGAGAGGCGGCCATTCATCCCATCTTGCAGTGAAACACAGGCTGGATCCTCAAAACTGTTGATATGTTAGAAAGCTCCAGCGCCACGTAGTCAACACCTACTGTGGATCAAGTTTCCCTTTGTATTGCTCGTAATACAGAGCAGGTGTTCACTAGATGGCATTGGCAATTACCAATACACAGACTACATAGCTATACTTTTAAATTAATTAATGCTTCCACTGCCCATTCTACCTCGCTGTCCAAAAGCAGCCTCTTCTTCAGCATCCCCATCAGCCTCAAATTATTCTACCCCTGCTCTCGACAACGCTCTTTTTTTTTAGGAATCGTGCCGTCTGCCGTTTCTCCTATTCATTCTTCAGCTCTGCCTGCTTTTTCAACAAGCAAAGATTCTCATGGAAGAACCATCAAATATTCCGGTGGGAGACAGCAGTGCAATAATTTCAATTCCTCATTCTGCATTTCCAAAGGATGCTGTTTTTTACATCTGTGCAGTTTCCGTAGTTCCATCTGCCCTCTTTCATCCTAATGACAGTCATCATTACTAATCAACATCCCGGCTCGATCAGATGCTCTTCAATATCTCCCCGACTGTTTTTTTGTTCATTATCTAATTTCTGGCCTTACTAATGGTTTTTCTATTGGTTTAAAATGGTATCTGTTGGAAGGGCAATTTTGCTTCACTACTAAACTAACTTTCGGATGCCGCAGCAGCCCTAAGATCTTTGATTCACTCTCCGAAGCCCTCTGCTGGATTCTACTCAATATTAATCGCATCCCCTTTCTGCTGCACTTATTGGACAACTTGCTCCTTATATCCCCTCCATCAGCCCCTCCAGCTGAAGCACTCTTAGATCCCAGATCTCTCTTCTCAGCAGTTGGCGACCCCTCTCAGAGGAGAAAACCATCGGTCCAGACCACTCTCTTGAGTTCTTAGGAATAACTTTGGATTCTATTCGATCTGAAGCCTCCTGATAAATGAATGCATTCGCTCTCTCATTCAATCCTTGAGATTAACCATTCAATTTCTAAACTGAACCTTCTTTCACTCCTGGGACATTTCAATTTAGCAATTTGCATAATTCCTCAACATCATTTATTTCTTGTCTTCTTGCTCTCTCTAAACAACTAAAAATCTAAACTCTCACATTAATATTACAGCTGAAGCCCGGAAAGACATTACGATGTGGTCCTCTGTCCTACAGCACTGGAAAGGCCTTTCTCTGTTTTACTATGACTTAATTTCTTCCCCCCACTACATCCCACTCCATACAGATGCTTCTTCTAGTGGTTTTGGTGGCATTTTTCTTAATCAGTGGTTCTCAAATGTCTGGCCTCCAGAAATCAAAAATCTTCCTCCTCAGCTTAAATCCACAGCCTTACTTGAAGTATTCCCTATTGTTATTGCAGCCTATCTTTTGGGCCCATTTTGGTAGAAAAAAAATCTATCTTAATCTTTTGTGATAATCAATCTACTGTTCATATTATTAATAAAGGCCACTCCTCTTCCCCTCTATTATGCAACTTCTTCAAAGCTAATCTGGATTTCAGTTATCAATAAATTTATTTTGAAAGCCTTCCAGGTATCACTAGTAACACTGGTGACGCTCTTTCTAGTTTACAGATCACTCAATTCAGACGTCTGGCTCCCTCAGCTCAACCTTTCCCTCTACCCATTCCTCCATTCAGCAAACTGGTTTTCAATTAAATTCATACAATTGCAATCTACTGTCTTCAGCTGAAGATTATAGGGCGATGCCCTCGCTCCTTCTACCCGCTCCTCCTAATCAACCGGCTGGTCCACTTTCACAACCTTCTGCAAGTAACATCACATCTCCCCTTCTCCCTTCAACCAGGATTTCATTCTTTCTTTTCTCATTCATGCAAAAGACAAGCCGCATCTCTCCCTGGGAACTATCAAATCTTATCTAGCTGGAATTCAGTATCATTATCACCTATCGTGCATTTCGTGTCCTCCTCTCATATATCCCTGCTGAATGCCTTCTTCTACTCATCTTTCCTCACTCATTTCTAAATTGGGTCTTCTTCCACAATTGTATTCTCCCATTCATTCTGTGTAGGTGCAGCAACATCAGCAGCCAACCTTAAAATCAACCAGTCCTTAATTTAAAAAATGCTCTCTCCAGTGGAATCTTACATTCACTCTTCTCTCCTTGATATTATATTATGAAGCAAAGGCCAGGATTGCCATGAGTGTAAAAGAGAATTTGATCAACGTTGCTGGTGACTCTGTTTTGAGAGATCATTTCAAAGTCTCACCTCTTGATCAATTCTAGCTTGTTCCTTGAATTGTCTGAAACAGCTGTTGAAAATACTTGTTCATTTTGCCTCAATGTCTGTGCGAAACAGGGTTTTCTTAGTTTCCTAACATCAAAAACAAAGTCCCGCATAAAAGATTAATTCTCAAACTGAACGCAGTAGGGAGTCAAGGAAATGCATGCACATGGATTAGGGACAGGTTAACATGTAGAAAACAGAAAAGTACTGATTAGAGGAGAAACCTCAAAATGGAGCTCGGCAACCAGTGGTGTACCACAGAGATCAGTATTAGGTCCTCTGCTATTCCTAATCTACATTCATGATTTAGATTCAGGTATAGTAAGCAATCTAGACAGCATTCAGAACTGGGCAGACACATGGCAAATTACATTTAATAGAGAAAAGTGTAAAGCACTGCACGCAGGCAATAAAAATGTGCATTATAAATATCATATGAGAGATACTGAAATTGAAGAAGAAATCTATGAAAAAGACCTTGGAGTTTATGTTGACTCAGAAATGTCTTCATCTAGACAATGTGGTGAAGCTATAAAAAAAGGCCAACAAGATGCTTGGATATATTGTGAAAAGTGTTGAATTTAAATCAAGGGAAGTAATGTTAAAACTTTACAATGCATTAGTAAGACCTCATCTAGAATATTGTGCTCAGTTCTGGTCACCTTGTTACAAAAAGGATATTGCTGCTCTAGAAAGAGTGCAAAGAAGAGTGACCAGAATTATCTTTTAAAAGGCATGTCTTATGCAGACAGGCTAAAATAATTGAATCTATTCAGTCTTGAATAAAGAAGACTACACGGTGATCTGATTCAAGCATTCAAAATTCAAAAAGGTATTGACAATGTTGACCCAGGGGACTTTTTCGACCTGAAAAAAGAAACAAGGACCAGGGGTCACAAATGGAGATTAGATAAAGGTTCATTCAGAACAGAAAATAGGAGGCACTTTTTTACACAGAGAATTGTGAGGGTCTGGAACCAACTCCCCAGTAATGAAGCTGACACCCTGGGATCCATCAAGAAGCTGCCTGATGAGATTCTGGGATCAATAAGCTACTAACAACCAAACGAGCAAGATGGGCCGAATGGCCTCCTCTCGTTTGTAAACTTTCTTATGTTCTAATGTTCTTATAGAAGCCACTGGAATGTAGACTGATTTGCAGTTGAAACTCTCCAAAATCAAACGGAACTCCCACAAATTGTGTGCTAACAAACAGGCGAGTCCTTAAATATTCTTTTATGTTCAAGTGTATTCAGCAGTAGAGTAGTGATTCTGTGCTATTGATGTTGATTTCTATCTCAAGCAATATGTTACATTAGCCGAGACAATAAAATGCTCATGTTCTGTGCAGAAGTACTGTTTCTTAGAAAGAGGGGGGGCACGCATGGGACATGAATCTCCAAAGGGGGGCGCAAACAAGCCGTCATGCCAATATGAGCTGTATTATCAATTAATAATAAATATGAATAATAATAATAATGGTAAAATGGTGTGTCTAGTGCAATAAAGAGTGGTCCTCAGGCCTCTTACTGTTATCCTGGAAGGAAGATCAGGGCTATTTTTACACAAAACTAATTTAAACATTTCTTGCCTGTTTGTGCAGAAGTGCTTTGTCACATGATGATGTAATGAAGCAGAACGCACCTTCGTCACACCGACGTCTAACGCACCAGAAGGGGGGTAGGGGGGAATCCCGTAGTAAAAATCTGATTTAGAGAGATCACTGCAATACAAAAGACAACCTAATCGGAATCGCTTTTTTCCTCTCTCTCTCTCAATAGTTTTATATAGGCAAGTTATCAAAATTCCAGTTGGGGGGGGGGGGGGGGGGGATCCCCCATTTTAAAATTCGGCAGGGGTTGGGGCCCTCGAGCCCCCCTGAAGTCGGCATCTATGGTTCTGGTATTTGATTAAACTTTCAATTTGAATTACATCATTATAGAGGCCACTTAGCTTCTATGACTAAAGTAATCACAATGAGAAATATTACATTCTACCTTTTAAAAGGCATTTTTCAAGATAAGGAAACATACAATGGGTCATGTACTTTGTGTGTTGTGTATTGCACAGGATGTTATGTTAACTTCAGATTTGAAAGAGTACCTGTCACTCTTTTCGATTTGGAATTCAAGAGTTCTAATTGCATATGCTCATTGTTATCTATCTATCTATCTATCTATCTATCTATCTATCTATCTATCTATCTATCTATCTATCTATCTATCTATATATATATATATATATATATATATATATATATATGCGAAAAATCCCTCCCCTTTTATTTGTTTTGATCTGACTCTTGAGCGATTGATTGCCACTTGATTGAAACATTATGAAGCTGTAAACTGGGTAACACGTTTCAGAGGCTTTGCCATTTAATGTGATAACTTTTACTTTACTCCTGGCCAGCAGCATTAAACTGCCAGTGGGTAGAGGTAAATTCCGTAGGAGTACAAGTTGGATGTCAGTCTTATATTATTACAGTCACATGTTATGCAAGAAGGAACTAAAAAGCTCTCGTACAGAATTACACTGAAAGTTATCACATTGTGTGGTGAACGACTGTTTTTCTCCAGTACTGGGAAAACCAAATGTGTCCATTACCCAGGTGACCGGCACTTTCCCTCTACTACAGACATGCTTCCCAGTGCATGAGTAACCTGCACTCTCTCATACTAGAGAAACATATCCCATTACACTGGAAGTTAAACCACATTCTGGTTTGTTTTACTTTCAGTGTAACCTTTCTCTTTAAAACAAATTGCAAGAAAGTAATTCAGATTTCTGCCAGGCTCAGGCAACCAATAATGTGCTCATTTTTCAAGCATGTCCCTGTTGCCCTTCTTTATCTGATTGTTGCTCCCACTCTCCCTGTCTTCTTCCCTGAAGATATATTTTTCACTAGCAAATCTTTTTTTCAAACACTAGCCACAGCTGACTCTTTGTAAGCATCGCAGTAGCTATTGAATTGCTTGACTGAATTTGACCCAGCAATGGAAAAGCAATAAAATAATTGATATTACTGTTGGGATTTACCTCAGGGGAAACCCTCCAGTCCAAATGTTCATGTGTGGAGCTCTTTCTAATTGTTTTTTTTTTTTGTAAATGACAAGGGATGATATAACTGTTCAGTGTTAATGGAGTGTTTCTGTTTAAAGAACCAAGTCCCATTCTTAAGTAAAAATGACTTTTGTCCTTATGCTTTTCAAAGATTATAAAATTACATACAGCTAAAAATACATGGGGGTAAATCTAACCTAATATGAATTCACATTTTCTTATCTCAAAGCTGTACACATTATGGTAAACATTTAGCATTTAATTTGTTTATATATTTTGGTTTTAGTAGTACTTACTGAAAAAAACCCCAACACAATCATATACAGTATTAGTCATGTATTCCCCATAGGAGTCACATGATGCAGACATTGAATATTAAGAAAAGCAGAGATACTGAGAAGGACTGGCAAAGCACGGTGGAATGGCCCAAATGTATTTACTTTTTATCTGGGAAAATGTTTGTTTTGGAGAAAATATTCATTTTTGCAATAAATGTTCTAATGTGTGAATGGCAAATGCTAGACAGATTGGATTGCTTAAAAAAAACATTCCTTAAGCGATTGGTAGAGCTGGGCACCTGGCAGGTGATTAAAGAGCTGTTTACTTCATTAATGTATTGCCTTCCTTGACATCTTCCATGCTTCAAATACACAAACAACAAGTACTGTTGATTTTGCCTGGGCTTATAAAGGGTTCACTTTTGATGATCTAAATGGTGACATGTTAATTGAATAGACCTAAACAGCTTAAATCGTTGTTCATGTCTCAGTTATTTGTGATACAATATAATTAGGGCTTCTGATTTTCGGTTTTAACCAATAAAACCCAATAAAACACCCCCGATACAAAAGAAAATGAAATCGGTTGATAGCCAATAAACACCGGAAAACACCGCAACAACTGTGGAAATGGTTAATCAATTCACGTTGACTTTACCCTTTTTCCATTAAATAATAAAACCTACTACAAAAATAATAATAAATACATTTCCCAGTGCTGCTGGGCAATGTCCCGCCTTCCTGACTTGCCTCTATCATTGATTCATTCTGAATACTTTAAACCCGCCCCAACTACTGAGTGACAGCACATTCCTACATTTCTATTGGAGACTCCGCTCGTGAGATTTAAAACGAGATTACAATCAGGATGGAGGCTTGTTAGCAGGATTTAAAGCTGTATTACAGTTAAGATATAAAACAGAATTGTGGCGTAATGTACAAAAATTCCTACACACAAGAAGTATAGGGATTTCGTTGCGGAAGACCACAAAGGAAAGAAGGCACAACTTAAGTGTGCAAGTACTGTCGAGTTACTACTATACATATTTTGACAGAAAAAAAAATGCTCAATCATTTTGGAAAGTAACCAAAAACACTAATTTCATACAGTATATCAAAAACGAAAGCAATTTAGATTAAACACGAAAATAGCTAAAAATAAGCACCGAAAAAATACAATGAATAAAACCCGAAAAACAGAAGCCCTAAATATAATATGCTCCTGAGATTTTTTGTAAAAGATTGATGTGATATTTTTTGTTAAAGCCCACAGTTAGTGTTCATTTCATTGCTTAAGTTCTTTGGCTGTGTATAAAATATGCAGAATGTCCCCCAGGGGTCTGGAGAAGAGGCATTCCACAGACTCAACAGGGGATAACAAGCTTAGGAAGCATTTATGAATTATTTTGAGAGCTGTATTTCAGCTGTGGATTTTGTCGCTGTTGTTATAAAATGGTAGATTGAATTATTTTTATATAATAAAGGTGAAAAAAATCACTGGAGAGCAATTTAAAGCTGTTATTTTTTCAAGGAAGGTCAAATTCGAAAATAGTGTGTTGTATGGCACAAGAAGAAGCACTTATTAAATGGCACCCCTAAACTTTCCCTGCTGGTGAATTAGCTGTCAAGTACTGTGTGTAAAGAGGATACTGTAGGTAGGAAATAAAACTGCTTCCACATAATGTTGCATAATTTTTCAAAACAACATAGTTGTCAGTTGCATCATAAGGTTTTATCCATTTGTAAGACAAGGAAACTTATAATGTTTTACTTACTGACAGATCCCTGCCTAACAAGAGCAACGATGACTTTTCACAACGTAGGAATTAGCCTCCCTGGTCACTATGGTATATAATTTAATAAAACAGCTCTGTGAAAAAGATTTGACACAGAGGGCAAAGCCAGAGGCCTCAAGAGCACAGAAGAAATGTTATTCAGCTAGAAACTATGCAAGCAATACTTTGTCATGATACCAAATGACATGCAA
Organism: Acipenser ruthenus; assembly: GCF_902713425.1. Lineage (NCBI taxonomy): Eukaryota > Metazoa > Chordata > Actinopteri > Acipenseriformes > Acipenseridae > Acipenser > Acipenser ruthenus. Next base: position 5,260,999 of record NC_081192.1, on the reverse strand, counting down.
AGCTTGCTGAAGTTAAGGAGATTGATGTTGAATTGTATTGGATGGCAAAGTCAATTTAACAACTGTCACATCAAAATGTTTTTGCTCTCTGCTACTGTACATCAACTCGCCTCTAACAAACTGCAACTTCGTGTCTTTCTTCTTCTGCTTACACTTCAAATAAAATAGCATTTTCAAACTTTAATCTCACAGTAGTTTCTGGATTTCAGCACTTTCATCACCTGCATCTGTAACATAGCATTTGTAGTTTTATTAACTACAGTGTTGACTTGAAATCCTATTAACGTTGAGCAGTGATGAACCTACTGAACGATAATAAGGCTGCAGTTTTAAATTGTAATAAATGATTTTATTAATATTGTGAACCTCTTTAATAAAATCTTTAGAAATCTGACCCTATTGTTTTTTTTTTGTTTGTTTGTTTTTTTAAGAGGCTGCTCAGCTATCCGTGAAACTTTGACTAGTTGAGTAGAATTTTGTTTTTTCAAACTGTGCACTTCTAATGTGTCACAGCAAACAGACATCAGAAGTCATTCGCCTGGTTGAGGCTTTGAAGACCTATCAGAAATTGCAATCACAATTTACTTGAAGGTTATCCACATCCATAACGGTGGTGTTGTTCCATGTGACAGCTGTCAATGTGGGGAAAAAACTACAACATAGCAAATGCTTAGGCTTTGTTTTAAGCAGAATACAAAATGGAACAAAAAAAAAAGCGTTTAATGAGGTTTCATTATTGTTAAACACTTTTAAATTAGAGCCATTTAATTAGACATAGCAGTGAAGTACCTTGAAGAATGCTGACCGAAAATGTGTATTACTATTTAACACAGATCAAATATAATGAATAAATGGTGTTACAGCTGACCAATCCTTGCTAAAAGTTGTCTAAAAAAATTAGAATCTGCATTTTTAAAATACATTAAAAAAAAAACACATAAAAATGCTTTCAAGGTGAAGGGTTAAATTGTATGTTTTGAAATAAGGGTTATGAAGGTTCACAATAACAATCCACTGGTCTGGCTAAAACTGGTCTTATCAAGATTGAATACATGGAAGAGTGAACAGAACAGAGGGTTGAAGTGCACAGGGTGATTGAGAGGACTTGGCATAATATCTGTTATCTGTAGCATATAAATACATGGAACGTAGATACATTAATTGGGCTGTTCAGGAGATTCATGATGACTCCCTTCACTCCTGTTAATGAAAGAATACCTCCAGTTCATGTAGATATCGCACACCGGTGCGGTAACGCTATTTAAACTAGATGACCATTATATCACGCCTAGATGTATAATTGCAATAACTGTATTTCTGTACTGCTAATAATCCTTGAATGCTAATCTTTGAATAATGTACACTTTAATAAATGCGTTTGATTGAATTTCCTCACTGTTGTCAAGTATCATTAATAACATGGATTAATTAAAAGTAAAATGATTATAGTTGCTTCCACAATCCTTACAAAGGTGAACATTGAGATTTGTTGTTTTGTCCTTGAGGCAATTCTGAAGTACATTTTACTGCCACATCCTGAACTCAAGAACAGTGTACAAAAATAAGAAAAGAAAAGAGATTAAAAATAAACAGTGTGAAGTATTTTTTGACATTTTGTGATGTCTCTGTCAGTAATATCACGGTGAAAGGAAATGTCTGCTTGTTTAGAACAGACGCTGATAGTTCTGAGACTGCAGCCCTTGCCAAAAAACATCTACAGTAGAATTTTAAGTGCCATTTGTAACCCCCCTCTCTCAACCCCTAGTGAAGTTTCAACCATTATTTCATGCTCCTGGGATAAATAAATAAATAACCGATGCACTTTTTTGTCTTGAGTCTGTTTCTCAAAAGCAGTTCTTATGCACTAATGATTTTCTGCCCTTCTTCCTTTTCAGACAGTAACTTCATTCTCGCGAACGCTCAGGTGTCAAAGGGATTCCCAATAGTTTACTGTTCAGATGGATTCTGTGAGCTGGCTGGGTTTGCGAGGACGGAAGTCATGCAGAAGAACTGCAGCTGTAAGTTTTTGTATGGCACCGAGACAAATGAGCAGATAATGCTTCACATTGACAAGACCTTGGAGGATAAGAAGGAATTCAAGGGGGAAGTCAAGTTTTATAAGAAGAATGGTGAGTGTAATTCCTTTAAGGAGGCGGGTCTCATTTTCAGGCAGAGCTTATATTTTCTGATGGCTAACAAATGGATTATTACTTTTAAAAAAGTGCACAGCTATCTTTAAGATCCCTGCACTGGCAACTGTTAATGGATTTTTTTTTTATCTCAAACAAACAAACAAACAAGTACTGTAACCACTGTAAGTATGGGACTGCAACTGCATGCTATTATCTTCAAGAAGAATATGAATGTATACTGACGGTGTCATTAAAAAAAATAACTGTGGTTGTTTATGTAAATTAAATTGACAATAGCCAGGTGCTACAGATGTAAGCGGGCTACGGTTTAATTAAACTGTTACATCATTAATGATTAACAAAAAATGACTGTGCTGTTGGGCCTGGAAACAACATATTACACCAGGGGTGTCCAATCCCGGTCCTGGAGGGCAATTCCACTCCAGGTTTAACAGGTAACATGATATCATTAACTACTTCATGGTCTAAATTGAGGTTTGGTTCAATTTAACAATTTAGAACAGGGTTGGAACAAAGACCAGGACTGGAAAGACCACTTCGGCCACCCCTGTATTACATCAATAAAGTACAATAATTCAGTGTTGAGCGTTCTATACTCCCTAAACCTCTGAGCTAAAAGAAATATTTGGAAGACAGGTTTGGGTTTATTGTGACTGCTTAGGTGTTTGCATTTACAGTACCTATTATTCCCTATTCTATAAATATGTAACAGGTTTTCATAAAATTTGAGTTATACCACGTCTCCCCAACTAAACACAAGTGAATGACATTACAAAAAAAAAATGGAAATGCCAGATGACAAGGCTGCGCTCTATGCTGGCTGTTTGAAACACATACGGATAATGAGGAGAGAGTGTAATTACTGGCTGTGCTTCAGCATCCCTCAGTTACCTTTAATTTAGGACCATGCTGTAAATCACAGTGTAAGTGATGTCAGACCAGGTCAGGAAACTAAAGTTGCATCTTACTCTGGGGATGCCAGGCTCTATCTAATGAATATAAAAAAGAAGGTGTGACTATAAATATGTTCGCAATCCTACCTCTCTCTCAGAGACACAAAACAAAAAAGTTTCAGCCTTACCTTGTTTGCATACAGTACTCTAACAGCATGTATTTAATAGAGCTGCATGGGCTTTTTAGGGTTGAACCCATGAACAGGCTCGAGTCTGGACCCGCAAAACCTTGATACCGTTCGCAAACAGGCTCTTTATGAGCTCAATGATCAAATCTAACTAATTGTCAGATTTTGTGTGTATCTGTAAATCATAGTTCATCTAATAAACAATATCATATCCATTACCAAGATTACCTTGATTAACATAGCAAACATGGTTTATGTCAGGAAGGCAACTGTGTCTTGTTTCAAACCTAAAAAAAACATGTATCAAGGAGGCTTCCATCTCTATTCAGTACAATAGCAAGGAAGAGTTATTGCTAATGATTCCCACTACCTACTACCTATGTAGATCCAACCTGCTTTTTCCATCTACTTTGGACAACCAGTGGACGAAGACCTTTGCCGATGAATAAATAACTTTTCATATGCTGTATAGTTTTATTTTTTACAAATAGCCACAGATCCGCCCTTCTCTATAATACAATTTGTTGATTATACAGTTTTCAAGAAGAATTGACAGATTTCTCTCACAAGACCTCTGAATATTGTTGGAGACAAAGTCACTGTAGCTCAAACAATGAACAGGAAGAGAGACCAAATTGATACAAGCGAGCCTGGATACTTGCTTCCAAAATCATCCACCAACAATGATGGTCACCCCTTCAGCTCCCCATGGTAATGGCTGTCTGTGGCAATGCGCCCCGCCCCTGTGTGCATTTGTGTGTTATATGTTGTATGTATGGTGCGTATGTTAATGTTGGTGTATAGATTGGTACACGGGATATAAACGGGTCTGTGTTTCACGTGTGTTTAAAGTGTATAATTATATTTATTATTATTATTATTATTATTATCATTATTATTTATTTCTTAGCAGACGCCCTTATCCAGGGCGACTTACAATCGCAAGCAAATACAAATACATTCAAGTGTTACAATATAAGTCATACAATAAGAACAAGAAATACAATAATTCTCAAGTGTGACAAACCACAATTCAATAATACAGCAGATAATAGTGAAAGTTACATCAGGATATGATTAAATAGTGATAGTTACATCAGGATATGATTAAGTACAAAATACTACAGATTAAACACTTGGCAGATTACAATATTCTGAGGTACAGGATTAAATGTAGTAAAATAGGGGGCACGAGGATGGCACATCACTTCACGTGCAGATAAAATATGTATAATGTGTGGCACGGGGTTGCACAGAATTAATTCACGTGCTGGGATTCAAGTGAATAATTCATTAGTAATTGAATCCCAGCACAATAGTATATATAGACGCACATTTCATTCAGTCAGGGTTGGGTGTTCGGAAGAGGAGAACGGGTGAGAGAGAGAGAGGAGAGTTAAAATAAGTAAAAACGTGCAAGAGAAGTGTTTTGTTTGTACTCACCGTGTTTGTTTGTCTCCGTGCACCGTTTGTTTAGTGTTAGTCCGTTTTGTCTGTCTCTTTATTTTGGCTATAGTGCCGTGTCCCGTGTTTTTGTCTGTTCAAACCTTTTATTTTCTGTTCTGTTTATTAAATGGTGAGCGCGATCACGCGCTCATCTTAACCAAAACCCCAAATCTCTGTGTGTTACTTCCTGATTCTGGTCTGACGCCACCCACTCCGGCCGTCTTTGTGACACGTGGTGTCTTCGTGGGATAGCCGCGCCTCCAAGCGTCAGACCAGGAGGGGTCTGGATTAAAAAAAAAAAAAAAAAAAAAAAAAAAAAAAAAGTCAATGGCAGAAGACGCCATCAAACTGTGGGGCTGGTTCCTGGAGAATGCTGGGCTGGAGGCCCAGTCTCTGCCCATAGTCGTCCGGGCCCTGTGGATGATGGACAGTGAGAGATGGGAGGCATATCAGGAGGAACACACCCCAAACACCTTGGAGGAAGGTGTGGAGTTTGTCCTCAGCTACCTGGAGGCAACCATAAACGGAACAGCAGCCCAGGTAGCAGGACCACCAGCAGAGGAGTACCTGCTGTCCCCATCTCCACCAGCAGAGGGTGAGTACCTGCTGTCCCCATCTCCACCAGCAGAGGGTGAATGCCTGCTGGTTTTGCCTCCACAGCCCAAATGGGAGGAGCCTGAGCGTCCACAGCCCGAGCGGGAGGAGCCTGAGCGTCCACAGCCCAAGCGGGAGGAGCCTGAGCGTCCACAGCCCAAACGGGAGGAGCCTGAGCGTCCACAGCCCAAGCGGGAGGAGCCCGAGTGTCCTACGCCCAAGTGGGAGGAGCCTGAGCGTCCACAGCCCAAGCGGGAGGAGCCCGAACGTCCTACGCCTGAGTGGGAGGAGCCCGAACGTCCTACGCCTGAGTGGGAGGAGCCCGAACGTCCTACGCCTGAGTGGGGGGAGCCCGAACGTCCACAGCCCAAAAGGGAGGAGTCGGTGCGTCCACAGCCCAAAAGGGAGGAGTCGGTGCGTCCACAGCCCAAAAGGGAGGAGTCGGTGCGTCCACAGCCCAAAAGGGAGGAGTCGGTGCGTCCACAGCCCAAAAGGGAGGAGTCGGTGCGTCCACAGCCCAAAAGGGAGGAGTCGGTGCGTCCACAGCCCAAAAGGGAGGAGTCAGTGCGTCCACAGCCCAAAAAGAGGGAAGTCGGGGCTTCCACAGCCGTAGGACCCAAGCTGCCAGCAGAGGGAGAATGCCTGCTGGTCCCACCTCCACCAGCAGAGGGTGAATACCTGCTGGTGCCGTCCCAAGAGCCAGAAGGGGAGGAGTTACAGGCTCAACCCCCTGAAAATTTTTTGGGGGGAGAAGGGCAGGATGCTGGTGTCCCCCAGCAGCCTCTAGCTATGCTGCTGAAGGCAGCACGGCGCACACATGCCCAGCCGCCACAGCAGAGGGAGCCCCTCACTGCCACAGCCTCCCTCTGAGTGGCCAGCATCAGCCCCATCGCCTCTACCTCCGCCACCTCCACCAGCAGAGGGTGAATACCTGCTGGTTCCACCTCCACTGCAGTGGGAGGACTGCTTGCCCCTCCCACCTCCACCAGCAGAGGGTGAATACCTGCTGGTCCCACCTCCACCAGCAGAGGGTGAATGCCTGCTGGTTCCACCTCCACCGCAGTGGGAGGACTGCTTGCCCCTCCCACCTCCACCAGCAGAGGGTGAATACCTGCTGGTCCCACCTCCACCAGCAGAGGGTGAATGCCTGCTGGTTCCACCTCCACCGCAGTGGGAGGACTGCTGGCCCCTCCCACCTCCACCAGCAGAGGGTGAATACCTGCTGGTTCCACCACCGCCAGGAGCAGAGGAGCTGGAGCTGCCTCTGCCTCCACCACCGCCAGGAGCAGAGGAGCTGGAGCTGCCTCTGCCTCCGCCACCGCCCGGAGCAGAGGAGCAGGAGCTGCCTCTGCTGCCCGTACCTCCGCAGGGAGTACGGTGGCCGGAGCCCCAGAAAGGGGAGCTGCCAGCCACGAAGAAGGGGGAGGAGGTCTGGAGACCACTTTCCCCAGCAGCAGTTTCGCTGCAGGAGTTCTTGTGGCCGGAGCCCCACAGGAGGGAGCTGCCGGCTACGAAGAAGGGGGAGGTCGGGGGACCACCTGCCCCCGCAGCTTTTTCGCTGCAGGACGGGACCGGCATGCTGTCAGCCGTGCCACTACCGGCAGGGGAGCTGACAGCATTTCCAGCCATGGGCCCACTGAAGCCTCCCTTCCCAGCCCGAGACTTTGTCCTGGACTGCTGGGTTTTTAAGGGGGGAGGTGGCCGTTGAGGCCATGTGTGCTGCACACAAGGGGGGGTATATGTGGCAATGCGCCCCGCCCCTGTGTGCATTTGTGTGTTATATGTTGTATGTATGGTGCGTATGTTAATGTTGGTGTATAGATTGGTACACGGGATATAAACGGGTCTGTGTTTCACGTGTGTTTAAAGTGTATAATTATATTTAGGCACGAGGATGGCACATCACTTCACGTGCAGATAAAATATGTATAATGTGTGGCACGGGGTTGCACAGAATTAATTCACGTGCTGGGATTCAAGTGAATAATTAATTAGTAATTGAATCCCAGCACAATAGTATATATAGACGCACATTTCATTCAGTCAGGGTTGGGTGTTCGGAAGAGGAGAACGGGTGAGAGAGAGAGGAGAGTTAAAATAAGTAAAAACGTGCAAGAGAAGTGTTTTGTTTGTACTCACCGTGTTTGTTTGTCTCCGTGCACCGTTTGTTAAGTGTTAGTCCGTTTTGTCTGTCTCTTTATTTTGGCTATAGTGCCGTGTCCCGTGTTTTTGTCTGTTCAAACCTTTTATTTTCTGTTCTGTTTATTAAATGGTGAGCGCGATCACGCGCTCAGCTTAACCAAAACCCCAAATCTCTGTGTGTTACTTCCTGATTCTGGTCTGACGCCACCCACTCCGGCCGTCTTTGTGACACTGTCAAATATAATTACAAAAAGAAACTAGTCTCTCACTTGGTGAAACCTTATCTCCCAAACACAGTAGTAGTAGCTTTACATGGAAATACTGCAAATCACGGTATTACTCCTACTCTAATGATATTCTCCTCCTATAAATATAATTAGGATTAGTGGTTAATTATGATCAATTACAAAGTAATTTCTCTAAATTTGGATTAAGTATTAATATATTTAAGGTGGTGTACTCAACACATCACTGTAAAGGATTATGAATCTCAGTTATAGGCAACTGTTATATTTGTATTGTCTTGAGTATGGGGTGTTGTGGCAAAATAGTTTGCAGTGCGCAGGTGTAGGGGTGATGCAGTGCTAAAGACAAGGACAAACAACAAAGTGCTGGTGAAATGATGGTTTATTTATTTGTAATCCACAGTCTGATGACAATAGTAAACAATAATGACAACAGGCACTACAGAGCGTGGTGTATTGCTTTGTTTAATCCACGGGTTCAGTCCCAAAATAATAGTCCCGATATATAATCACCAACAATAAACACAAACACGATCACAAGTCCATAGTGAGTGCTGTAGTGCTTGTGGTGCAAATACAATTAATCAGGACTCAAGTGCAGTGTTGTCCAGGTTTTGTGCTGGTCTGTATTGACAGCTCCGGATCGTGTTAGCCGTCTAATAATAACAAACAAGTATTTTAGACACGACAAAACAAACAAAACACTCAAGATAACAATACGGTTCTCCTTCCAGTTCAACATTAACCATAACAAAGGAACAGATCACCTCGCTACGTCCCCTTATATACCGTCAATCACGCCCCCTTGGTTAACGATTGTAACCGCTCCTCCAATCCGCGGCTGCCACATCGTTTCCCTTCCGGGTCGATGATTTTGTGTACCATAGCCCCGCCCTCTTTCTAGATGGCCAACTTCCACCTAACCCTGGGAATAAATTGTCTGGCCATCCAGTCCAGGGCACTCTGTTCCCGTTACACAGCGCCCTTACAGGTCGGGAGGGAGATTTATCAAGAATCATTCTGTCTCTGTCACAGGTGTTTATATTATTTTAAATGTTCTTCTGCGGTTATAAATGACAGCTCAAAAAATAAAGCCAGGGCATAAATATCATATCAGACATTTGAAGCAAAACTAACAGCAGCTGAATGCTACAGTGCATATTTTGAGACAATATCTTCCTTGACAAATGTTACATTAATAAAGGCATGAAAATTAAATTGCTTCTCCTTGCATGCATCAAAAAGTGTTACTAAACATAGATGCCTCATAATTGCGTGATTATTTCTTTCTCTCATTCAGAGATGACATCACCATGAGCTTTGCAGGCTCTGTGTTGCAAGGATAAAGAGATAGAAGCACTGCATATGGCAAGCAAGGGGATCACAATTAATGATGCTGTCCTTGCTGAAGATGTTATTAAATCTCCTGCTAGCTTCACTTACGTACAATTTTCAGGAACAGCAGTTATGAAATAGGTTGCTGAAGGGTGCATACAATTTAATAGTGTTCATATTCAAGCTTTGTGGCTTAAATTATAAAGTTTACCATGTTCCATGCAGTTAAATTGGAATGACTAACAAAGGGGGGTGGAATTCATTGTTTTGAAAGACATTTCCCATGTTGTAGAATGTGCATTCATTATTTCGAAAGGAGTCCCATGAAAATGAAAGAAATTTTTCAAATAGGGAAAAGACAATGCTGCTGTCAGAATAGTGATTGAAAGAGGAGTAAAAACAGAGAGGATACTCAGAGGAGAGACTGCACTGAAATACTGGGTCACCGAACAAAGACCAGGTTTACACGAAGAGGGAGAATTTCATATAGGAGACCAAACCTACAGTATTTCCGTTTAACAGAATTTTTTGAAAATCATAAATCACGTATCAGAAATCAACCAATCACAGTGAAGTATTTGCCAAAATTCTAGTACACCTTATCCTGTGTACAGATGTCATTACGTGCATAGAACAACCACACCTAATTCCAATATTAAAAAAATAGAAACAAAAAAAGACACCTACCTGGTACCTTTTGTAAAATGGATCATCCTATTATCTTCACTCTTTCTTTAAATTTTGAAACTTTTACATTTTGAAATTTTGAAAAAAAGTGTAACTTTGTATTGATATAAAATTGTATCCAAATATGAGCAATGGTCCTACTCTTATCTATTCAGTTCTACTTGTTAACTGTAGGGATATGTAACACAAGTATTCTTAAGCTAAAAACGCATAAAAGATTAATCCTCAAACTGAACACAGTAGGGATTCAAGGAAATGCATGCAAATCGATTATGGAGTGGTTAACATGTAGAAAACAGAAAGTACTGATTAGAGGAGAAACCTCAAAATGGAGCGAGGTAACCAGTGGTGTACCACAGGGATCAGTATTAGGTCCTCTGCTATTCCTAATCTAAATTAATGATTTAGATTCTGGTATAGTAAGCAAACTTGTTAAATTTGCAGACTACACAAAAATAGGAGGAGTGGCAAACACTGTTGAAGCAGCAAAGGTCATTCAAAATGATCTAGACAGCAATCAGAACTGGGCAGACTGAACAGAAAATAGGAGGCACTTTTTTACACAGAGAATTGTGAGGGTCTGGAACCAACTCCGCAGTAATGTTGTTGAAGCTGACAACCTGGGATCCTTCAAGAAGCTGCTTGACGAGATTCTGGGATCAATGAGCTACTAACAACCAAACAAGCAAGATGGGCCGAATGGCCTCCTCTCGTTTGTAAACTTATGTTCTTATGTACGATGCTTACACAATACTGGTACACAACCAATATAATAACTAATATGTAACTTTATTTTAAAGAAGTGTGTTGCTGAATCACTATCTATGATCAGGCCAGCTGTTATTCAATGTTGTCTGTTTCTCAAAGTGGGGAAATGGACAACAGCCATTGTCACATAACAAGTCCACATCTTTGCTTTCTAGGAACAAACATTGAATGTGAAGGAACATATTGCATTAAAGGTTGTTTAGGCTATTAGATGAATGAGCGCTTATGACTTTATTTAATTGACTAGGTCTAATAAACAACTGTGCAACTTTATATACCGTCTGGCCCCTGGAACCAATATAATATGTAAGGTTCAAGCAAGACATGGGTGCATTAAAGCGCATTGTGATGGTGGTCCACTATGAAAGGCGCTATATAAAATAAAGATTGCTTGATTCAGGAGATGAAACACAATATTTTCATTGACAGTAGTCAGAGCAATTTTACTTAACGTAGTCCTGAATATTTGGATATGTGGTTACCTGATAAACTGCCATTATAAGTAAATATGCATTACTTAGCTGGAAAGTGTCTGATGTCAAAACTCAGTTATCTTTTTCTGACATTAATATTACCTAATTCAACAGAGATGTGACTAAACATTATTAAATTACTTCGCATTAATACTAGTATCTCAACAGATGCAATTAATTGCTCTCTCTACTACATACTATGTGTTTTTGAAATATACAGAATTAAAAGTTTAAAAGTTAAACAGTTAACATTGTTAAAAAAAAAAGTGTTTACAGCTATTTTTTATCACTGATCCCATTTTCATTAAGTAGATTTTAAGTCGAAGATATTTTGGTTCTTTGCATGACTACAGTATATCCCCCAATGGTGGTGTAGAGTTAAAGCTATCTTGCGTGTCAGTCTTTCAGCCAGATTTTTTTTTAATGAAACAAGAGGTGATAGGGGAGGTGGAAGTTGTATTTTCATTAAAGTCATTCTCAAATGAAAGCCTTGATTCCAGAAGGAAGCAGCATATACACACCCTTGAGTGATGATGTGGGGAGATTTGTTTGAGCTGAACATCTGTGATTTACTGACCCCTGACATCTGGAAGCTTTAGTCTTAATGTTGTTGTTACTTAAACTGAAACTCTAACCCTGCATTAACTAACACTGGTTTTCTAATCCTGGCAGGGGCTTTGTTTTGGTGCCTTCTGGACATAGTTCCTATTAAAAATGAAAAAGGGGATGTTGTTCTTTTCTTGGCCTCCTTCAAAGACATCACAGACACCAAAGTGAAGATTGCTCAGGAAGACAGAAGGGAAGGTGGGTAACAGAAGGCACTAATTGAATGTGGAAGAGTTCTTTGAAACACTAACAGTTTAAGGATTTCTGTGAGGTTGACGCATCTGATTTATAGAATTTGGGAAGAGGATTTAAATAAGCGCAAGCGTATGTGGAAATACGTTTTCCTGGCAGAACAGCTTGTTAACATTTTTTTTTTTTTTACAACTTACACTTTAAAAGGGCCTGACATGTTGGGCTGACAAAGCATGTCTTAAAACAAAAACGATTTTATTGTATCAGTGATACCAAAAAAGTAGTAATAGAGCTAGAGTAGTATTGTCAAATATATAGCATCACAGCATCTTTATGAGCATAATAATATATTTTTATGTAAACTAGACCTACATCTCTCCATTCTACTTTTTTCTCTATTTTCAAAACAGAATTACAAAACACATAGTGGATAAAAGAATATGAACAGTATGTATGTCACACTAGAATATGAACAGTATGTATGTCACACTAGAATATGAACAGTATGTATGTCACACTAGAATATGAACAGTATGTATGTCACACTAGAATATGAACAGTATGTATGTCACACTAGAATATGAACAGTATGTATGTCACACTAGAATATGAACAGTATGTATGTCACACTAGAATATGAACAGTATGTATGTCACACTAGAATATGAACAGTATGTATGTCACACTAGAATATGAACAGTATGTATGTCACACTAGAATATGAACAGTATGTATGTCACACTAGAATATGAACAGTATGTATGTCACACTAGAATATGAACAGTATGTATGTCACACTAGAATATGAACAGTATGTATGTCACACTAGTTGCATATATCTATACAACTGCTTGTGCTTTTGTAGTAAAATGTACTACTTATCACAAGTCAGTCTGACTGTCTGTATGTCTCTGTATTGTGGGTATCCACTGACAGATAGGAGAGAGACAGGAGAGATATCGAGTTGAAAATCAATACAAAAATGGAAAAAAACAAAACACAAATGGGAAAAACACAACATACCAAACAAAAATTAGCAAAAACAAGTGACTGAGCGCTGCTCCCATCATGTGGACTGTCACTTGCTGGTTCATAGGCCTTGAGGGTGTGTCAGAGAATCCTCCTCCCAGACCTGCACACCGACAGGAATCTGCCGTCAGCCAATCTCCGACTGCCATGCATCCCGGTAAACACCCAGTAGCGTGTCTCAAATGGAGTGTCTCTCATTCTTTTACACTTTTTAAACTATTTACAAAAACTAAAAGAAAAACAAGCAAAACACAAAACACACTATTTCTATGCGCAGGGCCACAGCCCTGCCACAACCACACTCACATGTTCACATGCATCTAGGTAACTGCTTGTGCAAGTGTGATGAAACTTGCTTCAAGCCATTGAATCTGCAGGTATATGGAGGCATCTGTGCGTCAGTCTAGCCATATATATCTGTATGCAGCGGTCCAGATAAACTGCGTACCTGCTGTTTTTATGCATTAAATATGCACTAAATTTAAATTTAATATGTGAAAATATGCATAGCAATTTTTCTGCACAGCTTGTCTGCCTCCCCTCCCGCCTCCCCTAAAACTTCCACTAACAACTACATCTCCAAGAATACAATGTCTTCAGTTACAAGGAAACTGTACAGAAGAAAAAGCAACCCAACAAACATTATCCAATCTCTGGCTAGCCCTGTTGTCTTTGCAGCCAATCACAGTAGAATAAGAAAAATTCAAAGCTACACAGGTTGAAGTGTAAACACCTCAGTCAAACTGTTTTATAACGTATTAATGCATTTCCTTATTTAATTTATCTGTATAGCTTTATATTTAAGTTTTAACATGTTCACTGAGTTTAAGAATGTAATGTTAAAATATAAGTAACATAATTAATTTGCAGTCAGTGTGATACATCGAAAAAATGCATAGAACACATACGTGTTTGTACAGTAGTTCAAAGTAACATTGCAGTTACAATGGAAGGCTCTTTTTTAATGCCTACCCCATTACCATTAAAGATTGTACAGTATTGATCAAGATTACCCATGACTTCAAGGTAATGTTGCATTTTACCCCCTGAAAATACATTTTACTCTTTCTGTGTTCAAATTAGAGGTTAAATTACTCCCAGGCCCCAAACCTTATCTGGAGCGCTGTCTGTATATCACATATTTACATCTAGAGAACCACTTATCTGGTAGGATGAAAAGAACATCCTTTAGCACACATTATTACAGTATTAGTATCAGAATATGTCTGTCTGTCTGTTTTTATATTTAATTAAAGAAGCTTTTATTCAGTTGTGATAAAACATGATCTTAATGTACTATGTCTGTCTATCTGTATATAAATCGCTTGATAAATATGTTCCTGGGTGTGTTTCTTATTTTTTTTTCTGCTAAGAAATACTTTGAAAAGGGTGGGGGGGAATCTACATTTTACTGTTCTCAAATATAGCATATTGCAACTATAATACATTTCATATGAATATGACATCCCAAGAAAACTGCCACAGCGAAATACTGTAATTGCAAAGCTTCCTAATAAGAAGAAACAATCTTAGCCACTAGGACTGACCTCACAGGATATAAGGTGAAGGGAAATTCATTATGTTCCAAAAATAAACTGCATGCTTCTTTTATATTGCAGTCATAGCTAAGTATTACAGATGATTTCAGTGGGCGAACTGGCCCAGTTTCTGAGCATTAATATTGCATGGTATGCTGGCCACTGGGCATAGATCTGAAAACTAACACAAACAGTTTTGTAGTGAAAGCTTTTTGAATGAAAATTGTATTCATTAAAAATGGTTACAATAAACACTGATAAACAATAGAACATGTACATGACATGACAAACTGCTCAACAGTACATATGCAGTACAGTGATGGTGAGTAGATGTACCTGCCAAGTTAAAAGGCAATTTTGTCACATGATTTGATTGGATGGAATTAGGAAGGGCCAGGCACTTAGAATTTTCAAGACAAGCTCACAGACTGGTAAAGAGAAAAAGTATAATAACTCATTATAATTGTAAGGGAAATGGAAAGAAACCAAAAAAGAAGATACATAGTCTTAGAAAAACAACAGGGAAATACTGTTTTGTTTAGTTTTATTAGTCAAGGAAAAAGTAGTTTTATGTTTTTTTTTCTGATTTCCTTATATCTTAATAGAAAAGCACAAGGGGAGAGTGAGCACCAGATCCAATTTCAGCTCAGAACGGATACGAAGTCGCACTGTGCTTTATCACATCTCTGGACATCTTCAAAGAAGAGACAATAAGAATAAAATTAAAATCAACAAAGTAGGTGTATGCTGTTTTTATTATATTCATTGTGTAATCTTCTACTATTAATGTATATGTTGTGTGCTTAAAGGATCTTTGCATGCTGCATCAGGTTTTCTATTATGTATCTGTGATATAATACAATAGTGATATTTCTAGGCAGTACTGTAGCTGGTAAATTGTTTTTAGTAACCTTTGCTCAGAGCTGGAGCAAAAATATGCCCAAACTCTGTTTAGCACAAGGCTACAGCGTTAAACCCTCATGAAATGTCATGACTTGAAATATACAGTTACAGTGTGTTCTGTTACGTATTAGCATAAACATGTAATGGAAAAACACAGCTGCTCATTGCTGTTGTTATAATACTAACACCACTGCTGTATCACTTCATCAACAACAAATGTATTTTATGGGGTCGTTTAGAACTGAAATGATTATATATACAATCGCATACAAAAGCATTTGGGCAAAAAAATGAGAAAAACCACAAAGAAAGTGACTTCTATAATTTATTATTATTTATTTCTTAGCAGATGCCCTTATCCAGGGCGATTTACAATTGTTACAAGATATCACATTATTTTTACATACAATTACATTATTTTTTAGACATTATTTTTTATATACAATTACCCATTTATACAGTTGGGTTTTTTTACTGGAGCAATCTAGGTAAAGTACCTTGCTCAAGGGTACAGCAGCAGTGTCCCCCACCTGGGATTGAACCCATGCCCCTCCGGTCAAGAGTCCAGAGCACTAACCACTACTCCACCACTGCTGTATCACTTCATCAACAACAAATGTATTTTAAGGTGTTGTTTAGAACTGAAATGATTATACAGTCGCATACAAAAGTATTTGGGCAAAAAAATGAGAAAAACCACAAAGAAAGTGATTTCTATAATTTATTATTATTATTATTATTATTATTATTATTATTATTATTATTATTATTATTATTATTTCTTTCTTAGCAGACACCCTTACTAATTTCTAATTGTTCTAGCGAAAGATTTAAATTAAAGTAGAGATTCAGCTTTATAATAAAATGAAAAATAACATGCAAAAACTAATTTCATACTTTGACAGAAGTATTTGGGCACCCTTACATTAGTATTGTGTGTGCCCACCCTTTGCTTCCTTTACAGCTTGCAGTCTTTTTTTGTATTTTGAAACCAGTTCCTGGCATCTTTCCGGAGATATTTTTGCCCATTCTTCAACACATACAGTTTTCAGTTCTGCAATCAACTTTGGTTTCCTTTTTGCAACAACAAGTCAATCCACAACATCTCGATGGGAGTCCGGGGACTGAGATGGCCAATCCATAACTGTAATCTTCCTTCTTTCAGAAATTCCTTTGTAGACTTCGTAGAATGCTTAGGGTCATTATCCTGCTGGAATACAAACTTCCATCCAATAAGCCTTCTAGCACTGGGTAACAAATGAGAGTGCAAAATGTATTGATATTTTGCAGCATTCATTGATCCTTCTACAATACAAAGGTCACCAGTGCCTGAGGAAGAAAAACAAGCCCATACCATCACACAACCTCCACCATGTTTAACACTGGGCATGATGAACTTTTCTTTAAATTCTTCTCCTCTCTTCCTCCAAACATATTGTTGCTTTTTTGGTGAAAAAAAGTTATATTTTGGATTCATCTGATCATAAAATTTGGTTGAAGAAATCATCAGGCTTCTTCAAGTATTTGCATCTTGGTTTTCGCCCATGGACATTCATCTTGTTAAGGTATTGTTGAGTTGTTCGCTTGTGAATTTCTTGACAATTTTTTAACAATTCTTGTGTCAAATCTTTTGCAGTAATCCGAGGATTTTGCCGGGCTGCTTGAATGATTCTTCTTTCAGATTTTGCAGAAATCTTTCTTGGTCTTCCACACCTGGAGCTAGTTGCAGTAGTTCCTGTTCTCCTGTGTTTGTCAATAATAGCTCTCACAGTGCTTTTGGTAAACATAGTCTTTCAGCTATTTGTCTGGTAGTTTCTCCTTTTTTGTTTAGTTGTATCACTGCCAACGAGATCATTGCTGTACCATTTTTGTTGCTTTTTTTAATCACAAATTTCCAATTTATTTTTCAGCACTTGATTATATAGTTATTCTATAATTATCATCAGGTGTTGGTTTTCAGTTGTCAATATATAACAATGAATGGGTTTCATACAAAATTGATTTCCCAAATACTTTTGTCAAAGTATGAAATTAGTTGTTGCATGTAATAATTTGTTGTTTTATTATTTTATTAATTTATATATTTTAATAGAACAATTAGAAATTACAGAAATCACTTTCTTTGTGATTTTTCTCGTTTTTTTAAAACTGCCCAATACTTTTGTCTGTATATATATATATAGATAGATAGATAGATAGAATTATTTCTGTTTACTAATACTTTTTATTTTATTTTAATTTTCTTTGACAGAATGTGTTTGGAGATCCACCAGCTCTCCCAGAGTACAAAGTTGCAGATGCAAAAAAATCCAAATTTATCCTGTTACATTACAGCACCTTTAAAGCTGGCTGGGACTGGCTTATTTTACTGGCAACATTTTATGTTGCTGTGACTGTACCATACAATGTGTGTTTCATTGGGAACGATGAAGTAACACGAAGCACAACTGTCAGTGACATTGCAGTAGAAATACTTTTCATTATAGGTAAGATCCATGTAGATGTCTAATTTCAAACTTTACTCCAAAGTATAAATCACTTCCTTTTTTTGTTAAAAGGACAAAATAATTCTGGGGTGAACGGTCAACATATACGGCAGCCCAGGAAATCCAAAGCACAGGTATTGAGGCAGCATACAGAAGTGGGAGAGATCTGGACAATTGATGTTAATAAATGTACAGGCTGGACAAAAGGGAGGATTCAAATACCAAATGGGTGGTATTGAATCAGTTAAGCTTCTTCCGAGAAAGACAACAACCAGATAGTCTGCAGAACCAATTAAAAAAAGGTTATATAGTCAAAGGTGTAGAATATAAATCAAAAGGAGGTTATGATTAAGTTGTATATGCACTGGTGAGATAATGATGATGTGTTTCCTTCTCCCAATCCTTACCACGTTCTAGCACAGTCTACATGCTGTGTGCCAAGAAATTGTTATTATACAATTTGTGTGCTATGCATTGAACGTCCAGGGACACAAAAACTATGAAAATGTTACTTCCTGTGGGCCTTTTGTGTTGACACTGTGTTTTCAGTTCCTTTAAAACTCAGTGGATTCTTTGAACTTCTTTCTTACTGCCATTATCAGTTCTATTTTTTTGTTTTTTTTATATCATCTTTAATGGGAGCACTTTCAATCAGTATAATTGCAAACTGCTAAACTTAGTGCAAAGTGACTTAGTTGAAACACTAATTGTACTATAAACTGACCAACTGAAACTTTGAAACAACTAAAGACGTCTGTTATCTGACTGAATGTCCCTGGCAGTAGAAACACGACATGTGTATGCAGATTGCTCGCCCTTGTCTGCAACTGCTCACAAATAATGCCCACACCTTCAACGTTAGTATGCTAGAAAATAACAAGAGCTTCTAGATATGAACTTGGCTGTGTAAAATTTTACAGGAATATTCACTTCAAACCTGATCTATGAGTGAAAACCCACATGACCGAATGAGTGGCCATGGGTCCTGAAAATGGATCTTGTGCACTGCATTCAGAATCAGTGCACATGGAGATTAAGGGCATCAAACTTCTCCCCAGCTCTACCCAAACATCCTGATATCCACCTGGGGCCGTAGCTCCAGGAAGAGGCTATCTGGCTGCCCCAGACCATGTCATGCTATTGAGATGTATATTTCCAGTCCGTCTTCAGAACTCTATTTTATATAGCTTCTGGAAATCTAACATTTTAAATATTAAAGAAACTATGATGCATTGTACTTTCTCTTTTTTTACCAACTCTGCTAATCAGGCAGAATTAACATAATATATTAACGTGTCAGCTGACATTGTTGTGTTTTTTTTTTAAGTCATTTGTTTTAGAATACAAATATGTCACATAATAAATCAAGGCATTTTTGTTATTGGTTGTTTATTATTTTAAAAAGAATCAGCGCAACTGTTTGTGGTAAAGTGGTTAACAGTGTGCAGGTGCAGGAATGCAGCAGTGATCAATGAACAGACAGACAATGATAATCCAGGTGCAATGATATTGTATTTGTAAATCCAAAGTCTGATGACAAAATAGCAGTAAACAATAACAATGAGAACAGCCACTACAGCGGCGTGTATTGCTCTGTTGTTAATCCCCGGGTTGGTCCGTAATAATAATAACAGTCCCGTTCCTAAACACCCACACTTAACACAAAACACAAACACAAGTCCACAGTGGGTGTTAAAGTGCTCGTGGTGTAAATACAGTTATTTGTGAAACAATGTGCAGTATGGGTAAGAGCTGGCCTTTGGCGACAGCTCTGGGTCATGTTCAGCCGTCTAATAATAACAAACAGTAATTTAGACACAACAAAAACAAACAAAACACTCACGATAACAACACAGGTTCTCCTTCCGGTTCAGCATGACCATACAAAGGTACAGATCATTTCGCTAAGCCCCCTTTTGTACCGTCAATCATGACCCCTTGGTTAACTAGTGCAACCGCTCCTCCAATCCGCGGCTGCCACGTCATTTCCCTTCTGAGTCAAAGATTTAGTGTATCGTAGCTCCACCCACTTTCTAGATAACCAACTTTCTTCTAACCCTGGGAATGAATTGTCTGGCCATCCAGTCCAGGGCACTCTGTTTACACAGATTTACACAGCACCCTCACAGGTTGGGAGAGAGATTTATCACCAAGACTCATTCTGTCTCTGTCACACTGTTATAAAGAGAAATTCATATTTTCAGATTAACTTTTTTTGTGCATGTTTGAAAACAAAAGAAACACAGTCTACATTGAAAGCACATCGGTCATAAGAAAAGAAGAGATTAGTTAGTGGTAAGGAGAGCCCAAGTACAAGACATCTGTGACTGAGAATTATTCTAAAAGGAAATAAATGACAGAATGGTTGTTTTTGTCTTTAGAAATGCGTATTTAAAAAATATGCTCCAGAAGAGACAACATTTTTTTTTTGATTTTTCAATGTCAATGTCAATGTCAAAATAAAGGCCAATTAAGTAAGATTACTGCAATAATTGTATTAGTTCTATGTACTTTAAGAATTTCCATTATTTGAGAAGGAGGTAAATGAGGATTAAAAGAAAAAATAAACACATACTTTGTACAGCACATGCACTGGCTAAGCCGTGACTACAAAAGGACATAGTTAATTTCTATACCAGACTTAAATTCATTAGACTGTAGTAAATATAATCTTCCATGCTGTGGTACTAAAACACTGCATTAAAAAAAAATATATACAGTATATAGACATAAGATATTACCTCCTCCAGTCTCTTAATGTAACATCAATTTGAAGTCACAAATTACTTTTGTTGAATGTTCAACGACCTTGCAAAACCTTGTTATGTATATCACTTACCAGACTAGACCAATGATGTATTCATTAAACGCCAGTGATAAAAGCCGTTCAGCCCTGCTGGGAACATTCAAAGAGAAACTGAAAGTAATGTTACTCTTACAAGTATAACATGCATAATTGAAAGAATGGTTTTGTGTCCCTGTTTTACTCTTTCACTTGTGTATGACTGGGCCTGCTCCACCACTCACTGATGCTGCATTAGACAGTGTTGTGGATTCTGACCCCTGCCATTGAGATGAAGTTAAAAGCTTTCTAACTGCTCGTACTAAATCAAAAATCAATAAGAGCAAAACAAATGACTAGTGCCTTCAGAACTGTTAGGCAATCTTGTAATTTATAATTGAATGTTTGAAGTTGTGGATGCTACTGTATATAAATACTTTAAAGTCTGTAATCATAAACCTCTTGGTCATCCAATCAAATTCAGAGCATTCATTATCCCACTTTTAAATGGCTGCTAAGCTTACAATTTTAAATTCAGTGTAGTGGTGGCGCAGTTTCAAATACTTGAGTGCAGTGCCCCCATCTGGATCATAATGTCTTTATGCAAATTTTCTTGGTTTAGAAAAAAAAACCTAAAACAATTAGTGTTATGAGAATTTGAAACAAAGTGCACAAGTTTGATTCCCACCCTCCACTGCTTTTCAATAGACTAATCAAAAACAAAATATGAAAAACACATTCAATAAACTGGACGCGCACAATCAGTAGTAATTTCACTTTCCACATTTGTTTGCAAGCATGACTCGGGTCTGCATCTGAACTGCCTTCTCAGGGAGCTGTTCATTCAATGCAGATCCAATTTGTTCATTGCCTATCCAATCATTTGCTTACGAAGGTGCCCTGTGGTGATTGTGCCACACTGTAGGGTATTTCTGTGATGTGGACATCTGTCCATTTTGGGTTGTTATTATTGCACAGGTCTTAGGTCCAGCTTATATCACTTTTGATATACACTTTTCTAGACTGGCAGAGTATCATAATACCATAACTTTGTCCCCAAATATACACCATTTATTTAACATTGATCAAAATGTTATGTTTTATTTTATGTTATCCATTGACACGGGCACATATAGATTTCATATAAGGTCTACACATATATTTTTTGTATTGCCTTAAATAACTGTTAGACACAGCCATGAAACCATTTTTTTTTTTTTTTTTTAGAAATAAATAAAATCAATAATAAAGTCTACGGATGAGAAGCACAAAGTTAACAAGTGGCATTTGTAGTTAATTCTATTTCTTTCTGTTCTATAGATATTATTTTAAATTTCCGAACGACGTATGTCAGCAAGTCTGGGCAGGTTATATTTGAAGCAAGATTAATTTGTATCCACTACGTAACAACATGGTTAATCATCGATCTGATTGCTGCCCTGCCCTTTGATCTCCTGTATGCTTTTAATGTATCAGTGGTGAGTATCGTCACATCTTTTTAATACGTCTTCACAAGTATTTGCTGCACATTACCATTAAAACCCAGAGGGAGGAATATTCTTTGTGTGCTAAAACTCTAATATATTTGATTACAAACAACACCATTAAAAAAGACTTTCCCACAGCATTACATTATTTAAATAGTCATGATGGAGGCTATTCATTATGCATAATCATCCTGGGAGCCAAGTCACGAAAGCACCTACTGTAGGTTGTGTGTATTTTGAACTTTTCCATTCATTTGCAGTATCATTTACTATTTCCTAATCATCTGTAAAATTAAAATTGTTTTCTTAAGAGTAAGTAAACATAGTTTATTAATTCGAGGGCATATTTATACAACGAGTGTTGAAAGAGCTAGTGTTGCATAACTCTTTCATATTCAGCAGAGTGAATATTTTGTATGGAATCGACCTTGCATTCATTCAAGTCTTTTAACAGAATGACTAGTTGAAAAGCACTGTTCCAGATTATATGGCCTTGCCATGCAGATGCCAAGATTGATTTAAGGAAAGTAACCCCCCACCCCTCCGAATTCAGCAGTTTAAAAATACTTTCCTTTCCAAATATTGTATTTGTTACAGAAACAAAATCCTCCATTAACGTGCCTGGAGTGTTGTGTTTATTTTACTCATGAAGATGGCCCCCTTAGCTCAGTTATTACTTGGTTTCTAGGCCACTTTTGGGTTTGTGGGACATTCACTTTCTCAGTGTGTGTTTTCTTTGGTGTCAGAAAAAAACTTGACCGTTGTCAAATGTGTCCTTTAGGTCCCATGGGTACTTCACATCAAATAAGTTCTGCACAATACAAAAATGTATTAGTGAATTTGAGTGCACATTTAAAAATGTTGTGATCTACCCGCTGTGGACAGCATTTGTCATTGAATGTAGAATCTGGATGTGTGAGATAGTCGATTTCTGCAGAGACAGTGCTTATAGATTGTAACATTATGATAGGGTAGCTCATGGTCAAGGCTGGCTAGTGGCAGGAACAGCAGAGGCTGAAGTTCAGCACTTAGATTGCACACTTTTATTGCAAAGTTTAAGAGATGTTGCCAAACACAGGATTAAATCTTAGACAAGACAATACTATGTTAGACATATTTTCATTACATCTTTGGCCTTTGGCCTTTGGCCTCACCTTTCGAGGTACCCCTGCCCACAATTTAGTTTGCTGATAGTGGAGAAGCTGATTGTAAGGAAGCCATGGGCAGGTGAGCAGTAGAGCTGCCCTGTTCCTTAGACAAGGCCAAAAAACAGGTGGAGGAACTCTGACACACAACAGGGACGCATGGATCGAGGTAAGATATAAAGCCCTTCCTATCTGATCATTGGACGTGTTGTTTATTGAATGACAAATGAGATATGAGCCAATTTGACTGACAGATGTCTGGTAATATAGACACCTAATATGCTTGATGATTGCTATTTTAATCTAGCTTAAAAGTGAGTTCCCTGCCACTGCTTTGTTGAATGAGGTAAGCAGAGCTGTCTCCCATGGGTCATCATCGGTACACTTTGAAATATGTGGGTCTTTTTTAGGATGCTGCATTTTCTAGGCTAGAATGAAGACCATTATTTATTTAACAACTCATTCTTTAAAAAAAAATAAACAAATACCCTGGAAGCTATTCAACCTTTCCCAATTATAGACTCTCCCTGGTCCCTTGTTGTTAACACACATGTGCGGTAGCCTACCTTGGGAGAATCTGACATTTCAGCAATAGGGACAGAATAAACTGCCTGTCATTTGCAGCACACTCATGTGTTGCAGTGCTGGAAGGTACAGGAATGTGACTAAACTGTTTCATAATAATTTCAACTGTACAATACTTAACTCAAATTCTTCTTATTCAAGTTTATTACTGTTCTTTGAATACAGATTATTCAGAACATTAAATCTGTGTACTGCTGAGATCACACAGTACAATATGTACCATAACATTGGAACAATGAGATGATTGTGCACATTTAACTTCTTTTTATGTGTTTATTATTTTGTATTTCTTTAGTTTATGTTAGTTTATTACAGACATTGTTTATTAAATAGTGTGTTCTCTTAGTAAACATTCCTTTGACAAAAAACACAATTTTAAATTACAATTTTTAATTACTGATCAGAAGGACCATTTTCTTAAACAAAACAGGATTTAAGCAACAGAAGTAATAATGTCAGGGTTTCCCCGTGACTTGACGTGACAAGTTAGAGGTTATGTTTTAAGCTTGATCATACCGTATGTTACCTTAAATCCTGCATGTTGTAATAAATAATATCCACCTAATTTTCCACTTACTTATTTTGTCTTCAGAAATAAAGAAAAAAGCTCTTCCTTGTACAGGCTGAAGTCTAATGAAGGTTGTAATGGCTGTACATTTGATAATATGGTTCACTCATTACAAATCACTGATTGCTTTTCATCTTATAAAACAGCTTCTGAATGTCTGTTTCAATTTCATCAGTCTTGTTGTGTATGGAGGAATCTCTGCTTGTCTTCATGTTAGCTCGATTAAATCTGCCACTGTACAGGTACCAGGGTGGATGGTTTATTATTGAATATATGAGGTCCACTGTTCACATCTGTGCTCCAGTCAGTGTCTGCCATATGTGTTAGTGCTACACACCAGAAATAAGTACATGTGACAAGCAGAATGGTTGTGTTTCGATGGTAATAACACCTTTTTGTTAATGAATTTTATATAGCTTTTTCTTTTCATTTTTTATCACTGTCATTGTATTTTTTAATTTTGTTTTTATTCTAACTGTTAGCTGCAGAATGTTACGACTGTTATTTATACAGTATGTCTGGAATGATCACTGCTATAAAATACTGACTTATTTTAAAATAGTTTTGCCTTTTCAATGTTCATAGCTTATTGGGCTTGCATAATGATGTTATTATTATGACTGCATAATAAACGCCCCCCCTCTTTGTAACTTTTGGAAACCGTCCATGTTAACTATGCAGCCTTTTCAGTGATACAGTCCTAGTATATCTTCAATCACCAGTGCAAGGCATATTCACCAGCAGCTACAGAACCCTTGATGTTGATTATTATTTTTAAAAAAAGAGATGCTGACTTCCTCAATGGCATATCATTAAGGATACTGTAAGCTCTACATAAAAATGAATGGGGTTTTCTGTGTATATAACATCTTTATTGTCTGATCAAACCAAACCTTAACAGCTGAATTTGAAGAATGTCTTTCCTTAGATCAACTCTTGCATCAACGCAGCATAATCTCGAACAGTGCGTTACTCCCAGTCATTTTATCGAAGGATTTGATTAAATTACAACTAGATTCCAAAATTATTCTAAAAAATCCCTCTGGAACATTGAATACACAAAGTTATTCAAAGATAGAACTCTCAATACATAACATCAGGTATTTTGTAGTGCTGTATATTTATTATTCAAAGTGTAAAATATGTGAAAGTTTAATAACTTTATAACCCTAAGATCTAAGGCAACAGTAAAAAAAAAAAAAAAAATTCAGTTTCCCTGAAACTCGTATCCATTTTACCAAGGTTTTTTTTTTTCCTAGCCATTTGGGAGTTAAAAAAAATAAAGATTTCCCAAGACAGTCTACTAATGGAAGAGAGATTGGGATTTTACACTTTTAAAAATCAATTTCAATTTTTAACATCTCTTGTAGCGCACTTTTACAAGTTCTGAACACAAGACTTATTACAGCTTCAGCCTCTCCAATTATCTCCCATAATCCTGAACCATGACTTTGAATGGTTTGTTTCCACTCAGGTATCACTCGTTCACCTTCTGAAAACCATCCGTCTGTTACGGCTCTTGCGTCTGCTGCAGAAGCTGGATCGATACTCCCAGCACAGCACAGTGGTCCTCACCCTGCTCATGAGCATGTTCGCCTTGCTGGCTCACTGGATGGCATGCATCTGGTATGTCATTGGCAGGATGGAGATAGAGGCTAATGATTCTTTCTCTTGGGATATAGGTAAGCCTTTTTTAATGGTGAATGCTGTGTCTTTCCTTCATTACCATACTTCAAACTCTCTGCTACTGATAGCGATCTATTACTTCTGACAAACATTCAAAATCTGTGTAAGTGACTTAAGTCAACCGCTGTATCACTGCATCGCATAGAGGAGCTGAATGAACGAGACAGGTATACCTGCCACTGAACTCTCAATTGGCCGCAGGGACACGATGGAAACCAGGGTGACAGTGGTTTAATGTGGAGTCTGCAAGGTGTTTAAATTGCTCTGGTGAAATACGATTCCTTCAATGAAGTTGGGGATGGAAATCACGACAAAGTCTGTTACTCAGCATAGCCCATAGTGATCCCTTTTGCAACTGTACCTGTGTAGTTCGTAACCATTTATGCAGTCTTACATACAGAAGCACCGGCCACCCCAAAGTGCTTAAATGAGTCTTTCCCAATGTTGTGTAACTTGTATAACTGTAGCTTGAATAACTGACTTGTCTTGGGGCAGCCAATTTACACGAAAGTGTGACAACTTATTGCAGGTGTTTTATTGATTTTTTTGTACAATCCCTTGAATTTAGATAACATTTTAGGATACCACAACACTTGTCAGAATTACTGATTAAACACATGACACATCTTGGTAGAAGGATCTGTTCAACGATAGCAAGGGAGTTAGTTAACAAGAGGTCAACAATGGGTAACACATGGCCATCCCCAATTGTTCTACATTTATTCATCTTTTCGATAACTTGATACTTACTCTAACTTGTTATCAGGGCTCTGTTGGAGGTAGATCAATTAAGTTACTGTACAAATGGAAATTATACAGAAATGTGATACTTTACAGTACAGGCGGTGTTTGACCTTTGTGTAGCATCCAGTTGCTGGATTTTAAACTGTAGATGAAATCAATGGCAGCCCCAGTTTCACACTGGCACAAGATGACATGGAGTTTTACAGGTTGGTTTCATGGCTTGTAGAGACTGGTTTTACATTGAAGCAAAACAAACCTATAGGATTCTCTGTATCATCATAGGGGTATATTCAAATTGTTATAGCAGTGGATTGAAATAATGCCACTGTTTAAAAAATGATGCAATCCCAAGGTCTGAAATCAGATATCCAGAATTATCTTTCATTGTTACTTTCTGTAAAAATGTGAAAAAAAAACTGTTGAAGATTAATATTTTTGTTATTTAAGTGAATTAATAAACACCAATTTTTCTTTATTTTTAAAAGTTTTATTGAAAATATATTATAACAATGAATCTAATATGAATTTGATGTCTCTCATAGATACTTTAAGACAGATTAAATTATTACCCACAAAACTCACAAGGCGAATTGAAAAACAAGTCCAGGACAAAGCAGCTGCCAACGTATTTTAACACCCATCTTTTCATTTGTTAAAGGTTGGCTTCATGAACTGGGGAAGCGTTTGGAATCTCCATACCATAATAATAACAGTCTTGGCGGTCCCTCAATTCGAAGTTCCTATATTGCTTCTCTCTACTTTACACTGAGCAGCCTTACCAGTGTTGGCTTTGGAAACGTCTCAGCCAACACCGATGCAGAGAAGATCTTCTCAATCTGTACTATGCTGATAGGGGGTATGTCAATGTTTTTTCCCAAAATATTGCTAAGTAATAGCATGTATCCCAACATGAGACATCACTTACTGTACCTCCACAAATGGAGAATAATGAAAGCTGTTCTTATTCATGACTTCCACAGTGTGCAATAAATAACAATTTACACATGTTCATCCTTAGAATTAAATGTCCATTGCAAATTAAAAGTAGGTTAAAATGGATTCATTGTAAATCCTTCACTAGAACTGTTTTGGTTTCAAATTCCATTGTGACTTTCAATATATTAAATAACATATTGAATAAAACTCACTTTTCAAATTCACTCCTTACTAAATATACCTACAGTAATCTTATCTAAATCTAATCACTTGTGTACTTTGGATGAATCCTAAATATGTAATAGCTTATACAGGGGAATGTTATGGATAAAATATACATTAGTGTTTTTTTTGTGCAAAATACTTCTCTTTCTAACACACCATCACAAATAGAAGTTTAAGGCAGTCATCATCCAAATAAGACTGTAAGAAGAACAGCAGAAATAATCTTAGTGTAACCTACAGTATTTAAGTACACGTCATCAAGTATTGAACTGGGCTTGCATGTAACCCTTCCTAGAGGCACAAACTCACTGAGTAGAAACCTTCCAGTATTTAACTTTAAATCTTTTTTAAACGTCTCCCTACCATCGTGGAATCTCCTTTGTGTATTTAGTTTTTTTTTAAAAAAACATCCTTAAACGTACAATTCCACTGCCATGAATGAAAGGAACGACCGAAGTTCCAGAACCCCAAACAGAGACCACCAGCCGGAAGTGAATATCAGCTCAGACCGCAGGGTATAGCGTTCTATTGACAAGTATTGGATGGCCACCTAGTTGCAGCGATTAGAGGTTTAAAAATCAGTGTGGGTGTTGAACAGGCTGAATTCCTGAGAAGGGGATTGTAAGAGATTAAACAAAGTACTTTGATTTCTGTCCAAGCGTCCCTCGGGTTTTAATGAACTTTTTTTTTTTTTTAAGAAAAAGCTCTGCACTGGATTCCCTTCATACCACTTCCCAATGTTAACAGAATTCCATATCGATTACTTTGTCCAAAGTGACTTATCAAGGGAGTAACATGCAAAATGTATTCGCTATAAGAATCTGTACCTGTTCCTAACGTGGAGACCTTTTAAACACACTGTATATGAAAATACACAACATTTAAGATCCATTTTACTAGTACACCATATACTGTACACCAAGATACTGCATAAAATAGTTTCCCAGAAGACCCAGTGCTTTTAATATATTTAATTATTACAATTCAAGGCAGCAGTAATTACTGCTTGATAACTGTCCGCTGTGACAATTAGCTGTTCTAAGCCTTAATAATAAAGTGTAAAATTAGATTCCCTATGTTGTGTGGTCCAGTGGTTAAAGAAAAGGACTTGTAATCAGGAGGTCCCCAGTTCAAATCCTGGCTCACTCACTGACTCATTGTGTGACCCTGAGCAAGTCTCTTGCACTCCGTCTTTCTGGTGAGATGTTGTTATAAGTCACTCTGCAGCTGATGCATAGTCACACACCCTAGTCTCTGTAAGTCACCTTGGATAAAGGCGTCTGCTAAATAAACAAATATTAATAATGCCAAATCAAACTGGAATCTTTGCCTACTGTGAAGGGAGCTGGGGGGTTTGTTGTGGAGAAATTTTTTTTTTTTTTTTGGTACAGTGTTGGTGGATTTGTCCATCTTGAGTGTACATAAGCACCTTGGCTTTGAGAAATACTGTATATCTTTAATTAGGTTCAGCATTCTGCTATTGAGATAGTTGCGTTCCTCAAAGCCCCATTCGTAACTCTTACACTGTGCAGGAAGTGAAGTGTCGGTGCAGAAGAGTCCAAACTTTAGGCATTGTTTCCCTTTACTAATTGTTTCTACATATTTAAAATAGTTTTGTAATTTATTATACTGCATGTTACATTATGTATAAATCCCATTGAAAGACTACACTTCTTTAAAGAGCAATAACACACACAAGATGAAACGCATACAGCGCTAGCTCCTGCTGCAAGTTGGGGGACTGGTAAACTAAGGTCCCTACACAAAGAAGTAATGAAGTAAAATAGGATTCATTTCCCAATTTTTTATATACTCCAAGAGCAATTATATGCTGCTAAATCTAAGGTTTGTAAATTACATTCTTGTGCATAAATACTCATTGTTTAATGTAAAAGTGAATTATTCAATGTAGGTATAGTTTTATAAATCCTTACATTATTCTGTATTTAAAAGGTTAAATCTAATTCATTGAAAATAAATACTGTCATTAAGGATTTGAGTATGCAGCAGAATTGTTATTCATATGAAAAACATATTATGTGATATTAAATTACATAAGAACTATTTTGTGACCTAGACCAGTTTCATCGTCAATGGATAACATCCTGTATAATATAAACAACATTTAGTGTTTTTTATTTAACAACTGCAGGTTTCAATACTATAATACATATATTGTGTGCTTTCATTTGTTGACAAATGCAAAAAAAAAAAAAAACATGGTTGTCAACAATGTGTCTACAAATGGTTTGCAAGAACAAAGAAACAATGACTCTATTTAAAAACAACGCAGATGGAAAAGAGAACATGTATAGTACAAAGACAGCAGCATGTGTCAGGTCTTTCAACAACAAATTGAACACAGGGATCTCCATTGTGAAGATCTAGTGGACACACCTGTCTGCAGAGCATGTTTTAATGATGACAAAATAAAGCCTTTGCCAACTGTCAGAATATTAATGGAATAGAAGCAGTAAAGCATGACACAGAATGTTACTGGCATATGTAACAGGGCAGAGGCTGGGCACAAACCGGCAACCCCGCGCACCACAAGTGAGTGTCTAAACCACAATGCAAAAGAGCCAGGATCCGTAATGGCAGTGTATCACACAACACTGCCCTTTACACATATAAGCAATAAAGCATGACCCATTAGGCCTTCCCATTGTACTTTGATGCGTTACGCTCATCTATTTAATGCAGGCTTTTATTCAAATTGTTCTGGTAAACGAGTATATCCAGTTTACCGGCTGTATAATCTATCTTGTCTGGTACTTTTAGTAAAATAGATTTTTTTCAGACATTTTTATACTAAATTCACTTTTTGTAGAAAGAAACTCTTTTATCTGTTTTGAAAGTAATAAACATTAACATTGACAGAGCTACAATACCAACAGCAAAAGTGTTTTATGGACAGTATGTTGAACAAAAAAGCCACACACCTTAACACTGCTCACACCACAGACACCACTCACACCACTCACCACTCACTCCTCACTCACACCACCACTCACACCACCACACACCACTCCCTCACACCACACACACCACTGACACCACACACACACCACTGACACCACTCACTCACACCACACACACCGCTCACACCATACACACCACTCACAACACACACACCGCTCACATCACACACACCACACACACCACTCACATCACACACACCACACAAACCACACACACCACTCACACCACACATACCACTCACTCACACCACCACACACACCACTCACACCACACACACCACTTACTCACACAGACCACACACACCACTCACACCACACACACCACTCACACCACACACACCACACACACTGCTCACACCTTAACACTGCTCACACCACACACACCACTCACACCACACACTCCACTCACTCACACCACCACACACACCACACACACAACTCACACCACACACACCGCTCACACCACACACACCGCTCACATCACACACACCACTCACATCACACACACCGCTCACACTGCTCACACCACTCACACCACACACACCACACACACCACTCACACAACTCACACCACACACACCACTCACACCACACACACCACATACACCACACTCACACCACCACTCACACCACTGACACCACTCACTCACACCACACACACCACACACACACCACTGACACCACTCACTTACACCACCACACACACCACTCACTCACACCACCACACACACCACTCACACCACACACCACTCACTCACACCACACACACCGCTCACACCTTAACACTGCTCACACCACTCACACCACACACACCACTCACTCACACCACTCACACCACACACTCCACTCACTCACACCACCAAACACACCGCTCACACCACACACACCGCTCACATCACTCACACCACACACACCGCTCACACCACACACACCGCTCACATCACACACACCGCTCACATCACACACACCACACACACCACACACACCACTCACTCACACCACTCGCACCACACACACCACTCACTCATGCCACACACACCACTCACTCACACCACCACACACACCACACACACCACTCACTCACACACACTACACACACCACTCACTCCACTCACACCACACACACCACACACACCACACACACCACTCACTCACACCACCACACACACCACACACACCACTCACACCGCTCACATCACACACACCACTCACACCACTCACACCACACAGACCACACACACCACACACACCACTCACTCACACCACCACACACACCACACACACCACATACACCACACTCACACCACCACTCACACCACACACACCGCTCACACCTTAACACTGCTCACACCACTCACACCACACAGACCACACACACCACACACACCACTCACTCACACCACCACACACACCACACACACCACATACACCACACTCACACCACCACTCACACCACACACACCGCTCACACCTTAACACTGCTCACACCACACACACCACTCACACCACACACCACTCACACCACCGCTCACACCACACACACCACTCACACCACTCACACCACCACTCACACCACACACACCACTCACGCCACCACACACACCACACACACCACTCACACCACACACACACCACTGACACCACTCACTCACACCACACACACCGCTCACACCATACACACCACTCACACCACACACACCGCTCACATCACTCACACCACACACACCACTCACTCACACCACCACACACACCACTCACACCACACACACCACTCACTCACACCACCACACACACCACTCACACCACACACCACTCACTCACACCACTCACTCACACCACTCACACCACACACACCGCTTACACCTTAACACTGCTCACACCACACATACCACTCACACCACCACACACACCACTCACACCACACACACAACTCACACCACACACACAACTCACACCTCACACACCGCTCACATCACACACACCACTCACACCACACACACTGCTCACATCACACACACCACTCACATCACACACACCGCTCACACCACACACACCGCTCACACCACACACACCACTCACTCACACCACACACACCACTCACTCACACCACACACGACTCACTCACACCACTCACACCACACACACCACTCACACCGCACACACCACTCACTCACACACACCACACACACCACTCACTCCACTCACACCACACACACCACTCATTCACACCACCACACACACCACTCACACCACACACACCACTCACACCCCCACACACACCACACACACCACTCACTCACACACCACACACACCATTCACTCAC
This sequence comes from Acipenser ruthenus, assembly GCF_902713425.1. Lineage (NCBI taxonomy): Eukaryota > Metazoa > Chordata > Actinopteri > Acipenseriformes > Acipenseridae > Acipenser > Acipenser ruthenus. The sequence goes on along the minus strand of NC_081192.1, from coordinate 5,227,858 downwards.
ACAACACACACCACACACATCACTCACACCACAAACACCACACACACCACTCACTCACACCACTCACACACACCACACACATCACTTACACCACACACACCACTCACAACACTCACTTACCATTAAAACAACTGGAGTTTCTCAGTGTAAAAAGCAGAGGAGCTAGGCATTTTGGAAGATGTGTCAATATTAAATCTTTTCCAACTGTGTCTTTGAATATTATTATTATTATTATTATTATTATTATTATTATTATTATTATTGTGTATGTATTTATTTATTAGCAGACACCCTTATCCAGGGCGACTTACAGTTGTTGCAAAGTATCACATTACAGATAATAGCGTTATAAAATACAATAAAATCAGTAGTAAGAGGAAATTCAAATGAGAAAAGATAAAAAAAATATGGTAAATAATAAGCAAGTAGTAAATACAATAAATGGATAAGAGCGATTTGAAATAAGAGCAGTTACAAAAAAATGTGAATACAGATAGCTTTAAGAGTAAAATCAAGTACAAGATACAGAAAGCATAATTATGATTGAGAGCAGTAGTAGAATACAGCAAAGTGTGGAGCAGTTCAGTGCAAGTACAAGATGATGGAAGTACTGATACAGGTGGGTGCCATATAGTCCAGTTCAGTCGAGAGTTGTTTTAAGTAAAGTTCAAGTATATTATACTTGAATGTCCATTGGGTAACATTTATTATAGTGGGGATGGCCTGAATAAAACACAGATAAGGCAATTTTGTGTATGCTGTGAATACATGTAAACATAAGAAAGAAGCTTGGGTTTGGTGATTTACTCTTTTTATTCTTCCCCTGTCCCCAGCATTGATGCACGCACTGGTGTTTGGCAATGTGACTGCTATCATACAGCGCATGTACTCCAGATGGTCCCTCTATCACACCAGAACAAAGGATCTGAAAGACTTCATTCGGGTCCATCACCTGCCACAGCAGCTGAAACAAAGAATGCTGGAATATTTCCAAACAACCTGGTCTGTCAATAATGGAATAGATGCTAATGAGGTATCTCCAAACAGTTCCCTTCATTTGGCATTAAAAAATCTACCACTATATCCTGTAACCCTACGTTAGAGTACCCTTTAAGCAAAGGCAGGTATGTTTCAGATACTGCTAACATTACTGTGTGATAGCTGTCAATTTATTTTAAAAAAAGTTAAAAAACAATACGAATTTCAGAGCTTATTACTCCAAAGTGTTGGCCACAACTGCTGTTTAGTATAATATAGTATAGACCAGTACAATAGTCAAATTTGAAATAACACTTAAAACTCAGAACTTAGCATACCTATGAGACATTCAACACAGCCCTATAACAACATTTATTGAAAATGAACAGGCATATACATTAAAAACTCATGTGACACATAGGCGTAGATGTACTAAGATGGGCCAGTCGCAGTGCAAACATACCGCAATTTGCATTTTTGTTACAACAATTCGCAAAGTGCACATTTTGTTGTATGTACTAAGAAAAAATATGTTAATGAAGAGAGCCGCAGTATACTCATTTAAGTATTATTTGCGTCATCTTAGCGAGATCTCTACATTTTTTTCAAATAAAATAGCGTCAGTTGAGTTGTGGTTTGTTGCAGCAGACAAAGGATAACGTCTATACATGCAAGGGTGCAAGAATCAAAATACCATTGTTTTTGTTAAATGTAAACGTCACCTGTACAATGCATTCTGATCCGTCTTCATTTTACCTATTTTAATACTGTTTTATATATAATGAAAGGCAGTTTAATCCCATCAGATTCTATAGTGGGGTCCCCACCTTCACCACCAAAAAGCTTTTCATAATCATACAGTAGCCCCTCGCTAAACCGGACATGTTTGTCTGTCATAAGGAGGTGTCGGGTTTAAATACAATACAATAAAATCACACACACATACATTTACAGTTCCTGATGTATTTTAAATATAAATCTGTACAGTAGGCCTATACAGTATACAGTACAGTAGTAAAATCAAATGAATACCTAGCGCACTTTCATTTTACTTTAGCCTACTGGCAACACAAAATAAATCATGCTGCTGCATCCTACGCATTGGTGTACAATGCGAATAAAAGATTATTTTAAATTGAAACTAAATGATTTTAGTTTTTTTTTTAAATGTTATTTTAATTATTCTTATTTTAACTTGGTCTACTTAGTAGCCTAGACAATTAACACACAATAGATCATGGTCCTATACAGATGCTCAGAATGAGCTGGAGGGGTTAGTGGCACATGTGTGCAGTCTATTACTCCCAACATGCTGGAAAAACCAGAAATGTCATAGAAATGTGATTTCAAGGCTTGTAAGTACACCCTGACTTTAATGAAAATTAGGGACTTGGGTGTTCTTCTAAAAAATACATTGAGCACAACTGGTAACACACGAGAAAAAGCGGACTGGGAAATGCCAGCAACAATTGCGACTGTTTAAAACATGCTTTCAGAAGTTCTTAACAAATTGATGCAATTGTGTCGCAATTGCCCACAGCTTTAGTACATCTCATTACAATACTTTTGATCCCTCATTTGCACTATCGCCACCCTGTTTTTGCAAATTTCTGCAGGAACGCCCAGAATTACATATTCATTTAAGACTAAAGCGCAAATAAGAACTGCGGCTGCAAAGCATTAGTTAAAATGATGCCAACAGCGTTGCATTTGTTTAGTACATTTTACCTACACTTCTGACTGGTTTGCATGTGGTTTGCAACGATTGCGACAGGCGCAACACTTTAGTACATGTACCCCAGAGAGTAAGTTACTCAATGGCCCAAAACCTTATCTGGAATGCTGTTGGTAGTAGGTTTTGAAAGTAGGTACTAATCCACTTATCTTTTGAATAATGTTTCATGAAAACAATTCCAGTGTATTATGTGTCGTCTTCTTCTTTTGTTTGCTCGAAGCTGTTAAAGGATTTCCCAGATGAATTGCACTCAGACATTACTATGCACTTGAATAAGGAGATTCTGCAGCTGTCCCTGTTTGAGTCTGCGAGCCGCGGCTGCCTCCGGTCCTTGTCATTGCACATCAAAACCTCTTTCTGTGCTCCTGGGGAGTACCTCCTGCGGCAGGGAGATGCTCTGCAGGCTGTCTTCTTTGTCTGCTCAGGTTCCATGGAGGTGCTCAAAGATGACATGGTCCTGGCAATTCTTGGTAGGTGAGCCCTAAATATCTTGCGGAAATATTATCTTGCATTGTCCTGTTAGTTTTTTTAGATCCAGTCCATAGCTTTATAAACTGCAATCAAATCATCTTGAGATAAAACTATAGAAAGTGTGGATTGGGTGGGTATGAGGTGGAAGCTTGAATTAACACTGCCATATATCCGACAAATAATGTGTGTCATGAAGCAAACATTTACACAAAATGTATTTTTCAATGTCTGAACACACCCTTACATGTGAAACGCCTCAATAATGGAACAACAAAAATAGCACTGCTGAGAGGTGACACTCATTAATGAAGCCTATTCTGAAACCATTGAGAGGTGACACTCATAAATGAAGCCTATTCTGAAACCATTGAGAGGTGACACTCATTAATGACGCCTATTCTGAAACCATTGAGAGGTGACACTAATTAATGAAGCCTATTCTGAAACTATTAAGAGGCGACTCTAATTAATGAAGCCTATTCTGAAACCATTGAGAGGTGACACTCATTAATGACGCCTATTCTGAAACCATTGAGGTGACACTCATTAATGAAGCCTATTCTGAAACCATTGAGAGGTGACACCCATTAATGAAGCCTATTCTTAAACCATTGAGAGGTGACACTCATTAATGAAGCCTATTATGAAACCATTGAGAGGTGACACTCATTAATGAAGCCTATTATGAAACCATTGAGAGGTGACACTCATTAATGAAGCCTATTCTGAAACCACCATTTACTCTTTCAGTGGGATGCAATGGTTATTTCAAACAAACAAAGGTAAATAAATAAGTAAAATTGAAAAAGCTGTAGTGACAATGGCTTTGCTGTGATATGTTCCTCAGTAATAGTGGAAGCCCTTATTCAGATAATTCACTCCCGAGTTTCATTATTACCTAGTAACACTCCACAGCAAAGCGATTATCCCTTACTTAAACCTTAAACATAAATGTTATGATGCATTTGATTCAACCCATTAAATCTAACATCTTAGTAACATAAACATTAATGTCAATGTCTTGGAAAGATTAGACATTTTTTGATGTTTTTCTGCAAATTCTGCTGATGCTCTTGACATGATGAAGGATTATTGAAATTGTGCCAGTACTTGAATCGTGCTAGTTTCTAAGGAAAAGTGAAGTGTCATTGGGGACTTCTCTATTTGTAATACTGCACCTTGTTCTTATAATTGAACTACACTGTAGCTCTCCAGCCTAACTTCCTACAGTATTGGATACCTGTGTGTAAATTAATTTGTTCAATTTTGAATTCGATATCAAGAATCACAGCTTTCTTATTTTATTTACAGATTGTGTTTATTCATTACGTTTAATAGCAACATATTAAAATAATGTGTTTTTAAAGTATTGTTTTATTTATGAATACAACCAACTGGAAGCTCTCCTAGACTGTTGTTAAATAAAGAACAGCTTCATGAAGTAGCTCTGAATGTCATTTTCACAATGCTTTTTCACGTCGTTTTTATGCTGTTTGCAACCATTCTGTGTTTCTGCGTGGTTTTTGGTTTCGTTGCTCAAATGTTGAGTAATTCTCTTTTTAGACAGATATGTTTTATATACAGATATCAATTTCTGATGACATTTTATTCATACATGTGAATATCTGCCCCTTTTTTATATACAGAAATACATATTTGATATAAAGGTGACAATTATTAACATCAGTAAAAAAAGAGAGCTAATTAAGAGAAAAATCTTATATTTTATACAGATCAAATCAGCCCAAGTTATACAAAGTTTCTAAAAAAAGAATCAATAGCTGCTACACTGAGGGCCATCAGATAAATGCTTGTCATAAATGTCCCTTTCCATTCTGTGACTTGAAGCATTAGTATATATCTGTGTAGAATCACCTACAGCTTTTGACTCCAAAGTCACTGAATTGCTGCAAATTGACCTTAGTAAATGGAAGGGGAATGAAGTTGAAGTATTGCATGTAATTTCCTGACAGAAACTCCTGGCTCACTGATTTGTATTGTACTGCAAAGTATAAAACACTGATATGATTTCTTTAAATCATTTCAAAGGAAAAGGAGACCTAATTGGAGCCAACCTTTCGATTAATGACCGAGTGATAAAAACCAATGCAGACGTCAAAGCTTTGACTTACTGTGACCTGCAGTGCATTAACCTGAAAGGACTTTATGAGGTGCTGGACCTGTACCCTGAGTATGCACACAAGTTTGTGGAGGACATTCAGCAGGACCTCACCTACAACCTACGAGAAGGACATGAAACTGATGTGAGTGCCTGCCTTCTTTTTTAACATTAAAAGCAAAGGTTTCCATGAGGTTTCCATGAGCTTTTGCTCATAGGGATCCTATTTATTTGAGGTACAATCATTCCCAACAGCTTACAGCATAAACTGCATCAGTTATTTCAAAGTATTCACCAGTTGGGAAAGCGCAGTTTATTTGTGTTTATAGAACACGTGTTAAAAGATTTAGCGTTGAATTACTTACAGAGTGAATCACTTTTTTTTGGTATCACTCATTTTGGTATTTACTGTATCTTGGATTAATTTGAATCTAAAGACAGAATGACTAGACACACTACAGAATGACTAGACACACTGCAGAATGACTAGACACACTACAGAATGACTAGACACACTGCAGAATGACTAGACACACTGCAGAATGACTAGACACACTGCAGAATGACTAGACACACTGCAGAATGACTAGACACACTGCAGAATAGACACACTGCAGAATGACTAGACACATTGCATTGTTGTGCTGTGTTTTTAATTCACTAATGAGGGGGCTCGTCATTTATTCGACCGTCAGTACCCCAGTACCGTCACTACGCTACGTTATTAATTGTAGCTAAGGATGGTTCATTTACACCTTCACTTATTTCAATTTAGGGGCAAGTTTGAAATCCCGTTCTGTCTCACAGCATCTGGTTAATCTGGAGCCACATGGTAACCCTACGTTACACTACGCTACGTTATGTTATGATATGCTATGTTACACTATGCTACATTACGTTACAGTACGCTATGTTACACTACGCTACATTATGTTACTCTACTCTGTTATGCTACGCTACGTTACACTACGCCAGTGGTTTTCAAACTGGGGTACGCAAGCTCTCGTGAAGGGGTACGCGAGAAAAATCCTGTAATGGCGGACAACGCATTTTTTTACCATGTTGTACTACTTTGAAATCAAATCAACAATGTTGAATCTCCTTTCAAATAAAACCACAGCTGTACTGGTGTATGTTTCCTTTCTGTTGGGCACGGTTATCTCTATGAATACAGCTGGCTGTTGACAGTGAGTGAGCGTTGAGCGCACACATGGCTAACTTACATATTTAAATAGCAAGGCGGTGGTGACTGCAGTTTGTTGGCTAAAAAAAAAAATCAAAAAAAGAAACTCAAATATTGTCATTGTATGATGTTGCTTCTTTTAAAAATGTGTAGTATTTACTAGGTATGTTTACTTTCTGGAGTTTAAATGTTCAGTGTTAGAAGTTTAACCAGTTCAGCCTTTTACCTACCTTTACGTTTTTAAATAACCATATTATTGAGTTGAGCAGGCAGCTGGGCCGCCCTACTTCAGACAGTGAAGTCACTCGCTTGTTCTGCACTGGAGCTGGAGCGACACGACTGTTATCTTTACTTGCAATGCTTTTATGCAGTGTTAGACTGGGGGCTGGACTCACGTGGACGCGGTCCACTTACTTTTTTGGAAGGGAGGACTCAGTCCACCCACTGTTTTTGGTGAAACAGCATTTTTCACACTCGCCATTGTTATATATCTTGAATAGTAGCCTGTTTTATTTCTCCCCAATACTTCATCATTTAATGTTCCCGACGCAGCTTTTCCTTGTATTCCGTGTGCGTCTGCTCTCTGGAGCACACGCAGTCACTGGAGTCTTTGTACTGAAATTGACAGACGGCACCGTGAACTGAAATTGACATGACAACTGTTTGGGGCAAAACAATTTTTTATTTTTTTTTGTAAAGAATGTTATCACATGATAATAACGTGCTGAGTCAGTTAAGACATTTCTAAAGTAAACTAAAAAATTCGCATAACAGCTAACCTTGCTTTTATTTTCTTCCAAAACTGCCTCCATCATCGATCCTGCGTTCCTAGCAAGATCTCTCAATTTGCTGAAAGTAATCATGAAAGGTTATAATATAGTGAAAGTTATTTAATATCATATCAGTGTTTAATAAGACAATGCACACCTGTTTGTACTAGGCTATAATATAAAGCCTTCTGTTCTTTATTATATTGCATACATTGTGTCATGTTATTTTTTTATTTCTAATCTGCTATTTTGTCCGATTTGTAATATATATTTTTTAATTATGCATTCTGTTTGCTTGTTTCTTATTTCAGTGATCTGTGATGTCTGTATGTGATATGTAGTACTATATTGCATGTAAAAAGGGCACAGGTGTTTGGCTGTTGCTACTTTTTATTTGTGATCTGCAGTTGCATGGTCTTTTTTTTACGGCTTTTTCTTTGTAAGAGCTTTAAGATCCTTAAAAAAAAGAAACAAGGACCAGGGGTCACAAATGGAGATTAGATAAAGGGGCATTCAGAACAGAAGATAGGAGGCACGTTTTTAAACAGAGAATTGTGAGGGTCTGGAACCAACTCCCCAGTAATGTTGTTGAAGCTGACACCCTGGGATCCTTCAAGAAGCTGCTTGATGAGATTCTGGGATCAATAAGCTACTAACAACCAAACGAGCAAGATGGGCTGAATGGCCTCCTATCTGACATAAAGGTTATGGAGCAATCTAGGTACTTTACCTAGATTGCTCCAGTAAAAACCCAACTGTATAAATGTGTAATTGTATGTGTAAAATAATGTGAATTCTTGTAACAACTGTAAGTCGCCCTGGATAAGGGCGTCTGCTAAGATATAAATAATAATAATAATAATGATGACAGTTGTTGTTATTATTATTATTATTATTATCAGGAAGGATGTTCTTCCTTACAGTGAATTTGTGACGTCAAGGCCTTGTTATTTGCCTCTCTCGATAATATATCGTTGCTCTCCGGTTTTATTATTATTAGTTTATTTAGCAGACGCCTTTATCCAAGGCGACTTACAGAGACTAGGGTGTGTGAACTATGCATCAGCTGCAGAGTCACTTACAACAACGTCTCACCCGAAAGACAGAGCACAAGGAGGTTAAGTGACTTGCTCAGGGTCACACAATGAGTCAGTGGCTGAGGTGGGATTTGAACCGGGGACCTCCTGGTTACAAGCCCTTTTCTTTAACCACTGGACCACACAGCCTCCTTTTAAATAATCATTGTGTAATCCTAACATTTTTTAAAACATTGTCAGACATGTTATTGTAAATGTTTAAACACTTTTCTTTGGGACCAGTTAGGAGATGTGAATAGTCAGATTGTTTTCCAAATGATTTCATGATGTGGGCATAACAGGCTTTAACATTTTTGAAAGTCCAGTGTTGGACCGAATATAGCCTGCAGCTGAAAAAATATTTCTCAAGAACAGGCAAGGATAGGCCTCCTGGTTTAGAGAGGGAGTGTCTCCTTTTCTTTATTCTGGGCTGGGAACCCTCCATAGACAATCTACCCAGCAGTGAGATTGGCAGCATTTTCCAGTTTAGCAGGTGCTACCATTAGTTCTAATTATTATACGACTTACTGGTAGCCTAAAACAGTTCCAATCTTCACATAATATAATTCTTTACATGCCCATTTACACTTTCCCATCCAAATAACAGTGTGATTTTTCATGGAACCCGGCTCCCCAGTTATGAATATTGTCATCTTTTTAGGTGTAAAATTGACTGCACTGACACTGGAAATGCCCCTGGACCCCTGGGGGCCTATAGGTCCCAGACCCCTTGCACAAAGGAAAACGAGCACCGTTGGTCCACATGGCGTAACCAGACAGAGTCCACTCACTATTTTCTGTAGGAGTCTAACCCTGCTTTTATGTGTTTTTTTTATTATTATTTAATTCGTTGAAGAACTCCTTTGTCATGTGAGTGCATTACCCTATGCCTCCACACTGGCAATTATTAATAAAAGCAAAAGCACGATATTATTATTATTATTATTATTATTATTATTATTATTATTATTATTATAAAAATGAATACTGGGATTTAGAAAAAAAATAAATCCCAAAATCCAAGGATTGGGAAAAGTGTCTGGAATTGGATTCCCTACTCCAGACCTATTGAGTGTGTTCATCTCATACAGCGAGTGCCCATCAACAAGCTTTACTGGTCTCACAGCTGATTAACACAAACAGACGACTGCACTAAACACTTTAACACGTAAGCATTTTGCTAAAAGTCATTTCGGACTGCCTGATATAAATATCTCCTTTCTACTTTCAATAAATTAGCTCTTGGACATATTCACTTCAAACCAATGTGCTTATTATGGCTAGAATCGATACCGCACAAGACACACACAGCCTTTTACAGTGTCCCTGCAAAGTGTTCAACGATAAAATCCGAGTTCAATTAAAAAAAAAAAAAATCAGTTTTCTCTCTACACGTTTGCATTTGTTTGAAGAAATGCATGACTTGTTTACAATTGCTTTTTAAAATTTTGTTTGGAACCTTAGTTTTGTTTTTCAAAAGCATAACCTGTTTTTGGACATAGCATTTTTAGTTGGTGCATTTGCACTGTTGATAACTAATAACATTTTATTTTGTTAGTATTTAACAGCAGTTTTCCATTTACAGCACTTAATCTAACAATTAGAAAAGACCATTATGTTTTCCTGTTTTCATAGGTATATTATGACTGCGGGTCTACTTAAATCGCTGATAATTTACATGTTTTTTCCCAGGTAGGTTATGGAATAAAATTAGGATTTCGTTGACCTGTTTAAACATTAAATAAACTTAAGTAGATAATATTTTAGAGCACTATAAAACCCTAAAAATAGTGGTACTTGCTTCCTTACTAAACGGAGTGCTGTCATTTGTTGAAGGCAAGCATGCTGTTGCTGTCGACATTCTCTGTCTGTGGTGTGAAAACTTGCCCATACATTCATGCATGTCAAGTCTCAAGGTTTACCCATGAAACACACGGTTTTTCACAATGTTGAGAGTCTCACGGCCGTGCAATGGATTCTCAAGTTTGTGCATAAGTTTGTTATTGTTTGCGAAGCTGCAAAACCCTTTATACATGATACAGCGGTAAATCCCATACAACTGTCCAAGCGTATTATTTCATTTTGGGGGAGTGGGAGGGGGACGGGGGACGGGGCGGGCTCACCATGAAGAGGTGTACATTACCATTCTATATTCCAGTAGCTGCTACGCAAACTCCCCCCCTTACTCCAATGATAGAATTGCCTTGTTGTCTCAAACTGACGGGTTGTCTGTGCGAGTCTTCTATGTTTCTGTACACAACACGTCATTACTCGGAGAGAGTCGGAGAGGCTGTCAGAATGTCCCTGTGTCGTTCACGCAGAAATTACCACAGAAATAAGAGAAATGGACATCAATGAAAATGTCATTATTAAAGTCGAAAAATATAATGTTATTTATGATGCCAGTGTCAGTGGTTATAAAGACAATAAAAAGAAATAGGCCATATGGTAAGAAATAACAGAACAATTGGAAATTGATGGTATGTCTCTCTCTCTCTCTCTTTATTTCACCTTAATTTTAGTCGAAGTGACAGGAAGTGCCACACACTGGTTTCGTATTTCTGTAAAATGAGGCTTCTTTGTTTTAATAATGTTGACCAATAATAATAATCACATTCACACACTACTAACTGAAGATTTTGATAAAACTGAAAATCAATAAAAAATATATTAAACTAATTCTCAGTATTTACAAAGAAATGTGTAGATGTATTGTTTTTTAATGTTTTACATGGTAAACCAGATCACATAAAACATTCACTGTTAAATGTCATTTTTTAGTGTGTGGTGTACCAAGTATTACTTTGTTTTATTTATTTTATTTCATCTCCACAAAAGGAGCAAAAGCAGACAGTATTTTCTGTTCATGACTAGCTACAGTTGTGTTTTTTTTATGTACTCGTGCTGTATTTGTGTCATTTGCTTCGCTCACAGTGTGCGTAGTCCATAAGTCTAGGTCAGTGGCATAGCTGTCAGCCATATGCAAAAATCTTGATCCGTCACCAGCACTACCCCCACAGACAAAATCTAGGTTTTTCATCAGTCTCAAGATTTTTCAGCAGGGGTCTCACTGGTATGAACACTTAGGGGTTGACATGTCATTGTACATGTCATTGAAAGAGAACATGCCTATTTGGGTCTAAAATTCTAACTTCGTTAAAAAAGTAAGCAGCAGGCTGTCTGAAGCGAGGTGGCTGTGCTCGATCGTACCCGCAGTACTGATTTAACTTGGCTACAACCGACAGAAATACTTTTTGTCTGCTCTGACATTCAAGTTTGTTTCCTGAAAGCTATTGTTTGTTTTACGTTCTGTTTAGCAGCCTCTCGTTTGATGTGTGATTCTGAAGCTAAATAGCGATCGATCGTATTTTCTCCAAAGTCACATTACAGGATGTGCAAAACAATTTACCTCCATCTGCATGTAAAGTTTCTTCGGGAAATGTCTTGACATGGTCCTCAGCTAAAATATATTTTGCTTTTTTTTTCTTTGTCGTCCATTTTTGGTATTTTACCTACAACGCTGAAAACTAGATTTTAGCAACCTAAATCAAAATAACAATGCAACACTGACCTTGTCCCACCTCTTACTGTACAGCACAGGTCACAGAAAAGCCAGTACAGACACACTGATAGATTAAAACATTGTTGTCAGAAAACAAGAAAGTGAACCACTTTTTTAAATGTTATTTGTCTAAGGATGGTTCATTGCATACTAGTCCGGTATGCACTGACCCCTAAAAGACGTGAATTTCGTGGTGATCCCTCAATTTCCTGATTTCCACGAAATCCTGAATTAGGTAGACCCCTAATTATGACCCTAAATCAGATGGGGTACGCGGTAGACTACATTATTTGGAAGGGGGTACGGGGCCTAAAAAGTTTGAAAACCACTGCACTACGCTACTCTGTGTTACGCTACTATTAACTAATTTTGCTGCACAAAGTCGAATAATACCTGCTGAATACGTTAGCATATTGAATTACATATCGCTTTGTAGTTTTCCATATCCTTTACCAAAAACGCTACACTACACTACGTTATGTTACGCTACTCTACGTTACACTACGCTACATTACGCTACTCTATGTTACGCTACTATATGTTACGCTACTCTATGTTACGCTACGTTACACTATGCTACGCTACATTACGCTACTCTATGTTACACTACTCTATGTTACGCTACTCTGTTACGCTACGTTACACTATGCTACGCTACGTTACGCTACTCTGTTACACTATGTTAAACTACACTACATTACTCTACATTACACTACTCTATGTTACACTTCTCTACGTTACACTACGCTAAATTACGCTACGCTACGTTACACTTCGCTATGTTGCTATGTTACACTACGCTACATTACGTTACACTACGCTACTCTGTTACGCTTCTCTACGTTACACTATGTTACATTGCGCTACGCTACGTTACACTACGATAATTCATTCTACGTTACACTACACTATATTGCACTACGCTATGCTATGTTACGCTACTCTATGTTACACTACGCTACGCTATGTTACACTACTCAATGTTACACTATGCTACTCTATGTTACGCTACTCTATGTTACACTACGCTACTCTATGTTACGCTACTCTATGTTACACTACACTACTCTATGTTACGCTATGCTACGTTATACTATGTAACGTTATGCTATATAACGTTATGCTATGCTAAATTATGCTAAGTTACTTTACATAAATTGCACATTTAGTTTTGGATTTGTTTTTTTTTGTTTTTTTTTAAAAAGCTATTACCTCTATTTTTCAGTACAGATTATCTTGGAAAGTGAAATCTCAGTGGTGTTTGTGTCTTCCATGAGTGATTGAAAAATAAACAAATACATAAAAGAGATAATAGATTAAACTATGTTGATTGAAAAAGTAATCAATCAATTAAAATATCTGTTAATTGATTTATTAGTTAATCAATTTCAGTAGGTATGGTGTAATTGAGGAAAGAAAATAAACAAGGGAGAGCGATCTCTCTGCAAACTAGGTGCTTGCATCTCAGTACACTAGTCCTGAACAAACAACTAATAAATAACTAAATAATACTGTGGATAACACCATTCACTTTGTACCCCTAAGAAATCTAGGACACTTCATGTCAATTGTGTGTGTGTGTGTGTGTGTGTGTGTGTGTGTGTGTGTGTGTGTGTGAATGCAAGATTGGCAGGGATTGGGGATCTGTCCCTACCAGCAACCACAGGTATGGCCATTCCCCAATTAGGTAATTTAGTGCTATTTGGAGAGTGGCCACATGTATTTAAGGGAGGAGAAATTGTGTGTGTGTGTGTGTGTGTCTGTCTGTCTGTCTGTCTGTCTGTCTGTCTGTCTGTCTGTCTGTCTGTCTCTCTCTCTCTCTCTCTCTCTCTCTCTCTCTCTCTCTCTCTCTCTCTCTCTCTCTCTCTCTCTCTCTCTCTCTCTGTGTCTTTGCCCATCTCAGTCTCTGTGTGTGTCTCTGTGAGTGAGTGAAGGAAGGAAGGCAAATGCACAGCCTGACATTAGTGTTTGTGGTCAATTTTATTTTGGCCCTGTTTGTTTGTTTCAGATGCATTTGTGTTCCTTTAATAAATGTGTGCAACAGCGTTTTAAACTGTATCCGAGTCTCATTCCTGATGCTATCCTGCCACACAGCTGATGTCAGTTTGCAAAGAAAAAGCAGAGTTGTAATTGTAGCTTGCTTTATAGAATGGATTCTTGTAATAGCAGATTGTACATTGCAAATTGGACCATTATTGTACAATGCCAGTGGCACATGCTTCACCATGATGGAAGTCTGTGGATAGGTGTGAAGTCATTGTTGTTGTCCTCTCTTTGTTATTTGCCCACATAGGAGTTGCACAAAGCAAATAATCACTTTATAATTCAGTTTTACATGAAATTGCTATTCGTTAATTGTAAAATATTTAATTATTTGTGAGGTTTACTGTAGAATGAAAGCTCCTGTCATGCTGCAGTACTGCATTTTAAATTTAAATAGGTTCCCCCTTCAGTGTTATAGCTCTCAGGATGCTTTGTTAGTGAAGCAGATGCTATTTAAATGCGGCTGTGGTTTTGATACATTGGGTTATTAGGCTAATGTGGTCACACTCAGCTCTGAATATGTGAGGATTTGAGATCTTAGCATGTGAATGTAGAAGAAGAAAAGGGTTGTTTCCGCAGGTCATTATCTATGATAATAAGGTCCCTAGAGCTGTATTTTAATCATCATCTTAAGACTGAGAGAACCCATTAATAAAACAAGTCTAATTTCATCAGGCCATTTACAGTATCGTGTAGCAGTAACAGTCTTTACAGGATGCATTTACCCTCCCCCTCATAAAAGTACTTACTGAAATCATTAAAACTACAAGCACTGCAAAGATCTGTGAACACGCCGAATTAGGCAATTAAGCAGTGTTTGTGTTTGACTTGCATTTGAAGGACAACGCTCCTATTCCATACTGTTATAAGGAATGTTTTGTTTAATTAATTTTGAATAATTAAATCAAGTTAGCAATTTGTGAAAACTCTTTCAGCAATTTTATTTTATACTGGTTTTCTATTTCAATTTTCTTTTTCCTAACAATAAATGTTAGCATTTGTGCGAGATTCAGGGGGCGGGCATAGGGGGTGCTTAATTAATGTCTATCATTATTAACTCTCTATTTAAAGCACAGTCTTATGCACTTCCCCTGTCTAGCGTTTTCGTTTTGTCCTCCTCCTTCTTCTACATGCCTTTGCATCGGTCTCCTCTGGGGGGCAAATGAGTCTCACTTTCCCGACCTCAGGTCTGCTTCAGTGACCTCGTCCTCGCTCTGGGGGGTTCTCGCCGCTGTGAGTCAGAGGGGACGCCCGACCACACTATCCTGTCGCAGCTCATGCGCTAATCTTACCTTATCACCCAAGGCTCTGTTCTATTTCCCTCGGGACGTGGCCCGCTTTACACTCTCAGTGCCGAGTCCCAGACTAACCCATCTCTCTTTGTTCCAGGTTCCCTGCGGGATGCCTCTCTGTTCCCGGCTTTGGAGGCCTGTGCCTCACCTCGTCCGAGGGGAGCACCAGATCAGTCAGGGAACCCTTTTCTATCTCTCCTTTCAGGTCCTGATTCATCAGACTTTCCTTTGCCCCGAGAAGTGCCTCTGCCGAGTTAGAGCCCTTTTATGTGTTTTCAGATACTCGAGGCTTCAGCCTTCGACCAAGTCCGGTCCTACATAAAGGCGGCTCATCGGTCGGGGATCTCTTCCTATCCTAACTTCAAGTCCGGGCCCCTCTAAACCCGCCTCTAAGTCCGGGCCATCGGTTCGCCTTCTATCCTAAGTCCGGGCTCTCTTTGTCTGCCTCTGTCCCACTAACAAGCTTGTTTCTGCTTCCTCTATTCTATCCTTACAGCCTCAAAAAACGCCCCGTGAATTAATGATACTGGAGATTATTATGTATGTTCTTGAGGATGCTATGGACATTTATTACAAGAACGTACTTTCATCTGATGGATGAAGGTTTTATCAGGGTACATGCTTGTTTGATTTACAAACATGAAACTAGGATTTTTTTAAAAAAATTTGAAAGCTTTAATGGACATAGAAACATACATGTTTATTATACTGTAAACAACCAGGGTTTCTCGAGAGTTCAGTGGAATGGTACTGTAGGTATTTCAGTCCAGGATAGACCCCAGATGGAACCTCTTGTTTGCAAGGGTGTCCCAGAGGACTACAGGCAGGTTACAATTCGCATTTGTTCATGTGTGCAATAAACATGTGCTAAAATCATGCTGAATAAAGTTAAAAACACTGACAGGATATTTTTAAAGTGTTGCAATAACAGATCATTAAAAACAAGGAGAGTATGTAAGATCTGGTATTTTTGACAATTTTAGTATTTGTAATGTATTTTTAATAATCATTTAATTGACTAACTGTTTCTTGCTGATAACTGAATTAGTTCAATACATGTAAAGGTTGCTAGGAATGGGTAAAAGTGCTATGCATTAGGGGTCTTATTTCTATGCTTGTGTGTGTTTGTCTGGGGTTCTCGCTCTCTCTCTCGCTCTCTCTCTCTCTCTCTTTCTCTCTCTCTCTCTCTCTCTCTCTCTTTCTCTCTCTTTCTCTCTCTCTCTCTCTCTCTCTGCCTATTTCTCCATCTCTTCCCCTGATCCGAGAGCTGTTGGGCAGGTGGCATATGTTCTTTGTTAGGTGAGAAGTTGCTGATGGGCTGTGGGTGGAGGTTGGAGTCTTTATGTAATGTTACAATGTTAAAATCAGCACAGTTGGAAAAACAGCAGAGAGGCTGACACGTGCTAACTGCCCAGAGCTAATGTAATGATATCAGTAGCTTGGTAGACTACTGTAGCTTTAAGAACGCTAAGGCGTGACTCCTCCCAAGCTGTGTGTAAGCTAACGTGAGTTCAGTTATTAAAGAGTTATATTAAGAAGCAGCATGGTTGTGTGCATAGTGAGTTATTACAAAGAATAACATAAAATAAAACAGCTAATAGCTAAGTATTTGACTTTATTTGTTACTCTGCATCAGGGTTAATTCAGAAACTCTAGAAGGAGTGAATTTCTCTGTATAATTTTACCTGTATGTTGGTAATAAAACCAGATTACTGTGATTTGAAATTGTTAGTTGTGTCTAGTAATTTTCACTCTCATGTTTCAATAAATATTAAGAAAATATTAGGCCTTGTTTTCTTTACAAGTAGCGCTTGCCCTTACTTGATGGAGCAAAATTAGCAAAGGAACACTTTCCAATAGGCAGACGGGATGTAGGAGCGAAGGACAGCTATTGAATTTAATGAATAATTATTAGAACAATGTTTTAACAGACTTGTCAGATAGCCTGGCATTTGACTTTGCATGCACTTAAAAGATCATGTGGCACCATTGAAAGTTTCTATGTAAATCTGGACTAATGCTCCAGTTTATTTTTTTTGTAAATCTGTTGCTTCCACTGCTTCTCATAAACCATTTGAGATGCAACTGCATATTTTCAATGTTATGGAAACTCTTTGGGCAAAATATTTCACTTTGACCTGTGACCTAATTTGGCTGCCATATTGTGGTCATGTGACTATTTATTATATGATTTCCAAGGTCAAGTGTGTAGCGTACATGGAAAATTAACATTTTTTATTACATGATTTCCAAGGTCAAGTGGGTAGTGTACATGGAAAATTAACCCTTGTGACAATATTGTACATTTGAGATATTCGCTTCATATCTGGTACACGGCTGAACTGTTGAACAAAAAGGGATTGTTCTGCTTAATCGAATACATACTCTAAAATAACTGCAATATACTATAGTACGGCAATTACTAAACATTTTGTATATGTTTATACTCATTCCTCCATTCTAGACAGCAATGTTGTCTGTGGTGTTCTATACCATAGATACTGTACAAGCCCTTAATTCCTTTTTCCAAGCATTATTATTATTATTATTATTATTATTTATTTCTTAGCAGACGCCCTTATCCAGGGCGACTTACAATCATAAGCAAATACATTTCAAGTGTTACAATACAAGTAATACAATAAGAGCAAGCATAAGCATAGGGGACTGAAGCAAAGACTGGAAATTAGCCATTTGTTCTGCTTTGTACAGTACAAACAGGGTTGTTTGTTTTCTATGTTTTTGAGGAGTCCACTAAATACCAAAATAAATCACCCACTTTCTTACGGAACAGCAAACACACTGTGAACCCTTCTTCTATGTAGGACCAGCTGTGTCTAATAAATGGAATGAAATACAGAGGAATTATTGGCACCAGATACTGTTCATCAGTATGACAGCCGTAACATTCACAGACATGCTTCAAAGGCATATTTAGACTTTATCTAGCCATGGTTTGTAATTTAGTGTTTTCTTTTTCAGGGAATATCAAGATTGTCAAAAAAAACGTCACTATCTCAGGTATGTTTTTAACTTTGATGTGTGGACATATCAGTAAGCCAGATGTTCTAGAAAGTAACCTGTGTCGCCATTTTAATATGTACAATATGGGTATATTTGTGTGTGTTTGTGATTTGTATTGCAGTTGTTTTACATTGTGGTTACGGTTGCATGAGTGTGTTTTTCATTGGTATTTTTTTATCACAATGAATGACAGCACCATTAAAGCAGTGATTGTGGTCCTTTGTGATTCCCATAAATGATTAAGCTCAAGTTATTTTTTATTATGTCTTAATTATGCCCATTAGGACCCCAGCAGCAGAAGAACCTTATTATTGTATTCTGACTGATAATACGTTTCATATAATAATAATAATAATAATAATAATAATAATAATAATAATAATAATAATATTTATTTGGCAGGTGACTTGCAGGTGTTACAGGGCAGTACTGTACAGGGTTACAATGCAAGATTAATATTTAAATACAGTATTTAAATATTAAAAACAAAACCAACAACTAGATTTGTTCCCAGAGAAAGGAAGTGGTATCATAATATGAAACTTTGAAAATGTATCTGACTTTACTTTGAAAATATCTCACAATGCAACAAGCCCCTATTCGTGAACCAATCCCCCCCGCCCCCCCCCCATTTTACACAATACCCGTATTGGAAAGGGGGAGCTGTATAGATAGTATTTACCGTCCTAGAATTCAAAAATAATTAACTAAAATATTAGGCATCACTATGAAAGTCTTCTAGGCAGTCCTCGCTGCTAGAAACGCTGTAAATGTGGCTTGTGAATTTCTGGAGTATATGTGTGGTTGGCTGAAAGCTCCTGCAATCTTGTCCCCTCCACTTCAAACCATATTTAATATCCAAGAGGCTTCCTAGTGTTTTAACAAAAGCGATTTCTCAGCTTTGTCTTCATGTTACTGACACTAGTGCTGAATGTTCTTTCTACTGTTGCATTAGATATGGGTAGTGTCAGCATAGCCAATGCAAGTAAAGACACATGAGAGAATCTTCCGTCTCCTGCAGCATCTCTGTCCTCATACACCTCAAACCAGAAGGATTCATCCATTGCTTGTCTCCAGGTTTTGTTAGTTAAATTGCACAACTCTCTTTCACTTTGTATTATGTCTCCACATATAGATTGGAACTCCTGCGCTAGACTTGTAAATGGTTTTTCTAATGTACACATTTTGGCTGGCAATCGGATCCTCTGTTTGTGGGCCATCTTCACCAGCATAGCCTTACACTTTTCCTTCACCAGCTCAATGGCAGTTTTTGTGGGACGGGCATGATATTCAATGCAGTGGAGTGTGCATGTGTGGATGGTGGAGGAGTCGAGGCGGGACTTATCGTAAAAGGCATGCACTATTGGCTATTGCATTAGGCCATCACTGTCAGAAGGCAGGGTTCATATTTTTAAAAGATCATGAGAACACCATGGAAAGGAGCTCACTACAGAAGACATAAAATCCTACATTTTTAGCTGAAGCCCCCTATTTAAAAAATATTTCCCCCCATGCAACATTTCCCCCCATGGCCTTGATCTCCCCCCCCCCAAAAAAAAAAAAATCTGGCAACCCTGACGACCATACGGGCACACAGTGTCTTCTGCGAATAGTAGTTTGTCTGGTACACACTGAAAGGTGTTTCCAATCAGTGGAAATGCAAAGAAAAATTACAACTCGCGTAATCCACACATGTCAACAATGATGGCTTCGATTAACTTTGGTTTAATGGGGACTAGTCATAGGATTTTCCACACTATCGAGCAGTGACACAGTTTATTTTTTGTCTACCGTCCAAACTGAAATTTAATTATTTTTATTATTCTTTCTTCTGGTCAAAATCTCTTTCTACCACATAAGCAGCCCTACATTGCATCCTAGGATACAGCAGGTACTTTTATACGTCAGAGGATCAAATGACGTTCAAACATCGCACACTGGTTCTCTGTTCACAAGCTTGATCAAAAACTAAATTGAAATACTTACATGAAAATACAATATTTTTAGTGGATGAGGAATGGAGAGAAAACGTAAATTAGTTCATGAATATTCAAAAGAAAACAAGTGTTTAGAAGTATACAAAAAGTCAAATAGCAGAAGTGGCTCAGATGAGGCAGAGGACACATAGCACTGCACATACTGCTGCATTGAGGTACATGTTCACGCTGACAGAATAAAAACATACTGAAAGTAAGCAGCATATTAAACTAACACGAGAAAGTGAACTGAGGGACCAGCAATCCATTTCTGCGGCTTTTACACACGCTTTAATAGAGAGCACAGAATGACTGTGTTAATGAGTTAGTCAGAGTGCTTTTTGCTTGACAGCCACTGTTTATGCAGAGGTATTGTGACAAGGTGGTGAATGGCGAATATCAAATAATACACAGAATACACTATAATACTCCCAAAACAGTCTGTGTTTATATAAACGATTGATTTATTTACAAAAGAAAACAAGTCACCCCTATACCAGCAATGGTATAGTGGAATCCAAAAACACAGCAGGTTTACAGTCCCAAACAAAAACAAAACACTCCAGTAACCACAATCCTCCGTGCACGAAACTGTGCGCTGTGATGGGGAAATGATCCGAGTACCTGTGACAGTTGCTGTGCTATGTAGTGAAACAGTGAATCGTAATTGTGAGCTGGATCCTTGGCTGCAGCTCCCGATGTCCGTGCTACACTTCTGCAGAAACAAAAGCAACAAAATACAGGCACCGGCTGGATGATTAGTTTCAACGTAAGGGGAAGTACTCACCTAGCAGCGTCCCTTTTGTACTACCCAAAGCAGAAAATGTCATCTTTGTGCTTAAATTAAACATTTACAATATTAAATGCTTAGTATTGCAAATAGGCCCAAACGAGTGGATGATTAACACAAGTTCAAGAGATTTTACCATGTGTGTGCCCTGTAACAAAGCCCCTATCCAAGGTAGGTTTGCACCCTTCAATTAGCGACCCACACACAGAAACTGCAACTTTAGAGCTTTCCTGCACACTTTTATTATTCACAAAATAAACTAAAACAGCCGTTTACCGGTCACACAAACTCCTTGTTATACAAACAGGTTCACTCAGTACCTTTAAATGTTCCCTCTGACCACACAGGTCTCTTCTCGTGCTTCTCACAGACAACCCCTCCTTCTCCTTCTCCTTCTCCTTCTCCTCCTCCTCCTCCTCCTCCTCCTCCTCCTCCTCCTCTTCTTCTTCCTCTTCCTCCTTCTCCTTCTCCTTCTCCTTCTCCTTCTCCTTCTCCTCCTCCTCCTCCTCCTCCTCTTCTTCTTCCTCCTCCTCCTCCTTCTCCTCCTCCTCCTCCTCCACCTTCTCCTCATACTAAGAGCAAAGACCTACTTTTATGCTACGTGACTGAGGCTTGATTGATAGGCAATTACCCACTTATGCCTCAGCCACATACCAGGCAAGGATCCCTTTTACCCTGCCAACCACCACTCACACCCGTGCACACACACACTTTTCTCTCCATTCCCCTACCTTGCCACAGCCCGCACTGAAAGCATTTTCTGTGGCTTCTTTTCTAGGTTTAATGTTTATTATTATTATTATTATTATTATTATTATTATTATTATTATTATTATTATTATTATTATTATTATTAAAGCTCAAAAAACGGGGGGAAGGAAGGTGCCACAAAAATAGAAATTAACAAGAACAATTGGAAGTGTACATAGTTCTTTTTTTACCTTTAACAATTAAAAGGGAGTGACTTTCTGATGTAAACAAGGTGCATTTGAGATCCAAAAGAACAAGAACATTAAAAGAAAAGACATGCTGTACAGCGTTTATTTCAGCCCTTGTGCACAGGTAAGAAAAAATAGATTTCACTTGAAACTAAATATATATTTTACCTCAACTTTATTGCATCAAGTTTCACAGACCCTATTTTACCGTTCTGACTTGTCTAAAAAAAATAATAAATAAAAACCAACAACAACATTCACCTAATTTTGCTTGACAGATGCTGTGTTGTTCGTATTGGCATCTCTAGGTTTGTGAAGCCAGCAGTTAAAGTTCACTTATTATTTGGTATACATTCTAATTTCAGGTGTAATCTGAATCTTAACTTCATTCAATTTGGGCTCCTGAGCAAACAATCCAGCATGGCAGCGGATCCCAGATCCCTGCCACTTTTCAGCTTTTTATTTTTTACTTCTCCTCACTTTCATCTCTGTGTAAAGTGTATCACATTTCAGAATGTCACATTACACATAAGAGCGTTTGTAAAGTACAATACAATCAGTTGCAAAAGATCAGATTCAAATAAGACAAAAAATAGAGAATAGAGTAAATAATTACATGTAAGAGCGGGTTCGACTAAGAACAGTTAACTTATAGTAAAAATAATTGTTTATACGAGTAAAGTCCAGTATCAGCATGTAGTAAGTACAATGAATGGATGAGAACGATTTCAAATAACAGCAATTACAAGAAAACGTTAATACGGATACCTATAAGAGTAAAGTCAAATACAAGATACAGGAAGTAAGGAGCAGTTGGGGTTAACTCAGTTTCAACAGCCGAATACGACGAAAGGTTTGAACCTCCTCATCAATGTCCTCCAGTCTTATGAAGGTCAAAATATACCTTTTCATCTTTTACCATGACAGATAAGAGTGGAAAGATTAAAACAAGAGAAAAGGAATGAAATAGAAACTACACTGCACATTGTACATTCAATTCTCTTATAAATTAGCATGATATTCAATAAATTATTCAAAGGTGTGTAATGGAGAACGTGTCATGTTAAAATGTATTGTACCAGATTTTATCTGAAATAGCTTATCACTATTAATAATTTTTGTGTGGAGGACTTCTAAATTTACTGGGCTGATAGAAAACGTCAGTAGCTGACCTCATTTCATTGAATAAAACATGATTTACTGTGAAAAAGAAATATGGCTATGAAGGACTGTTTAGATTGCAGCTTTTTCAGAGAGATATGCCAAAATATTTTAATAAAAAAAATCATGTAAAATCTCAAGACCTTTTGTCCTGCATCTCTGCTGTACCATTGCAATGGATATTTTGGGATCAGTTACAGTACCAGGTACTGCAGTTATTTGAAAAGGCAGAGGGGAAAATAACTTTCAATAAAGTTATTTGGAAGAAATATAGGAAACTTTTATACAGAGTGATATCAGAGTGAAATCAAGAGGTGTATTGTCATTAATCTCGTGTGCTGTAATGGTTGTCATTGAGAAATGAATTGAATCTATTAATGGGGTGGAGCTGATAAAAGTGGTCTAGCTCTTAGACATCTGTGTGGATAGGAATATGAGGCATATAGAGGTTGATTAATTGCTAATAGTGGCACTGTATGTATGTAGATATATGGAGTATGTTTACAATATGTAAACACATGCTGCTTTTGTTTGTATTGAGGAAACATGGTAAAACACAAACGTAAGTACAAAGTGCTTTACTTTTGCACAGGCGCAATTCTGTTAGCGCTGGCCAGTGAAGAAAGAGCGATGCCCCATCCTTTTCTGTCTGCTGTTAATGCCAGTGGTCGGCAAAACATTCAGGGTGTGGCCTCATTTGCATGTTAGCTTTGAGCGATTTTGATGACTGCCCAGACAGGTTGGGGAGACTGTGTTTCAAACTAACCAGGTAATGGGAGGTTTATTTGAAATGCAGGCGCTGTCAATCCCATTACGAAAAGGGAACAGCAAGTGTTGAAAGAGAAAGGGAGTAAGTGACACTATATATTTCTTATATTGTAAAATAAATAATAACTGTAGCCCTGTCTGTGTCGTCGTCAAAATCACTCAAAGCTAACATGCAAAAGAGGGCGAAGCAAAGTATGTCACCAGAATCGCATAGCAGGGCAAGGACAGTTTGCTCCCTTTTGCAGCATGATTTTGTTTTATCAAAATCAGGGGCAAACATGTTTTGCCCTTGCATTAGAGGTTTACCCCATCATCAAAACCAGACCCATAATGTGAATATTAAAAGTGTACTCTGTGTGGGAGTACAGTGGGGCTAGACATCTAGACTGACAAACATAAAGCCAATCAAGCTGTTTGTTTGACAAGATGATTAATTTCTCTGTTTTTTTTTCTCAAAATGATCCAGATTGGCAAAAGCAATTGGAAGGTCTGCCCTATTTTTAAGGATGGATGTTACCCAAGATAGTTCTGTGAAAGACAAAAGTCCTTGAATTTAGCAGCAATGTGTACTGTAATGATAGATTATGTAGTCTTAAACACAGGTACCACAGGTCCACACAAGCAGGGTCGGCCTTAGGCTGTACAGGGCCCTAGGCGGTGATGATTAAGTGCGAGGTCCAGAACATCAAATGCATGCTACAATAGCACCTGTATCTTAAAGTTAACATATAAGTATTTATATATTTAAGTATAACATATTTGTACTGATACAGCAGTGTGGACTCTGGACTCTTGACCAGAGGGTCGTGGGGTCAATCCCAGGTGGAGAACATTGCTGCTGTACCCTTGAGCAAGGTACTTTACCTAGATTGCTCCAGTAAAAACCCAACTGTATAAATGGGTAATTGTATGTAAAAATAATGTGTAAAAAAATAATGTGTTGTCTTGTAACAATTGTAAGTCACCCTGGATAAGGGTGTCTGCTAAGAAATAAATAATAATAATAATAATAATACAGTTCTTAATTTGTTAAGAAAAAAAAATATATATATATATATTATTTCTCCCTATTTTACAATTAAACAAGAACCCCGGTCAAATATATATGAGTGTCAATCATCTGTAAGAATCCCCATATTAACAAGTCCTGAGGAAAGAAGTAGGCGGGTTCACCATTTTCTTCAGCCGGATTTGCTGAATGCATTTGTGTGATTTGTCATTTTATTGGATGCTGAGCTCCAGAACAAAGTCATGCCGCAGGGGGAGGGCGTGGTATAGTATGCAGGGCATTGTGGTGATTGAAGTCCTGCACTGATGATGACCTCACAATCAAAAGGAATAGAAAAAAAAAAAAAACATGCATGCTAAAAATAGCCAAAAAATAGCCAAACCGCCAAAGACAATATTTACCTACTAGAAGCTTTCAAAACAAGCCAAATTTGAAACTCATCTATAAAAGTAATCATTTCTGCTATTATTTTTTATTTAAAGTTCATATGTCACCTATTTCACATTACAATCTGATTATATATATATATATATATATATATATATATATATATATATATATATATATATATATATATATATATATATACTGTATATATATATATATATATATATATATATATATATATATATACACAGTATATATATAGTGTATAGTGTGTGTATATATATATATATATATATATATATATATATATATATATATATATATATATATATTGTAAGATAGCAGGGAGGGGGGTTAAAATCCTCCCTGTGTAGCATATGTGCGCAGGCACCTTTTTGTTAGTTTGATTTAATTGTTTTATTGTTTGTTAATTTTTTTTATTAGTAATGATCTCCTGCACCTGGCTATTATTGTAAATTAGAGCCAGGTGCAGGGTATTTAAGAGGAGCAGTCAGTCTGCTCAGGGCTGTAGAGGAGAAGGAGGCAGAAAGAGGTGCTCTGCTTCCTGGCAGCCATGAGGAAAAAACAAAGGGTGCTGTATTAAGACTGTGGTTTTTGTTGATTGTTTGGTGGGGAAACAGCCTAGCTGTCCCACTTGTAGTCAGGGTGTTCCTGTGTGTTAGTTACTGCTCGTAAAGAGCTAGGTGTTTATTTTGTGTTTTGTTTGTTTTATTAAAAGTGCGCTTCGGCGCTTTTGAAACCTCCATTTCTGTGTTGGGTCAGTTTTTAAAGGGGCAACGAACCCGAGTGAGTTGCAGCTCGTTCACTATATATATATATATCATGTATACTTTTCCGCTGTAACTGTAAGAAATTTACAATCTAAAGCTTGTTCTGAGCTTCCGCCAAAAAGCCCTGATTTCAAATCTTGACATTGTGACGTCACTATACTTAAACACGATTAAATTAAAGCCTTATACTCGTATACTTGTATATCAAAAATACATTTTTAAATAGCTGCATCTATAAGACACTTCATACAGATATAAAATGATTACCATAGATTTTTTTTCTTACCCAGTGCGCTAGTGCTCAATACTAGGCTATCCACTGCGCATAATCAGTTCTCTGCAAGTGTTGCATTTGTTTTTTTGGGCGTCAGATATTATTATTATTATCATAATTATTATTCTACAATATACCGTTATCAAATGAACTCCGTGGCCAAAAATGACCCAAAGAAAATAAACATGAGCACGGCTTTCATATTGCTGACTTAATAAAAACAATAACGTCAGAGTACTATAAACCAGTACAAACACATTGCGTGCTCAAGATTTCTGATGCACAAATCAAAAGAATGAATCCACTCATCCAGCTTTTTTAGGTAAGCTTTCGATTTTCAATTGTATCTTTAAGGTAATGTTCATGTGCACATTACTGGGTAAGGGCATCTGCCAAGAAATAATAATAATTACGTGTAGTTCACAAGGAGGTTAGGCCTATTTAATTTCACTATATCGGGGAAAGCATAAGTGTTTATTTCATGAATTAAGTTGGAGAGCTATACGTGACCGTGTGTATCTTGGCCCTATAATATTCAGTGCTTTATTTTTTAAGTGGATGGAAAATGGTAAACAGGCTGTGTGGTCCAGTGGTTAAAGAAAAGGGCTAATAACCAGGAGGCCCCCAGTTCAAATCCTACCTCAGCCACTGACTCATTGTGTGACCCTAAGCAAGTCACTTAACCTCCTTGTGCTCTGTCTTTCGGGTGAGACGTAATTGTAAGTGACTCTGCAGCTGATGCATAGTTCACACACCCTAGTCTCTGTAAGTCACCTTGCAAACACTATTTGCAAGACATAAATGGTAAAACAAACCAAATATAGAAATACACTTCTTTTATTGCCATAAATGAACTGCTAGCCGTGGTTAACTGTATACAAGAACAACATTCAGAATTGCAGACCTGCAGACAAGGGGGCATGTTGCTCGCGTTCCTCATGCCAGCGTGGTTATTTTCTCTGCTGGAGGTTCAAAACAGTTCGGAATTGGGCCTCAAACCACTTATTCTTCCTCCCCACAATGTCTTTCATTACACATCATGCTCCTGCTGTCCTTATTGTAATACAGACTACTCAAAACGTTGGAGAAATTCGTAATGATGGCTTTCACAGTCTGAAGCCATGTATATCTCTCCTCTGTTCCTGTGTGTGTTCCCCTAGTGACGTCACGCCAACTTCGTGCATCTCCGGTGCGCTGTCGGTATTTTCCGGAATTATTGATAGATTTACAGGTAGTGAACAAAAAAATGGAAACACCTGGGTAAATGAGGGACACCAAGTATATTGAAAGTAAGGGCTTCCACACAGGTGTGGCCCATGTGTCAATTAAGCAAATAACATCCCAGCATGCTTAGGGTCATGTTTAAAAATGCTGGACAGGCCCGGTTGCCTATAATTATGGCTAGCATGGCTGCAAGAGGAGACCTCGGTGACTTTAAAAGAGGGATGATTGTTGGGGCGCATTTAAATCAGACTTGAGACTTGACCATTGTGACCTGAGACTTGACTTGAGACTTGACCGTTGTGACTTGAGACTTGACTTGAGATTTGACCATTGTGAATTGAGACATGACTTGAGACTTGACCGTTGTGAATTGAGACTTGACCATTGTGAATTGAGACTTGACTTGAGATTTGACCGTTGTGAATTGAGACTTGACCATTGTGAATTGAGACTTGACTTGAGACTTGACCATTTTTACTTGAGACTTGACTGTTGTGAATTGAGACTTGACCGTTGTGACTTGAGACTTGACTTGAGATTTGACCGTTGTGAATTGAGACATGACTTGAGACTTGACCGTTGTGAATTGAGACTTGACATGAGATTTGACCGTTGTGAATTGAGACTTGACCATTGTGAATTGAGACTTGACTTGAGACTTGACCATTGTGACTTGAGATTTGACTTAAGACTTGACCATTTTTACTTGAGACTTGACTGTTGTGAATTGAGACTTGACTTGAGATTTGACCGTTGTGAATTGAGACATGACTTGAGACTTGACCGTTGTGAATTGAGACTTGACTTGAGATTTGACCATTGTGAATTGAGACTTGAGCATTGTGAATTGAGACTTGACTTGAGATTTGACCGTTGTGACTTGAGATTTGACTTAAGACTTGACCATTTTTACTTGAGACTTGACCGTTGTGACCTGAGACTTGACTTGAGACTTGAGCGTTGTGAATTGACACTTGACTTGAGACTTGACTGTTGTGAATTGAGTCTTGACTTGAGATTTGTCATTGTGAATTGAGACTTGACTTGAGACCTGACCATTGTGAATCGAGACTTGACTGTTGTGAATTGAGACTTGACTTGAGACTTGACCATTGTGAATTGAGACTTGACCGTTGTGAATTGAGACTTGACTTGGACTTGAATGTTGTGAATTGACACTTGACTTAAGACTTGACCGTTGTGAATTGAGACTTGACTTGAGACTTGACCGTTATGACTTGAGACTTGGCTGTTTGGTCTTGGGACTTGACTTGAGATTTGACCGTTGTGACTTGGGACTTGTCAAAAATGACTTGGTTACAACTCTGACATATACTAACGTTAAGATACAGTAAATACTATTAATGATATTAAAATGTTAATGAATACTTGTTTCAGTTTGTTTGTTTGTTAGATCATTTTATATAATTCACAGCTTCAGAGCACAAAGAATAACCAGGCAAAAATAAATACATACAAAATAATAATAATAATAATAATAATAAAAAATCTCTTTAACAAAATGTACCCCATATCTAATCACACCCATGTTTGTAATATTTTGTAAAAAGGAAAATCTGCCACATCATCCATGGCAAGACTGTTTACATGTTTTTATTTTAAGAAAAATAATTTGTAAACAAACATGTACTTAATAAAAATAGGGTATTTTAGATGTGGATAGCTGTAGTTTAATTGTCATTAATATTATTATTATTATTATTATTATTATTATTGAGTATTTTACTGGGTAAAAAAACAATCATGTAATTAACAAAATGATGAATGGTATTAGAAACAATCGTGCTGTATATTTATATACGGTATATATCATCTCTTAACACCAAAATTGCTATATTAAGAAACCTAAAATGGCTGACCTGAGTAGCCGAAACGTTAACGAAACAACAGCTCATGAATTATTTAAGCATGACTATTTTTTAATCAACAAAATGTGTTTATAAACTTGCAAAGCTTAACCTGCATGGTAAAATGAAGAGGCTTGTGAACACGAAACATTATTTTACAATGTATTGTTACCTGTTAAGTCTACTATTGCCCACATACCTTTCTGACTTGCTGAACAAAGATTTAATTGAAACTGTGTAAAAGTGCGCTGCGACATGTTTGCTACCACTTTCCCACACGACACAAACCTCTTCTGTGTATGTGGATGAGTGTGGGTGGGTCATGTGAGTAGTCCAGACCCAATGAGAAACTATCGTCACCTATGGTTGCTAAGGAATAAAAAAACAATCAAAAAAATTAAACATGTCTACTGGCTCCAGAATGTAATGTTGCTGGTGCTATATAAGGTACCCTAGCGCTAGAATCTAGCACCATAGCTCCACATTTGCACCCCTGAGCACATTCGATCTCACGGCTGTCCGGCTGAGTGCGGGGCCCCCTAAAGGGTGGGGGTCCTAGGTGGCCGCCTTGCTCTCCTTGCCTTGAGGCCGGCCCTGTACACAAGTATCCAACCTGTGGTAGAACACTGGATCGATACCTGCTCAACAAAACATTCTGTATTGTGGTCAATTTGAATAAAGGTTCCCCGATGGAATATGTTCTTGGTTTTAAGTCACTAAGTAGAATAACATACTAATGTTTTCTAACTGTTCTCATCTAAGAATATAATGAGTCACAATTGTTGGTGGAGACTTTAACTGTATCCTGGACCTTCCAGTAAAGAAATAACCACCATAATTCTCTGCACCTGTGAAGGATTTAACTTTGTCTCAAAAACATTGTATAGCAACCTCTCTATCCATTGCATTTTATTTATTTTTTTTCTCTCCTTCTCTAAAAACTTGTTTTTAGTCAGAGGGTAAAGGATATGGATGCCTAAACCAGCAGCGTCACTCGATTGTAGAAGATGAGGAAGATGAAGAAGAGGAGGGTGAAAGTACACCTCTTTCTCCTGCTTCACTCGACTGCAGAGCACCCCACAGGACCAGCAGCACTTTCTCTTCAAGGAAAGTACAAGACACATCTCCTGCCAGGATCTGCAGTCCACATTCAGATACAAGAGCCAGACATGAAACAGAGTCATCCAGCAATACCAGGAACCAGGGGAAAAACCTAAAATTACATCTGTCAACAGTGAACAGCATCGGTTCTCCTGATCTCAGTCCAAGGTTATTATTATTATATTATTATATAAATATAAATAAATAAATAATATATATATATATATATATATGTAAGTTTCTCAATTCTCAGTTTTCGTGATTGATATTTTTGTTTATTTAGTTTGAATACAGCAGTATATTTATTTATTTATTTATTTATTGCATTTATATACCGCTTTTTATACAAAAGTATCGCAAAGTACTGTACAGTACATAGCAGAAAAAAGAACACACCACCATACAATAACAAGCCACAATACATGTGTATAGCATGTCACACATACAACTGCCACAGTCAGACCATTTAAATAACAGTATACACATAATAATACAAAAGCAGCAATTTTAAAGTTACATTAAAACCCAGTAAGACGTTTTTAGTCTTGACTTGAAAACTGTAACGGTCCGAGCTTCCCTGACAAACGAAGGCAGAGCATTCCATAATTTAGGAGCTCTACAAGAAAACCTCCCGTATTGCTTTT
This sequence comes from Acipenser ruthenus, assembly GCF_902713425.1. Classification (NCBI taxonomy): domain Eukaryota; kingdom Metazoa; phylum Chordata; class Actinopteri; order Acipenseriformes; family Acipenseridae; genus Acipenser; species Acipenser ruthenus. Next base: position 5,196,674 of record NC_081192.1, on the reverse strand, counting down.
GTTGACCCTAGGAATAACCAGCAGCCCCACACCCTGTGATCTCAGAGTGCGGTTTGGAAGATACGGGGTCAGTAACTCCCGCAAATAACTAGGTGCTAATCCATTCAGAGCCTTGTAAGTTAACAGCAAGATCTTAAAATCAATTCTATACTGCACAGGGAGCCAGTGTAAAGAGGCCAAAACAGGGATAATATGTTCACTTTTCCTGGTTTTAATCGGCGGTATTCTGAACAAGCTGCAAGCAGGATACCACACGTTTTGGGACACCAGAAAAAAGTGCATTACAATAATCAATTCTAGATGAAACAAAGGCATGCATTAGTCTCTAGGCATCAGATACAGAAATAACTTTAGTAACTTCCCTAATATGAGTCTCAAATGATAGATCAGGATCAAAGATGACCCCCAAACTCTTAATTTCTTAAGTTTTGATGAGAGACTGCGAGGGTTGAGCTCATGTAATCCCACATTTCATTTTAGTTAGTTCTGTGATCCCGCTAGCACAACCTCTGTTTTATCTGAGTTCAACATTAGAAAATTCTGTGACCTCTAACGCTTGATGTCTGTAAGGCAAGTAGCTAATAACACCCAGGCAGAAGAAATTCCTGGCTTTAGGGACAGATATAGCTGGGTATCATCAGCATAGCAATGGAAGTTCACTCTGTGTCTGTGGATAATGTCACCTAACGGTAGCATATATAATGGAAACAGCAAGGGACCTAGAATGGAGCCCTGTGGAACACCACAGACAACTTCCGATAATGCCGATTTTACCTCCCCGATTGAGATGAACTGAAAGATAAGATTTGATGTGCAGCTCGAAAACCAGACTGAAACTTCTCAAATATACCATTACAATTGAATTGCAACAACTCTCTCTAGAACCTTATCTAAGAGTGGTAGGTTGTGTTTCTTAAGCATAGGCTACCTTAAGTGCTGAGGGAACTATACCTTACATTCCCACACACACTATTTACTGCAGCAGGGCTTGAGCCCTGCCGCAATTGTAATGAATCAGACAATTCTACTTTGATCAATTATTCAAATTACACAGTTTATTGATTAATAAAAGATTATTCTTAACAAATAATGATATCCATTATATTATATTCATTGGTTACTCAATGTGAAGTAATATCACAATTATTGCAACACATTTTTCTAGGTGAGAAATGGTAGTCACCTTGCTCAAGGTTTCCTAATCCTGGTCGTGCGGGACTCCTGTGTCTGCTGGTTTTCATTCCAACTGAGTTCTCAATTACTTAATTGAACCCTTAATTGAACTATTCGTTAGATTAATAAGACCCTTTTAACTTCAAATCAGCAACTTTTCAGGAGCTGAGAACAATTAAAAAGGTTTAATTAAGCACATTATTAGTTCAATTAAGGGTTTGATTAAGTAATTGAGAACTCAGTTGGAATGAAAACCAGTCAACACAGGGGTCCCCCAGGACCAGGATTGGGAAACCCTGGCCTAGCTTACAGTGAAAAGAGTAACTAGCCATATTACCTTTCTTACTGGGTGTGGTCTCTCAGGTTATGGAGGAGATGTTTCTCCAAGTCAAGACCCGAGTAACTCATTTTCTCAGTTACCCTTATATAGAACCTCAGAACCTCAATCCCTACAGAGTCTATATTCTGTCCCAAATTATGCTGAAACAGCAGTTTCACATATAGAATGGACTTTTACAATATGCATGCCCTTTCTCCACTTAACAGTGGACCCCTGTTAGACCCTTGAGTCTTTACAATTCAATTTCTTTACGCACAGAGACAATATCAAATGTTAATTTTAACGCTACAGTGTGACCAAGCAGGGGTTGCTTTGACCTTGGTGATGTTCTGGACAGCGTTGCAAATGTGCTAATTACTGCTTGCTTGATATCATCAGTAAGAATGACATAGACTAAACATTTTTTATCCTTTGATACTGCGTTCAAAGTACCAAATTATATGAAATAAATGCCAAATGAGGGTCACCCAGAAAACATGTGTAAAGGATAATATATAAAAGTCATTAACTTGGTTTAAAACAGGTTTGTTGATGGCACTGAAGATGGTGATGGCACAGAAGGTAATCAAACCTTTGAGTTCTGCCCAAGACAAATGCAAGATTCACGTGGTGGAACTACAGTAAGAGGTATTTCAAACCCCCCTTATAATAGCTGCAATAGTGTAAAATCACATTTACTGTTAAAGGTCTACAGTAGTTTCATTTAACACTTTACTACATTATCACTCAAAAATGTTTATCATAAGTAATAGTGTCTTGATTTACAGTTTTGTTTTTTTTGCAGAAGAGTCCCACATTCCCAAAACCATTTTTTCTAGTATGGCTTTAAGTACGTTTTAACAAATCTACCTTTTTTCAGATTCAAATCAAATCAGTGCTACAGCGCTTGCTGCTAAGGCAGAAGAAACAAAACAGCAGATCAGCCGACTACACCAGGAGGTGAGAAAACATTAATACTTTTAAAGAAAGTCACTTTTTTGTCTGTATTAATCACTTAAAATCAGGTGTCGCAGCAATTGTATCAGCCATATAAAATGGTGTGTTCTCGTTGCTGGAAATCAAGTCCGCCAGTAATAGGTTAATAAATTAGAGTAAGACATACAAGCAGCGCTCCAGATTAGCTGTGTACTGGGGGTTTTACGCATTGAAAAAATATGAATTACGTATGATATTTTAATTGAATGTGTGAAATACGCATAGCAATTATGCTGCACAGCTTGAGTTTGCATGTTACCAAGCTTCTTGTATCTCCCTGGTTCCCAGCGTCTTAATGGTCAATTGTGAATATACTGCATGAGGTAGCTACAGAATGGATCACAGAAATGCTGGGACAGCTAATTGTAGCCTGCCTGGGAATTACCAGAAACACATGACCAATAAGTCTGGGTTTGCAATAAAATAAAAAAATAAAAAAATGTATGTTGTATCCACTCACTTGCAATGCCTGTTTGTGACTGCTAAATAAGTGACTGGATTCTCTGCACTGTCTTAGTCCCAATCAACTTAACCTGCCAATTTACCTATCTGTCAACCACATTTTTGGAAGGTAAATTGCAGACTTGATTGCTTGCACCATGCGGCAGGATGCTCAGATTCTGAACCGCGCTGCAGGGTGCTCAGATTCTGAACCGTGCTGCAGGGTGCTCAGATTCTGAACCGTGCTGCAGGGTGCTCAGATTCTGAACCGTGCGGCAGGGTGCTCAGATTCTGAACCGCGCGGCAGGGTGCTCAGATTCTGAACTGCGCTGCAGGGTGCTCAGATTCTGAACCGCACGGCAGGGTGCTCCGATTCTGAACCGTGCTGCAGGGTGCTCCGATTCTGAACCGTGCGGCAGGGTTCTCAGATTCTGAACCGTGCGGCAGGGTGCTCAGATTCTGAACCGTGCGGCAGGGTGCTCAGATTCTGAACCGTGCGGCAGGGTGCTCAGATTCTGAACCGTGCGGCAGGGTGCTCAGATTCTGAACCGTGCGGCAGGGTGCTCAGATTCTGAACCATGCGGCAGGGTGCTCAGATTCTGAACCGTGCGGCAGGGTGCTCAGATTCTGAACCGTGCGGCAGGGTGCTCAGATTCTGAACCGTGCGGCAGGGTGCTCAGATTCTGAACCATGCGGCAGGGTGCTCAGATTCTGAACCGTGCGGCAGGGTGCTCAGATTCTGAACCGTGCGGCAGGGTGCTCTGATTCTGAACCGTGCTGCAGGGTGCTCAGATTCTGAACCGCGCGGCAGGGTGCTCAGATTCTGAACCGCGCTGCAGGGTGCTCAGATTCTGAACCGCGCTGCAGGGTGCTCAGATTCTGAACCGCACGGCAGGGTGCTCCGATTCTGAACCGTGCTGCAGGGTGCTCCGATTCTGAACCGTGCGGCAGGGTTCTCAGATTCTGAACCGTGCGGCAGGGTGCTCAGATTCTGAACCGTGCGGCAGGGTGCTCAGATTCTGAACCGTGCGGCAGGGTGCTCAGATTCTGAACCGTGCGGCAGGGTGCTCAGATTCTGAACCATGCGGCAGGGTGCTCTGATTCTGAACCGTGCGGCAGGGTGCTCAGATTCTGAACCGTGCGGCAGGGTGCTCAGATTCTGAACCGTGCGGCAGGGTGCTCAAATTCTGAACCGTGCTGCAGGGTGCTCAGATTCTGAACCGTGCGGCAGGGTGCTCAGATTCTGAATCGTGCTCTGTTGTCAAGACTGCCTTCTTTTTCCGATAGCAATTTCATCTAGTGCTACATTATATAGGTGTCTGCATTACCACGTGTACGTGTCTGAGTTACCATGTTTCATTACTATATTTATTATGCTAAATATATTGCATTATGCATCAAATTTATCATACTGCTTGTAATGGGGGGAGGTTTGTGCTGACTGTCTTCCGTGTGTGTCAGTGAATTGCCCCACCCTTCCACACTGCTATTCGCAATTCAGTTACTGTGGGGCAATATACTGCTAAAGACTACCGCTTACTACTAATACTGTACTCGTATTACTATTACGCATGTAGTGCATGGAAAAAGGCAAAGGATGTATATTTTTAGATGCTTTTAAATGCTTCTACCTTTAATTTTAGTCTCTAAATACATATTTCAAAATTACACAAGTCGTCTGAGGCTAGATATAGCACATATTTCAACACATATATCAACGAAAAAAGTAAGTAATTCCCCCACACCCACCCCCAGCACCTGCGCCTTATGCTTCTTAAAGATTGGCAGGTGTGACCAGAAATGGGGCTTGGCTAGGGTTCCGCTTGTTTTGGTCTTTATTTGAAGAACGAGGTCGCTATTTTTCTGTCAGAAATCTGGCAACCCTGCAATGAGCTGTAATCGACAATGGAGGATATTGAAGCACTTCCAATTCTCTGACTGGGGCACGAGAGGGAAGGGAGGAGGAAAAAATGACCCTACCAAAACCCAGAATAGCTCGTCCCCGTCAGACATTTCTAGATCTAACTCCAATACAAGTTATACGTAGATGCAGATTGGACATAAGCACTATAAGAGAGCTGTGTGATCTGCTTAAGTCTGATTTAGAATCACAAACAGCCCGCAGTTACACCATACCTGTACCTGTAAAGGCTACAGCAGCTCTTCATTTTCATGCAACGGGTGCCATCCAGACAACAGCTGGGGACAGATCAGGCATCCGTCAGTCTTCTATGTCAAAGACACTGATTGATGTCACAGTATATAATATTTCCAATTGGGGATGTGGAACAAAACACATTTTGCAATATCCCCAGATTCAAGGAATGAAATTGCTTTCCAAAACAGAAAACATCATAATTCTTTAACTGTGCAAGTTTAATGTGATGCTCAATGTATTATCACGGATGTAGTTGCCAAGACCCTGGCTTTTGCTCATGCCAAGACTCATTTATCATGAAGAACATCTGTATTATGATTTTTCACAAACATACAGATATTGCATGTAAAGAATATGAATATTGATATTATTATTATTTATTTCTTAGCAGACGCCCTTATCCAGGGCGACTTACAATTGTTACAAGATATCACATTATACAGATAACACAATATTTTTACATACAATTCCCCACATTACATACAGTTGGGTTTTTACTGGAGCAATCTAGGTAAAGTACCTTGCTCAAGGGTACAGCAGCAGTGTCCCCCACTGGGGATTGAACCCCTAACCTGCCGGTCAAGAGTCCAGAGCCCTAACCACTACTCCACACTGCTGCTGATATTGCATCAGATGATACATTGTTATATTGAAATAAATGAAGGATTGTTTTTTTTTTCTATAGGCACGTTATTATTATTATTATTATTATTATTATTATTATTATTATTATTATTATTATTATTATTATTTAGTCATTTAGAAGACGCTTTTATCCAAAGTGACTTACAGAGACTAGGGGGTGAACTATGCATCACAACTGCTGTTCTGCGTTTAGGTCCCAGAATCTTTTTTGGACTTCTTTATTTGACCTTTTTATGGAAGAGGTTGCATTTATTTTTTCGGTTATACCCTTCTGTAGCTAAAATTTAGCAGTGGCTCCGGACCTTTTGCCGAAAAGAACAGTTTGATGTGCTAAAATCTTATCGAGCAAAAGCTCAACTTGAGTGGCTAAAAATGTCTTTTTCCTTTCTTTTTTTAGCATTCTTGCAATGACATGTGTGCTTCCTTGTGGTTTTCCAGTTAAAAGGAAGTCCAGACTATTGAATGTGACTAATTGGCTTGTTCAGGAACCCGAAAATCAATTGCCGCTTCAATTGAATCAGTCATGACAAGAAGTCACCAAAAGGCTTTGCGAGCAGGAGAAATGAACCTGCCCCTGTTGAAAATAAAGAAGTATAATTCGGTGTCAAAAAAACCTTGCAGTGCAAATGCATTGCGACCTTTATTTTCTCTCTAAAAATGCGCCTTCTGAAAATCAGGCCCATAGTGTCTACATTTGGAGAGTACATTACTCAGTGACCTAAAACCTGATCTGGAGAGCTGCATAAAGGAATACATTATTAAGAATAAAGTAATATTGTAAGGAGGCTCATAGTTATATATGAGTAGAACACCTTATCCTTGAGAAGTGTTCCATGACGCAGGCCAGGGGACCGTGGCAGATGCACTGCAGCTGAACCTCATTGGCTAGACAAGCTGCTTCTCAGCAAGTTGTCATGGCAGCATCAGTGAACATACAGAACCCAGCCAGCATTGTCAGAAGACAAGCTTGCAGGAGATTCCAAAATGAGATTCCACTTTAGAAAAAAGGCAAAAAGAAAGACACTGCTGCAGGGGTGTTTATTAAATATTCACGAATAGTGCAGAAACATGTACACTTACAGTGAGACATGAAGTATAAATGTTACTTATAGCTGTCTAATACATGTACATGTCTAGTACATGTGTCTTACCAAAAAAAAAAACACAATTGTGTGGCGGAGCCTAACTAGTTAGCACTGGAGAGAAATGCGTATTTAAAACCAATATTGATGTTCCAGTTTAAACAAAAAGCTGAACTGCTAGGGTTACTCAGAATTGAGGGGGACGACTAAAAAGGTACCAAATAACAAAAAGCATGAAAACACTGAAATTACTTTTTGTTAACACGTAAAGTACCCCCCACCATCAGTTGTAGTCGTCACATCTGTTTTTGTTTTGTTATTTGGTACTTTAAGAGCTGCTTTAAGGGTGACTCGTCACCATTTAGATCAATTGAAAACTGTTGTCAAGCTCTGAAGTAATTCAATCATTTGCTTTGAAAAATATTTTGCATAATTTAAGTTTGAAATTTCTCTTGTGTAAAACATGCATCTTAACCCATTGTACTCTATAGCAATGGAAATAGTAGTTTGGTAGGGTTACCTTAATCATTTTCAGAAATGGTGTGAAGACAGTTAGTTACTATCAGCCTTGGGTAAAATACTTAGTAAATGTATTTCATTACAAAATACTCAGGAAAAATGTATCTAAATGTATCTACTTTGGATCCGCTTTATTTTCAATACAAAATTCAATTATATTTTTTAAAGTACAATTTCAAATTACAAAATACCTTTTAATAAAACAGCCAAGATTTGTGTTAAGCAAACATAGTGGGTCCTTGTTTCCACCAGGGGACCCAATATCTAATAGAGTGTAGGTCTACATTTGGCCAACACATTTTGATAGATATCTGGTGGAGTATTATGCAAGGGTTGATGATTCTGGCCCTAAGATGGCATTCAAAACAATACACCTGAGTGGACTCAACTTCCTGCCAAATAAAGACTGTGTTGTCAGATCAGAGGTTTCCCCTCCAGATTTAGAGGTTTTACATTTCTTCTCAGGGCAATCTGGAGAGATTTTTTTTTTTTTTAAAGGTACATTTTTAATTTTAGAGGATTCTCTAGAGATTTTTTTTTCTGTCTGAAATCTGTTTACTCATAATGTGCAAGTCCTTCCTTTATTAAGATAGCGGATGCGCTGTAACATCATGCCTGCTGGCTGCTGCAATGCTGATTTCTATAGCATTTCTCCTGACTGCTGTGATGCTGATTTCTATAGCATTTCTCCTGACTGCTGTGATGCTGATTTCTATAGCATTTCTCCTGACTGCTGTGATGCTGATTTCTATAGCATTTCTCCTGACTGCTGTGATGCTGATTTCTATAGCATTTCTCCTGACTGCTGTGATGCTGATTTCTATAGCATTTCTCCTGACTGCTGCGATGCTGATTTTTATAGCATTTCTCCAGACTGTTGTGATGCTGATTTCTATAGCATTTCTCCTGACTGCTGCAATGCTGATTTCTATAGCATTTCTCCTGACTGCTGCGATGCTGATTTCTATAGCATTTCCCCTGACTGCTGTGATGCTGATTTCTATAGCATTTCTCCTGGCTGCTGCGATGCTGATTTCTATAGCATTTCTCCTGGCTGCTGCGATGCTGATTTCTATAGCATTTCTCCTGACTGCTGTGATGCTGATTTCTATAGCATTTCTCCTGACTGCTGCGACGCTGATTTCTATAGCATTTCTCCTGACTGCTGCGACGCTGATTTCTATAGCATTTCTCCTGACTGCTGCGATGCTGATTTCTATAGCATTTCTCCTGACTGCTGCGATGCTGATTTCTATAGCATTTCTCCTGACTGCTGTGATGCTGATTTCTATAGCATTTCTCCTGACTGCTGTGATGCTGATTTCTATAGCATTTCTCCAGACTGCTGCGATGCTGATTTCTATAGCATTTCTCCTGACTGCTGTGATGCTGATTTCTATAGCATTTCTCCTGGCTGCTGCGATGCTGATTTCTATAGCATTTCTCCTGACTGCTGCGATGCTGATTTCTATAGCATTTCCCCTGACTGCTGTGATGCTGATTTCTATAGCATTTCTCCTGACTGCTGTGATGCTGATTTCTATAGCATTTCTCCAGACTGTTGTGATGCTGATTTCTATAGCATTTCTCCTGACTGCTGCAATGCTGATTTCTATAGCATTTCTCCTGACTGCTGCGATGCTGATTTCTATAGCATTTCCCCTGACTGCTGTGATGCTGATTTCTATAGCATTTCTCCTGGCTGCTGCGATGCTGATTTCTATAGCATTTCTCCTGGCTGCTGCGATGCTGATTTCTATAGCATTTCTCCTGACTGCTGTGATGCTGATTTCTATAGCATTTCTCCTGACTGCTGCGACGCTGATTTCTATAGCATTTCTCCTGACTGCTGCGACGCTGATTTCTATAGCATTTCTCCTGACTGCTGCGATGCTGATTTCTATAGCATTTCTCCTGACTGCTGCGATGCTGATTTCTATAGCATTTCTCCTGACTGCTGTGATGCTGATTTCTATAGCATTTCTCCTGACTGCTGTGATGCTGATTTCTATAGCATTTCTCCAGACTGCTGCGATGCTGATTTCTATAGCATTTCTCCTGACTGCTGTGATGCTGATTTCTATAGCATTTCTCCTGGCTGCTGCGATGCTGATTTCTATAGCATTTCTCCTGACTGCTGCGATGCTGATTTCTATAGCATTTCCCCTGACTGCTGTGATGCTGATTTCTATAGCATTTCTCCTGACTGCTGTGATGCTGATTTCTATAGCATTTCTCCTGGCTGCTGCGATGCTGATTTCTATAGCATTTCTCCTGACTGCTGCGACGCTGATTTCTATAGCATTTCTCCAGAATGACTTTGACTGCCACAACATTATAAGATCACTTCATGTGCAGCAGGTATTAAGGCTCCTGAACCCACGTAGAGTCTGTGCTGCATATAATTTAAGGGAGGGGCTCAGGTGGCAGTGTTTAAGTGTTGTGTCAGTCAGTGAATATTATTCTGAAAAAAACATTTACAATTTGAAAGATTTTGCTGATGAGAGGTAACTTGCCAATATTGTTTTCCAGCATTTTGTTTTGTTTTGTTTTGTTTTTTTGCCAATAATTTTACAATTTAACCATGCTGTGCCAATATAATTGTAGGTTAATTTAGAGCTTTGATGACCAAACAAGTACAGTGTATTCCAATTAATTGGAAACAGAGTAAACAGATCGCAGCATTTGCTCCACTTAATCTGTAATGCATATGACTCTATCAGACGTTGCTACAGATTTCCAATTTCCCAATAATCATTTCGGAGCAGTCTATAGTGGCCCTGCACATCCTATTGACAGTGTTATTGCACTGTCCATTCCGTGTATGCCTCCGTCCCTGGATTTTATACATATTTCTTGTTACCTTACCGGGTTTCTATAGAAACACAGTGAGACTGACTACAGAGACACAATGCAAATTCAAAAGAAAAGGCATCATATTAGAAGGCTTTTTAGAATAGAGGTTGAAGGACAAGTGCTGTATTCTAAGCAAAAACAAACACCAAATAGAAATCTGAAGGTAATATTTTCAACTTCAATGTGGTGATTTAAGGTATTTGTGCAGTATGAAAAAAAAAAAAAAAACCTGGAGAATCAAAAGCAATAAATGTTGAGATTTTTTTTTTTTCTTTTGGTATCTGTATAGAACAGTGTGCATTGTGGGAGTACAAAATCATAGTTTTGGATTAACTGGAGGGTCAAAAGAGCAAAAGAGTGGTTTTAATATCTTGTTTATTATTATAAAGCCTGATAAACAAATATATATATATATATATATATATATATATATATATATATATATATATATATATATATATATATATATATATATATATATATATATATATATATATACATATATATATATGTGTGTGTTAAATAGTTTTTCTTTGGTTTGGAAGCATATACAGCTAAGGCCAAACATTTTGCATCACCTGGAATTTTAGGATTGAGACATAATTAAAAAAAAAAAAAAACTACATGAACTTAATTTAAATCTTTTATTTAACATCATGTAATCGAAGAAACTACAAAATTATATCGCAAATGTCTACCAGAAGCCATAACAGTAGTACAGTATTTCATGTTAGATTTCAAAATGTCACATTTTTTAATTTTTGTCACTTGTTTGTTATATGGAAAACTACAAAGCGGGATGTAATTAAATATGTTAATAACATATTAAATAACAGTATTCAGCAGTTCATTTGATGTTTATGGAGCAAATTTAGTTAATTGTGTAGGGTGATGGTAAACTTTTGGCCATAGCTGTAGTTAGAAAATGTTTTTTACTCTTATAAATACCCTGTCAGGCTCTCCCCTATAGTCCTCTCAAGCATATTGAGGCAGAGTAACACATATTGCTGAACTGACTGTTGCAATCCATCTTCCCTGTTTATAAAGAACTGGCTGTTATAAGTGGTATAAACCACTTCGGGCCGTACGGTGCTATTTTTTAAGACTTTATAAACCAAATGAGTCAATGAAAGATAAAGATATTACTCCCCCCATCCCCCAGGGCACAGAGGGAGGTACCTATTTGCCCAGTTATTGGGTACTCCCAAGTCCTTTGAGATCGAGTTCCCTTTGGTATGATTTTAACAGGGATCTAGTGCTATTTTCAGAACGCTTTCACAGATTGACATTTCAGAGTCAAGAGGTGTACAACGCCAAAAGTCAAAATGCTTTCAGAAAGTGTCAATGTTTTTCCAGGCTACTAAAGCCTGAAGTATTATATTTATATATACAGCTAACAGTCCCCTGGTTGCAAGCAAAAAACAAACCTGTGTTTTTTGAGAAGAACAGTCATAAATACATACAAGCATGAAATCAGTATTTTCCTGTTATTAAATATGTATGTGTATAGAAACAATACAGGTTACATGTGACCAGATTTTTAGTATTTAGTAAATACAACTAGTAAAGTGTTCGTTTTAATGTCCATATTTCTATATAGCAATTGAGTGTTTTATAATTGGAGATGTACTATTTATTTACACGTAGTTACAAAATGAAAGTTAATAAGCTGGTGATACTTTTATATAGTCCTGAAGATAATTTTAGAACAATGGCCAACAAAAATTAATATTAATATTTTTTTAAGTGTAATCATACATTCCAATAATATCTGATGAAGCAAGCATCAGCTCATGTTAAAATCATCACGAAAAGCATTTTTAAAATGTCCAGATTACTATTTAGATAGCTGAATTGATAAATACAAACAAGGAAGTCTAGGGCAGCAGTGTGGAGTAGTGGTTAGGGCTCTGGACTCTGGACCGGAGGGTCGTGGGTTCAATCCCAGGTGGGGGACACTGCTGCTGTATCCTTGAGCAAGGTACTTTACCTGGATTGCTCCAGTAAAAAAAACAAACAAAAAAAACTGTATAAATGGGTAATTGTATGTAAAAAAAAATGGTGATATCTTGTAACAATTGTAAGTCGCCCTGGATAAGGGTGTCGGCTAAGAAATAAAAGACTAGTAGTTTAAACTTTAAATACTTAGGATCTTCTTTGAAATAAAGCGATGCTGGTTCCATTTTATTCCTATATGAAAACGAATATAAATGTTGCATTGATACCCATGTTTACAGTTTGTTTGTTCTCACTTATCTTCGGCTAGTTTTATTATTCTCATCTGAGTTACCTTTGTTCATGTGTTTCAATTCATTTTCAGTTAATTTGATTTATCCATATAATTTATACACTAGGCTGCTAAAAGTACTTACCTACTGCTGCACCAAACTGTACTGTTCGGTTTCAAGTGAGAAACTAGTTTCAAAACATTTAATTGCATAGCAATAATGACATTATATTCCGAATAAAGTCTCATTCAAAAAAACGGAACTCTGTCTAGATTTCATCCACTCCTTGTTTGGTCAATGCACCCTGCAGTTTTCGATGAAATATGTAAACTTAGGGTGTTGTGTTGCATGTTGGGGTTTGTAAGCAACAGTTTTTAATTCCTTCACATGCTTTTAAATATGGTATGCCTGTGCTTGTCAGAATACTGAAAGCTCTTTTTCATGCTCAGTTGAAATTTTCATTCACTCATTCAAGACATCATTTATGGTCATACCAGTGCTGGGAGATGCACAGTGTAATTATGATTGTACATGTGCGTCTGTGCCAGGTGGATTTATCCTACTGGATAGAACTGACACTTCAGTCATGTCTGAGATGAATCACTTCCACTCATGTAATTTTGATGAACTGGACTGCTTTTCCTCCAGCAGAGTCTTGACATTAATGTAGAGCTAAAAAAATGGATTCAGGTACCACATAGAGCAGTGATGTGTGTACGCAACTACTGCAGTACCTAAACAGCTAACTTACAAGAGCTCATGATAATGGATACAACTAATTCAATATGTCAATAAAACCAATAAATGGTGTAATGAATTAGTGAAGAAGGAGCAAACTGCGGCAGGAGGAATCTTCCAAACATTGCGACAATGTACTACAGTCTGCGCATCCTCCCCCTAGCTCCTGCCAGATGCGCTCAACGATCCCCTGAATCCCCAGCCATGCTTCCCGTACTCGGTAGGGTTCATTACTGGTGCAGAGTTGCATGCACAGTCCCAAACAGTAAAACATAAGGCTGCAGACAAAAACACAGACGCACATAACAAAGTCCCAGCGTCAGCCCTTTGTTACAATATGCTGTAGACTATCAATGACATAAAACTTTCAAAAGCAAAGGGAGGTGGGTAGTAGTACACACAGTAAAGGGAAAACAATGTGTGTGTGTGTGTGTGTGTGTGTGTGTACAGAATAAAAGACAACTAAAAAGGAGGGAAGATAAACACACAGTGGAAAAAAAGAAACTTTATATGAGTCCTTTATATATGTATCTTATGCTAAATAACAGATATACATATACTGTTATATATAATAGCAACTGGAATTTTTGCTAAACTAACAAAACCACTGACCCATTAACCCCAGTGAATGTCATATTATGCACTTGCTAATGCTAGGTAGCCCCCAAAATATGGCTTTGTATAGGTCCCCAACGCAGGGCCGGATTAACCAATATGCCAATAACACCATTCCTATGTAAGGGGCCCCAAAATTATGATTTAGCGTAGAGCTCTCACGTCCTTTAATCTGGCCCAGCTTCTTCCCCTTGCTTCTTTCTGTGAGTCCATCTTCTCCCCTTGCGCCCTGCCTCCTTGTGATCCCTATTGGCTCCTGCTCTCCTCAGTTCATCTTAGTGCCGAAAGCCATATTGGTATTGACTAGTCCTGCCATATGAAAATGTCTGTCACCAGAAACTGTGGAGATGCTCTCCGACCTCCCTGGCACTGCTTCCCATGGGCTATGATGTCACTGGGCTCTGCAGCTTGTCTACCTCTGTTTACATCGCCCACCTCGCTACCTCCCCTGGGCTACAGTATTGTATTTATTATTTTATGACAACAATGATGTAAGAAGGCGCACAAAATGTGTAAAATGACAAAAGGCCAACTGATGGATTATAATCAGTAGAGAGTCAGCTATCTCATACCAAGATCCTTCACACAGTACCTTCAAGTTACAAAATACATGTTTACGATGATGGAAGAATTACTGTTTTATTGAACAAGTGCCAGGTGGAAACAAGGCAAACGAACACATCCAAACTAAAATCATGCCAAATCTGTGATTGCCCTTCTACCATGATCTTGCATGGATTAACCCAAATGTCTGGTTTTATCATTTTTTTGATAAGTACAACCCCTATTTAATGGGAACATTGTCAAATAACAATAATCATATTTACTGTTTAAAACAGTAACATAAGTATGCAATATACTGTAGTAATCCCATTTATGTTTCTCTTCACAGGTTCGCACTCTGAGTCAAGAAGTAGCACAATTAAGTAAAGACATGAGAAATGTTGTGTTTCTTCTTGAAGAATTATTATCTTCAAAGAAAACTCCAGTATTTTGCCATACTCATAGTACTTCTGTGGAGAGTTTTCAAACTAAAATGACTTGGACAACACAACAGTCTTTCATGCATTCCCAAGCAGGGCAAAATACTTGTCCAACAGCCCAACTTTCTCAAGGCAACCCAGTATCAAGAGTTTTTGAAACTGACTCTTTACATACCAGTAATAGTCCACAGAGGGATGGGACAAATCCTCAGAGACCTATGGAGAGTGACCACTATTATCCACCCTTCCACATTCAATTACTGCCCCAAGGGGATACTTTACAATACGTCAAATGCACTTCCCCGCAGTCAGACTCAACATTAACTCCTCTTCAGTCTATTTCATCCACCCTGTCTTCTTCTGTGTGTTCTTCTCCTGAAACATCACCACAGTTTGTGACCGGCAAATCAAAGGACAGTGCAGGGTCTTCCCATGCTGCTACCAGATCATCTAGTCTTGAAAATGTACCCATGTTCTGGGACCATCAGGAGAAAACCACTGTTTCTTTGCAAAATCTACCATTAGAAATCATGAAGGCTTCGAATGAGTTCAAGGATGACAAAAGCATATATGTATAATGGTGCAATGATAAGCAGAACTCAAAGAATGCCCCACAGCTGCCTGAACTAAAAGGTGTTAGTACTGCATGACTGCTTGCTCTGAGGTCTTTCACTAAAATCTAGGGGTTGAAACAGTTGGAAACCACTTAAAGTGAAGCTGTCAAAGAGATACAAATATATATATATATATATATATATATATATATATAACCAGTTTATTCTGCAAAAGGTTTTAGAAGCATGCTATAAGGGTTTGACTGTAGTTTTACATTCTTAGACAATTTCAATTAGCATATTGCTTGGGTTGACTTCATTCATGTAGTTGCTGAATGGCCATGCAGGTCACCGCAGCAGGAAGATGAAGACAAAGCAACGTAAGCTCACTATTTTTATTGGGGGTTATGATCGTGTGCTCTGTAGAGATTGCCCCTGAAGAATATCTGAAGCTCAGGCAGGGCTCCTGCTGTTCTGTCTGTCAGTTTTGCCACGGTGAGGGAACAGTTAGCACTGCATGCCATCTCCTAAACAATCAACCCTATAGAACCAGTAGAGGAGCACAATATTAGAAATGGCATGCTGCTCTTCTGTAAATCAAACTCATCATTTATTTATTAAATAAAATTACTATTTTTGTAAACCTGGTATAGAAACTGTGTTTAAGCTATGAGAAATATTTCTAAAGTGTAACGCTTTTTTTAGTAAAAGCTTGCCCTTCCAACAGAAATATATGCAGTTATGATAATGTAGGTAAGAAACTGTAGAAACTGTAGTTTAATTCTGAGTCAGTTTGCTGCACGTTACAAGGAATGCATCAGTGATTATAAAAATGAAAAACAAGGCAATATTTTATTGAAAATGTAATTAATGTATGTAATATGTATAAATTACTTGCCTCTTAAATCTGGTAGGCTTTATGAGGGTAGCCTTATTGTCAAGTAAAACTGATCTGGCCATAATAGCCGATGGGTTTTATCATCCAGAAATGCAATATTAAGTCTCATATTAAGTAATATATTATATGTTTACATGTGTTGAGTTCAGTGCATTACATGCAAGATGTCCGAAAACCACATTGTCTTCATCTCAAAAAAAAAATGTTATGCACAAAATGTATTCATTGTGTGAAATTATTTACAGATAACCTGTTATATGATAATAAAAAATGTTATTGCTGCCCGTTTTTTTTAATCTCTTGTTCACTGAATTGCAGATTAGCCTGTTCTCTGTTATTAAACGTTATGGGGAATATGTACTAAGAGGGGCCAGTTGCAGCGCAAACATACCACAATTTGTATTTTCATTACGACAATTCGCAAAGTGCACATTTTGTCGTATGTACTAAGACAAAACATGTTAATGAAGAGAGCCACAATATACTAATTTAAATATTATTTGCGTCATCTTAGCGAGATCTCTAGTGAGAGTTGGTTTGCTGCAGCAGAGAGTGAACATAAGAAAGTTTACAAACGAGAGGAGGCCATTTGGCCCATCTTGCTGTTGTTAGTAGCTTATTGATCCCAGAATCTCATCAAGCAGCTTCTTGAAGGATCACAAGGTGTCAGCTTCAACAACATTATTGGGGAGTTGGTTCCAGACCCTCAAAATTCTCTGTGTAAACAAGTTCCTCCTATTTTCTGCTCTGAATGCCCCTTTATCTAATCTCCATTTGTGATCCCTGGTCCTTGTTTCTTTTTTCAGGTCGAAAAAGTCCCCTGGGTCGACATTGTCTATACCTTTTAGGATTTTGAATGCTTGAATCAGATCACCGCGTAGTCTTCTTTGTTCAAGACTGAATAGATTCAATTCTTTTAGCCTATCTGCATAAGACATGCCTTTTAAACCTGGGATCATTCTGGTCGCTCTTCTTTGCACTCTTTCTAGAGCAGCAATATCCTTTTTGTAACGAGGTGACCAGAACTGAACACAATATTCTAGATGAGGTCTTACTAATGCATTGTAAAGTTTTAACATTACTTCCCTTGATTTAAATGCAACACTTTTCACAATATATGCGAGCATCTTGTTGGCCTTTTTTATAGCTTCCCCACATTTCTGAGTCAATGAAAGGTAGTTTATTAATAATAATAATAATAATAATAATAATAATAATAATAATACATTTTATTTATAAAGCACTTTTCCTAATCCCAAAGCACTTAACATAGTTGATGGAAGACAAGATAACAAATGACAGGGTAAAATAAAATACAGTAATAAAAAACAATACAATAAAATCGCACACACATATGTTTACAGTTCTCGATGTATTTTAATTATAAATCTGTACAGTAGGCCTATACAGTATACAGTACAGTAGTAAAATCAAATGAACACCTAGCGCACTTTCATTTTACTTTAGTCTACTGACAACACAAAATAAATCATGCTGCTGCATTGTACACATTGGTGTACAATACGAATAAAAGATTATTTTAAATTGAAACTAAATGATTTTAGGGTTTTTTTTTTATTTTATTTTAATTATTATTATTATTAACTTGGTCTACCTAGTAGCCTAGACAATTAACACACAATAGATCATGGTCCTATACAGATGCTCAGAATGAGCTGGAGGGGTTAGTGGCACATGTGGGCCGTCTATTGCTCCCAACATGCTGGGAAAACCAGAAATGTCATAGAAATGTGTTTTCAAGGCTTGTAAGTACACCCTGACTTTAATGAAAATTAGGTACTTGGGTGTTCTTCTAAAAAATACATCGAGTACAACTGGCAACGCACGAGAAAAAGCGAACTGGGAAATGCCAGCAACAATTGCGACTGTTTAAAACATGCTTTCAAAAGTTCTTAATAAATTGCCCGCAGCTTTAGTACATCTCCTTACAGTATTTTTGATCCATCATTTGCACTATCGCCACCCTGTTTTTGTGAATTTCTGCAGGAACGCCCAGAATTACATATTCATTTAAGACTAAAGCGCAAATAAGAACTGCGGCTGCAAAGCATTAGTTAAAATGATGCCAACAGCGTTGCGTTTGTTTAGTACATTTTACCTACACTTCTGACTGGTTTGCAACAATTGAGACAGATGCAACACTTTAGTACATCTACCCCTATAACTTTGAAAACTGGTGTAAAATGTCAAAACTGCTTTCATAAATACCTGTGACTCTACAAATAAGGGGAATTACAAATCTGAGCATATTAATTGTGTATATCAATGTTTAAAAATTAACAGTTAAAAAAATATATATTTTCATTTAAATTGTAAGACATTTGAAAGGAGAGAAGAAGAGACAGAGAATGGATTGACATAGAAGACAAATATTAGGATATACGAAAAATATAACATTAATGAACAATATTCCAAATGCCAAACATCCTATAAAAAAAAAAGAAACACACAGCCAGGCAGTAGGGTTGTGTATTTTAAAGGATTCAGCTCATTCAGCTAAACAGTTCCCTTTAGTAAAAAGATTGTACATGACCGCATTAACACAGCTGGGGCATGCTTTTCAAGCAGTGAAATCTGATTATAACAGACCTGGATACATCACGTACATGGCCCATTCCCTTCTAAACGGACCTCATTTCTGGATTATCCATTCCTTACCATCTTTGATTCATAAAGTCAACTAGTGATAGTTTAAATGTAATTCCTAAATATTATCACCTACTGTAGCTCAAATCATCTTTCAGTCTGTGGTCCTTAGGATACATAACAAGTACTGGTGTTGTTTTTGCATGACCAATGATGTGCAATAGTGTGACTTCCGCACACCCTCACAAAGGATTACCAAAGTACTGAGATAGAGCATGTGATTGTTATCAGCCCATCAAATGAAAGATTATCAAGGATTATTGTCCTGGCGGCACAGTATGGGCCAGTTGGTACCTACTAATCTACTTGTATATGCAGTATGTAAGCGTTTTAAAACCCCAACTCAACTGTAACCCACCCCTCATACCTCCAGCTCGCTTTAGTACTCCAATGTAAAGCAAACAATACACAAAGAACTCTGTTCTGTTTGAAGCTGGGCAGTTCTGGGATCAGAACATGTTTAACATGTTGTGTAGCCCGAGAGTTTCACTTGAACATTTCACTTGATCACCGCTCGCTTCCAGTTCAAGACTCTTGTACTAGCCTACAGATGCCTTGACCAGACTGCACCCAGCTACCTCCAAACCCTCATCTCTCCCTACACCCCCACTCGACCTCTCCGCTCCTCCTGCACTAGAAGACTGGCTCTACCTACTTTACACTCCCCTGCCTCCCGAGCCCGCTCTTTCTCCACCCTCGCCCCGCAGTGGTGGAATGAACTTCCCACAGATGTCAGGACTGCCCAGTCCCTGACCACCTTCCGGTGCCTCCTCAAGACTCACCTCTTCAGACAGCACTTGTAGAACTCCTCTTTATTTTCCACTGGACACTTATCACTCTTCCTTAAATGTGCTTTACTTGCTCTTATCTGCCCCCTATTTTACTGCATTTAATCCTGTACTTTAGAGTACTGTAATCTGTCAAGTGTTATTTAATCTGTAGTATTTTGTATTTAATTATATCCAGATGTAACTATCACTGACACTGTTATCTGCTCCGTTATTGAATCGTATTTTGTCATACTTGTACTTGCTAGAACCAAAGTCATTGTATTTATCTTGCTCTTAATTGTATTATTACTTGTACTGTGATTCTTGAAATGTATTTTTGTTTACAACTGTAAGTCGCCCTGGATAAGGGCTTCTGCTAATAAATAATAATAATAATAATAATAATAATAATAATAATAATAATAATAATAATAATAATAATAATAATAATAATAATAATAACATTGCTTGTGGCTTCTGTTTCTTGTTGTTTTGGGACTCCATTATCTGGCTCTGTTTAGGATGAAGCACCCGAAGGACAAAGAGAAAAGGAAACCAGAAAAACAAGAATTTAGGTACATTTTTGTGTTAAAATACTTTTGTGTTGCTGAAGCAAGATCAGGTTAGTAATACAGCTGCTAAATATACATTGTTTTTGCCAATATTTTTTTTCAAACAAGTAAAAAAAGTACATTATTAAAACATATAATGACCACACTGTAAACATGGTATAACACATTTATTTGTAACTTCAGGGGTTCACTTCCACATATGCTTCAAGTTTTCATCTGTTTGTGGGTTCCGTGCTTTATTGGTGGTGTTGGTTGTTGCATGCTAGCCTTTGCCTAGCTGTGTTTTAACATAATCTTCAGGTCTGAACAATACCAGTGCTAATGAACAGGATCGACGACACTGTTGTTGTTAAGAACACTCGTTTTTTTAGCTTTGTTTTTGGCTGTGGTAATAAAAATAGTAATAATAACAGTATGTTGCATCTTAAAATCGTCACAGTTCACTTCATTGTCATTCAATTCATGGAACAGGAAAGTGCTCTTTTTTTATTATTGTACATGTTATGTACATAGAGACAAAAAGATACCGGATCTTGGATCGGGTGTGATGAGGCACAGTTAACTCCTGTGTAAATTTAAAATGGCTACCTGACCATTGTACGCACTACCTTGTTTTATCAGCGTCTTGCACCAGCTATTATTTAGCTTTACACAGTGGTGTTTCATAACAAATGATGATTTCAATGCTATTGTGTGATACCACAGTATTACCCCTTCAGAAAAGTAATTTGGTTGTTAATAATACATTGTTTGCCACTCACTTATCAAGCAGACCACAGTTTGCTTGAATTGAAATGATATGTCATCATCTGCTCATAATATAAGCTGGGTTCTTCTGGCTTCAAGCATACATTATTGAGTACAGCACTGAGAAAATTACAAAGAATAACAGCTATACTGATGTATTTTGACAGCTGCATTAGAGCAAGCACACCTGCACATTTGTGTTGAGAACCTTTCTTCTTTATTTACATTGCCAATAGAAATGTGAGACATTATATATATATATATATATATATATATATATATATATATATATATATATATTAAAGTTACTCTAATGAATGCATATTTTTAGGTTATTAAAAAAAAACAAAAAAACAATTGGAACCATGCCAGTTGTATCTGCTATAGACATTTTAATTAAGATTTTGTGTACAAGCCCCCTGCTCTTCAATTAGTTTTTAGTGTTTTGTGGATCAGTGTGGGTGGGTCATGTGCAGGAACGCCCCCAGAAATATTTCACATGGTACGCAAAACTGAACCACACTGACATCCCAGCAGGATTTTCAAATATCAGCGTTATTGATTCAAACTCGCTGTATAGCATTAGCAATGACAGCTTTAGTAGCAAATGATTTACGAATGGAATTTGTTAATAAAATCAATCCGATGATGCTTTGAAATTGAATCGATGAGGTCGTTAATGAACAAATTTCTCATTAAAAAGCTTAATTGTCACAGGTCACGTACATCACTTCCTGTCTCAACCACTAGATAAGGCGTCAAAATGCATGTTAACCAGCTCAAGAAAAAAGAATGGAAGCATAATTCTCTGTTATGGTAACTACTAGTGTACAGGGAGACGGCTCTCCCACCAGCGAGCAGCAGCCAAATGGAAATAAAAAATAAAGGGAATATCTATTTTGTGTATCATTTGTAAACTTCATTTAAAATTGTGCATTTTGTCATGCACAATGTACGTTTCTTTAGATAACATCACATTAAAATGCTGATTTACAATTATCTGGCATGTGGGTAAAAATTGGACGGCACGGATTTAAAAAAAAAATTAACCCCCACTAGTCATTAACCCTCAATGGGGGGATATGTTGCCACAGCTTATTATATACAACTATTTTAACTATGTAAATTCTGTAAATGTTGCCATCTTTTGCAGCCTTCTCTGGCGGTGTTCTTTTTTAATCCACTAGACACAGAAGTCAAATATAGCGCCCCCATTAAATCCCAGGCACAACAACATTTGTAAAGTAAGGGGATGCAGGCTTGTGTTTTATTTTCACAGTGACTAAATTAACAGTCATTACTGGTGCTGATTAAACTATGCAAAATTTGCTGTTTTGAAAAAAAAACAAAAATGTATTTATTCTTAATGTGGGACAGTATACACTGCCTCGCTTCGCCCACGCTACTCCACTACTCCGCTCGCTCCACTGGCTCCCGATCACCGCTCGCATCCAGTTCAAGACTCTTGTACTAGCCTACAGATGCCTTGACCAGTCTGCACCCAGCTACCTCCAGACCCTCATCTCTCCCTACACCCCCACTCGACCTCTCCGCTCCGCCTGCACTAGAAGACTAGCTCTACCACCGCTACGCTGTCCTGCCTCCAAAGCCCGCTCCTTCTCCACCCTTGCTCCGCAGTGGTGGAATGACCTTCCTACAGATGTCAGGACTGCCCAGTCCCTGACCACATTCCGGCGCCTCCTTAAGACTCACCTCTTCAAAGAGCACCTGTAGAACTCCTCTGTTTGTATCCTGGGACACTATCACCCTTCATGTAAATGTGCTTTATTTTGCTCTTATCAGCCCCTATTTTACTGCATTTAATCCTGTACTTCAGAATACTGTAATCTGCCAAGTTTTTAACCTGTAGTACTTTGTATTTAATCACATCCTGATGTAACTATCACTATTTAATCATATCCTGATGTAACTATCACTATTACCTGCTGTATTATTGAAATGTGGTTTGTCAAACTTGTACTTTACTTGAACAAAAGTTATTGTATTTCTTGCTCTTATTGTATTACTTGTATTGTAACGCTTGAAATGTTTTTGCCTACGATTGTAAGTCGCCCTGGATAAGGGTGTCTGCTAAGAAATAAATAATAATAATAAATGATAAGAAGGGGAATAGAGTCCAGTAAATAAAATATTAATTTGAATTGAAACCTGAACTATGGGGAATTTAAAAGGAGCTTTTAATTGATCTAGTGGACTATTTATATATAGTACTAGAAATTCAAGGACACAAGTAACAGACTTTATCTACAACTTAAGCTGAAAGGAAATGAATGGGCATAGCAGATGGATGGATGGAGGTGTGAAACTGCTGCCAGAACAGGTGAGGCCCACCTGTTCAGCTGCATTAGGTTTTGCGGCCCATTATTAGCACTACTTGGGAAAATTTCAAATCAAAAACATTTTATATGTTTAACCCTGTAACATTATAAATAAACCTAATCTAAACTGCCCTTTATTCATTTGAATAAATATTGTGAAAGTTGGAAATCACATAGAATATGCACTGAGTGAAAATAACATTTTTTTAAACACTTTAATTTTAGTAAATAAAATAAATTGCAAAAACTAAACAGATGTTTTTATCAGACCTTTAAATTAGGTATCTTTGTATAATTGAAAATTTTAGAAATGCAGTTATTTTTCTTGTTCATCAAACAAGAAAGAACTGGATGTCTCTTGTTATTCCCATTCATAAATACCTGAACAGGAATCACTTTTGAGTAAAATCAGTACAACGTGCACAAAAACATGACTCTTAAATCCTAATTTCTGAACACTAACTAAAACATCCAGCCGTCACCTCTCACACTGAACTGTCATGCACACAAAAGACGAATGCGCACAATGCAGAAGGAAACGAGAGCCTTGCATAAGTTCATTTTTTTGCCACTACTCTGTACAACCAAATACAACTTGCAAAATCACATTCAGTTGGCTTGCAAACCCCCCAAAATAAATTAATAAATAAATAAATAAAAATCTCGGAGCGCAGCTGCACCACTTAACCAAAAGAAAACTTATGAAAATAAATCAATCTGCAGTGAAATTTGAATCAGCCAAAAAAACGTTTTTCTCTATTATTATTATTATTATTTTATAATTATTATTATTATTATTATGTTCCAACAAAACATATTCTAGCATTATTTTAAGACGACTGTGAATGAGCCAGTAATCAATAAAATAGCAGCATATCCAAACATTTTAATAAATTAATTATCAGTATACAACAAGATTTATCAGTTTGATAAATAACTTGATTTAGTTAATATTGAAACATACATCAAAGTACTCAATATTTTAAATGTTAATAGTTAATTAGTTTCAAAAACGTATTGAATTTTTAAATAAATGTTATCAAGTACAAAAGTTTCTACAAAAGAAAAAAACCCCATTCCAGCACCTTAAAACTGAGCCCACGGTACAAATGCATTCAAACTCCTGTAGCTGCCTTTTTTGTTCTTTATACTTTGCAAAACATATTCTTTGATAGCGGATTCAACCACAGTTTGGGAACCCCTGGACTAGAGCACAGTTGGTGCATTTATTTTATGGAATGAAATGCAACATTTCTCAAATGGAAGCTGGATTTAAAAGAGCTGTGAGTCTCCCAAGGAGATATTCCAAATGTGTTCCCTCTTAATGTCATCCTTGTTAAAAAGTTGTGCTTAGGACTGACACTAAACCATGATACATGTAATGCATTTGCTAATACGATCAAGTAGTATGAGCAACTTTATATAGAAACACTTTCTATCATATATTCTGCTCTCAACTTCGTACTTGCCTGATACGACAGCATATTCGTTTATAGAAACAAGCCCCAGGTTCACATCCTGGCTGTCAAAAGTCGCTGATCTTCGCTGGGGATTCCACAAGGATCAGCCCGATAGCTCTGGTGCTCCCCTGGGTTAGGGAGGCAAAATCATCAGGTTACCTCACTGGACTAAAGACGAGGTGCCCGGTAAGCTCAAGAGGACACCTGCTGTGTTGGACTGGTGGATCTAAGTTCACTGTGACAGGATAGCGTCACGGCCAAGGCTGTTAACAGGTAGGAGGGAGACCCAGAGACAGAGAGCTGCAGTTTAAAGTGCTGTGTGTGCACTTTTATAAAGACCAAACAAGCAAAGCAGAAACAAAACACAGGAACCGAAATAATATTTTAACAAAACGCATCTTATTGATTCAGACTGAGCAGTCGCCTTCACTGAAACACTCCCAAACTCCTTCTCCACAAAGAAGGACTTTGCTTCCCTTTTATACCACATGTGGATTCAAACTTAAATTCAAAATAATGAATCATTATGATTAATCATTAATCATTAATCACGCAACAGTCTCTTGACACAGGGGTTGTACCAACAGACTGGAGAATTGCAAACGTAATACCGATCCACAAAAAGGGAGACAAAACCGAACCAGGTAACTACAGACCAATAAGCCTGACTTCTATTATATGGAAACTTATGGAAACTATAATAAGATCCAAAATGGAAAAATACCTATATAGTAACAGTATCTTGGGAGACAGTTAGCATGGTTTTAGGAAAGGGAGAGTGTGTCTAACTAGCCTGCTTGATTTTTTTGAGAATTCAACATCGACAATGGATAATTGCAAAGCATATGACATGGTTTATTTAGATTTCCAGAAAGCTTTTGACAAAGTCCCTCATAAAAGATTAATTCTCAAACTGAATGCAGTATGCATTCAAGGAAATGCATGCACATGGGTTAGGGAGTGGTTAACATGTAGAAAACAGAAAGTACTGATTAGAGGAGAAACCTCAAAATGGAGCAAGGTAACCAGTGGTGTACCACAGGGATCAGTATTAGGTCCTCTGCTCTTCCTAATCTACATTAATGACTTAGATTCTGGTATAGTAAGCAACATTTTCAGACAACACAAAAATAGGACGAGTGGCAAACACTGTTGAAGCAGCATAGGTCATTCAAAATTATTATTATTTATTTATTAGCAGATGCCCTTATCCAGGGCAACTTACAATTGTTACAAGATAACTCATTATTTTTACATACAATTACATTATTTTTTACACATTATTTTTACATACAATTACCTGTTTATACAATTGGTTTTTTACTAGAGCAATCTCGGTAAAGTAGCTTGCTCAAGGGTACAGCAGCAGTGTCCCCTATCTGGGATTGAACACACAACCCTCTGGTCAAGAGTCCAGAGCCCTAACCACTACTCCACACTGCTGCCCATGAAAATAATCTAGACAGCATGCAGAACTGGGCAGACACATGGCAAATGACATTTAATAGAGAAAAGTGTAAGGTACTGCACACAGGCAATAAAAATTACATTATTTGTTTACTTAACAGACACCTTTATCCAAGGCGACTTTCAGAGACTAGGATGTGTGAACTATGCATCAGCTGTAGAGTCACTTACAATTACATCTCACCCGAAACACAGAGCACAAGGAGGTTAAGTGACTTGCGCAGGGTCACACAATGAGTCAGTGACTGAAGTAGGATTTGAACCGGGGACCTCCTGATTATAAGCCCTTTTCTTTAACCACTGGACCACACAGCCACCTATACACAGCCGCCTATAAAAATGTGCATTATAAATATCATATGGGAGATACTGAAATACTGGACAAATGTCATCTAGACAATGTGGGGAAGCTATAAAAAAAAGGCCTCGGATAGATAGTGAAAAGTGTTGAATTTAAATCAAGGGAAGTAATGTTAAAACTGTACAATGCATTAATAAGACCTCATCTAGAATATTGTGTTCAGTTCTGGTCACCTCGCTACAAAAAGGATATTGCTGCTCTAGAAAGAGTGCAAAGAAGAGCGACCAGAATTATTCTGGGTTTAAATGGCATGTCATATGCAGACAGGCTTAAAGAATTGAATCTATTCAGTCTTGAACAAAGAAGACTACGCGGCGATCTGTATTTCCTTAGGTTTTTAGTCATCCTGATGAACTCTGAAAAGGTTTTTTTCCCAGCTCATTGGGTGAAACAAATTTAAAGTAAATCCATTTGCAGAGCTGTTTTTTCATGATGATAACCTGACCCAGTAGCTAACATCAATGTGTTTTAGTGTTGAACAATCCTTCTTTTCATAAGCTTTGAAAATGTTGGTTTGCTTATTTATCAATGGTAGGTACAACTTCTTCACAAGGGATTTTAAAGGACTGCAAGCAAATACTGTGCATTGAATCTTCCTTGAACCCTGTGCTGTATTCTAATAATAAGCACAGGTGGAGAATAATAATAATGATAGTACACGCATGTGTGTGATTGTTAATAGTGAACAGCACAATGTTTGAGCAATATCAATATCAATATCTAAAGGAGGACCGGTACTCTTTTCGCATGGACAGAAAGAAAATGAACTTGAATCCGAGTCTGGCTGAAAACAAGTAAAACAAGTCTGCTAGAGGCTATTTTCCTCTGCATCCCCCATACATTACTTTAATCACCTCAGTAATATTAAGAGGGCTTCCAGATGGTTTCTGTCTCTGTCTCTTGGTTTAGGCAAAGATGCAGAAAATGTATCATATACTGTAACATGTTAGTTAGCATCTGAGCAAATTAATCAAATGGTGGAATTCATTTGAAGTTCTAGCTGAGAATATGGCCTGAAAACTATGATCCAAGGCAGAGCAATAACTGATATGCCAATAACAAGTGGCTGGTCTTTCACTTGAAGGGTGATTGCCATATGGGTTTTTTGCAAGTGTACGGATATTTTTGTCAAGTTATAATGTATGAATTATTATAAAGACTATTCTTTGCAGTCATGGAGCCAGACTGTATTTTGGGGGTTGTGTGAACCGTCATTCTATGAATCCTGGGAGAATTGCAAGGGTGGTCTTGCAGTCATTGTCTTGAGGAGGTGGTGATTGCTTGTCCTGAACTGATTAATATATCTTCAATGGTACTGCACCCACTTTTGATTGCCCTTTGTATCTCCAATCAGCACATTCTTTGCCAGACATGTCTCCTCTCTCATTGCCATTTCAACCATAGGTCGAGTATTGCATGGTGAAGGTCTCAATGGTCGCAGGACAAGGAAAAAGCACTCTTGTGTGTGTGTGTGTGTGTGCCTGTATGTATCTGTATGCTTGACTGACAATCAACTCGCTCTTCTTTGCACTCTTTCTAGGGAAAAAAGACAATGCCTTTGTTTTCTGCCCTTTAGTGCCATTGAAGATTTTAATGTCATACACCAAGCCCCTATGGAATGAACTTGACTGTGCAGCATTATTTCCCTGTTTATGGTACTATGCATTTAAACTTCCAGACATAGGAGAAGATGCTCCAAACACACAACAGCATTGACAAAAGAGTTAAAAATCATAAGCACCAAAAAGTTAGATTGAATACTGCCATATTTTTTCTTCCCTCTAGAAGAGGCTCCAAAGCAACAATGCTGATTGGCAGGGTCTTTTAACTGTAAATGTAATCAGAAATTTTAATAGAAAATGGTAAATGAAAAAAAGAAAAGAAAACTGATTAATGGGCATAAATAATGTATTCAATAAACTCAATGGTGGACATGAAAAAACATGGGAAGTTTTTAAATGATACATGCTAGCTCTTCTCTTAAATCAGATATATCAATTTACCACTGCAGCCTTTTTTATACAGTATGTCAATTTACTTAATGCAGGAGATTAACTCTTTATTTAATTATTATGTTGTATTGTATTTTCCAGAAACAGCCAGGTAGCAAGCTAGTTATTTATCAGAAAAAGAAAATTCTGTTGGTTTTGACCAATTTGTTGTTTTTTTCTCAAATGCCAAACAAGTCCAAATTAACTTCTTACCATAATTACCTGCTATACAGTAAAACAAAAAAGCTTTATTAACACTTAAAAAAAATATGTTTGGATGAATACAGTATATACTTTGTAAATTGTTAAGGCCAACAGGTCCTCAGAGCCCTTTAAACCTTATTCAGTGATCTCACCATGAAATCTAAATGAAATAGTAATCATGCAGTAGGGAGCTGTTCATAATCGCTGCTGTGTTGGGTGGCATCTGCTGTCTCTGTTTTAGCAGTTTGAGAAGTACCGAAATGGCTCTGATGCCATTAGTGTCAATTAAATTCAAATTGAGCTATCCGTTGTGGGGAAGATAATTTTCTTTTCCTCTTGACATTTGCAAAGTCAGCTGCAGGAAAACACCAGGCAGCCTTTGAATATAATGGGTCTTTTACTTTTCTAACACAAACACTTTATTTTTCAAGGTTTCAAGGTTGTTTGCTTTAATAATTCATGACAGCCAAAGTGACAAATAAATGTGTCAATTTTTTTCTAGTCTTTAAAGCACATTGCATGATTTGTGGAGAAGAACGTACATATTCAGTCTGGGCTGAGTCTGTGTGGTGGTTCATAAATATTACAAGTCACATTTCACACTAATCATGTGTTTACAAAAATCAACAGTTTGCAGATTTAAATATATATTTTAGCTGTTTTGTGTCAACTCAACCCATATTTAAAATGCTTCCATATGAATATTTCATATTTTACCAATTATTCAAAACAACTCAAGTGTCACCTCACCTCTGAAACCCATTTGCTGATCAGCAGCACTGAAGATCGACAGACTTCCTCCCTTCCTGGTGTCATGCCAGTCACCTCTCTTCGCTTGCTGAACCAAAGCAACAGATGTTACAAAGCTACAGAACACTGAAGGAGAGGCCTGGCCTGAAAGGGGTCTGCCTGGACTCATCAGGTGCCAGTCCAGTAGTGGTCTCTGAAGCGTGTGGAGGTGAACTGAGCCCAGATGATTTCCCCTCCTTGACCTTCAATATCGTAAAGGCCAACTCAATGATTTTAGTAGGTGAGCCACTGGCTGAGCAGAAGTACTGTCCTCTAATAATTTAGGAACACAAATATTTTCTTACACATTTTCAGAATGTATAGCTGAAGAACTATGAACCCTTTTCATCAGTGGTTTAAGTGGGGTGGTATACGCCAGTATGCACATCGGTAAGAAACAAAACTGTCGGTATGGCATACTGGCAAAAGAAAAATAAATCTGGTGGGGGGGATTCCGACAGTTTGGACAAAACAAAAACATCAGACCTACCAAGCCTGAACTAAATCAGCAAACTTCTCACCAGCCAGGACCTACAATATCTGGACAAGAACAAAGAAACTCCCCCGCAAATATTAATTCTGTTGAAATTTGGAACAAACAACAATATCTGGAATACAAAGAGAAATATAAATAGCTGGTGTTTTTTGTTTTTTGTTTTTTTTAAAGGTTCAGTGGTTTATAGCGTGTTAAGCACGTCGTATATTTCGGGCAAACTCAGCTGTTTGGATCTCGTTATGTGCCATACAAAAATGATACGAAAATCCAACCGAAACTGAAACTCTGAGGAGATGTCAGAGGAAGAATTCTCAGCTGTGTCACCTTGGCGACCAGGACACTCTGCCTGAAACAGACACCGATGACGTAAGCATGTGTGCTGCGCTTTTAACACTGAGGGGTGCTATAGAGTAGCATCTGGATATTGGAGTGTCCAGAATGTCAGCGAGTTGCACAAAGGGCAGTTCATCCCACTCTGCTGGTCTCACTGCCCCTTATTAAAACCTTGTTTGAGAGAATTGGGATGGATATTGTGGGGTCCTTAGAAGGCGCTGACTTGGGGTATAGTTATATCTTGGTCATAATAGATTATACTACACATTATCCTGAAGCGGATGCCAGTGGTATTCCTCGGGAGATTCTCACTGATCAAGGCACTCGTTTTATGTCCAGCTGTGTGCAACAGGTTCAAAAATTACTCAGAGTACATTTGATCCAAATCTCGGTTTATCTTTCATAAAGCAAGGGTTTGCTCGAACGATTTAATCAGACTCTTAAGCACTTGTTGCAGTTTAAGAAGTACCCTAGGCTTCAAGCCAAAGAAAATCTCCTTCACTACAAGATCCTCTTTAACTATCCATAAGCAAATTGACACCTGCTCCCTAACAGAGATATCTGCAGTCTCGTCCACAGTGACAGCATGATACCCAGCTTCGTGGGCCTCCTTTGTTAATGTACAAAGGATATCATGGGTCATTATTGAAAGCATTTAGCTTGTAATGCCATGAGAAAGCCATTTGTAGCTACATCGACTCAACCAGGACTTTAATGCTGGGATATCTTCTGCACGTAAAGTTAAATTGATGTGTCCTCGTATTGCAAGCCCCTGGCAAGCCAGATACCGTAATAATGACAACATTCTAGTAACCAACCTTCTGTAAAGCCTTTTCCCAATATATATATATATATATATATATATATATATATATATATATATATATATATATATATATATATATACTGTATATATTAAATTAAGCACATTCATGAGCTGTTTAATAACATACAACAAAAGCAGTAGTTGTGTAGTCAGAGCTGTATTTCACTGTAGCCTGTTTGATAGAATTGGAGGTTTGATTTACAGTAAATATAAACTGAACCTACAGATTTCTTATCATTGTGGTTGTGTACCATCATTTACCTCAATAGTACACTAGGGAGAGACAAAAGGATCATACTGAAATAACTATCTTGGTGGTCTTTATTTTTTGCCTTATCACTTGCCAGAAACTATGGCTGTCCCCTAAAACCTCATGTATTTATTTATATTTTATTAAGATTTTATACTTTGAGACATCTGTTAAGGCAAAGGTGTGCTAGGGAGCCTTGAGGGGCTCACTAACTACTTCTTGGTCTCAGCACTTCTGACTCTTGGTACTATAGCATCAAGCAACCAGATAAACCACGGCCCCAGTCTGATCATGTATCACAAGCAATGTTAAGTATTGAAAAACAAAGTAAGAATAACACAATTCCAACAAGTAGAAGATTAGTGGCAATATCCTAGATTTCTCTACCATGACTCCAGAGTGGTTTAAAGACGTTGTCCTTATAAAATAACACTGATACAAAGAATGAATTATTACTGAATCAGTCATCTGGCATGACAGATAGATTAACCCAGCCTTATCAGTACAGTATTATAGCAAACTACCTGTACGTTTCATTGACTGGTATTAGAATATTCCAGAACTGCAATGTAAAACTCACATTCTGTTGTTAGAATGTCTGTGTAATTTTCCTTGGATTTTGACTATGTTTCTATATTTAAGCCTCTGGTTTCTGTTTGTATATGTTTTTATGTGGATGTTTGGATTTTTGTTTCTATGAAAGCAGGATTGTGACTCTCATAACTTCTAAAAAGCTTGTTGGATTCATTTGAAAATGTGTAAACAACGTGGCAATGATGGAGGGACAATTAGAGACTATTAATAGACACGCATAATCATTTGGGAGTTCATTTTCTGTGCTTGTTTCATTTCAGCTCCCATCCTTATGAATCTAAAACATTGATATAACAATATGAAAAACAAGACATGCTAATATTGTGGGGGTTACAGCTACTGGTATGGCCAAAAGTTTAACATCATTTAGAATTTTATGATTGAGACAATAAAAATATGAAAAAATATATATGAACATAATTTAGATCTTTTATTTAACATTGTGGCAGGGCAGCCCTGCACATGTAAATAATGTATAGTTTGTAAATATTATGTGTAAATATTAAATATTATGAATAAAAAGTGTGTGTTAGACATGGCATGGCTGGAAGTTAAGATTCCAGCCCTGGTTGTTTTGGGTGTGTTTGTGGTGACGGTTGGCAGGGATAGGGTTAATTCCTATCCCTGCCAAATACATGTGCAGAATGTGACCAGGTCTTGATTGAATTATTCATTGTCAATCAACCCTGGCCTCGTGGTATTTAAGAAAGACAGACGCGCCATTGTTTGGAAACTGCCTGGGAGAGACACATGTGCCTGAATTTTTGATACCTCACTATGATAGCACTGCTTGGGTGAGGGTTTTGTTAGTTTGTTTTGTGGTATGTGATTGTTTTGTTCCAACCTTTATTTTTCTTGTGAGCCATGTTTTATAATTTTTTTGTTTAATAAACATATGCCCCAGCGCTTGAAACCTGCAGTTACTGTCTCCGAGTCTCTATCCACCCAGCCATCCTGCCACACACATCATGTAATCAAAGAAACTACAACATGATATTGCAAAAGTCTACTGGATGCCATAATAGTACATAGTGAAGTATTGCATGTTAGATTTCAAAATGTCAAATTCTCCAATTTTTGTCAGTTTTTTGTTGTACATGGAAAAGGGGTATGTAATTCAATATGTTAATGTAACATTATTCAGCAGGCTTCATTGGACTTTATGAAGCAAAATGAGTTAATTCTATAGGGTGATGCAACACCTTTGGCCATCGATGTATATCTACGACCACGGTTCACTGTGCTCAGAAATAAAGGCACTTCTGTGAAATCTTTACTGATCCTTCCCTGCTCATTAGAAATCTTCCCTCTCATCTGAAAGAGCTATTGGCAGGCACTGATCCCAGTGAAACCAATGGCTGCTCCAGCACCACCTCTCCAGCTAAATCAATAGAAAATAGAAGCTTTGAAGTAAAGTGGCTGCTTGAATATATATTTTTTAATGGGCCAAACCATATATTTGGTTCTTACTCTCAGTGAGTCCATCGATAGAGTAAGCAGCTGGTTGGTTAATGACAAGAAAGAAGGCATTGAAGGGATGGAACCATTTCACTCTGCAGGTGAAATTAAACCAGAAGCATGGGTTGAACCTAATGTAGTACCAGATACCTCGCTTTAAAAAACGAAAATACATGATGTGAAGTTGTCAAGTTCAAAAGGGCTCATTGTACCTGTGTAATGCAGTATCCAGGGGTTCCCATGCACAAAAACAAGTACACGGTTTGGTTCACAAACAAAAGAAAAGTCTGGTTTGATTAAAAAAAAAAAACCTAATAAACAAAAGACTGGCTTGAGGGCTGTAAAGTATAAACTATAAATGTTCAAAATAAACTCATGCCACACAGGCATTCACTCCTCCCTTAACCCTTTGCGGTCCATTTATTCAGCACCTGTCAGGTGCGTCAGGTCTAATTTATTTTCACACAAGCTGTTTATTTTACATGCACTGTTTAAAAGTAATTTTATTCACAGCAAAACAGGTTTAAAAGCACAGCATATCAACATGACACTCCAGCCCTGCCTCACCCTTTTTTCGCTGTATTTATCACATATCTCTTCATAATTGTGCATACTGATAAATCACTGATAGATCACTCAATTTATCACCAAACTCCTCAATAATGCTATCCAAGTCATTATTTTATTACTATAAAATCATCAAAAAGCTTGGCAAATTTCCCCAATTTTCTTTGAGCGCCGGAAGCAGCTATTTTGTTTGTTAATGTCCGTGTTATGTATGTGGTGAAGGGACTATGCGTATTGCTCAGTTCCGCCATTTTTTTTTTCTCCAGCTTCTCTCAGCTTCTCTCGGCCTCTCTCGGCCATTGAAAGTTTTCTCATTTTCTTCCGGAGAAAACTGACTGACGCCTTTTTGATGATGTCAGAAAGGAAACATTTTAATGTCGGACCTGGTCCGATATAGGACCGCAAAAGGTTAAACTTACACCACACAGACTTTCACTTCTCATACTCTCTCCTACACTGTCTCACAAAGGTTCTGCCTTTTATATGTGACCAAGGGTTGATTGACAATTAATCATTCAATCAATCACTGCCTGGCCACATTACACACTCTCATTCACTTACACAATCAAACAATTAAATAATTAAACAATCACTCCCACCTTATCACCACATGGCTGTACAAAGGGTAGTCAACTTTGTTCCAGGCTCTCCCTTCACCAAGATGACCACCAGCCACCAAACTCTCACACAGACACACACACACACGTGCACCTCCATGTGTTTCTTCAAAACTCATTTGAGACTAATATAGCAAATGCAAGTGCACAACAGGTATTATTTGTGGAATTATTGTGCTACAAATATCCAATTTATTTTCACATGCGCAGTTTATTTCCGAGTCAAAACTTCTGGCTAAGTGGTATTGACCTTTTGAGGTTACACGCCTGATTGGATTAGTGGACTATGAGATCTGCCAGCCGGAGCGACGGAGAGAAAAGCACATTTATCATGTCAACCTCTTGAAGCCCTGGTTGCAACAGGAGGCGTTGTTAGTGGCGAAAGCAGATGACATCACAGACCTGGGACCTGATCTTTCTGTGTTGGCGAAAAAAGGGTTGGTTCAGATTGCAGATAATCTGACACCAACACAGAATTGTCAGGCTCTGGCTCTGGTGATGGAATTTCCTGATGTGTTTTTTCCATTCCCAGGGCAGACTTGAGTAGCCCATCATCACATTGAAGTTGAGCCAGGAGCGCCAGGTCTCGGGGCAGTGTTGTCTCAGGAGGTCCGGGGAAGTGAGCACCCAGTCCTGTACATCAGCAGGAAGCTCCTTCCCCGTGAGAAAAACTATAGTACCACCGAGAAGGAGTGCCTCGCAGTAAAATGGGCAGTCAAGTCACTCTGGTACTACCTCCTGGGACACTTCACCCTGGTGACAGATCATGCCCCCTTAGCATGGCTTCACTGGATGAAGGATAACAACACCAGAATCACCTGGTGGTACTTGGCCCTGCAGTCCTATGCTTTCTGGGTTGTCCACCGAGCAGGAAAGCTGCATCAAAACGCAGATTTTTTCTCTCGGGAAGGCATGGGGGTGTAGGATTTTCAAATGGATCAGTGGTGCCATTCTGAGGGGGAGGATATGTAACAGGGGAGATCTGTGCTGACTGTCTGACATATGCATGGTGCTGCAGGAAGGGCAGCAGCCTCGGAAGATCCGCCTGTCAGTCATGGCAGTGACTCAGAGAGGTGGGGAAGAGGGTGTGTTGACTTTCCCTCTCTCTGAGTGGCTGAGAGGCGGGCCTTGGGGGATTGCTGGGCCTATAAAATAATGCTCTGTTGTTCCCTCAGACCTGCCCCTTTAAAGATGAAAAACTAGCCCACAGAACGCTGCTGCCAGACCAAGCACAGCCGGCGAGGAAAAAAACAAAAGAAAAATAATTTTTTTTTTTTTTTTAGTAGTGGGGAAAAACTTGGGCAGAACCCCATAAAGTATCTGCATAGCAGGCTGAGGGAATAGGTGAGCGTAGGATGGAGACCCAGGCCGTGCGGATAATGACGGTCAGGGTAAAGCTGCAGAGTGCAACACC
Source organism: Acipenser ruthenus (assembly GCF_902713425.1). Classification (NCBI taxonomy): domain Eukaryota; kingdom Metazoa; phylum Chordata; class Actinopteri; order Acipenseriformes; family Acipenseridae; genus Acipenser; species Acipenser ruthenus. The sequence goes on along the minus strand of NC_081192.1, from coordinate 5,160,547 downwards.
TTTATTTTGTAGTTTGTTTAAAGTGTTTTATTTTCTCTTTTTCTTTGTACCTTCTGTTTTTGATCATTATTTGTTTAGGCACCTAAACTATCTGTCTATCTGACCGTGTTTCATTTACCATTGCTGGTATTTGGGACCGGACCTTTAGTGCCACCTGCCGGTGAACAATAAACAGTGCACCCGAGTGGTGTTTAGCACTAAAACTTTCTCCTGTGTCAGTGAATTCATCACCCTTCCACAGTAACAATTAGACTACCATTCCAAATCCCAGGAAAAAAATAATTTAGTTAATGTTTAAGTGCAAGTCTCTGTTTGCCTAACAACACTTGTTAAGGAAATTCAAAACACAGGAGTAAAATATCTAGCATAATATCTGCCTTACTACAAAGAATGTCTAAGTACTGGTGCAGCGAGGAGTCGTGCATTTGAGAGCTCTGAAAGTCTGTCCAGGGGAAATGACACATTTAGAAACTCAGTGAGGTAGCTTAAAGTCAGCCAGCCCTGCAGGTAGCGCAGAGGTAGCAAAAGGGTCACACAGTGCAGTGCAAAATGCATCTGGGTATCATTGGCATCGAAGTGGAAACCAATGCCTTGCTCATGAATATTATGAACTAGTGGCAACTTGAAAAGTCTAAAATGGGAATACCAGAGTTTAGGGCAGAAGAAAAGTCCTGCACATAATTACAGGGCATGTAAATAAAATTGTAAATACTGTATTGTTTTGGTTATTTACATGGGTGATTTAATGTATTGTATAATTTAACATGTATTGTTTAAGTTTATTTCAATGGGGGATGTTGTTATTGTGTGATTTGAATGTATGTTGTGCTATTTAAAAATCAGATGTTTTCCTTTATTATTGTTATTGGGTTGAACGTGGTCTGGCAGAGGTGGTGCTAGCAGCTCGTCTCTGACAGACAGCTTGTGCGAATGCATGGTCAGCAGCTGGTGATTATTGACTGTCAGCCATGCAAACTAAATCTCGTGTAGAATGTGACCATCTCAGAAATGTAATCATTTATTGTTAATTCGGAGATGGTCACATGTATAAAAACCCTGCAGCTTTTGCTGGTCGGGGTGGGTGTTTGGAAGGAGGAACGTGAGCGAGCGAGAATCTATAATGAAAGTAAAAATAAAGAAAACAATTGCTACTCGTGCTGGGAAGCACCGGCACAGTACTTGTTGGTGTCAGTTTGTTTTTGTGATTTTGTTCATTTTTGTTTAAACCTTTTATTTTTTCACTGTGAGCAGTGTATTGTGTACAACCTTTTTATTTATTTTTTAATAAAAACAGTGCACCAGAGCGCTTTTCACCTGTAGTACCTGCCTGTGTGTCTCTGTCAGCTGTCTGGTATGGGAACGTCATCATCACTACTCGGCTAACCTGTCACAAAGGCAAAACAAAAATCACCTTGGATAACTTATGAACAGTACTTATATGTAGGTCAGTTGCATATTGAATCTCTCAGCTGGTGTTGAAACATAGGCAGGGAGGCAGTAAAGGAGGTAAACTAAGATCATGGCACAGACAACATTGGGTTAAAATGTAACTTGCTTAGTTATTATTGGCTACCATTCACTGCTTGTCTAAAACATGTATTATTAGACTTACCTACCTGAAGCTTTTTATTATTTTACATTCCTGTCAGTTTAGGGATTGTGTGTTCCTTTTTATTTGAAGACATTCTCTCTCTCTCTCTCTCTCTCTCTCTCTCTCTCTCTCTCTCTCTCTCTCTCTCTCTCTCTCTCTCTCTCTCTCCTACTTATAGACAGACTATATAATAAAATTGCTTTACAATCTACCTCTGTGCTTTTTAAAAGAAGTTGGAGTTTAGTTGAAATCATAAATCACTTTTGTGTCAACGGTGGAGCTAAATCGGTTTATGTGCTGAGCAGTGGAAAAGATGCACACTGCGCAGAATGCAAGGTCATCCTCTGCCATATACCTTTTCATATGGATCCAAAGAAAAGGCACAAGAGATGTGGGGAAATTCTGTACAGAAATATGTTCAGGGAAGGCCATGTACACAGCCTTTACTCAAAAACATCATATTCACTAAATACAAATAAATACAATTAAGAATGTAATAGTTTAACATGAACTAAATTGTATCTAATAACTGATGCAGTCTTACTGCAGACCCATATTGTATAATAATACTGCTCATGAGAAATAAAATTATTGTTTTCTGTTATTGTGAAGCACAGTATAAGACTTTAATAATATTTCAAAGCAATATTTTTTTTCATCAAGATGTTATTTGAATGAATATTTAATATCAGTAATATTTTATCTTAACCCTAGGCTAGTTAATAACAAGTTCAGTTTTAAAAACCGAGATGATACAGTGCTATCCTCCATCCTGTCTTTTTGCAGATTTGGGTAAAGCTCTGTTTCACTAGCTCAGAAATGTATTGAGTACTCTGGTATGAGATTGATGCCAGGAACATCAGTCTGTCTAATCAAAAATCAAGCATCAGTCTTAGGAAGTCTTACTGAGCAACCACTATTTTAGTTTAATAAAAGAAATTCACAAAAACAAAATCTAATCATGTGGTTAGATGAATTTTTCCATATGGTTGTCATTTAAAATAGTATTAATAATTTTTTTTTTAAAAAAGTCTTTTTTGAAGCAACAGCAAATGCACCTTTCTGAGAGTTGTAAAACCATGATAACAAAATAAACTAGAAAGTAACCGCTGAGTTGCATAAAAATTTATTACATTATTGTAGTTTCTATAAAATGTCCTTTCATCAAAATAATGCTGTAAAATGCATTTTATGGTGTCCCATTAAAACGCTAATAAATCAAATTTTCAGTAAACATTGCAATAATGTATTCGATGCATTCTGCATGGCATATTATTGCAGTTTCTGCAAACTGTTAAGTGCCTCATCAATCACTATACTATTAATGACACCAAACATGATGACAAGGGAGTTTATGGAAGAAATGCCTCTTAGAAGTACTGTATAAAACTTCTATGTTACAAATAATGACTCGGCCATTGGCTAATTCTAAAGCCTTCCATGACTACCACAGGAGGCCTGGGTTCAAATCTGTCTCAAACTAATAAGCTCTGCACGAGCCACTCTCGTCTCAATTGAGCCAACATCACAAAACCATGACCTAATTCCGGCTCGGGACTACATAGCAGGATTGAGGAATGCTCCCAGCCTATAACAGGGGTTGTCAGGGTCCCCTTGCTTTTCATGAGCACAACATTCATAAACACTAAAAAAGGAGTCACAAATAGTTCAAAGCATAGATTAAACCCAGGGGAATAGATTAAAGTTCAAAAGGTGAGGTAGTTAGCTAATGGCCAAGCAATTTACATAGAAAAAGTACTGATAATTTCCACTGCCTATGTAGGTCTCATATGGGCAGTTTTGAAAGAAACACATATTAAAGCAAATTTAAATAGTGGTATCTGGTTCCATACTAGGTAGAAGCCTTTGGGATTGTGTTGAAGGGGACAGTTTCACTCTCCAGGGGAAATGACCTGGAAAGAGAAGTCTACCTGAAAGTAAGACATCCAAACCATGCCTTCTCAGACATAAGAACATAAAAAAAAAGGTTTGAGATCGAGAAAAGGCCATTCAGCTTCAAGGCTCGTCCCTTACTGGGGGGAACTAATTTAATTATTACATTTGAATTTCAATCATTTCATTACAACCCTTCATAATACATTAATATAAATACTGCAAATACATTTTATCTGTGTCTTGGTTGCTGGCCAATGCATGGATTTTAAAATGGGTTTAATGTATTTAAATGTACTTTGTTCCAGTAATTACTTGTACCAGAGTATTTAGGATTTTTGAATGGGTATTAATAACGCATGTCATGGACCGCCCAGTATGGAGGTACAGTAATCCAACCATGAGATAAACCAAAGTAAATTAACACCAGCTAATTAGCCTCCTTTTCTAATTCTCCATGCATTTTACTGACAGTAATTGTAGTAATTAAACAAATGCTTGAAATTGAAATAATATTATTTCTTTATGGTGAAACATTCCAATGTGTCCATGGTTTTTATTGTGATATCCGACATCACATTTCTGTTAACCAAATTCCTTTATTTTAATTAATTTAAACAAACATGAGTTCAAGTTTGGGGACTAAAACTCACAAGAATATTCAATCACTGATTTGCCTTTGGAAGACAGCACTTGCATTTCTCTTACTGGTCTCATGTGACGCTCAAGCCCGGCTGGGTGGCATTGAGTGCTTTTTATGACACCAGTGAAGGGATAGTATGTCAAAACTGAATCTTGAAGTGAACAATATTTAGCGCAGTAGCCCTATATTGTTTCCCAAATACATATTTTGTTTACATTTTTATCAGGTAAACAAAGGCACAATCTTTTTAAATCAATCCCTTTTTATTCTCTGCAGGAGCTAAAATCCCCAGCGATGGGCTGTAATGGAGGCAGTCATATCTACATAGGGCACACTTTATACTGTTCCATATACCTGGAAAACTTCTTATTGTGATGAAATGTGGTGGAACATTACATATGGAATTGGGAGTAGCAGATTGTGTACCTCCATCAGCCTGTACTGTATGTCTCTCTTACATTTTTACATGCATCCTGAGAACACAAGAAGTTATTCCCTAATATTGTAAATCGGTCACTGCAAAAATCCTTACCATTATATTTACACCTCATTTGCATACCTAATGACATCTAAGTCGTTAATCCTGTTTATACTTGTTCATGTTCATGGTCATTTCTTATTTTCTACTCTGTAAATACTGTTTAATATGACTCATGGTCATCACATTGAAGGGGGTTTACAGCTCTGGCAAGGGGATTACAGCTGTGGCAGGGGTTTACAGCTGTGGTGAGGGGATTACAGCTCTGGCAGGGGTTTACAGCTGTGGTGAGGGGATTACAGCTGTGGCAGGGGTTTACCACTGTGGTGAGGGGATTACAGCTGTGGCAGGGGTTTACAGCTGTGGTGAGGGGATTACAGCTGTGACAGGGGTTTACCACTGTGGTGAGGGGATTACAGCTGTGGCAGGGGTTTACAGCTGTGGTGAGGGGATTACAGCTCTGGCAGGGGGTTATAGCTGTGGTGAGGGGATTACAGCTCTGGCAGGGGGTTATAGCTGTGGTGAGTGGATTACAGCTGTGGCAGGGGTTTACAGCTGTGTTGAGGGGATTACAGCTCTGGCAGGGGATTATAGCTGTGGTGAGGGGATTACAGCTGTGGCAGGGGGTTATAACTGTTTCCGTTGCTTCAGCAGAGCAGTGCTTCCCATGACAGATGCGTTTGCCAACCACTAAGCCCACAGATGTAACAGACCCTAAGTATGAAACACCACTGAGGCTGAGCTGTGCAACATTAGCTTACACAAATTATGATGAAACTTACTGAAAAGCAGAGCTCAGTGGTGGTAAATTCTGTGAAAGGATGGCAGACATGCTACAGCAAAACTATTGTAGACATTTTGTGCACACTTGCAAGGATGCCTTATGATTACATCTGGAGATAGGAGACAACACAATCAAGTGAGCTCAAACAAATTGCCAGTTTATTTCTCTTAGTCCTGATACAAACTGTGCTGCGTGCCCTAAACTGGGTTTCACTGTCTACACCTGCCACCAAGCTGTCTGTATATCCCCTGGAATTCACACACACCAAGTACAGCCCAGCCACTCAGGTTCCCACAATGACACCAAGAACCAACCCATTGGACTCGATGCACATTCATATTCCACGAATACAGGGGACACCCAAACATGAACCCCCATGGACTGCAAAGATTTAAAATTTAAAATAATAATAATAATAATAATTTGGTATCATAATATCAAGAAGGTAACTCAAAAGCAATATAGAATGAACAAAAGCATATGGCTTGGATGTACAGCTATGGACAAAAGTTTTGCATCACCTAGAATTTTAGGATTGAGGCATAATTAATGAACATAATTTAGATATTTTATTTAACATCATGTAATCAAAGAAACATTGCAAAAGTCTACCAAAAGCCATAATGGTAGTACAGTATTTCATGTTAGATTTCGAAATGTCAAATGTTTCAATTTTTTGCAGTTTTTTGTTAAGTATATGGAATTCACTGGACATGATCGAGGGCTGTGTAAAGGAAGATACCTTGTGAATTGATAATAGGAGATATGTTCTTTATAACTTAGAGATGAGTAAGGAGATTCCCCTTGGCTCGCGGAGAGCATGAGGTGAGACCGAACCATTTGGTCTCCAAGACAGGGAAGCAACCGATACTCCCCCAAGGGGGATCTAGAGGAGAGAAATGGGAAGATGTCAGTGTTAGATAGATCTGGCAGGGGGCCCCCTTGTCTCTCGGAGAACCTTCCTCACGGAGGACGAAGCCACTGGCGTCTGGGCTTCTAAGGTTGGGAAGTGAGCTTCACTCACCTCCAGAGGGAGACCGTTGCAGGGGTGGAGTGGCAGTATAGAGGAGTAGTGAGCTTCACTCACCTCCAGAGGGAGACCGTTGCAGAGGAGGAGTGGCAGTATAGAGGAGTAGTGAGCTTCACTCACCTCCAGAGGGAGACCGTTGCAGAGGAGGAGTGGCAGTTGCAGAGGTGGAGTGGCAGGATAGAGGAGAAATGAGCAACAATGAATATGAATTATGAAATATGATATATATACTGTATCTCAATCAATCAATCTTTATTTTATATAGCGCCTTTCATAGTGTATCACCATCACAAAATACTTTACAAGATGCAATAACAACAAGAAAATCCATAATACTTTAAATACAGAGAAATGCATAATACATGATACAGTAAAAAAACAATGCATAATACATTAAATACAGTGGAAAGTGCATAATACATGATAGTAGAATAATACATGACATAGTGGCAGCAACACAGCAGCTAATAGCAGATATCAGGCTTAAAGAGCATGGAAAGCAAGAGAGAACAGGTGGGTCTTGAGAGTTGATTTAAAGCGAGCGACGGTGGGAGTATGACGTACCAAAGCTGGGAGAGAGTGACAAAGAGTCGGAGCCATGATGCTAAACGAGCGTTCTCCAAGCGTGGTGCACTTTTGCTTGGGGATAACAAGCAGGCCAGAGTATGAGGACCTCAGCTTGTGGGCAGGGACATAGCAGGTCAGCAGGTTGAGGAGGTACTCGGGACCTGTGTGATGAAGGGCATTGTAGGTGAGCAGGAGAGTTTTGAAAATAATCCTGAACTTTATAGGGTTCCAGCTGGGCAAGACAGGGGGTGATGTGATCAGGTATTTTACATTTGGTAAGGCTCCTGAACTAGTTGCAGTTGGTTTATGGTGCGTGCCGGGAGACCACCACATAGAGAGTTGCAGTAGTCGAATCGAGAGGAGACAAATGCATGACAAAGTATCTCTGCATCCGGGAGGGAAAGGTAGGGACGAACTTTGGAGATGTTTCGAAGATTTGACCACGGAGGAGATGTGGGCATCAAAGGAGAGGTTGCTGTCAAGAAGTATACCAAGGCTTCGTACTGTGGGGGAAGGCAGCAGCAGACAGTTTCCGAGGTTCAGGGCAGCTATATTTAGATTCTTAATTTGAGTTTTAGATCCTACTAGAAGGAGTTCAGATTTGCTAGTGTTCAGCTGAAGAAAATTGGCAGACATCCAGGCCTCGATGTCTTGGATGCAAGCCGAGAGCCGGACCATGGCAGAGGGGCTTCCAGGGTCGAGTTTTAAGAAGAGCTGGGTGACGTCAGAATAGGAGTGAAACATGAGGCTGTGTTGGCGGATGAGGTGACCCAAGGGAAGCATGTAGATGTGGAAGAGAAGGGGCCCAAGAACAGATCCTTGGGGGACACCACAAGCGATTGGGTTTGCAACACCACTGTGTCCAGCATAGAAAACAGACTGCATGCATCCAGATTGGTAAGAGGACAACAAGGAGAGACAGGTTCCAGAGATTCCAGCATACTTCTGAAGGCAGTCAAGAAGAATGCCATGATCTATGGTGTCAAAAGCGGCTGTTAGGTCAAGGAGGATAAGTACACTAAATTTGCATCAACCTCACAATTCAACACGCCCCAACACAGTTTGGATAACTTAATTGCTTTTTTTAAATTTTAAACTTAAGTGCAGGCTGCTTACCTAAGCAAGCAACTATTATAACTAATAAGCTACAATCCAGTTACCTATTTCAACGTCGATTAAAACAGCAACGCAAATTCCAGCCAGGGGAAGAAGCAGATACCACACGTGTTTGCTGATTAAGACTAATCTCACTGTTCAGTGGAGAGAAAAATCCCCCCTTGGGAGGAAAGCTCTGGTGGTCCTGTCAGAGAGCTGGCCCCCACTAGCTATATTATGTTGAGCTTGAGATATATCTTGGTATTGTATGCTTGCTAGGTAAGTTCTGAGGGTTCCTAAGGAAAGGAGTAGATTGACTTTTGTGTGTATGAGGAAGGAAATAATTAAATCCTGATTGAAGGGGGAAGGAGAAATCCAATTTTTTGCAGAAGGTTGTGAAGGAGAAGCAGCCAATTGCGTAGGAGGAGCGAGTAGAAGGAGCAAGGGCTGCGGCCATGTACTCTTGAGCTGCTGAATTGAGGCACAGGCAGGGGAAATTGATGCGACGTGGGAACTAACTGTCTGAATCAGGGAATCTGTAGGCGAGAAAGAGTATCAGTAGCATTACTGTTGATACCTAAGAGGTGTCGAGCTTGCAGAATTCAGTTGTTGGTAACAGATATCCATACAAGCCAACGGAGGAGTTGCATGATCATAGGAGATGACGAACGGCCTTTGTTAATAATGTGAACAGTGGCTTGTGTGTCACAGAAGAACAGGATGGACTTTTTTCTGCCAGTAAGGGGCCCAGAGGAAGGCTGCAACGACAATAGGAAATAGCTCGAGGAGGGCTGTGGATTTAGACTGTGGGGAGAAATTTTGGATTTCCTGAGGCTGTGGCAACTGCCACATAAATTATGTAAAAATATACATCATTTTCTATTGTTTAATTAGGATAGATTAAACCTGGCCAGGTTAAAATAAATTGTTTGTTGCTGCCTTTTTAACATTATTTTAGCTTATCTCCCATTTGGCTTAGTTGGTCAGGCTTGAGAGGGGATTTCTCAGGAAGCTTATGGTAATTTATATTTATTGAAACCATCTGTTTTCAGGTGATAAAAGAGGACACTACAAGAAATGGGGGTGGCCTGGAATGGGAGATGGTGTGTGTCATTTGCAGGAAGTCAAGGTTAGGCAAAGAAAAGTTTGTTGCGGTTTATTTTTTGCTTTTAAACCAACAAGTATATTTAGAAATAATGTAACTGGACATCCACACCGAGTTCTCAATAAAAGCAACAGTCTTTATTTCATATCTTTAAAATGTCACAGCAAACATAGCTAACACGTTTGGGTCCCATAGGTCTTTTTCAGAGCATAGTAAAGAAAAGTAAATATCATTATTCATTTCAGGTGAATAAGGAAGCATTAAACAGATCACATTTCAATTAGACACACCGGTAGATCGCAGCGCTCAATTAACAAATTACACATTATTTTAACAGCAACAGCAGCAAACTTACAATCACAAAGTTCATGAAACAATCAAATATGATCCATAACAATATATCCATTCTAGCGTAACAATATTAAACCTAAATTACTTGAAAAAAAATAATTCAGTGCCCCCTGGTGTATTTTTTCAGTGGCAATGTGTACACTATCAAAAAAAAAGATTTTCTTTTACATGTTTTAATTGAATTAATGAACTCATCTTAACCCTTTGCGGTCAATTTATTCAGCATGTCTCAAGCGCGTCAGGTCCAATTTATTTTCACATGTGCAGTGTATTTTAGACGCGCTGTTTAAAAGTATTTTTTTCATAGTAAAACAGGTTTAAAAGGCACTGCATATCATCAGGACACTCAGTACTACATCTCCAGCACCGCCCCACCCCTTGTTCACTGTATTTTTCACATACCTCTTCATAGTCATGCATACCGATAAATCATCTCCTGATCACTCATTTTATCACCAAACTCCTCAAAAATGCAATCCAAGTCATTATTTTATTACTATAACATCTCAAAAAGCTCTGCAAATGTCTGTGATATTCTTTGAGCGCTGGATGCAGAAGCAGCTATCTTGTTTGTTTATGTCCATGTTATCTCTGAGGTGTCGGGGCTATGTGTATTGCTCAGATCCGCCCCTTTTATTTCGGCTTCTCTCGGCTCCAATCGGTCTCACTCGTTAAGTAAATGGTTTTCTCTGCTTTTCGGAGAAAAAACGACTAGAGACCTGTGTTTTATGTCTTTTTGATGATCTCAGACAGGGTCCGACATCGGACCGGAAAGGGAAAATTGTAATGTCGGACCTGGTCCGACATAGGACCACAAAGGGTTAAAGGTGTGTAGATCAAAGTTATACATGGGACTACTTTATTTGGCGTAAGGATATTTAATAAAAAAACACTAATAATTTGTTGCCTTAAACATGATTTATGTTTTTTTTTCTTCAAATTTTGCCTTTTTTTAACTGGATTATAAATGCAATAAGGCCCTTTAGGGTGTCCGTATAAATTGAATATACAGACTTCTCAGGGGTGCCTCACAACTCCTCGAAGCGTCTGTATATTCAACGGGCCTTATTGCATATATATTACAGAAGGCACTGTGATACACGTGCGGAATGCAAGGGAAAGGGGCGTGTGCTCTAATTACCTGACTTTAAAATGGGGCTGGAGACGAGCTGGTTGAGCAGTGCAGACAGAGCGCAGACAGACAGATAACTGAGGCTACGGGAATCCCGGACACACACCCGCTCGTTATGCCCCGTTGTTGGAGGTAGTATAATTGTTTTTGAGCTTTTGTTTCGCCCCAAACTATTTTGAGTAGTTAGCTGTTAAGCAGTCTGGGATTGTAACCAACCTGTACACGCTGTGTGAAGAGATAACGTGGTATCTAACATGCCCTATGGGCGTTTGTAAACAAACTAAACTTTAGTTGGGAGACCGTGGGTGGAGTTAAGCTTAGGAACCTTTTGCCTCGAATTGGGTGTGTGTGTCTGGATTCTCGAAGCCTTGCGCGCTGCTCTTAGGGAGAAAATGTGTGTGTGTTTGAAGTGTGATATTTATTTCATTTAGAGTGAATTAATTGGTTTGTAGTTCAATATGTAATGGTTTTGTAGTGTAATACTTGTTTCACCACTATTCTGACTCCATGAGTTGTGGCCAATTAGAACTTATCAGTGCTGAACTCTATATTCACATGTTTTGTTGCTGCTAATTGTTACTCCCTTGTACTAAACTCTATATTTAACTGCCTAATTGCTGCTAATTGTTATTCCCCTATACTAAACTCTAGATTCAACTACCTCACTGCTGTTAATTGTTACACCATTGTTACTAATTGTAACTCCCCCTCCTGAATTCTATCTTTAATTACCTTATTGCTGCTAATACAATATTTAATTGAGTAATTGCACTTTATATAAATTCTAGTTTATTGGCTGAGAGTCATTTATTTGGTTATTAATGGTCTCTGTTCTGAATAACTCTGTCAATAACTTGCCCCAGTTTAACTGAACACGGCTGTAAACGTTTCCATTTGATCTGTTTCTTTGTACTGTATTAGAATCTACCTGCTTGTCTATGGAATAGATCTGCCTGCTATTTGCAAGTTTTGTACATTTGATGCATAAACTAAAACCAGTTACTAATTGGTAAAGAGATTTTATTATAAATAAATGGTTACATTTTTACTTTTTGGTGGTCAGTCTTTGTTCTTGCCCAGTATAGTATTTTGCCCGATATAACGAACCTGTGCATATTTTAGGTGATTTAGTAAATTAAAACTAAATTCTGAAGGCGCAATACCTTCAGTGACATATTCTGGCTACATATACCGTATGTGTGTGTATATATATTGTAATATAGCGGGTTGTGAGAGACAGCAGGGAGGGGGTTAAAACCTCCCTGCAAGAGAAAATATGTGAAAATGCACCTTTTTGTTTGATTTGTGTTGCTTTATTGTTTCATTTATTTTGCTAATTGCTTTATTGTTTAGTTTAATTGCTTTATTATTAATTATCATCCGCACCTGGGCGTTATTGGGAATTAGACCCAGGTGCGGGGTTTAAAAGGAGAGCAGGCAGTCTGCTCGGGGCTGCTGAGTGGAAGGAGGCAGAGAGGTGCGCTGTCTCCGAGTAGCCAGAGGAAGAGAAAAAGAGTAAGTGCGGTGTTAAACCAGAGGGTTTTTGAAAAGACGGGAAAACAGCTTAGCTGTCCCGTGTTAGGAAGGGTGTTCCTGTGTGTTAGTTAGTGCTCGTACAGAGCTAGGTGTTTATTTTGTGTATTTGTTTTATTTTGTGTTTATTAAAAATTAGCGCAAACGCGCAAGAAAAATCAATTTCAGTGTCCTGGGTCGTATTTTTAAAGGGGCAACGAACCCGAGTGGGTGAGTTGTTTTACATTTGGTGTCAGAGAGTGTGGGCGCCCCTAAGACCCAGACGATGGATTTGTTGCACCTGATTGAGCAGATCACCAGGAATGCTGTTGCTCAGGGAGAGCAACTTAAGAGATGGGAGAGAGAGATGGGGTTGGCTCCAGTGAAGAAAAGGGAGCCAACAGAATTGGAGCTGCTGCTCCAAGAATGGGAGCAGGCTAGCGGAGCTCCGCAGCCTCCCGAGTCAGAGGGGGAGGAGCCGCCGCTGCCAGAGCCCAGAGGGGAGGAGCTGCCGCTGCCAGAGCCCAGAGGGGAGGAGCTGCCGCTGCCAGAGCCCAGAGGGGAGGAGCTGCCGCTGCCAGAGCCCAGAGGGGAGGAGCTGCCGCTGCCAGAGCCCAGAGGGGAGGAGCTGCCGCTGCCAGAGCCCAGAGGGGAGGAGCTGCCGCTGCCGGAGCCTAGGGAGGAGGTGGAAAGCGTACCTCCACCACAGCCCCGACCACCACCCCTACGGTCCAGTCCGGCGTCGCTGCGTCCAGTCCCTTACCCCTTGCTCCTGGACACCCTGTCGGTTAGCCTGGACCTCCCTTCACTTGACCTGGAGCCCAGGAGTCGGCAGAATCGGGCACAGTTCTCCACCTGGTCCCCTGCTCCGCTCCTCCCGGACACTAAGACGTCGCTGCGCTGCTCCCAGACGTCGCTTACGCTCCCCCTGGTCACTACTTCGCTCCCCCTTGCTGACCGGACATCGCTGCACTGGGTCCCAGCTGCAGACCTCTGCCCGCTGCTGCAGCCTCCAGTGCCCCGGTTGTCGTGCCGGTATGTAATATGTAATATAGCGGGTTGTGAGAGACAGCAGGGAGGGGGTTAAAACCTCCCTGCAAGAGAAAACATGTGAAAATGCACCTTTTTGTTTGATTTGTGTTGCTTTATTGTTTCATTTATTTTGCTAATTGCTTTATTGTTTAGTTTAATTGCTTTATTATTAATTATCATCCGCACCTGGGCGTTATTGGGAATTAGACCCAGGTGCGGGGTTTAAAAGGTGAGCAGGCAGTCTGCTCGGGGCTGCTGAGTGGAAGGAGGCAGAGAGGTGCGCTGTCTCCGAGTAGCCAGAGGAAGAGAAAAAGAGTAAGTGCGGTGTTAAACCAGAGGGGCATGACTTTGAATGCATCTGAAATGTCTGCTTTGGCTAGCCAGCATCCCCGGCCAGATGATTTAATGGAATGAATAGCATCAGAAATTATGATATAATGCAGAGAAAACTAGTCTGATGGAATGAGCAAATTAATGCTGCTGATTGACGCACTGCGAGGGCCAGAGAAGTCGATGATAAGGCGCTTCTTGCCTGAAATTTTCCTTGTGGCAACACCGATAGAATTGATTTGGAATGGGGGGGGGGGGGGGGTAACACAAGGCATGGGCCCTCCATGAAGCCTTTTGCAATCTCTAAAGCAATGAGGGAGTCAACAATTTCTAGTTCCTTTTGTGCAGATTGTAGATTTTTATGATGAAAGGAGGGTGATGGAATGTATTTTAGAGTCCAGTAGAGAATCCACTGGGATGTCCAGAGATGAAGTAAGAAATTAATTTGCAATCAGGGTGATTTTTTAGCACCTGGGACAAGACAGGGATGTTGATGGGAGTGGAAGCGATGAGGAGGGATGATTGCCATTTTGAGGAAGGTGGGCAGATGGGAAGGGAGTACGCGTCACCGCAGAGGCTGCAGATGTGCAGGAACTGGCATCGTTTGGCTGCGCAGAATGGAGCTTGAAATTATTACATACTTGAATTCCGCCTGAGTGTTTAATTGGGTAGCCCATTATACCCTTAACAGTGGAAGTAGCTGGAGGGGCTGTTGAATGGATAGAGAATGGAACCAAGAGGCGGCTCTTGAAGCGGGGAGGTGTCTTAGGAGCTGGTAATGAAGAATTTGAAGATGATGAAGAGGCGGCCTTGGGGCAGAGAGACACAATATGGGCGGTGGAAGCGCATGTGCTACCAGAGTTTGCTCTAAAGCCACTAAACAATCTATTGAACAGATCTGGATCGGTTGAGACCAGTCTATGAAGGCATTATCCAATGCTAGACAGGATGCTGCTTTGGCTGAGAATGCTTTGTGGTATTGATAAAAAAATTCTTCCTCAGTATCTGACTGACAGGTCTACAATATTGAACATGTAAGAGTCCAGTTCTTGCTGGCGATGTGGATAAACTTCACATAAAACATCTCTAAATACTGAGAAGGCTATTACAAATTTGCCCAAAGTTAGATTTTTTAGAAGATGAAGATCCCTGGATTTGTGGGTAACAGACAGATCACCTTATTCAAAAATTCTGATGATGCAATTATATTTGAAACCAAGTTAACATATTTACCTTCTATGATGTTGCGTCTGAGCCGTGGAGAACATGTCTATGTGTCCCTGAAGCAGAGGAGGGGCCAGGAGTGCTAGCTGATTCGAGTGTGAAGATTGGCAGGTGAACTTCAGGAGCTGGATCTACTGGAGTGACGTGCACGGCTGTCATGGCGGATGCTTGAAGGAGGGGAGCTGTTGGTTTCAGCTGAGAAATCCAGCTCTCTAGCCTATTCAGCAGGTCAGAAACTGAAGAAACGGCAGAGTTGAGAGGTTGGATGAGACGCTTCATATTGTTTGCTATTTGTAGACGCAGGTCGAAAAAAGAGTCCAGAGGAGCTGGTGGTTCTGGAAGAATGGCAGGCAGTGAGAGGGGGATAGCTTGAGCTGGCTCTGGAATTGTTAGCCGGGGCAGAGCGAACACTGATGTTTCTGGGTCTCGTGGCTACTGCATAGGGAGGAAAGAGGAAAGACAGGCTCTGCTGACATCGCTTGGCAATATAAAGTAAATAGTGAATTTAGTTCACTCCTTGCTGGTATTGGAACTCCTTTTTTGAATAGAGTTTTCAAAAGCTTGTGGATGGCCAGTCTTTTAGGAAAAGACGAACCGGAGAAGTGTCTCTAGAATGAAGGCGTTTAGAGTGGCGAAGTGTCTGCTGGACAGCTGGAGCGGTAGAAGCAGGCAGGGCGAGATCGGCAAAGGTTGAAGCAGCAGGTTCACCGGAGGTCAAGGTGAATGGGTCAGTGACGCTGTCGGGTGAAGACGGAGCAGTAGACAAAATATATGAAAACTGCATATTGGTAGAGTGTAGAAAATTGGATTTGACTATCCATCTAAGATTCTTGTCTATATTTTCTAGGCCCACAGTATAGTAAAAAAAAATCCTGCCACAGTTACAATAGTCGGTCACTAGCAATACAGTAAGCAGAGCAAAAATCTGAAAAAATAATAGGATTATTAACTTCCATCATTTTAATCCAAAGCACCATGAACCAGCATTGAGCTGTACAATATCATTTTTTTGCATAATCTTGGGGTGGTAGATGGTGGAAGGTTGGATGAAGAATGCTTACATGCGCTTGTTTAATTGCTTAGTTTCCATTGTTAAAATAATGAAATCATTTTATGTATGGGATTATTTCAAGAAGCAATTGCACATATAATATCGATAGTGTAGAGCTTTAACACGTATGCCTAAATGATTTTAATTGGGGAACGTTCAATGTCATACAGACTAGAGTCTGCCATTCATGCCAAGAGTCTAAGCCTAGTAAAAATATTCGCTATGACATGTATATTTTTGCAGTATGCAATATAGACTTCTTTGAAGTTCAGCCATGTCTGTTTTTAACAAGAGTGTGATTGTTTAAGGTGGCATCATCAATCGTGGAAATAACATTGGCAGGAACACTTTGCACTGATGAGACTGTAATAAAACCTGCTAACAAAGGAGGTTAACGTGGTTGTCTTGAGTAAAGAGCTCTATATAAAAGAAGCCCATCGACAGCTTTCCCATACTAACGTCTACATTAAGAATTACACTGATCTCACTCAGCATTTACAGGCCACTGTCATTTCCATTATCAATGATGCATCTAAAAAATCTTTAAAATCTTTTCCCCCTAGTTCTTACCTATCATCCTGTGACCAAAAATATACAACATATCATACAAAGAAATGTTATTTTATTCTCCAACAAGATCCTCTACAGCTCCCATTTTCAATAATCCACCATTGCTTTTTTACAAAAGAGACAACAATCTAAGAGAATATTTAGTCCATAGTAGCAAGCGACCCAGTTGTGACAATCTTAAAGGTTAATTTCCATGCAAAAGGTAACGCTGTGCTAATTGTAAATACATCCACAACAACACAGTAATCAAAAGGGGCAAAATCTTCATTCACTATTCATGAGGCTTTTACTTGTACCAGTAAAGGAACAGTATACTGCATTGGTTGTGTCAAGTGTAACAAACTGTACATCAGAGGAACAAAACAGCGTTCAGCTGATCGCTTCGTGGAACATTTACGAAGTGTAAGAATTATAAGTCTTACACTGTAAGTCTGCATCTCCTGCTGCCAGACATTTCAACACAAATGACCACACCACAGAAGACATCATAATTTGTGTGATAAATAACTGCTATGGGACAAATACAGCCAAGAAACAAAAAGAATGCAAATTCATTTTCAAATTAGGCACTTTGGAGCCTCTTGGAATGAACATTCTATTCTGATGTCATCATGTCATCATCCAACCTGTTTTTAACAGCAGCTTGTTTACAGCACTGCTTTTTCCATCCAGCTGAAGAAGGACTTGTAGTCCAAAACGTCCTGATATAATTGTTTGTTTTCATCAATTATTCACATTTTTGTGTACCTACATTACCTTTTTCTTTTTGATATTGCACCTTTTGGTACACAGCAGTTTTCCCTTTTTAAATAATTATATATATATATATATATATATATATATATATATATATATATATATATATATTAAAAAATAATAGATGGGCCTCTTCAGTGAGTTACAGGAAAACAATTCCATCTTGGGTTTCTGTGACAGTTTTTTTATAAATTACTTGACCTTCGGTCTTGTAATTTATGACGTCACAGAAACCCTAGATGGAATTATTTTCCTGTAACTCACTGTAGCCCATCTATTATGTGTGAGCATATTACTGTATTACTTTATCAGAGCCATGTCACTGAATGTGCTTCAATACTGTATGAGAGTGAATTCTAATGCTAGCATGCCCTCCACTGGTTGATTGGGAATCTGCCCATTAAATGCCTTTTTCATCAACCAGAAAGATACAACCAGTATCATTTCTAAGTTACAGTATATTCCTGTGTTTATTTTAATTTCTTTTTTTTTTGTACCTGATATATTGCTAATAATAACCACCCCAACATGTTTTCTACTGAGTAATTGGAGTGAAAAAAGCTGGAGTCAATTCATCATTTGCCCCATAAATTCTCTCTCAATGTTGTTCCAGCATGAATTCTGATGTTCGTTTTTTAATATATCTAGCAAGTTTTATTCTCCATGTTTCTTCTTTGTTTTCATAAATACATACAGAAATAGATACATTCATAAAAGATTATATGAAGGAGGAAAGGGACTTGTATTGCACCACATAATCTCTAAATAATCAACAGGAAATACTATTACATACTTATGAGACTTTTACATTTACTATAGATTGTAAGCTCTTGCTTCATTTAAAAACAAATGTACTGGCTGGTTGCTCTTTTTGTCTTTGCAAAATTTGAGGAAAGAGAAATCGGGGAGTGGTTAAAAGCTGGACAGAAGCAAAACAACCCGACCCTAAAAGGAGAACCTGGGATTGAAACGTGAGTGTTGTGTTTTATTCATTGCCTGAAGTAAACTGTTTGTTTTTGTTTGTTTCAAAAGACTGCTAAACACTATCCGGAGCTGCAGTCGCAGGCCAGCAACAAACCCCAACACCAGCACTTCCCTATTTCGCAAACGTACTGACTTTTGACCACGAGCACTAGTTTCACGCACTAAAATAAACACTGTGTTTGTGTTCTGTGTTACGTGTGGGTGAGGAAAGAATCTGGACTGTGTTTTATGGTTTCGGGTCAAACCTGAGGATTACAAATGGAGTGATACATGCCGTTGTATCACTTCCATCGTTTATTATTTACAAGTGTTTGCCATAAGGCTCTGGACATTGTATAAACACCCTTGCACCTGGAAATCATTGCCTGTCTGTTTTGTATCCATTCTGCACTACACGCACCTGTAACCATTCACCACTTTGCCACAGAGATAAAGAGCGAGAGACTGACCTCTGAGGAGGAAGCACGTTTGTGGGAGATAATGAGCGAGAGACTGACCTCTGAGGAGGAAGCACGTTTGTGGGAGATAATGAGCGAGAGACTGACCTCTGAGGAGGAAGCACGTTTGTGGGAGATAAAGAGCGAGAGACTGACCTCTGAGGAGGAAGCACGTTTGTAGGAGATAATGAGCGAGTGACTGACCTCTGAGGAGGAAGTATGTTTGTAGGAGATAATGAGCGAGAGACTGACCTCTGAGGAGGAAGCACGTTTGTGGGAGATAAAGAGCGAGAGACTGACCTCTGAGGAGGAAGTACGTTTGTGGGAGATGAAGAGACTGACCTCTGAGGAGGAAGTACGTTTGTGGGAGATGAAGAGACTGACCTCTGAGGAGGAAGCACGTTTGTGGGAGACAAAGAGCGAGAGACTGACCTCTGAGGAGGAAGTACGTTTGTGGGAGATGAAGAGACTGACCTCTGAGGAGGAAGCACGTTTGTGGGAGATAAAGAGCGAGAGACTGACCTCTGAGGAGGAAGCACATTTGTGGGAGATAAAGAGCGAGAGACTGACCTCTGAGGAGGAAGCACGTTTGTGGGAGATAAAGAGCGAGAGACTGACCTCTGAGGAGAAAGTACGTTTGTGGGAGAAAAAGAGCAAGAGACTGACCTTTGAGGAGGAAGCACGTCTGTGGGAGATAATGAGCGAGAGACTGACCTCTGAGGAGGAAGTACGTTTGTGGGAGATAATGAGCAAGAGACTGACCTCTGAGGAGGAAGCACATTTGTGGGAGATAAAGAGCGAGAGACTGACCTCTGAGGAGGAAGTACGTTTGTGGGAGATGAAGAGACTGACCTCTGAGGAGGAAGCACGTTTGTGGGAGATAAAGAGTGAGAGACTGACCTCTGAGGAGGAAGTACGTTTGTGGGAGATAAAGAGCGAGAGACTTACCTCTGAGGAGGAAGCACGTTTGTGGGAGATAAAGAGCAAGAGACTGACCTCTGAGGAAGAAGATCTCTGTCTGCTGTAATTATTTGTGCAGATTGTACTTTCTTTGATTGGATTTGTTTTGTATTTATTGAGGTGTTGGCTGAATGATTGACTGACAACTTTTGTAACCAAATAACGCCAGACTGGAATTGTAATAGTATCTTTTTGTCTTCCTTTTAAGGAAAGTCACAAAAAAAGTAATTTTAACACTGTCCGTCCAGTCTGCCCCCTTGAGGTGTGTAAAATTGGTACAAAGTTAACAAAGTCCAGCAATTCTTCAGATTAAGTTCAGAACTGTCATATGAGCAGCACCACTAAATGTATTTCCCAACTAGCGGTAATTCAATTAAATGTAATGAATAAAATTGTCTATAAAAATTAAATTAGTGAAATGTTAATTGTATCTTAAAATTAATACATTTGCACATGCATCACTAAAACCTTTATTGATGTACATGAAGCATTCCATTCCATATGAACATTCTGATACTAAACTGTGACTCAGATAGTGAAAACGCAGGAGTTAGTTGTAACGTAAACTGTAACTGCACTTTATTGTCGTTTACAATACTCTCTCTTAGCCGTCTCTCTCTAAAGCCATTCGACCAGAAACACTAACAACCTGGCATACAGCTGTGTCCTGAATCTCAGGAC
Organism: Acipenser ruthenus; assembly: GCF_902713425.1. Lineage (NCBI taxonomy): Eukaryota > Metazoa > Chordata > Actinopteri > Acipenseriformes > Acipenseridae > Acipenser > Acipenser ruthenus. The sequence goes on along the minus strand of NC_081192.1, from coordinate 5,140,341 downwards.
AGTCCTTAAAGGTATAACTTCTATTTATTAACTAAACAGGTGTACCCTGAACATAACAGTGATGAGTTTTACTTGCAATACTGTCTCCAATTACAAAGGTTTTTATTAATAAAAATAATATATTTCTTGCAGTCCCATGTCTTGCCCCAATGGTTTTGCTCTTACAACATAGATAGCTCATATCTGGCTCTATTCTACACAGTATAATCACTTCAAACAAAACTCAATACTACTAAGCTCTATAACATGAATAAGAAGAGCTTAACAATTTACTTACAGTATGAAAAAAAGAAAGAAATAGTGCTAACTGTTATATGTGACGGCACAGAGATGAAATTCTAAGATTGTGGACCTCCGTACAACTAAAACACATCTCAGTGTATCATGAGCAAGCGCCATCTAGCGTTAATGCTATAGACACTGTGACAACCAACCCCGGTCCCCCCTATAGAACTGAATACGGTGTACGTTAAAACAAAGTATATTACATTTGTGAATAAGATATTTAAAATCAGTAAACCGGATTAACGTCTGAAAGTTAAATATCCTGCTAAGTTTAATTAGTGCTACAAACTAGGAGCTATAGTATTTAGTTTTGTTTTGTTGTTTGTTAAAAGAAGCCGTATTCCCACTGGAAAAGGGACAAATAAACATTTAGGTAACGTCCTCTTTAAACCCAGCCTTACTGTTACTGTAAATAAAGAAGCTTTGTCACAAGTTGTAATTATGAAAACGTTTTTTTACATTGTCTATGTATAATTGTATTGCCGTACTTGTAGCGAACAAATACAATGCTGACGTGAAATAGCAAGCCCTTTTCTAAGTGTTACGTTTGAAATGTGTAATACTTTTCTGTGGAGTCGTGGCACAAACTGTGGATTTGTGAATCAACAATACTCCGCACTCCCCTTCTCTTCAAAGCCGCACAGCTGCTTTTAGTTAAAAGATTCGTAGGATTAATCAATCAAAAGATCAAAGGGTCCGGAGAGTATCTGACATTGGACTGCCACTCTGTAATCTTTATTATTCTTATTGTTATTATTGTTACTACAACGATTCCTTTAATTGCATACGAAGGGCGCACAGATTGTAACGCTTCATTATCTTGCATTTACTCGAGTTTCCCAATATCTGTCCGACAGGGAGCTGTCTTCAGCACCACAAAACAGAGGTTGTGATCATTATTATTGTTTTGTCAGGAAGCATTTACATTTATTTAGGAAAACTGCCATAATGGTCATTCCTGTTGGTATGTAATCTATGGGGAGGGAGTAATAATTTGATGTATGATTTTAGACAATCTAAGTAGTTTTAATGCCTCGACCGGATAGTTTTGCCTCCGTCCGGCAACATTGTTGTTAAAAAAAAAAAAAAAAGAAAAAACCTCAAAATCTTAGAATGATAATTCCTGTTGGTATGTACTGCATGGGGAGCGAGTAATAATTTGATATATTATTTAAGACGATCGGAGTAGTTTTAATGCCTCGTCCGGGTAGTTTTGCCCACTCCCAGAAAAACATAATGCTATAATTCTAGTTGTTTTGAAATGAGCTCTCAGAGTGAAACAATGGTTTGTGGGTTCAGTGGAGATAACGTAATGTATTGTACATTACACAATGCTCTGGAGATAAGATAATACAGTATAATGTATATCAGACAACTCCCATATGGAATACAATATTAACCCTATGGCTCCTTCCGTTTTGAACTGCCAAGAAACTCTCACTCCAAGAAAAATACACTAGACATGAAATCAATCCATGCCTCATTTTTAATAAGTACACATACTTAAGCTGAATTCAGCTCTATTGGAATTGTGTATCTGGGTTTCATTTACAAGGTGTCATAAATATATCACAATGAAAATGAAGGTAAATGCTGTGGAAAGCAGATGATGTCAGGAGTCAGAACCCATCATGTGATGAGGTGAGTGTGAGCCTTAAAGGGGCAGCAGACATGATTCGGACAGTAAATCATTCTTACACTTTTGATCCTAATTTAAAAAATAACAAAAATATTCACTTTTGTTCTTTTTGTTCAAAGAGAAATGAGTAGCAAGGCTGCCAGTGAAACAATTGTTTAATAATAACCCATCTTCATGGCTTGGATTTCATCAAGAACATTTCTGAAGGTTTCCACACAGACTTGTCCTCTTGGATGTCTCATAGATGCTAATTTCCACACATCTTTAAAGGTCTCGTCAGATATTTCGACTCCGATATTACGAAATATGCTAGCAATCTGAAAAAAAGAAAGGGGGTAAAAAAAATGTGTCAGTAAAGTGATTTCAAAAGGGTATATGGGATCCTATATATATTCTGTATATATGTATGTATATATATATACACTGAGTGTACAAAACATTAGGAACACCTGCTCTTTCCATGAAATAGACTGACAAGGTGAATCCAGGTGAAAGCTATGATTCCTTATTGATGTAACCTGTTAAATCCACTTCAATCAATGTAGATGAAGGGGAGACAGGTTAAAGAAGGATCTTTAAGCCTTGACACAATTGAGACATGGATTGTGTATGTGTGCCATTCAGAGGGTAAATGGGCAAGACAAAAGATTTAAGTGCCTTTGAACGGGGTATGGTAGTAGGTGCCAGGCGCGCCGGTTTGAGTGTGTCAAGAACTGCAACGCTGCTGGGTTTTTCAAGCTCAACAGTTTCCCGTGTGTATCAAGGATGGTCCACCACCCAAAGGACATCCAGCCAACGGCAGGCCAGTGGTCGAAAACGGCTCATTGATGAAAGAGGCCAAAGGAGGCTGACACGAATTGTGCAGAGCAACAGACGGGCTACAGTTAGTCAACTGACAGTCCAGTACAACATTGGTGCCGAAAGACCCATAAAAGAATGCACAACTCATCGTACCTTGACACGAATGGGGTATGGCAGCCGACGACCTAACAGAGTTCCACTTCTTTCAGCAAAACACAAGAAACTGCGGTTGCAGTGGGCTAAGGAACGAAAACACTGGACACTGGAGGATTGGAAAAACATTGGCTGGTCTGATGAATCCCGGTTCCTGCTGTTTCACGTATATATGCTGTTTCATATATATATATATACACACACACACACAATAAAAAAAAAACATACCTCTTCCTTTGGTCTTGACATGAAAAAGTGCTTTTCATGAACTCCTTTCAAGCTGTAGAGAGACGGGTTGATCAGCCCACCAGAACTGGACTCATCCCCATAGTTTTTCATGTCACTGATACGCTTAATGCACGGAGCTGCCAGGTCAGTACGAACAGTGGGAACTCCATAGGTTCGATAATCTGTGAGGAGAAAATAATACTACTATATGTAAAATAATTCTTGTCATTAAAATATGAATAAAATGATGTCTGTATAGCATTAAATTGCAGCTGTAAACAAAAACGCAGTTTACTTAAATATTCACTTTATTTAACTAAATTGGTAATGCTAGTATGCATCCAGTAATTCTGTAGTTATTGTGATACTTAATCTTGCAATTAAAGCAAATAGGTATAAAACAACATATTAATACATGTTGTAAATGTTGGTGTGGTATTACAGGGAGCTATTGCAACTTTAAACTCCAGATATCTCCAGTGTTGCACCCTTCTTTCGCTGTGCATGTGGGGAATCTTTTTATTGAGTGCTGGTGCTAGGTACTAATGAAATATACTATACTATATATATATTCTCTTCAAAATTATAGAATGGTTCTTTTGTCAATAAAACTGAGTTAATTTGAGAAAAATATTTCTGAAAAATAAAAAAAGTGATGGTTTACTACAGTTTATAATATCCATGTTAATGTATTTTTGTGATGATATTTAACTTGAATTACTGTAAAAACAAAACACAGGTTTTTGACGTGTGTTTTTAGGAAAAATACATTTTATTTTTATTAATCGTCTAAGGGAAACAAAATTCATAAATGTGTGGTTAACCCATGAAAAACACACTTAAAATGCTTCTGTACAGCTGCTAATCCACTTACTAGCTGCTGAAGGACCTCCTACAACAGCACTGATCACAGAGGAGGAGGTGTGAAAGCGGTCTGGAACTGTTTGTGGTCTTGTTAGAGTTCTGGGTGTCTTTTCTGAGCTGCCAACCTCCTTTGGCAAAAGATCTTCTTTCTTTACCAGGATTTCACCTTCTCCCGCCAACGTTCCTCGCTTGTTTCCTGGCAGGGAGGTAAACACAGGAAAACACCTGTCAGTAAAAAGCATGCTTCTTCAATAGCTGTCCACGTATACCATGCTGATCAGGGCTCTTTTCACACAGCCATTAGAACATGAGCCCAGGGCTGCCAACTACTTTTACAAAAACCCACCCACTTCCTGAAAATCCATCCAAAACCTGCAGGAGTGCAAACTGTGATGTCACAATCACCTCTGATGGTGTTTACATTGTAAACAAATAGCAACTACACTATTTGCAATTGTAATTTTTTATTGTGTTTTATGTGCTTAATTACTAAACATTCACACAAAATAGTAATCAGTAATCAGTCAATCATTCTTTATTTAATCAAGTACAAATAAATTCTCATTTGAAATAACACCTGGCCAAGAAGGCTCACAAATGTATGTATTATTACATTTATGGTTGCTGTTTTTTGGTGTTTTTCCCTTACTTTTTCTTCTCCTTTAAGAATGCAATTGATCCCTGTTAAGCCATTTGTGTATCTTGATTACAACTGAGAAACATGTTAGTGGTAAAATTGGTTTAATTTACAGGTTTTGCTTCGTGCAGAATGTAAGAAACTGCATGCAAACGAGGGAACATTTTAATAAGCAACTAATCTTTATAAAGTTATAATTTAAAAAAATATTTATGCTGGACACACTTTATTACAATCACTATTTGTAATTGCATTGCACTGCATTAATGAGGACTGGTCACTTATTAAAATGTTGCACTCTCGTTTCCTCACTCTTGTTGTTTCACAGCAAAAACCTGTAAATTAAACTGATTATAACATTATTATTACAGTATACCTTTTATATCACTGTGGCAGAGCAGGGTTCTGCCCTCAGAAATACTGGCGGGGAAGGAGTTAAATTCTCCTCCCTGCCCAGGTTGATTGTGTCAGGTGGGAGCAATCGGTTAATTAATTATCCAATTAAGGACCCAGCCACCTGGCATAAAAGGAGGCCTCAGCCTCCCATTTGGGGGGGAGAGTGTTCTAAGAAGAATCAGAATCAGAATCAGAATCAGAATCAGAATCAGAATCAGAATCAGAATCAGAATCAGAATCAGAATCAGGTGGTTTTTCTGTGTGTGCGCTGTGGTTTATTTTTGCAATCTAGTGAAGGCAACGCCCAGCCTGGAAGCCTTATTTTGTAAGTTTCGTTTTGTGTTTATTTTGTGCCTTAAAAAACCTTTTTGTTTGGCCCTTGTGCCTGTTTATTTTGTATTTTTGTTTATTAAAAAGCTTTATTTTGAACTTTCACACTGTCTCTGAGTCTCAAGCTCTGTCATCCTTGTCACAATCACGTTCTGGTCTAACTAGTAATGCGTTATAAAAGTGCTTTTAATCTGCGATCATATCAATCTGCTTACATTTTAAGGGTGACCAGACAGCTCCATGCTCACCGTGACAGTTAGAGCCATTTCAGATTTTAGACTCCCATCAGCCCAACGCATTTAAAAATAGACAACCCGCCTAGCATCATTATCTCCCACAAAACAGAATGAAAAGGCGCCCAGCTGGCAGCATTGCATGAGCCTCTGAATCACGAGACCTGGGTTAGACCCTGTGATAGGACAGGCTTTGTCGCTGGTTCCTCGGTGTATGCGTGCCGCTGCGTAAGCAGCTGGGACTTGCAACGGGAAATGCGTTGACAGGCAACCAATTGAGCAGAGAGGCTCGGGCCGGGGCTTGGCTGATCGGTAGTCCTTGATTGGCTTGGGGCCGTACCACGTTGCGCCTGTGGCCCGTTCAAACAGCAGCTGTGCCACAGTTCAAGTCGGGGGCTGCTGTTAGGTCACCCACAGACCCGCACTAATGCTCTGTGTCTGACTCATTATTATCAGTGACGACCCAAACATGTAACATCAGCCCGTTACAGGCCTCACCTACATTACCAACTATAACCATATTAGGACATGCCTTCTTAGCAGTTACAATGACGTTTACAGGTATTTTCTCCCATTAGAGGTATATTTTTTATTTCTTATGTATTAAGAGATTTTGATGTAGTAGTTGAATAATTATGTATCCACTGTGCAAACCTAACATTGGAAAGGCATGCCTGATCAAGCATCACTGAAGTTTCTGCATTTGGGAGTAAGAAAACTAAGAACAAACCCTTTGTAAGGATGTCTTCTTCCAGCTGTCTAATTGGCATTTTATCTTTCCAGTTTAGGAAGTTAGCAAATTCCATAAAGTCGATTTGCCCATCGCCGTCTACATCGCAGTACTCAAGCAAAGCATCCAGGATCTGGGGATTCAAGTCCAAGTTAAACTGCCTGCAGACACTTTGGAGCTCCCCTTTACCTATAGCTCCACTGCCTTTCTGTAAGGAGAAAGAAATAGGGATGTCACGCACTTGATTGATAGTTGGTTTAAAATGACAGAAGATTTTGTAGTAAAAGCCGAGACAGATGACTGCCAATTTCTCATGGCTGCTCAAGGATATCCTGTTGTATATTTCCTTGATCTCAGTGTTTCATTTGTGGTAACAAAAAACAATAACATTACCCAGAAAATACTAAATATTACTGAGCTCCAGAAAATGAATTCACCTTATCGTAGTGCCTAAAACTTTCAAGCAGTGAGCTGAAGTTGTGAAAGTTTGCTTTTTTCAAGTGTTCCCTGATGGCACTCAGAACTGCATGTTGCCTGTCTTTACCACGGAGGAAATCGACTGGAGCAGTGTAATGCATAAGGTCTCTAGCCCCTGAAATAATGAGAAAAATGGTCAAACGCATCATTTTTAACTGACCCAATTCAATGAAAACCTAATGGAGTTCCTAAATACACCTCCATTATTATTATTATTATTATTATTATTATTATTATTATTATTATTATTATTATTATTATTATTATTATTATTATTATTATTTATTTATCAGCAGACGCCCTTATCCAGGGCGACTTACAGTCGATATACAGTAAAACTTTCTTAAAACCAAGAACAACAGGATCATGTATTGGTTTATTTATACTCATTCTTTATCATCCAGTCTTCAAGATGTCATCAACATATATCATTAGGGTTAATCTAGACTAAACTGAGCTGCCATCCCATATGAAAGTATAAAAACCTTTCCTTACAAAATCATGTGATTCCTACAGGGTTGTTGGCAATACTAAATACTACAATACTACAGTTTTCATTTTTTTTTTTTTTAACTGATATTCACATTTGCCTTTATAACTAAATGATATTCGTCTCTTGCTTTAATTTAAGACTCACTACATCTGGGTTGCTGTAACGTAATCCCCCATTAGGATTCATGCTACATTCAGCAGCCGTGTTCCCTTATGTTGGATTCAAATAAACGCAGCTTTCACACAGTACAATGTACAGTATATCCCATGCATTGAGCTCCCCCTTCAGATTTCATTATCACACTGATGAGAATGAGAATAGTGATACATTTGTGAATGTTTTTGAGGATTTTATATAGGACGAGTTGCTCATGCCCCCGTAAATAAACCAGTGGAAAAGCCTGATTGATTATGTACATTTGCATAAGCCTTCATCCTTTAACTGGTTTTAATAACACTTGCATGATCCATTTTACTCACCAAATCCATCAGGACTGAGCATCATACCAAATGTGTGGTTTGGAGGCACATTCAGTGTATCAGCAATCCTAAAAGACAGGTTAACACACACTATGGATTACCGCCTTAGCCAGTGAAAAGATAACATTGAAATGATTCAGATGTTAAATAATAATTGTTACATCTCCTGATTGGCTAAAGGCAAAATGTTTCTTGAAAATGTTTCTCAAAGCAGAACCCAGGTCTACTTTCCTTGCATCTGAAAGTCTTGAAATGTTTCCTCGTGTAGGCAGGGCTTAAGATTTAAAAAGTCATCAGAATGTGATGACTGAAACAGAAAATGATACAAGCGAATCTAACCAACAAGAATATATTGATTAAGATAACTGGGATATTTCACAACCATACCAAGTTGCTCTCTTTGTGATAATTTTAAGTACAATTTTCGGTTCAACTTACGGATCACAAACCTTCCCAATCTGAGGCCGAGTCCTTGCCCTGAAGTCTTCATCACGCTTAGACACTAATGTTGCAGCTTTCTGCCTGGAACATTTCAGAATGTTGAAAAAAGTTACTTACTTTTGAAAATACATGTGTATAATACGTAAATTTACAGTAATGTGAGATCCTGACACCTGCTCGGAAAGTCAGTAGAAGTTACATATACATAGGAATTGCATTAGTATGTATCATTTAAAAAAAAAAAATTAGAATTATTGACATTGTACGTGATAATTGTGGTGCAAGAACACATTTCCATTGTAATTTGCACAGTAAGTTTGCATTTTATCATGCCATGTTTTACCATAATTGTCTACGCTTAGTGTAGGCACAGTATTACACAGTGAAACAGCCAACATTGTTTTGTTTTTCGTTGTGTTTTTTGTCTAAGTAAGACATTTATTCTTGCTGTATAAAAAATAATCCTGAAGCCCTTACAATACAATAAAGTGAAAAACAATACTTACAATTGCAGCTGATCTAACCAGCGAAGTGACCTCGCAACATTTCTCCCATCGTTATAATTAGGAGTCGCTATTCCAAATTTGCTGTCTTTGGTGTATTTTGACCAGTTATATTTCCTATTAATTTGTTCACCTGGAAAAAGAATAAAGAATATTTTGTCATCAGTAAAAGTACCGTAAGCACCTCTAATGCCCAGTGTCATTTCACAAAAAATAAATCAATGGCTTGGTTTACATGCACGTGAACAGACTCTACAGTCATGACTGTGTGACGCTGTCACGTGAATACATCTTGAAACAGCAAAAGGAGGTCCTTTGGTCAGCGCGACTTTAAGGGCAGGGTAACCCCATGCAACCCAGGCAAACCCATGTAAACCGGAGCAGGAATCGTGCTTGTGGCTCACGAGGTTTCAGCAGTCAAGATCACGTTCTTCTGACTTAATCTCACTAATCTCCAGCAGAAAGGCCGTACAAAAAATGTTTTTATCTTCATGGCAATGTATGAAGCTCTCCTCACGATATTCAGAGTCGTTCTTTTCCTACTTAGTAAGCATACACATAAATTTAAATATCCCCTCCCCTAAATGACTACGAATTGAGTAATCTGCATTGGTATGGACGATTTTTTTCCTAAATCAGAACTGCATAGCAACGCGTTTCCTGAAAAGTACAGCAAACAGGTTGTGAGGAAAACTGTCATGGCTTCATTCATTGTTTTCATTGATATGACAACCGCTACAATATTACATTTAATACTGGTGCTTAGCTTCCCTGAATATTGCCAAATTATTTATAGCACTGAGACAAGCAACATACGGTGTTCATTAATTTTTCTTACCAACATCAAAGTGATTGTGCGTTCTGATATACAGCCGACGTCCATCTTGAGCCTCTTTTTCAACTTGTTCTCTGCTCTTGGGTGGGTTTATAATATGTCCAGCAAACACTAGGTAGGTAGAATCAAAGTATTGGTAATAAAAAAAAGTGTTATATTCATGAAACTGTTTTAGTATTCCTTAACAATTATGTAGAACAGTTTAATAAACATCAACCTGTATTTTATCCACACACAAAAAATAAAAAAACTTTTTTCCAATAACTCATGAGATACTACTTTGTGAACAGGTCCCAAAGACTAAAACGACAAATAAATGTATGATTGGTAAATGTGCCACATTTTAATATCACACTAAACAATGTAAAATGACAGTAACTTTCTGTAAATTTGCCAGTTTACAGTATTTTTTCAGTAAATTTAAAAAACGTGTTACAGTTTCACTGCTGCTTTTTTAAAACAGATTTTGATAACCGTTTATTTTATTCACAATAATAGCTCTAACAGCTATTATTATTATTATTTTTATTATTATTATTATTATTATTATTATTATTATTATTATTATTATTGGTCATTTAGCAGATGCTTTTATCAGACTAGGGGGTGAACTATGCATCACAACTACTGCTGCAGAGTCACTTACAACTTACATCTCATGGACGGATAAAAAGATAAAATGAATACAACCAATAATTATTGTTAATTTTACTGGTTTTAAGCTAAGTAGGTGGCTGCTTTGTTCTCACCTCTGTGTGTCTTTTTACCAAATATGGTCTTGTATAAGTCTAATCCACGTGGTAGCCCAGGGGCTTGATTATATGACCTTCCAAGTGGAGCTTTTTGGTGGTTTTGATAAATATCTTCCCGTCGTTCCTGTAATCTTTGCTGAAAGAGCGTTCTGAGAGGTGGATTAATCAGAGATCCTGCCTGAGGAGGACAAAAAAAAACAATTATGAAGGCCTGGTTATAAAAAAGGAACAGTATGTCAGGAGTATTTCTAAATGACAAATAAAGTAACAATGTTGTGTGATGCTCTGCCGTTACGGATTCTGTCCCCTGTCGGTGAGATGAGATGAGGTTAGAGGCTCTATACCCACGAATGCAGACGAGCTCAGCTCTTTTGTACAGTGGTTAAGATGCTTGCAGATGAGATGAAGTTAGAGGCTCTATACCCACGAATGCAGATGAGCGCAGCTCTTTTGTACAGTGGTTAAGATGCTTGCAGATGAGATGAGGTTAGAGGCTCTATACCCACGAATGCAGATGAGCGCAGCTCTTTTGTACAGTGGTTAAGATGCTTGCAGATGAGATGAGGTTAGAGGCTCTATACCCACGAATGCAGATGAGCGCAGCTCTTTTGTACAGTGGTTAAGATGCTTGCAGATGAGATGAGGTTAGAGGCTCTATACCCACGAATGCAGATGAGCTCAGCTCTTTTGTACAGTGGTTAAGACGCTTGCTTGCGTATGTGCAAGGTCGCCGGTACATACTTAGCTTTCGCATTATTACTTCTATACATTTTATTTAGTAATATATTGTAGCACCTTAAAGAGTAAGTAGCGAGGTTCTGAAAAATATAGTGTTACACATCCCCACGTGTCAGAGTCCTGAGCAGGTCCGATTTTTACAACCCGCTTCCAACCTGGACTCGCTACTACAGGACCCAACCCAAACCGCAACCTGCTGCAGCACGGTCTTCTTACCCACGACCCGACCCGACCTGCTTTAATAACCCAACCCGAAAACCTGCAAGTGTTTGTCCTTTACCTACTGTCTGCGTCGACTGACTCTCACGCTCTCACATTCACACACAGATATATCTTCCATACTCTGCAAACTGAGTTTATACAATAGGCTATACAGCATGTTAGCTTTCTCTAGTGGTCTGGATATATTTTAACATTGTAACATATTAATTATCTCTACTTACTTTACTATAAAATACCTGTCTTTTGCAGAGATGTACCAGTTTTGTGGCTGTCATACAAAAAACCATAATGACATAATGGTTTTACAAGCAACAAATCCAGTCACATGTTCATTATTTTCATTCGCTATGATTCCAAAAGAATTCCATACTTTACTTCTCGAACTATTATCGACTTCATGACATAAACCCTGCGCTATTTTTTGTTTCTCCTCGTCCACAGACATTTTTAGTATCACCAAGCAGACGTGATAAAAGGATCTTGCGACGTATCAAACAAGCAGCAATAGAAACTGAGATCACTGCTTAGTCAGCTGACTCCTCCCTAATTGCCTCCTGCTTTAGTACAGGAAATACCGGTACATTTACCTTCTAGTACGTTATTTGGGAAAGGGTTACAGACAAGTACACCAAAAGGTCAGAAAATGTTTTTGGTGATTCAAATTCACACCCGAGCCTGACCCAAAAATTAAAAAAAAATTGAGCCCACCCGAACCGCAGACTGTGAAAAAATCTGCTTTTGTGGGTCACCTGCGGGTACCCGACCCAATGCAGGACTCTACCACGTGTTGCTACAACTGTTTAAATAATGTACCTGTAATTTTTCTTTCATTATTAACATCCTGACAACTTTTTACACTTATAACTTTAAAGTCTATTTCAAAGCTCTTATCAAAACGGCAGCTATACTGCACTGGGGCTTGAGATCTGTCCTCTAAATCAGTGATTTTCATCCCCAGTCCTGGGGACACCCTGTGTCTGCTGATTTTCATGCCAACTGAACCCTCAATTACTTAACTAGACCCTTAACTGAACTGATAATTTGCTTAATTAGACCTTTTTAATTGTTTTCAGCTTTTAAACAGACTTTAAAAGTATAAGTGTAAAAAGTTGTCAGGATGTTACCAATGAAAAGAAAAATTACAGGTATGTTATTTAAACAGTTGTAGCAACATGTGGGGACATATAACACTATATTTTTCAGAAACCAGCTACTTACTCTTTAAATAAGAACATAAGAAAGTTTACAAACGAGAGGAGGCCATTCAGCCCATCTTGCTCGTAGTAAATAGTTACTATACAGACATTCATTGTAATATACCTACACTGAGAGAGGGCCTGGTTCTCACTCCATGCACCAGATACTGTGCTTCATCTGGATCATTAGCTTTTCCATAAAACACCCTCATAGCTCCTGCATCTGGACGGGTTGTATTCAGAAACTTTCTCACCACTGGTGGAGTAACAGGCTGTAAAATGATAAGACAATTACGTAAGTGTTTAGTTCTTTTACTGATATTACATTGCAAATAGTATGTTGTAGTCAGCTGCTGTGAAAAACGTTCATATTTATTCAAATCAGTAGAATACCTTCAGGAAATCACTTCTGGCATTTTATAATTTATAATGTAGTTGCTGATTTCTGTTATATATCCATATCACGATGCCTCATTCCTAACCCAGACACTACTGCTAAACATGCATGCATTGAAAAGCAATACAAAAAAACAGAGCAAATGCTAGATACTTCTTTAATAAAACATTTTACAGGGGTATTGTGCTGGATCGTGTTAAACTCGCTAGGTATATTTATTATTCGTTACTTTCAACTATATAATAATGGACAATAACCTATGTGGGATGTAATGTACATTCCCCAGCTTGAATTAAAACTTACCCTTGGAGAGATTTCCTTCAGACATGTTTCAACTCTTTCACCTACTGGTATTAGCTTTCCTGACTGTGGAGTGTGGAAAGAAAAACGATCATCTCAGATTCATTACAGTACTTTGCTTTAGCAAACACTGCTTAGCATGCATTTTACACAGGATGGGTAAAAACAAAAAAAGAAACAAATGAATATTCAATAAGGTATAGGACCCACATAATCAGCCAGGATAGCACTGATCTGATCTGTCACAGGCACAATTGAACACTGTTTTGAATTATTTTAAAGTTCACGTTGAATTTGGAAATCTGCAGCAATGTTTGGTGCTCATAGAGTTTCACACCTGGTGACTGGGCACTTCACTGGAGAGGAAGAATTCCAGTCAGTAATAACTTGCATAAAGAAGCATTATCCTCCTGAAAAGGGTAGTAATGGTGCAGCACAATAGGGTGCAATGAAAGGCTTGCAGAGTTCCCTCAAAACTGGCCTTTTTTGTTGCTGTTTTCTTCCTAGTTTCCATGACAAGCCATCGTATTGCTCGCCAACCACACACTGGTTCCTATTAACGTATTTGAGCCCATAATGGCATCCCTTCAGTGACTGCTGAGTAAGTGTATTGTTCATGTATTTGTTTAATTTAGATTTAAATATTTCAATTATTATAAAATAAGTATGTGATACTAGTGTATTATAAGAACATAAGAAAGTTTACAAACGAGAGGAGCCATTCGGCCCATCTTGCTCGTTTGGTTGTTAGTAGCTTATTGATCCCAGAATCTCATCAAGAAGCTTCTTGAAGGATCCCAGGGTGTCGGCTTCAACAACATTACTGGGGAGTTGGTTCCAGACCCTCACAATTCTCTGTGTAAAAAAGTGCCTCCTATTTTCTGTTCTGAATGCCCCTGTATCTAATCTCCATTTGTGACCCCTGGTCCTTTTTTCTTTTTTCAGGTCGAAAAAGTCCCCTGGGTCGACATTGTTAACACCTTTTAGAATTTTGAATGCTTGAATCAGATCACCACGTAGTCTTCTTTGTTCAAGACTGAATAGATTCAATTATTTTAGCCTGTCTGCATACGACATGCCTTTTAAACCCAGGATAATTCTGGTCGCTCTTCTTTGCACTCTTTCTAGAGCAGCAATATCCTTTTTGTAACGAGGTGACCAGAACTGAACACAATATTCTAGATGAGGTATTACTAATGTATTGTAAAGTTTTAATATTACTTCCCTTGATTTAAATTCAACACTTTTCACAATATATCCAAGCATCTTGTTGGCCTTTTTTATAGCTTCCCAACACTGTCTAGATGAAGACATTTCTGAGTCAACATAAACTCCTATGTCTTTTTCATAGATTCCTTCTTCAATTTCAGTATCTCCCATATGATATTTATAATGCACATTTTTACTGCCTGTGTGCAGTACCTTACGCTTTTCTCTATTAAATGTCATTTGCCATGTGTCTGCCCAGTTCTGAATGCTGTCTAGATCATTTTGAATGACCTTTGCTGCTGCAACAGTGTTTGCCACTCCTCCTATTTTTGTGTCATCTGCAAATTTAACAAGTTTGCTTACTATACCAGAATCGAAATCATTAATGTAGATTAGGAATAGCAGAGGACCTAATACTGATCTCTGTGGTACACCACTGATTACCTCGCTCCATTTTGAGGTTTCTCCTCTAATCAGTACTTTCTGTTTTCTACATGTTAACCACTCCCTAATCCATGTGCATGCATTTCCTTGAATCCCTACTGCGTTCAGTTTGAAAATTAATCTTTTATGCGGGACTTTGTCAAAAGTCGTTGTGATGGCAGCGCCATGAAAAGGGCTACTATAAGTGTAATAATGTTCTCGTTGCAATATAAAATGTATTTTCTTTAACTTAAGGTGGTATTAGGATAGGGTTAATAGCAAGAATTATCTTTGACCTTCTACTATGTGAAGGCTGTCAAGACTTTATATTGAAGTGTTTGTTAGCAGTGTTAAGCCCGGAAAACAGACAGGCGCGGCGCGGCACCGCTGGGCATTTTATGGCAGCGATACAGGCGGCAAAATGGCTTGCATGCCGCACTGCGCCTGTCTGTTCTGGGCTTAAGACAGTGCAGACGCAGAACTGTGTATCCATGTACTGTTAATTAACATAGGAAAGGTGCTTGAGCTTACTGCATGATTTGATGTAGTATAATGTAGGGCTTTGAACTGATTAAAATGTTAATTAGGGAATGTACTGAGTTTTAAGGGGTCCAAGTAAATAGCTGCAACATCTGCAAGGCCACAGAGTCTAATGCTGGTGTGAAGCAGGATTGTTTTTCTAGCTGAAGTGATAAAGGTTTGCAGCAAACAGAATGATGTAACCAGAACAATGTAGCCTATTGGGTGAAGCAAAGTAGCAGTTATGAAAGGTGTAACCATTAAGTTAGGTATAAAACAGGCTTATTTAGGGCTCTTTGCTGGAAGAAAGAAAGAAGGCCTTACTCTGTATTTTGCATACTGTCAATAAAGTTTTATTAAACTTAAACCCTGTTGTATTTGAGCAAATACTTTAGATCAATCTACAAAATAATACTCACTTATGTGAGTCGGTTAACATTGTTGAATTTGGAAGCACCTGCCAACAGAGAGCAACTGTCTGCCGTTCAGTCCAATCTGCTGTCTGTCGTGACCGAAACTTAACAGAGAATTGCAATTGTATGCCTGTTACAGACTACACGTCAGCATGCTGTTTGCAAAACAAATTATTATATGCAGTTATCGATAACTGTACAATGTTAATCCTTCAGAACTAAATGTAATCATGCAATATACAGGCAGTAATACAAATAATAAATCAATACAAACGTAATTGTTAAAGAACACAGATCTGTGCATGGTGTACATTTACAGCTTGTATAGAAGACAAGTCTAATCAATTTGGGTACATCTTTTTGTTGTTGTGTGTGGTTTATTTCTTTTATTTAATTTGTTGTAATGTTTACTGTACCTTTTATGGTGACAATAATAAAATTACGCTATACCGGTATTTTATTACATATTGGTGATCGATACATTCATTTTTTTTCAGAAAAAGTTGTAATCACTCAAATGTACATCCTATTAAACTGTTTTTAAAATCTATTATTCTATACACATGCAAGCAATCACATGCTAATTAGTGTACATTGAAAAAAAAACAATTTGGCTACCAAAGGAAAATGATACATACCGACTGTATGTTTGGAGATCTGTCCAGGTACTTCCCGTCATAGATAGGTTTAATCTCTAACATTTTATTTTCAAAGAAGTGCTTGTAAGTAAACTAAAACATCTGACTAACAAATAAGCTTGGTGCAATGTATATGTATATAAAACTATTCGCATATATTCTGTAAAGTTATTATTTAACACCAAATACTACACATGGACTCCTCCTGCAGATCATCGAATGTTTACAGTCCGTAACCAGGAAACGGGTGCTAGGTAACTAAATTGTTTTTTCTCGGAGTATGAAGGGCTTTCGGTTCTCATTTCAGCAGAAGCCACTGACTGGAATGAGTTTCAACAGAAGTTGATTTTAGCTGACTGACACCTGTACCTGTTAAATTGCAGCTGAGTTTTAGGTTTTCTGATTGTGTTTTTTTTTTTTTTTTTTTTTTTTTTTTAACTTTTAACTTTTCTGATTGTGTTTTATGTTGTTTGCTGTGGTGTTGTGATAATGTGTTCTCAATTGATCATCTGGATAAATAAAGGTTTTGATTAATTGATTGGGGGGAAAGAAAAAAAAACATCACCACACGTAGTAAACAGACTTTAGCTCACATATGTGCGACTAGTACTGGATCAGACTACGACATAGGCGGTACAGTAAATAGGCCAGCAGCGTGGCAATCATTAATTAACGCAATCAACTACAGCTGGTTGCCTGTAAAGTATACAATGTCTTAGCACAATTTACTTTGTTTTCTGTATTGAAATTGTGTTTATGACCACGTCTAATTCTAGCTAATCCACTAGATACCGTGATACAGAAATAAATACTGTATCGGTACTTAAAAAAAAAAAAAAAAAACTATGGGCCAAGCCTATGAGTAACATGCTGTACTTGTTTTCTTTACAATGCTCCAATATTGATACAAAAAGGTTTAAATATCATGTTAAACCCCTTCTTGTGGCCTACTGTACTGATTAGAGGAATAATATACAATTCTGAAAACACGATTAAGTGGCTGTTAACTACACCAGTGTGCGGGGCAGAAGTAACCGCATTTGACGTGGCGTGCGGGGCGGAAGTAACCGCATTTGACGTGGCGTGCAGGGCGGAAGTAACCGCATTTGACGTGGCGTGCGGGGCGGAAGTTCTTGCTTGTGTGTGTTTTGGTTCTAAGGGTGAAGTTGCGAGAAAAGGGAAGGACGAGACGTGATCGTATGTGGTTTAATATTACTTATTTGTAAAGTAATACAACGCTTATAGTCCTCAATAATCGTACTGCGACCCCGTGTAGAAAAGCGGTTTATGTACAATTGTGCCTGAACGTCAGGTAAAGTGATAACGTTGTACAATCATCCGTATACGCTAGTGTTCGTGGGAAACAGGCCTGGATGGGAGAGCCTTTGATAGTTTTGACATAATTGTAAAGAATAATGTAAGATGTGTTTTCCATTTGACTGCTACTCCGCCGGACACAGTGTACTTGTGTGGTCCTTATTTTTTTGGGGGGAAAAAACTATTCAGGAAAATTGACTTAAATTTTATTGGAAGAAATTAATTCTGTATTTTCCCAAACTAGAGTTTTCCAAAATGGCGTCTTCCTTCTGCATTTTCAAAACAAAAACCTGGCAGTAGACAAAAATGTCTTATTTATTTTAAGGAACAAAATTGCAATATTATATATATATATAATTTGATTGCTGGTGTCAACAATTAATGATACCGGTACCTTAGTAGTAGGAATATACAGATTTACAGTTCGGTGCAGTGACTGCACTCAGGCAGTGTATTCGTCTTGACGAATGAGAATCATTACGCTACTTAACTTTTAATAATTGTTTATACAGATTATTATTATTATTATTATTATTATTATTATTATTTTGCAAAACTGTTGGAATATAATGTTGCACTTTAACGTTTTGGTTAAATCAAATATTGATTGATTTGTGGTCTTTGGTAAGAGAACGTTTTAGTTCAATCCTGTACCGTACCCAGTGCAATAAATACCACGCATTGTTTTTAATAAATACTTTCGGTAGTATAGTGAACAATTTACAAACATGTAAATAACCCTGACTAATCTTTCAATTATAGTTTCGTATTGGCAATTGTGAAAGCGTCGATTTGTCTTGATCATCAGATCATTTAAAACGCAAGATTTTTATATGAATGTCTCAAAAATTTCTGCTCGTGGTATGATGTGTGTAGTCTAGTTCTTTGGCGGTTGTTTGAATTTCATGAATAGGCCTGATGCATAGTTGCCTTAACGTAAGTACTGTGCCTGGAGCGGTCAGTGTTTGCGAGTTGCTAGGAGGAATTTTCATTAATTATTTTTTGATTAAAGTTTCCAAATTCCTTAAGACTCTTTTACACTCTTAAGATTTGTTGGTAGGATAATGTTTGCAAAACTGCTAAAAGGTGTAGTATGTCATACACATAAAATTATTCATTTTTAAATATCTATTCACTGAATTATGCCTAGGATCACAGAGTAACAGTGGCAAGTAGCTGATTTTCCACGGTTAACCGCACGCTCTCAAATAAAGTCCAGAAAAATTTCTTACTAATATTATTTATTTGATTTGGCAGGCGCCTTTATCCAAGACGACCAATTACGTTTTGACCGCTAGGTCTTAATGTCGTTAAAAGAAAAAAAAAATATTCGGAAAATATTTTTTCTGAGTTGGCATTCTTATCTCATGAACCCACCAACTTAAGAATTTAGTTTCACTTTATATATTTGTCAAATAAATAGTTTTATAGTAATGGTTTATAATATGCTCGTCTAATTAACGCCTTCATTAACTCCACAGTTGGTTCTGAGAAGAAAAAGAAGACTGTTTTAAAAGCTCAGAGAAGGAGACTGCTGTTTAGGTCATGGCAAGTCGGGGAGGAGCAACTAGACCGAATGGACAAAACGCTGGCAATAAAATCTGTCAGTTTAAACTAGTTCTTCTTGGAGAGTCTGCAGTTGGAAAATCCAGTTTAGTGCTTCGTTTTGTGAAGGGTCAATTCCACGAGTTCCAAGAAAGTACAATAGGAGGTAAGTTGAAATTCCCATTTCATTTCTCACAGTGCCTATTCTAGTGCAGTAAATCATGATTTATTTATTTGTGTGCCTATTTTTATACAAACCATTTATTTTCTCATACTTGCAGCTGCTTTCCTAACTCAGACTGTTTGTCTGGATGACACAACAGTGAAGTTTGAGATATGGGACACAGCTGGACAAGAACGTTACCACAGTTTAGCACCAATGTACTACAGAGGAGCTCAGGCTGCTATAGTTGTATATGACATTACAAATGAAGTAAGTGATGTTTGTGGTACAGTACAGTTTACATCCTTAAATTAAATAGTCAGTGTTTTATGTGTCATTGCTTTTTAAAAGCAGAGCTTATTAGGCTGTATATAATAAAACAACTTCGCAATGGTAATCAGAAAATACTTCACATGCTTTGTGTGTCAGAAATGGCACAATTATGTCATGAGAAAAAAACATCAACGCTTTTCTTCAAAACAGGACATGTATGTACAGTAGCAACACAGATACTTCTAACTCCATGCTGGGTCTTTGCTTTTTTTTGTCAGGAGTCATTTGCAAGAGCAAAGAACTGGGTAAAAGAACTTCAAAGGCAAGCTAGTCCTGCTATTGTAATAGCTTTGGCTGGCAACAAGGCTGACCTTGCAAATAAGAGAGCTGTTGATTTCCAGGTATGTTGAATCACTTCAAACCCTTATTGGATACTTAATTACATTCCACAGCAAAGGCTTCGCACACTGAGATCTGTTCTGTTGTCATTTTTAAAGCATCTAAAATCAGATTGGAACAATTGATTCCAAAATCAATGTATCCCTCAGTTACAGATTTGGTGTGCAAGATGCAATAAGAAATGTACTTGTTTGGTAAATATTTGTTTTATGTTAAATTTGGACTAAAGAAAGGGATCTGGTAATTAGGCTTTTAGGTCTGTACTGTGCTTCAGCAGCGCTTCCTAACAGCATTTTTATTCAGTGATTGTGTTTCTTGTGGCTTGCTCTGTGCCAGTATCAAACGGTGGCCCCTATGTTGGTTCAATAAGCCACAGCATGTACGGATTTACCAGAAGTGACTTTATGCTAACCCTCTATATAGAGAATGCATAATTGGTCTCATTTCATTCTATTACAAGAGTGCAAAGGGCTGGTAACTAATGAATAACAAGAGATCGACCACCGAGACCCATTATGCATTCTATTTATACATCGAGCAGCTTTTCTGTTTTACAATCTTGCTGGGTTATTAAGAGCACAGTTGTATAGAACTGAAAAGGGATTCAGAGTTAGCCAATTGCCAACAAAAGAGACAAACAATCACAAATGTTTATGTAGTTGAACAGGTCTAGTACTGCTAGACGCCAGAGTAAATTGTAAAAATGTATATTCCATAATATTTTCTCAACAGTGGTGTGTGTATGTCTGTATAGACAGAGAGATATGTGACTGGAAGTTAATTCTGCAAACTGAGTAGATAAATGGAAGCCTTTGTTTTACAGGAAGCACAGTCGTATGCAGATGACAACAGTTTGCTGTTTATGGAAACATCAGCAAAGACATCAATGAATGTGAATGAAATATTTATGGCAATAGGTATGAACAATCTAAATGTATTATTTATATATATATATAATTATTACTACAAATACTTGTGGTTTTCTGGTTTGATCAGATATGAACGATCTGACACTTGTTAAGCTTACAGAAGGTTAAGAAGATTAACAGCCTTTGTTAAACCTTGCATGCAACAAAGAAATGGCCTATTTTGTGAATTTCCATTCATATTTTATGTAACTATGAAATGTTGGAATCGTACTGGGGTTGTAGCTAACAAAATATATTTCATATTACCTTCCATTCACTGTATTCAGAATTTAGCATTTGATCCTAGCAGTGAAATAAGGAATCGGTCACAAAAACAGTTAAATGAATGGTGTAAATTACTGCTCTGGGGAAAAAATAGGGATGGGTGATGCTAAAGTTATATGGTTATTAGTGCTGGGACAAATATTCAAACAAATATTTTTTGACGTGTATTCAGCTACAAAAATTAGATGTTCGTATTCGCTAGAAATGACAAAAATACCCTGTACTTATTTACCGCCTTCCTGGATCAAAAAGCATTTTGCTGCTTTAGAGCGAGTCAGAATCTCATGGGACAGAAAAAAGGCAAGCACGTCATTCTAAATGACGTTTGCTTGTTCAGCTCCAAAAAGGCACAAGTAAACCTCATGTTACTTTATGAGTAACGTGTCGATGGCCGCTGTTTACTGTGAAGAAACGGCAATGGCAAGGAATGAAAAAAAAAAAAAGAGATGCGGTTTCAACTTTATGTACTATTTATTTCGGAAATAATTAAAACAATGTTAAACTTGAACTGCTATTTGCCTTTGTTTTGTAGTTAATTCACTGGGGCAAAGTAAGGCCTACACAACAATTTTTTACTTTAAAGCGTTACATATTGTAACATCTTGCTGTAAAATAAAGGCACACACGCAGGGGCCACGGCCTCCTGCACCTGCTGCTCTGTTGTCTGCCTGCGTTCAGAGCAATATAATGGCTTTTATTACTATTTTAAAACAAACAAATATTTAAATTATGAGCGAGTATCTGCCAAGATAGTTCAATACATTTTCTCTTCCATACCCACCCACTCAATCTATAGGTGCAGTTTAAAATAAATTAAAAAACATGTCAGTTCATTTAAAACGTGCTTTTCGGTTGCCTTGCACTTCCTGGGTCATTGTACCTGGGGGTGTAATTGTCCCCAGCCCTGGTTATTGACTGGCTTCTTTCCAGTCAATAACCAATCGGCTGCTTCCCCTTTTGACTGACATGCTTTCAGTCAGTAACAGGTTTTGACCCAGAAGACACTGCTGAGTTGAAATGAGCAAACAGGTAAAGCAATGATAGATCTCTGAAAGGCAAGGCAAGCAATCTTGGTGGGTTTTTTTATTATTATTTTTATACCTGTAGTGTAGTGCCAGATGTTTTAAAATTATAATTAGGGGTCTATTTAAATCGTACATATATATGTTTTGCAAATAAAATTAGGATTTCTCTGACCTGTTTAAACATTAAATAAACCTAAGTAGACAATATTTCAGAGCACTACAAAAGCCTACAACAGAGTGCTGTCATTTGATAAAGGCAAGCATGCAACATCCCCCAGCAGTTGCATGCTTGCCAATGCTGAAAACTAGATTTTAGCAACCTAAATCAAAGCAATGCAGTGCTGACTTTGTCCCACCCCCACTGTACAGTACAGATCACAGAAAAGCCAGTACAGACGCACTGATAGTCTAATTAAAACATTGTTGTCATTTGAACAGTAAACAAGAACAATAACCGCTTTGGAGTATTTTTTTGTAAATGCTGTTGTCTATGGACATTTTTTGTTTGTTTGTTTTCCTAAGTGCAATGCACACAGGACGGTGAAGGAATAAAAACAAGCTTATCTACAGAAGGAAGATACATAGTTTGGGTCGCTTGTGTTGTGCAGTAGTTCATTTAAACAAGGTTTCTCTTTTTTCTCTCCGTACTTGACTTGTATGCATTGGTCCCAAAAGAGGTGAATTTCACGGTGACCCCTGTCACAGATGGCTTTGTGTGGCGTGTGGGTGGTGACGTCAGGTTCAGGAAGCATTGTACACAGACAGACTGGATTTATGGGTGAAGCTGAGCGCTTGGTTGTGCTCAGCATTTATTAAATAAACCAATTCAAGATTTAAACAAAAAACAACCAACAGCACTTTAGGCCAAAATAAGACAAACAAAAAAGTAGACAAGCAAAATGGACTAACACTAACAAACAGTGGACGAACAGACAAACAAAGACAGCGAGTCCGAACAAAGACAGCGAGTCCGAACAAACACACAAGTATCGTGCTGGTCCTTCCAGCACGAAACAGCAATTGTAATTTACTTTTACTTTTTATCTCCCCTCTCCACACCCGTTCTCCATTCACCGAACACATAACCCCAAGTGAGTGCATCGTGCCTCTATATATACGGTTGTGCCGGGATTCAATTACTAATTAATCATTCACTTGAATCCCAGCACGTGAACTAATTTGTGCAATCCCCCGTGCTCACATACTGTTACATACTTTATCTGCACGTGAAGTGACTTCAATCCCTGTGCCTAAATAAAACTATATATTTTAAATCACTTGTGCTACACAGACACATTTATATACTGTGCAGCAATACCTATACACCAACATTAACACACCACACGCAACATGTAACACATAGATGGGTGGGGCACACTGCCACACCCCTCAATAATAATAATATATTTTTGCAATCGCAATGTATTTCTTTCAAAATTGCATATGTGAGACCTGTGTAGCTAGTAGAGTACAACATGGCTAAGATTTATGGCACTATTTTGTTAACTCCAATTACTTTAATTAGATCATGTAATTGTTAAAGTAGGGAACAAAACAGTAATTTCCCCTTTATTTATAAATACGTCCTCTAATAGGGTGAATCCGTACTCGACATCGGAAGCTGCACAGTAAATAGAAGTGTGAAAGGGTCTCAAATGTAGTTTTGAAAGTATAGTATCCGACTGTGGTGGGACCAGAGTAAGGGTGAATCTGTAAAAAGTCGGATACATTTATCCTGTATTAAATACCAATATACACAGCTGTAACAATTGCTATATTCACACAGTTATTGTTTGGAGATTCAGCTTTTATTAGGGACCTTCCCTAAATCCCATGTATACAAAGATACAGGGTATTCATGCTTGTGACATGGTAGCTGTGTGGTGTGTATTCGCTGCTGAGTGACAGGCAGGAGATTGAGGCGAAGGTTGAAGTTGATATGCCCTGCAGGCAAACAGGATTTATTTACATATCAACACACTGAACAGCTCAAGTGACACTATCAGCAATGGTAGCGCACGGAGCACATACAACACAGTGCACGGAAACTGGTAGGATCTACAATCTCTGAACTAGTCTTCTCTGTTCAATAATAAACTAACGTTGCTGAAGAGATTGATCATGACAGATAAACGGTTGGAGCGGGTATGTGACGGGCGGATATGCAACGGATTACTGTAATACACAAATATGTATTTGAATTTTAAAACTTGAAATCTGCTCTAAACCAACAGTTTGTATACTTCCCCTTATGGGGGGAGTAACTTCAGAAAAATGTGCTTGTATCACTTTGGTTCTTGGGTATCTGTCCTTGGATAATATAGAAAGAACATGGCATGCTGTTCTATATGCCCATTATGGGATGATTACAAGTATCTGTAATGGTTTCATTATAATTTTGGCATAGTGTTTTATGTCTTTATTGAACCCACATTAACAGTAAGGCATTGTGCTTTTCAATGCAAATCAACTTGGATGTGTATAATAAATGTACAGAACACACAAATGGAAGTCTCTGTCTACCAGCTTTATGTAAGGTTGAACCAGCATAGAAGCAATATGTTTGAAAAAAGCAGCTCAGTATGATGATTATCTTTTTATCCACCATAGTATTCAAGAATTTAATATCTAACAATACAGGTAATTCAAATGTTTAGCAACACTAAGATACATTTCTCAGTTGGCTAATAACATTACGTGTTTTGTTTTTCAGCAAAGAGATTGCCCAAAAATGAACCACAGAGTACAGCAGCAAACAGTGGGAGAAACCAAGGAGTAGACCTTACTGAGGCTACTCAACAAAGCAAGAGCCAGTGCTGTAGTAACTAACGTTGGAGTCTTATTACAAATTGCTTCTCAAAATGATGTCACTTCCTAATTCTGAATAACAAAGGAATGTGGGTGTTTTAACTTGTCCCGAATTACACCCAGAATAGCTAAAAGACTGTATAGCTGCATTTCTAATACAAAGTTTATTTTATGTCTTTTGAATTTTTATTTAAAAAAAAAAAAAATACTTCAAAGATATGGATGCATGTATCACTACAAGGCCAAAATATAAACTTTTAACATTATTCATCAGCAGAAAAGAAAACACCTTTAATGCTGAAAAGGAGATACCTGTTTGATTTAAGAGGGATGCTGGTCTGATTTCCCCTTCTGGTTGATAGCTATGATTCATTAGTGGCATAGGAAATGGTGTCCACATGTTCTTTTATTGTACCCATGGCTTCCCAACAAACTAAATGGTAGCACTAGAACAGTCTCCCATTCCTAGGTCCTTGGGGCATGCCTGCTTCTAGCTATTCTAGTGGCATTGTGCAATTGTGCAGTATTTCTGCAGTGGCTTGTGTCTGCAAGGACCCTCATCAAATCCATGCATTCCTTTTATAATAGTTGCATTATGCAGACCAACCTGTTGTAAAGTTTAGTTGCAAGTAAAATAATAATTGCATCAGTACTATGGGGTTGTTTGCAAATAAGGAAATCAACATTCAGTTTACTCACATTAAAACTGGAAAAAGGAAAATCTGACCTAATTTTAATCATGATCTAACAGACCCGAGACCACATTGGATGAATTAATGGTTGGAAAGGGTTATTTCTGATTTCAAATGTTTTTTTTCTGCTAACAGTGGTTTGACTCATTTTCGCATCTTAATTGTTTTGGGAACCAACTGTTAATATTTCCGCAGATCTTTTTAAACATGTACATCATCATGCCTTGCACTAAAATGCTCATGAATATTCATTTTCATTGTTACAGCTGGCTTGATAAAATAACTTTCTGTAAATATGGTGTTGCAGTGTAGTCTACTTTTAAATATACCATGTATTGGACTAATGCCTGCTAGGGAGTTGTTTAGGTAACCATGTAATATGTACAGTAACTGAATCGGTTCTATAAAGGGTTTGGAGTTTTTCACAAATGGTAAATTATAATCAATGGTGGTCTTTATAAATGTATGTAGTGCTAACATTGGCATTTGAACTTGCATTTCTTTACTGGTTTGTCTTGTACTTTCTCAAATGAATTATGTCTCAATTTATATTTCTTTTGCATTGCACAAATTATTTTAGTGGCAAGTCAATGATGTCCCCATACAATATTATACCTTGTAAAAATAAAATAATAAAAAAGGAAATCGTAAACTATATTGGGGGTACTAATTCAATTGCTTAATTTAGATGGATAGCTGAACTGTTTGATAAACTGACTGACTTGTCACTTTTAACAACATCATTGTAAACATGTTACAAAGAAAGGTCTGATCAGTTATATTGTTCAGGTGCTACTATATGAATACGTTAATAAACACAGATATTGTATACTGTTTGTGAACATTTAATGCATCTGAAAGCGAAATGCAAATGACTTGCAGTGCTGGTTATTACCAAATAAAGAAAGAATTCATTTGACCAGTTTATTAATGTTAATAAATGTGTTAACTGCCAACTGTTGCATTATGTTAACAATGTAACTCTTATTGCATACAAGTTTTCCCACTGAAATATCTCCATTGTAAACATGTTTAATAAAACACAAAATGTGTTTTTAAAATACACTACTGGATTTTGTTTACTGGAAATGTAGTCATATTTCATTTTATTATTCAATTTTTCAAATAAGAATCGCACCCAGGAAGAAGTACTACAGTTACAGAGAGGTTTCCCCTGGGTCCTGCACACATTGCCATTACAGCTATTGTTTTACTGAAGGTAGCTGCAAGAATCTCGTACTGGTTTTGCATTTGTAAACGCTCTACAACTGTCGCAGTTACCTTGGTCAAAGTGTTTTCTTCAGGTTGGCTGTCCTGTATTGCTTCCATAACAAAATTAATTTCTTCTTCAGTCCCGGTTTTATCATAGTTAATACTCAAGTCATTTGGGAGTTCAGTCTTTGAAAAGTGAACTGATGCTTGGCTTGACATTGAGCCTCTATCCTGATTTAATTCTGAATGAGAAGAAAGCATTTTAATTGCAATGGTTGCTACTTCATCTTTGTTTAACACATCGCAAAGCCCATTGGAAGCTGAACTCAAGAACTGAAAGGAATCGCCTATTAGTAGAGATAGTGAGCTTGTCACTGGTGTAACACTTTTTCAGCAGTGGATCCCCATGATGTCCAAGTCCACGGGTAGCTCTTGTCAGTCCTTCTACCAGTCCATGTGGCTCATGGACACTAATGTCCCACCATTCTGATAAATTTGACATCTCTCCTTGTGGTTTGATGTGATCTTGGGTCAGACAATAGCCTTTCAAATTATTGTATAAAACAACATGTGTGTTACCTAACATACGTAAAAAATAGTTTGTCATGCTTCATTATTTTTTTTTTTTTTTTAGAAAACAAAATTCAAACATAATCTTTCTATATGTCATATATATATATTTACAGTAAAGTGAGGTTGGTCCTGATACAAACACGTGGTAGAGTTATTCAGGCTTTTACTTACGAGTGGAGGGCAGTGTGATTGATCCTTGATGTATTCTGTTTTTACCCCAGGACACTAATTACAGTATTAGTTTAATGGTAATTGGTTGTGTTTTAAATGCAGGATTGTTTAAAAGGGGCATTGATTCTAAGTTCTTGAACCTTTAAATTCAGATTAGTGACAAAATGTACTTTTTGTAGAAGAAATGCATTGCAAATTAGAGTAAATTGTAGGTACTAGCTAATGCTTAGTGTAGTCAGGACAATATATGTATAATTGTGTGACCAAATACAATAATACTGTTAAAGAGAATACACAGTAAACCAAAGGCTTTATAGCGAAGTTATAAGCAAAACCTGGAAAACATACTGTTTGAAAGTAAGAATCCTTATCCCATGTACAAAACTGCAACGTAATTAACAGAAATGAGACTCTTAACTAATTGGTTGGGTTGTGCCAGCGTCTGCCAGAAGCTGGGCATCTGGAAGACCTGCACCACCCCGCTCCGCCCCCAAAGTGACAGACTGGTGGAACGATTCAACCGGACGCTGTCCGCCCAGCTGGCCATCATCACCAGCATGTATCAAAAGAACTGGCATCTCCAACTGCCCCTCATCCTAATGGCAGGAGCGCCATCCAGGAGTCCACGGGTTGCACGACGGCCCTCCTCATGCTCGGAAGAGAGCTCCAGACCCCCGCTGAACTCCTATATGGCTGCCCCCCTGACCAGCAGCTACCACCGCCTGGTCCCAAGTATGCCCGGCAACTACAGGACAGGCTGGACATCACACACATAGGAACTACGACCTGAAAGAAAAAGGGTGCCCCTATCAAGCAGGAGAGCAAGTATGGATCTACAGCCCCAAGAGGAGGCGGGGGCACTGCCCAAAACTGGACAGTCCATGGGTGGGCCCCTGCCAGGTGCTAGAACGGGTCGGGAAGGTGGTTTACAGGGTGCAACTACCTCCCAACAATCGCAGGGTGGTCCTCCACCGAGATCACCTGGCTCCCTACCAGGGCCACCCACTACTGTGGTGATAGACCTCTTCAGCACCCTCTCTCTCCCCCTCTTCCCCCTCTTCCCCCTCAGCCTCCCAGGTCCCCAATCACGCTCCTTTCCCTGGGCCTGGAAGTGTGTTAGCGGAGGGCAGTGTAACGCTGGGTCAAACGGGCGCAAGCCCTGGAACTATCGGGACTATCAGGGGGACTGGGGTTATTGGGAGATTTGTAAATAGCTGATTATTGTGTTGTTTTATGTGTTGTGTGCAACTTGTAACCTGTTCTGTGGTGAATGTTTGATGTCAGAGCGGGACGCCGTCCCTGACAGAAGCCACCAAATGAGATATGAGAATTTGAACCTGTGTGCTGATTGGTCCCCTATGATCTGGCGGGCAGCACCCGAGAGAGAGAGAGAGAGAGAGCGAGCAGAGCTCTACACTACCTCCGGAGCCAGCGAGCCGCCGCCCACCACAACCGCCGCTGACTGCGTATAGACAGCTGTTTACACGCCTATCCAGAGAGAGCAACCTTCCAACCCGAGAGAGAGAGAGAGAGAGAGAGAGAGAGAGAGAGAGAGAGAGAGAGAGAGAGAGAGAGAGAGAGAGAGAGAGAGAGAGAGAGAGAGAGAGAGAGAGAGAGAGAGAGAGAGAGAGAGAGAGAGAGAGAGAGAGAGAGAGCGAGAGAGCATTGCGCACGGTGTGAATGTGAGAGCTAGTATCCATTTTCCCAAGAGCTAGAGATCCTATCCTAAAAGAGCTGAAATTAAACGGTGGTTCTAACTGCCTTCAACTGTACAGCGTCTTTCATTCTACACCCGCTGGGAACCCACACGCACGGCTGTTACAATAATAACAGTTTTCACATATTAACATGTCACAAGCACAGTAAATGGATGTATACCCTAACAATACCCAAACAGAACAATTTCCGCATGTGGTGTTATAAAATGTATAATACCACATGCGGAATAAAATGCTGATATATTTTCATTAGTCTTTGAGATATGTGTGTGTGTGTGTGTGTGTGTGTGTGTGTGTGTGTGTGTGTGTGTGTGTGTGAAATACAAATCAACCCTTTTATCTGCGTGAACTTAAAACTAAATAAAGTTCAGGAAATGTGCTCTGAAGATATACGCTAAC
Organism: Acipenser ruthenus; assembly: GCF_902713425.1. Taxonomy (NCBI): domain Eukaryota; kingdom Metazoa; phylum Chordata; class Actinopteri; order Acipenseriformes; family Acipenseridae; genus Acipenser; species Acipenser ruthenus. Next base: position 5,110,522 of record NC_081192.1, on the reverse strand, counting down.
TGGTCTAGCACTGGTCCAGGTAGGTGGAGCAGCTGCCGCCAGTCCTGTTTTATTGTTTTGTTATTTTAGAAGTGTCACAGTCACTCAATTGTATACAATTTCAGTAAAGACGCTTTATATTTACTTTCGTTTTCTTGAACCATTTTAACTATACAATACAGCCAGCGTAACCAACTGAAAACCAGCACACTCCCAGAATTGTCATGATTTAGTCTGCGAGAATGTGACCTTGGAATAATAGTTTTCACAGGAATGCGTGAGCTACACAAGCTTTTTTTTGTCTCCCCCTAGCGAGAGAACCCCGGAGTTACAATGACAATTGAAAAAAAAATAGGGATGAGCGCCATCATGTCAGCTCCTACAGCTGTGGAATAGAAAGAGGCGCATCTTGCGAATAGAGTCCGTTTTGGGCTCGGTACCCAGCATGTCCGAGGGCAGCGGGCTGCATCAGGGCTCCCCGGCGATGGGGGCAGCGGGGTTGGCCCCTGCTGCTCCCGGGGGAGGAGGAGGTGAAACGGAGAGCTCCGGTGCCGCTGAGGGATCAGATCGTATTGCCGTGAAGAAGGCGCAGCTCCGCTCTGCTCCACGGCCAAAGAAGCTGGAGAAACTAGGAGTATATTCTTCTTGTAAGGTACAGCGATCAAGATGTGTTATTTTTACTGCACAGAGAAAGACATAAATGCTATTTTCTGTCGAGGGAATAGCCCAGGCTTTTAGAAACTTGGCGAATGCGTCAGAAATAATTAAACATTAATAATAATAACACTTGTAAATAAAATGTAAAGATACAAAAATAAGTATATTAATAATGTGGGTTTTCCTTTTTACTATAAAAAGTAAACAAGCAGACATGATTTTTTGTTTGAAGGAGAAAACTGGATGTAAACACAAATGTGGCATGGTGCCAAATATGCAACGTTATTATATTTGTTCATAGTTTTATACTGGTGAGAAAGCCCCTCCTTTTGTAATGTATGTAATTCAGTGTCGTTGTTTCTGTCGTTGTCTTTTTGGGGTTGTCGTGGAATGTGTAATTTAATGTGTTTTTCTAGCATTGTTTTTCCCCTTCCAGCCTCTTTGTTTTGACAGGGTGACAGCTGCCGAGGCGGAGCTTGTTATTGTATCTTTCAGCGCACGTTTGAAGAGCACAGCTCTGTACGGAAGGCCATTTGGGTCAAAAACGCGTTATTTGGTACACGTTTCAAATATTTAATACACGTACTAATTTGTATTTAGTACGTGTTGTAATTTGAATTGTTACACTTACTAATTTGGCGAATCAGATCACTGAAAATGAAATAAGAGCCAGTTAATTTAAAGAAATAGTACGGGTAATAAATTATCCAATTAAAAGTCGTCTTACACATTAAATACGACTTTTTAATATAAACTGAACCGTGTCACAGTCGACATTGTCTGTCTCAAGCAGTCGACTTTTTTTTCTTCTTCAATTCAGTTACTCTGCAAAGCACTTAAAATAACTGTATGTAAGTATAATCGGAATTTAAAAGTTAACCATCTGGTGTAGTTTATTTTTGAATGGCGTTTTGAAAATGTAACAATGTTAATATTTCTAACTAAGACAAAAAAAAAAATCAGGGTTGAAAACTGGCATTTCCAGTTTTTCAAAGACGCCTGGTAACCCTAAATCGGCAGCACTCAGCAAATCTATGTTTGCACCACAGAAGAAAACCTCTGGTGGCTGTATTTTCAAATGTTCTTATTCCTGGTGTTAATTACCCACGAAGATCTTTTTAGGATGGTCTCTTTCTTTGAGATTTGTGTATCTTTTTATTAGTCCCATGGTGCTTATGTTTTCATAGCCAAGCTATCAAAAATGTACTAGCTGTGCATGCTTATCCCCACCTTTTGACCTCCAGGAATATAGAAACATACCTTACTGAACGCTTTGGACCATGTGTCCAGAAATTACAAAATGCAAAGAGTTCAGTACATTTAGGTAGAATTGTTATATTAGACTGAAGAAAAAAAGAAACAGTCCTGTTTCATCTGTGATTCGACTAACTCATTATTTTACTTCAAAACTCGAGGGCCATTCAGTGAACATGATATGTCTGTTACACATGGGGAAAAAAGTCTAGGACTTGACAGTGGTCTGGGTCTTAAGATACTGATGACTTACCACGTGACACAAGGTACATTTTCATGGAATCTCAGTTGTATCTCATTACTGTGTTGGAATTGTAAATGCATGCAGAGTCCAGTGAAAAAAGAAATGATGCTAAACATGTTTCTGTTATTGCAGGCTGAAGAATCCTGTAAGTGTAACGGGTGGAAAAGCCCAAACCCCCCTCCTACTCCACCCAGGGTAGATTTACAGCAGACCTCAATTAGCCTGAGTGAACCCTGCCGCAGCTGCAGCCATTCGCTGGGTAAATATCTATATATAAGCAGTTATTAACTTAAGTGGTACTGTGTGATCTGTGATCACAAGGCTAGTCATGTTGACACACGTTGAACATTATATTTTGTTGTTTGGACTTGTTTAGTTTCTTTACAAATGCAGTCAATTCTCATGAAGACGAACTTGAATTAAATTAATTTCCTGATACTATTAATGTTTTTACAGGATTCCAGACAAATTAGCAGTTTGCTTATTGTAAATTACTTCTTAGAACACAAATTTCCTGTTTGTACAAATTATTTTATAGCCCCATTCAGGGAAGAAAAAAAAATAAAACAAATTGAGAAAAGGATATTGGGAAACGTATTAACTTGCATAGAGATTAGCGCCTCTGTGCTGTATATTAGTGCTGTTTTTGGGATGCATTTCCATGAAGCATAGAAAAAAGCGACAAGCACAAAAACATGCGTTATCCTAGCAGACAAAAATGGAGGTGTTGAAAGTGGTGAATACCCGCGAACACTTTCTCAACCATCCTGAAAACCAGGATACAATCATACTGGCCTATGAACAGCAAAACTGTGGATGCAGCGTGTCTGATCTGCTCGATACCCTGATGTAGAGGAAGCCTTGCTTTTGTGGGTTAAAAATGCTCGTGATCAGAATGGGACATGCAGAGTCGCAGTGTGTCGTTTTTAAAAGTTAAAGTAAAATGCACACTCCTTTTAAATTGATAATACTTTTAATTCTGCTGTAATTGAAATTTGATTTCAGTGTTACAAAAACAGTATGCATTTGGCTCCTGATAATAAGACACATTTTTAAATTCATATTAATCAGAGTACTTCTGAGGGAAGAATGACAGTAACAGGAGAGGGAATTTGTATTTCTTAGTCAAACACATGCAACCAGTTCTCTTTACCTTTTCAAGTGTTACTGGATGTATTTCTTCCTAGCACATATATATTTTATTTAGCACCCCATATTTAGTCCTACAGCCACCAGGTGCCAGTTTTGGAGTTCAGGCATTAAATGTAATCAATAAAAATAATAATTTAGCAGCTCAAGTCATTTCAGGCTTTACTGTTGCCAAATTGCAGTCGTTGTTGATGTAGGAATAAAGACAGATGCCTGACACTGTATCACGGCAATAAAGGTAAATATATTAACATGGGTAAGGATAGACAATTGCATCTGTTAAGAATTCAGGATTCACTATCAGCAGGATGGGAGCTGTTGCGTCCTGATCATTTTAAACAGACCATAGTAAAAGACTTGGCTTGTCAATAATAACGGACCTTGCTTTGTATTCTCAAGTTTATTATCACCCAGTAATGGGCCTGGAGTTGGCCGTTTGAATGGAAGTTCTTGGTATATAATGAACACTGACACTCAAGGTTCACAAAGTCTGTTATGAGGTACTTAATTGATGACACTTTTTTATTTTTATTGTTGTCAATCTTTTTTTAAGTAATAAAAAACAGACCTGTCTTACCTGGTAAGAGCACAACTGTGCAGTGTGCATGATGAGTCATATAGTCTGGGGAGTGCAGGTTTGCAGCTGTGCAAAGTCACCAGGGGTTCCAGAGGGAATATCGCATGGGCTCTAGCACTCCGACGGGTTAGGGAGACAAAACAGACAGGGACTTTTTCTGCACATCAGCTCTCTGGTTCCTGGGTGTAAAGAGGAAGTTGGCTTGGTCACGGGATCAGGGGACGTCCACTGAGCCTTCCTTTCTTCTGAGCTGTGTGGGGAATTGCTTGGTTAGGGAATGTAATGGGATATTCTTAACTGGGGAGGAAAAAATACTGTAAATAACCTTAATCTTTTTTCTCTCATGTTTTTCAGCTGATCATGTTTCTCATTTAGAAAACGTGTCAGAAGAAGAAATGAACCGTCTGTTGGGGATAGCGCTGGATGTGGAGTATCTGTTCACCTGTGTGCACAAGGAAGAGGATGCAGACACTAAACAAGTTTACTTCTACCTGTTCAAAGTATGTAGGACCGTCCTGGTTCTGATCATGTTCGTTCTGTTACTGCAGGAATGGTGTCATGCTATAAGAGTGGCAGGTCACTGTATGTTCCCTTTTTCTTTTTGTAGCTTTTGAGAAAATGTATATTGCAGATGGGTAAACCTGTGGTGGAAGGAGCATTAGAAAACCCTCCTTTTGAAAAGCCAAGCATTGAACAGGTATGCAGAGAATGTTAGTTACAGTTTTAGGAATATTCATTTGTTTTGTTCTTTTACACCTACATTATTACATACCCAAATACTTGTAAGGAAGGATGTTAAAGTCAAAGCTGACTGCACAATGGATAGAATAACTCTACTGTCATGGTTAGCGTAGTGTTCGCGTGTTGAAATATACGAATGTAACCAATTGGTTCTTTTGTTTAGGGAGTTAATAACTTTGTGCAGTATAAATTCAGCCATCTTCCGTCTAAGGAAAGGCAGACAATTGTTGAACTGGCAAAGATGTTTCTAAATCAGATCAACTACTGGCAGCTAGAGACTCCATCTCAGAGAAGACTTCGGTCACCCAACGACGACGCTGCAGGATACAAAGTGAATTACACCAGGTAGTAAACTGAACCCTACTGATAACATTGCTGTAGACAGAAGTGGTTTAAACCACACTTTGCTTCAGTGTTACTATTAGACAATTACTAAAAGTATAATTCAGTAAACTTGCTGACAACTGTTTGTAATAACGCACAAGGCTTCACAACTTCTTTTTGATCCATATGCTAAGGTTCCCACTTCTTTTTATTTTGTAACCATTATCCAACATTTGGGGAGCAGTACATAATATACTTTTCCAGTAAGAAACAAAAATTCAATTACTTAAAGAAAAAAGTGATTTCAGATTTGCATGAAAAAGCGAATATCAATACATTACAACACAATGTTAAGCACTGACCGACTGCAAATTTTCCTTTCATTAATAATACTACCATACTGCAAAATGCCGATCAGCAGAACTAACAATAAACACAACTGTCAAATACTATTTTTACAAAAAAAAAATTACTTGATTTAGATTTTTTAATTTTGTAATGAGCTTATATTATATTTATGTATTATTATGTGACAGGCTTTATATAATTGTACATTAATTGAGTATTTCTGTTTTTTCTAATGTGTTGCAGGTGGCTGTGTTACTGTAATGTCCCCCAGTTTTGTGACAGTCTACCATGGCATGAGACCACCCAGGTTTTTGGGAGAACACTACTTCGATCGGTATTTACAGTCTTGAGAAGGCAGTTACTGGAACAGGCCAGACAAGAGAAAGACAAGCTCTCACCAGAAAAACGAACACTGATCCTCACACACTCCCCAAAGTAAGTAGTAAGTGGTCACTTTTCAAAGTGTCAGACAGCTCCTCCAGCTCAATGGGAAGATGCAAACAGAATGCAAAGCAATCCTTTAGAATTCTGTGGGGTTTGCTATTAACGTTGTAATTAAATTTAACAGGAATAATTACTCTCTAAGACTGAGTTCCCGTGTCTATTTGAAGACACAATTCAATGTTTCTGTTGTGGTAAGAAAAGGATGTAGTTTTAGAGAAACACCTGCTCTTAGTGGTGACTTTATGTATTATTTTTTAAAGTAATTCCAGAACAGGTTTTTACACTGACATAAATACAGCTTGTAGTGGTTTGATACCTTGAAACATAAATCTTGATAAAACATGCTGCACAGAAGGCTTTATAATAGTAATAATGATAGTCCCTTTTCCTAACCTTTGCATGATATTCTTAAGTGATTACTCGGAAGGGCTTCAATAACTTGCATTCTATCAGTTTGTCAATACTTTTTATTCACATTTAAATATCTGATATTTTACTGACTTCGTCTTGAATGGCTGTAAGTAGTGTAACCTGTCGGATTATTAATTGCAGCATTCATTCATTCATTCATTCATTCATTCATTCATTCAGTTATCTATTCAAGCAATCATTCATTGCTACACAACCATTTGAGTATTGTGCACAAAAGGTCAAATATACAATAACAGACCATATTCGAGGTGACAAAACTCAAAAGAAACACATTAGAATAGAGAATGTCATTAGAACAAACACCGTGCTGCTTGCTTGTACTGTATACATGGGAAAGCTCAACCAGTTGGGTTCATGCCTCATCTCTTTCTGCCTTTAGATTCCTGTCTATGTTAGAAGAGGAAGTTTACAGTCACAATTCTCCAATTTGGGATGAAGAGTTTATGGCATCATCTTCTAGGGGTGGTCAGTTAGGGATACAGGCAGGTAACTGACATCATTGCTCTCGCTTAAACAGTATGCTTCGATAGACACTCGCCAAGTTTAATAATATTAATAATACAAACAACTTCAGAGAAAAACAACACAGATTCACTTATTTGTAACAGCACAGTATGAGGGCTAAGATACGACATGACAACAGTTTCAGACAAAATGATACGATCTTTAGATGATAATGTATTTGTCTTATTGTTAGCTTTGTTTGTTTCCATTTGTACAGATTGATTTTTGTTATGTGTTTAATTCAGCATAGTGTTTTGTGTATGTTGTTTTTCTTCCAATGTAGCTGAATATCTTTTTCTCAATTTAATGCAGTGATCAGTCCTCCTCCTGTGGCCAGGCCCTTTTCTTACAGTGCTAGCCAAGCAACTCTCGACCCAGCAAATGGGGGAAGCCTCAGCCCGATTTGCAAAGCCTCCTCTGTCTTTGAACCAAGTCTAGGTAACTTCACAGTACATCAAAGTCACACGTCTGGACCATTTCAAATATGAAAAGCACTAACAAACATCTTTTCTGTTCTTTTTGTCTTTTTTTAGCAGGAGAAAAACGTAAATCTGCTGAACCCTTCATTCACGAAGAGACAAAAAGACCCCGGGTTTTGGGAGATATTCCTATGGAATTAATTAACGAAGTGATGTCAACAATCACAGATCCAGCTGCAATGCTGGGACCAGAGGTGGGTATGAAGTAAATAGGATACCATTCAAAAGCTGTGTTTTATTAGGGGCTCCCAGAAAATCATGTGCTTTTGGTACATTTTTATGAACGTTTAAATGCTATGCAGGTGTTAGCATTTAAACCATATCAACACACACACACACACTCTCTTTATATTCCATTCTGCTGTATAACGACAGCCCTGGTTAGTATTTTCTAAGCAAAGAAACCCTAAATAAGCAAATAATGTTTTAACACTGCAAAGACTTAACTACAAAGCTGTCACTCGATTCAAATTTTTGATCGGTTAATTTATGGGGATTAATTGATTAACCGGTAGATTCATCCGTGCACTTTTTTATTGATTAATTGATTAACCGGTAGATTCATCCGTGCACTTTTTATTGATTAATTGATTAACCGGTAGATTCATCCGTGCACTTTTTATTGATTAATTGATTAACCGGTAGATTCATCCGTGCACTTTTTTAATGAAGGTAACGATCTTCTAGCGGCTGTCCTGCATGTAATACTAAAAAATGTATTTCAGTTGAACTCAGATTTTTTGGGAATTCAACGTTTAACAAGCTTTACCGATTAATATCGAAAAGTAGCAAGCCTATTTATATAGAGTTATTCACATGCGGGGTGTAGTGCTATATTTAGAAGTGAGGGGTCGCTATTATCTACCCTCACCCCCACCCTCCACATCGCTTGCTGTCCACATTTCCCATACACTCAACACAACCGCAGTTTATCACTACAGTAGTTACCGTATTTGAAAGGGTTAACAAGTGTACCAATTCATTACAAATTCAGACATCGGATATTGAGGTATTATTGTAAAGCAATAGTATATGCAAGGCACTAGACTTGCAGATATTTATATTAAAGATAAATAAATACATATTTTCATACAGTTTCATACCCTAATACACACATGATTAAAACACTGTCATTATTATTATTATTATTATTATTATTATTATTATTATTATGCGTAACACCCCCCCCCCCGGTATATTGAATGGTTTGGTCCAGAACCAGCTCGTCTCACTGTCCTATTGCAGCCGCTAAAGAGCGAATGAGACTGAGGTTTTGAAACCTCAGTGCATCCGTTTGCAAAAAAAAGATGTGTAAAGCCACAGGTACCCTTTATGTTTGTTGCGATTGAGTTTTATATTTTAAATAAATGTTTAGCTTATATTATCTACTTCATTTCTGATATATGGGTCTAAACATCTAATTGTAAAACGCTGACACCTCAGCACAGCATTGATACAGGTTCACTTCTCTTACTCATTATTCTAGACACAATGTGGTGATACAATCAATGGCCCCTTTAACAGCTAAAAAGGCATATTTTTGTGTTGCAATAAGATTTAATAGGGTCTTGATCAAAATAATCTGATACCTTGACACATGAAACTTCAGATATATGTCTACTGTTTAAGCCACTTATTTCAGGAGGTTTATGAAATAATTGCATAAGTTTTTTACCCTTGTATTTTGTATTGAAAAATATATTATTATTATTATTATTATTTTATTTCTTAGCAGACACCCTTACCCAGGGCGACTTAGAATTGTTACAAGATATCACATTATTTTTTACACATTATTTTTTTACATACAATTACTAATTTTATACAGTTGGGTTACTGGAGCAATCTAGGTAAAGTACATTGCTCAAGGGTACAGAAGCAGTGTCACCCACCAGGGATTGAACCCACAACCCTCCGGTCAAGAGTCCAGAACCCTAACCACTACTCTACATTGCTGCCCGTCTGGTACCATAGGAAGTTTAAAAAAAAAACCTGTTTGAATGCCTTACTTTAAAGGCTTCAATAATAGAAATATGTATGTGTGCTTCAGCAGTAATGAATGTAGGCTTGTGTTCTTCACTAGCTGAGCAAACCCAAGTGGCACGTTTGTAGATGTAACTAACCCCATTGAAGTTGAAGTATAAATAATCCTTCCGCTCATTTGAAGCTTGCAGAAATGCTGCCCTTCTGCTGTGTAATTGCTGTGTTTGTGTCTCCTTGATAAAGACCAGTTTTCTGTCTGCACACTCAGCCAGAGATGAAGCTGCCAGACTGGAAGAGCGACGGGGGGTGATTGAATTTCATGTTGTGGGAAACTCCCTAACCCAGAAGCCAAATAAAAACATCATGATCTGGCTGGTCGGTCTGCAGAATGTGTTTTCACATCAACTTCCAAGAATGCCCAAGGAGTATATTACACGACTCGTGTTTGACCCGTAGGTTTCATTTACTGCTCTCTGTGCATTTCATAGAAGGCCATTGGTGGGGGAGGTGGGGTGTGACATCATAATGAGATGGATAGATTATGACTAGAGGGCTTTACAGGAACTTAGTTTTTTCCTTGATTCACAGCCACATCAATCTGAGCTCTACATCAGAAGTGTACTAAAAAAAATGTTAAAGAATAAAATGCAGTTCATGCTTGTAGAGTTTAATTGTATCCCCTCCACCCCCACTGGGTGTGTCTTATAGTCCCTGTTATAAGTGTGTATGTATGTTATATAACTTTAAACAATACTACAATAAAAGCGGGAGGACAAGTTTGCCACAAGTAAGCTGTACCCAAAACATAATGTGGTATTCAGTTGAAAGTGACGGCGATTCTAAAGATGGTGTCCTAGCTGTCAGCATTGATTACATCTCCTTTCACAGGAAGCACCAAACCCTTGCACTTGTCAAAGATGGCCGTGTGATTGGAGGGATCTGTTTCAGAATGTTTCCTTCACAAGGCTTCACTGAAATTGTTTTCTGTGCCGTCACCTCAAATGAACAAGTTAAAGTAAGATCTGTTAATCGGTCCAGGATGTTGAGTTATATGCTGTACTTGTGAGTTTTCAATTCAGTAGCATTACGCAATTGCAAGTGATTTACAGAAGTCAGCATTTTTGTATTAGAATAATACCTCCATGCTGTCTGTGGTGACTCTAAAGGCAGCTCAGATATATCCTGTTGCCAGCTTGTCCTGGAAATTCAGAAATAAGAAACTGCTGAATCCAATTACTTTAACATTTCTTATTGATATAAAATTATAACAAAGTAGTTTTTTTCTTCTTTTTTTTTTTTTTAATATAACATCAAAATGGCTGCATTTTGGGCTTATCTTAACGTTCATCTTATTTTTCATTAAGGGCTATGGAACTCATCTGATGAATCACCTGAAGGAATACCACATCAAGCATAGTATTCTGAACTTTCTAACATATGCAGACGAATACGCCATTGGATACTTCAAAAAACAAGTACGTCTTTGTTATACAATGATAAGCACCAATGAATTACAGCATTCATCGGAATACATCTTTTTTATTAACATAACTGACAGCACAGTGATATGATATGTTTTACCATATATAGTCTGCTACTGTGCTAGCGAAATGCAATAATTCATTATTGAACTTGATGACATGTTTACTTGTATTACTTTTGGTATATATATATATATATATATATATATATATATATATATATATTATAATTTTTATTTATTTATTTGCAGGGATTTTCTAAGGACATAAAAGTACCAAAAGCAAAATATGTTGGTTATATCAAGGATTATGAAGGTGCCACATTAATGGGTTGTGAACTGAATCCAAGAATCCCATACACAGAATTTTCTGTCATCATAAAGAAACAAAAAGAGGTACCATCAATACAATGCAATGGTGGAATGCATTCTCTAATTGTATAAGAGGTGTCATCTTTTGTAGTTTGGGGCGAGAGTTACAGGCTGCTTAAACTGTGTCTCATCATGAAATCCATTATAGATGTTCTAAACTCATTCTAAACTTTAGAATTCCTTATAGGTGATTTACGATATAATTGAATAAACTGCCCACATTACGTTTGTCATTGACATGGCATATGCACATATAAACCATTGAGATTTTGATTGGATTGAAATTGATGATGCGTGCATGGAGCTTTTGTATCAAGGCTGCACAGATTATTAGTGTTACTCATGAAGCAACATACAAGTGATGACTCTCCTACTGGTAGTACTAATAAGACACATTTCTCATTCTATCACTAAGTTACTTGTTAGTATTTATTATGACTGAGTGTTAAAATATCATGGCTGATGACTCTATGGACCATGCTGAGGAACAAACTATTATTAATTTTACTAGAAGTAGTAGTAATCGATCAGCAGCAAATTGATAATGTTTTGGTTATGAAACACCAATTTAAAGCTGCATTTTCAAATGGCATTATATCAGGAAGTGGCACCATTTCTCAGCTATGCCGATCCACTAAAAATCAACTGTTCTTCACAGATTATTAAAAAGCTGATTGAAAGGAAGCAAGCACAGATTCGAAAAGTATATCCTGGACTTTCCTGTTTTAAAGAAGGTGTGCGGCAGATCCCTATTGAGAGCATTCCTGGCATAAGTATGTATGTTATTAGGAATCAACCTATGCATGTGTAAAATATGTAGTTTGATGTGTAGTAACAACACACATTTTACATTGTGGCATGCAAAATGCAGTTCACATTGCATGATGATCAGAAGATCTGACAGGGATCTGACAAATACACTGCTGTTTTACATTTAAATGGGTTTATTTGGGTATCTTAAGGTTACAGTACAGGTACAGTAAGGTACAGTACCTCAACACGCAGATTATTGATGTTATGCAGTTAGTCTGATGATAAATGGTTCTTTATAAACCTAATGTGATTTTTCCTTTCTGCCCACAGGAGAAACTGGATGGAAACCTATTGGAAAAGGGTACTTTTTTTTTTTTTGACACGCTTTCTCTTTTTTTTTTTTTTGTGAGATGAAAAGTGGATTAAACATAGTGGCTTCCTTTAAGCGTGCAGCTTTCATACTGGGATCTTCTGAGCCGTGGAGCAGCTCTATAGCATCGCAGAGTACTCTCGGATTCTGAAGATTAAACACTGGAGAAATGGGGGGCTGGTTTAAAAGAACAACAAAACAATCATTGTATTTAGTTTATGTTATTAAAATTTGAAATTTCAGGAAGGAGCCTAAGGACCCTGATCAACTTTACAGCACCATAAAAAATATCCTGCACCAAGTGAAGGTGAGTGAATGAATAACTGGACAGTGATTAAACTCTGCATTTTCTAACGGTGTAGTTCACAGAACTCTTACGATTCATTTTTACAGAGCCATCAGAATGCATGGCCGTTCATGGAACCAGTCAAAAAAACAGAGGCTCCTGGGTATTATCAAGTGATACGCTTCCCCATGGGTACGTACATGTTGTCTTCTGATAAGATTACCTTGGCAGTTTATGGATTAGTATAGTTGACAGTGTAAAGCAATATACTGTATCAACAAACACAAGGAAGATTTATAGAAAACAAGTATAGAAACTGTTACCGTGGGAGGACTCTGAATGCAGCAGCAAACTACATCAAGAGCAGCAGCTTCCCGGACTAGAATATTATTATTATTATTATTAATTATTATTATTATTAATATTAATATTATGGCAGGACTAAATTGCTGCAAAAAAAGGATTGCATTTTACTCTCATAATGTGTAGATTGGAGAGTAATTTCCCAAAACCTTATATGGAGCCCTGACTAGAACTATCATAACTGTTTCAGGACTAAGTATAAAGACTACCTTAGAAATAGTTTGTGTCTTATGATATAGATAGATAGATCATAATGATTACAAAATCATTTATACAAAAGCCTTTGTTCAGCTGTGCAGGATTAGCATAAAATTATAGATCATCATCATGAATCATTGAGAAAAAAATCCCCCCAGGGCAAACATAATAATGGTCAAATATCAAGATGGGTGATTAATTGACTAACCTTTTATTTATTAATTACTGGAACTTCTCTCATTTAAACTTCCTAAAACCTTTAAATGCAATTATGTACACGACTTGCATACACTGTCAAAAGTTTACAACATCCAGACACACAGTCCTTTTACAGTTATTTATCTTGGGTTCCTGTCATGTTTGTATATATATATATTTTTTTTTTACCAAGTTTGTATTTCCAGAATAAAGTTCATACAGTGACAGCACAGAATCTTAAACTGTCTACTTCTACTGGCCTTGATACATTACTTTGGTATGGACTAGATTCATACACACCAGCTGAACACAAACTGCTCATTTGGACGTTCTTTTGTTTTAAAAAAAAAACCAAAAAAAAAAACCGGAAGGCCACACCAAAGAAACACTATTCAAGAATGCAAGTACCTAACTAAAGGATAAGAACCGAAGACAAGGAATGCTGTTTGGTAAAAGCATGAAAATACTTCACAGATGTGCAGTTCACAATGGTTAGGAGTTAGAGGCTCCTCACCAGAGATATCAGGTCTCACAATGCTCACAGCACTTCACATGACCCAGTCATGATACCAAGTGATTAAGTGAACACTTCCCTTTTCTTCATTTCTTTTCTGTGCAGATCTGAAAACAATGAGTGAGCGTCTGAGAAATCGGTACTATTCATCAAAGAAGCTGTTTGTGGCTGACATGCAACGGATCTTTACAAACTGTAGAGAGTACAATCCTCCAGAGAGCGAATACTACAAGTGTGCAAACATACTCGAGAAATGTTTTTATACTAAAATAAAAGAAGCTGGTTTAACTGACAAATGAAAAATAATAATAAATGTGCCTCAGACAGGCCAAAAAAAATAAAAAATCTAAAGAATCACTGGCACAAGATACAAGCTTTTTATTTATTGAAAAATATTTCACTCAGGTCAATATTTCTATAAAACAGGACTGCAACTAAAATACCAATGCTTATAAAGATAAAGTCAGATTAATACTAGGACTACAAGGCTCTATGTATTATATATATATATATATATATATTTTTTAGAATCCAAGTTCTCAAATTTTCAGTTTTGGAGAAATTGACACTTTTACACTTTGGTGTGTCTGCATGGATATTTTGTATATAAAAAGCATCAGATGCTTATGCTGTTTTGGCATACATATGTAATATATTGGTGAGTCCTGTAAAAGCTGGCCAAGCAGTGTTAAAAAAAAAAACAACACAAAGGAGCAAGCATCCATTGTTTGCACACAGATCAAATACTTTTCTAAAGTTATTTAAGGGACAATACACAGTTTCCCCCCCCTAAAATATATATTTTTCACAAAAAAAAGTATTCCATGTAGCATTGGATCCCAAAGGGATAAAAACCTGCATTTATTTATTCTACAGTACTTGCAAAAAAATTGTATAAATTAAAACAGTAGGTAAGAGCATTTAGTACATTGTTGCAAGCTTATTGGTAATAAAACATTTTTCTAACTTAATTTAATCATCTAGACATTGTTGATGAATAATGCTATTTCAAGGGTTAGTATGTTAGTTGTGAAAGAGGTCTAAATGTATTACTGTTTATGTTGGTGAAAATGTTACTGTCTGCCTAACAATATATATTATATGGACATTTGTCTTTTGATAAAGATGTGCAATAATGAGTAGTTTTGTGGTTTTGTAAAATGTTTGTATTTTTAAATAAAATATGGATTTTGTAATGTGAAAAATAATATTTCAGGATATTTATACATTTGCTTAAAAATGTTTGCAGATTTTATAGTATGGTTTATTAGAATAAGCAAAACAATAAATTCTTGTTAACAGATTACATTTATAAATGGTATTAATTTGCTTTATTACTCTTACTATTTTACACATTGAGAAAGGAGTCAATATTTAGTACAATTTTACTCAAATCTCAAAGTCAGCATATGTAATA
Organism: Acipenser ruthenus; assembly: GCF_902713425.1. Taxonomy (NCBI): domain Eukaryota; kingdom Metazoa; phylum Chordata; class Actinopteri; order Acipenseriformes; family Acipenseridae; genus Acipenser; species Acipenser ruthenus. Next base: position 5,095,456 of record NC_081192.1, on the reverse strand, counting down.
ATCACACTTCTATTTTGTACCCACCATTTTGATAACACTGCATGATCATTGCTGTGGGATGCTGTTCTACACCATATGCTGTGAGAGTACAGGAAGGTTATGGATGCAACTTGGGCATTGACAGAAAGGGTGCAAAAGGTATTGGGCACTGAAATTAGGCAAGACTTGCCACAGGTTATCATTGTCCACTAATAGTAAACCAAGACAGGACCCCCTATGGGCTACTGAGAGCACATTATTTAACCACTCTACATATCAATGAAATTAACTTCTGGAGCTCATAATTTAAGCATTTTAACCCAACATACGACTATATAACAGCAGCATCTTGTTCTCTGCAATGCAGCTACAGCAGAACACACACACCACTTCACTACAGCCAAACAAATATAGTGTTGCCTTTGTCTATCTCCAATAGTCAAATACAAATTACACTACAACCTCACTCATCCATTATTTGAGTTTAGACTTTTATTACAACGGAAAAACAATTCAATAATATAAAACATTAATTCCATGTAAAAACAGTATACCTGTACCAAACATACAAAGATCATCATTACTACAGAATACACTGCTTAATATTGTATTGGGTGGAGATATATTGTCAAATTGAATCTCAAATTACTCCCCAAATGATGCCGCCAATATGCCATCCTTTCCTTTCATTTAAAAATAATTCAATTTTTCTATAGCCTATTATGGGGACAATTTGAATACGACTGCAGTTAATTATGTACAGAATAAAAAGCAATTCTTTGAAATGGCTTAAAAATAAAAACATTAAGGACGGCAGCCAACAAATGATTCATTATATTTCACAAACTTCTCATTTTTTATGGATTTCCTCTTACATTCCTGTTTGAAGATTGGTGAATGTAAAAATTCAGTATCAGTGAATTTGTCCCCTCTGCGCAGTTTCCTATAAAACAACACAAATATAGTTCAAGTTAGGATTAGTAAGGGGTTCTGTAAATGTATACCTCAGAAAAATCAGACTTCCAATTTCATTCAAGTTAAGCGTGAAACCCACAAGCCCAACTTCCTTCCTCTCAATAATGTTTACCTTTTAACCAATACTAGTAATGTATACCTCTTCCACACCCAGTCCGATTATAAAATTCAGCTGGTCATAAAGAGAGAATAAATTAAGAACGGAAGTAGGCTTAAAACTCGGTGTTTAGTGTGCTCTTTAAAATGAACCACTAAAGCAAAAAGCCCCTGATCTTGGTGATGATGCCATTTAAATATTGGATGGCAAACCTGCTCTTCTGAAGACACTTACGCATTTAGAGTGGGTTCCTTGTAGGACACAGCAAGCGTGCACCTGCGCTTCCGAACAGGCGTTAAAGGCTTTGCAGTCTTGCTGTTTAGGAGAGTGCCGGGTATCTTCAATTCCTTCTCACGGGATGCAGAGGAAATATTTGTGAAATCACAAAGGCTGGTTGGCAGACAAAGGGCTTCACCTGCTGAAGAGAAGTTAATTGGAAAACAACATGGAACATTCCATCCAAGTGCAAATACTTCAGTGCAAGCTTACAGTAGGATCTGGTCTCTACCTGAAATCTTATGAGAATGCAGCTTCAGTGTTACAATGTCAGTGCTTCCTAATTGACTTAGTGACAAATGGTTAACATCCAAGACACAGTCTCTTATCTATAATGACTGGCTCCCCTCTCGAGTCTGACTGAATCAGTCAGCTAAGCGACAGGCTGCTGTCCTTTGTGACGTTTGTTTATAAAACTGGTAACTTGTCACAGGATAATGTTTTTTTTGTGGAAACGCCACACACAATATATATATATAAATCATTTTTGAATTCACATCACACTTCAGTGCAAAATAACTATGTTCTCTAGCCATTTGTTTTTACACTATGCAAAGCAAAATATGCAGCTTGCTGCTGCTCACTGGCAAGACAACATGGTGCTCTCTGAATTACAGTGTCTCTTGTGCATAGCAAGCACATTTAGAAAGTCAAGCAGGTAAGAATTTTATTGGAACATGACAATGTCTTGCCACTGGAATGTTCAAGAGGTCATCCAAGGAAGATATGAGAAACTTGATATTCATATGTAAACATGTAAATGTAATTATTCCATCATCGTGGGTATACCAAAAGCACCCCACACAGTTAAATATTTAAGTAAAGCACTACTTGAAAATTTAAAAACATGCAGCATTTTCTAGTTATCTTATTCTAAATGTATAAACTCTCCAAATATCAGAATTCTTACCTGGATATTCTTCAGTCTCCACAGTTCCATATAAAGGTTTCTCTGTTTTTTGGGGTACTTCCATATCTGCTGGTAGATGTGAATAGTTCATATCATGGCAGCAATCAGCTTTCATTTTGGGAGCTTGGGTTGCTGTAACCTTTAGCTTTTTATGTCCTTCATCTGTTATAAAACGACATAGAAAATGGGTTCAATACCTTTTGACATTATTTTACGAGATAAATGGGTTAATCTGTCTTAAGGCAAGAGTCATATAATAATAATAATAATAATAATAATAATAATAATAATAATAATAATAATAATAATAATAATAATCACACAAATTGAATGTGATATTTTTTTCCCCACAAGAATGCAGTGTTGTGCAAAAAGTAATTTTCTCCAAAAATAAAAAAATACCATATGGGTTCCAAAAGAAAATATGATCATATAAAACATGCTTTTTTTTAAATTAGCTAGATAGACGTGCAGAACGCATACACATCTGATTGTCCAATACTTTAAACTACATCAGTTTTTGTTTTAAAAAAAAATGCATAAACATGGTATTATAGGGCAACACTACCCCAACAACAATGCATTTGTATAAAACTACATTACATGAATCTTGAGATCCTTTTACTGTGCTTTTGACATGTCACAGAGAGACCAACACAAAAACGTACCAACAGCAGATATTGCTTCATTTGATCCAGCATCTACGTTTTCTTTTCCAGATCTCTGCCAGGACTGCACAATGGACCTCCTTTTTGACCTGGGTCTTCTGGGAGGAATTTCTGCTTTTTCTGTGAGGTGGCTTGAATCTTGCTTATTCTTCTTTCCCTTTCTATTGCCAGGTTCGTAGATGCTGCAATCCAAATCCTCTGATGAACTGATCTCAGAGTCACTGCTATCTTCAGAAGCACAGCCAGGGTCAGCCTCATTCACCACAGTATCTTCCTCTTCCTCCCTAGGCTTGTTATGGGACCGGAAAGGGGTCGCGTGAATGACCTCCTCACAATTAAAGTCATAGGCATCATTTGATCCAATTGATACATTTATTTGGTCATTGGGCAGATTCTTAGGTTTAGTTTGATTTCTATCTCTGCTTTTAGATCTGGCTCTGGGTTGTTTAGTATCCCATGGCTTTTTCAAAGGAACTCTGTCAGCTTTGTCTTTTCTGCCTCTTCCAGTCTTGGTCCCAGTATCCTGTTTTTTCTTACATACTGAGACCTTACCTTGAGGCTCAGGTGTTGAATGTTTGGCATCACGTGGCTCAATGGACAGCAGTTCCAGATCAAAATCTTCCTGTAACATTGTCTCCTTGGCTTCATTCTCTCTTTCTGGAGTTCCTGTTTCATGGTTAACATCAACTTTTTCTTCTGAGGTTTCTCCTTCACAAGCTTTTCCAGTTACAGGAGCAACTTTATGAAGTGTCTCATCTACGCTCTCTCTAACGTCGGACACATCTCTTTGACAATCAAGTCCTCGTCGCCTGGATGTCACGTTTCTTGACAGAACAACACCCTTTACACTCCTATGGACAGCATTATCATCATCAGAATGTACATCATTGGATATTTCTGTAAAATAAAAAAAACACATTTATCTAAATTTCATTGGATCAATACTCACAACATATTACTGGTCATCAAGCAGGGAAATCATACATCCACCCCCACCCCGAGTACAGTTACATTTTGTCCACAAGTTTTAGCTGTATTGTTTTTGTAAAATAATTTTGAACAATATAGGTCCAACAATAATTACCATTTATAAAAAGTGTATCTATATTGTAAATACTGACTTTAAATATGGGCTTTGGTTGATCTTACCTCTATTTGCAGGACAAGGATTTTGTAACCCCTCTGTGGGACTTTTTGGATCAGCGGAATCAGTGACAGGAACCCACCTGGGAAGACCCATAGAAAGTCAGATTCACCACATTGTTACAAGCATGTGGATTTATTTATCTTTCTTTAAAAAAAAAAAAAAACACATTAGTTTAAAATTATAAATCATCTAAACATCTGCATGTACCTACACAACGCGATAGGTAATCTTACCTTTGATTAATGGTATAGTTATACGTCTTTTGTATTCCAGATGTTTCATCAGCAAGACAAAGCTATCAATCAATAAGCACCAAGTAATTTTATAAAGACGAGTGCATCATATCTAATTAAATAGTTTCTTGTATTGAAAAATACATTAAAATAGCCATAGATCTTCTTATTACTTGTATATTAGCTGTACAGATTCCGGACTTGTGTGAAGTTATTCTGTTATACTAAAACTTTGGCCTAAACTTAACGTTTGGTTTCATCACAAATGTATTTGATTTACTGCAAGGAACACATTTTTTTTTTACAAAACTCACCTAACCAGAGGATTTGACGAAGGAGAAATGTGCAAATCCCTGTCAGTTTGGGTTGTGTCAGGTTTAGGACCGCTCTAAAACAGTAAAAAGGTTATTTATATTATTTAAGTAGTTTACATTTACCGAATGCTGTTCTTTCCTAACATATTCTCACATTAAGACTCTCTCAGAAGTCCATACAATGGAATTTATATATATATATATATATATATATATATATATATATATATATATATATATATATATATATAAATCTATAACTATATATATATCTATCTATATCTATCTATCTATCTATATCTATATATATACACACATACAGTGCCTTGCAAAAGTATTCAGACCCCTGACCAATTCTCTCATATTACTGAATTACAAATGGTACATTGAAATTTCGTTCTGTTTGATATTTTATTTTAAAACACGGAAACTCAAAATCAATTATTGTAAGGTGACATTGGTTTTATGTTGGGAAATATTTTTAAGAAAAATAAAAAACTGAAATATCTTGCTTGCATAAGTATTCAATCCCCGCACATTAATATTTGGTAGAGCCACCTTTCGCTGCAATAACAGCTTTAAGTCTTTTGGGGCAAGTATGTACCAGCTTTGCACACAGTGTCTGAGTGATTTTGGCCCATTCTTCTTGGCAGATTTGCTCCAGGTTGTTCAGGTTGGTTGGACGACGCTTGTGGACCGCAATTTTCAAATAGTGCCACAGATTCTCAATGGGATTGAGATCAGGACTTTGACTGGGCCACTGTAGGACATTCACCTTTTTGTTCTTGAGCCACTCCAGTGTTGCTTTGGCCTTGTGCTTGGGATCATTGTCCTGCTGAAAGGTGAATTTCCTCCCAAGCTTCAGTTTTTTAGCAGACTGAAGCAGGTTCTCTTGCAGTATTTCCCTGTATTTTGCTCCATCCATTCTTCCTTCAATTTTAACAAGATGCCCAGTCCCTGCTAATGAGAAGCATCCCCACAGTATGATGCTGCCACCACCATACTTCACTGTAGGGATGGTGTGTCTTGAGGCATGGGCAGTGTTAGGTTTGCGCCACACATAGCGCTTTGAGTTTTGGCCAAAAAGCTTATCTTGGTCTCATCTGACCACAAAACCTTTTCCCACATCACAGCTGGGTCATTCTCATGCTTTCTGGCAAACTCCAGACGTGCTTTCAGATGGTACTTTTTGAGTAACGGCTTCTTTCTTGCCACCCTCCCATACAGGCCAGTGTTATGCAGAGCTCTTGATATGGTTGACTGGTGCACCATTACTCCACTCCCAGCCACTGAACTCTGTAGCTCCTTCAAAGTGATTGTTGGCCTCTCTGTGGCTTCTCTCACAAGTCTCCTTCTTGTTTGAGTGCTGAGTTTTGAGAGACGGACTTTTCTTGGCAGTGCCTGGGTGGTGTGATGCAGCTTCCACTTCCTGATTATTGATCCAACTGTGCTGACTGGGATATCCAAACACTTGGATATTATTTTGTACCCTTTCCCTAATCTATGCATTTGTATTACTGTATCTCTAACTTCTGTAGAATGCTCTTTGGTCTTCATTTTCCTTCAGATTCACAGCCTGACCAATGATCCTTCAACAGTGGGGTATTTATCCAGAAAATGTGACAGCAACTTTAATGGTTCACAGGTGGAGGCCAATGGTAAGGTAATTGTGTCCTCGTTAGGGCAATTTCTTTCATCGGTGTAAACTGGGAGCTTCCACAGCACAGGGGTTGAATACTTATGCAAGCAAGATATTTCAGTTTTTTATTTTTCTTAAAAATATTTCCCAACATAAAACCAATGTCTCCTTACAATAATTCATTTTGAGTTTCAGTGTTTTAAAATAAAATATCAAACAGAACGAAATTTAAATGTACCATTTCTAATTCAGTAATATGAGAGAATTGGTCAGGGGTATGAATACTTTTGCAAGGCACTGTAATATTATTTATTTATTTATTTATTTATTTATTTATTTATATTATATATATATATATATATATATATATATATATATATATATATATATATATATATATATATATATATATATATATATATATATATATATATATTATATATATATATATATATATATATATATATATATATATATATATATATATATATATATATCCCAAAGGAAGAGAATCATACAACAATTACTACCATTAAGATCTGACAAAACATTTATTACCTGACAACTCGTATACGTGTAATCATCATTTTATTTACAAAAACAAATGTTCATGTACGATTTATTTGGAATTAAATGTAACCTTGATGTAAAGCAGTTAAACTAGTTTTAACTGCCTTACATTAAGGTTGCAGAAATGTAGATACTGCGCGTATAATACCTGTACACTGTCCAGAGCTTCTTGTGCTTTGAGTTTTCTTTTCAACATCAATATGTGAAATATCATAGCCTGCTGCTCCTTCTTCATATGCAGTATGAGATCTTGAGCTTGTCTTACTTTTTCTTTCTCTGCTTGCACAGCCAATGCCAATGCCTTATTGTTAGTCTGAACCTTCAGCATGAATGAAGAGGTATCTGGGGGTGGTGGGGGAGAAGTGTGTCAGGATAGTTCATTTGACATTTACTCATCAACTTAGCGTTGATGTTCTACAGCCATTCTATTGTAGCTTGGATTCAACCATACGCACAGCCACAGACAAAAGTATTGGCACCCTACGATTATTACTATACCTAATTCAAGATAACAGATTAAGCATTTAGTAAATGTTAACCACTTTTTGATAAAACATAAACACAAAATACAGAATTTCTAGTAATTTAACAAATAGGCCAATATTTATATATTTATAATAATAATAATAATAATAATAATAATAATAATAATAATAATAATAATAATTTAAAGTATTTTGTGTGGCCTCCTTTTGCTTTTATTACAGCTTTCAGGCGTTTATGATAATTCTTAACCAGTATGTTACATCTTGTTGATAAAATCTGGGCTCATTCTTTCTTGCATATTTTGCTTCAGCTCAGTTTGGATACACAATGCTTGGCTACATATTTTTCAGATCAGTCTAAAGCATTTCTACTGGATTGAGATCTGATGATTGTGAAGGCCATTCCAGAACTTTTATCTTTGTTTTCTTCAAGAATTCCAGAGTTGACTTAGCCTTGATCTAGACAGCATTCAAAATTGGGCAGACACATGGCAAATGAAATTTAATAGAGAAAAGTGTAAAGTATTGCATGCAGGCAATAAAAATGTGCATTATAAATATCATATAGGAGATAGTGAAATTGAAGAAGGGAACTATGAAAAAGACCTAGGAGTTTATGTTGACTCAGAAATGTCTTCATCTAGACAATGTGGGGAAGCTATAAAAAAGGCTAACAAGATGCTTGGATATATTGTGAGAAGTGTTGAATTTAAATCAAGGGAAGTAATGTTAAAACTCTACAATGCATTAGTAAGACCTCACCTAGAATATTGTGTTCAGTTCTGGTCACCTCGTTACAAAAAGGATATTGCTGCTCTAGAAAGAGTGCAAAGAAGAGCGACCAGAATTATCCCGGGTTTAAAAGGCATGTCGTATGCAGACAGGCTAAAAGAATTGAATCTATTCAGTCTTGAACAAAGAAGACTATGCGGCGATCTGATTCAAACATTCAAAATCCTAAAAGGTATAGACAATGTCAACCCGGGGGACTTCTTTGACTTGAAAAAAGAAAAAAGGACCAGGGGTCATAAATGGAGATTAGATAAAGGGGCATTCAGAACAGAAAATAGGAGGCACTTTTTTACACAGAGAATTGTGAGGGTCTGGAACCAACTCCCCAGTAATGTTGTTGAAGCTGACACCCTGGGATCCTTCAAGAAGCTGCTTGATGAGATTCTGGGATCAATAAGCTACTAACAACCAAACGAGCAAGATGGGCTGAATGGCCTCCTCTCGTTTGTAAACTTTCTTATGTTCTTATGTTCTTATGCTTTGTGTTGTTGTCATGTTGGAAGATAAACTGTCTGCCAATCAGCCTACGAGCAGACGATATCCTTGTACTGTGTAGAATGTTTTGACAACATGGCTGCATTCATTTGATCTTCAATCACATGACTGTCTCCGGTCCCTGAAATCCTAAAACACCCCCATATCATTACTGAACCACCTCCATGTTTAACTGTAGGCTACAAGGTTTTCTTCACTTTTTTTCCCCAAACATACTGTGGTCCATTTTTGGGGAAAAGTTTTATTTTAGTCTTATTGGACCAGAGAATTTTGTTGCAGAATGCTTCAGATTCCTTGGCAAATTTGAAACGGCTTGTTTTATGAATTTTCTTTAAAAGTGGTTTGCAGTGAGATTTATGTGTATCCAACTCTTCTGTGTTCAGATGTCTTTGTAGTTCTTTCATGCAATATTATGCCTGATGCTTCTAAATCTTGAAGTACTTGGCTGTTAATCTATCTACTGTACTCCTAATTTTCTTTTAGATGTCCACTTCTTTCAAGTGTTTCATTTGAATTTATTCTGTGGTACTTCTTGATTATTGCTCCGATTGTGGATTTTGGAATTCCACATTTCTTTGATACTGCTCTGTAGCCATTGCCTTTGTTTGCATTTGTACACACTTAATGTACAGGTGCCAATACTTTTGTCATGAACAAATACTTGAGATTACTTGAGAGCTTTTATTTATTTTTTTAATAGACTGTTTGCTAAACTACCAGACATTTTGTATTTTGGTCTTTGTCATATTAATTATTTGGCTAATGTTCACTAAGTGCTTGTATTTAACATGTTTTCTTGAATTAACTTATATTAAGTGGCGTGCCAATACTCTGTAAATAATATATCCTGACAGTACCAGACACCAATCAGTGGCATCAGTCATTTAAAGCTATCATGGAAAAATGAATTCCATTGAAACACTGACTATTTTAAGATGTTGTGAAATCTTAAGAAAATGCACCATTAGATCTGTATTTTAAAATAATTGGTTACTACTCGCTTTCTCAGAAAATAAAAAGTTTCTTATACTGACTATTAAGAAAACAACTGTAATGAATATAGCAGTAGAGAAAGGGATCTTACTTATGATCTGGGTTTTAAGCATGGATGTTATAGCTGGTTTCCCTGTGGTAGCGCGGGCCAGTCGCTTGTTTCTTTTCTCCTTCATCTTCTCCTTGATGTCCGCCAGGCTCTCCTGGAAGGACTTCTTCTCCACCCTCTCTCGGACCATGGCTGCTTTACTTTACAGGCATTCAGTTAAAGGACATTTTGCAAATCACTTCAGGACACAATTCTACTAGTTTATTTGAAACAATATATTAAGCATTAAAAATGAATGTGTCAGCTATTCTGTTACACTACACGGCTAAACCCGATCACGCGGACTCGATCGCCCAACCTCAGGTATGGCAAGCACGTGTATAAGTACCATGGGCGTAGGAAGCAAAACAATATCAGTAGGGCTAAAAATTATATACTGTACCATTTGGCTGATTTTAAAGAAAAAAAACATCTCAGTCCATTCTTAAGTGCATTGAAAAGGCTTTTTAAGCCTTTAAGACCAATCTGTAGAAATGTAAGACCCATTTTAACAGCAAATATACCAAATGTAAATTGTGACTAGTTAAAATACCATCTAAAAAATATTTATTCAAGCTGTACAAATTGTAAAAGAATCAAACCTTTGATGCTTGTACAATACGTACAGTACCAAAGCAGTGATAATAATAGTTGATGACAAGGGAGTTATTGTTCAATCTTTCTTTAATCAATAGAGCTGCACTTCATTCCAGCTGATCAACAAACAGAACCAGGGCTCAAAGTTGGCCAAAATCCTTACGGGCATCTGGCTCCTAGATTTTAAAATTTGGTCGCCAAATAAAAATTTAGGGGGCGACTAAATACTCTTAGTTAAAATATTTCAGTGACTTCAGTTTTTCCCCCCCATTGATTAAATCTACACGCTAGTGTTTTTTTTTTTTTTATTAAGCAACATGTATTTAAAAATTACTTAATAGTCACTTCAAACGGCACCCAAAACACTTTGGATTTCAGTTTAGCATTTTATGGTTGCAGAACATGATATTATAATTTACTGTATAAAATATGGATGAGATTTCCTGTAACCTGAATGGTCAACAAGTGTGCCTTAATCCACTGTAATCCGGCACGAATATACAGTATTCAAACTGTTTAATCACATTTGAAAGTGCTGACAGCCAAACAAAACAGAGGAGAGCACATTTGTGAAATAAATATACAGTATTCAAACTGTTTAATCACTGCTCCAAATCAATCTGCCTGAATAAAACAAAAACAGTACAGTAATGACAAGTTGTAAAAAATAAAACAACTTGATATCAGTAGCTCATCACAGCAGACTTTGAATAAACTTTATGAACACACTGAAGTAACTGAACAAAGCACGATTAGCAACAACACGTTGGCTGTACCAGATATTACAATTATATTACTCTTGCTAATACATCTTATGACGTACTGTAATAGTAGTAAACACAGTTTCTGATACTTGTATCATATAACATGTAGTTAAATTAAGAATATTTTTCTTAGTACCCATATATTGATTTGTTTACGGTGCCGCTGGGATACTGAACAACTGGCTACCAAACCACGCATGGAATATTGAGGTAAACGTTTGTATTCATTAACAAAAACTAGTGCTTCATAAAATCAGGGAGTAAAAAACTATCAGTGAAACCAGGTTTTATTTCGTACCTGACAAGCCCACTCCCACAGATGCGGATGGTGAATGCATATTAGAAAATGATCGCAGAGACTAATTTTGGCAGCCCCTGGCGACCCACAGCTCACAAATTTGAGCCTAGAACGCAATTGTATAATTATGAAATGTTGAATGACATTAAGGCTTGGACCAAATCAAAACTTTGACAACCCGTTAATCGCACTTAACGAAACTGCATTTAATAGCATTCTTTTTTTTTTTTTTTTTTTTTTTTTGGAAGTATCTTATTTCTTCTACTCATAAAAAGAAAACGCTATTAAATACAGTTTTGTTAAGTGCGATTAGCGGGTTGTCAAAGTGTTGATTTGGTCCCAGCCTAAGAGCTGTCAAAGCTGAAAAAGGAAATTGTAAATAAATAAATAAATAAATAAATAAATAAACCCCAGCACTGCACTCTCACTTGAAGGCTTTCCAGCACACCCTGCTTAGCTAACCTTGTTTTCCAGTAGAATGCTGTCTTTCATCAACATTCCACATAGTTTAGTAAGTGTTTTGATATATCCCTGAATATCTAAGAAAAACTATAAATGACACAACAAAAGTACAAAGGGAAATATGTTCCTTTTTTGCAAGCGATGAAATAGTTAGTTGTAAACAGACGTTTTATTATCCCATTTAAAAAATGGGTAAACAATCGGACAATAATAGGTAAACGTGAAATAAAATAAATAAGAAACAATTTGCTAATGACTAAATACTAATCAATACATGTTTATGTTTGAAACAATCTCAAAAACAAAAATCTTAAGTACTCAACCCTACAATCCGACAAATACATTTTCAAGGATGGGAGGACGTAATTGAGTGACATTGTGCGAGAAATAAATATACGGGGAAAATTATAAATGATGGGCGATCTTAATTTCTTAAACAAAAACAATTTTCAGCATTTTCACCTAACATTTTCTTAACTGTTTTGTTGTTCTATGGCAATTATAAAAAGTGATCACAGAAAAAGGCAGTACAGCTCTCATGTCTCTGAGTCTGAGGAGGGAGTTTGTTTACCGCGGCACTCTTCTGACAAGCTGCTTGTTTCACACACAGTCATTGAAAACTTACTACGTTATTTTCTTGATTGGTTATCCAGCAATACTATCTCATTGACAGAAGTTGTTCATAAAAAATAATTTTATATTTAATTATCAGACACTAACCTCAATTCTTAACGAGAGATACTAACAGACGGTACCGATTACTTCACAGCGCAAGCATCGCTTCCTTCTCTGTTTTGTTTGGCTGTTAGCAACTTCACTTTCAAGTGTGATTTGCTAAAAAAAAACTTAAATGACAGCATATATTCAATAGACCAATCGAAAGCAGCAGTTGTGCTGCTTATTGTGGTGACATTTTTTCAAGTTTAATCAACAAGTTAGAGCTGCCTGTCGCCGATTCGCACCACTGCACTGTAGATCTGCTGGGCTCCGAACGGCGACGTTGGCATCCAAAGTGTTAAAATAGAAAAAAATAAATTGAAGACCTTTTTAAGACCTTCAGCTGCAAATCTCATATTTAAGACCTTTCAAGGCCTTTAAAATGGGAAAACAAATATAAGACTTTTTAAGGCTCCGCGGGAACCCTGAAAGATAACACGTTGTCTCTCTACACACGCTGACACTGTCTGTGTGTTGTGGGGGAGGGCGTTTCTTTCGTACAGGAGGTTTTTGAAATGCACGTTTTTCTAAAAGACTATAAACAGCATACAAAAGCGTGCAAATGAAAAAAAAAAGTCAAAATATTTAGTCGTGCTACAGCCCGACTAAGCCAATATGTTCCTACGCCTGCCTATAAGTACTAAACACTAAATGCAAAGTGCAATACCTCACTGTACAGATGATGAAATTGATATACGTGAAAAACATAAACAGTGTGGGGGCAATGAATAATTTACCTAAATCCGTGCAACTATGTCCCCTAAAAATAGATGAACACAATTCAGAAGAAAACTGAACACTGGCGAAAAAAAAGAAGATAGGTACTTAAGTACGGGGAAACAACCATTGGTATTAATTCCTACCTGTGAAAATACTATTATTCTTCTCGTTTCTTAGTTATTCCTTGTATTTGTAACCCCCACTGTATTTGTTCTGTCCAGTAGCGTTTAAAAGACAACAGTGAAGCATAACTACATTTCACAACACTGTTTTTACGTTTAAATTCGAATCCCGTGTTCTGGACTGTGATTGGCTTTACAGAACGTGTACAGGCATGACTAAATCATTTCGTCACCAGCAACGCCACGCCCAACCCCAAAAAGAAGCCGCGGTGCGGTGTGGGATACAGGAAGACTAGAGACCGAGGGCTATTGCATAAATGTGAGGTATGACGCAGGCCCGGTTTCTGTCACATGAATTCGTCGTCACACGAGTGGAAAAGCGTGCAGGCATTTTTAACATTGTGATCAGATAGAGAGAGTGATCTGCTTTCCACAACCTTACCATTAAAATATAATGTGGTATTACACTGTACTGATATTACAAACTATGAGGAATTACTTTATATAAATTATCATGTTATGCACGAATGTAAGAATTGGCTTTCTGTGATGGTGTACTTTTTTCTTTCAAGTAGCATATATCTATAACCGTTTTTGCGATATATTTTAATATAAAACATATACGCTATTGCAGTTTTCTTACAGGATACATTAGTTTATCTCTAATGTAATCACAGTTTTACATATAGACTGCCCCTGTTTTCATTTACGTCCCAAATTCTGGGCCGCTTTGCTTTTCAGATAATGTCCCAAATTCTGGGCCGCCTTGGTTTTTAAATAACGTCCCAAATTCTGGGCCGCTTTGGTTTTTAGATAACGTCCCAAATTCTGGGCCGCTTTGGTTTTTAGATAACGTCCCAAATTCTGGGCCGCTTTGGTTTTTAGATAACGTCCCAAATTCTGGGCCGCTTTGGTTTTTAGATAACGTCCCAAATTCTGGGCCGCTTTGGTTTTTAGATAACGTCCCAAATTCTGGGCCGCTTTGGTTTTTAGATAACGTCCCAAATTCTGGGCCGCTTTGGTTTTTAGATAACGTCCCAAATTCTGGGTCGCTTTGGTTTTTAGATAACGTCCCAAATTCTGGGCCACTTTGATAACATCCCAATTTCTGGGCTGCTCTGGTTTTCAGATAACGTTCCGAATTCTGCATTTTCAAATTCAGGCCAGTTTTTGAGATATTCTGCTTAGCTGACAGCCGAGTTTCTAAGTCATGCATGCACAGTTTACCATAAACGGGACCGTTAATTCATTTAAGAGTACATGAATCAAAGTTAATGTATTTTTTACTCTCCTCAGAAAACATTTAGGAACGTGGTATACCAAAAAAAAAAAAAAGGTCATCTCATTTGCTTATGTAATGTCCATCAATATATAGTGAGGTGTAGGGGTTTATCAGAACTTCTGGGTTTAAGAGACCAGTGCCCTTCAACAACTTCAAATAAATCCTATTGTATTGTATTAGTCAGCATTTCCCTTATCTATTCCTGATCATTTATACTGTAGGTCAGGGGTTTTCAACCTTTTTTTGAAACTGTACACCTTCTATCTGGAGGTTTCAGCTCGAGTACCCCTTTACAGAACAACAAACAGTAAGCTTAATTCTTAAAACTTTTAACTACAAGTATTTGGATGCACAGAATTAAAAAGACAAGTATTGGGTTAGGAGCACACCTATTTTTTTGTAACTTTGACGGCCTTTTGTAAAAGTTTGAAGGCCTTTTGATACCCAGCATACACTGCAATACCCAGCAAAGTTATACACTGATATTCTGATAGCACAGCAATTCAAATGAAGTTTGTAATTGGTTGTGTTCCTCAAATACACAATAAAAAGTGATATTTATAGGGTATACAGTTATACAACGATACAGTGGTTTCGGACATCTAAGAACAGGTACTGCGAGCATCTGGATTCATACTAAGAGGTACTCTGTAGCCTCCTGGGACATTCACAGCTTGTTTGACACCCTCTTGTAGTTGCCCGTTTCTGCATATAAAGCAAAATGCTGTTTGTCAATCTCTCTTTTTTCTTATAAATCAGTCTTTGCAAGAATCATTCCAAAAACACTTCCATTCCAAGTGTTTTGTGATCACAGTATCAGCCTGAGTGTATCGGAGCACAGTTTTGCACCAAAAGCGAGGGGAGGCAAAAAAAGCACTATATACCCTATTCTTTAAGATATCACTTTGCACTGCAAATTTGAGGAACGCAACCACTTAGCAACTTGCAAATTGGTACTGCAATTTAAAGGCCTGTAGTGTCAGACTGGTAGTGCCTAACTGATTCAAGTGTTTTTGGAATGATTCTTGCAAAGACTGATTTATAAGAAAAAAGAGAGATTGACAAACAGCATTTTGCTTTATATGCAGAAACGGGCAACTACAAGAGGGTGTCAAACAAGCTGTGAATGTCCCAGGAGGCTACAGAGTACCTCTTAGTATGAATCCAGATGCTCGCAGTACCTGTTCTTAGATGTCCGAAACCACTGTATCGCTGTATAACTGTATACCCTATAAATATCACTTTTTATTGTGTATTTGAGGAACACAACCAATTACAAACTTCATTTGAATTGCTGTGCTATCAGAATATCAGTGTATAACTTTGCTGGGTATTGCAGTGTATGCTGGGTATCAAAAGGCCTTCAAACTTTTACAAAAGGCCGTCAAAGTTACAAAAAAATAGGTGTGCTCCTAACCCAATACTTGTCTTTTTAATTCTGTGCATCCAAATACTTGTAGTTAAAAGTTTTAAGAATTAAGCTTACTGTTTGTTGTTCTGTAAAGGGGTACTCGAGCTGAAACCTCCAGATAGAAGGTGTACAGTTTCAAAAAAAGGTTGAAAACCCCTGACCTACAGTATAAATGATCAGGAATAGATAAGGGAAATGCTGACTAATACAATACAATAGGATTTATTTGAAGTTGTTGAAGGGCACTGGTCTCTTAAACCCAGAAGTTCTGATAAACCCCTACACCTCACTATATATTGATGGACATTACATAAGCAAATGAGATGACCTTTTTTTTTTTTTGGTATACCACGTTCCTAAATGTTTTCTGAGGAGAGTAAAAAATACATTAACTTTGATTCATGTACTCTTAAATGAATTAACGGTCCAGTTTATGGTAAACTGTGCATGCATGACTTAGAAACTCGGCTGTCAGCTAAGCAGAATATCTCAAAAACTGGCCTGAATTTGAAAATGCAGAATTCGGAACGTTATCTGAAAACCAGAGCAGCCCAGAAATTGGGATGTTATCAAAGTGGCCCAGAATTTGGGACGTTATCTAAAAACCAAAGCGACCCAGAATTTGGGACGTTATCTAAAAACCAAAGCGGCCCAGAATTTGGGACGTTATCTAAAAACCAAAGCGGCCCAGAATTTGGGACGTTATCTAAAAACCAAAGCGGCCCAGAATTTGGGACGTTATCTAAAAACCAAAGCGGCCCAGAATTTGGGACATTATCTGAAAAGCAAAGCGGCCCAGAATTTGGGACGTAAATGAAAACAGGGGCAGTCTATATGTAAAACTGTGATTACATTAGAGATAAACTAATGTATCCTGTAAGAAAACTGCAATAGCGTATATGTTTTATATTAAAATATATCGCAAAAACGGTTATAGATATATGCTACTTGAAAGAAAAAAGTACACCATCACAGAAAGCCAATTCTTACATTCGTGCATAACATGATAATTTATATAAAGTAATTCCTCATAGTTTGTAATATCAGTACAGTGTAATACCACATTATATTTTAATGGTAAGGTTGTGGAAAGCAGATCACTCTCTCTATCTGATCACAATGTTAAAAATGCCTGCACGCTTTTCCACTCGTGTGACGACGTATTCATGTGACAGACATGGACCAATCAAAACGCGAGACTGTTATGCGGTTCCATCCCAAAAAACGGGCCTGTGTCATACCTCATAAATGTCTTTAATAATAATCTTTATTTTAATTATTTTTCATAGTGACCACCATCACAAAGCGCTTTACAAAATACGAGTGGTTTGCAAGGAGCCTCGCAGCTGGCCAATCACATTATATTTTATCAGAAATGCATATTCATAAGTGTAAATTTAACACAAACAGCCTCTCAAATCGACTGGTCAGCTGAAAAGCTCGAGCTGCAACCCTCATTGATGATGATGTGCTCACAACTCTGCAGCTAAACTCTCCATCTTGTCACCCCGCTTACGTTCATTTTATTGCTGAATGTGATTTTATTAATGTCACACAAGACTATATGTATGCAAGCACTCTTCTCAGTATTTGAATAATGACATAACTGTTAAAATTAAAGTTGGATCGATTAGGATATAAAACGAAGCACTATAGTGTCTACAACAAATATTCGGGCATTGCAGCATTTCTTACTTTGGGGGCGTTCTCCTGGTGCGCTGCCTACTATAGATACACACACAGTAACGGTCTTCGCGTCATTTTGTTAAGACTCCAAATTGACCATTTTTTGTTTGCTTGTTTGTTTAAACTAGTAGAACAACCGAGGTTCACGCCAAAATAATAAAAGGTTCAGACTCCCTCACATTTTTCTGTCGTTCTGTCACTTTCCCTCACATGCACTCTCGTTTTCTGCTTTTCAGACTCGCTCTGGGTTCTTTCGCTGCTTTACAGCTCAAGGCCTTCTCACTGTCCCTCACAGTCAAAAAATGCAAACACATGTGCCCAATCAGTAGTTTTAAACATAATACCATTATTATTATTATTATTATTATTGTTATTATTATTATTTTACACAATCCCATTCAAGCCCCTTTACACCATAATAAATAATTTAGATTTATCCCAAGGTATTGCAATAAATCTTGCCATTATAGGTAACATGTAAAAGTATTAGTCCACATGAAAGAAAACAGTGCAGTTAAAGTAATCATTGTGTATTAGAATTCTTTGTTTTTAAAGAAAGCCAGGAAGTACATCTGAGATCATCAATCATTTAATTTGAGGTTGTCTTTCACACAGTATTATTTGTTTATTTAGCAGACACCTTTATCCAAGACGACTAACAGAGGCTAGGGTGTGTGAACTATGCATCAGCTGCAGAGTCACTTACAACTACGTCTCAACTTGCTCAGGGTCACACAATGAGTCAGTGGCTGAGGTGGGATTTGAACCGGGGACCTCCTGGTTACAAGCCCATTTTTACAGTAGTGCAACTGTGATAAACAATGATCAAGTGAGTCAGCAGCTAAGCTGCAATTAAAACCCAAATTGCCCACTCCACTGTAAAAATATATTGTATGATGTGGGCGATTTACCCAGAGTGGCATTCTACTGAATTTCTCAAGCCTTACAAACTTGTTTTATTGCTCTTTAATCAAGCACTGGCAATGCATTTTTGCTTAATTTCTGTGTGTAAATCTATGAGTGAGCAGTGATGTTGTAATAGCACATTACATGAATATTGGTCCATTTTTGTGTGAACTTGTTTGTGGCTAACTACCGTCTATTATGATGGAGGAGTGCTGTCTGTTGGATAAAGCCTCTCAATATTATATTACTTGACTCAAATAACCTGGTACTCTCCACTTAATTACAGTAAACGCCCAACTGTATTCACAATTCAAAACCATGAAACATTTGTGCAACATTCTTTAACATTGTAACTGAACTGGCAGTGTACAGGTTCAAACTTCAGTCCAGCTGTGTTGGGAGAGGGTGGTGGGCAGTCTGCAGAAATAGACCAGACACAATCTTTAGTTTACTACCACAGGCACAAAGGTGACGGCACAAATACATTTTCACAGAAAACTTTCAGTAGGAATGTAAGGGCTTTATGCTTGCTGGTTTGCTGGTATAATTTTCATTTCTCGTCAATAGTCTGTCACAATATTTGCACTTCTCTCAGGCACTTGGTCACAGCAGAATATCCTTTTACTCAAATTTCCAGATCTGATTTCTGTCCCCCGGGTTGCAGAGTCTCATCTCAATGCCTGTCCTTCCCTCTGAAGTGTGGTGGGAGGTGATGCACGTGTTGGAGTGAGGGTGATAGATAGTCCCATCCTGGGATGAAATACAATAACAAATCATGCTGTGCTGCTGTCTGGAGTGTCCACAAAGAAATTACTTTTTTTTTTTATCATTTGATCAATATCTTGTCAATGACAAATTCATTCCAGAGATACACAATGGGGGGAAAAAACAAAACTGCAATTTTATTTTCGTATGCAGAGTGATATAAATAGGGCTTCTGATTTTCATTTTTAACTGATAAAAACCAATAAAACACCCGACACAAAAAAATGAAATCAGTGTATAGCCAATAAACACCGGAAACACAGAAAAACAATGGAAATGGCTACTCAATTCATGATGACTTCACCCGTTGTCCAAGAAACAGGGATCAGATGAGAAAACAGATAAACCTCTCCTTTATCTAAAATAAAAAAGATGTTCAACGTGCAGTCTGAAGTATTTTGTTTAGTTTTGGAGAAAGTGAGTATTTATTTTCAACTACTTGGGTACACTGCATTGTGTGAAAAAAAGTTGAAAGAAATAAAACATAAGTGGGTGCAAGCAAGCGATGTGTGTACATGAAGATCACAACCGGGATTTTACAGTAACATATGATCTGTGTTCAGAAACAGCAGGTAGAAAGCAAGTGTTCAAACAGTTTTATAATTAATTATAAAATCAAGTCATTATTGTGCGTGCATGTCTGGGTGTAAAATTGGCAGACTACCAAATGTATGCACTAAAATATAAATATCCACAACATATTCCCATTTCTATTTCATTTTTTTCTGCAAAAGACACATTTTTAGTTTTAATGAGATAGTATTTACATTACAGTACGTTGTGTTGAAAGACACACAAATATAACTATGTACTTTAAGGGAAATGTTGAGTTCAGTGACAAGGCTTCAGATTGATTGACGCCTTTGGTATGAAACAACTTGACAAATCCGCCGGATGCTGATGCTTTGATGCAACGCGACGTGCTTGGTGTGAAAAGACCTCCATCAAAAACAATAATTTCATAGTATATAAAAAGCGAAAGGACTGAAAAGAAAACCAAAAAGTTTTACACCAAACTCGAAAATAGCTCAAAACCGAATAAACAGAAGCCCTCGATATAACACAACTGCCAATTAAAATACACACACATTAAGCTAATTATATATATGCTTGGACTGTTAAAGTGGAATTGCTTCTTTTTTGATTGTTTCATGGTTTGCATTTTATTCAAATTATCTAAAAGGATGGTGCCTCAATAAGGCACTGTACTGAAGACTGCGACACTACAATGCAGTACTTCAGCCCAGAGCAGTCAGAGTTTTATATCACGCACATCAATCTTGAATGTAACCTTAGTATTATTAATATTCTTAATTAAATAGTAATAATCTGAACTTGAAGATCAGAATAAAAATGAAGACAGAGTTGGATTCTTACATTTCTGAACTCCCAGATGATGCTCTCAGGTACTGGAGTTCCGTCTCGTGGACAATACCTCATTGCAATGTATTTCTGTCTGTCTGCTACCTCCGCACAGATCTCCGTCACAGAGTTAAAACGGATTTCCTTTTTCGACGTGTACTCAAAGTACTGCAAAAACAGAAAGTTGTTCAGACTTGGCAGTTTAGCATCCACTCTATATTGACATACCTGTTTGTCTAAAGGAAATAGTCTGTGTTAAGAGTAATAGTTCTGTTCAGTAATGATGGCTTTGTTTTAAGCACCCATTAGAAGTTCTCCAGTTCAAGTATCATTGACCACAGTGTAGACAATCTGCCAGAATATCACAGAAATATGAAAAAAAATAAATACCTGGTTGCCTCCTTGCCCGTGGCATCCAAACAGAGACAGGTGTGCTCCTGTAGGGTTGTGGTCTGGAGCGTTGTAATCCAGGCACTCTGAGTGAATCCCAGAGCTTCGCACCTAAAAATAAACAATAAAAACACGATATCCAGGCAGTTCCTGAATTAGCTCACATGGAAAGACAAATGAAAGAATAAAGTGGCATTGAAGAGATCACTTACTGCTCCATGCCAGCCAAGCCGATCCTCAGGAACATGCAGATCAGGATATACGTTTTTCAAATACCACTCAAAACTCTGGCACTTCAGTCTCTCCCGGATGAGTTTCCGTTCTGAAATATCACCATATTTTTCCTAAAATAGGGAACATAAAAAAAAACACAAAATGTAGTACCTGCCAAAAAAGCTGAACAGGATGGCAGGTAACAAGCCTACATTTAGAGATTAGTTTTCTTTCTAATTATGAAGCCACCATTTTCCATTGATTTTGTATTGAAAACTACAGAACAACACAGTCATTGAGGCAAGCAGTGTGTTTAGGGGTGTGTGTGTGTGTGTGTTTGTGTGTGTGTGTATATATATATTCATATATACACACACACACACCCCTATATATGTATATATTAGGGCTGTCAGTTAAGCCTCCAAATAGCAATCGATTAATTGGGCACACAAAATATAATTGTTTAATGATTGTACCGCCCACATACATTTTCACACACACACCTCCCTCCCCCAGCCGTGATTATTTTAATATCATTCCTGTAAGTAAAAGCTTGTGCACAAAAAATAACGCAAAGGGTAATTCACTGTAATATAGTTTTGTGCGTGGTACTGTCGGAGTACTGGCATAAAAATGTTTTATCTAGAGATGTGCGAACTGGTTCCTTTGAAACCGGGTACCCAATGTGTTTTATGTTTTTTAATAAAGACTTAATTTCTGTCAAAAATACATTTGATAACTATAACTGACGCGTTCATACTTAGAAAAAACACGCACTTCACTAGACTATATGTTTGCGTTTTGTTGTCCTTGTTTTGGAATACTGACTGATAGTGGCTGTGAGGAGTTTAGTTTGACTTAAATAGTTTTTCAAAATAGTTTGGGAACCAGAATCGGACTGAAAATACCCGGTTCCAATGACAGATACCCGTCTCGGACCCGATTCCAAAAATCTCAGCTGCACATCATAGTTTAATCAGTATTCATAAACTTCAATAATGTTATTAACTATGCGTGTTACAAAAATGTAATTATTTGATCGATTATCCAGTTTTTGGGTAAGGTTTTGGGTCTGGGAGTAACTTACCCTCTAATTTTAACACAGAGAGTAAAATGTATTTTCAGGGGGTAAAAAGTAACATTACCTTGAAGTCATGAGTAATCTCGATAAATACTGTACAATCTTCAATGGTAATGGGGTAGGCATTAAAAAAGAGCCTTCCATTATAACTGAAATAATACTCTGAACTACTGTACAACCATGTGTGTTATACAAGGTCAAGATCTTTATCGGCTCAGTGCATTATTTTCGAGGTATCACACTGACTGCAAGTTATGTCACTTCTATTTTAACATTACATTCTTAAACTCAGTGAACATGTTAAAATATCAATATAAAGGAGACTGTGTGGTCCAGTGGTTAAAGAAAAGGGCTTGTAACCAGGAGGTCCCCGGTTCAAATCCCACTTCAGTCACTGACTCATTGTGTGACCCTGAGCAAGTCACTTGTGCTCCGTCTTTCGGGTGAGACGTAATTGTAAGTGACTCTGCAGCTGATGCATAGTTCACACACCCTAGTCTCTGTAAGTCGCCTTGGATGAAGGTGTCTGCTAAATAAACAAATAATAATAATATAAAGCCATACAGATAAGTAAAATAAGGAAATGCATTAATAAGTTATAAAACAGTGAGTTGAATATTAGGCACCTTTTTTAGCGGTTGCCTCTGACGATAGTTCCAGTTGGATTTGTAGCTGGACTGGAGTGTTTACTCTTCAACCTGTGTAGCTTTAAATTTTTCTTATTCTTACAGTGATTAGCTACAAAGACAACAGTGTTAGTCAGAGATTGGATAATGTTTGGTGGGTTGTACAGTTTCCTAGTAACTGAAGACATTACATTTAGTGCGTATTTCAGATTTTTTAATGCGTAAAAACGGCAATTAACGCATAGGTTTTTTTTGGAGATACATTATTTTAACGCGCGTTAATCTCATTGCTGTGTCTTGAGCCTTTCGGCACACCGTACTTCAATCCCGGCCGCGGCAACATTGGATTGAGTGTCTGAGTGCAGTTATTGTTTAAATAGAAAGTTAGTCACAGAACCGTAGCAGCTCTTCTGCTACAGACAATAACAATACAATAACAAATTAAACCCACCAGTTTCATCCGAAATTCAGGATCGCTGCAAGCCCATGAATCAAGCTAAGTAAGATAATATAAGTCTTTTTTTTTTTTTAAAGGAGTAGGCTGCGTTGCTGCTTTTTATTTTAATTTTTTTGCTCGTAGTATGTAAAGCCTACCAATTTTTCTTGTTAGTTTGCAGTTTTTTGATATGATTACAACGTTTTTTTTTTATGTTCTCTTCACAATTAACAGTTAATTTCCTAGAAGTGTTTACTGTAGATAAATATTTATAATTAATTAAAAAAAAATAATAATTATTTCAGTCTACAATTTAAAAATAGTTCACGAGGCAGGAGCCAGGCCTGCGTAAAGGGTCTACTAGAATAAAGACAAAGTGCTTGTGACTTTAGCAACAGAACAGGGGTTTCCCCTTTACTAATTGGAGAACTGCCCTCGCTGTGATGAGGCCGAACTGATCAACCTGCAAGGCCGGGAAGAGAACGAACCAAGGTCTCCCTGGCTTACTGAGTCGTCAAATCGAGAGAGGTCAGACTCAGCTGACGCTCCGAGGCCGCATGGAGAGAACAACTACGCAGGGAGAACAAAAGCGCTGGAAAAGAGAATAAAGAAATAAATACATAAAAAGGTTCAGGGGTCAGGGGTCTCCCCCACCCCTCCCAACTGTAAGAGCCACCTTCGATAAATTGAGTCAATGACTGGCTCGAAAGTTGAGGAGGGGGAGACTGGCACGGGTGCAAATGAATAGATTTAAGCAGGAGAATGGAAAATGAAACGCAGTTAAAGTTTTGGCCGGGGGTACCCTCTGACCAGCGGGAACCTTCCTTCTCGGAAGGTGGGACGACTAATCTAACCACTCAGCCGAGAGGAAACCCCCCCTCCCTTCTGGTACATTCGTATCTCAGAAAAACTGGACAGGAACGGGAAATCATCCAAATAAACCTGAAGCACTAATGGATAATGACATAGAAGGTCTGTACAGCACCGAAACACTACGTTTAAAAAAACCTTCGGTCTCGTAATTTATGACATCACAGAAACCCTAGATGGGAATTATTTTCCTGTAACTCACTGAAGCCCATCTGTTATTCTATATAAATAAATTGACCCCACTGCTTTTACTTTAGCTAGCTTTGACACTTTGGTAAATTGTTAGGTTACCTTACTTGCTGGAGGGTTTCGGTTGTAGAAATGTTGTTTATAATCATCCATCCAAACCTCAGCTGCGCGCACTGTGTTCTGGAGGAAGTTAGGCCGGGCGTATGGGGCCTTCTTTGGAAAAACATGGCCCACATGAGAGCAGGGATGGATCTCCAATGATCCTCCGCACTGCCATACCTGACCAAAAACAAAACAGTCAAATAAAAACAACAATCTGAACTTCGAAAGGATGGGTACTTGCTTTTTTAATGTCTCCATTCTGTTTAACACAGCGTGCACCAATATAACTCATAGTCAGATATGCAAACTGTCAGAAGATTGGAGGGCCGTTTCATTCTGAGCACAGGCAGCTGCTGTGTTTTATTTATTTATCTTATTTTGTGCAAAATGCCTGCTGCCAAAGTTTCAAGTGTGTGTGTGTGAAAACAGACAGGAAGTACTTATCATGTAGGTGCTTGATGTCATAGTAACTATTTTTGTTTATTTGAACTTTATAATCCAATTTTTACTGGAACATTTGGGCCTTGTATTGCTTTTGAAAAGTTAAACCTCGACCCATATTTTAAAGTTAATTTAGATTTTTGATCACAGTTTCTAACTTGTAAACCTATCCACACAACAAATGGATGGAAGTTTGAAGTCAGCAAAAAGTGTTTGATTTCTTCATGCATAAGACATGACTTAATTGGATGCATTTATTGAAAAGATCTGTGGGATTTGTGTCCCAGCATAAAACAAAGTACTATAGGGATGTGTCCCAGCATAAAACAAACCACTATATAACTGGTTCCAAAGCGAAGAATTCTAAATGTCACAATATAAGTTAACAGGAATAAAAAATTATTGTGTACCACAACTGCAGATAAAATTGTAGCACTTACTAGGATAATCATATATTCTTTTTATTTTGTCGTTTTATTTTTTACAAATGTTGTTTTATTAGATACACATTAATAAACCAACTCAAATAGATGTATATCAATAATAGTATACATAATGTTTTAACTACATACATATTTTTTATTAAACATAATCCACTTATTTTTTTTTTTATATTTTGACAAACAGAAAAAAAATGTTAGTTACCATAATTTCTCATTAGCAGCAGTAACGGTAACGTAGTCCCCCACTCTTTTTAATTAACTGCCTATTTACAGTAAATAATACTAATACAAAATACAGATGAACCTGTTTTACATCACCTCGCTTTATATCATACCCCGTTTATTATCATGATTTTTGAAAAACCACTCGCCATGCACCATAGGTTCTTTGAGAAATTACCTCTCTTAATATCATCTCACAAATCCACTTATTGTCACGTTTTGTGCAGCCTGTCAAATGCTGCGTGGCCAGGCTTTACTAAGTAACCACAGGATAGAATTAATTTTCAATGCAACTAACAACCAATAATCATCTCGGCTGATAAACTGACATTTTGTGCAGCCTGTCAGATGCTGCTGTTTTAACGGGATACAGTTCAGTTACAAAACACCACGTCACCAAACTTTAACAGTCAGTCTTATACAAATGCACAAAAAAAAACAGTATTGAAAGCTCTCGTCAGTCGACAATTCATGCGTTTTTTAGATAATGACAAAAACTGTTCCAGTTAATGATACAAAACGTATCTGTCCTGTACAGTAAACTATATGCATTTGTTTAAATGTAAAGAACGCACTTGTGGGGCTCCCGAGGGGTGCATCCAATAAAAGGCACTCTGCCTGGAGTGCAGGATGTGCCCTACAGCTTGGAGATTGCCGGTTCGAATCCTGGTTATGCCACTGCCGACCGAGGCCGGGAGTTCCCAGGAGTCAGTGCACAATTGGCCAAGCACTGCCTAGGCAGGGAGGGTTTTGGTCAGCTGGGGAATCCCTGGCTCACCGCTGGCGCCTGCAGGCCTGCCTGTGTGCAATTCAGAACTGCATGGTCCTCTGACGCTCTAGTGGCTTCACGGCAGCCTTGCAGTGCGAAAAAAAGTGGAGGCTAACAGCACACATTTCAGAGGGCCCAAGTGCTCGTCTTCATCTCTCCCAAGTTAGTGCAGGGGTTGCAGTGGTGAGCCGGGTTGAATAATTGGTCATGCCAAATTGGGAGAAAATGGAGGGTAAAATAATTGCCGATTCCAAAAAAAAAAAAAAAAAAAATGTGCTCATGATCCGCTTTATATCAAGAATTATGCCTGCATGGCAATCATGATATAAAGCGGGTTCATCTGTACAAGCAAACAAGTCCTATTTTCCCCAAAAGGAATAAACAGATAATGATGCTTAACGACTGGATCTATTGACTCCCGCTGCCACCTCTCTACCAGAGGGTGATGGGGAAGAGCGCTGTGCAGGAGTGAGGGAATGCAAAGCGCTCTGTAGAGCTGCGGGAGAGACGTTTCTCCAGTGTGCACTTGGAGAAATGTGCACAAAACTTGCAGAAACTGCGGTTCACCAATGCATCCTTTGTGTGCTCTGGCCCCAGGGAGGAAGAGCATCTGCCGTTCTTGTAGTCAACAGGCAGACTGGCCTTTCATGTGTCAAAGGGATAAAACCCAGGAATTATGCAAGTATCAATGCAGTGCACAGTAACAATGTACAGGTGCTGCCTCAGTCTGCTTAACCCTTTCACATTACAATATTCCCTTTCCGGTCTGAAGACGTAAAGACAAAACGACGTAAAACACAGGTCTCTTGTCGTTTTTTCTCCGGGAAAAAAGCAGAGAAAACCATTCAATGGCCGAGTGAGACCGATAGGAGCCGAGAGAAGCCGAAAAAAAAAGGGGCGGATCTGAGCAATACACATAGCCCCGGCACCACAGAGATAACACGGCCATAAACAAACAAGATAACTGCTTCCGCATCCAGGGCTTTTTGAGATGTTATAGTAATAAAATAATGACTTGGATCACATTATTGAGGAGTTTGGTTTGGTCATGCACGACTATGAAGAGGTATGTGAAAAATACAGTGAACAAAGGGTGGGGCGGGGCTGGGGATGCAGTACTGAGAGTCCTGTTGATATGCAGTGCCTTTTAAACCTGTTTTACTGTGAAAAAAAATACTTTTAAACAGCGCGTCTAAAATAAACTATGTGTGTGAAAATAAATTGGACCTGACGCGCCTGAGACGCGCTGAATAAATGGACAGTTAAGGATTAATGATAGCAACGGCCTGTTCAAGACTGGCTTGGTACCGGACTGGGGATGTAAGCACCGGCAAGTAGCGGGTCGGAACTGGGACAGTACTGGGTCGGTTCGGTACCTTTAGCACCAGGTCGGTACGGTACCGGTGCGGTAACCTCAGCCCCAGTTTGGTACAGTACCAGTGCGGTGACTTTGGTAAGCTACTGGCAAAATCACTCAGTCAGTACTCACATGAATCCTGCTTGTTAGAATGAACTAACAGCCCTCGTAATGGTGAAGTAAAAGCAGTCACCAAAACGGCAGCAAGATGCTGTAATTAAATTACTTTAATTATACAAACCATTTTGTAATTTTGGCTGAAGCCAAAACGAGAATAAAATAACTCCAGCCGGTGCTATTGCAACCTGGGGGGAGAGCACAAAGTCAGCCGACTTACGTTGCTTGATCCCTGGAAAGGAGCAACTCAAGCCGCTGGCTTCACACGGGCACAAGGCTGCAGTGGGATGTAACAAACAACAGGCTGTCGTGCAATTATTTTTAATAACACATATAGTTTGTGCAAAAATCTATAGCAGAAAAAGTAACAATTACTTACCTGAATAGACTTTCCTGTCAGTTCTTAAAAGGAAAAATTGCATCTTTTTTGTACCCTCAGGGGCGGGCATGACTGCGTCACAGACTCGGCTGAGCAGCTTTGTTATATCTTATTCAGGTTTCGGGTCTTTAGGAGGTAAATACCCATTCGGTAATGGTTACATTTTGTACGTGAAAGGGAACAAATATTCCTTTACTTTTCGTGAGTAATAAACTGAAATGTAGTTCTGTATTTATGTTTAATTACAATGCTACTAGGGGTTGTTACAAAAGAAGCATCACAATGTTAAGAGACTTACCCTGAATGACAGCTCAAGGTTCTCACCCCCCCAGACATCCATTCCCATATCGTAAGTGCCAAGGTACTGAAAATACTCCTTGCTTACAGCAAACAAGCCTCCTGCCATCGTCGGAGACCTGGCAGAAAACCGAACAGAATCTAAAATACAGGCACATGCTTTAAAACGGCTTGCTTCTGTTGTACTTACACGTATATGCTTGCACTCAATATATGAAAACACACACACATTCTAAACACGTCACTTTAAATTAAACAACATCCTTTGCTAAATACAGACACATATAGACACATATATTCAGAACAGACACGTTCCTGATGTTCCATCACATCCTACCTGATGGGGTCGATTTTGGATTTCCATCTGCGGCGCTCCTGCTCGGGGACCGAATGCCACTGAAAAGTGAGCCGCCAGTCAAACCCACCGATCATGGGCTCACCTGTCTGCATGTAAAACTCAAAGGTATTCCAGTCGATGGTGTCAATCACTGGGCACACAATAGCCGTCTTATTTTCTCCAATTCTGCAATAAAGAGTGTCGTCCTGTACGTTTTTGGTGTCAAATTTGTACTGTATGATTTGTATGGGTTTTTAAACAATAGGCAGCAACGCTTTACCGCGTTTTATAAAAACAACACAAATCAAGATTTAAAACATACACGTTGATTGGTCCTTTGTGAACACTGGTTGGAAGCAACTATTTACTTACTTACTTACTAGTACTTACCGTACAGCAAACTTAAGGCTTTAAAAATGCTTTAAACAAACAACAGATTTAATCCAAAATATGAAGCAAAAGGAAGGGCTAAAAGATTTCCTGTCCCATTGGCAGACTCAGACCTACCTCTCTAGCAGTGGTTCAATCCACCCAGGCACGCACTCACAGTGACAGTCCAGGAAGGTGAGCACGTCTCCAGTTGAATAAGTGGCTCCGATGAGACGGCCTCTGACCAGCCCTTCACGCTTACTGGTCCTGATGAGCCGAACCCTGTCTAGATTACTGATGTACTCCTCCAGCTGAGATCGCAGGTAGGCTGGAAGTCAAGTGGGTCAATTAGTTTACTGTCATCACTCAAAAGAAAATACAATAATAACTTAAAGCTACTTTTAAAGAGTTTATACCATTGCTAGAGATTGTAAAAAATAACTACTTGCGGGGTGGAAAATAGTCTAATCAATTGTTCCAAGGTTAATTTTAAATATATGTTTGGCTATTGTTGAAGTTCATTTGGACTTCATGAGAAGCAGTCATGATGAGGCTCCACATAGGTCAGTGGTACGCACTCGTGGCCCTTTCAGTACACTACTTAATTGAACATCTGTCTGGAAACAGTAACTAAATTGCCCTACATACAATCCAGGACACATCCAAGTGAAGCACACATAGATTGTTTCTATGTGATTCATTTTTCAGAACAGTAATGCACTCCACTATCGCCGACTGACCTTGAGGCTTTGGCAAGCGTCCCTCAAGAAACTTTCCTTTTACCATTTGAAAAGTGAAAATCTCAAACGGTCGCTCTGTACAAACATTATCCCTTTACAATAACAACTTCCATATCATCCCTATAAATGCTAAACTTGCAAGTTCTTTGTGCTATCATTAGTTTTGCTTGTGTTGATGCCAAATCACGTACCTCTATCGCTAAAGTCATCTACTAGAATGATTTCTTTCAGCAGTACAGCAGGGGTGGTCTCCAGGACGCTGTGTATGGTCCTCAGTAAAGTGGACCAGGCCTCATTGTAGAAGGAAATGATCACAGAAGTCGTAGGCAGTTTCCGGTAATCAAATACCTTGGATCTACATCTGGAATGAGGTATAGGAGTATAAACCGAGTTGATGACTGTACTCTCAGAACAGAGATTCATTAATAGATTTGTGTAGGATATGGATTTATTCTGACACCTCAATATAATACAAAACATGTTTATTTACTGTTAGACCAATTCAATTAACCTACACTACTCTCTATAATGTTGTACTGTACAGAGCAGCTGGGGTTAGCAGAATCTCATGCTCAAAGCTACAGAATGGACATTTATAGAGAACTCAGAACAGTGTTTACATTTTTTTAAGCCCCAGATAAATGCATTCAGTGGAAAACAAAAAAAGACAGTGAAGGCACACTGAATTAAATGTAACTTTCAGAGGTATTCATTAACTAGAAGTCAGTAGGTTGTATGTACAGTAGACTCTTATTGTATAAAGAGATTCATGAACACTGGAAATAAGCCTACTGCACTGGAATTTTGTCAAATACTTTACTGTGATTGATAGATTTTCTGATATGTGATTTATAATGTATTAGTAAAGATCAAATCTATTGGAAGTGTGTAAAAAAAAAAAAAAATGCAAACATTTAGTTTTGATATGGGCCAGAGTCTACACCCATTTTCTCAACTGAACACTAGGCTCTATGGCGATAGACTGTCAACGGGGCCCTGGTATTTCAACAAGCAGGTGAGATCTCATGTGCAGTGTGCTGTGGAGCAAAGCCAGAACACTTCTGCATCTATTTCCATTGCCAGGCTGTCCCCTAGAACACCACAACTAATTCATAAATCTCTTTATACAGTAAGAGACACCCGACTGTACATTAACTTGAAGTAACCAGTTTGAAATTGCATGTTAAGAATGTACTTATTTACTCAAGTGTTTCTCATGCCCATCAAAGAATCAAAAGCATGCAGACTTGTAAAACTGTACAGTGCAAGACTGTATTGTGACAACATAAAGAAGCAATGGAGAGGCTTAGCAGAATAAAGAACTATATGCTTCAGTAAGAATGATAAGACACGTTCTCTGGGACAGCACTGCAACTACACTGCCTTTTCCAATCTTTGCAATCTGATCACTCTCAGCAGGCTATCATTTACATAGAAAATGCAAATGCATAGCTAGTTCCAAAAAAAGAATGGCTTTGCAGCCATCTGCTAGAGAAACGTTACCAAATACCCACAATCAAATTTGGCCAAGAGAATCACAGAATACAGTTGTGTACAGAGTACATTCCAGACCACAGCAGGAGATTCAATGCAACAATCAGCAATTGGATCATCAAGGTGACTAATGCATTAGGAAAAGTCCTTGTGCAGAAATATAGAATAGGCCGGGTATCCCCAAACCACTGTGGAATGGTCTAAACCAGGGGTGTTTAATCACAGTGTCGGAAGCCTGTCAACTCCTGGTTTACCTGGTAAAATTTTATAGTTAACTGATTGCAACTACAATAGAATTTTAGATGTATTCCTCATTTAATTGCCAGATGCTTGCTCAGGTGACACAGTCTCACGTTCTTTTTTTGTTTTGAGAATTTCAAATATTGCTGTATAAAGACAAAACAAGTTTCATTTTGAAAATGCCAATTCAAGGTCATGACATTTCTGAAAAGGGAAAACTTTGGTATCAGGAAACACAGGGAAACTTCTGTCCTACATTTGCAAACGGGACAAAATGCAGGCCCATTGATATGTTAAGTATATAACTATTGTGTATATTTTGTAAGGACGGGGAAACAGCGTAGCTGTCCCGTGTTAGTCAGGGTGATCCTGTGTGTTAGTCAGTGCTCGTACAGAGCTAGGCGTTTGTTTTGTATTTTGTTTATTTTTTATGTTTATTAAACATAGCGCACCAGCGCTTAAAAAATCCATTTTTGTCGTGTTGGGTCTATTTTTAAAGGGGCAACGAACCTGAGTGGGTGCAATCCTTTACAATATATATATATATATATATATATATATATATATATATATATATATATATATATATATATATATATATATATATACAGTGCCTTGCAAAAGTATTCAGACCCCTGACCAATTCTCTCATATTACTGAATTACAAATGGTACATTGAAATTTCGTTCTGTTTGATATTTTATTTTAAAACACTGAAACTCAAAATCAATTATTGTAAGGTGACATTGGTTTTATGTTGAGAAATATTTAAGAAAAATAAAAAACTGAAATATCTTGCTTGCATAAGTATTCAACCCCTGTGCTGTGGAAGCTCCCAGTTTACACCGATGAAAGAAATTGCCCTAACGAGGACACAATTACCTTACCATTGGCCTCCACCTGTGAACCATTAAAGTTGCTGTCACATTTGCTGGATAAAAACCCCACTGTTGAAGGATCATTGGTCAGGCTGTGAATCTGAAGGAAAATGAAGACCAAAGAGCATTCTATAGAAGTTAGAGATAAAGTAATACAAATGCATAGATTAGGGAAAGGGTACAAAATAATATCCAAGTGTTTGGATATCCCAGTGAGTACAGTTGGATCAATAATCAGGAAGTGGAAGCTGCATCACACCACCCAGGCACTGCCAAGAAAAGGCCGTCCCTCAAAACTCAGCGCTCAAACAAGAAGGAGACTTGTGAGAGAAGCCACAGAGAGGCCAATAATCACTTTGAAGGAGCTACAGAGTTCAGTGGCTGGTAGTGGAGTAATGGTGCACCAGTCAACCATATCAAGAGCTCTGCATAACACTGGCCAGTATGGGAGGGTGGCAAGAAAGAAGCCGTTACTCAAAAAGTACCATCTGAAAGCACATCTGGAGTTTGCCAGAAAGCATGAGAGTGACCCAGCTGCGATGTGGGAAAAGGTTTTGTGGTCAGATGAGACCAAGATAGAGCTTTGTGGCCAAAACTCAAAGCGCTATGTGTGGCGCAAACCTAACACTGCCCATGCCTCAAGACACACCATCCCTACAGTGAAGTATGGTGATGGCAGCATCATGCTGTGGGGATGCTTCTCATCAGCAGGGACTGGGCATCTTGTTAAAATTGAAGGAAGAATAGATGGAGCAAAATACAGGGAAATACAGCAAGAGAACCTGCTTCAGTCTGCTAAAAAACTGAAGCTTGGGAGGAAATTCACCTTTCAGCAGGACAATGATCCCAAGCACAAGGCCAAAGCAACATTGGAGTGGCTCAAGAACAAAAAGGTGAATGTCCTACAGTGGCCCAGTCAAAGTCCTGATCTCAATCCCATTGAGAATCTGTGGCACTATTTGAAAATTGCGGTCCACAAGCGTCGTCCAACCAACCTGAACAACCTGGAGCAAATCTGCCAAGAAGAATGGGCCAAAATCACTCCGACACTGTGCAAAGCTGGTACATACTTATCCAAAAAGACTTAAAGCTGTTATTGCAGCGAAAGGTGGCTCTGCCAAATATTAATGTGTGGGGGTTGAATACTTATGCAAGCAAGATATTTCAGTTTTTTATTTTTCTTAAAAATATTTCCCAACATAAAACCAATGTCACCTTACAATAATTGATTTTGAGTTTCAGTGTTTTAAAATAAAATATCAAACAGAATGAAATTTCAATGTACCATTTGTAATTCAGTAATATGAGAGAATTGGTGAGGGGTCTGAATACTTTTGCAAGGCACTGTATATATATATATATATATATATATATATATATATATATATATATATATATTGTAAAGGATTGCACCCACTCGGGTTCGTTGCCCCTTTAAAAGTAGACCCAACACGACAAAAATGGATTTTTTAAGCGCTGGTGCGCTATGTTTAATAAACATAAAAAATAAACAAAATACAAAACAAACGCCTAGCTCTGTACGAGCACTGACTAACAC
This sequence comes from Acipenser ruthenus, assembly GCF_902713425.1. NCBI lineage: Eukaryota > Metazoa > Chordata > Actinopteri > Acipenseriformes > Acipenseridae > Acipenser > Acipenser ruthenus. The sequence continues at coordinate 5,061,155 of NC_081192.1, read as the reverse complement.
ACAGGATCACCCTGACTAACACGGGACAGCTACGCTGTTTCCCCGTCCTTACAAAACACACTGGTTTGAAACAGCACTTTACCTCAAGACTGCCAGGAAGCAGAGCACCCCTTTCTGCCTCCTTCTCCTCAGCAGCCCCGAGCAGACTGCTTGCTCTCCTTTTAAACTCCCCAAATCACGCTCAGGTGCGGACAATCATTAATAAAACAATTAACAACCAGTGCATTCTCACATGTTTCCTCGCTCTCGCAGGGAGGTTTTAACCCCCTCCCTGCTGTCTCACCCAACCCGCTATCTTACACATCCCCCCCCCTTGTCTTTACAAGACACAGGCCACGAAACGGCCACCTCCTCCCCTAAAACACAACCACCCACCCTCGAGTCCACAAATGTCCATTTTCGCCCTCTTCCACGGGCGAACTCGAGGGTGGATCGGTCCACGTCCCGGCTCAGCCAAGTAGGGACCGCGCACCAGCGACGAAGGACCCCAACGGTTTGACAGGGGCGACCAGAACGGCAACCGGGGCACTGGAGGCTGCAGCAGCGGGCAGAGGTCTGCAGCTGGGACCCAGTGCAGCGACGTTCGGTCAGCAAGGGGGAGCGAAGCAGTGACCAGGGGGAGCGTAAGCGACGTCTGGGAGCAGCGCAGCAACGTCTTAGTGTCCGGGAGGAGCGGAGCAGGGGACCAGGTGCAGAACTGTGCCCGATTCTGCCGACTCCTGGGCTCCAGGTCTAGTGACGGGAGGTCCAGGCTAACCGACAGGGTGTCCAGGAGCAAGGGGTGAGGGACCGGACGCAGCGATGCCGAACTGGACCGTAGGGTTGGTGGTCGGGGCTGTGGTGGAGGTATGCTTTTCACCTCCTCCCTGGGCTCCGGAAGCGGCGGCTCCTCCCCTCTGGGCTCTGGCAACGGCGGCTCTTCCCCTCTGGGCTCTGGCAGCGGCAGCTCCTCCCCTCTGGGCTCTGGCAGCGGCAGCTCCTCCCCTCTGGGTTCTGGCAGCGGCAGCTCCTCCCCTCTGGGTTCTGGCAGCGGCAGCTCCTCCCCTCTGGGCTCTGGCAGCGGCAGCTCCTCCCCTCTGGGCTCTGGCAGCGGCAGCTCCTCCCCTCTGGGTTTGGGAGATTGCGGAGTTACCCATACCTGCTCCCACTTCTGGAGCAGCAGGTCTAGCTCTGTGGGCTCCGGATCAGGTAGCCCCCAGTCCTGTCTCCACTTCTTTATCTGCTCTTTCTGAGCAGCGGTGTTCCGATTGACCAGTTCAACCAACTCTTTTAAATCCATTATCTTTTGGGTCGTAGGGACACCCACACACGCTGCCACCAAATGTAAAGGATTGCACCCACTCGGGTTCGTTGCCCCTTTAAAAATAGACCCAACACGACAAAAATGGATTTTTTAAGCGCTGGTGCGCTATGTTTAATAAACACAAAAAATAAACAAAATACAAAACAAACGCCTAGCTCTGTACGAGCACTGACTAATACACAGGATCACCCTGACTAACACGGGACAGCTACGCTGTTTCCCCGTCCTTACAAAACACACTGGTTTGAAACAGCACTTTACCTCACGACTGCCAGGAAGCAGAGCACCCCTTTCTGCCTCCTTCTCCTCAGCAGCCCCGAGCAAACTGCTTGCTCTCCTTTTAAACTCCCCAAATCACGCTCAGGTGCGGACAATCATTAATAAAACAATTAACAACCAGTGCATTCTCACATGTTTCCTCGCTCTCGCAGGGAGGTTTTAACCCCCTCCCTGCTGTCTCACCCAACCCGCTATCTTACAATATATATATATATATATACACACACAGACGTGCTCAAATTTGTTGGTACCCCTCCACAAAAAACGAAGAATGCACAATTTTCTCTGAAATAATTTGAAACTGACAAAAGTAATTGGCATCCACCATTGTTTATTCCATATTTAATAGAAATCAGACTTTGCTTTTGATTTTTTATTCAACATAATATTGTAAATAAGAAAACAAATGAAAATGGCATGGACAAAAATGATGGGACCGCTAACCTAATAATTTGTTGCACAACCTTTAGAGGCAATCACTGCAATCAAACGTTTTCTGTAGCTCTCAATGAGACTTCTGCACCTGTTAACAGGTAGTTTGACCCACTCTTCCTGAGCAAACTGCTCCAGCTGTCTCAGGTTTGATGGGTGCCTTCTCCAGACTGCAAGTTTCAGCTCTTTCCATAGATGTTCGATAGGATTCAGATCAGGACTCACAGAAGGCCACTTCAGAATAGTCCAATGTTTTGTTCTTATCCATTCTTGGGTGCTTTTAGCTGTGTGTTTTGGGTCATTATCCTGTTGGAGGACCCATGACCTGCGACTGAGACAGAGCTTTCTGACACTGGGCAGTACGTTTCGCTCCAGAATGCCTTGATAGTCTTGAGATTTCATTGTGCCCTGCACAGATTCAAGGCACCCTGTGCCAGGCGCAGCAAAGCAGCCCCAAAACATAACCGAGCCTCCTCCATGTTTCACTGTAGGTATGGTGTTCTTTTCTTTGAAAGCTTCATTTTTTCGTCTGTGAACATAGAGCTGATGTGACTTGCCAAAAAGCTCCAGTTTTGACTCATCTGTCCAAAGGACATTCTCCCAGAAGGATTGTGGCTTGTCAATATGCATTTTAGCAAATTCCAGTCTGGCTTTTTTATGTTTTTCTGTCAAAAGTGGAGTCCTCCTGGGTCTTCTTCCATGGAGCCCACTTTCGCTCAAAAAGCGACGGATGGTGCGATCAGAAACTGACGTACCTTCACCTTGGAGTTCAGCTTGTATCTCTTTGGCAGTTATCCTTGGTTCTTTTTCTACCATTCGCACTATCCTTCTGTTCAATCTGAGGTCGATTTTCCTCTTGCAGCCGCGCCCAGGGAGGTTGGCTACAGTTCCATGGACCTTAAACTTCTTAATAATATTTGCAACTGTTGTCACAGGAACATCAAGCTGCTTGGAAATGGTCTTGTAGCCTTTACCTTTACCATGCTTGTCTATTATGTTCTTTCTGATCTCCTCAGACAACTCTTTCCTTTGCTTTCTCTGGTCCATGTTCAGTGTGGTGCACACAATGATACCAAACAGCACAGTGACTACTTTTCTCCATTTAAATAGGCTGAATGACTGATTACAAGATTGGAGACATGTGTGATACTAATTAAAGAAACTAATTAGTTTGAAATATCACTATAATCCAGTTATTTATTATCTTTTCTAAGGGGTACCAACAAATGTGTCCAGGCCATTTTAGAATATCTTTGTAGAATAAGCAATAATTAATCTCTTTTCACAGCTTCTTTGCTTTATTCTATGACATACCAAAGGCATGCAAGTATACATGATAAAATAGCTTTTAATTTCATCATTTTTCAGGAGGAATGAAGCATTATTTCAATGAGCTGTAAGGGTACCAACAAATTTGAGCACGTCTGTATATAAAACTTAGAAGACACCAAAAACATCAACATCTGTCAGTGGCAGAGCAGAAGCCAGGGATTACTCACTCATACATCCGTCTGTCCACAATGTGCCGATGCAAGGAGATCTTGTCGCTCAGGTGGATGTTAATGGCATATCTCTCGATGCTCTCCTCCTCTTGCTTCTTCTGCTCCGGGTCCAACTGCAGCCGGGCGGCCTTGCCCCACTCCCCAGGGGCATTGGAGTCGGGAGGGGGCTTCTGGTAGACAGGCTGGGAAAGCTGCTCTTTGCCCTGGGTCTTGCTGGAGAATTGTCTCTCAAGCAGGTTCCTCCCAGCTCCTTCCCCATGTGAGTCCTGATAGGACGACGTCGACATCTCCAGGATGAGGTAGGCCACCCACAAGATAGATAGCAGAAGGCAGGTCTTAGCCAGCAAGCCCAGCTTCCGTGACCAGCGCACCCTCATGGCCTCTGCAGTGATAACGTCCAGTCTGTGTGGAAACAAGAAAGAAAAGAAAAAGTCGAAGTGTATTTTATTTTTACGACACTGTGATAATGCTGCAACTGGATATCGGTTTGTAGTTATGACATGCTACAACAAAGCCACAAATGTCCAGATTCATGTGGCAGCCAAGCAAACAATCTGGGAATTCATACAAACAAAAGACCATGTTATCATAATTCAGTAAAGAGTCATACACCAGATGTAACACCAACTACGGCCATGATTTTCATTACATGAAAGTAGCCGTTATTTACTTCATGCTTATATTGGACTCGGCTTTCGCCAAGATACAATGAGATAGTAGCGAAGGGAACCGACCAAGATGTCGCTTTGCTGTAATATATGAGCCTTCAGTGCTTTTCCTGCAGGAAATGTGGATTCCCTATTGGCCCGGTATTGATGTCTGACATGTAATGCAGGCTATTTGAAGCCTCCCTAGCACCTCAGCGCACACAACAACAACGATGCTGGCTACAGGGATCATCCAAAGTGCGGCCTCCATAGTGCCTCAGAATGGCAACCTGCTGGAATGTGCTGGGTCAGGCACTTCAGGTGGGCAACTCCTGTCCTCGATGTTTCATCGACTAACCCACGACACCTTAGGAAGGCTTGACAGTTATCATCTACATTGTGTGCAAAATGGTTTCCACCTTAACAAATTCTATATTCACCTTTGAATATCTGCAGTATACCATATGATTTATATAGCCAGCTGAGCACTGTGAGCAATCCAGATGCTGCACATACAGTAGCATTGTACAGTATTAGTAATTGTAGTAATAGTGCACTGTACAAAATGTGCCATGAATGCAAGTCAGGGATTTAATCTGCATAACAGACACTGTATACAAACACCAGTTGTAGAAAATGTCCCCCTTACACTGTAATTCAACAGATCTGTTTCTCTCTCACATGATTTTGAGCAGTTGTAACTTGCCATGAAATTATCATGACAAACCTGCCAAATTGCCCCTGGATCTTTCTGGGGGAGAAATCAGTGGATACCGTTTGGATAAATAACTCAAAGGTTGCCAGGACCTGTCCAGTATTTGGCTGATGTAGCAGGCTTTTCAATCACACTCTGCTGCTGCACTGCAGATGTTCTTTGACATACAAACCTACAAGAAGAAGAATACTCAGCTGCAAAAGCTGTAAGTTGAAGAGCAGATGTTGCACAGTACTTTATATCTTTTGAGAACTCTGTTTTATCATTTTTAGTTCCTGTGTGCCAATGAACTTGCCTGTTACACCCCTAAATTGAAGTTTCTGACAGCTCTTCCACTAGTTGCCTTGCAGTGTTCCTAATAGCCCTATACTCTGTGAGAACTGTTAGATAAATCATACAGAGCAATACATTATGTAAAAGGACCTTAAATGTAAGGGTTTTTTTAATTCTTTTTTTGTCTATTTGACTCAGATTCTTTCACTTTTACACTACAGCATGACAGTACTGTACATCAATGTGAATTTGACATTGTACAGTCTTGCATACCTATAACCCTCCATGCTTGTCTGTCTGTACTGTGTAGCAATTCTAAGTGCACTAAAGAAATTGATTTTGTATTTATTTATTTATTTTTTGGTCACCTGGGAAGGGAGCCAGGCTCTTTGGATCCCGATATTTCAGGTAAAAGCTTGTAAACAAAAGGACTATTTATTAGGATCCTGTGGCAGCAGCATGCTTCATTGTAAATGTGACCGCATGTGCATAGGCTTTCAAATCCCAGTGTCATTTTAGTAACCGCATCTGTGCACAGTACAGTACAGTACAGTACAATTATTTCAGTCACAGGACTGCTGTACTCTGCACAACACAAGCAATTCCTTGATGTGCTACCCAAAACCACATCACAGGCGTCTTTTCTAGTTGCCCAAAATGGGGTGACTAACTGCTATGACACAGCAGGGCTTAGGGGAGCTAAACGATGTTGCCATTTGGTTAAGAACTAGATTTAGAGCTGTGGTTGCAGATTATTTGTAATATGCTTCCAGTTACTGAACTGTAAAAGTCATTGATGTTGGGGGAGCACTCCGCAGCACTGTCCAGTATCTGAAGAGGCTGCTGGCAAGATGCTTTGCAACACTGTCATTAACTCTAGCATGACGGAAGCAGAAACACCAGCATCCAGCTCTGTTTTGTGGTGACATGATGTAGCTGGTAAAGATTAGCTTGTTTCTGCACTCTGACATTAACCCACTACAGTGTGCCACCTACAGTACCCCTACACTAACGTAACATGAATAAATTATACAGTCCACATGTACTGCAATGCCATTCAGATACACTCTGGCATGATGATGAGGCAGATTGCATTTTATTATGATACAAAGAGAGCAACCAATAATTGGATAAAACTGCCTGTGCTCATTCTTTACACTGACACTAGCCACGTACAGTAACACACAATATTAATCAATTAATCAAAGTATCCCTTCGCACTAGCCACGTACAGTAACAAACAATATTAATCAATTAATCAAAGTATCCCTTCGCGCTAGCCACGTACAGTAACACACAATATTAATCAATTAATCAAAGTATCCCTTCGCACTAGCCACGTACAGTAACACACAATATTAATCAATTAATCAAAGTATCCCTTTGCACTAGCCACGTACAGTAACACACAATATTAATCATAGAATCCCTTTGCACTAGCCACGTACAGTAACACACAATATTAATCAATTAATCAAAGTATCCCTTTGCACTAGCCACGTACAGTAACACACAATATTAATCAAAGTATCCCTTTGCATTAGCCATGTACAGTAGCACACAATATTAATCAAAGTATCCCTTCGCACTAGCCACGTACAGTAACACACAATATTAATCAATTAATCAAAGTATCCCTTTGCACTAGCCACGTACAGTAACACACAATATCAATTAATCAAAGTATCCTTTCGCACTAGCCACGTACAGTAACACACAATATTAATAAAAGTATCCCTTTGCACTAGCCACGTACAGTAACACACAATATTAATCAAAGTATCCCTTTGCATTAGCCATTTACAGTAGCACACAATATTAATCAAAGTTTGTAATCCAGATCTGGCAGTGCTGGGGGATTAGGAAACCCAAGAGCACCGACAGCATTTCCTGTTTGCACAATCCATTGCTTCACTGATTAAGGCCAATGACTGAAGAAGCTTCAGTTTCAGAATGTAGCCCCCAAGTTGCCTACAGTATCAGTGAAGAAAGCATTACTTCTACAACAAACATCATAGGTTTCTGTAAAATGAGCAGAAGGTGTACAAAAAAAGTACAAAGTACAAACCTTGTGGAAAACTGGCAACATCAGAGCTTGTTGGTCATGTAGCCTATACTCTCAAATACTGATATACTGTGCTGTAGCTGAAAGAAGATTTCAGGGTGGAGCAAGCTATGTATGTACAGATAAAATTGCCTTCGAAGGTTGTTAAAAACTGGTCTGACAGGTGTAGTTTCTGATGATGCTGAGCAGAGTTCAGGAAACTGTAGAAAAAAAAACATCAATAAATAACTTGAGCACACGCTACAGCTCGAGAGACATTGGTTCAATTAAAATAATACACAAAAAGAACCAGAAAATCATGGTATTTACCACATTTACCACAGACATTTTAAGACTCCTTCCCCTTCGACTTCTAAACAATGCCTTACTGCTGACTGCAGACTGTGGAAAACGTCACTTTATAATATAATATGAAGGTGCACATGACGGCAACTCGTACATTACTATTTACTGCTTATGTGACAGAACATTTTTTAACTATAACTGATGTGTACTGAAGGTTTACCTGCTACACGAAAAAGAAACGTGTGCGTTAAGTACTCGCATCTGTTTTAACAATACTTCGTAATAACAGCCATTGCTCTCACTGAACACCTGCAACTGAAAGTAATAGCGTTAAGCTAATACGTAGTGTAATTATAAAAATTGGTGGTATACGCATTCAACAACTAGTTTAAAAGATAGTTTAAGTAGTATAGCATTGTCTTAAAATAACAATTCTGAATAATCAGTGCAAATTTACCAAAGTAACGTACACAAGTAAGCACTGCATTTTTAAAAAATAAAAATAAACCTCAGTGTGTAACACACTTAAACCAGATCACGAACATCAAACCACCCAGCCAATAGATTTCTATCGTATGACTGATATGACATAACTTCATAATTACTTGTTTGACAAAGAATGCAAGATCGCTCTCAAACGCCTCCAACCTGTTTCCAGCAACTGTTTTACAACTTGTAATACAAGTCACCCTGTTCCGCGTATTAACGACAATGTATTGGTACACGAAAGTCATCCCAGTGTCAGCTTCAATGTTGTTGAAGCTGACACCCTGGGATCCTCAACTAAGAAGCTGCTTGATGAGATTCTGGGATTAAGACAGCTACTAACAACCAAACGAGCAAGATGGGCCGAATGACCTCCTCTCGTTTGTAAACTTTCTTATGTTCTTATATGAACAGAAAGCATTAACGTACCGTACTTTCTATTAACCCATGACTGTCAGATATGGTCTCGCTTTTTCTCTTTTTACCTTAGGCTCCGCCCCCTTGGTCTCCAGGAAGTTTAGCGTTCCACTAATTTTACACGTCAGTCGAGCATTATGGGATAGCTAAAGAAAAGTTAATTTGCAAAGCTGAGAGACGTGTCCATTGATAAGAACAATGTGAAAACAGTGGAAAGGGAAGATTCCATTATAAAAATCACTCTAAAGTAGTGAAATATAATCATACGGTAATAACATACAGCATTCAGTTATCATCTATACAGGCTTATGTAGTAATTGTGGTGAACAAGAAACAGTGGAACATATATTCATGAAATGCAATACATATAATCAACAAAGAAACAGATTAAACAGAAAGTTAAGGGATATAGAAATCAAAGTAACATCAGGAAATCATATTCTGAAGGTAGAAGGGAGGGAAAAACAAATGGAGAAAGAGTAATGTATATTACAATTTGTAAATTTATATATACACATTGCCTTGCAAAAGTATTCAGACCCCTGACCAATTCTCTCATATTACTGAATTACAAATGGTACATTGAAATTTCGTTCTGTTTGATATTTTATTTTACACTGAAACTCAAAATGAATTATTGTAAGGTGACATTGGTTTTATGTTGGGAAATATTTAAGAAAAATAAAAAACTGAAATATCTTGCTTGCATAAGTATTCAACCCCTGTGCTGTGGAAGCTCCCAGTTTACACCGATGAAAGAAATTGCCCTAACGAGGACACAATTACCTTACCATTGGCCTCCACCTGTGAACCATTAAAGTTGCTGTCACATTTGCTGGATAAAAACCCCACTGTTGAAGGATCATTGGTCAGGCTGTGAATCTGAAGGAAAATGAAGACCAAAGAGCATTCTATAGAAGTTAGAGATAAAGTAATACAAATGCATAGATTAGGGAAAGGGTACAAAATAATATCCAAGTGTTTGGATATCCCAGTGAGTACAGTTGGATCAATAATCAGGAAGTGGAAGCTGGCACTGCCAAGAAAAGGCCGTCCCTCAAAACTCAGCGCTCGAACAAGAAGGAGACTTGTGAGAGAAGCCACAGAGAGGCCAACAATCACTTTGAAGGAGCTACAGAGTTCAGTGGCTGGGAGTGGAGTAATGGTGCACCAGTCAACCATATCAAGAGCTCTGCATAACATTGGCCTGTATGGGAGGGTGGCAAGAAAGAAGCCGTTACTCAAAAAGTACCATCTGAAAGCACGTCTGGAGTTTGCCAGAAAGCATGAGAGTGACCCAGCTGCGATGTGGGAAAAGGTTTTGTGGTCAGATGAGACCAAGATAGAGCTTTGTGGCCAAAACTCAAAGCACTATGTGTGGTGCAAACCTAACACTGCCCATGCCTCAAGACACACCATCCCTACAGTGAAGTATGGTGGTGGCAGCATCATGCTGTGGGGATGCTTCTCATCAGCAGGGACTGGGCATCTTGTTAAAATTGAAGGAAGAATGGATGGAGCAAAATACAGGGAAATACTGCAAGAGAACCTGCTTCAGTCCGCTAAAAAACTGAAGCTTGGGAGGAAATTCACCTTTCAGCAGGACAATGATCCCAAGCACAAGGCCAAAGCAACATTGGAGTGGCTCAAGAACAAAAAGGTGAATGTCCTACAGTGGCCCAGTCAAAGTCCTGATCTCAATCCCATTGAGAATCTGTGGCACTATTTGAAAATTGCGGTCCACAAGCGTCGTCCAACCAACCTGAACAACCTGGAGCAAATCTGCCAAGAAGAATGGGCCAAAATCACTCCGACACTGTGTGCAAAGCTGGTACATACTTGCCCCAAAAGACTTAAAGCTGTTATTGCAGCGAAAGGTGGCTCTACCAAATATTAATGTGTGGGGGTTGAATACTTATGCAAGCAAGATATTTCAGTTTTTTATTTTTCTTAAAAATATTTCTCAACATAAAACCAATGTCACCTTACAATAACTGATTTTGAGTTTCAGTGTTTTAAAATAAAATATCAAACAGAACGAAATTTAAATGTACCATTTGTAATTCAGTAATATGAGAGAATTGGTCAGGGGTCTGAATACTTTTGCAAGGCACTGTATATATATATATATATATATATATATATATATATATATATATATATATATATATATATATATACAATTCGTAAAAATTCATATATATAATGGTAGAGGGCACTCATCATCTCCATTTAGATGGCAACAAACCCTAAAAAAGAAGACGTGCCCATTTTCAGTTAGAACATGAGAACATTTACGAACGAGAGTAGGCCATTCAGCCCATTTAAGTTAGTCCGGTTCCTAGTAGCTAATCTTTGTTGACTTGTGTAAAGAAGCTGTTGTGCAATGTCACACATGAAAGTCGCAAATAACCAAGGTTGGGAATTGACACACATTAGCTGGTTTAGAAACCCTGCGCAGCTATACGTGAAGAAATTCATTTAGAAGTGTGTTTTTAGTTATTTATTTATTATACAGGTACCAGCAATGCAATGTATAATGTTGTCAGCTGAGCCAAGCCTAAGTCGATAAACAGGCTTTAATTTCATTTGACACTTTTCATTTTTCATGAGCCATCAAAAGCTATTCAATCAACATGTATAGTTATTTAGCGTAGCCATAGCCAGTTTTAAATCCAGCTGAGAGGAGGTATAACTGCAGTCAACAAAATTTAAAACAAAATACAAATTTGGATGTACACAAAAGGTTGAAATTATTTAAAAAATCATTTATTTCAGGTCGTTTCAGATAAAAGCCCTTCCTCAGCTGCATAGAAAGAAAAGTAAATGGTGCAGACATCTATAACAAGTTTACTGCACTGTGCTTACTTTTCTTTCTACACAGATGAAGAAGGGCTTGTCTCCAAAACATCCTGAAATACATTATTTTTTTAAATTATTTAAACCTTTAGTGTACAGTGTATTTAAATGTATTTTATATTTATAAAAGTGGAGAGAGCATTATATTAGTTATTTCGTTCTTCCTTGGTTAAGTGGTTACGCAGGATGTTTACAGTAAGTTATAGCCAAATACAGCAGTCCTTCCATGTGAAGTGTACAAAAGTGATGACTCAACCCTCACCGATCACTAGAAGTACTTCCATTTGAAGTGCTTGTTATGAGGTTTGAATTGCTGTCTGAACCACCTCTGCAGCTCTCATGGTTCCTGCAATAGAGCCGTGCCTCACAAGGTAGTAAAGAGGAGAAATACTGCATTCCTCATTTTGGCATGGACACCAAAGCTATTTCTAATTGTTTTGAGATGTCAAACCACCACATAAGCACGCTTGACATGGAATGACTCAGCAGGCATTTAGCACTCAGCAAAATACCACCTCCGACAGGAAACAGGTTCTATTGTTTGTGTCAGTGCCATATTGTTTCACAAAATGGAAAGCGAACCTTGGTTTCATGTGATCAGTGGCTTTTCTGATCAATGCCACTCCAACATGCGGTAGGAGTACCGGTGTGTGTGTAGAATGCAGCTTTAGCTTTCTATTTTTGTCAGAGGCAGATGCAAGCCTTATAAAAGTTTACTGTGTAAGACAGTGAGATCATGGTAAAGCATCCTAAAGGCCATTGTGGTAAAGCATGGTAAACTGCAAAAATGACAGATGTATATTAAAAGTGTTTAAAGCCACCAAATGCATGAACCTGCACAACCTAACATATTCACGCACAACCCGAGAAAGAAATCATATTGTGGCTGGTAATGTGCATTCCTCTCTGTTTAGTTTGCTGTTGCAGAGCAGTTGAAGCTCAATGCACTTACTGCTGCACTAAAGATGTGGTAAAACAACCTACTTGTGATGCTTTGTATGATGCACTGCATCCTGTCAGTTGAAGAGGAGGTTAAAATCTCTGCCAGCACGAATGCAGACGAGCCCAGCTCTTTTGCATTGTGGTTAAGATGTTTGCTTGCTGTGTGCGGGGTCGCCAGTTCACACTCAGACCCTGCACTGTTATATTGGTGCAGTGACTAGGATCTCATAGACTGGCTGCAGCCGAACATTAATGTTAGCGAGGGGAAGAGTGTGGCGGGCAGTGTTGTGTGATAAGCTACCATTACTGATTGTGTCCCTTGTCAGTGAGATGAGATCAGGTTAAAAGCTCTATAACAGTTAAGATGCTCACTTGTGGTGTGAAGGTAGACGGTCTGGGCCCAGTATCTGCCCTATTACACACGCTCCTTCTGAAACCTTGAGAAAGAACAATGTCATAACCAAGAAAATGAAACTTTGAGCATGGATTTTTCATTGTTTGAGATTGGAACTGAAGATTAAAAGGCGACCTTAATTCCCAATGTCAAGCTAAAAGCCTTTTCCACCCCCAAACCCTAGAGGTGATGCCACACTTGGACTGGTTGGGTGACTTGCTAGTAGGGGTCAATGAGGTGTAGTGAAGTGAACTATCCCAATCAGATTGTTCTCCTTCACCCACTGAAGCACAAAGACCAATGAATGCTCTTATGTTCTTAAGAGAGAGCCCTGTGGGCTCCCATCCAAGACTGCCAACTCGACACAAAGATGATTCGGACAGACTCCAAGCAGTGGTGCATTTGCTAAGTGAGGCACTATGGACCACCTTGCTGCCAATCTCTCTTGATTATGCAAGCTAAGAATGTGGTGTGGAGACACAGATGAAAAAATAGACAATGATAAACTTGTAGAGATGACAACTGAGGTTATACAGAGTACAAAAGCTATTTTTGTTTTACTAAGTATAGTCTAAGTTTTGGGAGGTGAACAAAAAAAAAACTTTAGATACTTCAGACCCAAAATCTAAAGACCAATCCATCATCTTCTAACACCTTCACAGAGCTTACATTTCTCAGTATAGTTTTGCTGAACATTTATTCATATCTGCTCCACAGACACATGGGTTGGAGAATGGTACACTGCAGTACAGTATCTCTATATGAACAAATTAGCTGAAGCTAAGGGGATTACACAGGTGCTTGCATGCCAGTCTTCTCCCAGACACAGCTGTTGCACACACAGTGGAAAATGGGAGGATCCAGTTGATCTCACTCACATGGGATTAGCCAGCCTTTTCAGTTGCCCTAATAATGGGGCTCGCTCTCAGCAGGTTAACTCTGCTATGATGTTTTCTGTTGTCTTGGTTCAGAAAATAACGCAACCTGTTGACTGATCTACGAGTCAGTGATCTCAGTTGAATTGCTTAGTCCCTTAGCTACAGGAAGCTCATTATAATCCTCCATTAGTTTCGAAACATCAATAACATCTGCACGAAACAACCAAGTCAGACAGTTCGAAGTCTCTTAAATAATCAAGTTTCATAAAATTGTATTAAAACACACACACACACACACACACACACACACACACACGGTAATTCAAGACTGCAGAAAACAATGTGACACCAGTCTTGGTAGGCCTAACAGACTGCACACTACAAGATTGTTTTACTTCCTTACTTCTGCAATTCTAGAAACTAAACTGTGGCAGTAGCAAATTACTGTGACAAATAGTTTGCTAAATGTCATCTACATGCTCTTTTATAAGAAATATAACACATTTAAATTTTTAAGAAATCCCCTTTTTCCCCCTTTACATGATGTTTTTGCTGATATTTACTATTTTTGTATTTATTTATTGCATTTATAAAGCGATTTTTATACAAAAGTATCGCAAAGCACTGTACAGTACATAGCAGAAAAAAAGAAACCACAATACATTTGTATAGCATGTCACACATACAACTGCCACAATCAGCCCATTTAAATAACAGTATACACATAATAATACAAAAGTAGCAATTTTAAAGTTACATTAAAACACACTAAGATAAGAAAGCTTTTGTTGACCCCAGGAATAACCAGCAGCCCCACATTCTGTGATCTCAGAGTGCGGTTTGGAAGATGCGGGGTCAGTAACTCTTGCAAATAACTTGGTACTAATCCATTCAGGGCCTTGTAAGTTAACAGCAAAATCTTAAAATCAATTCTATACTGCACAGGGAGACAGTGTAAAGAGGCCAAAACAGGGGTAATATGTTAACTTTTCCTGGTTTTAGTCAGAATTGTAGCAGCAGTATTCTGAACAAGCTGCAAGCGGGATACCACAAGTTTTGGGACACCAGAAAAAAGTGAATTACAATAATCAGTTCTAGATGAAGCAAAGGCATGCATTAGTCTCTCGGCATCATATATGGAAATAATTGGTCTAAGTTTGGCTATATTTCTGAAATGGTAAAAAGATACTTTAGTAACTTCCCTAATATGAGTCTCAAATGATAGATCAGGATCAAAGATGACCCCCAAACTCTTAATATCTAATTTTGATGAGAGACTGCAAGGGTCGAGCTCATGTAATCCCACATTTCCTTTTAGTTGGTTCTGTGATCCCACTAGCACAACCTCTGTTTTATCTGAATTCATCATTAGAAAATTCTGTGACATCCAATGCTTGATGTCTGTAAGGCAAGTAGCTAATATCACCCAGGCAGAAGAAATTCTTGGCTTTAGGGACAAATATAGCTGGGTATCATCAGCATAGCAATGGAAGTTCACTCCGTGTCTGCGGATAATGTCACCTAACGGTAGCATATATAATGAAAACAACAAGGGACCTAGAATGGAGCCTTGTGGAACACCACAGACTACTTCTGATAATGCCAATTTTACCTCCTGCTCTAGAAAGAGTGCAAAGAAGAGCGACCAGAATTATTCCTGGTTTAAAAGGCATGTCATATGCAGGCAGCCTAAAATAATTGAATCTATTCACTTTTGAACAAAGAAGACTACGCGGCGATCTGATTCGAGTATTCAAAATTCTAAAAGATATTGACAATGTTGACCCAGGGGACTTTTTCGACCTGAGAAAAGAAACAAGGACCAGGGGTCACAAATGGAGATTAGATAAAGGGGCATTCAGAACAGAAAATAGGAGGCACTTTTTTACACAGAGAATTGTGGGAGTCTGGAACCAACTCCCCAGTAATGTTGTTGAAGCTGAAACCCTGGGATTCTTCAAGAAGCTGCTTGATGAGATTCTGGGAACAATAAGCTACTAACAACCAAACAAGCAAGATGGACTGAACGGCCTCCTCTCGTTTGTAACCTTTGTTATGTTCTTATGAACTGAAACCTATCAGAAAGATAACATTTGAACCAGTATAGGACAAGGTCAGACAGTCCTACTGTGCTTTGAAGACAATTCAGTAGGATGGAATGG
This sequence comes from Acipenser ruthenus, assembly GCF_902713425.1. NCBI lineage: Eukaryota > Metazoa > Chordata > Actinopteri > Acipenseriformes > Acipenseridae > Acipenser > Acipenser ruthenus. Next base: position 5,045,516 of record NC_081192.1, on the reverse strand, counting down.
CCATCACTATCAAAGGCAGCACTTAGATCAAAAAGAATTAATACTCAGGATGTGCCCTATAGCCTGGAGGTCACCGGTTCAAGTCCAGGCTATTCTATTGTCGACAGTAGACGGGAGCTCCCAGGGGGTGCCGCACAATTGGCCAAGTGCCGCCCCCTGGGAGCTTAGGTCGGCCGGGGTGTCCTCGGCTCACCACTCACCAGCAACTCCTGTAGTCTGGCCGGTCGCCTGCGGGTTTGCCTGTAAGCTGCCCAGAGCTGCGTTGTCCTCCGACAGTGTAGCTCTGAGGTGGCTGCACGGTGAGTCTGCAGTGTGAAAAAAGTGGTCTGCTGACGGCACATGCTTCAGAGGACAGCGTGTTCTCGTCTTCGCCGCTCCCAAGTCAGTGTGGGGGTGGTAGCGGTGAGCTGAGCCTAAAAAAAATAATTGGATATGCCAAATTGGGAGAAAATAATAAAATAATTGACGATTACTAAATTAAAAAAAAAAAAAAAAAAAAAAGAAGAATTAATACTGATAGAAATCCTGAGTCAGAGCTTATCAGTAGATCGTTCACAACTCTGACGAGGGCCGTCTCGGCGCTATGTGCAGCAAGAAAACCAGACTGAGACTAGACCGTTAAGCGTTAGACATTTTTGTAATTGAATTGCAACAACTTTCGCTAGAACCTTATCTAAGAATGGTAGGTTAGAGATTGGCCTATAGTTATTGAGGACTTTAGGGTCCAAATTGTGTTTCTTAAGCATAGGCTTTACCACAGCTACCTTAAGTGCTGAGGGAACTATACTGGAGGAAAGTGAACCATTTATAATTTTTAAAATGTGGGTATTAATAACACTGAGAACATATTTTAATAGTTTTGTAGGAATAGGATCAAGAGAGCATGTAGTAGCTCTCATATGTCAAACTAACTCTGTCAGTTCCTGTAAGGTAATCAAAGAAAAAGCCCCCATAATAGCCTTAATAGGTGTAGTTGGTAAAATTGTGCTGGAGTCCTCCTTAATAGAAGGTGTCTGTGGAATCTCATTTCTGATGTCTAGTATTTTATTTTAAAAGAAATGTAAGAAGTCATTACAGCTGTGAGAGGAGCCAATGTCAAGGGTAGGACTATTAGGGGAAGGATTAATTAATTTATCTAGGGTAGCAAAAAGAAATCTAGGATTATTTTTATTTATTTCAATTAAATTAGAATAATATGATGATCTAGTCAACACCAGAGCCTTCCTATATTTAACAAGGTGGTCCTTCCATGCGATGTAATAAACATGCAATTTAGATTCCCGCCATCTCCGTTCTATTTTACGACCCTCATATTTTATTTTATCGAGTTGTATCTACAGTATCTAAGATACCAGTCAAGGTGGTGCTGTAGGTATTAACCAGCTCATCTACTGATAAGGACTCAGAGAGTGGTAATGAGCTCAAGACATCAGAAAGCTTAATAGCAGTTGAATAATTAATTACCGGGGATTTAAATGTATGGTCCAAACTGTCTTCATTCCATACAACCTGCCTCAGAAAAAATTTCTGTATCTTTTGGCCCAGAACAATAAACCAAGACCTACTCACACAGTGCAGCCAAGAAGATATGAGCACCATCATTACCAGAAGGGGTTGGAGATGGATTGGCCATGTGCTTCGGATGGAAACTGATTCCATCATCAGAACAGCAGTAAGATGGCAAGCTAAAACGAGGTCCCCCGAAAACAACATGGCGAAGAGCTGAGGAAGCTGAGCTGAAAAACCTGGAGTTCAGCTGGGGAACCATTGAAAGACTTGCCAGAAACAGACAGGAGTGGAGGAGCTTTGTCGCTGCTCTAAACACCAGAGGCGTAATGGGCAGTAAGTAAGTAAGTAAATGTACAGTCCACAGTCTTTGTAGATGCTGGCAGATTCACCTCAAAAAGAATGGCAAGATGATCAGAAATGCAGGATATAATCTAAGGAGTCCAGTAGCCTCAACAATTCCAAGGAGTTAGAATCAGAATCAATGTCAACATAAAGGTTAAAATCACCCAATAAAAGAATCCTATCATATCTGATATATTGTGGATACATAATTACAATATGAACATGGACTGTTTAATGTCGAGGTCAAAACTTCAAAAGATGAATAACCTTCAACAATTTCCTGTTTGATTCTAAGTTCACTACAGAAAGTCCACCTCCTAGAGCAAGCTTTCTGGAAAAAAGACTAGTTAGGTGGAGAAGCCGCAATCAGGGAAACATTGTCCTTCAGTCCAAGCCATGTTTCAGTTAAAGAGAGAATTTTTGTAATCCTGAATAAAATCACTAATTAACAGAGCCTTATTAGACAGAGACCTGACATTAAATAAACCTAGACGTAAATTGGTCCAATCAAGAGACCAATTTGATTGGACCAATCAAATTGGTCCAATCAATCACAGTTACCCAGTCCCCACTCACCTCCTGCCTTTCATCCATATTTACCTTCTCAGGACCTCTACACATACAGTTCCACTTTCATGCTGTGGCACTGAAACGTCACATGGACCAGGCGCATTTATAAAGTTAAAATCAGAGTTCTTTTCAGTCTCACCTTCAGTATCCAAAACTAACCAAGTGTTATTAATTTTGTTAAAACTATTTTCAATGAACTGCTTATTTTTGTTTATGCTTGTAAGTATTCCAATTTGTTTTTCAAGTTCGGGAACTTTCTGCATTAAAGAATACGTGACAGAACACTTCTTGCAAATAAAGTCTTCCTTAAATTCAGATGTGTTGACCACCATATACATTTCACAAGAAATACAGATCAAAGCACGCATTCCATAGTGTGTGGAAGACAAGAAATAAATAGGATTTATAATAATTTAACAAGGAAGAGAGCAGATGAAAAATGGTGAGAACTGAATACAAACAAAATGTCAAATTATAGCATAGGTTACGAGTGATATAACAGGAAACATCTGCATAAGCTTTCATTCTGCAATTATCCACTCATAAGATAATATTAAAACATGTCTTTTTTAAAACCATATGGAGTGCACTGCACCGTTTATGATGAGCTACATCAAGTTAACATGCTATTTTGAATGATGAAGAGGGTGTGTAACAGGTATAGAATTACTTACTAGCAAGTCTGGGTTTAGTCTAGGGGCAGTGGCTGCAACTTAAAACATGACATTAGAAAACAAAACACAGAAGTACTGACAACAATGTAAAGATCATTTTACAAATCACAGCTGCCGCGTCCAGCTGGTTCGATAGAATGTAATGCAATTGAGGAGCTGGGGTGTTACATGGCCTCTGAGTATCCAGTTAGAGACCAGTGAATGTGCGCTCTGTATACTTTCTGACCCCCAGTTCTCCAGCAGTAGCTTGCCATTTCAGCAATGCTCTGCCATGCATTCTTTTATTATTATTAACGCGCTGTTTTGGATTTACCTTCATGGAGTATAGAAGTAAACTTTTTCCATCTTTCTTTTTTTTCAAAAAACAGAATATTTAAAAGTAAGAATGAACCAAAATAATAAAATATTTTTCAATAATGCTGTTTTTTTGAGAATTTGGCAATATAGGGCGGCTGTGTTTTACTTTCTCTTCTGCTGATCATTACTATGTGTTGACACACGTCTTCATTTTTCTTACCATGCTGTGAATCCTAAGCATGTTTAGTGACGATTAAGGACTGCGTGTTGTTGTTGAGGGAAGGGGACAAATAAACTATAACTGGGTTCTGTCGTATCCAAGTGTCATTATTGTCTGCCCTATCGTGTTAATAAAGGAGGTTCCCTCTGGTGCTTGCACACTATATTGAAAATAATCCTAAACCATCAGAAGTTTCTTTTTTAGGGCAGCAGTGTGGAGTAGTGGTTAGGGCTCTGGACTCTTGACCGGAGGGTTGTGGGTTCAATCCCCAGTGGGGGACACTGCTGTTGTACCCTTGAGCAAGGTACTTTACCTAGATTGCTCCAGTAAAAACCCAACTTTATAAATGGGTAATTGTATGTAAAATAATGTGAAATAATGTATAATGCCATATCTTGTAACAATTGTAAGTCGCCCTGGATAAGGGCGTCTGCTAAGAAATAAATGTGTTTAAATGTTTTAAGCATAGGTCTGGAGCCTTTTACAGTACATATTTTAAATATTGACCACACTTGGTATGTTGGTTTTCACACTAGACACATTATGGGAAACAGCATAGTTACAAAGGAGTCAAACCATGGAAGTGTTCAGTCTTCAAAGCAATCACTTCTCAATACCTCAATTAACACATTCACTGACCTATAATAACTTTATCCCATTATAAATGTTGGCTTTGGGTACACATTTGAAACTTAAGTGTGATAATCATTAGATTGTGTCATCCATGTTATTAAAATTATGTCGTTGCTCAAACCAGTTTAGGAGAAATAAACAGTACTTTAGTAACCTGTGTATGAAGTGGAACGACACAGCAGGACACAGCTGTGCTCTTAATGTCCCCTGCTTTAGAAAAGCTATCTGAGTAACGCGTTTGTGGTGCAATTGAAGCCATCAGTGCAAATACTTGCTTATGTAAGTCTCACTTTTGTGAACTTCGTCCATGCATAGCTGTGATCTTGGTCAGACTAGGTACTGCCTACCATTCAATCCAGTTAGTTACAAGACTGAAGGTGACATGTAATTTCATTAATGACTTCAATTATACGTAACCAATCACAAATAAAACATGAAAGAGGTTAAAAAAGTGTACCTTTTTGTGTCACTGAGTAGTTTAATTGTGATTTGCAACCTTAAAAATAATGTTTCTGTGGACATTATGAAAAGGGTTACATGCCTTAATCTGAAAGTAGAAAATGCTAAAATATTGTTTAGCAAAACTCTCTTTTTTATTGTCAAATATGCACAAATAGGGTGTACTCAATAAATCATGTGTAAAATGACAATGCCTTCCAAACACTGGTAAACCTGTGGTGGGATTTCATCAAGTGAATTTCCACTACACCAGTGCACTCTGTATATTTCATTAGTATACACACTATGTAGACACAATTGTTTTACAAATGGTTTACTATGCCATTGCTCTTTTTTCCCAATAAATGCTTTTCAACTGGTCCTGCATGTTCTAGAGAATGTAATGCGGGCTTTTTCCAATTCCAGCTCATTATTGTTTCTGTTGCAGTGTTGCAATGCCGGACAATGCTTTCATTTTTTATACTATAAGTCACTATGTTTTGTGGCGATGCAGTGTTTCAGAATGAGTTACTAGGATGCTGCATGAATTGCTGAGCGTCTGACTCTGTACCGAGAGCCATGAAGTAGCTTTCCGTATTTGCTTAAGGCTGGTAGTTACTAAATATAAACATACTGGCCAATCTTTTTCATTAATCAGCCTGGCTGTGGGGCAATAAATACATTGATTTATTATCAGGGTTTGAATTAACAGTTGCAAACTGGACTTCAACCAGGCAATAAGCAAACAAAAGTGGCTTTGAACAGGAACTTGCATGTTTCTGTGTTTGCTGAGGCGTGCCACACACCACGATAAAATACGGTAAAGTTTGCCTTGTAGTTAATATGACAAAGCTACAGGTCCCCTAAATACAGAAACACATATTATAGCATCTGACAGGAGTACAGAATAAGGATAAGTGAGGCAGTGTTCTGTTCATAAGCTGCAGACATCTCTCTATTTCTCCCCTGATAATAAGAAATATTTGGCCCAGAATTCTGCTTCTCGGGACCTCATAAAGCCCATCATGTTTGCCCCAAAAAAGCTGGTTCAGTGTTGGGAACACTGGGAGACAGTTATGTGATGCTCATGTGAACTGGATGAATCAGTGCCCAATATGGTTTCCAGGGACACTAAAATGTAATTCAAATATAATTGAAAACATTGGGATGGTAATTAGTAATGACAGATATAAGCGTGTGCTCCAGAAAACACATCCTCTGCATTCTCTCATTTTTGCATGCATCTGGAGAAGTGCTTCTCCTATTGCTATGCATTTTCCACTGTTTTTCTGGCTAAACAGACTGGATTGCTACAGCACACACCCAGACTGGTTTTACCTGCTGGTATTTTCTTTCTTTGCTAAATCCTTTTAGAACAGGATGTTGCTGTTCCTATGTGTACTTAGCACTCAGTTTGCACACTTCAGATTTTTTTACTGCTAGATTTTATCCATTGTGCACTATGCTTTTCCTATTGGACCATGGATAACCCATTAGATATCTAGCACCAGTGTTAACCTATCACACACTGTAATCCCATTTCAGTTTTGCCTTTCAGCTATGCTTTTCAGACAGGTAAATCCTCACTATCTTGAGTGTACTTACAAACAGAATCCTAAAAGACTGGATTAAGGGTTCATTTGCAGTGGTTGTGAGATGCAATATTCTATCATTTGAGTTGCTTAAATGAGGAATACTGTATTATGTGTGTATATGGTACCATTCTGTTAATGTAATGTCTGGTTTGTTTTCTTCTTGTATTATTCTGGGTATATTTATGTCAGATTTTAAAAGGTAGTCTCTCTACTGCTATCAGTTGTTGATATATTTCCTACAGAAGCACACTGCTTTGAAAGAAGGACACAGAGTGTACTAATAACTAGGCTTCCAAGTGCAAAAACTCCAACACCAGGTTCAGATTGTTATACTAGTGAGAGTTGATGTGTCCTCCAGTTACACCTACAGTACTTGTGACTCAGGAAAGTCTTTGGACTTTAATCTTTAATTTCATTAAAAAAAAGTGTAATTTAAAAAAAATCAGTAATGTCCTGCTTCAACTCTGACCAGTATGTAGCATTTCCTTTTTATTCAAAGGCTCTCAATATTTTAAACCTGATCCTATTCATTAAATTGTATTGGTCTGAATCACTGTTATTCGTGCTTGAAATCACTTTTTTTCTGATGGTGGTTGATACAAAGTAAGGGCAGGGTTTTATAATTGTAACAATATACTGAAATGCATGTTTTTTTTTTTTATTTTATTATTTACTGAGTTAGACTTAATGCTCCATCTGCTGGCCAGAAAGGCAATGACATGTGCTGGCTAAATTCCATATTCCATTTTCAATGTACAGTGATTTCACAGTATTATCACTTTAATATTGCAAAGCTGTGCTTTATGAGGGCACAGCTTGCAATACTAGTGATAATACTGTGAAATCACTCCACACTGCTGCCCTAATAAAGCTGTGCTTTATTGGGGCAGCAATGTGAAGTAGTGGTTAGGGCTCTGGACTCTTGAACAGAGGGTTGTGGGTTCAATCCCAGGTGGGGGACACTGCTGCTGTACCCTTGAGCAAGGTACTTTACCTAGATTGCTCCCGTAAAAATCCAACTGTATAAATGGGTAATTGTATGTAAAAACAATGTGATATCTTGCAACAATTGCAAGTTGCCCTGGATAAGGGTGTCTGCTAAGAAATAAATAATAATATGAGGGACTGCTCCTCATTTTGACCTATTATTCTCCCTTAGCTATAATGATTTAACAATGATAGGCACAGTGGAATGTCCAATTACAGTAGGTATCCCGATTAAAATAGCTCACATCACTCGATTTTCAAGGTGTGCTATCTGAAGCATAATCAACAAGTACATAGAAACATCATCTGTAATTGACAAACCCAGGACTTCACAGACCCTGGTTAGCACTCATCTTGGACTGTTTGCCTATGTTTCCTTGGGTAAGGTGTTCCGAGGATTAGTGCTAATCGGGGGCTGCTGCCACAGCCTGACACTGCATGAGGACATAGCATCCTGAGGGACTGCTGCTGTCTGTGTCTGTCTATAGAAAAAGCTCATCTTTGGTTGCAAAGGGAACTGTGGATTCAACTAAACCAATGTAATGAAGGATCACCATGGGTAAAAAATAAAAGCTAATTGTGGTATAAGAGGAATAAACAGCAAAAACTCACAACTACAGAAAAACACTCATGTCTTCAATTATTGTAAAATTTGAGAATGCAGCAAGCAGGATAGCAGACGGATCAGAACGCTCTTGTAAGTAAATAAGTATGGGTTGTTTTCATTGTAAAGTGAGTTATTGCTAGTTTGATGCTGTAACGTGAACGATATTAGCCACCTGTGTTGATTGAACACTTTGACTAGTAACAGCAGTGCGTGGCTGACTTGTTTAGAATGATTTGCAAGCCATTGTGTGAGGATGTGACAGAAAGACAATGATTCTTGGTGGTAAATCTCCCTCCCGACCTGTGAGGGTGCTAAGTAACGGGAACAGAGTACCCTGGACTGTTTGGCCTGACACTTAATTCCCAGGGTTAAAAGGAAGTCGGTCATTTAGAAAGGGGGCAGAGCTTCGGTGCACTGCACTTATATCACGAATAAAATGTATTTGCACCACGAGTGCTAATTCACTAAATGACTTGTGTATGTGTTTTGTGTTTCGTGTGGGTGTATAAAGAATGGGACTATTATTTCGGGACAAATCCAAAAGAAGCAGAAAATCACCTAACAGATATGAGTTAAAGTGTCAGGCGTGAATGACAAACTGAATTTGTTTTTTTGTTTTGTTTTATTTGATAAAATGCTTCAATGTGATACCATTTGTAATGTGTTCAAATTACAGTTCAGCTAAAGCATTTTAAAAACTGAAAAGAGGATGTTATTACTGCAGACATATAGCATGTTCAATGTAATGGTTTACCCTTTATTTCTGTGTTACAAGTGTTGTATCTGAAAAAAAAAAATAGGGACGTGGGAAACAGAAAAAAAGTGTGCAAATGTATTGATGTGTGTAACTGCAGTTGTATTCTTTAAATGCATGTTTACAATCTTGCCATTTTTTATGCATGGTTCTATATGCTGTGTTCTAATGGTGTGATCTGATTAAAAGATGATTAGAAATCTGTTATTTGTACTACTAAAGCTAGTATTGCTATCTTGAGATTGCATAAACAGCAGCAGTGTGGCCTAGTGGTTAGGGCTCTGGGCTCTTGACCGGAGGGTTGTGGGTTCAATCCCTGGTAGGGGACACTGCTGCTGTACCCTTGAGCAAGGTACTTTACCTAAATTGCTCCAGTAAAAAAACCCAACTGTATAAATGGGTAACTGTATGTAAAAATAATGTGATATCTTGTAACAATTGTAAGTCGCCCTGGATAAGGGCGTCTGCTAAGAAATAAATAATAATAATAATAATAATAATAATAATAATAATAAACAATGCTGGAACTAATGGAAATGATTAGGTACAATTAAGTTATAAAGTATACTGACTAACTGCTTAATGTGTTTGTATTATAATATAACCTGGTTTCCAAATGCCTAAAAGCTTCCAATAGGCACAACCTTCTGCGTCACTATGGACCATCCTACGACGGGACAGCAGAAGGATCTGCTGTTGAACATTGGATATTTTTCTTTTGGTTTTCGTAACATGGACTGTGCAACTGATAGAAGTTTCCTTTCAAGGATATAGTTTTTGCCACAAACATTAGTTTTTTAACTTGAATAAACACTTCAAATAAAATAAAAAAAGTGAATAAAATACTCACGGTTTTATTTCTCTGTTTGCATTCCACTTAACAAAAATTAGGATTGCATCATGAAAGAAAATTAAAATGTTGAATACTATACAAGTAATTTATTTTGCAAGTATGACCCAGTGGCGTAGCTAGTGGGTGGTTTTAGGGGTTTGAACCCCACCCGCCAAAATGAATTATTCAACTACGTGGGACAATAAAAAATATCAGCCATGTGGAAAAATCTCGATTCCACCCCCCTCCCCTCCCGCCCCCCTTCGAAATGTAATCCTGGCGATTCACCACCAGCATATATGTATGGCGATGGCATGGTCCTGTACACTGTGTTCGTCATGTCTGTTTGTTTGTCATGTCTTGTTCAGTGTTATATGTATTGTAAGGGAACAGGGCACACTGTTAGTGTGTGTGTGTGTGCATTAAAAATGTGTCATGTTTTATTTTGCTACACACTATAAAGATTACACTGCAGTTGGAAACTGATTCTTAAAAGGTAAAGCAAGTAAAAATAATCAATTAATGTCAGAGGCATGTTGCTATTTCTTCTTCTGAAAAATGGCTCATCCGTTTATGTGATTAATTTAAGTTCTACATTTTAGTTTGTCAGTCTCATTTTCAGTCTAATTTCCTAAACAAAGGAATGGGAATATTAAAGATCAAATAATAATAATACAAAAAATATATCAAATCATTTAAAAACAACATAGCAAAAGTTGAATAGGTGTCTGCTAAGTTGTTGTGAAGTGTCTCTAATGTATGAAGATGTCATCTAGTGCAGTTCGGTGAGAGAACTGCAAACAGAAGATATTCCTGAGTATGGAGACTGTATTCAGGAAACACTATTAAACAGAATTTTACTTTATAACTGTGTGGTATGTTCTGTTCTACAAGGATGACATCTGTACACAGGATGTAAGATGTACTGGTAAGTTTGTCAAATCCATAACAGTGGTTGATTTCTTACATGTGATTTATAATAGTTCTTGTCAGATTTTGGCAACAATCTTAAAAATCTAAAAGGTGGCTGAAAAAAGTGCACTAAAGCAGTGGTTTTCAACCCCGGTCATGAGGACCCCTGTGTCGACTGGTTTTCATTCCAGCTGCGCTCTCAATTACTTAACTAGACCCTTGAGGCGGTGATGTTCCTAATGCAGTTGTGGGTATGGACAGGGTGGCAGCCCAATGCACAGGCACAGGTACCAACTTGAAACCTTGCACTCGTCAGCCCAGTGTTTTAACAACTGCACAGGAGAGCCAGTCGTTTATAGATCAGAAGTATTGCCTGACCTGCACTGCCACACTGCAGAGGTCATTCTCATACATCTCTCACTGAGTCTTTTCCCCTGGTCTCCCTTGGGAGTGTCAGAAGCAGGCGTGAGGATAAACAGTTGGTGCTTGCCAGCCCGGTATCTGAACAGCTCTACAAAAGACTTGTTTGAACAAGCAGTTGCCAACAGGAAGTTCTTGTGAATAACAGGATATACAGTATTAATGGACCTGCCCTGTATAAATAGGGTGACCAGATTCTCAAGTCATTAAACTGGGACAGTATGGAAACATTGTGAACTAACTACAGGGAAGCTCTAAGGTTTTCATTTTCACTTTGATCCAATATCATGTTGAAAGTGAATGCAGAGGCTCATGGTGATTTTCAGAGTGGAATTTTTTTACTTTTAAAAACTTTTTTTGTGAATAAATTATCTTATTGTCTTAATATCAAATAATATAAAATTCCGAGATTCTCAATTCACAAAAAAAAAATGTATTGCTGATTACTGCTGCAAATCTAGTCCCTTTTCTGCCTAAGAAACGGAATCTTCTCTTTGGTTTCCACTTTCAAGAAGTCTTTCTTTCTCTATCTCTATGCTATCCACCAGTGCCCAAACTCCAAACCAGGCCCTTCTTGTATGATCACATTACATACCTCAGTATTTCTGTTTATAAATGGTTACTTCACAGAATCTATTTTTTTTTTTCAAAATATTGAATTTCTTACCATTTAATATCACATGGTATTTGTTCTGTATTTTTTTCTTATTGCAGTTTCTGCTTGGATCATTGGTGTGCTGTGATTAATAGATACTAGGAAAAAAAAATTTTTCAACCACTTTCTACTATTAAACAAGACTCATCATTTTATATTATGTGGTGGAAAGCTTGAACGTGATGGAATGCGTTAAATATCCTATCTTTTGACTGAGTGCAATAAATGAAGCCTACTGCATCTGCCATAAGCTTCCCCACCTTTTCACAGATTTTCTGAGTTTTTAGAAGCTGCCCTGATTGAGAGCAACGGTAGTTCCCCGCGTCAAGTTATCAGCGAAGCGTGAGAACTGCCAGACTCTATATAACGAGGAAAGTTTGCGTGTTTTCCGGGTATTGGCGCAGCAAAAGTAAATCAGCCAAAAGCACAATTTCACTTTTAATTTGTAGTTCCCAAAACTCTTAGGTGAAATGAAGGAAAAAAAGTAAATACCTGTCATACAGTAAGAGAAATCAGGTAAAAATGTCGTCCTCCCTTTTCTCCTGTTTTTTTATTTTTTATTTTTTTTGCATATTTTTGCTGACCCGAGGCACTTTTATGCACGCATATGTATATAATATTAAACGATTTATTGATATTTTAAAATTGACTGGTCGCACGCATTGCACGCAAATAAATAAATAAATAAATAAATAATGTTTTATCCAGGCATACACACACACATCTCTCTCTCTCTCTCTCTCTCTCTCTCTCTCTCTATTATACAGAACGTCTGAGTTTAATGACAATTAACTTGTTTTGTGAATCAACATGGAACGCACTTAAGACATCTATATGATTTATATTATATGATTTATTTATGTTTTAAAATGTAAAAAATATATTTTATATATATAAATATATAAATATAAATATAAATATAAATATATAAATAGGTCTGGCATGCGTGGGATTTGATGAAACTATAACCTTCAGTTTATAATTGGTAGGCTATACTGAAAAACTGCATAAACAAGGCAGGAAATGTCATCATACATAACACGTTTGTAAAAGGTTCCGTTCTCTTTTAAGTGATACCTGCCAGCTTAAAACATGTTAAAAAGGAAATAACTATTGGGAGAAACTTAAAGGGATCGACTCCACCCCTAGCCCCCCACCCCATTAATCTGAGCCGTGACCTTTTCTCTTTTACTGAAGGAAAAATGTTTTATCAATGTGTTGTTTTTCTTAAATAAACTAGTAAAATACTAGAAAATACCTTATAAAGCTATCACACTTAGGCAACAGGTAGCATTAATCTTAAATATGAGTACTCCATTGTCTCTGTTTTTCTTAAACTTTGCAGGATCAAGGAGTGTTTTGTCTTCCTTAGTTAAAAGTCCCTTAACATCTTGTAGCCCATCACATGGATGGCAGGTTGGTTCTAAACTGCATTTCTCGTTATATGCTTTTGCACTAATTATTATTATTATTATTATTATTATTATGTAGGTACAGTACTAGGGAAAAAGCCACGTAATTGCCTTGGTTTTAGCTTGTAATTTTGTTTGAAACGCAAGACTCTGCGCAGTCACGTGACGCGTCTCCGGCCATACCTGCAGCGTACCCGGATGCAGTCAGGAATTACCATCAAACTTGTAGTTTGTTTGTTAGGAAAGTACACGTGAACGCAAAACATCTCTGTTGTATAAAATCCATGATGAACACCAAACAGAAAACAACCGTCGCCGTTTGGAAATGTGTTTTCAACATGTGTTGCCATGCAGCTCTTACAGACGAAAAAAAAACTATGTAAAAAATTAAATTAAATTAAAAAAAGTAATCTTTATTTTGACTGTTCTGTCAGTCAGTTGATTACGTGGAGTGTCAGTTTACACCGCTAAAACATTATTGTTCCTCGTATTCTCGAGCGACCTTATCTTTGGTTCTTGAACAAACAAGGGAGGGAGAATATTAAGGGCAGTGCTCAAAGTGGATTTGTCTTAGTACTGATACTAACCCGAGCACTTTATTCGAATTGACCTGGATTTTTATTTATTTTTTATTCTAATCTATGTAATCGGATAAATCCAATTTCGTCTACAACAAGACGCCTGTAAAGCATTGACGATGTTATTTATTTATTTAAAATCTTGCTTCAAACATTTAAACTTGCTATAAGTTTTGTATGACGTTACAAATATTTGTGATTTGTTTTTTGAAGGGAAGACTAACTGCAACGTCACAGAAGTATATATAAAGGTGGTTTGCCTTTTCAGCAAGTTTGAGCACAATTAACGTTGTTGTGAAAAAAACAAAAACGTTTGTATGGTTTGGGAATGAGACGTACTGGAATTACACGGACAATGCTAATGTGGGGAAGGAGGAACCGAAAAAAACTATTCCTTCTCGCAGCGTTTGCGATTGGGTGTATAATCTTTCAGAGGAATACTGTCAAGGACTTGGGGGATGCTCCTGCAAAGAGGGATGTAGATGGAAATGGACATTTGGTTCAAGGAGACGAACTCGAGAGATTAAAAAAACCGGTGTACGAAAAACCTCCACTGGACCTTAATAACCTGGGTGAGATGGGGACACCTGTAATACTGAATTTAGAAGGAGAGGAAAAAAAGAAAGAAGAGGCGAGCATTCAAAAGCATCAGATTAATATTTATGTAAGCGAAAAGATATCTCTGCACCGCAGGTTGCCAGAGAGATGGAATCCTCTGTAAGTTTTTCTTTCTTTCTTTTTTTATAAGTTTTATCTTGTCTGTAATTTCTAACTTATGTCAGGATAGTTTAGAAAACAGTTAACGTACAAAATTTTTTTTTTAATAATCACATCACCAGCAAGAAATACTGTACATGATGGCTACATCGGAGGTGGTCTTTTACAGACAGTAGACATTGCGTTTAGAAACTCCAGATATTAAGTAGGCTATTTCTACCATGTATTACTATTAATATTAGTAAGAACATGTTCAAATATGGGGTGATGCCAAGTCACTTTACAGGGGTTCCAACATAAAGGTGTTCTTGAATGACATGCTTTTTATAAAAAAGGAAACACATTTAAAATTGCCCGCACAAAACCCGCACTAGAGCGCCTAAAGCGCGTTGAACAGGATCACAGCAAGGGTCCGCAGGTACAAAATAGCTACTGCCTCTGTGCCGCAAACTATTAGGTTAAGATGCGCTTAGACATACCTGACAAGACTCCCGTTTTGACCAGGACATTTTCAGAGTCCCTTGCATACAGAATCTCCTTGGTTTACCTTTTTTATTTTAAAATAAAAAGCATTTTCATACGTTTGCCGTGTATAGACTATACTTCTTAAATGAAGATGGAGAAAAGTTCATTACTGAGTTGGGAGCGTTTTGTTGAAACCAATATAACTTATTTAGACGAGTTTATTATTATTATTATTTTATTTTATTTTTTATAAACACTACAACAGTACCGGTAAGAAATTTAAGTTAATTTCACTGGGGAAACGTTAATTGAGATTAATGGAAATTATAAAGTAATTATTTATCATATATATATATATATATATATATATATATAATATATATATATATATATATATATATATATATATATATATATATATATATATAATTATTTAGAATGGTTAGCTATCTTGGTGTTAGCATAGAATCTATGCTAACACCAATCTCTCTCTCTCTCTATATATGTGTGTGTGTGTGTGTATGCATGGGATATCTATGGGGGGGTATAAACAGACCTAATGCTATGAAAAAAATGACTGAAAGAAAGTTTTCAATAACAATTAATTTTATTAAGAGCATTTAGGAAAAAACTATTCTAAAACAAAATTAGAAAACAAATATTACACTATTGCATTTAAAAGTAAACAAAAACTAAATGAAATAAATAACAAACATTACTTTAAAATATATCAAATACATATCTTTTTTTTTTTTTTAATTTAGTCGTCGCCAATGGTTTTTACCCCGGTTCTTTCCCCAATTTGGAATGCCCACTTACTCGGAAAACGGCAACAGACACACGTGTCCTCTGAAAGGTGTCCTGCCAAGCTGTCTTTTTTCGCGCTGCAGGTCTGCAGTGAAGCCACCAGACCCATAGTGCCAGAGGACAACACAGATCTGAGCGGCTTCTGCAGCAGACCCGCAGGCGCCCTATCAGCCACAGGTGTTGCTGGTGCACGGCGAACCGAGGATGACCCTTCCAACCTGAGCCCTCTCCACCCGGGCGGAGCTCGGACAATTGTGCGCCGCCTCCTGGGAACTCCCAGCCACGGTCGGCGATGACATAACCTGGACTCAAACCAGCGATCTCCAGGCTATAGGGCGCATCCTGTACTCCATGAGGAGCGTCTTTACTGGATGCGCCACTCGGGTGCCCCTTCACATACATATCTTAACATTTAAAAAATGACATGAAATAACAGAAACATTTAAAAGTAATATATAAAATACGTACATATCTTAATCAACATTTCAAAAACTACATGAAATAACAAACATTACTTTAAAAGTAATATATCAAATACGTACATATCTTAAACAGCATTTCAAAAACTAAACTAGAGTTGCCAGCAACTAGAAGGCTTCCAAGGTACTAGCGAAGTGTTGGAATATGTGTTCCATAGTAAACATGGCCCTTTCTGCACTATCTAATGAGTAACAAGCCATTTGACCATTAGGAAAGGTCAGAGGTCACAGGCTAACATTATTTTAGGAGAGGTCAGAGGTCACTGGCATGGACATATTTTCATAGAGCATGTATGGCTTACTATATGTCTTACATAGTAACCATGACCCTATCTGTACTCTGTAAGGACTTATAAGCAAGATTGGTCCATGTCAACCATGTTAGGTCCATGTCATGTTTAATAAGATCCCTGGAAAGTTTCAGCTCAATCGGTCCAGCGGTTCTGGAGGAGTTGCATTTTAAAGCTCAAATGTAGAAATCAAAAATGGCGACTACGTGTCACGTCACGTGATATGTGTAATTGTACACCCCTCCTCAACATATGTGAGAAATGTGAGGGCAATAGCAGCAATGGTTTTTGTTGTTTTAGTGTCTTCAAAATGAGGTACCAAAAATACAAAATACAATATGGCTGCCAAACCATGTGACCTATTTGCTCCATTTTTTTTCAGGGTCAACTAGCTATAGTCATGTACCACCATACCAAACGGCAAGCGATTTCGTGCAATGGTTTTTGTTTTATGGGCTATTAAAGTCCTTGGCAGACGATAAGAAATAACAATAGTGATAATCCTATCATGAGAGGTCAAAGGTCATGGGCAATGACTGTTTTTGATAGAACACATATGGGTTCCTGTATGTGTTCCATTGTAACAGTGGCCGTATCTGCGTTCTATAAGGAGTTATCGACTACTTTCAATTTTGACCTCTGATGTCATAAACATGGCCGCCATTGATGAAAACTTTTTCTTTGAATAACTTTTAAAGATTGACCATTCATAAACATGTACAGCAATTTCAGAGCTCTAGCATAAGCGGTTTCGGAGAAGAGTTTTGAAAATGACCAAAATTTTCCAAAAATCCAACATGGCTGCCAAACCATGTGACCTACCATTTTGCTTCAGGGTCAACTTCCCATAGGTATCTACCAACGTTCCAAACGACGAGTCTCTACATGCAACGGTTTTCATTTTATGGGCTGTTAAAGATTTAGCATTGCAGCGGAAGGAAAGAAAATAATAATAATAACTAGAAGTTGCAGGCAACTTGAAGGCTTCCAGGCATTTACAGCAGAACAAGATACGGTTTGAGACTCGTGAAAATGGAAATCGTACGAACATGTTGTTAATTGGAAAGCATCGTGTGTGTTTTTTGCAGGATAACTGTTAGTATTTTATAAATGTTGATTTAGTACTCATTTTGAAACTACTTGTGATTCATTGTGGGAGTGCAATTCGCGCTGTGGAACTTTCAGTTGCATATCTGAAATACCCCGGCTGTCAATTTTCTGTACACCCCGAGATTATAGTAATTGTATGAAAAAAAAATTCAAATAATAATATAAAAAATGTCAATTTTACACTGTTAAAAAATAAACTGGGCACAGTATTTTTTTTTAACCATTATATAATTTACTGTTAGATGTGATAATAGTATTAAGCAATATATGCTTTTCATGGTCATAAGCGGCCTCTTGTGGTGACATTTTCCAACGCAGTCTTTGTCTCCAGAGACTGTTGTACAGTTCGCCACAAGAGGGCAACCTTGTACCACACCGTAGTTAAAGACCAAACTTTGTTTTTTTTCTGCTTGTTAATGTAAAACACAGTGATATTTCGTTTTTTGTTCTAATATTGGGATACTACAGGTAACAAGATAAGGTTAAATAGGTATAAGATTATGGCTGAAGCAGTGAGCTGTGGAAAAGGTGGTGAGTACTGCATAGAAGCTGGTCAGCTACAATTATAAAATAACACGGTTCTAGACCAAGCGATTCTTAACCGTTCTGTATATACTTTTATTTAACTGAAATAACCAGTTAATTAAAGCTACGCTTGCAAAGTGCCCCCCCCCCCCCCAAACTATCAGATACAACTCAAAAGTTTTATTTATGAACATCATATCTAACATTTGCATAGCAGAAACATCGTATTTAAATGAAAAAATAAATATAAAAGGCTTTATTTTCAAAATTAGCGCATATAGGGCCATACAGCGCATTGTAGGTTATATTAATAATAAAAGCATGTGTTGTAACAAGCCGTCAGAATGACTACTTTTGGCGGTTCTAGGTAAAAATGCTCAGAACTTTTTTTATTTTTGCAATTGTGACTTTCAAACGTCGTCAGAATATTCAATACATGTATTTAGGAAAAGTCAAGAACAGACAACCTCTGATCTTTAACACACGCATAGTAATTTAAATTGTAAAAGTGAAAACCGTCAAAATGACTACCGTGGCGGTTCTGGTGTTAAAAAGAACAGTGCAGGTGTTTTTTTTTTTTTTTTTTTTTGGCTTCTGTCTGCATGTCCACGAGGTTACTTTTAACATTATAGCAGAGAAGCTGGTCAGCTGGTATTTATTTAACTGAAATAACCAGTTAATGAAAGATGCACTTCAAAGTCACATAGTTTCCACACCATGTGACCGATCAACTTTTTTCTTGCGTAAAATCAATCGTGGAGATGAGCGCACTATGTACAAAAATTGTCACAGCTGTACTATGTACCGTTCATGAGAAGAAGACATTTGAAAATTTCCCAAAATGTTCATTAAATCCAAGATGGCTGCCACACCATGTGACCAATAATGCCGCCATATTGACCATGGCACAACATCCCATAGTCCTCTACATCCGTGCCAAATTTCGTGAGTTTTGGTGCAGCCGTTTAAAAGTTATAGGCTTTTGTAATTTGGGAGGGAGGAAGAAAAAAAAAAATAAATAATAATAATAAAAATCTTTACAACAACAATAGGCTTCCCGGCCATCTTACATTTAATCAAGGCAAAGACATGATTGTTATCAGCCTCTGAATCAAACATATGCTGGAATAAGCTATCAAAGGTGGTGTGTGTAACCTCAGTCTTCCACTGTATTTAATGTATTATGCATTTTTTTACTGTATTGCATGTATTATGCATTTCTCTGTATTTAAAGTATTATGGATTTTCTTGTTGTTACTGCATCTTGTAAAGCTCTTTGTGATGATGGTCCACTATGAAAGGTGCTATATATATACCTATTTAACTATAATGCTATGCAATACAATCTGTGAATGGTGCACTTCCAAACGACTGCATTATATGTGTATATATACAATTAAGGTCATAAAGCTTAGATGAAAATGTGTTTTAGGACATTTAATACAGTACTATATGTCTCCCACAGAAATAGTTTTGCACGTGAATGCATTTTCCCAGACCATTCATAATTGCGGTGCGTATTTGCCAGGTAATACGGCGCTGTAGCCTCCCTGTCGTATTCAAACGAGACAGCAATTAAGATCCGACAGGTTTATAGAAACACAAGAGAACCAATCGTGTTCGGAGGTGAGAAGTGGTCAAAAGACTTGCCGTGTTTACACATACGACCTTGTGACATAGAAACAAGCCCGAGCTCTTAACCTGCTAAGAATGCATGGTAACAATTCCTTTTTAATTGCTGTATGTTACAGTTATTATTTATTTCTTAGCCGATGCCCTTATCCAGGGCGACTTTCAATTGTTATAAGATACCACATTATTTTTTACATACAATTACCCATTTATACAGTTGGGTTTTTACTGGAGCAATCTAGGTAAAGTACCTTGCTGAAGGGCACAGCAGCAGTGTCCCCCACCTGGGACCGAACCCAGCACCTCCATCCAGAGCCCTAACCACTACTCCACACTGCTGCTAGGTTTACAGTTACATATTTCTGAAGCGTTTAAAGCATTTCAATTTATTTCAACTACTTGTATTTCAATATTTTGAAATAATAATTGCTTTCCACAAACCACCTTTAAAATATTATTTGAATTGAAATATTTTCAAATAATAATTTATTCCTGCAAAATATACTTAATTATTTTCATATAATACTTTCTACAATTTGTATTTAATTATTTTCCAAATAATAGTTAATTTCTGTAAAATGTATTTAATTATTTTCAAATAATAGTTACTTTTCACAAACTGTGTTTACAACTCCCAGGTCTAATGGATATACACATGTACATTATGATAGATGGATATCATAATACTACTGTAATTCATATTTATTTCTATAGTAAGAACAATTGCAATAAAAGAGGAAAGATGTATATATTATTTGAATGTACATATTAGTTATTGTATGTATCTACACAATATGTATTTCATGGATTGGAATTGGAATTGAAGGCAATAGAGTGTATATATATATATATATATATATATATTTTTTTTTGTGGCTGCTATTCATTAAAGAATGTTCTCTGATGGAACATACTATACAGTATAGCTTCAAGATGTACCAGTAAGAGAGCATGATATTATACCCAACATGCAACTTTCATAAGCGATACATGAGATTCTGAAAAAAAAAGTCAAATTAAGCATGCCAACATCAGCTAACAAACCTTTAAAGTGCCCTGATTATGTCCTGTACTGATTTTAATTAAATCACATAAACCTTTTAAAATGTATATCCATTCTGTCTTCATAGTTATTTGAAAAGCAAATTCTCCAGAAAGCTATTTCTGTGGCTAGAGGAAATTGATTTCTATGTTATCTAACCACATTTTAATGTGAAATTCTTATTGTACCTTGCAGGTGCAAAGAGAAACAGTATGATTATCGCAGTCTGCCAACTACATCTGTTGTAATAGCATTTTACAATGAAGCCTGGTCCACTTTGCTACGCACAGTGCACAGTGTGCTGGAGACCTCTCCGGATATCCTGCTCAGGGAAGTCATTCTGGTCGACGACTACAGTGATAGAGGTTAGGACCTTCTGTGGACTAAGTACAGGTCACTAGACTGCCATTTACATGCTATCTGTCACTAAGTTCACATACAAGAAAGCAAGGGATGAATGTGCAGTACTGTACTTTGGTGGTTTAGACACACTGCTTTACCTGAGTTTGTTCATTTATAATGCTCTGAAGTTAATAAAGCAACTACAATGTAGTATAACAACTCCCTCTGAGATCTGATATTTACACATAAGCAATGGACCCCTGGAACCAGTTCAGTGGGATGTGGCAGGTTCTACTACATCTGGAGAACTGCTTATTCAGTTATCATAAGACTTTGTAATACTATTATTTAGCATACTGTCATGTTTTATATAAATTGTAGTAATTGAATGTGCCCCTTTAAATGGTAAAGAAGTGAGGAACTCTGCTCTCTGAACATTGTATGATTTTTCCTGTGTTTAATGTAAGTTTTTGTTTTTTTTAATCTGCTGCTTAGTGCTGCCCTGTCCTTGTAGCTGTGTAAATTTGCACCCAGCCCGAGGTGGCTCCATGTCTGAAGAATCAGGATAAGAAACGTTTTTTTCGTGATTCTCAGAGAGCAGTTGTGATCTCGGGCGGATGACTACGGATGACAGGAGTTGTCTCTAAAAAAGATGATTTTGATCAATAGGTGTGGCTCACAATCAACCCAGCTAAAGTCGGTTCTAATACACAAACTTCTGCTAGGAGTGGTGCGCTGTGCCTTTGGTGCCGCGTCTCAGAGAGCCTGCTGGCACGCCTCCAGTGAAGGGGGGTGACTCTGCTTTATTGGTGAATGGAGAGTTCCACTCCCTCCAGGTGTAGTTCCACACCCAGTAGGCAGTAATCTGCGGAGTATATTAATGCTTGTGTATTTATTTATAGAATGGGGTACCCCTCCGCCCCTGTGCAATGTATTATTTTGTATTTGTTTTGTGGTGTTGTTATTATTTATTTATTTATAAATATGATGACGGAGACGTATTTTGTTATTATTTTGTATTGTTTTACAGCGTGGATGGGAAGCCCCATCCACATTAAAAACCTTGTGCAGAAGGTGACCATCTCCAGAGTTAATCAATCGTTGCTAATCGGGAGATGGTCACCTGTATATAAGCCTGCAGCTCTCTGTGCTCTGGGTGTGGGTGTACAGAGGAGCGAGAGCAAAGTAAAGATAAAAAGGATACAGGATCAGTGACAGTGTTGGCCCAGCCTGACCTGTCCTGTTTTGTTTTGTGTTTGAGATTTTGTTTTGTTTAGAACTTTTATTTTTGCTCTGTGCGCAGTATTTGTTTTGTTCAAACCTTTTTATTTTATTTGTGTTTGTTATTTAAATAAACGGCGCCGCGGCGCCTTTGCACCGCAGTGTTTTTTAGTTTGGTTTCTTCCTGCATTTTGGCCTGACTCCTGTCACAGCTTGTAAAAGGTATTTTCGTTGCTCAAGGTTCAATCTATCGAGACCTGTAGGTTTTGTTTGTCGAGATCTGCAGCTTTGTTTGCTCAAGATGTCACGTTCTGAGACCTGTAACTGCTCTTCTAGTATTGTTGTGATTGCGTCCTGTACTGGATTTGCTTTGTTTCTGAATAAAACTCTTTTGATTGAAGATTAAGTGAAGAAGACTGACTTATTATTTTGAAGACGACGAACCTATTATTACAATACATTACTGAGACTATCACATTTTGGGGCTAATTATTATTCTGTACTATTCTGTACATACTGTTGATATACCCATCATCATCTTTTTAATCATGACTCTAATGTGCATTTGATTGATAGTACTGTAAGGCTCCTTCTTGCAACAAATCACAGAGCATAACTATCCCAATGAAACAGAACATGCAGCCGGTCACGTGGCAGCAGTGGGAACTGAGAGCCCTCAAATAGGTTTCGGTCATGTTTCCATATCTTCGTTGTCCTGACTTGGGGATATTGTTTTCCAGAGGGAGAGGAAAGACATCTTCACCCTTGAGAGTGTTGTGTTTTCCACAATGGCTGTGCCAGCACTGCTATACCAGGAGCAACTGTTTGCAGGCACTCATTGTGGAGGGAACTTACAGATATTCATATTTATTTTTAATAATAATAAAAAAACAGAATAACTTCCACAACATATTTTTATCATCCATCTGTACAGAACATTTAAAGCAGCCTCTAGAAGACTACATTTCTTCCCTGAGGAAAGTGCGTCTGGTTCGGGCAAGGAAGAGAGAAGGGCTGGTCAGAGCTCGGTTGCTAGGCGCTTCAGTAGCGACGGGGGATGTGTTGACGTTCCTAGACTGTCACTGTGAGTCTCACGAAGGCTGGTTGGAGCCACTGCTTGAGAGGTAAGACTGGTATACCAGAAGGGCACATAGCATTGTTCACTGGTGCTGCTGCCATTATCCTGTCTAATCTAATAGGGAACACCAAGCTAGGTAGCTGGGAATGAGTTGCCTCACGTTTAGCCCTGGGATAAGGGATACCCTTTAAAGGGCTTTGGAGTGCTTTTTATCACAATGATACACTGTGTACAATAGTTAATATACTTAAAATGAATATAAATATAAACATTTTCACCCAAAGGAAATCAGCAACATTTAAATGAATTTGTTCTTAAGAAAAATGCCCCCCAGTGATAAACAGGTAAATGATTACAATTATGCAAATAATCTGACAATTTGTGTAAAGAGAAGTTTAAATACTTGTTTATTTTATTTTCCAATATGATACATAAAACATTTACATAATTAAGATTAGGATTCATTTTGATTATTTTTTAAAACGTTTTTTTTTTTTGTTGCCCCCCCCCCCAGAATAAAGGAAGAGGAGACGGCAGTAGTGTGCCCAGTGATCGATGTGATTGACTGGAATACCTTCGAGTACCTGGGGAACTCTGGGGAGCCCCATATTGGAGGATTTGACTGGAGGCTGGTCTTCACCTGGCACGTGGTCCCAGAACGTGAGCAGAAACTAAGAAGATCACCCATTGATGTCATCAGGTTAGTAACCGGTGGTCAGAAAACTTGTGCAAGGATCATTCAGGAGGAAAATGTACATTAAGGTAGGTAGAGCACTTAGATAAACCATAAATATTTGTTACCGAATCGGAAATACAGTGTAGTCGCTTTATATCATTCTTGAGAACAGACAAGGTTTATATCAAAGCTCCTAATGAAAGTGTTCTGTTTTTGTTTTTCATCTATTTTTAATTATTCCATTTTCAGGTCTCCTACTATGGCTGGAGGCTTGTTTGCCATCAGGAAGAAGTATTTTGAGTATCTGGGTACCTACGATACAGGAATGGAAGTCTGGGGAGGAGAGAACCTGGAATTCTCCTTCAGGGTAAGCTAGCTGAAACAATTTGCTGCCAGCAGAAAAAAATAAAAAACTAGTAGCAATGTTTAAATGCGGGACTGATGTATAAAATAGTTGGATTTTTCAATATAGATCCTTTCTAAGATTGTCAACCACACATACTCATGTCCTTAGTTTATTGCTCATTGTGACAACTGAAAAACAATTTTTACCAGGACTCCCTTGAAATGAGATGCATACATCAAATGGTTCTTTCCTGGTTAAATAAATACATTTGAAAATTAAGTGCATTTGTCTCTCTAGTGCAGTCCTTCAATATATCAGTGACTCTTTTTTAAAAAAAAAATTTTTTATTTTCGTTACAGATCTGGCAGTGTGGCGGAAGCTTGGAGATCCATCCTTGTTCTCATGTAGGCCATGTGTTCCCCAAAAAAGCCCCCTATTCCCGGAGCAAGGCTTTGGCTAACAGTGTCCGCGCTGCAGAGGTGTGGTTGGGTTCCTACAAAGAGCTCTATTACCACAGGAACCCCCACGCTCGCCTGGTAGGTCTTCATGCTCTTGTTATATCTAAATATCAAGTGATCGCTTACTCTGTACACACATTGCTCGTTAAACTTGTTTAAGATTAGAGTTAACATTGGCCTGCTTTTTATTCTTTTATGTTTACTGTGAACTAAAATATCACCTAAATTAGCTTCTCTTTTGAATGCTACAACTGGGGCCTTAAGAAATACTTTTTTCAATTTTTCTGAATTATGTAGAACCCGCAAGTGTTTCCAAACTATCTTAGAAATATTAGGCAAAAGTTCAGAGTAAGTCATTATTAATGGGACTCTCTTGACCTTTTTATCTCTATTTTTATAATCTAGTAGATCATCTCTTTTTAGTTTATCCACTTTTCTTAACTCCGTCTCTATAATTCTTTCTTTGTATCCTCTTTTTTAAGATTTGTTTTTAATACATTTCTTTGTTTTACATAGTCACTTTCTTTTGAGCATATTCTTCATATTCTTATTCCTAGACCCTTTGGGATTGCCCTTTTAGTGTGTATCGGATGTGCAGAGGACATGTGTAAATACTGGTGCATGTCAGTAGGTTTACAGAAGAGGTCAGTCTCAATTGAACCTTCTTCAAGTTTTACTATGGTATCTAAAAATTATATTTCTTTTCTTGTCCATCGAAGGTCCACCTTAATATTATTGTGTATTTCATTTGCCATTTTATGTGTGTGTGTGTGTGTGTGTGTGTGTACAACACAAATGTGTATAATAATCTACCCACAGTTTTCAGTCCAGTATTATCCAAGTAGCAATAACCAGTAAGCCCTTTTGTCCTTCTGATGATTGCCTATGCCACTGGATAACATCCTGAAGAACACATACTGTACTGTGCTGCTTCTGATTTACGTTACCATACTGCCACCTACTAGTTTGAAAACTCTAACAGCCTCAAAGATGTTTGGTTTGAATTTTTTACGAGCAAACACTGTGTGCCATTTGCCAATAATTTTCCTTTCCTGACAAACATGTTGATAGATACAGTAAATGCAGATTAAAAGTATAGTTAAACTTGAGTATTACTTACTGGTTGAGTAGTACTCTTTCTAGAGAAGGCACTGGCATTACAACAGAGCTATAGCCTTCCATCTAGAGACTCCATTCTGGAATTAACTCTTTTAAATCTATTTATAAGAATACATAATTGCCATGTGGTGCATATTAGTGGTTCCTACATGAATAACAATGAATATGTTTTCAATTAAAATATGAATAAATAGACCAGCAAAAACCTGAAGCATGATTATGGACTATAAAAAAAACTAAACTTGAAAGGTATCTTTAATAAAAGGAGACATACCATTAAAACTGGATCAAACAGTGGTGTTTGGACACAGATGTGTCTATAAAGGGTTCCCCCTGTTTTATCTGAAGTGTTCAAATCATATATGTACTATGCAGAGTTGGTGTTATACAGAGTTGATTTACCAATTAAAACTAATGTGTACTTGTTATATCTGACCATTAAAGAGCTGGCATAATTGCACATGCATTTTGTTCTAGTCTTATAAAGTCTCTTAATACTTAAAAATAACAGTTTTGCTGTAACAGTCTTTTTTGAATCTAATCCATGAAGTGCATAGCAATGCTGAATATTAAAAGTCTACATGGCTGGTTAAATGGGGCATTTGGCTCCCAAAGGGCAAGCTTATTAGCTGGCATCAAATATAGAAAGTTCAATTACAGTGCAATCTGCTGTTTCAAGATGGAGATTGTGCCAGTTTATAAACCAAAGGAAATTGTCTAAGGAAAGTCTGTGGAATGGAATGGATATCATTTTAGGCAGGGTTTCACCTACTTTAGAAATGTTTCACTGTTCATGTATTACAGCTGCTGATGCTTTCAACCATGTGGCTGCGAGGTCCCCTTGTGGCTCCTAATAGAACTGCAGGGGTAGTTGTGAATAATGCTGGGTATTATTGTAGCAGAGGCTGCCCTACAGGGAGACTTGGGGGGCAAGTTGATGAAACTGACTTCCCTTAAGCGTAGCACATCCTACTCTTAACTTCCCTTACACCTCCCAGTACTAACGTCCCTGAAGTCAGTCAACCTTGAGAGTAGCAGGGAGTTGTAGAGAAGTTTGGGAAAGTTTGGCGAAGTAAAATATATGCAGATTGGGGTGGTTTGGGAGTGGAGAAGAACAGGCAAGTGTTGTGCACGTTTTTTCACAAAACCACTCCCTGACCAACACAGTAGCCCAATGGATATGTAACGTGTCTCCGATCCCTGACATACTACAATCAAATCCGACTATAAGATATTTTCTTCTTTTTAAAAGTATTTGAAGTTGAAAGTGTTTGGCGGATTTATAATTTGGTGAGAGCGAATAGAAATTATATCTCAGTGGCTAGACTAGATCATTTTTATAGTTTTAAACATCATTTTAAATCTTTTTAAAACGTTTCTGGTATGATTAAATAAAAGGACCTACACAAAACATGGTTAAACCTTTATAATGAAACAAAGGAACTATGTTAAAATGCTAAATCACTTCTAATGAACTTCACAATCCACCATAGAAAAGTACTGCTTTTTAAATGTATTTAAATAAGTAAACCAAAAAGTTAGTTAAAAATTGTGCACTACTTATGCTGAAAATAAGGATAGGAAACTAGATTCATAATTTTAGAAAAACAAAAGCTAAGTACAAAGCAGAACTGGGAGGAGATGCATGTAGTTTAGTGTGAACCAGATTTCTAATTGGTACTGTATCAAGAAAATCTAATAACAGCCACATTTCATAATTACCATTTAGAAACAAAAGACAATGCCATTGTTTTAGACATGATAACTGAAATGTTTTTTTCAGGCATAGCCATCCATTTGTGCCGGTCAACATTTGTATTTATTTTTTTTTATTAAAATGTGTTTTTCTTTTTAGGAGCCATTCGGGGATGTAACTGAGAGATTAGAACTCAAAGAGAAACTAGGATGTAAAGATTTTAAGTGGTACTTAGAAAATATTTACCCAGATATCCACGTCCCAGAAGACCGACCAGGGTTGTTTGGCATGGTAGGTGTGCAGTTATGTCTATTCAGTTCAAAAGTCCACAGAGAATATTTCTGTGCAGCTAATGAACTGAACACCCTCCACACATGTGCCCTGATATAAACCCTTTCCTGATACTGGTATAATTCCAACTTGCTTGTGTAGAGGGTAAAGTGAGGGCAAATGTGGGGAAATGGTTTGGTATCAATCCAGTCACAATGATGTCAAATAAATAAATGCTCATATCCCTCATAATTCTGCTTTCGGGTTAGGTTACATTTTTTTTGTTAATTCTGTTTCCTCAAATAAGAGTGTGAAAGTCCTGCTCTCAAACACCCATAAATATTTAAATATTTTTCCTCTTTAGCTTCAGAACAAAGGGATGGTGAACTACTGTTTTGACTATAACCCACCTAATAATCAGAACATTGCTGGTCAGAGAGTTTTCCTGTATCATTGTCATGGCATGGGGCAGAACCAGGTGAGTGATAATCTCAGTGGCTGGTGCTGTGTGTTCAGCTCACGGACACGTCAGGGAGGTGCCATTGTAGCAGTGAAAAGAGGAGGGGAGCAGGGTGATGATGGACTAGCTTGAGGAAACCCAATTCACAAGGGAAGACAGGGTTGCAAACTTGGTAACTGGTGCTTGCTAACGTAGCATCTTATCACTGTGCAAGCAGGACCATAGTTTAAATATATAAAACATTTAGTTGCCAGAATGCAATGAGACAGGGCAATACTGAATGTGAAACCAAACAAGAAAATAATATAATACATTAGACAAACATACCATTTCTACCTTTTAACTAAGAAGTATAAAGATGAAGGAGGCGTTGGTTTATTGGTAGTGGAAGTGGGTTGTCGAGGATTTGTGGCACACTCTACAACCCGGTTTCTCAGAGACGTCGGATTCAGTGGCCAAGAGTTGCGTCGCACAGTGAAGAACTTATCTGAAGCAGCAGAGAGGAGCAGCAACTGGCTGTGGTTGAGACGGAAAGATTCTGGCTGGGGACAGGTAAGTAAGCTGGGCTGAGTTGAGTGGGGGACGGAGGGGGGTGATGCTGGGACGCCAGAATCACCGTCGAGCCCTCTTGAGGTGTCGTGGGCTAGTCGACGAAACACTGAGGATGGAAGGTGCCCACTTGAAAACCCCAGAGATGTACCCTACTTAGCTCAATCCAGACGGTTGTCATGCTGATGCGCTGGGGAGGCCGCACTTTGGTTGATCCCCGGAGCCAGCATCGCAGCCGTTGTGTGTGCTGATGCGCCAGGGAGGCAAAATAAGCTGATCCCTGGAGCCAGCATTACACTTCAGCCATTAACACCAGACAGAAGGATATCTACATCATCATATGGAAGGAAACGTAAATGGAGGGAGACACATATGGATCACATTAGTTTACTGTAAAGCTACGTCTTAGTTGGTGCTTATCTTGGCGAGAGCCGAGTTCAAATCAGCATGAAGTTTTAACATCTACTCTCGTGTAATGGAAATCATTATTGCATGTGAAATTATCTCTGTAGCATGTGCGTCCAAATTCACGACTGACCTTCTTCCAAAGCGATTCTGAGAATTCTGCTTTTCCCATTGCTGCATGTGTGAAACAAACAAAGAGAAAAGCGTTTCTCATGAAAATGTTTCAGAACTATCTATTTATCCCTCGACAGTTCTTTGAATACTCGACTTACAACGAGATCCGGTATAACACCCGGGAGCCAGCCGGCTGTGTCGCAGTGAATTCTGGGACGGATTACTTGACAATGCAGCCGTGCAGAAAAACTGCGCAGGCTGTCCCAGAGGATCAGAAGTTTACCTTAAGAGAGGTGAGAAACCCACTTGAATGCGCTGGGCCTTGGTATGAGATGAGTGTTTGACCTTCGGAGAGGGGAATGTAAATGATGTTTCCAGTAAGGTTTATGGGCAGCAGTGTGGAGTAGTGGTTAGGGCTCTGGGCTCCTGACCAGAGGGTCGTGGGTTCAATCCCAGGTGGGGGACACTGCTGCTGTACCCTTGAGCAAGGTACTTTACCTAGATTGCTCCAGTAAAAACCCAAATGTATAAATGGGTAATTGTGTGTAAAAAATAATGTAATTCTATGTAAAAATAATGTGATATCTTGTAACAATTGTAAGTCGCCCTGGATAAGGGCATCTGCAAAGAAATTAATAATAATGATATATATTTTTAGGACCAGGGGGTCACAAATGGAGATTAGATAAAGGGGCATTCAGAACAGAAAATAGGAGGCACTTTTTTACACAGAGAATTGTGAGGGTCTGGAACTCCCCAGTAATGTTGTTGAAGCTGACACCCTGGGATCCTTCAAGAAGCTGCTTGATGAGATTCTGGGATCAATAAGCTACTAACAACCAAACGAGCAAGATGGGCTGAATGGCCTCCTCTCGTTTGTAAACTTTCTTATGTTTCTTTTGCCCACCAGCAGATTATTGCTCTAAAGCACGGGTCTCCAACCCTGGTCCTGGAGAGCCCCTCTCCAGCAGGTTTTCTAGGTGTCTTTACATCATCAATGGCTAAAGATCTGGAACACCTGTTAATCTTGACTAATTAAGCCAATAATTAGGTCAATTAAGTAACACAGAGATTGGTTGAAATGAAAACCAGCAACCACAGTAGCTCTCCAGGACCAGGGTTGGAGACCCCTGCTCTAAAGATTTATATACTGATATTGATGGTTCATTCAGATTAAACTCCTGAGTAGTGATGTGGAGGCCTCTTGTGCAGTGATACAGTAGTTGTCTCTGTGGGCTGCTTTGCATCGCACTTGTAATTAAATATTATCAGAAGTCCTCTTTACAAGCTGTTGTCTGATGACATTAAGTTGCGCATATTAAAATGTTGTCGGGGTACTTCATAACTGTAGGGATAATACAGGCTTTACCTGTGGGTTATATGTCATTTTAAGTGTGAGTGAATTAAATGTAAATCTTGGGGTATCTTGTCTGTGCACCTTTGTTATACACGCCGGTTGTAGTGTTACTTTTGTGTTTATAAGTTCTATATGAAGGAACCATTTACAGTTGGTTTTGAAGCCCTGTCATGTTAATACAAAAAAAAAAATAACACTTGCTTTCAGCATGACAAATGTATTGAACAACATAAATTTGCCCTTAAAAATAAAAAGAAAAAATAACAAGAGGTTAAAAATGAATTCGGTCGAAATGAATGTAACAATAAATACTAAACTAGAGATATAAAAATTTACATACCCCAATGGAAATTTTATAATTTCTAGAAATTTCTCAAAAACATAATTATAGGAAAAAAAAATTGAAACAAAAGTTTTGCTTTTGTGGATGAGGAAAAAAGTTACAAGAAATAGATGTCTACAATTATTTATTTCATTATTTATTTTGCAAAACTGCAAAAATGCTAATTCAGAAGTACTTGTCGATTATGCTTTGGATACCAATCTCCTTTATTTATTGCTTTTAGGATAGCACCTTATACCACATCCAGACCAAGAAGTGTGTGCAAGCTGTCAATAAGTCATACAAAGGTAGCCCAGCTCCTGTGTTGCAGCCCTGCACGGATTCCGACTTGCAGAAATGGTTTTTCCAGGAGAGAACATAACAAGGACTCCTCTTGCAAACAAATGTGTGCCCAGAGGAACTACATCCTGTTGCTGTTTGGTTTGTATACATGAAATGGCAGCTCCAGTCTTTGTTGTTTTATATTTGTATTGTTGTTTTTGTTTTATTTCACGCTTTTTTCATTCCCGTGCAGCTTGCTGAATTAGTAAAGGGATATGGAGTATTCATCTTCAGCAGAGCTAGTTCTGCTTGTTATGTTGGTAGCAAGTGCCATTCATTTTCAGTTAACCAATTTTGGGGTTGGCAATGGGGAACGGGTTAGAATAGTCTAATATAATAGTATAATAGAGTTGAATCTCTATGCAAATCTTCTGTGCTGTCAGTCCAGCCCCTGTCACGGGCACTTCTAATTTGTAAAAATAATTATTATTTATTTAGTTATTTAGCAGATGCCTTTTTCCAAGGCGACTTACAGAGACTAGGGTGTGTGAACTATGCATCAGCTGCAGAGTCACTTACAATTACGTCTCACCCGATAGACGGAGCACAAGGAGGTTAAGTGACTTGCTCAGGGTCACACAATGAGTCAGTGGCTGAGGTAGGATTTGAACCAGGGACCTCCTGGTTACAAGCCCTTTTCTTTAACCACTGGACCACACAGCATCCTAGGGTGTGTGGTCCAATTAGGGTGAACTTTATTATGTCTACTTGCTACTGTACTGGGTCCAATTTCCGTTCTGTTTCCACCATTAGAACGTTTGGCACTATTTGTGTTGTCCTGCTGTTTTAAGGAACAGTTCACATTGAAAGCATCTGGTTAAAAAAAGAACAAATTGGGCACCAGTGTGGACCTAAATGACCCAGATAAAGATATAGTTGCTTTTATAGTACACACTATTGAACTGTGACTGAAAGTACTGTAATTGCACTTTTTAGGTCTCCAGTTATCTTAACCCAGGGGTCTCTAACCCTGGTCCTAGAGAACCACAGGGTCTTCTGGTTTTCATTCCAACCAATTTCTCAATTACTAATTGAACCAGTTATTGGCTTAATTAGTCAGGATTAACATGTTCCAGATCTTTAGCCACCTATAAAACCTGCAGGATTGGGGCTGTCCAGGCCCAGGTTTGGAGACCCCTGTCTTCACCTCATCCCTATAATGTGATGTCACAGACCCCATCTGACCCCTACTGAATACAAACACTGGAAGTTCTCAGTAGGTTCATTTAAGGAGAATCAAAGCATGAACACCTTAAAGATGATTTATTTCAGCCACAGGTTGATGACGACGACGATGATGATGTTGATAGTAACAATAATAATAATTTGAGTCATGTATCATTTCTTGTAATGGTATCTGGTCGAAATGGTGTGGAATAATCACCAGGTGTACCAATGCAGCAATTTGATGTGCTTTGCATTTATGAATTGTATTATACTATACTGTCAAATCATTGTTTTCACAGGACATGTCCAGTTGTCATTTGATCAGTTAGATGGGACAGAGGCACAAGGTGGTAAAGAACTTACTTCTATTGAATTTCATAATTGTGCCTAGCAAAACACATAAAGGGGATATAATACAGTCCTGTCATTTTTAGGGTGTGACATTATGAATTGTGTATACAATTATCCTGCATGGCCACCATGCAATCTTAATGTGTTTTTTTTTATTATTTTATTTTATTTTATTTTAATGTATGTGATATTTTAAGCAGATGCTTTGTATAGTCACAAAATGAATTGTCACTGCCCGTGATTATTTTTGATTACATTTCAAATCAGATCAGATGTATTTCGATGATAAAACTTGTTAATCATGAACACACATGCAATGTCCATAAGCATCTCTAAAGTCATGACTTCTAGTTCTCAACATAAAATACTGGCATCATAAAGCTCTTAAACCTGATATACTGCGGGGTATAAGTGGGAGATAAACAGGTGATGGTATTTAAATAATTTAAAAAAGACTCGTTGAGCTTTTTGAAGTACATTTCTTGCAATACAGCAATCGTTTGTTATTTTTGAATCTGTGCTCTTGTTTGATGTAATGTGAACCTCAGTTTGTATCTGAAGGGTCTGTTTTCTACACTGTTATCTTTTCTTTTTTAAAACACACCTCCAACTGAACTCAATGCTTCTTAACTCATCCTGCAAACAAATCATTCTATGAATCTTTTTATATTTAAGTGAGGATACTTGACTCGAGAAGCAAACAGGAAAGACACAACAGGAAACTCAAGTGTGATTTGAAGCCGTTTTGCTGTGATATTTATAGTTTTGTGTTTTGAAGTGGCCTTTACTGAGGTTCAGTACTTAAGCTTAACTAAAAAAAATATATTTTTAAATATCTGAAATTGTTTTTATTGGGTAATGCATGCAAAGACTAAAATAATCTACAGATTTTATTTTCTTCTAAACAGTGTTTCTTAGGTACTGTTTAGACAATAGGGAACTTATTTAGATTTGGTGGTTTTTACAAAGACTAATTTAATTTTTAAATTTGAATAAAAATGAATTAAAAAAAATAAAAAAAATCTGAAAAGTTGTTTTGTCTTCATTTTGTCTTTTTATTTTTTCTTCGCATGCACATATATTTGAGGCCAGGAGCAGTTTAGCAGGTGCATTTGAAATAATACTGTGTAAAAAATTGAAACAATTCTACACATTATCATATAGTGAAGTCTCCAGTTGCTACATACATACAAATGGGACACTTACACTTATGGCTATATCTTGACATCAGTTCATCCAATTGGGATGAAACTTGATATGGTATTACCTTTTTTTTCTTTGATGTGGTGCAAGATTGTGTTTTTAAATGCATCCTTTTGTTCATGATACTTTATTCCATTGAGCTGTCCTATGTCAGCAGTGATGAGAGATGAGTAAATAACATTAATGAGTGCTGTCTCACTACTTCAAAGAAACGTGGTAAAGACAGCAACACTTTTAGCCAGACATTAGCCACATCTTCAATCTGAACCGTGCTTAAGTTACAAATTCAATTAGATTCATTTGTACACAACTAGCACACAATTCCCAAAGAAGACCAGATTACTAGAAGCCACTGAATTGTTATTACTAATCGATGAGGTTTAAATCTGAAGAATCAAGTGAGGGGGTTCAATTCCTCCCTGACAGAAACAGGTAGGAATGTGGCTGGGGCCATAATTGTATTGAAGGGTATAGGTACAGGTGTTTTTTGTAAACCTTTTATTTTGGCCACTGCACCTATTTGTTTGTTAATGTGTTTTGTTTGTCTAGTTTTTATAATAAATGTGCACATCAGAAACAGCCTTGCCAGTGATGCTACCCTGTCACAGTGCTTAACTGGCAATAAATGCTTTAAAATAGTCTTACCTTTCTTACACTGATATTGTTTCCTTTAGTGACAGTGATCCCCTCGCCATGCTGGAGATTTATTGGAAAATGTGAGTCTTAGTACATTAAATAATCCATGCTTCATCTTAAAAGTACAGTGGGAAATAGGATTTAGTTAAAAAAAAAAAAAACAATTTCCTAAGTTCCTTAGTTAGCACCCCTGTAACATTACCACTTTAGAGTGTGTAGCATACATAGGATTGCTATTTACAATTTCCATAGCATCAGTTTCTCATTCAAAGGTTAGATTAATCTATCTAACAGCTCTTAAATTATAATAAATCTTAAACTATAATTTGCGGTTTAAATTACTGTAAATAAGAAAACGTCAAAACTGATTATGTGTAGGGGTGTCCTAAAATTAACTTTCCTAGGGTGACCAGAGTTCCACAGCTCAGAATTGAACATTATATATATATATATATATATATATATATATATATATAAGAATGCTTCTAATTTGAATAGTGCTTTTATCACTAGTATTGTTTTCACATTAAACAAAAAAAATGACCACTGCACCTTCCCTTTCCAATTCATGGCAATATTTAAATGTGTTATAACCATATATTGCTATTTTTACCATATAATTTTGAAAAATATTCAGGAAAATATGACTTTACACATATAAAAGGCATGTTTAATGTATTATAAACATAACCATACCAATCATTTTAGATCATATGATGGTATATATAGTCCATTGACCTAAAACTCTGGTTGTGTTTTACATGAAAAGGGAATTTCTGTAGATCACTGTCAAAAATACACGTTCACAGTTTTTTTTTTTTTTGATATATTGATTTAATTCACTTGAATCCAGTCCTTTCGTTCTTTATTATTTAATCCACTGCAAGTTTCATGTTCTTGCAGACTCTGCTCCTCTGCCTCACCAGTAAATTGACTGAATGCTGCTTTTCAGTTCCATTAATTTAGGTAATTGCTTAAAAAATGTCCACAATGACTTATCAAATGGTACTAGTGTATTCAAGAATAGTAGCTTTGACTCTACAAAGGGATTATTCTTGAATACACTGGTACATTTTCTTAAACCACTGGAGCCATAGTTTAATATAAGAACATAAGAACGTAAGAAAGTTTACAAACGAGAGGAGGCCATTCAGCCCATCTTGCTCGTTTGGTTGTTAGTAGCTTATTGATCCCAGAATCTCATCAAGCAGCTTCTTGAAGGATCCCAGGGTGTCAGCTTCAACAACATTACTGGGGAGTTGGTTCTAGACCCTCACAATTCTCTGTGTAAAGAAGTGCCTCCTATTTTCTGTTCTGAATGCCCCTTTATCTAATCTCCATTTGTGAACCCTGGTCCTTGTTTCTTTTTTCAGGTCGAAAAAGTCCCTTGGGTTGACATTGTAAATACCTTTTAGAATTTGCAATGCTTGAAGCAGATCGCTGCATGTTCTTCTTTGTTCAAGACTGAATAGATTCAATTCTTTTAGCCTGTCTGCATTCGACATGCCTTTTAAATCCGGGATAATTCTGGTTGCTCTTCTTTGCACTCTTTCTAGAGCAGCAATATCCTTTTTGTAACGAGGTGACCAGAACTGAACACAATATTCTAGGTGAGGTCTTACTAATGCATTGTAAAGTTTTAACATAACTTCCCTTGATTTAAATTCAACACTTCTCACAATATATCTGATCATCTTGTATCTTCCATTTATAATGCACATTTTTATTGCCTGCGTGCAGTACTTTACACTTTTCTCTATTAAATATCATTTGCCATGTGTCTGCCCAGTTCTGAATGCTGTCTAGATCATTTTGAATGACCTTTTGAATGACAGTGTTTGCCACTATCCAATGTTTGGCTATTGTGTAAATGATGTAAGGATTGCTATCTGGCATGGTTGCAAACCGGGGACTTTTTACGATTTTGGGAAACATTTTGATAGACTGGGACAGTTATTGGGAAAGGGGGCCAGTCACAGTCAAACCAGGAGGACTGGTCACTGTACTTAATTTAAAAGAAGTAGACCAGTGTGTCAACCAATATGTCCAAAAAAGTAGCTTTCCAAGAATAGAATACTTGAGCTGGTGCTGTTACCCATGTTGCAGATGGAATTGGTTTACACAGCATGGGAGCATGATGAAATTGGTTCTTTAATGTGATCAAACCCACACTTGAAATGTATATGATTCCAACTCCCAGTCCTCATGACTCATAAAGATGCATATTCTCCTATCAGATTTATTTTCCCCCTGAAGCCAATTCTGTTGAAATTGTCTCTGTCTTGCCAGTGGTAGCTTCTTGCTTCCACTCTCCTGGGTGCAGCTCCTGTGATGCACATGAGAGGCAGATAACTGCCATGGTCACAAAATACACACACACTTACTATTTGCAATCAGATGTCACAATAAATATGTCAGTCCAGATTGCAATAGTTTCGTTGAGAATTGATTTGCTTTGTTAAACATGGCACTGTGGATTGACACTGTAGGTTGCATTTTGATTTCCAATGAAAACTGTAGGCTATGCACAATGAATAAGAACATGAAGGCAATTGTTTCATCTGTGGTCATCAGTATAGTAGCTTAATATGGCTGCAGCAGACTTGTGAATAAAGACAGTTTTGTCTCCACAAAGGTTTAGTACTCTGCAAATGTTTACCATACATACATACACACACACATATATATATAGTAATAAAGTCAGCCTCATACTTTATTAATACTGACCTCAAACTCTGTGTTCTTCTTTAAATAATAATTGTCCAACACCATGATGCAGTACAGCACCGTGGCATGTATCCCAAATAAACATCTCGGGCCCTACCTAAACGAGGATTCACTGGCTAAACGGGGACAGGCTGGTCCTGTTTACACAACCAAAATAAATGTAGCGTTCCGAACTTCCGAACTACCTCTCCCTCTCTCCCTCTCCCTCTCCCTCTCCCTCTCCCTCTCTCTCTCCATACACTCCTACACACCTTCACCTAAACAGACAAACACCCAGTTCTTTTAAAGCTCCACAAACACTTACAGGTTATCTTAATCACCCAACTATTTGCAACAATACAATTAAGTACACAATTAACTAATTAAATTAACTCATGCAACACTGTTACAAGGCCCTCATCAACATGAAGTGCATGTTCCTCAACCCCATTGTCCTAAAGCCTCCAAATTAGTGTTCAGAACATATAGTACTTCATCACTTTATATTTATATATATATATATATATATATATATATATATATATATATATATATATATATATATATATATTTTAGCTCAAAGAGCCAGCTGCCCAACGTTTCAATATGTTGTACATATCTTTCTCAAGGGAGCCTGTGTTTGAATCAAAACATTGGAGGTATATATTATATATATATATATATATATATTATATATATATATATTATATATATATATATATATATATATATATATATATATATATATATATATATATATACACACACACATATGATGTCACTGCTCTTGTCCATGATTTTAGAATTCTGAACATTTGGTCTCCAGGGAAACAAGAAATCCAATTTGTAACTTTGGTTTCATGGGAAACAAGAAACCAAACAATTTAAAGAATAACAGATTTTTTAAGCAAAGCCAGTGAAAGCATTTAGCACTTTTTATACCTCAAAAGAATATTTCAAAATGAACTCTCTTTCTGTGAAAGAGTTTGCCGGTAGGTTTTTATGTTTGTACCACTGTGTGCGTGCGTGTGTGTTTTAAACCAATAAAAGGCAAATTATTCATGTTTTGGGATTTTTCTAAAATAATCTTTGGAATGTTATTAGTTAGGTGATAACTACTGTATAGATATGTCTCCAACTACATTTCATGCTTCCTCTTGTTATCGCTATTATACGACAAATGTTTCAGTCTTTCCTGAATTTTAATAAATTAAGTCTGCTTTATTTATTTTCTGACTTTAACCAAATAAGCCATTCAGCAAGGCAACAGGCTGCTTTGGCTGTGCTGTCAACGGGACCCTGTGTAACGTTTGTTTCTCTGAACTGTACTGTGTCGTGTTATCGCAGGATAACAGGATTTGTTATCAGTGAACTGCAGAGTGATTCCTCTTGTCATTTGAATACAGGAAACTCCATGAACCTTTGTGGAGTACTGTAGTAATTAAATACATAAGGATGGCCAAATAATCAACAAACTCTCAAAGGAGATGAGTGGGTTGTTTACAGTCATTCATTACAACAATATACACAGCACTCCATGTGCATTCATAAAATATTCTGTTTGTAACTACAATATATGGAAAAGAAAGTATTAAACAGAAGAATTCAGGGACCATTCCAGTAATTAATGATGAATGCAAGACAGATTCCAAAATGAGATCTGATACAAAAAAGTGATTCACTCTGAGGCGTTGTATACAGACGTGCTCAAATTTGTTGGTACCCTTACAGCTCATTGAAATAATGCTTCATTCCTCCTGAAAAGTGATGAAATTAAAAGCTATTTTATCATGTATACTTGCATGCCTTTGGTATGTCATAGAATAAAGCAAAGAAGCTGTGAAAAGAGATGAATTATTGCTTATTTTACAAAGATATTCTAAAATGGCCTGGACACATTTGTTGGTACCCCTTAGAAAAGATAATAAATAATTGGATTATAGTGATATTTCAAACTAATTCGTTTCTTTAATTAGTATCACACATGTCTCCAATCTTGTAATCAGTCATTCAGCCTATTTAAATGGAGAAAAGTAGTCACTGTGCTGTTTGGTATCATTGTGTGCACCACACTGAACATGGACCAGAGAAAGCAAAGGAGAGAGTTGTCTGAGGAGATCAGAAAGAAAATAATAGACAAGCATGGCAAAGGTAAAGGCTACAAGACCATCTCCAAGCAGCTTGATGTTCCTGTGACAACAGTTGCAAATATTATTAAGAAGTTTAAGGTCCATGGAACTGTAGCCAACCTCCCTGGGCGCGGCCGCAAGAGGAAAATCGACCCCAGATTGAACAGAAGGATAGTGCGAATGGTAGAAAAAGAACCAAGGATAACTGCCAAAGAGATACAAGCTGAACTCCAAGGTGAAGGTACGCCAGTTTCTGATCGCACCATCCGTCGCTTTTTG
The DNA here is from genome assembly GCF_902713425.1 of Acipenser ruthenus. NCBI lineage: Eukaryota > Metazoa > Chordata > Actinopteri > Acipenseriformes > Acipenseridae > Acipenser > Acipenser ruthenus. Next base: position 5,005,788 of record NC_081192.1, on the reverse strand, counting down.
AGCGAAAGTGGGCTCCATGGAAGAAGACCCAGGAGGACTCCACTTTTGACAGAAAAACATAAAAAAGCCAGACTGGAATTTGCTAAAATGCATATTGACAAGCCACAATCCTTCTGGGAGAATGTCCTTTGGACAGATGAGTCAAAACTGGAGATTTTTGGCAAGTCACATCAGCTCTATGTTCACAGACGAAAAAATGAAGCTTTCAAAGAAAAGAACACCATACCTACAGTGAAACATGGAGGAGGCTCGGTTATGTTTTGGGGCTGCTTTGCTGCGTCTGGCACAGGGTGCCTTGAATCTGTGCAGGCCACAATGAAATCTCAAGATTATCAAGGCATTCTGGAGCGAAACGTACTGCCCAGTGTCAGAAAGCTCTGTCTCAGTCACAGGTCATGGGTCCTCCAACAGGATAATGACCCAAAACACACAGCTAAAAGCACCCAAGAATGGATAAGAACAAAACATTGGACTATTCTGAAGTGGCCTTCTATGAGTCCTGATCTAAATCCTATCGAACATCTATGGAAAGAGCTGAAACTTGCAGTCTGGAGAAGGCACCCATCAAACCTGAGACAGCTGGAGCAGTTTGCTCAGGAAGAGTGGGCCAAACTACCTGTTAACAGGTGCAGAAGTCTCATTGAGAGCTACAGAAAATGTTTGATTGCAATGATTGCCTCTAAAGGTTGTGCAACAAAATATTAGGTTAGCGGTCCCATCATTTTTGTCCATGCTATTTTCATTTGTTTTATTATTTACAATATTATGTTGAATAAAAAATCAAAAGCAAAGTCTGATTTCTATTAAATATGGAATAAACAATGCTGGATGCCAATTACTTTTGTCAGTTTCAAGTTATTTCAGAGAAAATTGTGCATTCTTCGTTTTTTGTGAAGGGGTACCAACAAATTTGAGCACGTCTGTATGATAAAGTCATTCAACACAAGGTCTTTTGACACTTGTACATTTCACATTCAACGTATAAAAAAGTCTTATCAAAGTCTCATTTTCCATTTTCCATGCAGGATTTCAAACTCCCATATATGATTTCCAACAAAGCCTTAGGCTTAGTGACTGTACCATCCCTGGGAGGGCTGCAAAGCAGCCGGAGTGCTGCACTCTCACAGAGTCACATGGACATCAGATCTACAGACCACACGAAACACCCACCAAGAGCCAGAAATCGAAAGCTTCCAACCCCAAGGAGACACACAAGTCCAGCTGTGCACCTGTGCTCAGCAGCACATTGGTGACAAACCAGGAATCTCATCATCTGGACGCCAGATTCATCCAAGCTGTCTCCACCAAGGTATATATGGGTGGGGAGAATAAGTATAAGTGCTCTAGCTGCCTCCGCTTCTATGGAAGCCTGGTGGGCCTCCAGCTCCACATTGCACACGGCTGGAAGGAAGGGTTCAGCTGCAGGGTTTTCTACCAGAAACTCAAGGAAATGCAGGAGAAGAAGCGGGCACAAAAGAGTAGCCAGGTGTCGACCACAGACACCCAGAGCCATTCTCTTTCTAATGAAAGTGATACCCAAATTGGAGGAAGGAAGAGCAAAACCAGCGAGGAGTTATTAGAACCAGCAAGAAAAAAGCCGGATGTGGCAGGTTCTTTCTGAAATGGCTGTTGAAAGTGGAAGCACCTGACACATATCAGTTATTACTGGCGCCCTCCAATCTGAACACAAACTAAAAAAAGTCTATATCTCTATCATATGTTTCTTTATTATATTATTGTGAAATACAGTATGATATGATTGTATTTAATTAACAATAAAATATTAAAGCATATACTGTATAAGGCAAATCTGTTCAGTTCGTCATTTAGAATTTCAAATACATTGCACACATTTGGACGCCCACCCATCTATTAATATATATTTTTTGCAAACCGACATTGTGGATTTGTTTTCATCAGAAGAAAGCAACCCCTGTCATCATCACAACTTACAAGTAAAAGTTTGTTCTTTTTAAATTGAAAACAGTTTTTACATTCATTTATAGATACATACATTTTTTTTTATTGATCTTGGAATACCTACATGAAGTAGGGTAGGGTTAGTGTTAGGGTATGGGGTTGGGGTTAAGGATAGGCTTAGAGTTAAGTTTAGGGTTAGGATTGGGGTTAATTGGGACCTGTGAAACCAGACACTAGTGTAGGTCAGAAAATAGGCAATTTATATTAGTTACACTAGGTTTAAAATGTGCGTCAACACCTTTAAATTACAGATTTGAATGAACGCATGTTAGCAATTAAACTGTTTGGGTTCCCGCATGTTGATGTAGGGGATACAGGAAGTGAGGAGAGAAACGTGGGTGGAGCTTGTAAGAAACCCTAAACATGGCATTATCCCTTTTTGCTCTGTACACTTCCAAATATAGTGGGCTCTCCCAGTTAAACCCACGTATTATTACACAAGCCTTACATTCGTATGAGCCATGTACTTGCTGTAGTGTTATCCTTACCAGCATTGTCTAAAATATATGGATAATAAAATAATAAAATTGAATCAGTCATGGACAGGCATATTAACAGAATGCACCATTATGCACCGCTAATTCATTAGGGTTACTGTAAGGATTACTGTGAGGGTTACAGTTAGGGTTAGGGTTTATGGGGTCAATTGGGGTCTGTGAAACCAGCTGTTAGTATAAGCCACAGTATAATTCTCACATTTAACTTTTTTTTTTTTTTAATCAACACTTTCAAATACAATGTTATACACAGTTCAAATAAATAACAATTCAAAATCACATACCCTTATACACAAACACATACCAGTGCTTTCAGTGTTTTCAAAGAGGTCCCACATTACAATATGTGCCACTAGTATTAACAGAGATAGTCAATTGATTAAGTTACCTTAACCCCTGGGGAGAGCCTCAGACTGATGGTGATGGTCCACGATGATCCTGGAGGTGCTGGTAGCTTATCAGTCTGTGTATGCCTCTACAGTATGCCTGGTATTTATACTATAGTAGACTCAGAACATACGTTACTGTGGTTAATTGTTTACCATATTTTCCTTTCCCATACATTTCTGGACATGCTTTATCATTCATCATCCAACCTAAGTTACCTGAGCAACTCTACTTGTGCCAAAGTCACATCCAGCAAAGTGATTTAACATTACCAACACATGTTCTTTCAGGGAGAACGGCGAGCGAAGAGATGACATAACAAGGTGGCCAGTACAGGATGAACGGAGAGGGCAAGAGGGAATATAAGGAGACACGAGGGATTGGAAATAGGAAGGGGCAGTATGATGAATAGAGCGATAAGCAAACAGGATGTGAGCAGAGATAGGTAGCCAGTGGAGAGTGCGAAGCAGAGGGGTAGCGTGAGAGTAGCAGGGTTGGGAGAATATCAGATGAGCAGCAGAATTTTGAATAAGTTAAAGGGGCGAACAGCTGAAACAGGGAGACCAGTGAGGAGAGAGTTAAAATAATCCAATCTAGAAAGAACAAGAGCTTGGACCAGGAGTTGAGTGGAATAAGTAGATAGAAAAGAGCAGATTCTATAGATGTTGATAAGAAAGAAACGACAAGTACGTGTTAGTGAAGAGATGTGTTGAGAATAGGAGAGGGGAGGGTCCAAAATAACACCTAGGTTACTGGCAGAAGGAGGAGGAGAAAGATTGAAAACATCAAGAAAGACTGAGAGAAAAAACAGAAGGAAAGTAAAGGAGGACGGATTTAGAAAGGTTGAGTTTGAGGTGATGTGAATGTGTTCAAGACTGCGGAGACAATCTGAAATGCGGGAGGAGATATGGGAGTCAAAGGAAGGAAAAGAGAGAAAGATCTGAGTATCATCAGCATATGGTGATATGAGAAGCCAAAAGAGGAGATACTGTATACAGTGCAACACACAGAAGATAGCTGGCAACACACAGAGGATAGCAGAAGTAGACACTTAAATGCAGTTTTTTTTTCAATGGTTGGTAGATTATGTTGAGTAAATCTGCTAATGATGTTCCTAACAATAAGGCGAAAATGGGAAAAATGTTGGGTGACTTTGACGTCAACCTCTTATCTGTCTGGTAATCATCTGTGAGGTTCAAACCATTTCTGTCTTTCTATTTGGCAGGTGGGTTAACAATTTCAGACCCTAATGTACAGCAGCATTTTCATTTAAATATAGTACTAGTTTTTGTGTGACGATTTGGTGTCAGTTGCACTATTTATGATGTCACCATATTTTTCCATGATGTCACAGAGGAAATGTGGAGTGACTTGGAACACTTATTTGGAACTGTGGTCTCCAGGGAAACATAGAACCAAACATTCTTATTAAAAACATAAAACAATCTGTTTGGTGATGTTCACATCTTTCATAGATAAGGATTTAGTTTTTTTTCTCCTAAAAAATGGACCTTTCAGCCCCCAGAAGACTGAAAGACTCTTTTATTCCACTGAAAACAAGACATAAAGACCTTGCAGGTAAATATTCAAACAAATACAACAATTTGTCCTAATAATCACATGTTTGACTCAAGCCCCTCTGGAGGGTTAACGCATCCTTCAAACACATAACTCTTGTGGTATCCCTACCTAATCTATAACCTGTAACACCCAATTTGACCCTATCCATGCATATCTTAAAGCACTGTAAGAGATGTATATTAAATAATACTAAAGAACGCACTACCTGTTTTAGACCAGGCTTAATTCACATTAATCACGCTGTACTTGAGCATTTTATTTTCTTTGTGAGCAGATAACGCTTCCCCTTCCTAAACTTAACAAAACATTGTTTTTTTTTTCCTTTCAGGTTTTGCAACTTCAAGCCACTGTCCCAAGGAACTACTCAAGCCCATTTTATTTTCCCTCTCTGCCCGACCTCCAAATCGGTCAGTGCGCCCGGTTACTTCCAAGACTGGCATCCCTTTGCTCCAGCGGCATCTTTACACATTGCCACGAAAGCCTTCTCACAATCCCATAGAGGACGACCAGAACTCAAAGTCCCCTCTTCATGGAACATGGGAAGTAAACCAAGAATCTGACCTCCTAGACTTCAAATTCATCCGGACCATCTCCTCCAAGGAATGCATGGGTTGGGAGGTCCAGTACAAGTGTGCCAGCTGCCTGCGGTACTTTCGAAGCCTGGGGGTCCTCCAGACCCACATTGTAAATGGCTGGAAAGAAGGGTTCAGCTGCAGGGTCTTTTACCGGAAGCTGAAGGAAATTCAGGGCAAGAGACGTCTGAAGCGAAGCCAGGAGAGCTTCACGCTGCCAGCCACCAAGATACAGCACTTCTCTCCCCTCATCGGCACAGAAGCCCCAAGTAGATCGAGAAAGACCAAAGTTAGCTGGGACTTATCTGAGGTGAAAAGGAAGACCGATGCAATTCAGAAGTGGCTTTTAGAAATACAGCAGCCAGACACAACTCACTGATAATTGTCATCAAACCAAATGTATGGGGGTCTTTAATACATAAATATATTTATACATATTTTTTTAAAAAAGAAAAGAAACAATGAAATATTTACAGTAGTTTACTACCTTTACTACCTTTGTGGTTAAAAGCAGTAAAAGCCTTAAGTAATTTATATAGCGTGTTTGTCATTTATTCTAATAGGACAGATTAACTGTAAATTATTGCTAGTTTTAGGATTGTAACTGTGATATGCTGTTGAAGAAATCTATACAAGGTTTCCAGGGAATAAGCCAAGCTCTTGGCTGGCATATTATGTTAGAACAAAGAAATTAAAGGGGTGCAATCTATATACAGCTATGGCTGAAGGTTTTGTATCAGCTAGAACTTTAGGATTGAAACATAATAAAAAAAAAGAATTATATGAGCATAATTTAGATCTTTTATTTAAGATAATGTATTCAGAGACACTACAAAGAGAGTTGCCTTTTCTAATATTTCCAGAAAAGACAGGTCTTGAGAGCTAAACTCAATACCCAATCAGCAACCCTACTGCCCTCCACCTAGTTACTGGATTGTTAAATATAACGGAAAATAAGAATATAGTATCTAAAATGTATAAACTATTAAGATTGTTGTGTGGTGATGTTTGAATTCCAGTGGATACATGGAAGAGAGACTTACACATCAGTGGCAATATTGATTTCTGGAAAGAAATCTGTGCTCAGACCTTCTCACTCTCATGCAATTCTAAAATCCAACTTATTCAATACCAGGTACTACACAGGACTCACTACACCTGGAGCAGACGTTATCTAATGGAACTACTTCCATGCACTCTGGTCATGCCACCAATTCAACAACTACTTCCATGCACTCTGGTCATGCCACCAATTCAACAACTACTTCCATGCACTCTGGTCATGCCACCAACTCAACAACTACTTCCATGCACTCTGGTCATGCCACCAATTCAACAACTACTTCCATGCACTCTGGTCATGCCACCAATTCAACAACTACTTCCATGCACTCTGGTCATGCCACCAACTCAACAACTACTTCCATGCACTCTGGTCATGCCACCAACTCAACAACTACTTCCATGCACTCAGGTCATGCCACCAACTCAACAACTACTTCCATGCACTCTGGTCATGCCACCAACTCAACAACTACTTCCATGCACTCTGGTCATGCCACCAATTCAACAACTACTTCCATGCACTCTGGTCATGCCACCAACTCAACAACTACTTCCATGCACTCAGGTCATGCCACCAATTCAACAACTACTTCCATGCACTCTCTTCATGCCACCAACTGAACAACTACTTCCATGCACTCAGGTCATGCCACCAATTCAACAACTACTTCCATGCACTCTGGTCATGCCACCAACTCAACAACTACTTCCATGCACTCTGGTAATGCCACCAACTCAACAACTACTTCCATGCACTCTGGTCATGCCACCAACTCAACAACTACTTCCATGCACTCAGGTCATGCCACCAACTCAACAACTACTTCCATGCACTCAGGTCATGCCACCAATTCAACAACTACTTCCATCCACTCAGGTCATGCCACCAATTCAACAACTACTTCCATGCACTCTGGTCATGCCACCAACTCAACAACTACTTCCATGCACTCAGGTCATGCCACCAACTCAACAACTACTTCCATGCACTCTGGTCATGACACCAACTCAACAACTACTTCCATGCACTTTGGTCATGCCACCAATTCAACAATTTTGGCACAAGATTTTGGATGTTCTCTCTTGCATTATGGGCCTTAACATCCCAGCTTCCCCGGCATTATGTCTAAATGGTGATCTCTCTGCCCTCGAGTTTTCCATCCATCAGTCAAATTTCTTGCTTCTTTCTCTAACAATAGCCAAAAAACGTTATTTTACAAACCTGTGCAGTACCTCACTGCCACATTGGCTTAATCTAATGACTGAACATGCAACCCTTGAAAGACTCACTGCAAAACTACAGGATACAACCTCAGAACTCGATTTTGTCTAGAACCGATTTTTAACCTTTTTAGACAATTAATACAGATGCCTTATTCATTTAGATTTCTACTTATTTCCAACTCTTACTTAGTAGCATATGTTACCCAGTGGAACACTTTCTTTCTTTCTCTATGTGTTTTTTTCACAATGTTTTAGTTTTTTATATCTCTTTATATCTCTTTAAGCTCTGGCTTAAACTTTTCTGAAATGAGACCTAAAAAAAAAAAAGACACTACTGGAAGCCATAATAGTAGTACAGTATTTCATGCTAGATTTTAAGATGTCACATTTTTCAATTTTTGTCAGTTTTTCATTAAGTATATGGAAAACTACAAAGCAGTATATAATTCAATGTTAATGTAACATTATTCAGCAAGTTTCATTTGACTTTTTGAAGCAAAATGTGTTATTTCTATAGGGTGATGCAAAACTTTTGGCCATAGCTGTATCAACTCTTCTGACCCAGACTCCTCTACACCCGGAACAGGAGCATGTGGGGAGTTAAAAGGTCATATTCTCCCATGATTTCAATGGAACAAGGAAGTCTGTTCAATCCACAACAGTTAGGATTCACCAAGCTATTAACAACAAGGTAAAGGCATACAGTATCTATTGCGAGAAAAAGATGATAACTCAAAATTGGAGCAAGAGAATACAAAACCATATCTAACTAAACTATAACTATAACCATAACTAAATTCATAATAACAGAAAATAACAGCACTGGCCATCGACTGTTGTTGGCACTGTGCCTAAGCAGCTGAGTCGCGGCAACTGTCCTCAGAAACAATCTGAACAATTAGAGTTGCTGAGCGACACAAAGAGAGGCTTAGACAGGGGGCTTCTAAACAGTGCTATTTTTACTGACCTTTTGAAAGCAAATCGATGCTGTAGATCGGCGGGTGCTCTTGAATAAGCTCTGCCGTAGGGGGCTTAGCAGGAAGGTAGAAACCTGGTTTTAATAATTGCTTAAGCAGCTGAAAGCATGCTGGTAAGGATGAAGCTCCCAGAAGCTCCCACTCTACCTCGCTGAGCGTCAGCAGGGGGAGGTCTGACCAGGTTCTATCCTTGTTCACACTTTACATAAACAACGTTTGTGTGGATTTTTTATATCTTATGTAATTAAAGGAGAAATACCTTTTCAGTCAGGACAATCTTGCCTTAAATACCCACCTTTATTATAATACAAAATCTTACATATTTCCAAAAACATTGAACCCAAACAATGGATGAAGAAAAATAAAAGTAGCTGGAGCACAGGCTCATCCCTTGAAGCATCCCCTTGCCACCTGATAAGGAACAAACAATAAAATAATAAATCTATGCAACGTGTTCATCCCAGTAAACAAAAATGATTAGGCAGAGGAGGTTGAAAGCACGGCAAGACTGAGTCTGCGAAATTGCTATATGTATATATTTATATACATACACACACCTTATAGGTTAATTGGAACTTGCTGGTAATAGGCTTGTTGATTAACCAATGAATGTACCAGGCACTTGTACTATAGATTTCCTGCCTGAAACCTTGCAAGCGTTCTATTAAAATCTAGATAGTTATAACCTAGCATATCTAATGTTAAAGAGTAAGATTAAATAGCTTCCAGTGCCATTTTGAGATATGTGTGGCGTAGTGGTTAGGGCTCTGGACTCTCAACCGGAGGGTTGTGGGTTCAATCCTTGGTAGAGGACACTGCTGCTGTACCCTTGAGCAAGGTAATTTACCTAAATTGCTCCAGTAAAAACCCAACCGTATAAATGGGTAATTGTATGTAAAAATAATGTGATATCTTGTAACAATTGTAAGTCGCCCTGGATAAGGGTGTCTGCTAAGAAATAAATAATAATAATGTGAATGTGAAGCACGTGGTTTCAGATGGAGGGAAGTGCGGTTGCTTTAACACATAAATTACATTTTAGAACATTAATAAATACACTTTTTTAAATCAAGCAGTTGTATTTTTATCTTGCTCTTAATTGTATTACTTGTACTGTGATTCCTGAAATGTATTTTTGTTTACGACTGTAAGTCGCCCTGGATAAGGGTGTCTGCTAAGAAATAAATAATAATAATAATAATAATAATAATAATAATAATAATAATAATAATAATAATAATAATAATAAAATATAGCGCACAGATCACAAAGACTGTGTCTATACAATATTTCCAAACAGTGGCTGCTGGCCAGAAAAGCGCAGCGCTCTGACAAACTCATTAACACAGTCGTCATTCTACACTCTCTCTTTTATTAAAGTGTGTGTAAAAGCCGCAGAAATGGATTGCTGGTCTCTCGGTTCACTTTTTCGTGTTAGTTTAATATGCTGCTTACTTTCAGTATGTTTTTATTCTGTCAGCGCGAACATGTACCTCAATGCAGCAGTATGTGCAGCGCTATGCGTCCTCTGCCTCATCTGAGCCACTTCTGCTATTTGACTTTTTGTATACTTCTAAACACTCATTTTCTTTTGAATATTCATGACTTAATTTACGTTTTCTCTCCATTCCTCATCCACTAAAAATAGTGTATTTTCATGTAAGTATTTCAGTTTAGTTTTTGATCAAGCTAGTTACTACGACCAGCACTTTCCACAATAATCAGACTTTGATTGGCCTGCAGAATCAGGTGATAATGTGTTTGTGAACAGAGAACCAATCATGCGTGACGTTTGAACATCATTCGATCCTCTGGGGTCGATTGCAGCGTACCTAAATCAGTCCATTTGATGCGTCTAACTAGTGGATTAAGCAGGTTTAGTCCACTTGCTTGGACTAAAGTTAGTACACTTGTTAATCCCGATTGCAGAGTACCAGATGATAATCACCACAGGTGGATCATCCGCTAAATCAAACTAAACAAGATCCTGATTGCAGCGTACCAAATCGGATGTGAGATGATCCTGTTCAGGAGGACTAACACTAAGCATTGAATCAGATAGGTAGAACAGTCAAGAAAAATGGCTTGCAAGGCATTTATTAACTAGCTAACACAGGGCAAAAACAAACAAACAAAAATACTGCTCAGAGTTATCGTTGTGATCTTAGTATAGCCCCATACCTTTAAAGCCTGTTGCACATCTCTTATGATAATACAGTAATTTAAAAAGTTATCTTGACACCTTTTAAAATTAGATCTCCAGCCATACAAGGCTCTAATTAAGGGCACACTGATTCGGAAGTGCTGTGATTGATGACTAAACAAATCACTTACGAAAAAGACAAACTGCAGTTCACCCAGAAAATCATATGTTGACAATTTTTGATAACCCAATTTGTTGCTCATCAGTTAAATTCACATAAATTTGCTGAATTGTGAAAAAAAAATTATATTAAAAGAACTTTAAGGGCCAAACTCAGCACATCGTACCCCGGTCAGATGGGCGTTTCCTTGTTTTCTGAGCTAAAATCATTTGCACAGTACATGGCGTACCACATTGTAACGTGTACCACAAAATAACACCACATCGGTATTTATTAATATTTTTAAGAAGTGGCTAGTCGACTTTAGTGCTATGTTGGAAGGTTGGAAGGTTTGTTCACTAGCCAGGGAATTTGAAGGAAGTGGCATTCACGCACTGTTTTTTTGTTTTTTTTAACAGAAACCGTTTGGCAATGTGTGAATACTATAAATCACACATTAAATGTCACTCACATACAAAAATGGGATCTTTGGATTTGTATAATGCATATTACATACACAAAAGTTGTTGTATTAAAATCCACTACCAAATCGTTACACGTAGCAACTCTAGATGGCGCCGCTGCCATGTATGGAGCAGGATATATGCCAAAGCACTAGTGTAAGAGAAGTGCTATGGTAGAATATGTTTGAAACAAAATATACACTAACACTAATCATTTTAATTTAGAAAACTAAGCACCGTCCACCCCTTCCCCCTCTAGCTCATGTTATCCAGAGGCAAACCTTTAATCTTCATTCACCATCTCGATAGCAAAGCGTTGTATAGCCTAAGCTGTATTGAAAGAAATGTCTTGAAACCCCTCTGCTGCTTGGGATTTTTTTGTTAAATGTCCAGATGAACAAAAAATAAAGTTGGATGCAAACTGTGCAAGCAACTGCTGATGTATCATGGAGGCACAACCAATCTCTGGGGTCACTTGACAAGCATCAGTTCATATTATTATTATTATTATTATTATTATTATTATTATTATTATTATTATTATTAGTAGTAGTAGTAGTCGTAGTTGTAGTCGTAGTCGTAGTAAAATGTGGCTGATAACCTGCTTGGAATGGTGACTGTTAAATAAAGCTTTGTCTTGCCTCAGTCCGCTGTAGTTGGTGCTGCTGCAATGCTACTGTATATATCACACGCAGCTTCAATTACATGTAAATAAACAACATGCATTTTTATTTTTTATTGAAATTATAAAAACATGATTACTGTTCTGTATAACGTATTTTTAAACTACATTTGGATGTTTTGTCCATTTGTATGGATTACCTGTAAAATAATACGATTTTCAATTGAATAGAAGTAGCTATAGTCGCCAGTAAATTATGCAAATTAGTACCAACAAAGGTCCAAACCTTCCTTCGGCAATGTCAAAAATCCTTATCTGATGGCTCGATTCTTTTTTAAAAGCCAAAGGCTTCAATAACAGAATAATTTCAATCAAGGACCAAAAGTGCAATTTCCATACGAATGCCTGATATAAAAAACCTGGAATTAATTTAGGAACTGGAACTTACAGACTCTTTGATATTGGAGAGGTAATTCTGTTTAATCAAGGAAAAAGCATTACATTAACAAAATATGACTCCTAGCACTTGGGTTGGGGTTAAGGTTAGGTATTTAATGTAGGAAGAAAAGTAATAGAAATATGCTTCATGTTTCATTAACTAGATGAACAAGCAGTAAAAAAAAAAATCAGAACCTCAAACAGATATCATCAAAAGGAAAACGTAGAAAAAGACTATTAGGTGGAAAGCAGCAGCCGATTCAACAGGTTCGTTCAACGACTGAGACAGTACGTAATATTTCAATATAGAAATACAAGAAACCTAAAAAACATATCCAGTGTCAAACGTAATGTAGTACAATGGATTTGTATAGTGTGAGGTGCTGTACTGCGTAGAGGTTTGTAATGGTTCATGCCAGCATATGTCAGTATACCAATATATAACAGTATACCATTGTATAGTGTAATTGGTTTTATTTATCAAAGCTGATCTCCTCCTTTCAGCCCTATTTGCCTTGTTGCAGTCACAACCAATGTTAGCAAAACATCTGTCCCTTGAAATGTATGAGTCCTTTTGTGTTTCCAGAATTGATCAAAATGCTTTCATGAGTACCACAACCAAGGTGCTTAGCTGTGTACAATGCAGGCATCTTTGAGTGGGACAATGCGAAAGGTGTATTTAGCTATAGATCACACAGCTAATTAACACAGCTAATTACAACGATGTGCACTCCGAAATTATTATCTTCGAAGATCTATACATTGGAATAAAACAGGGAAGAACCAAAAAAAATGTATCACAGAATGTGTAAAAAGAAAGGTATGCCTGCAGCCTGTTATAACTTAAAGGTTAGACTGAATTAATTATAGTGGCCTAAAGACTGGGGGTCACCGCTTGGCACAAACAATACTGAATGGTTTTTTAATATAGCCATCTATGCCACTCTGTTTTTACCACCACAATAATTGTTCTCACTGGCAATGCCAAAGGTCATTGGTAAATGGTAAATTATGTTTATTTGTAGGGGTTTAGCTTCTTTCATTTTTTTAAATGTAGGGTGAAAGACAAAAGATGATTCCTCTTAAACCATGAGAATTTACATTTTCTCATTATGTCTTTTTTCCTAAAGGAGATGAAACTGCATTGACAAAATATCGAAGGTTGCAAGTGCGCTCCTAGCTCCAAAAGCCATTTATTATGGAACAAGAGATATCTGCTCAGGCATCTGGGCTTTTACTTCTGAAAGGTTAAAAGCCATACCCTGATTTATAGTGTGCATGTGAGTGTGCAATAAAGCATGTGTAGCTCTGTGAATAACAATTCTTTTCACATACTAATGGAATAATTGAACAGATTGCGATACTGTGACTGTACCTAAAATCCATCTCCACTAGGAGATACAACTGCAGTTGAATTTAATTGCTCACAATGTCACCTATAATTTATCAAGCCTATCATTAGAGGCAATAAACTAATTTGGTCTGAGGCCTTTCTAATTCTCAGGCTCACCTTACTCTTTTAAAAATCTGAACTCATGTGAGCTTTTTCTTGCCTACAGTAATTCTTCTTTGCAGTTTATAGAATTGTTTTTTCAGCACAGAGAATCCGCAATGTGGATGATTTAAATTGCAATTGAACAGACAAATTAATGATGATAATGAATTTGGCCAGAGACCTTGCCCGTGGGTGCTGACAGCTATCCACAATGTTGGCCGGCTAGCAACAACACGATGACATCATGGGTAGGGCCACCTCCCCCGAAAAGACAAAGCCGCCAAACCATGACTGGAAAAGTGAAAATGATAAACGGTTAATGCAACAGCTGCAGTCGCGCAATGCTACCTACCCCCCAAAATAGGAAACGGATGAATGAAAAGTAAGCAGCTGAAACAAGGGCCCACCCCCAGAGCATGAAATGCAAAGATGGCCGTCTTCCTGTTTGGGTCTGGGAGTAACTTACCCTCTAATTTTAACACTGACAGAGTAAAATGTATTTTCAGGGGGTAAAATGCAACATTACCTTGAAATCATGAGTAATCTCGATACATACTGTACAATCTTTAATGGTAATGGGGTAGGCATTAAAAAAGAGCCTTCCATTTTAACTGCAATGCTACTTTGAACTACTGTACAACCATATATGTGTTCTACAAGGTTCTATCGGCTATTAAACTCAGTGAACATGTTAAAACTTCAATATAAAGCCATACAGAAATGCATTAATAAGTTCTAGCGCTCCTGGGGGAAGGGGAAAAATCAGGATAATGTAGAGGGTGTGTGCGTGCAGGGGTTGCATGGTGGTGTGTGCGTGCAGGGGTTGCATGGTGGTGTGTGCGTGCAGGGGTTGCATGGTGGTGTGTGCGTGCAGGGGTTGCATGGTGGTGTGTGCGTGCAGGGGTTGCATGGTGGTGTGTGCGTGCAGCGGTTGCATGGTGGTGTGTGCGTGCAGGGGTTGCATGGTGGTGTGTGCGTGCAGGGGTTGCATGGTGGTGTGTGCGTGCAGGGGTTGCATGGTGGTGTGTGCGTGCCGGGGTTTCATGGTGGTGTGTGCGTGCCGGGGTTGCATGGTGGTGTGTGCGTGCAGCGGTTGCATGGTGGTGTGTGCGTGCAGGGGTTGCATGGTGGTGTGTGCGTGCAGGGGTTGCATGGTGGTGTGTGCGTGCCGGGGTTTCATGGTGGTGTGTGCGTGCCGGGGTTTCATGGTGGTGTGTGCGTGCAGGGGTTGCATGGTGGTGTGTGTGCAGGGGTTGCATCGTGTGTAGGGGTTGCATGTTGTGTGTAGATGTGTGTGTAGGTGAATTGGGGTGGAATTGTGTGTAGGTTTGGTGCGAAAGACGTGGGGGTCTGAGTAAGGGCTTGAGCCTTCAACTCCATCGTTGCCTCAGTCTCATCTTTGTCCCAAGAACCTGAAAATGCTACAATATTATAGGCATCTTGTTTTAGCGGTTGCCTCTGACGATGGTTCCAATTGGATTTGTAGCTGGACTGGGGTGTTTATGCTTCAACCTGTGTAGCTTTGTGGCAAATCTTTCTTATTCTTACTGTGATTGGCTGCAAAGACAACACTTACCAGAGATTGGATAATGTTTGTTGGGTTGGTTTTTCTTGTGTAGTTTCCTAGTACCTGAAGGCATTGTATTCTGGGAGATGTAGGCAGACAAGCTGTGAGCAAAATTGCTATGCATATTTTTACGTATTAAATTAAAATATATGCGTTTTTTTAGTAAAAATGGCAGGTATGCAGCTTATCTGGACCGCTGGGTGTCAGTATCTACTGTTTACTAAATACCAATACTGCCTGCCAGCCATACACACGTGTTGCCAGATTCAGTTTGTTTGATATTGTAAAATTGAAATTGTCTCTGTTTATTATTCCTGTATCTTTACAAATAATGGTTTAAAACCCCACACACGTTTTAAAATGGAATTTCTTTTAAACAGTTTGTGGAGAGTCATTCTAATTAAACTCTTCTGACCCACCAGATGAGGGAGACAAAAGACAAATATTGCTATTTAATAATGTGTATATAATAACAAGAAGCTTTCAGTATGCAGTGTAGCAGTACTGCAATCACTGAAGAACCCCTCTTCAAAGAAAAATGTTAACCAAAAATATGGGACTGAAATTGCATAATGTGAATGTGGGTGGATATACACTTGCAGTATATCAGATTAAT
The DNA here is from genome assembly GCF_902713425.1 of Acipenser ruthenus. Lineage (NCBI taxonomy): Eukaryota > Metazoa > Chordata > Actinopteri > Acipenseriformes > Acipenseridae > Acipenser > Acipenser ruthenus. Next base: position 4,990,000 of record NC_081192.1, on the reverse strand, counting down.
CAGACAGTAATACCAGTAATAATTTTGATGTACAATAACTTAGGGGTGTGGGAATATTTAACAATTATCTCTATTAAGTATATAATAATCCAATAAATAAGCTAATAACAATATATTATTACATTGTAAGAAGTTTTGAGAAAGCAAGATGATCACCATACTTTTAGTCAGGTAATCGTGTACAGTAGGCAGTTACCTTTCAACTCTGCAGACAACACAGTGTTACATACTCTACTATGGAGGATAACTTGTGCCAAAATTAAAAAATAAATAAATTAATTAATAAATAAATAAAAATCGAAATACACGATACGGAAAATAAATATATTTTTAATATATGGAATTATATATTTTTTAAATGTATTTATAATATATTTTCTTAAACATTACATGTTGCTTAAATATATTTATAATATACTATAAATGTATTTTGTAAATCAACATATTCACATTTATACATTTTATTTTTCTAAATTATATTCAAAATACATTGTAAAATATGTTGTAAATAAATGTATTCACATTAATATATTTAAAAGTGTATGCAGTATTTTCAAACAAAATATATATATATATTGCATATAATGGGAGACTGCGACGGTCAGGCAGCACTAAATTTAAAACAAGGCGGCTTCATAAGTTTATCCATGTACAGCAGATAAAAACACAGACACTGTGATTTTAATTCGGTAAATAAGTTTATTCTTGACGGAACAAATATGGCCGTTAATCAATCTTTCTGCAGATACCGAAGTTTTTTTTACTTTCATAGCTCTATTTTCAGGACCAATTCCATAGCTATTAATGCATTTTTAATTGGAAGCAGCAGTTTTTTGTAACGTCTCATAGTTTCAGAAGAACAATGTTAGCAGGTCTACAGAGAAGCAGCCCAAACACCTGTTGTAATGCAAACAGCCTTTTAGCATATGTTGAAAGCTTTTCATTTTTGTACTTGAGTGTTTTATATACACTGAATTTTTACAAAATGTTGATATATTTCGTTATGTTTAAAGATAGTAGTTATTTTTAAATGAAATTGCGGAATTCCATTCCTTTCTTATTTATTTGCTTCATATCTGTTTGGTAGAACACATGCAAAATATGGTGTGTGTCCAGGCACTTTACATTATGTAATATATTGTGAATACATTATATAATACATGTTTAGTAAATATATTGAATAATACATTTCTAAAAAATACATGGACAATATAATTGATATATTGTTTCCTGAAATTATATTTTAAATATATTTAAAATATGTTTAAGCAAATACATTGTAACTATATTTTCCATATGATGAAAACGGGCCAATTTTGTAATATGTTAAATATATTTTATATAACGTTACATACATAATACATATATTTTTCCATATATTTTATCATTCCCAAAGACTATGAGTTTTATATGAATAATATGTTTACAAAAATATATTTAAAATATATATTTTTTTAGTATGGGTTATATTTATTTATTTCGTATGTTTTTTCATTTTGGCACAATCTTTTCACTCTCGTATTTCTCATTGAGCGTCAGTGATTGATCAGCGAGTCCGACCTTCTTGCTTGAATATCTCAGGCACCGTAATAGCTAGTTCCTTCTTGGTTCAAGGCTTGTTTGAAAGTACAGATTTGGAGCTTTCCAAGGATGTATCGTATGTCCAGAACACACGTTCCTAGGCGAAACTACAGCAAACCAAAACTAAGGCTCGAGTCATGTGACATGAGTCAGCTCCTAAATTTCGTTTGTTGGCTATTACTTGGTCGCTTCAACAGATAGCGTTCCGGATTCAACATCATTTAAAAGCAAAGGATTTGCGCTTTCCATTGATGTCAGGCATGCCTGTATGCGTTCTTTCTACCACCCCCTCATTCAGTGCTCCAACAGTTAATATACCAAGCGAAACCCCAAACCTAAAACAATTTGGGAAATTCAACCAGGCTACCTGGTCTAGAATTATCCTTTGCATATTGTAACAGGATGGGTGCCTGACAGCTACCTGAAAGGAAACAATAATCAAGTCACTAGATCCACATAATAACGGATTCTAAAGCACTGTGGGGTCCGAATGGACCCCAGGTTGCCTTGTGAGGATTAAGATTAATTGCCCTACCTGCACAGCTGACCACCTGTGCATACAGTAGAGACAAGCCGTGCTGATGTTCCCAGTTTCCTGTGTAAACCAATGGGAGCTTGATATTGGCAGGAAGGGATCGAGCTTAATGCATACAGGCCAAGAAATTGAGAGCATGAGCTACCTGCTATTGATCTGACCTCAGGCTAAATAAATCTTAGTATCTGATGACCTGAAAGAGCTGTTCATTTTCTGAGAGGGTCACATGAAGAGTCTGGCATTGATCTTTTCATACACAGCTCTAAAAACACCTTGTGTCCCCAAGGTCTGCCTAGTTTGAATAATTCAGCAATGATAAATATATATATAACTATATATAGTAAAGTTTCCCAAAATTGATACCTCACACGTTGATACACACAATTGCCATAATCAAACAAGCCGTCCAGAAACATGCAATCCATCATGTCACACACAACCAGATATAGGCCCTTTCCTTAGCAACGATTGCAAGGGCAAAGGAATAACCCAGTTTTAGCAGTAATAAACTAGCAAGGAATTGCTCAGCATAATCATTTTCCTGCTCATACTGTAGCTGCATCTAACATTAATCTGGTTTTTATTCCTTTCAGAAAAATATGACCTTATTGCTGAACAGGGCCCGATTTGAGTTTCTAATTTTCTTATTAGAATTTTCTAGTGAAGTATTCAGTTAAAGCACAGGTGCAAAGTAACAGATTTTGAGCAAGTACAACCTTTATTAATAATACATAACATAATTATTAAATAGCTATATACACAATCATTTGTAATATATATTTATGTAAGTTGTCCTTGCACATCTAGAGATGCGGATACTACTATAATCTATTATGATTTAATTGTGGTTTACAATATACAGTCAGCACTCACATACCCGACCTTATAAAATCTGGACTTCAGTGACTTTCATTTTTGCCCGTTCCAACCCTTGTCCGTTTTTCAGGGAACACAAAAATGGTACAATATCCAAAATATATATCTGAAAGGACTGTGTTTTATTATTATTATTATTATTATTATTATTATTATTATTATTATTATTATTATTTATTTCTTATCGAGGGCGACTTACAATTGTTACAAGATATCACATTATTTTTTTTACATACAATTACATTATTTTTTTTACACATTATTTTTACATTTTTTTAAATTAAGTTTTTTTTTACTTTTTACATTTTTTAAAATTAAATAGGCTTCCATTTAGATGTATTGTATCGGTTTTGTTGGTACAGTACTATATTTTCAACAGAAGATGTATTTTAATTCAGAACGATATGATTCTGAAAATATCACTTGCCAAAAGAGATGACACGTGGGCTGTAATACAGTACGGTACTGTGACAGAGACAGAATGATTGTTGGTGATAAATCTCCCTCCCGACCTGTGAGGACACTGTGTAAAGGGAAGAGAGTGCCCTGGACTGGATTGCCTGACAATCCATTCCCAGGGTTAGGCGGAAGTCAGCACTAAAACAGGACAACACTGCACCACTGTAGCACTAATAAATTGTATTACACCATGAGCACAATAACAATCACTCTGGACTTGTGAACGTGTGTCTTGGTGTGTGTGTTCTGCTGTGTTTATTATTTACAAACTGTGTCTTATTATTTCGGGACTGCAACCTGTTGCATTACAAATAAACATATTGTTTGGACAGTGAACTTTGTTTGTCTTCTGTTACGTAATCACATCAGCACTACACCTGCGCACTTCAAACCACTTTGCCATAGGTACATATTGTAGCAATATGTAAAATTTTCCGTTAACGACCCATCATGTTACCCATGCACAGAACTGCGTACAACATAAAAGGTAATGTAATTTATCAAAATATTTAAAAAAAAAACTGTTTCCAGAATGAAAACTGTATCCAAAGTCAGTATTTACAATTGAAGAATATAGTGCTCGTTAAGGCCCTAAACAACTAAAGATCACAGATTTTAAAAAATACATCACAATATCTGCAACTGTTTAATGATTAACATTTGCATTTTCGTCAGGTGAAACTGGAGGAAGCGCTGTGTTACTGCACAATAAAAACAGACTGATTTGGCATGCGAGAGAAAAAAACAAAGGCTGTGGATGGATAAAAAAAAAAAAATCAAATATATTAAATGATTACTTTTCACAGGTTTTTACAAAGGAGGACACGGACAACATGCCCGACATGTCGACCTGTTCCTATCCAGTTTTAAATAACTTTAGCATAACAGAGGCAGAAGTGTTAAAGGGACTAGAAGCTCTTAAAATAAACAAATCCCCTGGGCCAGATGAGATCCTCCCAATAGTACTCAAAGAAATGAAAGAAGTTATTTACAAACCGCTAACCAAGATCATGCAACAGTCTCTTGACACAGGGGTTGTACCGACAGACTGGAAAATAGCAAACGTAATACCGATCCACAAAAAGGGAGACAAAACCGAACCAGGTAACTACAGACCAATAAGCCTGACTTCTATTATATGGAAAATTATGGAAACTATAATAAGATCCAAAATGGAAAATTACCTATATGGTAACAATATCCTGGGAGACAGCCAGCATGGTTTTAGGAAAGGGAGATTGTGTCTAACTAACCTACTTGACTTTTTTGAGGATGCAACATTGAAAATGGATAACTGCAACGACATGGTTTATTTAGATTTCCAGAATTTCCAGAAAGATTTCCAGATTTCCAGAAAGCTTTTGACAAAGTCCCGCATAAAAGATTAATTCTCAAACTGAAAGCAGTAGGGATTCAAGGAAATGCATGCACATGGATTAGGGAGTGGTTAACAGGAAGAAAACAGAAAGTACTGATTAGAGGAGAAACCTCAAAATGGAGTGAGGTAACCAGTGGTGGTACCACAGCATTAGGTCCTCTGCTATTCCTAATCTACATTAATGATTTAGATTCTGGTATAGTAAGCAAACTATTTAAATTTGCAGATGACACAAAAATAGGAGGAGTGGCAAACACTGTTGCAGCAGCAAAGGTCATTCAAAATGATCTAGACAGCATTCAGAATTGGGCAGACACATGGCAAATGAAATTTAATAGAGAAAAGTGTAAAGTATTGCATGCGGGCAATAAAAATGTGCATTATAAATATCATATGGGAGATAGTGAAATTGAAGAAGGGAACTATGAAAAAGACCTAGGAGTTTATGTTGACTCAGAAATGTCTTCATCTAGACAATGTGGGGAAGCTATAAAAAAGGCTAACAAGATGCTCGGATATATTGTGAGAAGTGTTGAATTTAAATCAAGGGAAGTAATGTTAAAACTCTACAATGCATTAGTAAGACCTCACCTAGAATAATGTGTTCAGTTCTGGTCACCTCGTTACAAAAAGGATATTGCTGCTCTAGAAAGAGTGCAAAGAAGAGCAACCAGAATTATTCCGGGTTTAAAAGGCATGTCGTATGCAGACAGGCTAAAAGAATTGAATCTATTCAGTCTTAAACAAAGAAGACTACGCGTTATCTGATTCAAGCATTCAAAATCCTAAAAGGTATAGACAATGTCGACCCAGGGGACTTTTTTGACCTGAAAAAAAAAAAACAAGGACCAGGGGTCACAAATGGAGATTAGATAAAGGGGCATTCAGAACAGAAAAGGAGGCACTTTTTTACACAGAGAATTGTGAGGGTCTGGAACCAACTCCCCAGTAATGTTGTTGAAGCTGACACCCTGGGATCCTTCAAGAAGCTGCTTGATGAGATTCTGGGATCAATAAGCTACTAACAACCAAACGGGCAAGATGGGCTGAATGGCCTCCTCTCGTTTGTAACCTTTCTTACGTTCTTATGTTCTTAAATTGTAACATTACAGAGATGGGCTTTGTATCAGAAAACTGGTGACGGAGTCAGAAATCGCGTGTGACGGGTAAGTGCATTAATTTGTTACATATATATAATGGGTATTGATTTTATTCTTAATGCGAGTGCTGACTGTAGTATATTGCCTTTAATTTAAATAATTGATTAATGCTAACTCTGCTTTTGAAAAGGTTTTACAAGAAGGGATGTCATCTTTTTATATTTCAGTCAGGACAATCTTTAGTTAAATAACCACCTTTATTATAACACAGAATCTTACAGATTTCCAAAAACATTGAATCCAAACAATGGGTGAAGAAAAATAAGCGGAAACCAAATGCTTATCATACTTGCACATTCAGAACAAAGACGGTTGCTTTAAACTAAAATATTATTGCATGATGGTCAGGTCTCTCCATAGAGTAAACATCATTGCTTGCTGTCATTTTCTGATGCTCGTAACAATTAAATAAATACAAATGATTTTTATACCAGTCTGTCTTTTGGTCACTTACTTAGAAAGGATAAATGACTAATATATACCGGTTCTACTACTACCTCCTTCTACATGTTCTTACAACCTGCAGGATTGTTTGATTTATTTCAAATATACAGGTTTAAGTTTATCGGCATGTAATTTCTCTCCCACAAAGACTTCAAACTGTGCCGGAGCTGACTTGGTATTTGTGTGCGGCCCTAGTTGAATTCTCTTCTCTGTTGCGATTCAATCTGAAGAGACTTTCTACAAGAGATAAACTGATTTAATTATTTTCATTATGCTGAGGAAAAGCCATATTAAGTTTCAGCAGCTCGTTGGTGGGGTTTCCTGTGCATAGCAAGATGGACTTCACAATAGCATCACTCACATTACAGAAAGAGATACAATTACCCAAAGACAATATGATTATAGTTTATGAGAGACACACACTCGCAGAGAACAAAGCTGAAAGCTTTAGCGAACACCCCTTGGGATCATTTTGAATGGTATATAATTAAAGCTTTAGCGAACACCCCTTGGGATCATTTTGAATGGTATATAATTAGGGCTTCTGTTTTTCGGGTTTTATTAATTGGATTTTTCGGCGCTCATTTTTAGCTATTTTCGAGTTTTATGTAAATCATTTTTTTTCGGGGATTTTGTTTTTGATATACTGTATGAAATTAGTGTTTTCGGTTACTTTCCAAAATGCTTGAGCGTTTTGTGTGTGTGTGTGTGTGTGTGTCAAAATATGTATAGTAACTCGACAGTACTTGCACACTTAAGTTGTACCTTCTTTCCTTTGCTGTCTTCCACAACGGAATCCCTATGGTAACGGACACATTCTTCTGGGGTTTTTTGTGTGTAGGCATTTTTGTACATTTCGCCACAATTCTGTTTTAAATCCTCCATGTCTTAATTGTAATACATCTTTAAATCCCGCTAACAAGCCTCCATCCTGATGGTAATCTCGTTTTAAATCTCGCAAGCGGAGTCTCCAATAGAAATGTAGGAATGTGCTGTCACTCAGTAGTTGGGAGGGTTTAAAGTATTCAGAACGAATCAATGATAGATACAAGTCAGGAAGGCGGGACATTGCCCAGCAGCACAGGGAAATATATTTGGATCCTACACAGCAAGTGGTTTTGGAAAATATTTCTGATTGGTGTTTGTACCCTCACAGTATGTACTGTATGTACTCTTAGCAGAGGAAAAACGGTCTACTCTTTAATTGCTCTGTAATATCACAGTAATTACCTTCATGGTTGTGTGGTTAAAATGCAACATGTTTAATTATACTATATATATATATATATATATATATATATATATATATATATATATATATAGTGTAGTTACAGATAATTATTGTAAAGTGTTACCTGATGGAATGGATTCTTATTTTTATCTGTATATTATGCGCATTACAGATTAATTTGTCGGGATAAACCCATTAAAAACATGTATTTTAAAAACATTGTTAATTACAGGCGCTTTTGTGACAAAGGATTCCACAAATATCTTCGTTGAAAACCTTTAACACTGCTGAACCATCAAATAGACTCAATTAAAAACCTCTATGATTTTTTAATTTGTATCCATAACTGTGGCAAAGTGGTTTGCAGTGTGCATGTGTAGAGGTGATGCAATGCTCAAACAGATGACAAACAACAAAGTTCACGGTCCAAATAGTTCTTTATTTAGTTTATAATCCTGGTCGGTTGTCAACTGTAAATAATAGTAACTGGCAATACACAACAATGTGTACTGCACAGTTAAAACCACGGGGTTCAGTCCCGAAATAATAAACACAGTATAAACACACACAGAACACAAACACGATCACAAGTCCAGAGTGAGAGCTATCCGTGCAAGTGGTGAAATACAATTTACAGTGAACAGTAGTGCATTGCTGTCCAAGTTTGGTGCTGGCCTTTAGCGGCAGCTCCCGGATCGTGTTAGCTATCTAACAATGACAAACGAGTACAATTAGAACGACAGACAAACAAACACGAAACACTCACGGTTACTTTACAGTCCTTCAGCAGTTCTCTCGTAACCATGACAAAGGAACAGTTTGCTCGGCCACATCCCCTTTTGTACCTTCAGCCACGCCCCCTTGGTTAGCGAGTGCAATCGCTTTTCCTCCAATCCGTGATTACCACATTGCCGCCCGTCTTGGGCGATGACTTGGTGTACAGTAGCTCCCCCCCCCTTTCTAGATGGCCGACTTCCACCTTTCCCTGGAATGAATTGCAAAACCATCCAGTCTGGGGCACACTGTTCCCTTTACACAGCGCCCTCAGAGGTCGGGAGGGAGATTTATAACCAAGATTCATTCTTTCTCTGTCACAATAACATATTCTTTTTAATGAATACTGTAGTAATAAAATGTTGACTTCTTATATATAGCATTTTATTTATTTTTTTACTTTTGGTTTAGGACTATGCTTCCATAGGAGGATGGAATGGTAGTTTTGCAGAGATGTATATGCTCATCACAAGCAGAAAGGGGATGGAATTGTATCACATAACCAAGCAGGGTTTCCTTGTTGTCTGCAAATGCTGTCAGTAGAATAAAGTGCTTATTGATTTTTATACAAGGTTTCCTTTTGTTTGCTTCCTGGCTTTAAAAGAAAGCATATACAAAAAGCCCATTACAATATGTTGTGAAGGCACCAAGAAGTACATATAAATCAAGATCAAACTGTATAACATAATCCTCACTGTGTTTTTGTCGCCAATATCAAAGATATTTCAGCAATACATATAGCACAGGAGACAGCAGTGGTTAGTAGTGTTTTTGTTGTAAACACTAAAGGGTGTGTGTGGTATACTGTATCATAATTCATTGTAAGTAAAATGTATCACAGCTTGGCATCCACTGCTGATGATATGGACGTTTAATCTGTTGAGGTCCAATTTTTAGGTGTGCTTGAAAAATCTTTTCATCATTAATCTATCTTAAACAGAAAAAAGGGAGACCAGTCATAACCATCCTAATAGTATGCTGCCGTTCAAAGTGCACTGTTAATACAGCTGTGTATATCTGATTGTTTTCCAAATATTGTAATACTGAGAATTTTATAATAATACTGTACTAATACTGTAGCAGTGGAGAAAAGAACAAAAGGAGTCAGCATGTAAAATGAACAGGCACTTTTATTCACACGCAGGGCAGTGACCGACAACACACTACAACCCAACCAGGCCCTCACTCCTATATACATCTCAGGAGGACCTGGGCGGGGACACCCAGACATGGCATAATAAACAAAGTAATACATCTATGTAAATGAGCACAGAAAACACACTGAACCGATACAGACATAACACAACCAGTAAGAACGAACACACTCGGTGGCCACACCCCCCTGCTCCTGCTGCAGCTGCTGTCTCTGACTGCGCTACAGTATGATATTTAGAATGCATTTTATTATAGGCCCTGCTTATGTATTGTTTACAGTGTTTTGCATCACTCATTTTTTAGGGGTTATCCTCTGGGTTGAATCTCCTTACTCAAACCAGTCCTGGTGGGATCAGCCTATTCAGGGATCCGTTATAAGTGGTTATAAACAATAGCAAAAAGAAATATATAGTATTTATAAATATATTTAAAAAATAGTCTTACTATTTATTATAATATTATATAATTGTTAATAGCATCATTAATAACATGTTTATAATCACTTATAACGGATCCCTAAACTAAAGTGTTACTGAAGTTTAGAATCCATGCCTATCCACTACCTAGATGCTAAGGAAGACAGAAGAATTGTGATTTGAAAACAAAAATAGTATTTTTGTTTAAATCTCTGGCAAGAAGAAGTTTAAAAAAAATAATAATAATTGAAACACTTAATTCAGTTGGTTTAGCATCTCGTTTGTGTTTAAACCTCTGACCACTTGGCCTACGTCGAGCCTCTGAACTTGACTCTCGTTTTTTTTGTGTTTGTTTTGAGGGACGGAGTAGCTGCAGTGGAATCCTCTGAACTTGACTCTCGTTTTTTTTGTGTTTGTTTTGAGGGACGGAGTAGCTGTAGTGGAATCCTCTGAACTTGACTCTCGTTTTTTTTGTGTTTGTTTTGAGGGACGGAGTAGCTGTAGTGGAATCCTCTGAACTTGACTCTCGTTTTTTTTGTGTTTGTTTTGAGGGACGGAGTAGCTGCAGTGGAATCCTCTGAACTTGACTCTCGTTTTTTTTGTGTGTTTGTTTTGAGGGACGGAGTAGCTGCAGTGGAATCCTCTGAACTTGACTCTCGTTTTTTTTGTGTTTATTTTGAGGGACGGAGTAGCTGCAGTGGAATCCTCTGAACTTGACTCTCGTTTTTTTTGTGTTTGTTTTGAGGGACGGAGTAGCTGCAGTGGAATCCTCTGAACTTGACTCGTTTTTTGTTTGTTTGTTTGTTTGTTTGTTTGTTTGTTTTGAGGGACGGAGTAGCTGCAGTGGAATCCTCTGACCTTCACTCGTTTTTTTTGTTGCTTTTTTGACAAATTAAAAAAAAACATGTTGAAGGGGCTTACAGTATTATTAAGGAATTAATGATAAATTAGAAATACATTACAAAACTAAAAGTAAGGATTCACCTCAACCACATCGTTTCCTTGTAATGAGATGGTGCAGGGGTAATGGATTTGCGATAATAACAAAATATATATATATATTTTTTTACTTTTCTGTATATACAACTCCAAATGTGTTCCACACAATAGAACTCTAACAAAATGTTTACTTTTTCAAATCACTCACCAGCACACAGGCAGCCCCGCCCACAGCAGAGACAAACCAACAACCAAAAGACAGATTAGATCGTCCCGTGCTCCGCTACTGTCCACAGATACTGATCACAAACATTCTAAACGCTTTTGTTCAGTTAGGCATTGCCATTGTCATAAAAACATGCATTAAAAAAAACAACTACAGTATTCCTTATTGGAGAACATAAATACATAGAACACTAATTATTTGTTGTATAAATTGCTGTTGCCAAAACACACTGAATTAACTAAATGGACACAGTACTGTAGCTGTGGCAGGGCAACATTAAGATAAAATTGAATATTACATCCAATCTCCCGCTTAACTTAACACGACACTATGACCGATCAGGTGGTCCGATCCAATACCCTTGGGCGCTATAAATTGTAGTCTGACTATGCCAGTCCTGTGCTAATACACCCGATAGGATTGCAATCCTATCGGGTGGCTAATAGCAACAGGACAATATTTATAATTTTGTTTAACCCACTTTCTTTGTTCACACAGGTTCGAGGCATCCACAGAGGAGAACAGCAGTAACACCAGACAAGACAATCAGGTAAGTAATTAATTATGTTTATTCTGGTACAGACAATATTAAAGGGAATATGAATAATTAATAAGCAGTCAAGTTACAATTTCACTAACCGGTTTCCCTAGCCAGGTCATCGGTATCTGATGTGGTTCCAATCTCCTGCTCCCCAATTTGGCAATTAATTTAATCAGATTCACCGCACTCACAACAGGAGGTGCCACTCCACCACCGAGCCCCACCTACAGACTAAGGTGGTGTATCCGGACAGTTTTCCATTGACGTTGCTGGTGCCCCTGCTGGTCAGTCTCTAACAAGGTACCACTTTCCGTTGTACACAGCACACCATCAATGGTCCTGCCCCGCCTCCACTATTTATTTTCTGTGCGCCAGGCTGCAGCCGTTTTTCCTGCTGCTGAGGAATCTGTTGCTGCAGTTCTGGCTGCATTTCTCCCCAACCCTCCTCATTTTTGGGCACCCTGTTCATGGCTCCATGAGGAAGAGGGACCTCCTTGTGAATCTGCTCCTGGCTCTTGCTAAACTGGCAAGTTACAAGACCAGGAAGCGTAAGATGATCGGGGAGGGTCTCTTTGACTGCGGGGCCATGTTCAGGGCCCTTGTCCGATCTCGGGTTCAGTTGGAGCACGCCCACGTGGAGTCCGCCGGCGACATGCCATCATTTGTCGACCAGTGGGCTCTAGGGGGCGTGCTCTGTACCACCTCCCCTTTTGTATTAAACATTTAATTTACAGTCCTTTTACCGTTTTTTTCTGTTAAATTAGTTATTGCCCAGTCTTGTTAGCACCTCTTTATAGGGGTGCGAAACTGGGCAGTCGTTGTAGTCCGCCCTCTGGGCAATAAATAGGACTACTACTACTACTACTCGAGAACAACCTGAGCAGGATCTCGCAGTTCTCCTCGACCCCCCTCCGATCGGCGTTGAGGAGGACCCTGTACGCGATGACGCTCCACACCCTCCACTTCCTCGCCCTCGTCTCCTGCCGAGACACCGCTTGGCGGGAGACCCTCCGACCACTGGAGGGCGAGAGTCCCCAGTGGGAGGCCCTGTACTCCCCGCTGGTCTCCAGGGGAGCTGGGGACTTGGGGTGGAGGGTCCTGCACAGAGTGCTCGCGTCAGGAGAGATCCTGCGTCACTTTACCGACTCGGACGCCGCATGCCCTTTCTGCGGACTGTCCGAGTCGGTAAGTCACATTTACTTTCTGTGCGCCAGGCTGCAGCCATTCTTCCTTCTATTGAAGAACCTCTTGCTGCAGTTCTGGCTGCATTTTTCCCTCACCCTCCTCATTTTCGGGCACCCTGTTCGTGGCTCCACCAGGAAGAGAGACCTCATAGTGAAACTGCTCCTGGCTCTTGCCAGTGGGCTCTATGGGGCGTGCTCTGTACCACCTCCCTTTTCGTTTTGAATATTTAATTTACAGTCCTTTTTGACCCGGTTTTTCGTTACATTAGTTAAGGCTCAGTCCTTGTTAGCACCCCTATTTGTTTAGGGGTGCTAAATTGAATTTTTTCTCGGGCAGCTGGTGTAGTCCGCCCACTGGGCCTTAAATAGGACTACTACTACGACTACTACTACTACTACTACTACTACTAATAATAATAATAATAATAATAATAATAATAATAATAATAATAATAATAAATAGTACAAAATGAAAACACAACGCAGTACCCACAGATAATAAACAAAACACAGATACAAATAAATCTTAGTCACCCGTGACATATACATGCTTAAATAAAATATAACTGTGCATTCCATTGCTATTTAAAATAATGATATCCTCTCTGGGTTTGGTCTAAACTTAAATAAGTACTACAGACATTAAGAGCTATTAACTGACATTTAAGACTGGGCTGTTTCAGATTGAGTGGAACTCCAGGAAAAAGGCTGACCTTGTGGAGCAACTACCATTAGATAAATGCTTGAGTCTAAGAGTTAATGGCAGTAAAGACCTTCTGGGATTTCCCCAAGCATTTAGCTGTATTGATTATCTCATTTATTTGTATATTATTGCGTCATTGCGTGGGAAAAGAGGGCCTTCTTGTGCTTCAAATATCAACATCCAAATGTGAAACGGTTTGTAAAAGCTATTACAGAAAATATGGAGATGGGGGATAAATTATGCAGTAAAACTGTCAGGACGTGTTGAAAGAAAGAAAGCACAACTGGTGATGTCAAATGTCAACTCTTTCAACAGACAACAGTAGCAACTTAATACAGACAGTGACTCTAATTTTGTCAAGTCCAGTACAGGACACCCAGCTTGTCCCCAGAGACTTTGGTTCTATGTGTGTGAATTAGCAGCTGCAGCATTTTCTTGGTACTGAATTGCTGTTTAGTGTTAAATATTCATAACTATCAAAAAGGAATAAATACACTTTGCATCAATTTGAAAATCATTGCTAATGTCAGTAATACAGTATCTATGGAAAACCCAGCTGTAGAATCCACCTCATAGACTAGGTCATTTTTAATATTTTTACTGAAGCAAATTCCCAAAATACTACAAAGATAAGTGGGGTGATATCACCTGGGATCCTGTCTAGCTCTGTTTCTTCAGGTCACAGTAACCTACTTTTACACAATCTCCTTTTACTCCTTAATCTTTAAGCAAATAAAATATTAGGTTCATTGAGGTTTAACAAGGGCAAGGAGCCAAATGTTCATCTTATCCCAAAACGATTGTGCATCCCAGCTGTGTATCTGTTTCCTCGTTCCTCTGCTGTTTGGTTGTCATAAGAGCAGGATACTGATGGATGTAGGATTGGTAGGAATATATCTAGCTATAATAAAATGGTAACTGTCTCTCTTTGTCTGAATCCACCTACTACATTCTATTCAGATCAGAAGTCTCTTTCCCCTGTATTTTATTTTTAATTCTAGTGAGCTATTCTAGACTATACTAGATATCCCCAGATTGTCATATATGTAACCACAAATGTGTGTGATGTGGTCACATATTTTGGTTTGGGAATCTACATTACCACAAAGGATTATTTTAATAAATAATGATAATCTTTATTTTTAATATAGCGCCTTTCACAATAATAATTGCCGCAGCGCTTCACAAAAGAATGCAAGAAAAGCAACAAAAACAAAAGAAACACACAGAACAATACAACAAGACAGAGAATAAAATCACTTTAGCATAAAAACACCATATTATAAAAGTGTGTTTTTAATCTTGGAATAGCAAGCACATAAGAAACTGAAATAACTCAAAGGCAAGCATGCATCGTTTGGGAAATGCATCAGAAACCAGGTACCATGATTTTAAAGAAATGCCAGCTTTAATGACATTTTATTATGTTTTTTTTTTCTTCTTTTTACCTTCCCTTATGTGGGTGGTCAAGGGCCTGGTATAGATAAGGGAAATAAAGAAAATCCAACACAGGGTTTAAGGAAAGCAAAAGGGGTTGTTTATTTTAAACAAACAGACGTATTTCCATTGGCAGGGTAGGTGAGGGCGGGTGTGCGTTGTTTTAAATAAAAAGAAAAACAAAGAAGGATTAACACAATCAACCACCGGGTTCCCAAACAGTCCCTGGGTTATCTGGAGGTCTGGTTCCAGCTTCACCCCTCATATACTGCTCACCGGTATCCCTGCTGCCTGCCCAGGTATGATGCTGTGAGTCCAGTCTGCAAGGTCAAAGCACAGTCAATACCAGCACACAAACCTTTATGCCCCTCTGCTTCACTCCCTTAGAGGATAATTGTTGAATGGTACCTCTGCATTGGATTTCTTGAGGTCGACTAACTTCTGGGATCAATAAGCTACTAACAACCAAACGAGCAAGATGGGCTGAATGGCCTCCTCTCGTTTGTAAACTTTCTTATGTTCTTATGTTCTTATAAGAGGAGCAATGTATGTTCTATATTGATGCTTAATCTGTTGTGTAGGACATTTCTTCAGAGGCATTGCAATCTCAGCTACCCGCATTTGCACAAGCACTTGAAAGGCAAATGTGATGCTCATGGATCAGTGGTTCCAATCTTTCTTAAAGGTGAAATATGTTTATGTTATAAATCAATAAATCCCTCGTCCAATTAATCTTGAATATTACAGGACACATCTTAATTAGACAAAAGTGTCATCTCCTGCACAGAAAACAATCAACAGAAATACTACCACAAAACAGACATTATTGTTAATACAAGTCTGTTTCTTGCTATCTATTTATATAATACACATATTTAAATAAAAAAAATACATGCACATTATTTTATGTGATGTAATACCTACAGTGTCAAAATAACCCATACACAGTGTAGATCATATAGTGTTTGTCATCACAAATATATTACACATGTTGTGGATATTATATATTTTAACAGAAAACTAAATTGAATTAAATCGAATCTAATTTGTCTAGCTTTGCCTGGTGATAACGATCTATCTAACACTTTGAATAAGCCAGGCACTGATGAAACAAAAGGCTAATCAAACACGACTCTTTGAGATTGAATTACCCCGTCTAGTGGGGAAGGGGGGTTTAGCACAAAGCCTACAGTAAGGCAAAAAGGAAGTATGTACTAATATTTATTTGATAAATTGTTGTTGTTTAAAACCATAGTTCTCATTGTAATGCTTTTACTGTGATATTAAATATGTAACTGTTTTGTGTGATTTTCAAATGTATTTTGTTGCATGCTTAATAAATACCAGTGATATTTAATCCAGTGGTAGTTTAATGGAATGTGAGTTATTATTGGTAGTTTATGGTATCATGTAAATCTCTATTGTTTTCAGAGAGCGATATTGAAAAAGGTTTATATGTTGAAATAAACGCAATTGTTAAATTATCATGGTTTTTGGAGTTCCCTTAATTTATTGCTTTTATATATATGAATTCTCCACAACAGTATTGTCAATAGACACTGTATTATATACTGTTCTATTGGTAATATACAAGTTTCATAAAAATCCAGCTGTATTGTGCTCTTATTGGCTGAAAGATCCTCAGCAGTCTATAATGATTCAGAATCAAGCTTTGATCCTAATTACACTGCCAAGTCCCATGTAAATCCAGCTTAATTATTATCAGTGATATTGAAGGGAGTGACTGTGTCCACAAATTATTCTTTCCACTGGCAACTCTGTGAATCAAGTGCCATGTGAAACATCTTCCCATTGTGATGAGCTACTGTGAACTTCTGCATTCATTAGATTGGAACCAGTAAGAAGTAAAGCTCCTTTTCATATCATCTCTTCCTGCTGGAGGAATGATGAACAATGATGAGTATTAATTAAGTGTAGTTGTGAACATCTTTCAGAGTGCAGAATCATTGTATTATTTTGCATTATGTCATTTACATGTATTGAAGCAAGCTATTGAGCTACATATTATTCAAAATAAAAGTCAGAATCACTCCCTCTGTTCTTTCATTACTGTTCTGAGTGACAGGCAGACCTTTGGAAGTTGGAGAGCGTACTCAGTGGAGTGACTGCGACTGTAAGTTAAGTACGTAATACATATCTAGATTTTAATAATTTGTTTAAAATAAATGAGTCTTATATATGTCATTAAATATTTTATATAGTCATTTCGTCAATAAAAATACATGTTTAAATATATGCCTATTTTCTGAAACTGGACTTCCTGTGTAGTTTTTATGAATGAGATGAGTGAGTGAGTGAGTGACTGAGTGAGTGAGTGAGTGAATGACGCTACTCAGGTAAGGTGGGTCAAACAAGCTCTTCAATCACAGCTCTGTCTCTGTCCCCTGAAAACATAAAATGAAAGATCTTTGACATTCATTTCGGAGTTTGACCGGACATCGTTGGGCACTCCTAGATCTTTTATTTTTTTCTCAATAAAAACTTTTTTTCCCCCTAACAGTGTGGAGTATGGTGTGTAGATAACTGGAAAAAAATCCTCATTTAAATGCATGAAACTCTGAGGCACTGACACAACAAAATGTGAAAAAAGTTCAAGGGGGTGTAGCTGCACCCCACTCCACCCCCGCAGTCCAGAACTTGCAGTCAGTGAATAAAAATAAATAAAAAAAGGGTTCAGTCTTTGTAAATGTCCAATGAAATGCAACAATAGAAGCAAAGCCTAGCGCCTACAAATGAACTTTTCTTGCCTTTAGTGATGCAAAGTCATTGATGCCATGGTCATAGTTCAGAGAGCTGGCAAATGCAAATTCAGTGGCTGATGTTTCACATGGCACTTGATTCACAGAGTTGCCAGTGGGCAGCAGTGTGGCATAGTGGTTAGGGCTCTGGACTCCTGACCGGAGGGTTGTGGGTTCAATCCCTTGTGACACTACTGCTGTACCCTTGAGCAAGGTATTTTACCTAGATTGCTCCAGTAAAAACCCAACTGTATAAAGGGGTAATTGTATGTAAAAAAAATAATGTGATAGCTGTATAATGTGAAATTATGTATAATGTGATATCTTGTAACAATTGTAAGTTGCCCCCTGATAAGGGCGTCTGCTAAGAAATAAATAATAGATTAGACAAACGTTCTTGGAAGTACTGGAAACATCGAAATATGATGATGATGATAATAATAATAATAAAACATCCAGTAAAAGCACTTGTGTAGAGTGCAGGATGCACCCTATAATCTGGACGTCGCGAGTTCGAGTCCAGGCTATTCCTTTGCCGACCGTGGACGGGAGCTTCCAGGGGGTGGTGCTCAATTGGCCGAGCGCCGCCCGGGGGGAGTGAGGGTTAGGTCTGCCAGGGTGTCCTCGGCTCACCGCGCACCAGCGACCCCTATAGTCTGGCCGGACACATGCGGGCTTGCCTGTAAGCTGCCCGAGAGCTGCGTTGTCCTCCGACGCTGTAGCTCTTGGGTGGCTGCATGGTGAGTCCGCAGAGTGTAAAAAAGCGGTCGGCTGACGGCACACGCTTCGTAGGACAGCATGTGTTCGTCTTCGCCCTCCCGAGTCAGCGCAGGGGTGGTAGCGGTGAGCTGAGTGTAATAAAATAATTGGCCATTCCAAATTGGGAGAAAATAATAAAAAATAATTGGCAACAACTAAATTTAAAAAATAAATAAATAAATAAATCTCAATTTGAGTACAGTTATTAATGTTCAATGCAGTTCATGCAGCAGGATGTTTTCGTCATCTAGTGGCCATATACTGCTGCTGTTGTTGTTGTTGTTCTATGGCATACAAGCAAAGGAGCATTGTGTGTTATTTCTTTACCAAAGCAGGAGAAAACAGAATTTGCAAACTCCCAGCAGTTTTATTTCATGCAGACTAGTGTTGTTTATTTGGATTATTTTGCAATGTACGGTAACATATTTTTTTAACTTTAGGCTACGTTAAAGTATGTTTGTAATGTATTCATTTGTTACTTACATGCATGTTAATGCCATGACTCATGTGCACCTGTGGTTAACTCGACACCTTGGAAAAGTAAACCCTAAATGGCATCCGCATGGGATGGCGAGTTAACTGACCTCGACTGTATATATATGTCGAGATAATATTTGTCCTATTTTGTATATATATATATATATATATATATATATATATGTATATATATATACCTATTTTGCTCCAGAAATGTTGGTGACCTGTTGCAGTATACAAAGTATGTATTGTTACTGGAATTTGATTTCGTGCCAAAAATGTTTGCTTTTCTTTCATACGCAAAAAACGCATAATAAAAGGCTTGCAAATATTTCTGGGTTTACAGTATACAGTGCCTATAGAAAGTCTACACCCCCTTCAAATTTTTCACCTTTTGTTGCCTTCTAGCCTGGAATTAAAATGCATTACAATCTTTTTTTTTTCATTTATCATTTATCTACACATCCTACCCCAAGTGAAAAAAATATTCTAGAAATTTGTAGAAAATTAATTAAAAATAAAAACTGAAATAGCTTGGTTGGATAAGTGTCCACCCCTTTTGTAATAGCAATCCTAAATTAGCTCAGGTGTAACCAATCGCCTTCAAAATCACACACCAAGTCAAGTGGCCTCCACCTCTGTTAAATTGTAGTGATTCACATGATTCCAGGCTACATTCAGCAGTTCCTGTAGGTTCCCTCTGCTGGGTAGTGCATTTCAAAGCAAAGACTCAACCATGAGCACCTAAGCGTTTTCAAACAAACTCCGGGACAAAGTTGTTGAAAGGCACAGATCAGGGGATGGATATAAAAAAATATCAAAGGCCTTGAATATCACTTGGAGCACGGTCAAGACGATTATTAAGAAGTGGAAAGTGTAAGGCACCACCAAGACCCTGCCTAGATCAGGCAGTCCCTCCAAACTGGATGACCGGGCAAGAAGGAGACTGATCAGAGAGGCTACCAACTTCTTAATGAAACAAAAATTGAGTTGTTTAGTCACGCTGATTGTAGTTATGTTTGGAGAAAATCTGGTGAGGCGTACAAAGAAAAGAACACCGTACCTACTGTCGAGCATGGAGGTGGTAATATCCTTCTATGGGGCTGTTTTTCCTCTAATGCCACAGGAAATTTAGTCAAATGGATTCCATAGCATACCAAAAGATATTGGCCAATCATCTGAAACCCTCCGCTACAAAACTTGGTTTAAAGAGCAACTGGATGTTCGAACACAACAATCAAAAGCACACATCAAAATCTACTTAAGAATAGTTAAAGAAGAATAAAATCAAGGTTTTGGAATGGCCTAGTCAAAGTCCCGATCTAAATCTGATTGAGAATCAGTGGTATGAGTTGAAGAAGGCTGTGCACAAGAAAAGTCCTCGGAATTTGAATGAATTGAAAATTACTACAGAATCATGCCAAACGCTCATTGACAAATATCCTAATCGTTTAAAAGAGGTTATTATTTCTAAAGGTGCCTCAACTAGCTATTAATCATCTTCCTTGTCAGGGTATGAATAATTCTGAATTCTGAGTTTTGCAAAAAAAATGCTTAAATAAATAATTGTAGACATCCACAAAAGCAAAACTTTTGCTACAAAAGATTTTTCCTGTGGAAGAGCCATTGCACAGATCAGTCTTGTGGCAGGCCTGTGGAAGAATAGCTGGACAGTTAAAGCTGGCGAGTGGCAGGAATAGCACACCCAGGAGAACAGAGAGTGTAGTTAAGCACGTAACAAAACAGAACCTACACTTTGCTACCACAGTGCACCAGGGGTGCCCAGTCATGGTCCTGGAGGTGTAACAGTTATAATGAGACAATTAACTACTTTAGGGTTTGGAAGGGGGTTTAATTTGGTCAATTGGACTAGGGTTGGAACAAAGAGCAGCAGTGGAAGGGCCAACTTTGGACGCCCCTGCCCTAAACAAAGGGGCTGACTCCTCTTTAATAGTTGTGGTCAGACTCGAACTGGCAATCAATTATCCAACTTGAGTCAATGACATTCTGCACATGGTTTTGGCAGATGCATGGCTCATCAAATAAATTGTATCGAACTTCAGAAATGTTCACTGCAGTAACACTTACAATAACTGTAGCGATGTTCTAGAAATGAGGCCAGGCAGGCTGCCTATAATTTGTCCAATCAGCTCATTTCATAGAGTTTTCAGATGGGATCATAATTCATGAACATATGTGCATATTTGATCATCAACAGTTGCATTTCCACTGGAACTAAACATAAATGAATTTGCAAGCAAACAAACAATCTTAAAGGACAAAGCAATCCTCTTCACTGTAAACACAGTCTTTCTTTGCAAATGGGAAAGCCCTGGAGGTGCTTACAGATAAAAGTACAGAACTTCAGTAAATGCTCTTCCTGTGCCAGCTTGCTAAAGACTGTCACTCCCTTTCAACTTGAATACAATATGATGGTTTTCCCTGTTCAGCAGCTGTGGTCCTGGTATGAAGTGCACATGTTCTTATGTTTATTTAAGATTCTGTCATTTGAGGATTTCTGAAAAAAAAAAAAAAATCAGTGTTTACATCCTGGCAACTTCCAAGTTTTAGACACGAAAATAAATCATCTTCACAAGCAATTCTGTTACTACAGTTCTAGTATGTTCTCCTTGGTATCTAGCAATAATTAGACCAAGGTGTGTCTGGGATCTGAAGGCATTCTGTTTGCGAATACTATCACAAACTGAAGCTGTGTTTAATAATTAAAAAAAAAAAAAAAACAATAATGTTGGCCTCTCTGTTGAACAGTAGAACGGAATTGTTCTCCCAAGCCACTCGCCACTTGCCATGGATGGATGGATTTTCTGTAGTTGAACTTTTGTGGCTTTAGCTACAAAAAGAAACATGCATTGGAAAGAGTCTTGTGACAGGGGTTGTGGGAATTTGACTGGGTAAATATAATTCCTTGGGATGGTTGCTGCCTGCTGCATAAGCCTCTTATAATGATCACACAGAGCTGGATATTGTGCTCAGTGATACGAGGGATAGCAGTTCACTCAGTCCAAATCCTGTGTTACATTTTACAGTGCAACATAATAGCTATAGATAATACAAGCGCATGCCTGCTCCGGCAATTTAAAAGCTGAATCATGAGTGAGGAAGCAATGTTTTGTTACCATATTTATGTGAAGAATGCAGCATATCCTCTTGAACAGTGAAATGGCAAGCTGAACTCAAAAGGTTAAGAGGAGTTGAAGGATGAGTAACTAATCATCCTTCAACTAATCACCCTTTTACAAACCAAGGAACTGGCAGCAGCACTCATGAAAGACAGGTAGCCAGTCATGCTGCACTGAGATTTATACATAAACTGACAGCTTTAGTAAACACGACTCCCTTAATTCTGACAGGTTCAGCAGAGATGAAAAGCGTCACTCCTGTGTCAACCTTAATGAGAGCATGCCATAGAAGGTGTACATTTAACCGCCAAAATAAATAAGAAAAAAAAAAAGTGGAACAAGAAAACATTTCAAGCCTCAGAAGAAATCTCCAATTGATGTCATCTTGTGATACAGAGTATACAGAGGAATCTGTTAATTTCCTGTCTACAGGAATGAAGGCTGTGTGCTTTTCATCCCAGGGGAGACTTGGCATTTCACCCTGCATACCTCTGAAGCATGGGATTTATGACCTACCCTTTGATGCACAGCACAGTGTCAATAATAAAAAATGTCTGAGCCCATCCTAGGCCACCGACATGCAAGTGTATATATGTACAGGAGATGAGATCAATCTAGTAATGCATAAAAAGTGACTGGATACAAGGGCAAGCGAGTTCCCTCAGCTCTGAAGACTGTGATTGGTTTAAGTTCACCATTTATCTTTCAGTCATGGTGTAATTGAGCAGGATATTTAGCATTTGTTTGATGTACTACTACATTAAAACCATACTTAATCCCCCCCCCCCCACCATATATATATATATATATATATATATATATACACAGACGTGCTCAAATTTGTTGGTACCCTTACAGCTCATTGAAATAATGCTTCATTCCTCCTGAAAAGTGATGAAATTAAAAGCTATTTTATCATGTATACTTGCATGCCTTTGGTATGTCATAGAATAAAGCAAAGAAGCTGTGAAAAGAGATGAATTATTGCTTATTCTACAAAGATATTCCAAAATGGCCTGGACACATTTGTTGGTACCCCTTAGAAAAGATAATAAATAATTGGATTATAGTGATATTTCAAACTAATTAGTTTCTTTAATTAGTATCACACATGTCTCCAATCTTGTAATCAGTCATTCAGCCTATTTAAATGGAGAAAAGTAGTCACTGTGCTGTTTGGTATCATTGTGTGCACCACACTGAACATGGACCAGAGAAAGCAAAGGAGAGAGTTGTCTGAGGAGATCAGAAAGAAAATAGACAAGCATGGTAAAAGGTAAAGGCTACAAGACCATCTCCAAGCAGCTTGATGTTCCTGTGACAACAGTTGCAAATATTATTAAGAAGTTTAAGGTCCATGGAACTGTAGCCAACCTCCCTGGGCGTGGCCACAAGAGGAAAATCGACCCCAGATTGAACAATAGTGCGAATGGTAGAAAAAGAACCAAGGATAACTGCCAAAGAGATACAAGCTGAACTCCAAGGTGAAGGTACGTCAGTTTCTGATCGCACCATCCGTCGCTTTTTGAGCGAAAGTGGGCTCCATGGAAGAAGACCCAGGAGGACTCCACTTTTGACAGAAAAACATAAAAAAGCCAGACTGGAATTTGCTAAAATGCATATTGACAAGCCACAATCCTTCTGGGAGAATGTCCTTTGGACAGATGAGTCAAAACTGGATCTTTTTGGCAAGTCACATCAGCTCTATGTTCACAGATGAAAAAATGAAGCTTTCAAAGAAAAGAACACCATACCTACAGTGAAACATGGAGGAGGCTCGGTTATGTTTTGAGGCTCGGTTATGTTTTGCTGCGTCTGGCACAGGGTGCCTTGAATCTGTGCAGGGCACAATGAAATCTCAAGACTATCAAGGCATTCTGGAGCGAAACGTACTGCCCAGTGTCAGAGAGCTCTATCTCAGTCGCAGGTCATGGGTCCTCCAACAGGATAATGACCCAAAACACACAGCTAAAAGCACCCAAGAATGGATAAGAACAAAACATTGGACTATTCTGAAGTGGCCTTCTACGAGTCCTGATCTGAATCCTATCGAACATCTATGGAAAGAGCTGAAACTTGCAGTCTGGAGAAGGCACCCATCAAACCTGAGACAGCTGGAGCAGTTTGCTCAGGAAGAGTGGGCCAAACTACCTGTTAACAGGTGCTGAAGTCTCATTGAGAGCTACAGAAAACGTTTGATTGCAGTGATTGCCTCTAAAGGTTGTGCAACAAAATATTAGGTTAGCGGTCCCATCATTTTTGTCCATGCCATTTTCATTTGTTTTATTATTTACAATATTATGTTGAATAAAAAATCAAAAGCAAAGTCTGATTTCTATTAAATATGGAATAAACAATGGTGGATGCCAATTAATTACTTTTGTCAGTTTCAAGTTATTTCAGAGAAAATTGTGCATTCTTCGTTTTTTGTGGAGGGGTACCAACAAATTTGAGCACGTCTGTATATATATATATATATATATTTTATTTGTTTATTTAGCAGACGCCTTTATCCAAGGCGACTTACAGAAACTAGGGTGTGTGAACTATGCATCAGAGTCACTTACAATTACGTCTCACCCAAAAGACGGAGCACAAGGAGGTTAAGTGCTCCGTCTTTTGCTCAGGGTCACACAATGAGTCAGTGGCTGAGGTGGGATTTAAACCGAGGACCTTCTGGTTACAAGCCCTTTTCTTTAACCACTGGACCACACAGCCTCCTATGTATATATATTGTAAACCAGCTGCACTCTCCGCGGTTTGTTGCCCCTTTAAAAGCAGACCCAGGACACAGGATTTGAAGTTTTAAAAGTGCTGACGCGTTGTTTTTAATAAACAATAACAAAAACAAAATAAACACCTAGCTCTAATGAGCCCTAACTAAACACTTATGCAGATCCCTGACTAGCTCAAAGGGAGGCTGAGCCGTTTACCTGGCATAAAACTAAATAAATCACACAGGTTTCACATTACCTTTCTTTTCCTTACAGTTGCACACACTCCCAACTGGGCTATTCACTCTTCAGCAGCCCAGAACAGACTGGCTGCTTTCTTTAAATACCCTGCACCTGGCGCCAATTTACAATGATAGCCAGGTGCAGGGGATAATTACTAATCAAACAATTAACAAAAATAATTAAGCAATAAAACAAAACAATTGTGCATTTGCACATTTTTTTCATGCAGGGAGGATATTAACCCCCTCCCTGCTGTGTTACAATATATATATATATATATATATATATATATATATAGTTTGTAGGGAGACATGCAAATAAAGCATTACAAGAGCCAATCAAATTGCGTGAAAGTTGCCTAACGGCTTCTACATTCACAGCGTTTTAAAAGTCAAAATACAGTAGCTGCATACATGTTTCACCCTTTTTGGGGCTCATCAGTACAGCGCAACTGTATTTTGACTTCAGAAAGGCTCAGGAGAGTAAGTAAAAACAAGTAGCTTTCGAGTTAAGGTGAGTGAAAGCAGTAAATTAAAAAACAAATGGGTTGTAGGGAGATATGCAATTTGATTGGCTCTTGTAATGCTTTTTGAATTTACTGCTTTCACTCACCTTAACTCGAAAGCTACTTGTTTTATATATATATATATATATATATATATATATATATATATATATATATATATATATATATAGTAGCCCACTGGCTGGCATCCTGAATGCTTTATACTGGCACATTATGATTCTTGGCACATCCAACTAGATGTATTTTTTACTATCTTAATCCGCCAGTCTGCTAATAAAGAACATCATCACGTGTGCCTGTTATGAGCACACGTTTTTCTTTTCTGTGTGCATAAATAAGAATGTCCCTGACCTTGCAAGTTTTTAAAAAGCACATCTTTTAAAATGCCTAACATTAAATAATTTTGTCTCCAATCCAGTAACCAGCAAACATTGATTGCACTCTGCAGCAACAGGAGCAAACAACAGGATACTTATCTTCCATAATCAGCCTGCCCATATATACTGTAGGTGGTAAACTAAGTCTGTGTGAGTGTGTGAGGGAGAGTAGATTACTGGCAATTTGTTGTCTACCCTAATTCAATAAACCTTTAAATTGGTTATTTGATTCTTTGTTTTTTTTTGCTCAGGCTAATTAAATTATTGTCTTTGGAACAGGACTGTTCTCTCAATGATCTATCAGTCATTTATTTTAGAGGCCTTTTCTTCATTACCATCTGAAAATAAAATGATGCTGCTGTCTGTTACTAAGAATACAGATGCTTAGATGCTTGTGAAAAACAGTCAATGACAATGACAATAATCTAAGATTATAATCTAAGATTTTCATGCAATAGAGAACATTTTGAAGTGATTTACAGAGTAGCTGAATGCCATAAAAACTTTTTCAGTGTGTGTGATATACAGTATATGTATGTGTGTGTGTGTGTATATGCATATGCACATTTATATGTATATGTGAGAGAGTTCAAAAACAGCAAATTGCTCTATATCCAAGGAGAATCAGGATCCAACAGGATACTCATCAACGCTACCAGCAATATTGTAGCGCATGGGAGACATACAACAGGTGTAAAAAAGACAAAACACAAACACTGGACAAAAACACAACTACAAAATAAAAGGTGCTGTTAAGATGGCTAGTGCTGTTCCTCTATTCTAGGATGTCCTGCTGACACACAGTCCTATACTAAGTGAGATTAAAATCCCTAAACTAATCACTGCCCTGCTAGGAATTAAAACCCTCGATCCCAGTTCCAGTTTGGTTTCTTTCATAGACGACAGGTTTGTTGTCTGGGGTAGTGTGGACCGTCTGGTCCTTCGCTCGTAGCCTCCAGGTGTGTCAGCTGACCTCTTTTATTGCGAGACTGTCTTCCGGGATATACGCCCACCAGCCGGTCAAACCTTGGTTGCAATTCCCTGTAAACAAACTCGCTGGCAGCGTGTCTCAGGTTGAGCACCTGGCTCTGTAATAACTATTTACATGAAAACAAATAAACACAAAAGGTAAAAATGTAACAAAATACACAAATTAAACTATATAGAGCCTCAGCCCTGCCACAAAGACACAGACATCGTATTAGAGAAATCCAAAGCCCAGCCTAGTTGCCACTGAAAGCTTAGCGCCCCAGGGACTCAAGTCAATACTCTGGGTAGATTAATAGGCCAGGTCAAGTAACTTCAGGATAAGTCTGAGCCAGAGTGCTTTGAAGTCTTTTTAAGTGATCAGTAAAATATTGAAATCAAATATTTTTTTTATCAACAGGAAGCCAATGTACATTCTGTGAGTCAGGGTGCAGCACTGTTGAACCAGCTGAAGCCCGACGTCCAGTAATAAGGGAGCAGAACAATAAATCAAAACTCCAGAGTGTGAATTAGAATTTCACCCGTAGTGCTGCAGCTGACAGCAAAGCCTGGCTAGGCCTCTCCACTGATAAAAAGAGACCCACATAATAGCATACATAAGCTTCGAAGCTCCTAATCAAAGACGACACCTCAATGTCCCGATGCCAAAGAACAAAACCAATCTGCGTACAACACGAACCATAACGTTAAGAGCGTAGAGCGGCTTTCAATGTTTTTGAATAGATATTATTATATACATACTGTCTTTCAAATGATATATCTCTCTCTTAATCTTCGCCCTGGTTCATTTATTATAGAGTAAGATGGTTTAAATTTACCTACCATGTCCTTGAACTCCTTAACCCCCTGAAAACAACCCCAAAGTGTTTTATAGTTTGGCTTCTTAGGGAATTACAGTAGGTATGGTGTAACATACAGGATATGATATATATTTCTTATTATTTTTCTGCATTGGTTCACCTTGTAATCATAAAGTATGTATTCACAACATGGTGAGCTTCACCAGGGAGTAGTGTGCAGTATCAGCCAGCAGGGGGGACAGCACTGATTGATGAAACCAGAGGTAGCTGGGAAATCTGTTTGAAACGTGTGCTGATTGTTCAGTGAGGGAAATAAACACCAGAAAATGAAGGATGGATGGGACTCTGTTTCTGTGGTATTTATTTATAGCCTAATACTTCCTTCCAAATTGTAAATCCTACAAATTAATTGAGAAGATTTCAAATCAATTACTAAGATATTCTGTTTTGTCAAGTTTTTATATTTTTATTACCCTCCTCTCTTTTTATACTCTTTAGAAACAGACTACCCCACACACTTGTGTTCAACACCCCAGTTAATTACATGAGTGGAGATGGACAGATAATACACAAGACCCCTTGCGGTCCTTTGGTCAAAGCTCAAAATTAAAAATACATTTAAAAAAAGCCTTAAAGTGAGTTTCTTAAAATTAAAAGAGAAAATTGGGGAATCTGAAGTCACATATTTCTGGTAACACTATTGCTGGCTGATCTAAAGAGTGACTCCCCCAGCCCAGCTCGGCAGACCACATCACTGTACAAGTGTTCTAAATATGCTTGCAGCAAGACCTGTTTACCGCTCTCTTCTCAAAGATGCCCTTATGCAAGTTAACCACAGGCTTTTACAATGCATTTATTATGCTTTAACATGATATTACTCTGCTTCGCTACACTGTGTTCTCACCATGGTAAACCGACAGCTTTTATTCTGTAGACATGTCTGAGAGGAAATGTTGATGTCTTGTACTCCACACACACCACAGTCCAACAAGTGTCCCAATATTGATTGGAGGGTATTTTACATGAGATCAGCTCAAAGAACAGTCAAGTCCTCTTACAGTACTAGCTCAGATATCTGAGAAATGCCTGGGGGGAGGTTTTTAATGGTTTTAACTTCTGGTGTTGGGTAGTTATTCCTGACAGTCTCCTGACAGACAATGGAGTTTAGTCTTGAATCCAGCTTTCCAGTAAAGTACTGCAGTATAGTCGCAGACAAAAGTATGTTAAATACAAGCATTTAGTGAACATCCACCACTAATTAATATGACAAAGACCAAAATACACAATTCCTGGTGCACTTCAGCAATTTCAAATATTAAAAATCTGTAAAAATAATAGAACTAATTACAAATATATATATATAAATTGATTGAAAACCATTACACAGTAATTAACTGCATTATAAAGTCAATAGCCTGAAAAAGAGATAATTATTTCCTACATCTGTTGAAGAACTTTTTGGCAACACATCAGATGATGGTCAAGACAAAGGAGTTGAATTCATATGTGAGAAAAGCACTTGTAACAAACTACAGCAAAGCAAATAGCTACAGAACAATATCAAAGCCATATGGAATACAAAAATCCACAATCAGAGCAATAATCAAGAAGTACCACAGAATAAATTCAAGTGAAACGCTTGAAAGAAGAGGACATCTAAAGAAAATGCAGGTGCAGCAGGTAGGAGAATTGTCCGAGCAGCTAAACAAAATCCAAAATGAAAAGCTGAGGACTTAAAGAAAGATTTGAAAGCATCAGACATAATAATGCATGACAGAACTGTACAACGGACACAAAACACAGAACAGTTGTATAGTTGTAAACCATCTTAAACAAGCCAAGCAATATGAACAGAAATCTGGAGCATTCTTCAACAACATTCTCTGCTCTGATAAGTCTAGAATAGAACTTTTCCCCCAAAATGGACCATAGTATGTTTGGAGAAAAAAAAATGAAAAAGCCTTCAACGAAGAAAACTTTGTACCTACAGTTAAACATGAAGGTGGTTCAATCATGATATGGTTGTGTTTAGCAGTTAAGGGACTGGAGACATTTGATGTGATTTAAGATGGAATGAATGCAGCCACGTATCACTTTGCATTATATAAAGTACAATGATATCATCTGCTCGTAGGCTGATTGGCAGACAGTTTATCTTCCAACACGACAACGACACAAAGCATAAGGTTAAGTCAACTCTGGAATTCTTGAAGAAAACAAAGATAAAAGTTCTGGGATGGCCTTTGTGATCACCGGATCTCAATCCAATAAAAATGCTTTGGACTGATCTGAAAAACATTGCAGCCAGGCAGTGTGTATCCAATCTGTTGAGCTGAAAGAAATATGCGAGACAGAATGGGCTAAGATTTCACCAACAAGATGTAACATACTGGTTAAGAATTATTATAAACGTCTGAAAGCCATAATAAAAGCAAAAAGGAGGACACACAGAATACAAAAGCAGGGGTGCTAAGACTTTTATCATGAACAAATACAAATTGCTTTAGTGCTGTTGTTTTTTATATAAATATTGTTTGTTAACTTCCAGAAATTGTGTATTTTGGTATTTTTTATACTAATTAGTGGCTAATGTTTACTAAATTCTTGTATTTAACATAATTTCTGGGTTTATCTTATATTCAGTGTTGGGTGCCAATACTTTTGTCTACAATTTTATAACATATCACAACTTGATCGTATTACCTGTCGTATTCCACCGACACCTACTTACCTGCCCTATAAATACAACATGGCTGCTCTAATGTATGCTGTTTATTTAAAACAGAGGCTGAGACAAAGGGACAAAGGGAATCAGAAGATATGTGTGCAGGATCTTTGACATGGTTTCTGATCAAGAAATCAAAGTGAAGCACCGCTTGAAGAGGGCGGATATGTGAGAGCCCTTCCCAATATTCCAATGACCCGCTCTTCTTCTGCTGAAGGTGTGAACGGGGGGGGGGGGGGGTAGGGTTAGGGTTAGGGTTAGGGTTGGGGGGAGTGGGGGGGGGCTCTGCTTGTTTTGTCACACTTGCATCTCCACTGCTGGTCTTTGTTCCAACCTTTTTCTAAATTGTTTAATTGAACCACTTAAACCTCTATCCAGACCCTGAAGTGGTTGATGATCTCATTTGAAATGTTAGACCTGGAGTTTAAGGCTCTCCAGGACTGGGATTGGACACCCCTTGTATACGCATTTATAAACATTTTTTTTAAAGTTTAAAATTAATATTGTTTTGGAAAAAAACGTAACTATTGGTTCTGCTAATCTGTATTGTGCAAAAAAGAATAGACATAATTTATGCTTATATAATACTGTAGCAGGGGTGCTATGGTGCTACATATGTGTATATTATTCAAATCAAAATGAACAAAAAAAAAGGTTCTTGTTCTCATAAATGTAAGAATAGATCACTGACAAAACAACCAGTGATCCTTCTATATTACAAGAGTGAACACATTGTCCATGGATTCATTGGAAGAAAGAAAATAGTACTACTACTACTACGACTACTACTACTAGTAATACAGACTCAACCGTATCAAACAGCCAAGTGCCAAGGCGAGGACTAGCATGCCCATCACAAAGCATTTCAGTGACCATCGCATAAAGATCTGGATGCACAAATACGTCCGTGCCTTTTTGTTCTTTCAGTTCCACAGTTGCTTGGTGACAGTCCTAGTTTAGGAACTAGACTCGCTTTGTTTCCTTGTTCTGGGGCATGATGCTTCCCAATGCCTAAGCATACAGGACGTAAAACTTTTGATGAACAAAATGCTTTAAAAAAGTAACAAGAAAGGCAATGCATCTCTTTAGTTTTAACTGGGTTGTGCAGGACAGGGGTGTTACTATATCCTGTATGTCTAAGCTGGGGGCTCCAGCTTTATCAGCTCCCTCTGTGTGTTCAGTGTCCTATCCAGAGGTCAGGACCATGGGACTGTCGGGCTAATGGGTCATAACACAGAGCCATTGAATTTAGTGCTGCCATCACTTTTAATGACGGCTATTAAACAGGAACCAGGCCATGGATTAAATGATTGCTGCATTCTCCATGTAAAAGGTGACAAGACTGTATGTCATTTAGCCTTGCCCAAAGCACATGCACTACAGCTTCTCAAATTGTACTTGTAAAACTATGGTTTGCTTTACTGATCTATAATTAACTGAATTGAAAAAAACTACTACTACTACTACTACTACGAGGATGACCCTGTATGTGATGACGCTCCACACCCTCCACTTCCTCGACCTCGTCTCCTGCCAAGACACCGCTTGGCAGGAGCCCCTCTGACTCCCAGAGGGTGAGAGTCCCCAGTGGGAGTCCCTGTACTCTCCGCTGGTATCCAGAGGAGCTGGGGACTTGGGATGAAGGGTGCTGCACGGAGCGCTCGCGTCAGGAGAGATCCTGCATCACTTTACCGACTCGGACGCCGCATGCCCTTTCTGCGGATTGTCCGAGTCGGTAGCTCATATTTATTTTTTGTGCGCCAGGCTGCAGCCGTTTTTTCTTTTATTGAAGAACCTTTTGCTGCAGTTCTGGCTGCATTTCTCCCCAACCCTCCTCATATTCGGGCACCCTGTTCATGGCTCCACCAAGAAGAGGGACCTCCTCGTGAATCTGCTCCTGGCTCTTGCTAGACTCGCCATCTACAAGACCAGGAAGCGTAAGATGATCGGGGAGGGTCTCTTTGACTGTGGGGCCATGTTCAGGGCCCTTATCCGTTCCAGGGTTAAGTTGGAGCACGCCCACGCGGAGTCCGCTGGCGACATGGCTACCTTTGTCGACCAGTGGGCTCTAGGGGGCGTGCTCTGTACCACCTCCCCTTTGGTTTTGCTTATTTAATTTACAGTCCTTTTACCGGTTTTTCTGTTTATTAGTTATCGCCCAGTCTTGTTAGCACCCCTTTATAGAGGTGCTAAATTGAATTTTTTCTCCGGCCGCCTATGGGCGGCCGGTGCACCGGCTGCCACTGGGCAGTCGGTGTAGTCCGCCCTCTGGGCAATAAATAGGACTACTACTACTACGAGGAGGACCCTGTATGTGATGACGCTCCACACCCTCCACTTCCTCGACCTCGTCTCCTGCCAAGACACCGCTTGGCAGGAGCCCCTCTGACCCCCAGAGGGTGAGAGTCCCCAGTGGGAGTCCCTGTACTCTCCGCTGGTCTCCAGAGGAGCTGGGGACTTGGGATGAAGGGTGCTGCACGGAGCGCTCGCATCAGGAGAGATCCTGCATCACTTTACCGACTCGTACGCTGCATGCCCTTTCTGCGGTCAGTCCGAGTCGGTGACTCACATTTATTTTTCATGCGCCAGGCTGCAGCCATTGTTCATCCTTTTGAAGAACTTCTTGCTGCATTTCTTGCTGCATTTCTCCCCTACCCTTCTTATTTTCGGGCACCCTGTTCGTGGCTCCACCAGGAAGAGAGAGCTCCTGGTGAATCTGCTCCTGGCTCTTGCTAAACTGGACATCTACAAGACCAGGAAGCGTAAGATGATCGGGGAGGGTCTCTTTGACTGCGGGGCCATGTTCAGGGCCCTGGTCCTTTCAAGGGTTAAGTTAGAGCACGCCCACGCGGAGTCCTCTTTTGTTGACCAATGGGCTCTATGGGGTGTGCTCTGTACCACCGTCCCTTTTGTTTTGCACATTTAATTTACAGCCCTTTGAACCGTTTTTTTCGTTGAAATTAGTTAATATCCAGTACTTGTTAGCACCCCTTTTTTGTTTAGGGGTGCTAAAATGAATTTTTTCTCTGTCAGTGGGCAGCTGGTGTAGTCCGCCCACTGAGCATTAAATAGGACTACTACGACGAATACTACTACGACTACTACTACTACTAATAATAATAATGAAACATCCTTGAGCCACAGTCTACAGTACAGCAACAACGCCATGCTGAGTGGTAATTAGCTCGCTTGTTTACACATTGATCTGATCTGTGAGAATTGATTTGGACCAATAATAAAAAAGTGACCAATTTAATATAAAAATAAGACACGCATTTATATAATGACTGTAAACGTTTTTTTTTTTTGTTTAAGCCATTATGTCTGGTTTACAATATCTACAGTAAAATAATAATAATAAAAACTGCATAGCTCATTGCAGTCTCTCTCTCTCTCTCTCTTTCTCTCTCTCTCTCTCTCTCTCTCTCTCTCTCTCTCTCTCTCTCTCTCTCTCTCTCTCTCTCTCTCTCTCTCTCTCTCTCTCTCATCAGCAGAAGCTCCCAATACACTTACGTGTAACCTGCTCTACAGCAGCTAAGTCAGCCGCCGCCGCACCATATCTGTGGCAGTTGTAAGGAAGTCACATAGGCTGTGCTGCTGCTAGCTTGCTAGTTTTTACCACATTTAGTACCAGCTTTTGCTCTTATAATTGTACAATTTTCCTGATCAAAGCGAGTCAGGGCGCTGCCAGGAATGCAGAATTCGTACACTAAATTCTTGCTTTTTTGGAATATCTAAGATCCTGGATTTGACAATATCTGCACCTGCTAGAAAGTTATACTGTTTTCCTGTCTTTCTCCCCGTTTGGATTGTGATGATGGAGTATCGTGATTGAGCTGGGATTTGGAGATGAAAGGGTTGGTGACACTTGCACAGTAGAACCAATTGCTGTTTGGATCAGAGACGAGAGAAAGGAGAGAGCAATATCCATTGTATGTTTACATGCCTTAAATCCCTGCGTTTTATCATCACATCACCGCTGATATTTTCTTACAAGGTGCAAGAGCGAAGCGCCATTGAAGGAAAACTGTTCCTGAACGGGATATCCTTAAAGAAAAGGACTGTTGATTGCATCTCTTGGTGAAGGTGTTTATTTTATTGCAGTTATACTAGTATTATTACTGGGGGCTCCTGGATCCACGCTAATCAACCCTATTTGCAATGCCAGGGCAGTGAAAGGGCGGCTCTGTTCAATCGCCCCGTTCAGATAGCATGGCTCCATCCCAGATGAAATGCAGATCGAAGATGTTTGCGGTGTCGGGATGCATGCTGCTGTTTGTCTTGGGGTATGGACCTGTATTTGCTTCGGTACCCAGGGAGAGGACTGGCCACAGCGGACACAACGCCGGGTACACGAGTGACGGCAAGCAGTTACCCATCATGGTACTGATGCCGATGAATGAGACAGCGCCTATGAGCAACATCGGTCAGGGGATCCACCCGGCTGTCCTGCTAGCCATTCAGCACATTAACGAGTCCAAGCTCTATTCTTTCTCGCTGATCCCCGAAATATACGATACAGAGGTAACCAGCACTATTTTGCTCTTTTTGGAGTTGCTATTTATTGATGGTCAACATTATGTCAACACGATAAGCTGGTGGAGGGCAGTGCATTATTATAAGTCGTAGTGTTGCAGGTGCTGTCCGTTATAATTCCGAGATGGGTTCAAATGACCTGTGCAGTCGTTACTTTACACTTACACTATATAATAGTATAATATAATACACTAGATTGATTGAGTGAATCGATTGATATTACAAAACACAAAAACAAACAGTTATTAAAACAAGCGTAACTAAAATAAGACGCAAAAATGTATTATTACATTGATACCATTTTACAACGGCAAATATTCACTGGGAACTTCTCGTTGACGCTCATTGCACTTTATTAAAAAATAAGAGAACACATTGAATCTCTTTGCAGTAAAAAAGGAGGAAAAAAAGAAATATCTTCGTGCAGTAATGTGATGTTTCAGATAAACAGACTTTAATAATTGCTTATAAGCATATTTACTTTAGAAATACAACATGTTGGAATTATCACCTTTGATTTACAGTTCCCACTTTATTTACCTATGTAAAATTGCTACAGGTCTTTGCTGCTCTCAAATTCTTTTTGAAGTGCAACAATAATGTTACCAATTTTGTTTCTGGCTCGAGATAGGGCATCTTATGCAGGTGATACATTCTATTTGGAACGATGGAATGGGAATTTGTCTGCAAAATTCTAAGGCATTTTTCCTTTTTTTAATGTGTAACATGGGGCGCTATTGATTTTCTGTTCTACCTGAAGATGGCAGTAATTTCTTATTCAAAACAGCATCATGCAGTTTTCTGGGATTCCTCAAACTAGCAAATTAAAATACACATACGGGTTTTGTAATTATTTTAATTACTACTAAGGTTTATAAGCCTGTCCATGTCTATATCAGGAGCCGAGTGGTATCTGCTTAAAATCATTATAATACCTGTTAGATTCAGGTGGAAAGATTTGAAAATGTGGCAGTTCCATGAAGCATAGACTGGAAAAGCTATGGAGTGTGAATACAAATGTCCAATGGTTGTAGATTAAAAAAATGACAACCAATTCACCATAAACAAAGAAGATGAAAATACTGAAAGTGTTTGTACCCTCTGCAGAGATTAAGAAGTATTACGCTATGCAGTAACTGCTGTAGAGAGGGAGTTTTTTTTCAAGATAAAAAAAGGTACAATGTTGTAAAGAAAATGGTATAAACAAAAAAACTGCATGAAAAAATGAACACATTTTACAAAAAAAAAGTCCAAGTTAAACAATACACAATAGGGGCTGAAATACCCCTCTGTTTTGTAATGTAACAAGCACTACTCTTAAAAAGAGATGTACTTCTCTTATTTTAATCTCCGTAGTGTTCTCTGAAACAATCCCCTACTTTCCAGACCCTGAGAAAAGAGGAAATGTGGTGGAATTATGTCAGTGGTACACATACTGTATACCTTCTTCATTGATTTTTCATCATCTCCCACACACTTCCTGGCAATCAGCTTTTCAAACAGGTTTGCTAGTCAACATAGCAAATACTTGAATTATTAATAAAACTGAAAGTTCCAGTTTTTTAATAATGCTATTTTCAGATTTTTTCAATCTAATACAATTTTCTTTTAAGATAGCTATCGACATAGTGAAGTTAATACATTTCTTTTGTGAATTTAGGCATACAAAGTATGTGGCGAAAGACACATTTTCACAAAGTAATAGCATTACTGGGGCTTATGAATGCCTTTTTTTTTTAGCTGTACAGGCAGATGAAAACTGTCAGATTTAACTGAGTATGGAGTACTGGTGAGTACTGGCAGAATTTCACCCCTAGTGTTAGGACATACCGGGGTCTGTTTGAATGATTTCAATATTTGTTGGCTCAAAGCACTGCTTGCATTAATCTCACCGCTGTTTTCCCCTGCAGTAATTATCAACCCCTTTATTTACATCACAAAATACTGTAGAGGCTATAATAGCCTTACAGTGAACAGAGGTTCCCCTAATCTAGTCATTGAGACAGGAAGTGATGTAGGTGACCTGCGGCAATTAAGCTTTTTAACGAGAAATGCATTCATTAACAACCTCATCGACTCAATTTCAAAGCATTAACGGATTGATTTAATTAACACATTTCGTTTGAATATCACTTGCTACTAAAGCTCTCGTTACTATACCATGAGTTCGATACAATAACACTGTTTTTTGAAAGATCCTGCCGTGTGTAGCTTGGTAACAAACATGTTAATAAAATGGACATAAAGGACTGTGTTGCTGTAGTGTTATAAGCCAAGTGTAAAGGGTCATTAAATAAGTGATTCCTTTTGAACACGTTTCTCAGGCTGCACTTTTGTTTTTAATAAACAGTCTGTCATTAGACAGTACATCACCACAGACGACACACTGAGGTTCATCTGCAGTGCCAACAAAGATCAATCCAATTTCCAAGTAACTTTATTCATATTTACATTTTTGTGTTTAATTGATGATCCATCTGCACAATTGTTTTTCATGCACCATGAATCGATTCGTTATGTACTGAACAAGGGTGCAATGCAGCAGGAACAGGAACACAAAATCACCCGTCATTGGATCTCTGCATTATTAAGTGTGGTTTTCCAGACTATCATAGGTAAACAAAAATTGTTGAGTTTCTAAACTTCAGATTTAGACTTTTATTTTGAAATGTTTTATTATTGCTATAATTACTGTATTATTAGAACGCTCACCTCACCCCCCTACAAAGTTTGACACCGCCCCCAGGGGGGGCGTGGCTACCTTATTGAGAACCGCTGATCTAATCCCTTACTTCACATCAATTTGCATGTAAGAACAGAGCTTTCTTGCATTGCATTTCATTGAACAACAGTATTATTTCCCTTAATTTAAATTGAGCATAAATAGACTGATCCTATCTCAAGTCCCTCAATCTGAATTTCAAGGTAGTATTTAAATATGCATTTATTTTCTCCCAGAGAACCGACCAAAAACAAATTGCAATGGTGAACTGTGAGCTGGGATTGTATTGAGCTGGTATAATTAATCAGCCCAGGGCAGCTCTCTATCCCTTAATCACACTCAGCATAGTCTCTGAGGTACAGGGCCCCTTGTGGGACTGAACAGCAGCAACAGCTTAAGAAGAGGCTTTAAGGACCGCTGTCCCTAGAGAGACCGAGAACCAAGGGAGACACTTTACCAGAGAGAGAGAGAGGAGATAAGATGGCCGTTAGGAGACAGGCTACAAGGATTTTTGCCTTCTTCTTCCTCCTGAGAGAGCCTATATTTTGCGATTGCCTCTACGCCTTGCCTATCATGTGGCTCATGCCAGTCAGCACCTTCCCTGGTCGTGCCAACCTCACTGCGGAGGTCATGCCCGCCATTCACCTTGCTCTGCACCATCTGAGGAAACACCCCTCTGCCCTCAAGGACTGTGGAATCCAATTTTATCTGGAGGATACCCAGGTAACCTTTCACCTTGCTATTAGTGACATGTAGAAGGTGCATTGTGATGAAGTGACAGCTGCTGTGAGACTCCTGTAGTTCTGTAGTAGTGCAGTACATACCCTTCGTGCCTATAGGAATGCACACAGACACACTCATATAAATAGTCTATACAAACACATGTATGCACACACATGCAGGGCTGCATTGGTGAGGAAATTATGTGACTGACCTATCAAATATTCATAATCTGTCACATTTGGTTTTTCCACATGAATGAGCATATGTAGAGGAGCTATTGAAGAGCAGGAGAAAACAGTTTGTTCCTTTCTCCAGACAAAAAGCGAACGCACAAGGAAGATTGTATTCCCTATAGCATTGCTTCCTCACTCCTTACTAATCTTAGAAGTCTTTGAAATGGTAATACATAGCTCTAATGACAGGTTTTGAAGCATTTGCTTGGCTTCATTGTACTTTGTTTATGAAAGCATCAATTTACCTTATAAAATTAAGCTTAAAATTAGGAGTTTTTCCCTAAATGTACAATGCAAATAGAGTGCATGTATGTATATATCATCTTGTATGTGTTTTTTAATGTCTTTAAAAACATACTCTAGAAGTCAAGTATTGTGCATCCTATTGATGTGTGGATGTGTGTGTTTGTAATGCATTTGTCTTATAATGCTGCATCTTTAAGTAGATTAGAGCAATTCAATAAACTGCAGTTAATTATGGGGTTAATTGTATGTGTTTGCTTGTGATATTTAATCAAAGGTTAAACATAAAAGACTATCCAACACATTTTTCAGATAACTTTTGAACCTTGGTGTAACAGGGCGAGCAGCCCTGTACATTGTTTTGTGTTATTTTTAGAACGAGGGTTCATCCTCCGCCCCTGTGCAAAGTATTGTTTTTGTTTATTATGATTTATTGTATTTATGTCGACGAGCGCCGTATGTTTGTTATTGTTTCATTTATTTTTAAAACGTGT
The DNA here is from genome assembly GCF_902713425.1 of Acipenser ruthenus. NCBI lineage: Eukaryota > Metazoa > Chordata > Actinopteri > Acipenseriformes > Acipenseridae > Acipenser > Acipenser ruthenus. The sequence continues at coordinate 4,950,503 of NC_081192.1, read as the reverse complement.
CCTGGCAGAGGCGAGATCGGTGCTCGTCCTCTGCCAGGAGTAATAATTAATAAACTCGTGCAGAAGGTGAACCATCTCCCGAATTAATTACAGGATTAATTTTGTTGCTAATTGGGAGATGGTTCACCTTAATAAAAGCCTGCAGCTCTCTAGTTCGGGGTGGGTGTCAGAAGGAGAGAGTGTGTGAGACAAAGTTACTTAAAAACGAAACTAAAGCATAGCATACAGGAACAGTGACAGCGACTGCCCAGCCTGACCTGTATGGTTTATGGTTTATTTATTTTGGATTTTGTGTTCGTGATTTGTTTTTGTTTAACCTTTTATTTTGCTCTGTGAGCGAGTGTTTTCTGTTTGAATATTTATTTATTTTTGGTTGCTTTAAATAAAACGGCGCCCGCGCCACTGCACAATACCTTTTTGTTTTTGTTGTCCCTTCTTCTGCCGTGACGTCAGACCACTCAGCCATTCCTGTCACACGTGGTGTCAGAAGTGGGATCGCAGCGCCTCCAGGACGCAGGCAGAAGAGGGTACTGCAGGGTTTTTCGTTTTTTTTTTCGTTTTTGTGTGTGGAGAAAAGGAGAGTGAAGAGGAGGATGGGAGGAAGAAGGAGGATGAGGAGACAGCAGCCGCTGCAGCAACAACAGCAGGCACAGGAGATGAGCTGGGAAGCCCTCCTCCATAGCATAAGCCAGCTGAGTTGTTGCTGCATCTGTGGGGAGCGGGGGCATTTCCCAGTTAATTGCCCCCTCCCTGAAGACTGGGATTACAGCTGCTGGAGGGGAGACAAGAGGGAGGAGTTGGTGCGTTCTGCGCCTGAGTGGGAGGAGCCCGAACGTCCTGCGCCTGAGTGGGAGGAGCCCGAACGTCCTGCGCCTGAGTGGGAGGAGCCCGAACGTCCTGCGCCTAAAAGGGAGGAGCCCGAACGTCCTGCGCCTAAAAGGGAGGAGCCCGAACGTCCTGCGCCTAAAAGGGAGGAGCCCGAACGTCCTGCGCCTAAAAGGGAGGAGTCGGTGCGTCCACGGCCCGAGAGGGGGGAGTCGGTGCATCCACGGCCCGAGAGGGGGGAGTCGGTGCGTCCACGGCCCAAGAAGGGGAAGGCCGAAGGTCCACAGCCCAGGTACCTGCCAGCAGAGGGGGAATACCTGCTGGTGCCGCCTCCATCTCCATGGGAGGACTGTGAGTCGCTCCCACCTCCGCCAGCAGAGGGAGCATACCTGCTGGTTCCACCTCCACCGCCGTGGGAGGACTGTGAGTCGCTCCCACCTCCGCCAGCAGAGGGAGCATACCTGCTGGTGCCATCTCCACCGCCCTGGGAGGACTGTGAGTCGCTCCCACCTCCGCCAGCAGAGGGAGCATACCTGCTGGTTCCACCTCCACCGCCGTGGGAGGACTGTGAGTCGCTCCCACCTCCGCCAGCAGAGGGAGCATACCTGCTGGTGCCACCTCCGTCTCCGTGGGAGGACTGTGAGCCGCTCCCACCTCCACCAGCAGAGGGAGCATACCTGCTGGTTCCACCTCCACCGCCATGGGAGAACGACGTGTCGCTCCCACCACCAGCAGAGGGAGAATACCTGCTGGTGCCACCTCCGTCTCCGTGGGAGGGCGACATGTCGCTCCCACCACCACCACCACCAGCAGAGGGAGCATGCCTGCTGGTTCCGCTTCCACCACTGCCAGCAGAGGGAACATGCCTGCTGGTTTCCCTGTTGCAGCCAGAAGGGGAGGCGCCCCTGCCGCCTTGGCTGCCAGAAGGGGAGGAGCCGCCTTGGCTGCCAGAAGGGGAGGAGCCGCCTTGGCTGCCAGAAGGGGAGGAGCCGCCTTGGCTGCCAGAAGGGGAGGAGCCGCCTTGGCTGCCAGAAGGGGAGGAGCCGCCTTGGCTGCCAGAAGGGGAGGAGCCGCCTTGGCTGCCAGAAGGGGAGGAGCCGCCTTGGCTGCCAGAAGGGGAGGAGCCGCCTTGGCTGCCAGAAGGGGAGGAGCCGCCTTGGCTGCCAGAAGGGGAGGAAGCCCTGCCGCCTTCGCAGCCTGAAGGGGAGGAAGCCCTGCCGCCTTCGCAGCCTGAAGGGGAGGAAGCCCTGCCGCCTTGGCCGCCTGAAGGGGAGGAAGCCCTGCCGCCTTGGCCGCCTGAAGGGGAGGAAGCCCTGCCGCCTTGGCCGCCTGAAGGGGAGGAAGCCCTGCCGCCTTGGCCGCCTGAAGGGGAGGAAGCCCTGCCGCCTTGGCCGCCTGAAGGGGAGGAAGCCCTGCCGCCTTGGCCGCCTGAAGGGGAGGAAGCCCTGCCGCCTTGGCCGCCTGAAGGGGAGGAAGCCCTGCCGCCTTGGCCGCCTGAAGGGGAGGAAGCCCTGCCGCCTTGGCCGCCTGAAGGGGAGGAAGCCCTGCCGCCTTGGCCGCCTGAAGGGGAGGAAGCCCTGCCGCCTTGGCCGCCTGAAGGGGAGGAAGCCCTGCCGCCTTGGCCGCCTGAAGGGGAGGAAGCCCTGCCGCCTTGGCCGCCTGAAGGGGAGGAAGCCCTGCCGCCTTGGCCGCCTGAAGGGGAGGAAGCCCTGCCGCCTTGGCCGCCTGAAGGGGAGGAAGCCCTGCCGCCTTGGCCGCCTGAAGGGGAGGAAGCCCTGCCGCCTTGGCCGCCTGAAGGGGAGGAAGCCCTGCCGCCTTGGCCGCCTGAAGGGGAGGAAGCCCTGCCGCCTTGGCCGCCTGAAGGGGAGGAAGCCCTGCCGCCTTGGCCGCCAGAAGAGGAGGAGCCCCTGCCGCCTTGGCCGCCAGAAGAGGAGGAGCCCCTGCCGCCTTGGCCGCCAGAAGAGGAGGAGCCCCTGCCGCCTTGGCCGCCAGAAGAGGAGGAGCCCCTGCCGCCTTTACTGTCAAGAGGAGAGGAGCAGGAGCTGCCTCTACCTCCACCACCACCACCATTGGGAGAAGTGGAGCTCCTGCTGCCGCCTTCATGGCCAGGGGCTCCCCTCCCGCCGTTGGCATCGCCTTGGGTCGCCTGTGTCTCCCTTGCGTCTCCTAGGGTTGCTGCCGGTCCTGCGTCGCCTCCCGAGGGTCCGCTGCCGTCGCCTCCCGAGGGTCCGCTGCCGTCGCCTCCCGAGGGTCCGCTGCCGTCGCCTCCCGAGGGTCCGCTGCCGTCGCCTCCCGAGGGTCCGCTGCCGTCGCCTGGGGTCGCCAGAGATCCGGCTTCGCCTGGGGTCCCTACACTGTGGTCGGAGCCCCACGGAGGGGAGCTGCCGGCCATCAAGAAAGGGGGGGAGGTCAGGAGACCAGCTCCCCCAGCCGCACTTTCGCGGCCAGAGGTCATGTGGTCGGAGCCCCACGGAGGGGAGCTGCCGGCCATCAAGAAAGGGGGGGAGGTCAGGAGACCAGCTCCCCCAGCCGCACTATCGCGGCAGGATATTGTGTGGTCGGAGCCCCACGGAGGGGAACTGCCGGCTATGAAGAAGGGGGGGGAGGTCAGGAGACCAGCTCCCCCAGCCGCACTTTCGCGGCAGGAGTTTGTGTGGTCAGAGCCCCACGGAGGGGAACTGCTGGCCATGAAGAGGAGGGGGAAGGTCAGGAGACCAGCTCCCCCAGCCGCAATTTCGCGGCAGGAGAGAGTGTGGAGGGAGCCCCAGAAGAGGGAGCTGCCGGCCACGAAGAATTGGGGGGTGCCGGAGATTCCACCATGGCCACCCCCCAGAAGCAACTCTCTTCCCCCTCGTCCGGGACTTTGAGACTGAGGGGGGAGGTGGCCGTTGGGGCCATGTGTGCGTTGCACAAGGGGGGGGATATGTAACAGGGCGAGCAGCCCTGTACATTGTTTTGTGTTATTTTTAGAACGAGGGTTCATCCTCCGCCCCTGTGCAAAGTATTGTTTTTGTTTATTATGATTTATTGTATTTATGTCGACGAGCGCCGTATGTTTGTTATTGTTTCGTTTATTTTTAAAACGTGTCCTGGCAGAGGCGAGATCGGTGCTCGTCCTCTGCCAGGAGTAATAATTAATAAACTCGTGCAGAAGGTGAACCATCTCCCGAATTAATTACGGGATTAATTTTGTTGCTAATTGGGAGATGGTTCACCTTAATAAAAGCCTGCAGCTCTCTAGTTCGGGGTGGGTGTCAGAAGGAGAGAGTGTGTGAGACAAAGTTACTTAAAAACGAAACTAAAGCATAGCATACAGGAACAGTGACAGCGACTGCCCAGCCTGACCTGTATGGTTTATGGTTTATTTATTTTGGATTTTGTGTTCGTGATTTGTTTTTGTTTAACCTTTTATTTTGCTCTGTGAGCGAGTGTTTTCTGTTTGAATATTTATTTATTTTTGGTTGCTTTAAATAAAACGGCGCCCGCGCCACTGCACAATACCTTTTTGTTTTTGTTGTCCCTTCTTCTGCCGTGACGTCAGACCACTCAGCCATTCCTGTCACACTTGGTTTAATGGATATCCCACATTCTGAAGATGATAATGCAGAGTTTTGAGTCTTGGTCTTGAATTGAGTGCTGATACCCAATGGCAACTAGACATAATGCCTTTTTCTGCTATATATTTATTAAAGTTGAACTTTCTTATAAATGACTTGCTTTCAAATACAGTTTCTGATTCATAAGGAGCAAATAACATGTCATCAGATCCACCACTGTTTACCTTTTCACTTTCATGTAATTTTTTTTTGTAACCCCAGACCAACTTCATTCACAGTAAAAAGAATTGAAAAAAATTAAAACTGTGAAAAGATAGCCTAGAGGGGTCCAGCCCTATCTTAAACAAAATCTTTGGAAAATGTGAAAAAAAAATGTAAAAAAAAAAATCTATGTATTTTATTAACTTCGATTGTTTCATACAAGTTTACAATAGCTTAGCAATTCCATTTTTTAGTGCACAACATCAAGAATATGCTACATTAATAATCAGGATTCCTAAAAGGGAGTCTCTCTTAAAGTCAAGGGTAATTCATATTTCTCAGACTAAACGGCAGGTTCTGCAGTAATAAACATATTACTGAGTCTGACTGTGCCGTTTCCATTAATTGGGTTGTATTGGAACATTAAGCAGCGGTGTTCCCACCTGCCTCTTAATGAGACGTTCTTCCAGCGTGATTTTAAAAGGATATTACAGTCCAACAAAATGGATACGATTTAGATAGTAGGAAGTTTCTCTTTTTTGTCTTTTTGAGTCTGGAGACATAGCAAGAGCATTGCTTATGATTGATATAAAATAAGAACTGTCCAGCACTGTACGTCTGTTTTTTTTTTTTACTTATAATTCACGGGACGGGAGTAAGGGCTGCGAGGAGTAAGCCCTGGGACTTGAAATAGAAATTATGTGCTCGTGACTTTAGGAAGTTGTCACGCTTTGGAAGATGAGATTGCTTTCCCCTTAGCTTGTGGAGAGTCGCCCTCGTGGAGGTGAGACAGAACCAATTGGCCTCCAAGGCAAGCAAGCGTAACTTCCCTCAAGGGGAAAATGAAGAGAAGGACAGAGGATACATTTGAGAAGACTAGAAGTCACCCCGACTAACAAGGAACACCTACGCTTCAGTAGATTGGCACAGCCAGACCTCCAAGACAGAGCCATGCGGGGAGACAGGAATTCTGAAAGAGAGAAGGAAATTAACATGCAAAGAAGGGACCAGAGAGGAACTGGCATAGATGAAAGCAAGTGGTTAGTAAAGAATACATGGTTTCCCACCGGCTCAGGGAGAGCCGCCCTCTCCGAGGTGAGGCCAAACCGATTGGGGCTCTAAGGCTGGAGAGCATGTATGCTGGCCTCGAGGGGATCATAGTGATAGAAAATGGAGATTTGAGAAAGAGTGCAGGGTTGCCCCTGGCTCAACGAGAGAGGCCCATTCAGAGGAGAGACAGATCCCATCAGTCTCCAAGGCTGGGAGCATGTATGCTGCCCCCAGGGGGAAACCTGGAATGATAGAAAGATTGTAAAGATAGATTTGTCCTGGGGTCCCCTCTGGCTCTCAGAGAACCTTCCTGTCGGAGGTTGAGGCCAACTCGGCTGGGCCTAAGGTTGGGACGTTAACGTCACTTGCCCCCAACGTCACTTGCGGAGGTGGTGCTGTGTTTTGGAGGAGGAGCGGAGGAAGTTGGAAAACGCAAAAAGCAAGACAAAGAATGAGTTTGACCCAGAGGTTAAATAGGGAGGATAACTGATAGAATGGCTGGATGAACTAGCGAAGAGCCCCTGCTCCTGTCGCCAGAACCAAGACAGTTTGATTAAAGGTTTCTTTGCCTGCAATATTGTATACAACCACAGATAGATTCAAGCCAGCACAGACTGAATGGGCAGGATTGGGTTGCACTCTGTGCTTTCTGTTCAGGGCCGCGAATTAGGTCTGATAAAGCTTTGCACGCAGTTTAACTGATAGCTTGCATTGCTACAGGGGTCTTGTGCTGCCAAGAGCTACACAAAATCACAGTAATAAGTCACAACGGATCAAGAACAAAACACTACTGCAATGTCTTGTTGTAAAAAATGAAAAAAGGGAAGCTTACTACTGTATCTATGTGTTTCTGTGTTTGAGGAAAACAGATATGTCGTGATATTTCAAATTCAGTGCCTATTTATCTTCCCTGTCCAAGACCCCAAAATAGCCCTTTGATCCCCCTGTTCTCCGCAGGCTCTTAATGTTCTTCCAAGCTCAAGCTGAGTGCAGTTATTTGTCTAGCCACTTTTGTTTTATGGTAAATTACTAATTGTATGTCTTGAGATCAGGCTAAATGCTAACTGTGTACATTATTTGTCATCGATGGCGCAAGGCCTTTGTCAATTCATTTGCGGGGGTGGGGGGGGGGGCAGTGGACCAGTTACGAGTCAATTAAAAAAAGAGGCACATTAAAAGGTGAAGAACGAAATCTCATGGAAGTCATTTGGAGAACGAGCTGTTAATCATTTGTCCCTTGGAAATGCTTGGGCACAGTTTTTATTTCAGTTCTTTCAGTTCTCCCGGCCAACATGTGTTAGCTGGTCCAACAAATGTTTCAGCTTGTTGTTTAAAGTACATTGAAGAATGGCAATCTGCTTACCGCCAGCCAGCCTCAATCAGGAGCCGGCTCTTATCTGCTTAATACTGAGTGCTGGTGGTTAGGAAGGGCATATGTGGCACACATCCTAAATGACAGTAAACAGTTTTGGTCAGCAAATACAAGGGGTGTGTGCTAAACAGTTACAGTAAAAACTTTGTACACTGTTCACAGGATTGACAATGCCCAACATTTTCTGTGCAGTGGTTGGCTCATGTATCATATAATAATGCCTTTAAATCAGGTTGTAGCTGGTATCCTGGTTGAATACCCAGAATAAAAGAATAACCATTAATAAATAGTAAAAGGTTCCCTGAAGGGAACAATACAGTAGCTAAAAGTAATTGCTGCCAACGGCATGAGATGTTGTAGAGCAGGAGTCTCCAGACCTGGTCGTGGAGAGCTCCAGTCCTGCAGGTTTTCTAGCTGACTTTTTATGTCATCAGTGGCTGAAGATGTTAATCTTGACTAACTAAGAAAATAACTGGTTCAATTAAGTAACTGAGCGCTTGGTTGAAACGAAAACCAGAAGACCCTGTAGCTCTCCAGGACCTGGGTTGGAGACCTCTGCTGTATACCATTGACATTGGTTGTAAATATTGGTAAAGGAAATTTGTGGGGCTACTTCTGCATTTTTTAACATTCAAATACAAAAGTGTCATTATAGGTTGTACAGTTATAACAATTTAGTCGTGCACATTAAAGAGTAAGTAGCGGGGTTCTGAAAAATATAGTGTTACACATCCCCATGTGCTGCTACAACTGTTTAAATAACGTACCTGGCATTTTTCTTTTCATTGTTAACATCCTGACAACTTTTTACATTTACAACTTTAAATTATGTTTTTTTTCAAAACGTCCGCTCTAGTGCACTGATAGTGTAAGGATTATTGCCCACATTGTCAAACAGGTAACACAGCAATAACGATCCATGATGTGGTACGGAACAGAAAAGCCAGAGCACTTGTTATGTTTTTAAAATTTTTTTAATTGCTCTTCCTGCAGTGATTTAGAGGACAGATCTCAAACCCCTGTGCACTAGAGCGGACATTTTGAAAAGAGCTTTGAAATAGACTTTAAAGTTATAAGTGTATTGTCAGGATGTTAACAATGAAAAGAAAACATGACAGGTATGTTTAAACAGTTGTAGCAACACGTGGGAACGTGCAACGCTATATTTTTCGGAACCCCGCTACTTACTCTTTAAGGAGAAATGTAATTAGCAACCTTGCTGGCGAGAATCCCTGATTTGCATTTTAAAGCAGTGCCTTAGTTTGTAACACTCTTCCTAACATGTTGCTTTTGAGGTTTTGAGGGGTGATGAATGCTGTAGCCGCAGTGGCGCTCTCATATTGCAATGCGAATGAAATGAAGTTTGAGTGCACAGTGCCTACAGGGGAAGACGATCTGCAAGTAACATGAACAAGGATGAATTCTACAGAACTAGTCACTGAATATTACTGTTCAGTACTGTAGATAGAGATTTGTTACAATGAGTGTCAGGTTTTGTTAGAATTTCTGTCTCGCTTTCCCTTCCTTTCTCTGTCTTTGCCTGTTTAATTTACCTCATTTAGGAACAGGAATCCTTTCATTGTTTGTCTTTCCTTTTTAAACAGGTTGATTTGCATTTCACATATTTGAAGAAACAACTTTATATAATTTTGCTAGTTTCTTTGTATTGCTTCTATACATTGTCTCACAGCATCTTTATAGTTTTCAGCCCCCTAGTGGGATGGAAATGTTTAAGCTGTTTGGGGCAATCAAAACAGTGGAAATCATGACAACTGGCTGACAAGCATTGCTGCTAAATGCCTACAAAAGAGTAATATTCATAGCACGAATGAAAGCAGCAGCTGAAACATTTTATCTCCTGAGTTTAATATTTAACTGAACAAATGTAAAATGTGATTAATTGCACTGTATATGCTATTACAGCAGGGCAGATAATATATCATACAGTTACATCTTGGAAAGCCCGAAAGAGACTTCCCCCTATGTTAAAAATAGAATGACATTATGAGATAAATCTAATTGCTTTACAAGCCCTGGACTTGTGTTTCATGATTTTTCAGTAATCTACACTCATCTCTTAAGTTTAATATTCCAACGTTTTGACCCTTTAATGCATGAAATATTGAAACTAGATGAAAAAAGTAGTTTTGGACACATAATAAATATATTTTTCATTGCTTTATATGTGGAAAAATGGCATCCTCATATGAGACGCTCATACATTTTCATCTTCTATATGTCCTCATATAAAGACAGGAAGAAATTTTTTTTATCTGTCCCTCTTTGAGGTCGCTTTGCATCACAGGGTTAACCGCTGTGCATACCTCTCTTATTTTTTCACCTCAGACCATTACAAAATGCATGGCCCGTGAATCAATGCACAAAACAACACATTGATGTGCTCTGCAGCACTTGAGAAGTCTTGCAAAATGTGTCTGACAGAACCAGTGATCTGGCACCTGTGATTCTGCTGCTTATCTGTGAGCAGCATCCATGCTCTCCAATCTCCTTCCTCTTGTATTAGTCTGAAAATTAATTAAATAACAGTGTTTGGTTTTTCTGCGGGGATTGTTGATGGCAATAGTAAATACAACATCAGCAAGATGCGTATTAATAAGCTATAACTTGGCTCTGGTCTAGCTGATAATTCTGTTAAACCCTATCTTTTAATTTTTTTAATAAATTTATAAATTTCAATTATTTTTCCGCCTGATTTTCTACCAATTTGGAATGCCCAATTATTATTATTATTTTTTTTTCTCTGTAACCACGGCGATTCCCCACACAGCTCAGGGACCCGAGGCTGAGTGGGCATCCTCCAATCCCACAAGCCAATTGGCATCTTTTTACACCCTGGAACTCGAGATGTTTGCAGGCTACCGGCCTCTGGCACAGCAAATCTCCGCCCCCAAGCTCACTCTGTGCTGGGCCTGTAGGGGTCGCTGCAGAGCGGAGAGGAGAAACAGTCTAAGCCGTAACCCACCTTGCCAACCCTGGGAGCGCCAAAGCCAATGCGCCCCCCCGAGTCCCCAGCGAAGAGCGCTTGCCTCGCATAACCAAGATTCGAACTTAAACCCTGCCTAATTCCTCAACAAGAAGAACATGATATGGATAATGATAGCTTCTCAGAATCTGCCCCAAAGGATGATCCCCCAGTAGACTTGCTGAGAACTTTTCACAGCAAGGATGCAGCTAATGGTGATTCTCAGGCAGTTATGCCAGTGAAGGCTTGTTTGCAGCAAAGCAAATTAACTAAATTATTGGGTGCTTTAGGAGCATTGCAGTTCACACAAATCTTGCACTGACATGGCTTTCACACCTGTCATATGTAAAGTAAATTGTTCCAAATATGAACCTTTACACCAAAATGTGTTGAGTGAGTATATAAAGTACCAGTGACATCCTCAGACATTTGCCAATGTTTTCCTCAGTTGGTTATGAATTTCCACTTCGATTTCTTTGCTATTCCCCAAAACATTGACATTCTATATGTTTATGTTTATTTCTATTTTGCCAATTTTTATTTGGCTGGTAGCGACAGCTCCCAGGTTCGTGTTAGCTGTCAACAATGACAAACACAGACAGCAAACAAAGAAAACACTTAACACTCATGATACATATCTTAAGTCTCCATTTCCTTTTTGATAACCACAACAAAAGGAACAGATTACATCGCCACATACCCTATTATATCTTCAGTCACGACAGCTGCGATAGCTAGTTCAATCACGTCTCCTCCAATCCATGACTGACACTTCGCGTACCGCATTAGGGCAATGACTTCTGGCATTGTGACTCCGCCCCCTTCCTGGATGGCTGGTTTCCGACTGACCTTGGAATGAACTGCCAAACCATCCAGTCCGGGGCACACTGTTCCTGCGACACAGCACCCTCACAGGTCGGGAGGGAGATTGTTGACTAGGATTTATTCGCTCTCTGTCACATATCCCACCGCTCAGAGTGGAGCCGAAGGAACACTCAGCTTTCCCCATTACACCCCCCTCCCGGGAAAAGTAATCCGCATTTTTGTAATCTTTCCCTGCATGGTGTGTCATAAAATACATAAAGGGTTGCAGCGCCAGATACCACGAGCTATCCTTCATCGTGCTTAACCATCGGAGTGGGGCGTGGTCAGTAACAAGGTTGAATGAATGTCCCAATAGGTAGTAGCGTAAGGTCTGAGTGGCCCATTTAATTGCCAGACATTCCTTCTCTATGATGGAATAGTTACACTCCCGGGGGAACATTTTTTTGCTTATATAGTGGGTGGGGTGTTCTACTCCGTCGACCTCCTGGGACAAGACCACCCCCAGACCAACATCCGAAGCATCTGTGTGGAGGATGAATTCCTTATCAAAATCTGGTGTGATAAGGGTAGGGGCTTGGCAGTTTTTGCTTAATGGTATCAAACGCCCCCTGACATTCTCCTGTCCATTTAATTGAAATTGGTGTACTCTTTTTAGTGAGGTTCAATAGAGGGTTGACCACTGTGGCATACTCATAATCCTCCGCCAGTTTGACAGCGGCCTCCAGGGTGTCCGGGTTGTGGCTCTGTATCCATCCCTCGGTCTCAGCGCTGACCACATGGCAGAATTGTTCCACAAGTATAACCTCGCCCATTTGTGCCCCTGTTTTCTGGGCTGGGCTGAGCCAGTGCACCATGTGGTCACACAATCGTTGGGCGTCCACCCTTGGGCGGGTCTACCGTGGCCTCTGGTATTCTCTGAACCTCACCCGGTGTGTTTCCCCTGTGATATTCAGGCACTGGAGGATGGCCTGCTTGACCAGGTCATACTGACTTGCCTCCTCATTAGACATGGCCTGGTACGCTGCCTGGGCCTCCCCGATTAGACAGGGGCCCAGCTGACTGGCCCAGTGTATCTTTGGCCATAATGTGATGGTGGCCAACCGCTCAAAAGCAACCAAGTACGCCTCCGGGTCATCCTCCGCCGTCATCTTCTGCGCCCGTGCTTTAAGAGGCGCCATCACAGGTCCCACTGGTACTTGGGGTGCAGCTCCAAGCCCGACCCTCTCGATCAGCGCCGTGTATCTCTTCTCCCTCTGTCTATTGTCCGTCTCCCATCTTTGCTCCAGCGCTTGCAACAGTGCGGTCAGCATTGCAACGTCCATCCTCTTTCTCTGACACCACGTGTGAACAAGTGGTTTGCAGTGCGCAGGTCTACAGGTGATGCAAGTGCTCCAAACAACGACAGACACAAAGTTCACTGTTCAAAACTGTTCTTTTATTTCTTTCTGTCTTTGGATACCGGTTAAATAATAGTACTGGCTCTACACAACGATGTGTATTGCCAGCATATAAACCAGGGGTTCAGTCCCGAAATAATAACAAGAATAACACACAACACAGACACGGTCACTTCTCCTGATAGTGCGTGCCCTTAGTGCAGATGCGGTGCAAGGTAATAATAGTGACAATGGTGCAGTGTAGTCCAGGTTTGGTGCTGGCTGGTAGCGACATCTCCCGGGTTCGTGTTAGCCGTCTAACAATGACAAACACAGACAGTCAGCAAACAAACAAACACTTAACACTCATGATACGTTTCTTAAGTCTCCATTTCCTTTTTGATAACCACAACAAAAGGAACAGATTACATCATCACATCCCCTATTATACCTTCGACCCCGCCCCCTTCCTGGATAGCCGGCTTCTGACCGACCCTGGAATTAACTGCCAAACAATCCAGTCTGGAGCACACTGTTCCTGCTACACAGCGCCCTCACAGGTCGGGAGGGAGATTGTTGACTAGGATTCATTTGTTCTCTGTCACACTCACAGTTGCTTATGAAGAATAAACTCTCTTTGGTACACAGGGAAATTTATTTTTTAGCTTAACCAGTAGAATACCATCTTAGAAACATGAAGGCCAGGTGGTTAACTGTAAAATGCAATTGCAGGGGGCTCACAATTGCAGGTGATACAGCCACACAAACAAACCCAAAATGACAGATGACCAGCTGTTTAAAAGGCCTACATTGAAGAGGTTTGGCAAGACTACATTGCTCTAGGTTCTAGTGCACAAGTATAAAACAGGATTAGTTCTTGCAGTTTGGATATTGTTCATGCTTTCTGCCTATGACAGGATCTGTCTTAATACTTTTATTATTGTTGTTAGTATTTATTTCTTAGCAGACACCCTTATCCAGGGCGACTTACAATTATTACAAGATGTCACATTATTTGACATACAATTACCCACTTGTAAAGTTGGGTTTTTACTGGAGCAATCTATGTAAAGTACCTTGCTCAAGAGTACAGTAGCAGTGTCCCCCAACCTGCTGTTAAGGTAATCAAGCTCAGTGATGCCTTGGTGGCTGATAGCCTGCTCTGACGCTCTGAGACTGGAGGTTACAATGTGGTCAATGGCTTGCAGTGGTGAATAATGCTGATGTGGCACCAGTGTTGATGTCTGCTGACCTCAGTTTAGGAGCAGGATATTAACTTTTCACATGAGGTGAGATGGTTATAAAACATGAGAGATTCAAACCGACTTTCTTTTCTGATAGGAAGCCTCCTGGGAAATGAAAATGGCAGAAACAGCTTGTGTTCGAAAGAGCTGCCTGCTGCAGATTGAACATTAATTCAGCGCTGACAGGAAAAGCCCTGCAAAGCATGTCTCTTTCATTGAAAGAGGCAGCGTTTGCAAGCCTCTGATAAGCATGCTGAGGCTTTCTGGAGTATCGTTATTGTTCTGGCTTACCAACTTCATTAAACACACAGAATAAAAGAGTTTACAGCACTGATGGACATTGTCAGTTTACTGCAGTGATGGACATTGCAGTTTACTACAGTGATGGACATTGTCAGTTTACTGCAATGATGGACAGTGTCAGTTTACTGCAGTGATGGACATTGTCAGTTTACTGCAGTGATGGACATTGTCAGTTTACTGCAATGATGGACAGTGTCAGTTTACTGCAGTGATGGACATTGTCAGTTTACTGCAGTGATGGACAGTGTCAGTTTACTGCAGTGATGGACAGTGTCAGTTTACTGCAGTGCCACCAATACTAGCCTCTCCAAGATGGTTTCCAAATCCTGCTCAGGTCATGTGAATGAAAGTGATCCAAGGTGTTGTTTCAAGGAAAACACAGCATGCAGGTAGAAGGACGTTTCTCACAGGAAGTAAAACTAATCTTTCAATTCTACGGATAAATATCGATCTTTTTTTCACAAGATCATTATACAACATTACAAAAGTAGCCATTACACATTTGAGACTAGAAAAGACTGGGTTTTTAAAGGATTAATACTGCTTCTGACACTCTCTAGCTTTCATTCCAATCAAGCTTTCTCACAATAGTTACTGTCGCCTATTCAGATTCCACAATTAAACAGACGAACAAGGCTCAGATTAGAGCTTTTCAAGGGATGTGAATCCTTTGTTCTGTAAGCACTGGCGCTTCTACTAAACGTACTTCACAACTAGCTATTACAAAACAAAATGAAAAGAAAAACCCACTTGACTATAATGTGGAATGCTAGAACCCTTGCAAAGGAACTTTGCTTACTGCGAGCAGCTGTTTCGTGATTTATTTATTTCACTGTTGATTTGCTTAATTCAAATTGTCATACCTGTAAAAGACATTGGAATCACAGTGGTAGAGGCTACAGTCCTCCAGTGCCCACCTAGCACAAGTAGACTTAATTATTGTGCAGCTCCTGGCTGTTCCCCACTGTTTTCACAAGTGCTCTGCTTCTTATCTGATGAATTGATTGTCAGTTTGGCTAAGAGGGTTGTTTCAACCCCACGCATTCTTTTTGATGAGAGAAGACTGCCACCGGTATTGTATTTTTGTGCTTTGGGAAAACATACATTACCACTTGAGCCACAAACCACCAGAATCGTATCATAAACTGGATAACAATGCACTATAAGGTCTTTTTTTAAAGAAAGGCAGGACTTTAGAAGCTTTCTGGTCTTATAACTGGACATATTCAAAATATATTTGAAAGCTAAAGTGTCCCCACACATGGTCAGTGATTTGAGTCCTGAGGAAACAGTAACAATAAACACAAGATTGTGGATTCAGTGCACACTTGTTACAATCGTAATTGTTAAAAGGTTTGCAGAAGGAAATTCTTGAGGACACAATCTATTTTTTTTTCACTTGCCATATTATAAATCAGACCTGTCTCTGTGGATTGCCAAAGAATCAAAGGTGAGAAACTATAATTATTCAATTTATGAGAAGGTCCACTTCTAGTAAAATTCACGGCAAACCTTCACAGCATCCCTCTTGAGACAACTAAAATTCCTAGATGTCAGTTTGATTACACTTATAAATCCAGCAGGCTGAGAAAATAACTGTGAATTTCAAGGTAAGAATTTTTATCTCTTTTGTGAAAAGCGCCCAGAGTGTTTTGTGAGCACATGTTTAATAGCAGGCAAACTTTTGAATTAATTCTTGGATATTCAAGGTTGCAATTTATTTGTTTCCTGGAATTCACAATAGGAGTGTGTGACAGGATGAATGATGTGGTGCAAAAGACTGCAAATGTCCAAACGTGTTCTCCCCAAAACAAATAATTTAATAATCCAAACAAGAACAGAAATATTCACAAAAATAATCCAGACAGAAAAATAATACACCCCGATACCAACGATGGTAATCGGGGCAAAACAAAACAAGGTCCACATTCCAAAAATAACGAACAAAAAGACACTCCTTAACCACGAAACTGTGCTCTTTACAAAGGGGACTGTGGTGCGTGCGCTGTGCTGTGTTGTGCTGTGCGATGAGGGGCGTGCTCTGAGGTGAGAGCTAGTTCTGTAGCGACAGCCTCCCGTCCTCCTGCTCCTCTACGAAAACACAAAAACACGTAACAAAACAAACAAACATACACCAGCTCCGGCCGGTCAATTATTGTCTCAGCGCAAGGGGAGGTACTGACGTAGCTGCTTCCCCTTTGTACCCAGAAAACTCCTCCCTGCAATCAACGCGTCGCCTGTTTTCTCCAATAGAGGGCTGCCCCGCAGCTGAATGCAATGGAATCGTCCTGAGTCCTTGCAGCTACGCGCACCTCCTAATATGGTTACCTTCCGGTTTCCACCTACCACCGAGGTGGCAGATCTAGGAGGCAGCATACCTTCCCCCTTACACAGCGCCCTTTCTAATCGGGAGGGAGATTTACAGCATCGATCCTTTCTCTCTCTATCACAGAGTGGTTGCTTGATTTTGAAGGATCTTAGAATGTGTCAAGAAGACACAGCAAACCAAACAGTCAGGCAGGTGTTCACAAATAACAGTGCAAGGCAGTGGCATTCAAAACAGAAAAGACAAGAAGTAGAAGAGAACACATGATGGAAAGCATAGTTTGCTTCTTTTTACTGTATATCAGGAACATGCATTGTATGAAAAGAGACTGCTGTCAAAGTATATTAAATTGAGCCATTAGCACTAAACTGTGTTGTAATCTACAGCAACAGCTGTAAGTCTTGTTTTTATTAACTGTATCAAAAGGTATATTTTTCCTCAAGTGCACACTAATAATTGTGTGGTTTCAGTGACCCCCACTAGGGTTACCAGTACTTAAAAGCTATTGCAGTCTCTAACCATAATTTACTATCTCCTTGTCAACATTGAGTGTTCACACTGTTATGGTGACCAGAATAGAGTCCTCTCATAAATACAGGCATACACTCTGTGTTGCCACTGTCACTATAACTTAGTTTAAAGAGTGCTAGCTGATATGTATTTATTTTACATATTAAATACTGCAGTCTAAAAGAAGCTTTCACCAGTATTAACCAGTAAACTGTGTTTACTTAAGTAAATGCCTTTGACATGGAGGGTTTGACTTCATTGCCTGTGACAGCGTTGCTTTTCTAGATGTCCTACTGTATGTGTGCTTTCAAATGGAGACACTTTACCACTTGGCAAAGTTATCTGCAAAGAAAGGACATGGCACAGCATGGTGCAGTGTCTGTGATAGGCACTCAAGGCACCAATTATGGGTTCAGCAGTGGGACATATTTGTCGTGCAAATGTATATTTCAGTAGCAGATTTAATGGTGGTTCTGTGATGTGGACCAATCATGAGCTTGGGCTGAGACGACCAGAAATCAATACACTTTACTGTCACCTGGCCAGAAGTGTCCTATACAAAGACTCTGCCCAGGCCCAGGCTTTTAAGTCAGTGATGTGTTTTCATGTTTAAAAGCAGGTGGGGATAATACAGTAGGAGTTCTGGATTACTCTATTTGCCAGAGACGTAGACACTAATTGTATTTTGTTATTAAACTGTAAACTATGTATTCAAAGATCAAGGCATGGCTTTGTTGGATATAGTATAAAAATATATTCTAGTCCGAGAGGAACTGCCCTCAATCGCAGTACCGAACTCCGACGTTGGTCAGTGGTCAACCAAGGCAGGGTGATGGAAGACCACCAACCCCCCATAAGGGAGATCCATATGCAAAGTACGCCTGGGGATTCTGAAAAAACATTTGGTGGAAGGTGCCTTAGTCTTTATATGATTGGTTAGCCAATAGGATTAGTGTAGTGGGCTGAACCTCACTCTTATAATTACAGTAACACTGTATTTTCTTCTGTATTTTTGCAGTTCAGTCAATAATTGAAAACATACATGCACTGTAAAACCTCTATTCACATCCACCTGAGCTTAATTTTTATCTTGCAAATGAATGAGGGTGAGCAGCACCTTGAAAATTCAGCTGCAGCACATGTTCAATGCCTTTGTCTAATTCAGGTTTCATTTTAATCTACAGTGTGAGGTAGCAGAACTCATTTCTGTAGTAGAGGAAGCACAAGCAAAGATTTCAATAGTCTGAATCAAACTGTAGCTGTAAAACTTTGCTTGGTTGCATTTCTTCAGACAGAGCCTTATTCAAGTCTAAAAGCCAGGTCTTAGAAAGCAGGCACCCTTAAGCCTTTGTGTCAACACTGTTGACAGAAAAAACAACATTAATCTGACTTGAATAGAGTTGCATCCTCAATAAATTTCATCATTTTATATTGCCCCTTGCACTCAGCACAGCGAAGCAGGGGAACTAATATACACACACAGTATATATGCATACATACACACACACACACATATATTTATACATACATACATACATACATATACACACACACATATTATGATAGCATTTCTCAGCGTCTGACAGAAGGAATGTTCTAGGGAAATTTAATTTAAGTTTGGCCTCAGAAAAGGATTTTCTGTTTCATGACTCAGGCTCAAATGTAGTACAACCGGAATTGTATTTACAGGACACACAGGAACACAAAAACAAAAGAAACAAACAAAAACCTAACTCCATACGGAGCACTAACTAACATGAGATGGTTCACACAAACGAATTCCTAATTTTAACCACAGGACAGCTAGGCTGTTTACCTGTTTAACAAAAGTATTAACTTTGAGGGGCTCCCGAGTGGCGCATCCAGTAAAAGCACTCGCTAGAGTGCAGGATGCGCTCTATAGCCTGGACATCGCACATCCCAGACTGAGAAGTCCCAAGCAAAGACAGGTCCATCATGGATCACACTATAGTGTTTTTCTTGTTACTGGCTGAAAGCCCCAAAGTCAGCATACTTCATAGTTTACTCTGCTGAACAAAATATTTGTTAATTGGTTACTATGGCATTCTTTTACAGTAGAAAATTAGCTGCCAGAAATGGATCTGTTTGGTTTAAGGCAAGCCTGGTTTGACTTAAAGACTACCTTTACAGTTGTGATATGGCGTACGTACAGGTGCATGCTGTACTGCACTGCAGTTTGTGTTCGTATTATTAACTTCACATAAAACATGAAACAGAATGATGTACACAAATTTATTGCATTATGGTATAGCAGACATCTTCCCTAGCTCATGTAGGAAATCTCCAGCATGTTACCAATATCTGCTGATCTCAATTAGAATGCAGCTTGATGTCTCCATATGCCACTCAGCCAAGCAGCTTTAATGAAATGTACCCTCCAATCTGGAATTGACCAATCAGATGGCCTAGTTATCTTAGATTACTGATCTTCCAGAACCAGGACACTTAATTTTAGCAAGTGGCAAATCTGCAGATTAGATAGACAGTGTTTTGCAAATCTTTAGGTTCAGTGAAAGTGAGAAAAGATTGAAGACCAGTTTCATCCGATCCCAAGTGTCAAGATCAGAACTGCAGGATCTGCAGGAGGTTGTAAAAGCACACAAGTACAAATTAACAGTATAAGGCTTGTTCAAACTACGTGTTTTTCTCATTACCTGCACCAATGTTATTTTACTACATCTTGGACTCTGGCATTCTTAGCTGTCAAGCACTGGACGTAGACCTGACTCATTGCTGTATCAATGGACAGAAAACTAAAGATGCACCATCTAATCAACCCTTCCAGAAAAGTTTGAATAATCCCATTAAAATACATATCAGGTTATGTTTACCAAAGATTACCATTGTACCAATAGCTCATCCCATTGTTCTGCAGCTGCCCTACTGCCACAGTGGTAAGCAGTGAGTTTGATGTGAAATCTCAGTACATTATTGATACATCGCTGATGTCCTCACAGCATATGTCATGTAATTATAGAATGTATGTATATGTGCACTACATGTATGTATGCATGTAGGTAATGTAATACAGCTTAGTATCCCGGTCATTCTTTTGTTAACAAAGCATGAGAAAAGGGTGTCATTTGCTCTGTAGCAAAAAAATGAGTGAACTATATCAAGAAAATCATCAGGGATTTTATTAAAATGTGTGATAGCAGGATAACAAGCAGAAGGAGCAATGCTGTGTGTACTAGAAATCCCCACTATGTCATTGATGAAGTATTGCCAACATAAATACCTGGGAGATTTAGCACTGATAGAAGAGCCTCATTGTAATTTAAATGATATAACTGTAGCTATAAATTGATTTTAGGCACGTTCAGAGAGCAAACAACCCAGGCCTTTTACACAGGGGGAAGATACAGACTCTTTCATGCCTAACAGTCTCAGAATTCTGATTTTTTTCAACAAAATGTCCATGAGCATATCTGATGACTTTTCCAGATGTGATAGTGCTTTACATAAAGGGCAGCAATGTGGAGTAGTGGTTAGGGCTCTGGACTTGACCGGAGGGTTGCTGGTTCAATCCCAGGTGGGGGACACTGTTGCTGTACCGTTGAGCAAGGTACTTTACCTAGATTGCTCCAGTAAAAACCAAACTGTATAAATGGGTAATTGTATGTAAAAATAATGTGCTATCTTGTAACAATTGTAAGTCACCCTGGATAAGGGTGTCTGCTAAGAAATAAATAATAATAATAAAAGATATTCCTTCTTCCACAGTTACGGAGCACAGAAAAAAAAAAGAGCTTGACTGCTGCCATTAGTTTTTGCTCTTTCCTTGTGAACACCTTACACCTCGCTCCCGGGGACCTGGGAGTACACAGCACAGTGGCCAGCTGTTGCATTACCTCCTTACCCCCCACCCCCCAGCACTCTCACATGTGCTGCTAGAACACCACAATAGTTCTTCTCCTGATATTGAAAGTTGCTTTATTGAACAGCACCTCAAATATTTCAATGAAGTAAACCAGTGCTGTCGAAGCCCTGTGATAACAGGGGGAAACACAGAACATGGAGCAAAACACAGCCAAACATATTTTATTGTAATTAGCTAAAGCTCTCAGACTTGAAGCATTGAAACATTACAATATGCATTGGGGAGGGAGTTCTATAGGTTTGCTTTTGGCTTAATTTTGTTTTTTGAGGAATGCAAGTTACTGTACTTTAGTATTTAACAGATTTTAATTTGTAGGAAATCCCTCTACAAGCCTAGTCTGAACAGTATGTCACTGAAGGAGAGAGGGATTGTGTGCTTCTGGGACATCTTATTACATAAGGTTATTAACAGCAAAATCACTACTGTCTTACATGAAGTATTAAATGATGTAAATCTGACCTACATGTGAAGAAATATAAATAATCCCTTCAATACCTAGGGAAAAAACAAGAGCTTGGGGGATTTAAATCAGCGCTAAGGCTGTTGAGGTTTTAAATTAGCTGTAAACAAAAACAAAACAAATATAAAAGCAGGCATTGTACGGTCCCAGCTTTAGAAAGACTGTAGTGTTGGGAAGCTGTCGATCTCTTGAAAGAAAAACAGTTTTAATGAACATATAAATTTAGCACTGTGGGTGCAGTAGTAACGTGTTGAACAATGAACGTAGGCTGACAATTATGGCATCACGTCCCCCTAAAGTACCCTCAGCCTCAGCCCCTCCGATAGCTAGTTCAAAACTTCGCTCACAGTACTAGGGTGATGACTCCTGGTACCGTGATGCCGTCCCCATCCAGAATGGCCGGCTTCCGACTGCCCCTGGAATGAACTGCCCAACCATTTAGTACGAGGCACACAGTTCCTGTTGTACAGTGCTATCGCTGGTCGAGAGGGAGATTGTTGATTCACAGTCCAATATAAAGAAAATAGCAGCGATATAAAATAGTTTAGAGACTTTTAATTAAATGAGCTGTACTACAGTTATAAAAACAAAAACTAGCCACAGATTCAATCCTCTATTACACTCCGTCACCTCTCTCTACCGTACGAAAACAAAGACAACAAAACTACAGTTCTGTACTTCACTAATATATGCAAATGCAGAACTCAAATAGTATAATAAACAAAATTAAGGACAATAACATTAACTACATACATGGGTATGGTAAGTAGGTGTTATTAATTATTAATATGGTTGAATTGATACAGAACAGGCATTTTTTATTATGAAATGTAATGTTTTTAATATGTTTTAATTTCTGTAATAGCAATGCTAGATCTGTAACCATGGAAACAGAGACTATAACAAGATATTGCATGAAAACATATTTTTTTTTAAATTTCCATTGCAAAATATGGAGGAATATGGGAGGAGCCCCCTTTGCCATTTAATCTGGGTATCTCCCAAGCAAAGAGTGACAGTTCCACCAGATGAAACCGAGGCCTCCAGAGGCGAAAGGCTAGTTGCAACACATCTGCTTTTTTCTGATATATCAGCAGGAATGCCCTTCACAGAGGGAACTCCCCTGCACTCTAAAACAATGAGTTGTCGATCTTTAATTGAAGTCAGGTTCACCCTTCAGTCGCTTAATGATTATGACCCCTGGAAAATGTAGATTTATCCTACAGGTTTTCATCCAGAGAGAGAGAGAGATGTATATATTTTGACATGTTCTAGCTAATATGTATCTGTGCCCACGCATATCCGCCCACACCATTGTAAATGCAACGCTAAGGTCTTTTTCATATATTTTTTTCACTTGTTCCTCCCTTGACAGCCTCTGCTCTGAATTACTTCACTTCAGAGTATTTTATAATGTATGATATCTGTGCGCTGGTACTGTACATGGTACTATAAAACTACAATCTTTCATTGGTTTAACAGGGAAAGAAAATTAGATCACTGTGACATGGTGCAGATTCAGTATTGGTATTGACTGGCTAGCAAAATGTAATACAGAGTAGTTCTTCTGGCTTCTCAATCCTTTGGGTGGGACAGCAGCATTCATTTGAAACATCATTAAATCTCAGACAAACGGTGCTCAGCACAGCCCTTCTGAAGTGTCAGCCTACAGTGGATTGCTACACAACCTTGATAATCAGTTGTTTGTAAATCAGATGGCTTGGGTGATCTACTGAGCTGACCTTCAGTCCAGGATTCTGTCAATACAGATAGCTTGCCCACAATATTAACGTGTTTAAATTACAACGCACCTGTGGTTTTGATGTTGGGGTAATGGATTCAAGAGTATTGTATAACATCAATGTGCAGTAATTTCAAGCAATTTAATTAGATGCCAAATCACAACGCTGATCAAGCATGTGGTTAGCATAACTTTAGACTTGGTGGGATATTAGGTGTATTAGCAGGTTCCTTGTTGGATTTTACTGAGTCAAAAAACAAGTTGAAAATAAAAACTCTTAACATGTAGTGAAAGAGTTGTAAATGTGAAATTAATTTAAATTACTGATTTAGCATTTGATGTATGTAAAACAGTGACTGCTAAATTTTTTTTAGAGTCCCCATCTGTGGGCATGCATGGGCTGGCAGTTTCTGTGGAACTGGGGATACTAAGATAACCCAAAGACTGGTTTGAACTTTACAGAAGATAAAGGTGTTGATTTTAATGGCACAACATTCAATTTCAGAAATGTCAGAGAATTTGCATTAACCTTTGTGTTTCAATTCACGAAGGAAAGACCCCATTACTAAACCAGATGATGAAGTGAAAAATGTTTGATGTTTGTGATCGTGCAAACAAACAAGATACCGAACTTGGGCAATTCATACAGTAGTCCACAAAGGTATGATATCCTTACAGTGCATTCAGGAATTTCACTAAACTGAAGAAATGCCACCTAGTCTCTATCGGTCTCCTAGTAACCGCTGCACGGACCACGCAGTCTCTTCATAATCACGTATTATAAAGAAACTGTTTATGAAATTGTGGCCAAATGCAATCCAAAACATCTGTAGGAGGCTAGGTGTGTATGGTATAAGTTTGGTGAAGTGATGCAAAACCAAGACAGTTGTCAGATGTTAGCCATGTAACAGACAGAGAGGTGGACATACATACGGATGGATAAATGGACAGACACGATTATCGCATATGTTTGTTATATATATATATATATATGTCTCATAAACATATACTCGTATTAAAACTTCTGTTTCTCTATTGCAGTTGTACTGTTTAAGCTGACTCGTTTTTCCCCAGTGATTTGTCACGGCTGCTGCCACTATTATGTCACTATTCAGTATCCCATTTGGTTACCATAGGAATGGAATGTTTTTTTTTCTGTACTACCAGAATGGTATGGTTTCAAAAAGCTGTCAGTTCTTAATAACAACTGCTTCTCTAAATGACCAATGAGACTTCAGGTTCTGAGCCAAAATCTAGCACTCCTCTCTTTGAGCTGTGACCTAAGATGGCAGTCATATTGGGGTGAGATATTGACAATATATAGAATGCGTGTGTGTGTGTATGTGTGTGTGTATGTGTGTGTGTGTGTGTGTGTACTGGGTAGTATATTCGTTCTGTATGGCTATTCATTCGATGAGAAAGCCTCAGTGCCATTGCAATATGTGCACCCCATTATGCTGTCTGCTCACATGTACATGGCTCTACAATGAGAATATTAAAATGTGCTCTGGATTGTGATAATGCAGAGTGGTGTTACAAAGGCTGCAGAATGCAATTTGAAAGCAGAATGGATCCTTCTTTTTTTTTTCATTATATTTCACACGATAGTTACTCGCGAACGTCATTTTTTATTGCTATGCAGTTCAACCGTCTTTAACCTCACAGAAATAAAAACTAGTGTGCAGAGCAGATCTAGGTTCAAGGCAGATGGATTCAGCTCCTTGTTTGCAAGTTTTAGCAGCTCCTGCTGAAACCCACAATCAGAAACCAACCTTACAGTCGTGACTGATGTGCTTCAATTGTCAGCTGCAATATTCATATCTCTTCCTGGCAACTAATTGGTTGCAAAAGAAGGTAGGAAACTGCCTTTCAAACACACCATGACTAGTTCCTCTTGCATTAAAAAACTCACACAAGATGTACTGTAAGACAGTGTGAAGTAAGGGTAGAAACATTTGATGTTGAATTGAAATTGAATATATATTATGTTTAAACCACTATGCATAAATATTTCATTTTTGTTCAGCAGCTCAAAGGTTAGTATAGCATAGTTTCAAAATAACCATCCACCTGTACACATGAGTGATTTCGATTGAGCAGATTTCCCCTCTGATATTAGGGTGAACCAGGTGAGTCTGCCTATGGAGTCGTCTGTGCAGCTCAATTATACGTCGTATAATTGAATACTAATTAGTGAAGCACAATCTGTCTGTATTTTTTAAAGCATAAACAGAAATAATAATCAAAATACTGATACTTTGACGGTACTTTTGTTTTATTTATTAGGTGCGGCTGCATTTTATTAACAGCAATAGCGGCTGGTTGAATTGTTTTTGGTGCTTGATAGAATACATCCAGATTATTCTGTGTATGGTTTCTCTAGTCACAAATAGATACATTTCTTACTTGCATAATGTACTGATGACTCTGCTCGAGAAACTGATTGTTTGAGATATCCACAAGGTTGATCAGTTGCACACAAGGCATTTCTAGGTGTAAATTACATCCCAGGATTACTTTCACATTTTATCATAGCCTCTGCCTGTAATCTCTGCTGACACCAAAGATCCTGCAAATATTCGCTGACTGCCATAGTGTGGCAAACAGAATATGCAAGTACAATAATCCTTTATGATAATACCTACTGCTTTAGAAAGATGCAAACCCAGCTGAACCTGTAGAATGTAATAAACCATCCAAAAATAGCACACAAGTGTACTACACCCGTGCACATACCTATACACGTATACAGGGGTTTGACTTTCCCTCACATCACTGGTTATTTAGTATACAGATGGTAACCCTGACATGTATTCTGTAATATATAAAGGCTGCATCTTCCTATTGAAAATCCGTTTGAGTCAGGATGGACAAGACAGCAGCTCTCACAGACTTTGGCAGAGGTTTGATAGTAGGCGCTCATCTGACAGGTACTTCAGGACTGCACACATTACTGATGTTTCAGAAGTGATTGCTTTATGGGCCATTCTAGAGAACAGACTTAATTGGTGCAGATTTTCACCCCCTATTTGACGCAGCAGTGCCCTCATGGCTGTTCTTGATGACCCTACGCAACTATTGCTTCTGTTTTTTGAACTGTGTGTTATTGTGCAATGATGTGAAAATCCTTGCCAGTTGAAATGTAGCACTTGGGCTTAATGAAAGAATCAGAGACCTTTGTGTTATCTCCACTGCACATTTTCTTTTACAGATTTTTTTCCCTGATAATCTCCTTCATGTTCAGTTGTCACTGCTTTTTCTTTTGAAAAGAGCTGTTTTCTTTGCTCACTGGCCTTGCACACAAATTAATTTTCTCTCTGATACACCCCCTTTCTGTAGCTATGGTAACAACATTGCAGACATTAGGTCCTCAAACGTGACAAAATTGTCCAATTGCCTGGCTTTGCTGCAAAATTCCCCTCCAATAATTTGTAATTTACAGAAAACTCTGAAACTGGAAGGAAATTATTATTATTATTATTATTATAAGGGCTTGTAACCCGGAGGTCCTCGGTTCAAATCCCACCTCAGCCACTGACTCATTGTGTATATCATATATATATCATTTACTCATAGACACTGTATATAATTTACCTCCCAATGTTTCAATCAGCCATGCTCCATTTCTACCCTTGTAAAGTTCCATTCCTATATCCTGGCTGTCTTGACATTTCTAGGAACCCAAAATATTGATTGCTGAGCCTATTCAGAATGAAGAGCAGATATTAGTAAATTAATTAGAAAGAAACACTTTTACAGCCCGCAATAGGTAAAAGGATGATAGGGGCAGCAGTGTGGCGTAGTGGTTAGGGCTCTGGACTCTTGACTGGAGGGTTGTGGGTTCAATCCCTGGTAGGGGACACTGCTGCTGTACCCTTGAGCAAGGTACTTTACCTAAATTGCTCCAGTAAAAAAAACCAACTGTATAAATGGGTAATTGTATGTAAAAATAATGTGATATCTTGTAACAATTGTAAGTCGCCCTGGATAAGGGCGTCTGCTAATAAATAACAATAATAATAATAATAACATGCCGGATTAGGATTGACAACCCAAAACCTGTAAATTCCAAATCTAAGGTGATGCAAACCTAAAACAATCCAGCTAAATCTGAACACCTCTGCATTGGTAACTGTTCCACCTCCATAGTAGTAGTAGTAGTAAAGTTAATGGCAGAGGTGGGGGCTGCCTGCTGCCACTGCTGCCATTAAGTGTGGAGTAGTGTGGAGTAGTGGTTAGGGGCAGCAGTGTGGAGTAGTGGTTAGCGCTCTGGACTCTTGACTGGAGGGTCGTGGGTTCAATCCCAGGTGGGGAACACTGCTGCTATACCTTGAGCAAGGTACTTTACCTTGATTGCTCCAATAAAAACCCAACTGTATAAATGGGTAATTGTATGTTATTATTTGTTTATTTAGCAGACGCCTTTATCCAAGGCGACTTACAGAGACTAGGGTGTGTGAACTATGCATCAGCTGCAGAGTCACTTACAATTACGTCTCACCCGAAAGACGGAGCACAAGGAGGTTAAGTGACTTGCTCAGGGTCACACAATGAGTTAGTGGCTGAGGTGGGATTTGAACCGGGGACTTCCTGGTTACAAGCCCATTTCTTTAACCACTAGACCACACAGCATCCTACAGACCACATAGCCTCCTATGTAAAAATAATGTGTAAAAAATAATGTGATTGTAAAAATAATGTGATATCTTGTAACAATTGTAAGTCGCCCTGGAAAAGGGCGTCTGCTAAGAAATAAATAATAATAATAAATGCATTAAAACTCACTTGGTATGCTAATACTAAAATCCTATCGACCAAGGTGTATTCCAGAGATCTCACATCTTCTCGCACATACAGTACAGCTGCTTCTTCTGACCTGTTACAAGTCTGCCATTGTACATATTGAGAAACACATGTTTTCTTAAAGTAATTGCCAGTTGCTGAGGCTGTATCATTAAATGAGTTAGTTGACACCTATAACACCTGCATGACTAACATTTTTTATACTATAGCTCCAGTTAAAACACAGAGGGTGTTTTCCAATAGAAGCACTCCGTGGTTTAATGATTCTACTCAGAAACTGAAATGTGATGCTCGTGAATTGGAACACAGATGGAAGAAATCCAAACTGCATGTTCATTATCTTGCGTGGAAAAGCCACCAAGTTCAATATAAGAAGGCTTTGTCCCAGGCTAGATCTTTATACTATTCTAACCTGATTGAAAAAAATATAAATAATTTCTTTTTGCATCTATAGATAAATTAGTAAATCCACCTTCTATTACTTCTATCTCCAATATTGGTTTGAGTTTTTTTAATTCTTTCAAAATACAATTCTTGACATTAGAGATCAGATCTTACAGACTCCTTCTTTTATGGACCTTTCTTCCTACTTTGAATTAACTGATAAAGTTATGATGGAGGCTTTCTCGTTGGTTATTTTGCAAGAGCTGACAGTGTTAGTTAGGCATATGAGACCAACCACTTGTCCCCTTGATCCCATTTCTACTAAACCATTAAAAGATGTATTTAGTGTTGCTAATATAAGCATTTTAACAATTATAAATTAATTACTTTCATCTGGTATAGTTCTCTCTGCACTTAAGGTTCCAGTGGTTAAACCCCTGCTTAAAAAAATAATTTGGATCATACAGTTATTAACAGCTATACGCCAATTTCCAATCTTCCATCTTTAGCCAAGGTCTTGGAGAAAGTTGTTGCCAACCAATTACTCAAATTTTTAACTTGTAATGCTTTATTTGAGAAATTTCAGTCTGGATTTCGATCTGCACATAGCACTAAACTTCAATGTATTATTTCTGTATCTGATGCTGAGAGGCTAATGCATGCCTTTGTTTCATCGAGAATCGACTGTTGTAATGCACTTGTAATGCATCTGGGATTACAAAGTATTTGGTGACTCGCTTGCAGCTTATTCAGAATGCTGCTACAAGAATTCTAACTAAAACCAGAAAAGGTGAACATATTACTCCTGCCTTCACTGGCTACCTGTGCAGTTTTGAACTGATTTTAAGATTTTATTTTTAGCTTATAAAGCCCTTAATGGATTAGCACCCAGTTATTTACAAGAGCTGTTGATCCCACACATTCCTAAGTGGAATCTTAGATCTCAGGATGCAGGGCTCTTGGTTATTCCGAGGGTAAATATAAATAGTATGGGAGGAAGGGACTTTTCTTTTAAGACTCCTACATTATGGAACGGTCTGCCTTTTTTTGTCAGAGAAGCTAGGAGTCTTGCTGTTATTAAGTCAAGATTGAGGACTTATATATACAGGCCTTTTTATTATAGTCTTTTTATTATTACTGTTTTTTTGTGTGTTTTTTTAAATATACATGATTGGAAATTACATTAAATTTTATTTAAAATAGTCTTTTTAGTATAATCTTTTTTATGCTCTTTTAATGTTTTATATGCTGTGTGCATTATGTTTTCTGTAAAGCACCTTGGGGTCTATGACGTAAGGTGCTGTGAGCCGTTATAATGAAGCTAGCAGTAATTACAATATTTTGTTAGTGTACGTATATAATTTTGTACCTTATCAGCCCCCGTAGCTAGAGGGAAGAGAGAGAATGCTGGGAGAAAAGGAAGAGTTGGTTGTTGTGCGGGAGACGTGTGGGAGACATGGGTGCGTGCAGATCGCTCCCGATTTCTTCCCTTTACTTTTATTATTTTCTTATTATAATCGTACCACAGTGGCCAATTACTGACTGCAGATTGTAAGCAAGATCGTGGCAGAAAAGTTAGCTACAAATACTTTAAGTTGTTTAGAAAATAGTTCAGATGTTCTCATTTGAAAGACCAATCCTCTCATAAGTAAAGAAGATTTGTCATGTAGTCTTGTACATTAGTGCATGTAGTTTCTTGTATTTTTATTAAAACATGCAGGATCATATCATCTGATGGTATCACTGCAAGGGCTTATGTTTATTTACTCGACCATGTTTGCTCAGAGCACCTGCTCATGTGACCATACTAAAGCCGAGCATTCTGAGTAACTCTGGAGAAAACATGCACACGGTGCACTCATTGGTTGGTTCCACAGAGGAGGTTGGTACTTTCTACAAGTGGTACTGATCCCACCTCCTATGCTGTTGGGAGCTGGGTCTCCTGACAATACATTTATAAATATTCACGTGTAGTGAAAAAATTAAGCTGACAAATGTTTTTTGATTCAAAAACACTTTATATACAAGAAAGGTATACCTCCAATACAATCATATAAGTATGAGATTTAAACTGACTTTGGACAAGGCCTCAGTTCAGCTCAGTGCATATGTTTGTATCAGAAAGCACGGATATCCATGGAGTCAATTTGAAACAGATGAAAAGACTGACAAAACTTCACAGTGTTTGATATTTATACCTTTGTAAGCAATTGTTGCCTCCCTTTCAACCTGGTTTCTGTCCAATAATCGAGGTAAGCGTTCTCTTATTACACAGAGCGAGCCTATCACATACTTCCTCTGTGGGAAAGGGAGCGGTGGTCTCTGACCTTATGGTCCGCCGCATGCCACATTCAGCAGGGTGCATCCATCGTGTCTTTTAAAATACCTCCCTCCGTCTCAGGGTCACCCACGTGTAATGAGAGAATTATTGGACAATACTGGATTAAAACGACTATAAAAGCACACTCAAACACAATTTAAACATAATGATTAAAAAGACACACGCACATACACATAATGTAAAACATTATTAACAAAATAAATACCTCCTGCAGAAAGCCATTACTACAAGCTGAGCTCCGGTGTATTTTACATGTGATGGATTCCACATTCCAAGCAATCAGAGAATAATCATAAGTAGCTTGTCCTGTATGTGCTGGTGAAGCAGCAGGATCAGTGACTAATCTATTAGAAAGTTTCTGTCATGCACATTTCTGCACAGCATATTCCACACCAACATCTTTGGTATCAAATATTTCTGGTACCAAATACTGTAGTAGATGGGTGTATTTCTATATTTTTGCTCGTGGGAATTTACATAATATCACCACTTCAGGTGGAAGGAGAATTAAAAGAAGACCAAGGATATTCCAGCATTAGTGATTAGCAACTGATCAATAATATTGCAAATCAGAATGGGGGATGGGCGAGATATAAGCGCCTGTTCTACAGCTGACTGATGATGAGCTAGACCATTTTGTGGATTACCATGGAACAGCAAAATCAACTCAGAGATGCCAACTTCTGAAAGGAGAAAATAGTAGCTGCTAGCCTACCCTAGAAATTGAAAGGTTCATAGGCTCTGACAAGCCAATGACCTCATGTTTACTGTTCAATCTATAATTCTGGTAATTCTAAACAAACAGCATTTAGAAATTTAAAAAAAAACAATACAAATATATATATATATATATATATATATATATATTGTAAAGGAGACGCTCGCTACACAGGCTGTCTCAGGCTCTTTTCCCTTTAAATTGACCCAAACACAGGAACTTGAAATTCTTTTTTCCAGCGCGGTTGCGCTAATTTTCTTTTATTTTTAGACACATACACAAAAAGAAACAAATACAAACAAAAACCTAGCTCCACTCTGGAGTGCTAACTAACTTACAGGAACACCCTGTCTAACCCGGGACAGCTAAGCTGTTTCCCCGACCTTACAAAACCACAGTAAGAATCGTACACACACACCTTTTTCCTTTTTAACGACTCACAGTCGGGCTCTTCACACAGCAGCAGCCCTGAGCAGACTGACTGCTCTCCTTAAGTACCCTGCACCTGGCTCTAATTTACAATGCTAGCCAGGTGCAGGGGATAATTAACAAAAATTAACAATTAAATTAGGGTTTTTCAGCCCATGTCCTTCTGGGAGGTGTAGTCCTGTTTTCACCCCAGACTACACTATCTTACAATATATATATATATATATATATATATATATATATATATATTTGAAGATTGTTTTAGGATCTCAAAAGTGATATCAAACCTGGACTAGAATATTCAACATCAAAACTTTATAAAAATAACTATCAAAATAACACCACCTCAAAAAAGATTTAACATCATGTTTTTTATTTACATTTTTACTGCTCTGCAACTATCAAAACACAAAATGCTGTGTAGTATCCAATAATTAATTAATTATTTAAAGTGAGTTAAACCTCAAAACCCATTTGCACAAACATACAGTAAGATCTTGCTTACTGCTGTTGTTTCTTCGTACCTACGTGAGTGATACAGTCATGACGCCCACCATGTTTCACAGAGAAGTCTGTCCGGCAGTATTCACAGTAGACGTGAGATTCAGACACTCGACTTCTTTTAATGAATGTCCATTCTGTGGTAAATTCCTCTCAATATTTCTGTGTATGTGTAATATATGTGTTAGCCTATAGGCGTATTTCGAGGGACAAGATCTGGGGCTCCACCCTGCTTTCCCTGTCAATCTTCTCCTATTTCCTATTTAAGTCTGAATCTCACACAGCTCGCTGTCTAGCGTTTTCAGTTTATTTTCTCCCCCTCCTCCCCTCCTTCTTCCCACGTTGCCATTGCATCAAGATCTCCTCTGGGCGGGTAAGTGAAGCTCACTTCCCCGACTTCTATGGCTATGTCTGGACTCTATTTACAGCTCCCTCTTCTGTCATTCCTTTTCCAGGTTCTTCAGCACAAGAGCCAATTCCTCCTACACGACTGCCGCTCCACAGAGCCTGTCGTGGGCTCCACTGAGCCAATCTATCTTATGTTTTTTCTGGTTCCCGAGGCTGCTGAATAGCCTGCCTTCAAGGCCGCTCTCTCCTCTGGCCAAGAAGGTGCCCGCCGGTCGGAAACCTCTTTCCTATCCTACCCCCTGAGGCCACTCCTAAAACTACCTCTCCAAGTAACAACCTTTCACTCCAGCCCCAGCTCTCGCCCCGTGAAGTATAATATATGTTTGATTTGTGATTGCTATTTTAATAACTTATAAGTAAGGCTGGGATTTTGTCATGGAAATTTGTACAAAAAATCTCAGTAAATTTATTCAAAATCACAGACAAAAAGGGAAATGGTGTGTGAAGTCACAGGGATGAAAATTCAACTACGTTTTTTTTTTTTAAATACAATATACAGTACCTATCTAAATATAAAATTACTCTGTCTATAGAAGAAGAAAAAAAATAATTCATCTAAATATTTATTTATTATAGTTTTCATAACATCAGGTTCAATCAAGTTTGAATCCTGTAAATCGGTAAGCTTCACAGCATATACAACTATAAACAAAAATGTCCGTTTTACATAACATTTGTTGGGGTTTCTACAAGGCAGCAAACAAAAACTGTAGGTTTTACATACCTTTAAAAAATAATGTTTGAAGTTCAAAAAGACTGTCTCTGTGTGCATATGTTGCTTCTGCTGTGGTACAGTTTGCATTTTACGTTTTTGGTTTATTTGTTTGTTTATTATTATTCTGATACAACATGTGGTACATTTGATGCCTTTCTGGAGCGCTGTTGGTAAAGTTCAATGTTCTCTACTAAAATCACAGAATCCATGACTACCGTGACTTAATCCTAGCCTTAAAAGCAACCAAGTAAATGTGTGATTGATAATGATAGCAAGGCGACATATGTATAACATAGGTGTCATAAAAATCCACACTTCTCCTTCTTCTCCATCTTCATCATCTTGTTCTCCTTCTCCATCATCTTCATCTTCTCCTTCTCCATCATCTTCTTCTCCTTCATCTTCTTCTCCTCCTTCTCCTTCATCTTCTCCTTCTCCTTCTCCTTCATCTCCTTCTTCTCCTTCTCTTCCTTCTCCTTCTCCTCCTTCTTCTCCTTCATCATCTCCTTCCTCATCATCTCCTTTTCTTTCTCCTCCTTCATCATCTCCTTCTTCTCCTTCTCCTTCATCATCTCCTTCTTCTACTTCTCCTTCGTCATCTCCTTCATCTTCTCCTTCTCCTTCGTCATCTCTTTCTTCTCCTTCTCCTTCGTCATCTTCATCTTCTCCTTCTCCTTAGTCATCTCCTTTTTCTCCTTCTCCTTCATCATCTCCTTCCTCATCATCTCCTTTTCTTTCTCCTCCATCGTCATCTCCTTCTTCTCCTTCTCCTCCTTCACCTTCGTCATCTCCTTCATCTTCTCCTTCTCCTTCATCATTTCCTTCATCTTCTCCTTCTCCTCAGTCATCTCCTTTTTCTCCTTCTCCTTCTTCTTCCTGATAGTAGTAGTACCATACTGTATGTCTCATCTCTCATTATGGTTGGAAAGTTGCACTAGTGTT
Organism: Acipenser ruthenus; assembly: GCF_902713425.1. Classification (NCBI taxonomy): domain Eukaryota; kingdom Metazoa; phylum Chordata; class Actinopteri; order Acipenseriformes; family Acipenseridae; genus Acipenser; species Acipenser ruthenus. The sequence goes on along the minus strand of NC_081192.1, from coordinate 4,916,588 downwards.
GATAATTCAGAAACAACAAACATTTCTCGAGTTATAGCTATAGTCATCCAATGGCAATTCATTCCAGTATAGACATTATGACACCATAAGATACAGACGAGATACATAAATATGCCCCAAGTACAAGTAGTTTGGCGGAGGAAGAGCCTAGATCAAAACTTCACGATGAGAGGTAGCATTCTTCAAGGTACTGTTTTCACTGTATCAGCTGGCTTGTCTTCCTGAAAACAAAGGGAAAATGATGGATTTCATCTGACATTCCATGGTGTAAAGAAATAAAATGATTTAATGCCCCATCATTCAGTCTGCAGCACTTTTATATATCATGTGTTTTAATAACTTGAGAGATCAAAGCTATCAGCTGCCAAAACCCCAGACTCATGCGAATAGAAATATCAGAGAAATAGTTTTCTTTGGTGCCACTAAAAGCAGAATTGTGCTCTCTTTTTTCTTTTAAGGGAATATGTTTATTTTTTTACATATTTACTTACCCAACATCTGCTTAACCTGGACGTTTTGTCATTGTATTATATAATATGTGTCGGTATATAGAATATAAACTTCAGAAATAGAAATGAAGAGTTAGAGGCAATGCCATGCAAAAAGACAGAAAAACAACAAAAAGCCAGACAAGATGACAGACAGGCATATACTGTAGTGTGGCAAAGTGGTTTGCAGTGTACAGGTGCAGGAGTGATGCGGGTCGTAATTAACAGACAGAGATTTGTAATCCAGTTGGAAAGGGGTTCTTTTTATTTTATAATTCCAGGTCTGGTGACCACATAAAGATCCCTGGTAATACACAGCAATGTGTAGCTCATGGGCTAAATAAACACGGGTATGCAGTCCCAAATAATAAACACACATATCCTTCCCACAATGTACAAACACGGTCACCAGTCCTGGCTGTGTGCTGTAGTGCTCGTGGTAGGTGATACAAGTTTATTCGTGACAAAAGTGCAGTGCTGTTCTGGGTTTTGTGCTGGCCCTTGGCGACAGCTCCGGATCGTGTTAGCCGTCTACTAATAATAATTTAATTTAGAATAATAATTTTGTTGTGGTTATGGAACAGCTGATAAATCGCCTGTGATGAATGAAACAGTACCATGACAGAAAAGGCTGCAGTTTTCAAAAATGATTATGAACACCATTGTCTGGCTGTTGTAGCTTTTATTGCTAGTGAGAGTTCACAAGATAGCAGAGTGAAAGTGGTTTTTTTTTATCTGAGTTGTTTGAGCTTTTAGTCAAAAGATGGAAGCACGAATACCGCTCTGAGTCCTTTTTTTGTTATTATGTTACTCTCTGCAGCTTGTGCTATGTCCAGACCTAGACAATCATTTTAGAAGGAGTTCTTAAGATTTCCATTACACGAGAGTAAATGTTAAAACTTCATGCTGATTTGAACTCGGCTCTCGCCAAGATAAGCACCAACTAAGACGTAGCTTTACAGGAAACTAATGTGACCCATCTGTGTCTCCATCCATTTGCGCTTCCTTCCATAAGATGATGTAGATATCCTTCTGTCTGGTGTTGATGGCTGAAGTGTAATGCTGGCTCCAAGGATCAGCTTATTGCCTCCCTAGCGCATCAGCACACACAACGGCTGCGATGCTGGCTCCGGGGATCAACCACAGTGCGGCCTCCCCAGCGCATCAGCATGACAACCGTCTAGATCGAGCTAAGTAGGGTACATCTCTGGGGTCTTCAAGTGGGCACCTTCCATCCTCAGTGTTTCGTCGACTAGCCCACAACACCTCAAGAGGGCTCGACGGTGATTCTGGCATCCCGGGATCACCCCCCTCCATCCCCCACTCAACTCAGCCCAGCTTACTTACCTGTACATCAGCGTTTCTTTCTTTCTATTGTGCTTGAGATCCCCAGCCAGAATCTTTCCGTCTCAACCACAGCTAGTTGCTGCTCCTCTCTACTGCTTCAGATAAGTTCTTCACTGTGCAACGCAACTCTTGGCCTCTGAATCTGACGTCTCTGAGAAACCGGGTTGTAGAGTGTGCCACAAATCCTCGACAACCCACCTCCACTGGGTAAACCCGGACTCTCCATCCTCGCTGTTCCGCTTCAGTGGCTAGTTGAGCATACCGCAGTTTCTTCCTCTCATATGCCTCATCTACAGCATCCTCCCATGGCACTGTTAACTCTATCAGGTGAACAAGGTGTGCTGATCCAGACCACAAGACAATATCTGGTCGAAGGTTAGTGGTGGCAATCTCAGGTGGAAAAATAAGCCATTGACCAACATCTGCCAGCATTTTCCAGTCTCTAGCAGTTTCCAGTTGTCCTGGGCGAGGACTGGTTTTGATACCTTTTCTTGGTGGTTGCTTTCCTGGGCGGAGGAATGTTGTCTTTTGTGTGTAATGTTTTAATGGAACAGGTGGCAACTTATTGGTCATGTTACGTTTGTCTTCCAATGCTAAGGCCAAACATCGCAGCACCTGGTCATGGCGCCAAGTAAACCATCCTTGGCTAAGAGCCACCTTACGTCCTGTCAAAATGTGCCTTAATATTGCAGGTGATGAACACAAAGGACATGAGGGATCCTCTCCTACCCAGAGGTTTAGGTTCTGTGGTGATGGGAGAACATCATATGTTGACCTGATGAGGAAACTGATCCTGCTCTGTTCCATTGACCATAGGTCTTGCCAGCCAATCTTGTCTTGTTCCACACTCTCCCATCTCATCCATTCTCCATGTTTGGCCTGGGAAATGGCCTTTATGCACCTCATCCTCTCCTCCTGCTTTTGTACCTCGTTGACTACCAGCTTCCTCCGTTGAGCTGGGGCTGCCTTGTGCCATGTAGGAGGAGCTGAACTGAGACCAAGACCCCCTCTTCCATGCTGACCTTGCCCCATGATATCACCAATTCGAATACAGCCTTTGCATCCTCCACAGCTTTCTTTGCCACCCACTTTCTTCCAGTTTTCAACACAGGTGCTGCCTCCCTTACGCATTTGTCGCGTGACTCTACTAATGTCATTTCCAGTCTGACCTTGGAGCACTTAAACTCCTCGGTTAGAGCGGAGACTGGCAGCATGGAACTCCCAACCATTTCCTGATGTATGAACTGATGAAAGCTTCCAGCTTCTCTACTGTTGTCAAAGAAACCTCGTACACAGTCTGAGGCCACAGCAACCTCGTCAGTAGACCAAACTGAAAGCACCAGAGTTTTAGTTTGCCTGGTAAAGCACTGCTGTCTATGCTCTTCAACCCTTCCACTGCTTGTTGTCTAACTTCTCCCACACGAAATGTGTCCTTTAGATCCCCGTCGTACCATCTCCCAAGACTCTTCACTGGCTTCTCAGACACTGTTGGTATTGCCTCACCATTAATGACGAACGTTTTATCTACTACTTTACCTTTAATTATAAAGATCCTTGATTTAGTGGGCTTGAATTGCATTCGTGCCCATTCAATGTTATTGGTTAATTTGCCCAATAACCGATTAGTGCAGGCTACTGTTGTAGTCATGGTTGACATGTCATCCATGCATTCTCGAATTGGTGGTAGTCGCATTCCAGAAGCCAAGCACTCTCCTCCCACTATCCATTTTGATGCCCTAATGATTACTTCCATTGCCATGGTAAAAGCCAGTGGAGAAATGGTGCATCCTGCCATTATTTCAACTTCTAGGCATTGCCATGTAGTGCTGAATTCTGAAGTTGAAAAACTAGATTGCAAATCTCCAAAGTAGGCTTTCACTAAATTTGTTATTATCATTGGTACACTGAAAAAATCAAATGCTGCCCAAAGAAGTTCATGTGGCACTGAACCAAATGCATTAGCCAAATCCAGGAATGTCACATGGAGCACCTTCCTCTCCTTTTTAGCTGATTGAATTTGTTACCAGATCACATTGATGTGTTCTAAGCATCCTGGGAAACCTGGAATGCCTGCTTTTTGTATTGAAGTGTCAATGAAGCAGTTCTTTAATAGGTAAGTTGACAATCTCTGAGCAATAATGCTGAAGAAAATCTTGCCTTCTACGTTTAATAGGGAAATAGGGCGAAACTGACTGATGCTTGTAGAATCTTTTTCTTTATGTATAAAGATTCCACCTGCTCGGCGCCATGCTCTTATTACAACCTGTTTTTCCCATGCCACTTTCATCAATTTCCACAGGATTTGTAGAACTCCTGAAGCACTCTTGTTCACTCTGTACGGAACTCCATTAGGCCCTGGAGATGATGAAGCCCTTGCTTTTTTCACAGCTCGCTCTACTTCTTTCGACTTAGGTGCACAGTCCTCCATTTGGTATTCTGGTGGATTGATAGGTGGGATGTCTGAAGGAATTGACATAGGCTCCTGCCTTTTTGAATCTGTATGTGTTTCCTCCAAATATCTCTCCAGCTCAACCTTAGATGCTTTTAGTGTGCCATTCTTCTCACTGGTGAATAACTTCTTTACAAATTTGAATAGGTCTTTATAAAAGTTAGTTCTCGCATGCTCTTTTTGTAGCGTTTGCGTAGGCGCTCAGCTCTGCGCAATGTTGCAAGCTTATCTTTTATGATCCTTTGTAAGAGATTGAGTCCCTCCTTCTGACTTTGTTCTGCTCTTCTCCATTGCTTCCTCAGCTGTCTCCTTTCTCTAACTAAGCATTCAATCTCCTGCTGCCGTCTAGACTTTCCAGGAATAGTTTGTACTTTTTCCTTCCTTTTTTCAACTCCAAACCTCTCGCTTCCATATGCGTAGATGATGTCCCCAAATTTATCCAGCTTCTTTTCAACTGTTCCACTTAACCTTTCCAAGGCAAAGCAGATATCTGTGTTTACTGTGTCCCATGCAGTTTTCTCACAAGCTCTTGGCCATTTAACTCCAGGCTTGTGCCCGTTGAGGTTATTTTCTCTCTTATGCTGGTTTATCTGACCGGGTTCACAAGGATCATTAGGTTCATCACTAACTGTGTCCATGCAAGTCCTCCTCACGTCTATGACAGGGGTGCTGATATCCTGCGAACTGTGGTTTGCTTCCTGTCGCTGGATTTCATTCGACTGACTTGACTGACTTCGTAAGAAGTACTGATCAATGCGAGGCCCTTGTCCCTTCTCCATCAAGCATTTCATTCTCCCTTGATGAATCTTCAAACCCCTGACCGTTGTCGCCATGCTCCAGCCGCAGACACAAACCTGGAGTTCCAAGATATACCTGAATATATACAGTAGATGTGACATAAAGACAGACCATTTTCTAGGTACGTGAACAAAATGGCTGGCGTACCTATGCATGTCTCCACTAAATCCCATGGGTGGGAAATGAATCCCCAGCAGAAGCTGACAATACAAAAGAAACCAGGTGTGGGCACTGAAATTCCGGATTCCACAGTAAATACACCATATATCAAAAACAAATGTTCACATTGTCAAACTGTGGATCAGTGGATAGAGTTGGTAGCCTTGAGTAATTATTTAAATATATATATATATATATATATATATATATATATATATATATATATATATATATATATATATATATATATATATAATCACTTGCATGATTTATGTGCATACTTCTTGCAGCTTTTATACCTTTATTTTTATATAGCGCCTTTCATGGTGGACTACCATCACAAAGCGCTTTACAGAGGTAGGCTGTGAACTGTGCATTATCACTTAAAATAGGACATTGATTTAGCATCTCATCCGCAGGATGGAGCACAAGGAGGTTAAGTGACTTGCTCAGGGTCACACAGTGAGTCAGTGGTAGATGTGGGATTTTAACCAATAATCTTCCGGTTACAAGCCCTGGACTTAACCACTGGACCACACTGCCTCCTAAAAACACTGACTTTGCAACTGCGTATTTCTGGCAGACTGAGGCAGAATTGTGGCTGAAACGCTATGAAGCTGCATGCAAAATTGAGATGGATTTACAGCAGGAGGTGGTACATTGTAAAAAGCAGACAACGTTGGACAATTTCTTATTTTAAAATTGTTCTTTAAAATCGACTGTAAGTACAGCACATGTTTTTATGTTTGCTTTACTCATTGTAAGGACAATTGTAGCACATCGATGTGTAGTACTATTTAAGCCTACTCCTTTTTGTTTGTTTTACACACATGTGAAGTAAACAGTTCTATGTTTCGTATTTCGTGTTTCTCATGTAAATTTTTTAACACTTGTAACATTTAAAACACATGTATTTCAGTGCCATATTTGTACAACTACAGTATATATCGTGCCATATAAATACACTTGAAAACGGGGGCTTTTCAATTATTGGCAACTTTCAGTTAATGACAACTTTTTGCTGGGAACCGAGAGTTGTTAATAAGCGGCATCTACTGTGTATATGGAAATTTATAATTTCTAGAAATTTCTCGAAAACAATGAATTGTAGGAAAAATCTTTTGTAGCATGAGGACAAAAAGTTACAAGAAATAGATGTTTACGATTATTTATTTCAGCAATTTTTTGCAAACTCCAAAAATACTAATTCAAAAGTATTCATACCCTTTGATGCTATGATAGTATTGTCTACAACAGTGTTTCCCAGACTTTTTGATTGGCGACCCAAATTAACACAGGAATAATGACCCCACAACCCAAAATTATTCAGGTTATTTTACAGGTTGCTAAAATGTTTGCTTTTATCAAATTAATTATTAGTAAAAAAAAAAAATTGTATTAAATTAATGTATTGTAGCGTGCACGGGGGAAGGAAGCAGCAGGGCTGGTAGGTGACGTAATCACACACGAAGACATACGCCCGATATACACTCCTTGCAGAGGCACCGGCTCTTTTGTACAGCGGTATTGGCACTATGCTTTAGTGCGAGGGGTCCCGGGTTCGCGCCTGCCCTTTGCCTGTGTGTAGATTGCCTCACCCTGTGTGATGCGCCTGCCTGCGTTAACCGAGTTTGCTACAATATTGTAACAACGAGGCAGACAAACCTGGGGGGGGGTGCCACTTCTACAAACATTATCTCACACGACAGCTCAGGTTTTTGCAATATGCATTGTAACCAGGTAGGATACATTCATCTCCTTCTCTGAGACAGTGACTGGTTTTTTAAGAGGTCTTACTGTTTAGCTGATCGATCAGCTTTCTTCTGGAAAAACTTGTGTCGTTTCCCAACGCAATCTGGATGCCGTGTCAAGATGCCGACGCCTTAGCATTCGTGAGCCAGTACTTCAACACAAATTACACATGAGGACGCGGATCATCCTCGTCACCAATGTAACAAAAACTGAAGTTAATAAGTAATTGCAAGTTTTTTTTGTTTGTTTTGTTTTTTTCTTTGAGCTGCAAGTAGCATTATGCATTTTTCGTTTTGCATCCATTTTAACAACTGTTTTCAAAATCCCAAGTAACCGCCTGTAAAATGTCACCTTATACTTTATTTGTTTTGGTCCATATTTAAAGCAGAAGACTGGTGATAAAACAATACATTGTTTACATCATTACTGATAATGATTTGCATGTCAATTATATTTATTTTGAATATAAGCATAAGAAGTTGTACAGTGAAACTAAATCTTAACAGTGAGTCCTGAATGTCGTATTTAGATTGTTTGGCGACACATCAGAAATCTTGCCATGACCCCCACTTTGGGAAGAACACACATCAAAATCTACTTCAGAATGGATAAAGAAGAATAAAATCAAGGTTCTATAATGGCCTAGTCAAAGTCCTGATCTAAATCCGATTGAGAATATTTGGTATGAGTTGAATAAGGCTGTGCACAAGAGAAGTCCTCGGAATTTGAATGACCTGGAACAATTTTGCGTTGAAGAATGGTAAAAAAAACACTAAAGAATCATGCCAAAAGCTCATTGGCAAATATCCTAATCGCTTAAAAAAGGTTATTATTGCTAAAGGTGCCTCAACTAGCTATTAAATTGATTTTCCTTGTCAGGGTATGAATACTTTTGAATTAGCATTTTTTTTTGCTACAAAAGACTTTTCCTATGAGGTCCATTGGGGTATGTAAACTTTTGACTACAACTGTATATATATATATATATATATATATATATATATATATATATATATATTTAATACACATTGTGTCCAACAATAGAAGATACAGTCAATCATACATGACCCTGTACGTGCTTAGTCCAAATCAAAGCAAAACCGAAGATAATATTTCAAGGAGAGTCAACCCTCTGAGGAATGACATTAAAGAAGAAATACTGCATTCCTCTGTTGTTTCAGTAAAGCCTCGATGGTCTCATTGTTCATGCCTGGTGATGGTAATCTCCACTGATAATAGAGCATTCTGCAATCAGGAGCATGTCGATGACCGGAGTGAAGGGGTTGGGGGGAGATTAAGGAGAGCGGTGGAGGCCAGGTGAGGGGGGGGGGCCATGCCCACAGGGACTTCATCTCTGACTGCATTGGCTCAGGTGGCAAATTACAGGCTGTAATAGAGCCGTAACAACTTGGAGCTAATCTGCCTCCGAATGAGATTCTGTCAAATTCTGATTCTGATGAATAGCTTTCATTAGTCAAGTCATTACTAGCCTTTTACATTCCTGACAGCGTTTCGGGGAGAAGGCCAGCAGACTGCAACAGCAGCAGTGACAGCACACAGCTCTGGCGCAGTGGTGACAAGCATGGGGGGAAGGGAAAGAAGGGTTAAAACAGGACTTTGGAACAGAAGACAATGACGCTCAATGTAAGAATACTTCAGATTGAGCACTATATCAAGCAGTATTGGTAAATTATAGCCTTTCCACTTCTTTGTGATCTTGAAGAGCACTAAATCATGCAATATCAAGCTGCAAGGATTCTCTGCACAATAGTATACCCCACCCAAATACTGCGTTTGGGAAGGTAACCTTTAACATCTAAAACAATAAAACATAAACACCACCATAGCATGTTGTTAACTGGTACATTTCTAATCAATTTGCATTGAGAATACCGTGCCTTTGAATTACGCACCCCGCTGCTTTTCAAAAATGTGCTGGTTGAAGCAGAGGAATCAAGTGGGGATTGTCCCTGAAGAGGAAGAGTGGTCTAAAGATTAGGGATGGGGATTGTAAATTACGCTGTATTGTTTTCAAATCCTTACTCAGCCATTCACTTACTGTGTCCCCAACTTTCCATTTGTCAGTTACTTAATGTCTCCAATGCCAGCAGTGCCCTATTAGAAACCACAGAAGTTGATCGTTGCTTGTACTGATTGTAATTGATCAGCTTCCTTTAAACTGGAGTAAATACTGTTGTCTTGCTGCATAGATTGGAGGGGCGCTGACTCTGATGAAAACACAGTATGCTTATGTCACACATTCTATACCCCTCACTAAAAGCCAAAGAATTGTCTCATTCTTCCACCATGTATAGTACTTTATAATTAGATGAAACTTCATTCTAACATTTTTCATGTGGCATGTAATGAATTTAGTGCAAAGTGTGACAGATGACGTTGTCAGTATGGGAGTTTCCATGTGTGGTTATTTACACGTGAAGTTTAGGAGAACTGCTTGAGAGGATCAGGTTTGTTGCCGAAATTAACGGCCACAGAGAGGGATAGGGTAAATCTCATTCACTCGTGAGCATGACGTAAAACACGGGAAATTCACGCCATGGAAACCCGCATTTCACGTGAAAACGTCCACTGCTCCCAATCCAGACAGCCTTGGGAGCATATGTGGACGGTGTCTGGCACAGATCTCTATAATTTTCAGCCATGGTGATCTGCAATAGCTGGGTTGGACAGTTTCCTTATATACCTCTGGGTTCATTATTTTCTTTTTTCTTTAATTAATAAGTCATGTGATAAATGAGTTGGAATATTATTCACTACTAACGATATGCCACCCCACCAATGGACATTTGAAAAACAATTTGGACAAGAGCAGTGAAACGTATTATTAAACAACCAGGCATGAGGCATTTACAACACAGCTTTCTCGAGTAAAATTAACTGAGCCAATGGAAACCTGAAATGTACAGGGCCATTTTTCATTTGGCTCAAGTAAAATTAGTACCCACATGGAAACTACCCCAACGTCAGGGACCATTAGATCACTCACTTACTGTACTTTAGATGGGATTGCAATGTAATTATGGTGCTGCTGTCCTTAACTTAATTGCAATTATCTACATTAAATTAAATCATTTAATTACACCAATATTAACATTACTAACGCAGGCACTTTTGAATTGTGCATTCCTATATTATGATTATTTGTTTATTTAGCAGATGCCTTTATCCAAGGTAACTTACAGAGACTAGGGTGTGTGAACCGGGGACCTCCTGGTTATAGGCCCTTTTCTTTAACCACTGGACCACACAGCCTCCTAGAGGCATACAGAACCTTTAAAAGGTCATGCATAAACATGTCAATATTTATATGTACTGTACTAAACACAGGGTCACCATGCTGGCTCCATTTGTCACAGGTGTGTTGCCATGACACCTCAAGGTGGCTCGATAACGTGTCGTCTTTTGCAGTTCTTTGATGACACCTCAATGACATTTTGACATTGAATTGCAACCTTTAACTATCAGGTGCTCCACAGAGTCTGTGAAATCAATAAGAATGCATTACATACACCTGATCTGGGCTGGCAAACGGTGGTATGGGATAGATGCCACGGAAGCTATCCTACTAATCCTTGTTGCCTATGGCTATAAACCAGAGTTAAAATAGCTTGTAAAAAAAAAAAAAAAGTAGAGCAAGATATAAATAAGACAGCTACCAATGCATTGGGCAATACTACAGGCAGGATTTTACACATATTATGATGTTTCAAAACATTGCTCAAAATGATTTGCACTCTTATATATGTAACAAATCTGTTTTTGCTGAGCTGTAGGGCTCAGTTTAGGATCTCAAAGGCATGGACATTGTTGGTGTATGTAACAATAGGGGTGCAGTAGATGGTATTATACATTGAATTTTCCTGATTTGTTGGGTAATAACATTAGCTTCCCTTGTGCTTCCATTACCCCTACTATATGTGCAGGACCGCTGTATTGCCTTTCAAGATCCTTAGGAAATGAACACAAAATGTTTCATATAAATCATCAAGTGCCTGTGCTTGGAAAGTTGTCACACATTCTCTTTCAACTCAACACTATTAGAAACAGGAAAGATGTCAAATAGTATGTTTAAAAGATCACATAAACACATACTAGGCTTAAAATCTGAGAGAACTGAGGTTGGCAAGGTGTGATCGTTATTTCCATTACACAAGAGTAGATGTTAAAACTTGCTGATGCTAATTTGAACTTGGCTCTCACCAAGATAAGCACTAACTAAGACGTAGCTTTACAGTAAACTAATGTGATCCATCTGTGTCTCCATTCATTTGCGTTTCCTTCCATATGATGATGTAGATATCCTTCTGCCTGCTGTTGATGGCTGGTGTAATGCTGGCTCCAGGGATCAGCTTATTGCTTCCCTAGCGCATCAACACACACAATGGCTGCAAAGCTGGCTCCGGGGATCAACCACAGTGCGGTCTCCCCAGCGCATCAGCATGACAACCGTCTGGATTGAGCTAAGTAGGATACATCTCTGGGGTCTTCAAGTGGGCACCTTCCATCCTCTGTGTTTCGTCGACTAGCCCATGACACCTCAAGAGGGCTCGACGGTGATTCTGGCGTCCCAGCATCACCCCCCTCCATCCCCCACTCAACTCAGCCCAGCTTACTTACCCGTACATCAGCGTTTCTTTCTTTCTATTGTGCTAGAGATCCCCAGCCAGAATCTTTCCGTCTCAACCACAGCCAGTTGCTGCTCCTCTCTGCTGCTTCAGATAAGTTCTTCACTGTGCAACGCAACTCTTGGCCTCTGAATCCGACGTCTCTGAGAAACCGGGTTGTAGAGTGTGCCACAAATCATCGACAACCCACCTCCACTGGGTAAACCCGGACTCTCCATCCTCGCTGTTGCGCTTCAGTTGAGCATACCGCAGTTTCTTCCTCTCATACGCCTCATCTACAGCATCCTCCAATGGCACTGTTAACTCTACCAGGTGAACAAGGCGTGCTGATCCAGACCACAAGACAATATCTGGTCGAAGGTTAGTGGTGGCAAACGGTGGAAAAATAAGCCGTTGACCAACATCTGCCAGCATTTTCCAGTCTCTAGCAGCATCCAGTTGTCCTGGACGAGGCTTGGTTTTAACACCTTTTCTTGGTGGTTGCTCTACTGGGCGGAGGAATATTGTTTTGTCTTCCAATGCTAAGGCCAAACATTTCAGCTCCTGGTCATGGCGCCAAGTAAACCATCCTTGGCTAAGAGCCACCTTACATCCTGTCAAAATGTGCCTTAATGTTGCAGGTGATGAACACAAAGGACATAAGGGATCCTCTCAGGTTGGAAACCACTGCTGTACACGACCCGAACCCGTGAACTGACCATGAATCAACAAGCAACCCTTGCTCTAGCAGAGCATAGCTGCCAGGAAAGACAGTTTAACGCAGCAAGACTCTCACTGAACATCAATTCAATTAAAAAAGAAAATTAAAAAGCGACATTGATTTCTTTTTAACATTATTATCATTTATTTAATTTTTTTTTTAAATCTCGCTGTTGGCTCTGGATTTCACTCAGATAACCTGTGAAAGTCTAATAAAAAGTGACAGTCTTGGCTCTTTTGCCACTGATTAGATCATGCTTCGCTCCAGGACTGCAAGCACGAAAAGCATGTCTGCTGTAGCTCCCAACATCAGAGGTGGGAATTCTGGGAAAAATAAATACAAAATAAACAGCTTTTAAGAGCAAGTGTTAGTCCCTGAGGTTGAGGTATGATAAACCTTCAGCTTCTGTAGCTCACGTGCGAACACTGCACCTGGGAATACGGAAATGTTCCTTCTTCAATTAGATTTACCAGCACTGAGCTCCCGGGAGATTTGTACACTGTTCAGACCTGTATCGACAGCTGCACTGGCAGAGGATTCACCGGGAAAACCCTGGCAGAGAAAGGGAGGTTCATACGTTGTATACTGCAGAAATACAGTTAATTATATATTTATCATTGTATTCCCTTTTATAGGATCCAGTGTATTTGGTACTGCAGAGATTCTGTAGAGATTCAATGAGCTGTAGAGATTCAATGAGAGATTCTCTGTAGAGATTCAATGAGCATTCTGTAATCCCCTTTGTGTTCACAATTTAGATTTGATCCCTTTACCTGCAGATCACATATTAGGAGAATATAACTTTCTATACACACTGTAAACGTGTAGGTTAATGCAGCGTACAAAAGTCCTAGACAGCTGGTGGTTTCATGGGGTGGTCATGCATGTAGCACATGTGTGGGTCTTCATGCTGTCACACAGAAATGCAAGGCCAGGTCCTTTTATTACATACAGAATTCAATGACACAGCTTTGGGGCTCAGGTGAAATGCATGATGGATAGAAACCCTTAATGAACCATCAGAGACTGGCTGTTGCATGATCCTGGCCAGTCAGTCTGCCTGGAAAGTTAACATAACCGGCATTTGCAAGTTAATTCTCTAAGGGGATTTACTAATGAATGGTAATACATATATCAATACTGTATAATGCATTTGTAATTCTTTTATTTATTTATTTATTTATTTTATTTAGTACTCGCCAATTATTTTTTATTATTTTCTCCCAATTTAGGATATCCAATTATTATTTAAGCTCGGCTCACCGCTACCACCCCTACCACGAAGCATGTGCCATCAGCTAACCGCTTCTTTTCACACTGCAGACTCACCATGCAGCCACCTCAGAGCTACAGTGTCAGAGGACAACGCAGCTCCGGGCAGCTTACATGCAGGCCCGCAGGGTTGCTGGTGCACGGCGAGCCGAGGGCACCCTGGCTGACCTAGGCGGCGCTCGGCCAATTGTGTGCCGCCCCCTAGGAACTCCCGTCCACGGTTGGCAATGGAATAGCCTGGACTCAAACCGGCAAATTCCATGCTATAGGGCGCATCCTGCACTCCATGCATTTGTAATTTTTATACACAGGGCTTCACATGACTTTTATCATTAGGTTTGGTACTCACCAAAATTAGGGGTCATCACCCATGTCGCTGTCGAGCTCCACCTCGTCCGTATTGCTGGTTATTACAATTTTTAACAAATCACCCACATTCCCTGGGGAGTCACTTTATTAGTGTTGTTGAACATTTTAGCCTGACGGCACTACAGTATTTAACTGAGGGGAACAAAATATTATTTTAATAATGCTTAAGTAAATGTATTTTTTTTTTAAACTCCTCTCATCCGCACTCAGTTTGGGAAGTGAAGCGTCCGCGAGCTTCACAACGCCAAGCCTCGTTTCAAGCATTCAAAATCCTAAAAGGTATAGACAATGTCAACCCAGGGGACTTTTTTGACTGAAAAAAGAAACAAGGACCAGGGGTCACAAATGGAGATTAGATAAAGGGGCATTCAGAACAGAAAATAGGAGGCACTTTTTTACACAGAGAATTGTGAGGGTATGGAACCAACTCCCCAGTAATGTTGTTGAAGCTGACACCCTGGGATCCTTCAAGAAGCTGCTTGATGAGATTCTGGGATCAGTAAGCTGCTAACAACCAAATGAGCAAGATGGGCTGAATGGCCTCCTCTCGTTTGTAAACTTTCTTATGTTTTTATGTTCTTAAGTGCCCATTAAAAGAAAATGATTGATGTTATGAACTGGAGTGGTTCCACCTATCGCTCTTCATTTTGTAATACAAAACTTGACGCAGCCAATGATGGCACTAGCAGGGAGGGACTTAGTTAATTGGAACCCTGCGACTGAATAGAAAACCCTGACACCTTTGCGTCTCAAAAACAATCTGGAATTCTGCTTTTTTTTTTTATTGGTGCACATGCGTACCTGCGTATCTGTTATGTGAACCCCTGATTATACAGCATAACAGAACTTTCAAAATATGTTACATTTTCTAATGACAGAAGGAAAGTTTTATTGCAGCAGTGTGGAGTAGCGGTTAGGGCTCTGGACTCTTGACTGGAGGGTTGTGGGTTCAATCCCAGGTGGGGGACACTGCTGCTGTACCCCTTGAGCAAGGTACTTTACCTAGATTGCTCCAGTAAAAACCCAACTGTATAAATGGGCAATTGTATGTGAAATCTTGTAACAATTGTAAGTCGCCCTGGACAAGGGCGTCTGCTAAGAAATAAATAATAATAATAATAATAATAATAATAATAATAATAATAATAATAATAATAATAATAAAATGTTCACGACTAATGCTCCAGTTCCCAGAATTTGCTCTGAAACATCAGATATAGCCTATGATTTTCCATCAGTCCATGTTAAACAATTAAAGAAGCCGTGTCCAGTGAATTTAGTTAAAGAAACTTCAGATAGTACTAGCTGTGTGGTAACTGTCAATGATAAGGACTTCTCTGTTGTTGTTAGGTGTGAGGCAGTAACCTGCCAGTGCAGAGGTTCAGCACAGTAGAACTCTGATGTACCGGTATTGTTGATGCACAATGCTTCACAAACAGGGTCTTTGTGTATTGCAAAATCAGTCATCTTCATACAGCATTATTGATTATAAAATATCTATAGGTGAGAATCCTGTTTATGCAATACATTTAACACAGCGCCTACTTATGAAAGGACAACAATATAAATATATTTTATTATACATAAATTCTGTAAATGGCCAAAGTTCTGTACATCGAAATAGCCCAGGTTAGCAATGTAATATGTTTTGAAATACGAGTTTTATTTTTTATGTTTGTAATATGGATGTCCTTAAAGAGAGGATTTCAGTGAAAAGCGGCATACAAGCTAAAAATATGGAACACGTGAGCAGTGTGGGTGTCTCAGTAGATTGACAACGTTCTGCATGAGCTGCAGCTTGGTAGTGTTAGCCAGACCAGCTGTAGCGGCTCTGCGATTACTACACACTTTTACAATCTGATGTTGTCCCGTCTCTAGTGTACTTGGCTGCTGTCTATCTGATGTGATCTAAAGAGTCTGAAAGTGATAAGAAAGTGGGGCCCTCTCAATGAAAACTTTCCTCAGACACCTGTTAGTTTACAGAGATTTATTCCTGGAAATGAGACAAAGCTACAGTGCAGTGCAGTTGTTTGTGTCGGGTACAGTTCCCAGATGTTTATTTTGATTCAATATCTTGATACAAAAGTATGTTAATGTTTAATCTGCACACCCACTGGCTTATTTCCTCAAGGGTGATGAGGTGAACTCCCTCATTTGACATCTATACTTTTTCTTAGTGATTTGTAATTTGTATTATTATTATTATTATTGCTGGTTTAAGTGTTGTAAGGTGCAATTGACAATGACACCTGCAGCTGTCGCTAGCACATAGAACACAGTTGTAAACAAGGAAATCCTTGATGGGTTAGCTTTTCCAAATTGAGGGTTTTAAAATAAATGAAATTCTAATTACATGTTAAACCAGGATTCTTCCCAAAGAGAACCCAACAATCTTACTTTTAGTTCCTAATAGGGCAGATGATTTGTGAAGGAAAGATCTGGAAAACAGAAGCAATTTAAAAACAAAAAAAGTAGAAGGGTGATCTGAGTTACACAACTGGTTTTTATTTTTGATGTTCTTGCAGTACCTGTGGTGTCCACTAAAGAGTGTTCCATTATTTTAAATCAATTTAAATCTTTGCAAATGCCCAGTTGTCAAATATGAAGAGCATGTAGCTAAAACAGTTACTTTTGCTATTTATTTATTATCAGTTTTAGCAGTTTTTGTTTAGAACACATTGGGCTTGATTTTAAAATCTCTTTACTTCAAATGATCATAAGCAAGAATAAATCCTAATGGAGTAAATAGTTTTGAGAATCTCACCCATTGTGATTCAGACAAAGATACCAGGACCTTAGTGAAGGAAGGGGAGTCATTTAGTGTCTCATTTTAGGTCTCACATTTATTCTGCTTTAGCACTCTAGTGTAGTCCCACCTTTGACCTATGTGGGACTCTAGTCAGTATGCATTATATAGAAGAGGGATTAATCACTTTAATATAGCTTCAATTGTTTCAATTTGCCTCAAGCCTATTCTAGCATATAAACTCATAGACATTGTGCAATTTCTAGTTCATAATTCATTATATTTAAAATAAGTTATTTTTGCCCTATGAAAATGGAAAAGTCATCTCCCTTAAACACCTACTGTGTGGTTCCCTGTCCAGAGTTATCGGTGGGTCTCACTTCAGATGGATTTGACTTGGCAGGTGTAACAGCCCACAGTAAACACAATCAGTAATGACTGTGAATGCTGTCGCTGGAGTCATTTCAGTGCTCTTGCTTTCTTTTTTTTTTAAAAAAAAACACTCCCACGCTTTCTCAGTAGGGTTGCGTTCCTGTAAAACATTTTAAAAGCAGGCCCAGCTACACAGTTTGCCTCACAGTTAACGAATTCCAAAAATCACACAGTATACTGTACACTGTAGAACATAATGTTTAGGATAAGTTTTAATTGCAGTACTGCAAATCTTGTATAGTGTTGTTCAATCTTCTGGTACAGTACTGCTCATCCAAAATACTATACAATTCTATAATATTATAGATGTCTGGTTGCAGATACATTTCAAATCGTCCCTAGGCTACAGCATGATTCACTCTCTATTCATGTCCATGGGGCCATGAAACTGAAATACGAATTCACTAGAAATATGTGAAAAAAAAATGCATTGCCTCTTGGCTTTGTTCTGCTTGTTCCACATACACATTTTTGGGGTGAAATGTAATTACCTTTTGATATATTATACTTAATATTTAGTCATAACCAGAAGCATGGTCATTTTTTATTATTTATGTATTATTTTTATTTTCTTTTTTCTTTATTTATTTCTATATGAATGTATTCATGCAATATTATTTGATCCATTTTTGTTCAACAATACAAGTAATGGCTTGGAAAATTGCATATAAACAGCAAGCAGTAGCTGTAAGCTATGACTACTTGGGAATCCCAAGTAACATGTGGCCTCATGTAAATTACAATGACCTTTGTTTAGCAAATTAGTACAGTAACTGAGCTAAGTTATTCCAAGCATGCATCCCTCCCAAGAGCACTGTTTGGCAGGTATTGATTTTGAGGATTCCCCTTCATTTTACAGCAGAGTAGGCATGCAGTGGTACTTGTGTACTTATGTACTGTTGTGTCCCAGGAGAAGCCAATGTCTCAATCAATACAGGGAGAGACTAAAGGCAGACATGCTCGCATTAATGAACGTTTTTATTTTTCTCACCACAGGCCAGGTAAACACACCTTAACACAGCACTGCATTAGCAAAAGGCAAAAACTTGTGTCGCGATTTAATTAATGCATACAATTTTGTTTTTGTTTTTTTTTATTTTATTGACTGACACAAAGAAAGACTGAAAATGGCAGCTGTGAATTTAGTTTTCTGATATGGACACGACCACTAAAAATACATACATTAACTAACTGCAGCATGTCTGGTCACCTGCATACACTTCAATACGTTCTATTTAAATACACTACATGGAGATGGTAATAGAGAAGGCTAATAAAGAGTAGTTTCTGTAGATGACAAGCACAAAATCCACAACAGACTGTCTGTATTAAACAATGTGGCTGACAAAAGGCAGTTTGGTCTCCTCAATATATTAAGAGTAGAGCTTCTGGGGTGACTGTGCTGACGTTTGGGTCGAGATTGAAGGACCCAGCGAGTATCTGGGCCCAAGGCTGTCCATGGCAGGAGGATCTTGCCAGACAACTGACTGTCGGCAAGATAGATCACTGCTTGATCAAGACCAGCTCTGACAGGCGTTAGCTGACTGAGAACTTATTATCGCTCTCTGTAAACAAACAAAAAGAATCCATTTGAAACGCTATTCCTTGGAGAGGACACGGAATCATTGGGTTAAATGTATCAATATTAATATTGTCTCTGAATCAGTAAAGGTACATTTATAGATGTGTCTGTAATTATTATTTTTAAACAAATCATGAAAATGACAAAACCTGACAAATCCACCACACAATGTTTTCTTTTTTTAAATATATGAGAAAGGACACACTGGCTTGTTTGTTTTTCAAAACCCTGATTGCCAAGGTGTCATGCACTATACTTTAAAATAAACCAAAAAAGCAACAGTAAAAGTATAGCAAAGTGCAATAAAGCACAGTGAAAGCATAGCAAAGTGTAGTAACTCATAGTAAAAGCATAGCAAAGTGTAGTAACTCATAGTAAAAGCATAGCAAAGTGTAGTAACTCATAGTAAAAGCATAGCAGTGCAATAAAGCATAGTGAAAGCATAGCAAAGTGTAGTAACTCATAGTAAAAGCATAGCAAAGTGTAGTAACTCATAGTAAAAGCATAGCAAAGTGTAGTAACTCATAGTGAAAGCATAGTAAAGTGCAATAAAGCATAATGAAAGCATGGTAAAGCATAAGTAATCATTGAAAATCCCAAATTTATTGTGATAATCTCTTATAAGAGATCAGGGGTGACATGCAAATGAGGGTGCAGGGGGCTTCATAAAATCCTTGTATGAAGCTTTCGAGGACATTGTAAGTTGTGAGTTCCTACTGTATGCAGAGGTAGCTGTTTGTTCCTGCATTGATTTTGTTTTATCTGCATTACTAGCTCTCCTGTAGTTTATACCAGGGGCAGGTACTGACTATCTGGCTAACAGGCCCTCCAACAATGAGGATGCTCAGTATTTTAGCTTGAGTGCTTTGGAGAATGGAGAATTAATGTATCTATTAGGCTTTAAACATATGGCTTGGAAACATAAGTTGTAAGGGACAGTTGTCATACCATATGAAACTGCTGGATAACATTAACATGCTGCGTAAGGCTCTCAATGTCTAATGCACTGCAGTAGAAATAATAAACATAAGCCTTTGAGTTTGGGAATTTAGAAGCGAATAGTTAAAAACTGTTAAAAACTGTCTGGCTGTCTGAGACCAGATCAGCATTTAAAACATTAGCTGCAAACTGTTTTCACACAAACAAATTGCAGTGTATGAGTATTGGGTTACAGTTCCAAATGTCAGAGTAATACTCAAAGGGGTGTTAGAAAAGCATTCATGTGTTCTAGCTACACAAAATCAAGCACAAAGCCATGGCATAGGTGCATTGCTGTGAATAATGAGGCACGTGGCCAAGTGAACAAATCTGCTTTATCTTTGCAGATCTTACAAATATTGTGGTCAATTAGAACAGGCATTGTATGTTTAGAATAGTAGGCTAGTGGTATACAGCTTACCTAAAGAAGTCTGCCAAAATACTTTTTTTTACAAGATACTATATCTAACTTGCTATTCCAAGTGCAGGTATGCCGTATCTTTGTTGTCTGTTTCTTGATATGATTGCAGGAGTTTGGATCCATGACACCAGCCAGGCCTGTTGGTTGCCAGTGGGGTGAATTTGCAAGAGAAGGCAGTGTTGCCTCAGCTGCTGTGATCAGTATGAGACTGTTGAAACACAAATCAAATGTGATTTCTTGTATTTGTTTTGTCTGTATATAAACAAATCTGTTTTTAAATCGTGAGAAAATTTTAATTGTGAACACAGCCCCGCTCTCAAAATAAAAATAAAAAATGAGATCACATAAAGTTTGCATAGTGAAGCTTGTGTCTAATATTTAGGCACTCATTTCCACTTCCCATAGCAACCAGGAGGTTACACGATTCTTTACATTTTTTTCAAATGGACACCCGGGAAAACATGTGTTGTTGTGAGATTTTTTTCCATGGCTGCAGTGAAAGACAATCCTGGTTCTGTAATAATCCTTTATAAATGACCCTTGTATATTGCTATTAACGGTAAGATTACTGCTGACAAGATTAATTGCCCTTAGATACTACGCCTCGTAACTGCTAAACTGTCAGACCAATTAACTTTTGAAGCAAAACTAATATGCACAACCATACTTTATCATAAAAAAATACTGTATTAAAGTTCTGTTTGCTTTAGTACTGTGAATGCTTAAAAAAGGCTTGATAACAAATTGCAAACAGCCTTTTCATCACAAGTGTTTTTTTGGGTTAAATCCTCTGAAAAGTATGTACAGTAGATTTATAGCAGAGGTGGCTTATCCAAGCATAATCAGAAGTGAAAGCTAGATGAGAATTGATGAGTAATACTGCAGACGACTTGGCTGTTGTGTGAATGAGATGATAACGTGTTTACATGCCTAAACTATCATTACAACCTTGCAAATCAAGCTGAAACGAGTTACCAGCTCATATTGCAATCAATAGACCCACTTCACATGCTTCAGTAGTTACAGGAGCGAGGGGTGTTGCCATGGGGATGTGAATTTCTGCCTTTAGAAACAATACAGATACAGGACAGCCTTGTATAGTAAATGACTATGTTATAAATTTTGATCTGCACATAGCACTGAGACGGCTCTTGTTAGGGTAGTAAATGATCTTTTTATAAGCTCTGACTCTGGTTTTCCTTCAATTTTAATTCTTCTTGATCTTAGCGCTGCCTTTAACAGCATGGACCATTCCATTCTATTAATCGACTTGGGAGTTTAGTGGTTTTGGCAGGCGGTGTCCATTCTTGGTTTAGGTCTTATCTTTCCGATAGGTTTCAGTACGTGTCTGTCGGGGAGATGAAGTCTGATTGTCAGAGGGTGTCTGTGGTGTTCCTCAGTGTTCCGTTTTAGGTCCCCTGTTGTTTTCATTATATATGTTGCCATTAGGGGATATTATCCGCTGGCATTGAGTGAATTTCCATTGTTACGCAGATGATAATCAGCTGTACTTGTCTTTCAAGCCAGACAATCCCTCTACTGGGGTGCTATTAGCTGCTTACTTTGCGGACATAAAGTGTTGGATGTCAGAGAATTTTCTGATGTTGAATTCTGATAAAACGGAGGTCATGCTTGTGGGTTCACTGCACCAATTAAAAAATGTTGATTTATATAAAATAGGTCTTAGCAGCCTTTCTTCAGAACTAAAACTTGAAGCAAGAAATTTGGGGGTTATTTTTTATCCTGTTCTATTGTTCTATCATTTGAATCCCATATTAGGAAAATTACTAAAGTATATTTTTATCATTTGAGAAATATAGCTAAACTTAGATGTATTATTTCTGGATCTGATGCTGAGAGGCTAATGCATGCCTTTGTTTCATCAACTATTGTAATGCACTTTTTTCTGGGATTCCAAAGTACTTGGTGTCTCGCTTGCAGCCTATTCAGAATGCTGCTGCAAGAATTCTAACTAAAACCAAAAAAGGTGAACATGTTACTCCTGTCTTCGCCTCCTTACACTGGCTTCCTGTGCAGTTTCGAACTGATTTTAACATTTTATTTTTAATTTATAAAGCCCTTAATGGATTAGCACCCAGTTGTTTACAAGAGCTGTTGATCCCATACATTCCTAAGTGGAATCTTAGATCTCAGGATGCAGGGCTCTTGGTTATTCCTAAAGGGTCAATACTAATAGTATGGGATGAAGGGCCTTTTCTATAAGGCTCCTACATGATGGAACGCTCTGCCTTTTTTTGTCAGAGAAGCTAGGAGTCTTGCTGTTTTTAAGTCAAGATCGACGACTTATTTATATACACAAGCCTTTTTATATAGTCTTTTTATTATTGATATCTGTTATTTCTTTTTTTTTAATATACATGATTGGAAATGTATTTACTTTTATTTAAAATAGCCTTTTTTATTATAGTCTTTTATTGAGCTATTTTAATGTTTTATTATGCTGTGTGTTTTGTGTTTTCTGTAAAGCACCTTGGGGTCTATGACATAAGGTGCTATATAAGTGAAATGAAATAAATAAAAATAAATAAATGTTTATTTATGAAGTAGAAATATCACCACTCTCTTGCTCTCTCCAATACAAGATACTTGTTCATTATTGTCATTAGAAAAAGAACAATGAAAGCGGCATAGCTTTGAATGTTGTAATATCCCAAAGATATACAGCTATACCATTTTAGTATTGGCTTATTGCAAAGTTTTCCCTTCCCATAAAATACAAATTCAAGGGGTTGCGGCACTGGAGCTCAGAGTAAAAACATCAATGCTGCTGTAATGGAGGAAGTCCTAGCTGGCTTTTCAAGGAACCACATCTTTTTGTGTCTAACCCATTAGTGCCTGCAAGGCATACTATTTTGCCACATCAACACAATAATCTGCCTGTTAGCATGTTGATCTGTTGTTCATGGGCTTGACATGCTGTACTGAATAAACTCACACATAGTAAACAGTATGTCACATCCTTGCTCTTTTTATGGGTCTTCATGCATGAACAACCATGGTAACAAAAACGGAAGGAACGTCAATGACAATCAAGTTTAATGGTGGTTTGTCTATGATCATAAGAGCGTGTCGAGCCACAGCATAGCTGACCTCTTTGTGACCAGTTCAATACAAAGATCACACCTCGCCATTAGTACCACAGTCAGTAGCTTACAATTCAGGGATACATTCACCTCTATTAGGACCTACTCTCTATTAGGACCTACTCTCTATTAAGGTTGGTCCCTTAAGTTGTGATAATACAGTGATCTAACTAGAGTGGTTTCTTGTGTTCAACGTACGTATCAGTTTGTGAACAGATCAGGCTTGTATTATTCATTTCCAAAATACATCTAACACATATTTTCCTCTTTCTCTTTCAGTGTGACAATGCAAAGGGACTGAAGGCCTTCTTTGATGCAATATATTATGGCCCAAAGCACCTGATGATCTTTGGGGGAGTTTGCCCGTCAGTGACGTCCATCATTGCTGAGTCTCTTGAAGGGTGGAACCTTGTACAGGTAGGAAACCCCTGATTAATATTACTAGCAGCTGTTTCACTGGTTCTTTCTGAGAGACTGGCACTCTTCTGAAATGTTATGTTCTGTAGTTCTGTAACAAGAAGATGTGTTGAAGTACATTTCAGTCTTGTTTTGTGAAGGTGAAGAAGTAAATGCGTGATGTAAGTGCTACTGGCTGTTTCAGTCTAATGTTGCTTCTTTATACGGGCCGGTTCAGCGCATGTGGTGATCAGATAGCCTTGAGTATCAAGGGGCAGCTGGCTGCCGTAAACACAAGACAGAAGGACAGAAAAGTGAATACTATACCACTAATTTGAAAGTGTAAAGGCCAGATTAACTGATACCTTCACCTGCTTGAGTTTACCATCTTGAAACAAGCTACATAAAACCCTTGTACTGTTTGGCTACCGGCTGCGTAACAGTAAACTAAAGAAAGTTGCCTGATATAACAGCCCTTAACAACAGAGGCCTGTGTGAGTGTCAGAAAGAAAGGGGTATTGTCCACAACAGCAGGTGAGTTTTAACGGACTCTCAACAATGTTAATTCAGGAAGCAGGCACACATAGAGAAGACTTTTCAACTAGAGACCGTCCAAAATATGTTTTATATGTACTGTATATATTTTTTAAAAAGCCCAGGAGTCAGGACTTGCTATATAGAGAAATGAAACGTATATCCGTCCTTCAGAGGGCTGCCCTTTCAGCTCAACCCCAGGAGATTGAAGCACCTTCATCTAGTTCAGCGGCTGTAAGGAACAATAGTCGCTTATACAGTGCCTTGCGAAAGTATTCGGCCCCCTTGAACTTTGCGACCTTTTGCCACATTTCAGGCTTCAAACATAAAGATATGAAACTGTAATTTTTTGTGAAGAATCAACAACAAGTGGGACACAATCATGAAGTGGAACGAAATTTATTGGATATTTCAAACTTTTTTAACAAATAAAAAACTGAAAAATTGGGCGTGCAAAATTATTCAGCCCCCTTAAGTTAATACTTTGTAGCGCCACCTTTTGCTGCGATTACAGCTGTAAGTCGCTTGGGGTATGTCTCTATCAGTTTTGCACATCGAGAGACTGAAATTTTTGCCCATTCCTCCTTGCAAAACAGCTCGAGCTCAGTGAGGTTGGATGGAGAGCATTTGTGAACAGCAGTTTTCAGTTCTTTCCACAGATTCTCGATTGGATTCAGGTCTGGACTTTGACTTGGCCATTCTAACACCTGGATATGTTTATTTGTGAACCATTCCATTGTAGATTTTGCTTTATGTTTTGGATCATTGTCTTGTTGGAAGACAAATCTCCGTCCCAGTCTCAGGTCTTTTGCAGACTCCATCAGGTTTTCTTCCAGAATGGTCCTGTATTTGGCTCCATCCATCTTCCCATCAATTTTAACCATCTTCCCTGTCCCTGCTGAAGAAAAGCAGGCCCAAACCATGATGCTGCCACCACCATGTTTGACAGTGGGGATGGTGTGTTCAGGGTGATGAGCTGTGTTGCGTTTACGCCAAACATAACGTTTTGCATTGTTGCCAAAAAGTTCGATTTTGGTTTCATCTGACCAGAGCACCTTCTTCCACATGTTTGGTGTGTCTCCCAGGTGGCTTGTGGCAAACTGTAAACGACACTTTTTATGGATATCTTTAAGAAATGGCTTTCTTCTTGCCACTCTTCCATAAAGGCCAGATTTGTGCAGTATACGACTGATTGTTGTCCTATGGACAGAGTCTCCCACCTCAGCTGTAGATCTCTGCAGTTCATCCAGAGTGATCATGGGCCTCTTGGCTGCATCTCTGATCAGTCTTCTCCTTGTATGAGCTGAAAGTTTAGAGGGACGGCCAGGTCTTGGTAGATTTGCAGTGGTCTGATACTCCTTCCATTTCAATATTATCGCTTGCAAGGTGCTCCTTGGGATGTTTAAAGCTTGGGAAATCTTTTTGTATCCAAATCCGGCTTTAAACTTCTCCACAACAGTATCTCGGACCTGCCTGGTGTGTTCCTTGTTCTTCATGATGCTCTCTGCGCTTTAAACGGACCTCTGAGACTATCACAGTGCAGGTGCATTTATACGGAGACTTGATTACACACATGTGGATTCTATTTATCATCATTAGTCATTCAGGTCAACATTGGATCATTCAGAGATCCTCACTGAACTTCTGGAGAGAGTTTGCTGCACTGAAAGTAAAGGGGCTGAATAATTTTGCACGCCCAATTCTTCAGTTTTTTATTTGTTAAAAAAGTTTGAAATATCCAATAAATTTCGTTCCACTTCATGATTGTGTCCCACTTGTTGTTGATTCTTCACAAAAAATTACAGTTTCATATCTTTATGTTTGAAGCCTGAAATGTGGCAAAAGGTCGCAAAGTTCAAGGGGGCCGAATACTTTCGCAAGGCACTGTATATTTAGCACCGCTCAGTGGATGTCGTAATAGTGCCCCGTCCTTTTCTGTACAACCTAAACATGTTAAATGACACAGGTATGGTTAAGTACAGTAGTGTTTACACAGTATCTGCCAGCAACCAAGGGTGGCAGTTGTGGATAAAGGACTGAATTTTCAATCTCATCCCCTAATCCATCAACAATCCACCATCAGAGTGCATTCACACTTACATTGTTACTTAAATATGAATAGGTTTTACCTGCATAACACTAGTTAAATCTAAAGGCTTTTAAAATATATAATAGATATCTATATCATTTTGAGTTTTAATGACATTTTTAATTTTAATGTTTGTCTATTGCATTTCCTTAAAAAAAAGGTACATTCCTGCATTCTCTTATCAACAACAATGTGTACAGTTCGCCTCCCCTACGGAGGACAGTTTATGCTGTGTTCCCATAGCAACGCATAGCTCAGGGATAGAATGTAGTTATTTGACCAGTAGATTATTTTCAGACAAAGGGTATGTTAGCAATGTTACTGGATAGATAAACAAACCATGAAAGTGACATTTTACTGGCATGCATATCAACAATCATACTGTGACTAATATCACACTCACATGATGGTTAAACAAACGTTTATTAATAATAATAATAATAATAATAATAATAATAATAATAATAATAATAATAATAGTTTTATAAATAAGACTTATGGGTTGGAGGGAACTCCCTGCTGCCTTACTGATTTATGGAGTTTTTCCATCTGATGATTTCTTAGTTTTTTGATATTTTGTATATGGTGTGAATTTAACTACTGCTCTAATAAAACAGAATTCTGCTCAATAAAATGAACTTAATGTAAAACTGAAGGTCACTGTGAGACACTAGATGATTTAATTACTATTTTTTTATTAACTTCTAATGCAGCCAGGTCAGGGCAGATAGGAAGCTATAATTGCTTTGCATATACTATTAAAAATCACCTGATAATTAGCTTGTTAATAGATTTCAAATATGTGGTTGCAAAACACAATAATAAATGAGTAAACAAGCCACGATTGGAAAGCAACCATGGCACAAACGCAGTGGAGTGGAGTCCCCAGCTCATTTGCATGTCTTGACAACCCATCATTAGATCCCTGCTGACGCTGATCAGATTGGTTATAAATAGTAACAACAGTTGACATGTTATATTAAAAACTTGCAGTAGTTCCAGGCGTGAGGCTGAGGCCCTTCATTTTATAGCAGGGCAGCAGTGTAGAGCAGCAGGGTGAAGTACTGATTAGGGTTCTGGACTCTTGACAGGAGGGTCGTGGGTTCAATCCCAGGTGGGGGGCACTGCTGCTGTACCCTTGAGCAAGGTACTTTACCTAGATTGCTCCAGTAAAAACCCAACTGTATAAATGGGGAATTATGTGTAAAAAAAAATAATAATAATAAAAAAATAAAATAAATGTAATTGTATGTAAAAATAATGTGATATCTTGTAACAATTGTAAGTTGCCCTGGATAAGGGCGTCTGCTAATAAATAAATAATAATAATAGCTGATTGTATAAAGATCCAGCATACTTTTCCCAGATGTTCTGGAAGTCTTTCTTCATTTGACAGCTGGGTCTCCATTCTGGGAGGTATGGCCCTTCATTATAAATGTTGGAGAGGATGTACATGTTGTCTAACACAAACAAATACACACATACATTGTGTGTGTGTGTATATATATTTTAAGATGGCACACAACACATGAGCTTCAGCAGGTCTGTTGCCATATTAAAAAAACTTCCTCTAGTAGTACTGGACATGGGCAAGAGAAGGAATTGATCTAATTACATGCTGATGTTATTTTAACTGTTAATGTTCTTAAATTAGTACTGCGATTTAATTCTGCATATGCAATTTCACGTCATGTACAAGAAGTGTATGTCAGAGATGCTGGTTTTCATAATCCTGCTACAAAAACGGTCTTGTAGATCCCTGTTATTTATCTGCATTGTTCCACAAGGGTTTAGAGTAATTCCCTTTGAGAGGAACAGAAAAATCACATACTTTATTGTGCCGATATATTTATTAAAAGCTTCGGTGTGTGACAAGCCATTCTTGAAAGTACAACTAGACTTATGTCTTTTTCAATCTTATTATAGCCTTAAGCAGAAGTTATCTAACATGAAGACATGTAAACGAGATTCCTAAAATATTCGAGAAGGGGGAGGGAGCAGCATTTATAAAATGAGATCATCCATCAGGTACAAGAAAGGGGCCAGGGAACCAGCTGCCACGTGCAGAGAGAGCTTGTGGCAGTGTACACACTTCATATAGCACGGTGCAGCATTTCCTTTGTTAATCACAAGGCGCCTGGCACACAGCTGGGTACAGGCTGGCATCAGTTAATATTTGGCTTGCGGTCAGGTGCCATCACCTGCCACAAGTTTAGGTGCTGCTGTTAAAGACACACCATCTGTGACAATAATTACAATAACAGTCAAATGTACCTTTTTTATTATTATCTTAGGCCCATTATAGGTACACATCTTTCAATGTGTGCATTGCAATTTATTGAGTTGACTGACAGTTCAAATACGTGACTTTATATTTAAAAAAAAGCACTACATGGCTACATTTTGTGGGGAAAACAATCCACAATTTTCAAAGTGTTTGTACAGTTTGCAGATCTTTGCTGATACCTGAAGCTTCAAAAGGTTATACAAATGATTTCTAAGCACACCAAGTACAGTTACTTTAGGGATAGCATGATGTTGTTTGATGTAAGTCTACTACCTTACTTCCACAGGCATTTTTACAATCATTCGAATAAAAATGCACAGCTTTTTATAACAATACACGATGATTGACATTTATGAGGTTGGAGTCTTGGAGTTTATCTATCTCACTATTTAAATGTTTAAATTGTTGAAAAAGGTGTTAACTGCCTATGACAGGCTACTGCCGTGTGGGTGCGTGCATTCGCTGCTGAGTGACATGCAGGAGATCGAGACGGAGGTTGTAGTTGACACGCTCCACAAACGTGCAGGTTTTATTTACATAAACACAGACAAAACATACAGGAACACGACGTGACGCCGTGGGACATACGGGCAGGTGTACAAAAGGCAAAAAAAAAACACTGTACAAAAACTATAAAATAACAGGTGCCCTACTCCTAATACATGGGAGATCCCACTTTTACCTTGTGCTTTATATCGTGGTGGGATCTACAATCCCTGAACTAATCTTCTCTGTTCAATACTAAACAAACCCCGACTGGCTACTCACACGGCCGTCAGCGTTTTTTTTTTTTTTTTACGTTCTGATCCCGGGTCACTCTCACGACGATCAGAGGATTACAGCAAGGTCGGTAGGTCTCTTTTTCCGGGTAGCATGGACGGTGTTTGGCCTGTTGTCCTTGGCTTTGCAGCAGCCCTGAGGTGAATAAACGGGACCTGACACCCCGTTGGAACACACCTACCTGCTGGTTATCCACAGTTGGCAGTCATATACAGCAGACAGGATCTCTCAGGAGCGTCAGGCACTTAATTAAATAATTACAACAATTACAGTAAACACACCCTATTTACAATATATATTAATATAAAAAACCGTCATCATGTGCAGGGCTCCGGCTCTGCCTTACAGTTATGGTTGCTGTTTGTATTGCACGGGGGTAGGGGTCAAGGCTAGTAGGTGACGCAATCTAAACATGAAGACATAAGCCCAATACCAGCTCCTGCAAGGGAGCTGACTCTTTTGAACAGCGGTATCGGCGCTATGCTTCACAGCAAGAGGTCCGGGGTTCGAGTCCCACCTCCGTGTGTGAGAAGCCCCTGCTTACCATAGTATGCTACAATCTAAAGTATAGTATAATGGCAGATTTCTATATGGGAACACATGTTTTACCTTATATAACATCATCACACCTTTGAGCAAAACATTAACATAGGATATCATGTAAAACTAAGTGTTCCCCAGTGTTATTTATTATTATTAGCCTCTTCTGTTCAAATGCAGTTTACAGCACACAACTATTACAGTGCATGCCTCTTTCAGAGATGGAAATAAAGACTCCCATTACATGCTTTGTTGCCAGAGCAAGACGAGATCGGAACTCCAAGCTGAAATCACCACACTTATTTACATAGCAAATACAGAGCATCTATGGTCCATGAGGGGAGAGTAAAACATGAAATGTCTAAATCTAAAACAGAATAAAACGTTTCGGAAATTAGAACTGCTTCATCACTTCATGTATATTGATTTGCTTTGTATAACTGTTTGAGACCAGGAGCAGAATGCAAATGAACTGAATTCTCATAGTAAATGATTCTGTTTTTGAAGTTTTCACTGTGAGTTTTGAGTAGTGGTACACTTTTGAAATGCAATTCAATTAGTTTGACACTCTGTAGCTGTGTGATAGTTAACCCTTACCTCAGGGAAGCCAAGAATAGGACATAAGCCCAGTTAGGAAGTCTTAAGAACCTGAAACAATGAAACAAGCGAGACCACATCAATATTTTAATTGATCTTTGAAGTATGTGGGAATATAAATGACTATCCACATAGTAAGCATGTGTTCCACCCATGTGGTACATGCATGTAGTGTACATATCTGTATGTGCAAAAGTACTGTCTACTATACAGGGCGTTTCAAAATCCCTGGCCTATTCTGACATATACTATGCCATTGCTGTACAATTGATTCTTGCCTGAAACATGACAATAGCAACCAGAGACTCATTACATAATATTATATCCCACAGAACACCTTTTATTTATGTATTTTGTTTATGAGCTTTTGTGTGTGTGTGTGTGTGTGTGTGTGTGTGTGTGTGTGTGTGTGTGTGTGTGCGTGTGTATGACTGGATTAAGGAATACATGTGATTAAAAATACATTTAAGATAAATAAAAAGGTACGATACATAATACTTAAACTGCCCTGCCAATCATGAAATATGAACATTGATGATTTCACTGAGAGAAACTTTGTCTTTTCCCTGTAAGCATAACTGTGAACAATTAGCTTATGGTACTGTATGTGTTCCAGGTGACTTTCAAGTCATTGGCTAATACATGTTGGTTTGTCCTCCAGCCTATGGTAAGGTTAATGAATTGTGCCACTTTGAATTGAGCCTGCTACAATACATCCCCCGTTTTAATCACTTGGAAAAGGAGAAACAAAGCATTCCCTGAGATTATAGAATGTGTTATTTTGTTGGCTGTCAAAGGCACTGAGCATTCTCATTAAAAAAAAAAATGATGTAAAGTACTCATTTTAATTGAATCTGATAATGTTCATGCTAAAATGTGTGGTGCTTAATCATGCCATGGACGTGACGTTTGTTAGATACATTACAGCTCCAATTGTTTATTGATTCTAGTTGCTTCATTGAGAATTAAAGCTAAAAATACACTCCTGCCTCTGCCGCCCACACTTTTCTCCTACATTCTGTATTATTCCTTTTAGAATACAACCACCAATAGAGGGTATATTCTATGCAATTCCACAGAGTTCCGTACTAAGCTGCTGAATAAAATATGTGAACTTCTGTATTCTGGAGAGTTGACGTACAAACGCCTTTCATCTATTGGATCTATATTTTATGTTCCCAGAATATAAGTCAAATTCATCTTATTTTTGGAATGTTCATAAATTACTTCAATAAAATGTAGACATTGGCCCCTCTGCATTTGAAATCTACAAATGTGTCTTGATTAATGTATGTCACTCTTTCCTGGTTAGCTTATAACAGATTACATGTTAATACAATTCTTGTTTAAATATTAAAAAATATTTATTTTATTGTGTACAGTAGTTATTATTTTCTTAATAAAACAGGTGGAAAATGTGTTAATGCTTTGCTAATGACGGCATTGCTCTTATGGGGACTTGTTTAATAGATGTAATGGGTTTATTGTCCAACAGTGGGCTAGGACATGTGATGTGCGTATCATTCCAAAAGCATAGTATCACGTGCTTTATTTAGTATTTCTGGGCTGCTTCTGTGCACACAGCACATTATATGTTGGGCAGTACATACCCTAGAAACTCATTTAACCCATTAAGTGCCATTGTCCTCATTTGAGCATTTTTAACTGGCATAAGAAACCGAAGCCAGTAAAAATGCCAAAAAGCTTTCTTGGTGTTTTCCTACCCAGTGTGATAATAAAGCTCATTTTTTTCTGGGAAGAAATATTGATTTGAAATGTATTAAATGACATAGATTTAAAGGAGGCTGTGTGGTCTGGTGGTTAAAGAAAAGGGCTTGTAACGAGGAGGTCCCCGGTTCAAATCCCACCTCAGCCACTGACTCATTGTGTGACCCTGAGCAAGTCACTTAACCTCCTTGTGCTCCGTCTTTCGGGTGAGTTGTTGTGAGTGACTCTCCAGCTGATGCATAGTTCACACACCCTAGTCTCTGTAAATCGCCTTGGATAAAGGCGTCTGCTAAATAAACACATAATAATAAATTCAGCTTGTGTTCTGGACAAAGGATGAATCCAGAATATTGTGATCCTATGTGATAGATTGTTTAGCTTTGTACTGCAACTTTAGCACCCAGCTTCCTCCAATGGCTAATCCAGCCTTATTTTATCCCAGCTAATGTTCCAATTCACACCATTTTAATGACTTTCCAAAGTACTTGAGTTGCTAAGTCGGCAAGCAGACTGCCAAGATTCCTACTCAGCAGCTGGGAAGGTATTAAAAATATCCTGAAGAGTGTGATCAATTTCCATTGTTGCCGCCAAGGCAAGCTCTGACATTAACTGGGATTCTTCCTGTGTCATACCATGGGCTGTAGTCATTTAATTTTTTGATTGTTTCTTATGTCAGTAATTAGAAACATACCATACACAGGACTGCTTTACTTTCCATAAACTGCAGGATTCAATAAAGAATCATATTCTAATTAAAATAAGCTTTTGCCAGCTTTATCACGAGCCATTTGGAATTTCTAAATATCCAAATACAGTATAAGCAGGTGTATGCTTACATAGTGGTTCATTTTAGGCACTTCCTGTCCCCTTTGAAAGAAAAAAAAAAAAAAAAAAACACAGTCACAGTGTTCCCACATTATTCTAGTTTGTTTCTCCATTATATTACCTTCCTTTAGCTTTCCTAATTCGTTGACTGTTTTTTTGTATGGTTTCTGTGTATTTTACATTGCTGTAGTCAAAGTCTCTGATTTGGGTCACAACTACATTTCTCCCTGGCTTGAGGGAGTGGAACATAGAGGCATTTCTTATTAGTATTACTGCCATTTGCAGACGGGTGAGAACTTTAATACGTCCTTCACTATATTAACACAAAATTCATATAAAAAGTCAGGAAATAAACATTTTAAACAAAGCCCCTGCATTAACCAGTTGTATTGAGCTTTTAAGAAGGTGTCTGTTTCTGAAAGGCATTCACTCTCTGTTAAGGTTGCTTATTTAGGGTTACCATATGGCTCCAGATTAACCTGGATGCTTTGAGACAGACCGGAATTTCAAAATTCCCCCTAAATTGAAAGTAATTCACGTATAAATGAGTTCCACCTTTGCTGAGATTAATCCTGCTGTGGTGGAATTGCTTGGGCGCAGCAAACAATTCACACTGATCAGATCTTAATGAACAAATAGCTAATTTATCGATAGAGCAACGAGATGATGATGCGATTGTATTTGCAGAATAATATGGGCGATTGAATTTTAGCAAACAGAAAAAAATAGCGACTGGCTGCAATTCATTCTTGGTATAATACAATTATTTGACGTGCATGCATGTATTTAAGCATCATTCTTAATTGTAGCTAAGGATGGTTCATTTACACCTTCATTTATTTCAATTTAGGGGCAAGTTTGAAATCCCGTTCTGTCTCACAGCGTCCGGTTAATCTGGAGCCACATGGTAACCCTATCTTATTGTTACAGCTCTCCCTTGTGACAAAGCAAGATGGAAGCAGCAAACAATGTTGTCCACAGTAATAAAGGCGGAGAGGTACAGTGATTTAACTAGTAATGAGGCAATACTGGAAACTGCTTAAGTATTGAATATTCTGTTTCCTAATTAAAGAGGGCCTGTATTTTGAAAGACTCAAATACTCCACCGGTAATTGCTGCCTTTTAACAGGAACAAAAATAACTAAAAAATAATAATAATTTCAAGCTTTCATGGAACTCAAGATTAAAAAAAAAAAAAAAAAAAAAAAAGACCCCTATTTAACATATTGTGAGCTGGCGTCATTATAGCGCAGTCAAGAGTCTCATAGTGAGTCATAAAGCCTTCCGACTGATTTGTAAGTAAGCCAGAGAGCTGTAGGTTGTAAGGAAACTTGCGTTATATTTTTTCAGACGTATACAGAGTACCCTAGGCATATATTCACCGTTGCGTTGGAGGTGGCATATTGACAGATGCTTCAAGGGAGCCGGGAACGTTGGCATTTCATATTAACTTAACACTTATGCTTTGAATGCAGCTTTTAACTTGGGCCATCTGTTTAACAAATATAAAAAGTGAAATTGTAATGTAACAGCTTAGCGTTACTGTTATGTGTGAGCAATTCATACTAGCACTCAATCTGTACACACAAACAGCTCATAATTGACTAAGCGCTGCTTTAGTTCAATGGCCCATGCTTTTCAGTTCAAGTAAATAAAATCAATAAATGCTTGCATAATAACTTCTACACTGACATCATCATATGGCACTCAAATTGACTGGCATTAATGCAAGTATATTACATGTTTTGTGTCTCTAATATACTGGTGGGTTTCAACTGAGTAGAGAAAAATAATTAACTCAGAAAAAAAAACAGTTGCAATCATTTAAACAAATTAGCTCACAACTTGTCTTGAGGTGTTTGGCCATGACCTTTCTATGAGGCACAAAGTGTAAAAAAAAAGCACAAATGTTTTACCACCGGATTTAACTTAAACATACCTTAACACATAAATGTTAACAACGACATACTTAAAAGTTTTGAAATGTGTACTTTCAGCGATAATTTATAAATATTGAAAATACTTATCACAAATTAAATATTTAAAGTCAATATGATAGTTAAATCTGGGAAACAAATGCTTCAGTCTTTAAATCTTTTTTTTTACACTTGACGAGTCAACATTTAGCTGACACAAAGAAACCTGTGAAAAATACATGGAATCTTTATTTTATACTTGGCATCCAACATTTAGCTAACAGATAAATCTGCATGGCTAAATCTGAAGCTAACATGCAAATGCGTCCCCGGCATTCTATGCACAGAGGAGGCGGGGAAGCGGCGGAGAGCAGTGCTGCCAATTGGGCGTCTTTTCATTCTGTTTTGCGGGAGAGAATGATGGTAGGCGGCAGGGGTGAAATTCTCAACAAATAAGTGCAGATACTCATATGCACAGCCGGGTGTAAACATTTTAAACATTGAGACAATTTGAGTGCCAATGAATAAATACTTTTAAAATGTATACATATCGGTACACGATACATTTATAAATACAAAATAAGCCTGAAATAACTGATCAGTTATAACTAGGGCTTCTAATTTTCGGTTTTAACCGATAAAACACGATAAAACAGCCCTGATACAAAAAATAAAAATCGGTGGATAGCCAATAAGCACTGGAAAACACCAGAAAAACTGTGGAAATGGTTAATCTATTCACATTGACTTTACCCTTTTCCCATTAAAAATTAAAACCTACTACAAAAATAATAATAAATACATTTCCCAGTGCTGCTGGGCAATGTCCCGCCTTCCTGACTTGTATCTATCATTGATTCATTCTGAATATTTTAAACCCGCCCCAACTACTGAGTGACAGCACATTCCTACATTTCGATTGGAGACTGCTTGTGAGATTTAAAACGAGATTACAATCAGAATGGAGGCTTGTAGCGGGATTTAAAGCTGTATTACAGTTAAGACACAGAGGATTTAAAACAGAATTGTGACGAAATGTACAAAAATGCCTACACACAAAAACCCCAGAAGAATGTGCCCGTGACCATAGGGATTCCGTTGTGGAAGACAGCAAAGGAAAGAAGGTACAACTTAAGTGTGCAAGTACTGTCGAGTTACTATACATATTTTGACACAAAAAAAACGCTCAAGCATTTAGAAAAATAACCGAAAACATTAATTTCATACAGTATATCAAAAACGAAAGCCCCGAAAAAAACAATTTATATAAAACTCGGAAATAGCTAAAAATAAGCACCGAAAAATCCAATTAATAAAACCCGAAAAACAGAAGCCCTAATTATAACCAATTCACCATAAACAAAAAAAAGGGATGATGTTATAAAGAATGGTCTGTGAAAGGATAGCGTTGCGGGCCCAGATGTTACCGGCAGGGAAGGAGACTCCGAGGCAAGGCCACTGCAGTTTAAGTGCTGCTGCACACTTTAATAAACAAAACAAAACAAAATACAAAACAAAACCCTGTTCACAGAGCTGAATAAAAAGGTTTAACAAAACAAGCCACAAACACAATAAACAGGAACAAAATAACCGTCTCAAGGGCCAAAACAAAAAGGTTTAACCAAAATACCAAAACGTAGTCTGGACATTAGCCTTCACTACAAAGTTTTAAATATTTTGACAGCAAACACTCACATTGTACTCACCCAACTCCCTTCACCCAGACAGGCGATGGCGAACTGGCATCCCCAGATAAAGGATTTCACCTTCCTTATATGCCATGTGGCTGGAGCCTAATTAATCATCAGTTAATCAATTACCTACTTAAGGCTCCAGCCACATTCTCACATTTTGGCAGGAATAGGAAATTAACCCCATCCCTGCTGGAGTGCCCCACACTGTTGCCAGGGTGGCCACCGCTAGTATACAGGGTATTAGATACAGGGTATTAATGCTTGTGACAGAGTAGACGTCTGCCGTGTGGTTGCATGCATTCGCTGCTGAGTGACAGGCAGGAGATCGAGATGGAGGTTGAAGTTGAATCTCCCCACAGGTGAACAGGATATTGTAGCCTTGAGCTGCGGGGTTTCCACGATATAATGAGACAGACAACAGTTGCAGTTCAAAGCAGGAGGAAACCGCTGTATTTATTTTTGTTTGAGCTTTTAGTGAACAGTAGCTCTCATTCCACTCCTCTCGCTCACAAAATCAACCTCTCTTAACTCTCTCTTTCAATTCTCTCACCGCCAGATCCCGCTTCTCTCTTTTAAACAGGGTTGCCAGATTTCTGACAGAAAAATAGCGACCTCGTTCTTCAAATGAAGCCCAAAACAAGCGGAACCCTAGCCAAGCCCCATTTCTGGTCACACCTGCCAATCTTTAAGAAGCATAAAGCGCAGGTGGGCTTGGGGGCGAGAAAATTACTTTCCGTTCTGCTATTAGGCCTACTTTTAATTGATATATGTGTTGAAATATGCACTATTAGACATCTCTAAATGAACAGGACGTTATTTAGAGATATTGTAAAATGATTTAAAGATATCTCTAAATGAACAGAAAGTTATTTAGAGATCTCTCTAAATCAGTGGTTCTCAATCTGTGGCTCCGTGGAAAGGTTACATAATTACAGAAAGGAAGTGGTAGCGTAGTTTATAGAGCCATACATGCCAACAGTCCATATATGGTCGGGACAGTCCAGATTTCCTAGCAAATGTCCCGCGTCCCGATGCATAGAAAGAAAGTCCCAATATTTACACAGAAAAAAATCATTTATTCTACACAGTAGGATTAGTGAAAACCACACCCTGTGCTCTTTGTGCGGCTGACACATCTGCTGATCACTAACTTACCGATATAAAGGGAAGAACGCTTCATTATGTCTGTGTTTACTGTCATGCTGGCCGTGCGGTGTTGAGTTGGGGGGGGGATTCGTCTATTATATGATGAGTGCCTTTTGCGTAGGACCCCTCCCATGTATATCATGCGTATGACTCAGCTACAGAAGCAAGAAGAAAATGCATACATGGAGAATATCTCCAAGTTAAAAAATCTCTAAACTCTCTGCAATTTATAGATTTGGAGTATCTAAAATGTATTCTTTACTAGGGAGTGTGGCAGGGGACCCCTGCACGTGAGAATGTGTTTTTGTAATTATGTTTAATTAAATAATTGTTTGCTAGCGGACGCTCGGTTGGGACTTGTTGCCTGCTGTGTTTGGTTGAGGGGAAAGGCAATAAGCGATTGGTTTTGCTAATCACTGACCAGTAGGTGGGCGTGTCCCAACTGAGGCTGTGTTCCAATTCATGAAAATGCGCCCTACGAAGTGAAGATCAAAGGGCGGAAGTGGCCGGCGGACATATTAAGGGGTGTTCCAATCCATAGTGAACATAAAATGCTCCCTTCGAAGGGGCTTTCAAGTGGGCATTCCCAAAGTGTACAAGCACTGTACACTCCTGCGGAAGAGATTTTCTATTTATAATCCACCAAGCATTGCATCAATCCCATCAAACATTGCGTCTTAAAGACAGAGCGCAAAAATTGAGCCAGAAAAGACAGAATTTGTCTACAAATGTAATTAGCAATCATATACCATAACAATATTATAATGCTTCTTGTGTCATATGCATGTGACTCTTGTATGTGTCCCCGATAGATAAATAAATAAATCAATGTTCGAGACTAATTTATTGCTTTCTCTTAGCTTGCTATTGTCAATAAAAACAAACAAATAGCAAGCTATGTTACTCATTATAGATGAGACCTTGAGGGATAGCTTGCTAACAAGCTAGTTGGCTATCTATTGCTAGATAGCTAATTTGTTCTTGTGAAACAGCTTTTTTCAGCTCATTTATTTGAATTATTACAGGGACAGGTGACAGATTGGGTAGCACTGAAGGCTATATCCCCCTAAGTGAATTTGATGACGGGTTTTAATTTTAAATACATTTTTTAATATTTATATTCACTTTTAATTATTTGATTTTTAAATGTATATTTACATATCTCAGTTGTATTGGTTAGTATTATGTTGTGTACATAATTATATTGCTGTTAATGCAGAAGATAACTTGTTGGTATGTTGGTATTGCTGCCTTCTTGTCTGAGTCTCCCTTAAGAAAATAAATAATAATTGGAATTACATTTCTAACTCTTTATACGCGGGTTAATTCCGCCTGGTTTTGCTGTTTTCACTTTATTATGTATATCTTCTGACTGGTTTATGCTACATATATGTTCTCTAGGTCAAATGAAAGGCAACACAATTAACTTTAAAATGGTATAAGAGACAATGTTGTACATAGCATTCAATTACCATGTAACAGTACTAATTATTATGATTATTACAATTTTTTTGTAGTGAAGATCCTTGTGAAGATGTTTTGATTGTAGTTCTGCTAATAACCAAGTACCCTCCCGCCACCCCACTTCTCCCCCTCCAAAAAAAGACACACGCATGCATATAAAATGACAACAAGAAAAGCAAGTGTTTTATTAGTGCTTTATAATGAATAGCTACTAGAGCAGAATCTCTTACACATACAAACAAAAATGTCAACGACCTCCCGAGTTCCCAACACATTCTTCTTCTTATGGCAGACTGTCCACATTTCTAGCGCTGACAAATGATGACGCCTTTCCCTGGCAGTGAATGATGATGCTGAAGTGCGTTCCAATTGAAACACTTTTGCGCCCCCTATGCCCTACTTCCCTTTGAAGGGAGTAGGGCATAGGGGTGAGGTTTTGGAATGGAACACAGCCTGAGTGTCCGCTTCCTTAAAAACATCCATCTGAGATTGGTCGAGGCTGCTGCAAGGCCATGAGACTCTGCTACGGAAGTCTGGAATCCCGCTGGAGAGAACTGGAGACTGCTGATGACTGCATAGGTTAACCAGGGTCAGGGTCAGGCCCGGCGCTATGGGCGGGCCTTAGGGGGCCTGGCCTGTCCAGTTTAGGTCCAGTTTAGGTAACCCTAACCCTAACCCTAACCATCAGCTTCCAGTTCTAGCGGTAGGTGCCCGCTGGAATGTCTCAGCACCAACTGTGAATCAAATTTAAAATCAATCCGCCCAAGTGCTGGCTTTTTCTTTTTGATTTGCTGTATTTTTAAGTAAATACTAAACAAGACACAATTGGTCCAAATTTATTTTATTATCCACCAAAACCAGCCAATCAATACTTCGCATCGACAAAAGCAACCAAACCTGTACCTGCAACTGCTGAGAGCCAATCACAGATGGCCAGCTTGACTGGAGCGCAGACACAGCATCTTTCAACAACAACAAAGCGAGAAGCGGACAGTTCCGTGATATTGCTCCATTCATATGTAAATTCTGGACAGTTACGGATAGAGCTGTGGTAATTCGTGCTGTGTGGATAGTTAATAATATTGCGCTGTCGTGATTTATTTATTTATTTGTTTATTGTCATCACAGTGAAGTAAAATAGTAGAGAATATGAGCTAATAGATTTGTCTTTTCCAAAATGAGCCCATCCTAAATAAGTGGATGCCCCCCCACAGAGTTCACGCTGCCACTGAGCCTGGACTCAGGGTTCCAGCATTCACGCAAGAAGAAACTGTAACCGCCGGCGGTTGTGTGTATACCGGGGCAGGGTAGGAATGGAGCTTAGTTTCAGGCAACAAAAGCCTGCAGTATAGAGACAAGTGTATTCCAGCGGGACCTCCTGTTTAGGGGAGTAGTGCTAGCCGTTTTTACAGGCACCTTTTATTTGTAGTTTTTGTACTGTGTTTTATTTTGCCTTCGTACAGTTTGCTGTATGTGTCCTTTGTGCGTTACCATTGCTGGTAACATCACATGACCGGTTTGTTTACTTTCGTTCTCTTATGTGTTAATAAATCCTGAGCGCCTGTGGGGCGTGACAAATCCTGCGTGTCCCTCCACTCACTCATATGCATACCCACGCAAATGACAGAGTTGGAGGCATGAAGTGAAGCAACATGACGCACAAGCCCTGGAGTGTTATCCCGCTTATAAAACGGGTACAGTAAAAAATAAAAAAAAAATAAAAAAATACAAACCATTTGATTATATATCCTTCTACTTTGGAGACAAAATAGTCCCTCAAACAAGGGTCTATTTGTTGTAAACATTAACGTTTCCATTTATTGTAATTAATTCAAATAAAGGAAGCCTCCGTGCTGGTCTCAATTGCTCCGTAAACAGAGCTGACATAACCCGCAATGTTAGCCTTGTTAGTGACCAATGCTAATCATGTATTTTTGTTGATAATGAAAAGATACAGAAAAGAAGGCAGAGACAAAGTTCACTATCCACGCATTACTACCGCTGACCTGGCGAAGTTAATACAAAAATACATTATTGACATTTTTAAATAACAGGCTATCATTGCGGTTTATATCAGCACTGTTTACAGAGTGATTGAGAACAGCACAGAGGCTAATATAACAACATTGAGTACTTGTTTTAATATATATATATATATATATATATATATATATATATATATATATATATATATATATATATATATATGTATATGTCTTTACAACATGTATAACTATGAAGAAATGAGTGGATATAAGCAGATAATGTTTCATAAACTAAATTTATCAGGTACTACATTTTCTTATTACTGATAATAATGGAATGAAGAACTATTATTTTATTTAGAAATATTTATTTTGAGAAAAACATCGAGAGTAGTGTCAATTATTGCTTATAAAAGACCATGAGAATAAACGTTTATTATAGCATTGCAATCACTCAGACGAAACAATGTCTTGAAATTTGGAAGGATAATCTTCGGCTCCCGACCAAATCCTTCTGCAGCCCTGGTCTCCTTTCCCATTCTTTTTTGCACATGCCTTGTAACTCAACATTCTATGTCTAAAGCCAAGTGGGTTGTTGCCTTAGCAACTCTACTTATGCCAAGTCACTTTTAGCAAACTGGTTTTCTGCCATTCACTAACCATTAACATCTCCCTGCATTAGCGAGAATGTTTTTTCCAAAGAAGTGGGAAGTCTTCCTAACTTGTTGAATTGACTTAATTAAAACAACATTGTTGACAGCTTTAAGCATTTTCCAAATAGTTATATGTTTAGAAAGTTTAAATCACAACTCTGGCTAGGGAAGGCTAACAAAAAGTTGTTCAAATGTTTGTGGTGACTGTACTGTTCATTATTCCTAAATATATCTTGAGCCAAGCCAGATATATGCATGCCCACAAGCTCAGTATGGGGCATCCAGACATTCATTCACAGCATAGGGGCTTTAATGAGTATGCCTACATTGTGGCATGTTGGAGTGCACTCTAAGCTTGGCTATACTTAGAATACAGAAAGGCTTCAGCATAAGTGGGTGACCTCCCAGAGGACGATTCAGAGGACAGAATGATGTGGTGCAGTAGAAGACTGGCACAATTAACTGCAGTGTGAGCAGTGAAGTACAACACTTTAGCACTGCATCAGTCCACATTTGCTCTGGAGAGCCATGTGTCTAGCTTTATTTTATAAGTGACACAATGGTGTTTATTTTGTAACTTTAGGTAACATTGAAAATAGAAAGTATAGTCCAGCACTGGCAGCAGCACAAAATTACTCTCAGGCTCCAGTGGTACAGTATAACTTGTGCCTCAATTCCAAAAACGGCCATTGCATCAGTTTATACTGTCCTAGTCCTATGGTTAAAGCAGGGAAGGCAGG
Organism: Acipenser ruthenus; assembly: GCF_902713425.1. NCBI lineage: Eukaryota > Metazoa > Chordata > Actinopteri > Acipenseriformes > Acipenseridae > Acipenser > Acipenser ruthenus. The sequence continues at coordinate 4,873,971 of NC_081192.1, read as the reverse complement.
TTTGTAGTACAGCCGAACACAGCTTCTGATCACAACAGGTTTGTTCAGGTTCACTCAACGCAGGCAGCTTGCCAGACTGATTTAACACATGAACTCCATGTTAAACAAAGGCTGCTCTAGTCCAGCACATGTTTTAGTTGTGCCAGGCAGAGCTTTTAAGAAGTAATCAATTCTCCCGAGGCTAACATTCCTAACACTGTGTTCTTTCAAGCCTGGCATTTAGCTGATTGTCTATCCACCTGCATAAACCTGGGCTTGGACCTTGAACTGTACCACACTTGCTTGGACCTTCCAATCCCCTTTGCCTCAATGAATGACCAATTACCCTTTACTGCAGATAGTAAAGAAATATGAAAGCTCTGGATTGAATTTAGACTTACAGCACTCTGGACCATGCATTGGTAAATCACGAGCACCAGATCAGCAATACCACTGCCTTACCTATGTAGTTATTGTATAAAATCACTGTACAACCCCAACACATGGTGGGTCCAGCAATCCCAGAACCCCCATATAGCAATGTCTATGCACTTGCTATAATACCTCTGTTGTACCTGAGCAACCAAAATGAATGTGATACAAACACCTATTAACCCATGAACCTGTTTGTCTGGGTCAAATCAGGTGATCTACAAAAGCTATTTATGAAATACATCTATCGTCTATCAAAACATTACTGGACAAAGAAACAACAATGTATGGCAAAGATACTAAAAACGTCTAATTCATGAAACTGCAGCCCTCCTGTGTCAGTCAACCCCCCCCCCCCTTTCTGACTGTGCACATTTCTGCAAGTAATTACCTGACTGGACATATACAGCAGCAGCAGCAACATTCATTCCTGCAAATTCTCTTAACAGTGGCTCAGGGGAGTAGGCTAAGAGGATGAATTGATAAACTGAGCAATTACCAATGAGACACGTGAATTATCATCTGGGTTTTGATTGCTGGATTTTGCCATTAAAAGTCAGGAAGCTTTCTTTGGTTTATTTCATAGTGCCCTGTGTTTCAGACTAATGAACAGAGGGTTAGGTGTGCAACAGACTTGGTGTCTCGATCAGAGTGCACATTCCTACTAATGCGTCTGTTATTAAAATGCCTTTTTAACCATAAACTGCAGATGGAGTTCTGTTTTTTTTTTCCTTTGCTACTTTCAAATTAAAGCTTGAATATGGAGCATAAATACCAATACACTCTGGAGCATACAGCACTTAAACAGGTTTCAAAACTTTACTAATTCCTCACTATTTTCAACACTTTTCTCCTTGGCCAATTCTTCCCTAATTCTATCAGCTAAAGTTAAAATGGCTTTTAACTTTAAAGAAGGAAGAAATTACAGGCACCAAACTTAAGCACTTCTACAGCTATGGTCAAAAGTTTTGCATCACCGTAGAGAATTAACAAATTTTGCTTCATAGCCAATTGAAACCTGCTGAATAATGTTATATACCTTATAATGTATTTATTTTCAAATAAAACACTATTAAAGTTTTTTTTAATTACTATTATTAAAATATTTTTTGATGTCTATACTGTGAAAAACTTTTGATTTGTAGAAAATAAAAGTCTTTATCGCCCATTAATCTCTGCTCAGACCTTGATTGTCTTAATATCACAAACATTTACAGTAGTAACCATAGCAACCAAAGGTACAGCACAGCATTCTCCCTTACAGCTTTTGGTGAGGATGTATATAAACTAATTGTAGAACTAATTGCTCTAATAGATTGATTTTCTATTTAAATAAAATAAGTGCTTAGCAATAAGTATATCAATGATGATAACAAAGCTAACAGGCATGCTGTGTTAAACCACGAAACAAAATGAAAGATGCAAATATGGACTACTGTATGAGGTAGTTGGACTTTATACTTTTGAGTTTTTCTAGCATGGAACATTTGCAGTTCTTGAAAAGAACACTTTAAAAATCAGGCCATTTGCCTTTATAAATAATGTTGGAGATGAGGTTGAATGCTCTATAATCATGAATGCAGATGTGCTCGGTGTCGCCGGTTAATGCCACTGCCCTGTTACCTAAGTCATGCAACAAAGTGTGTAGCTGTAAGAGCAGTAAACATGTACAGAAAGGAATAAAGGGTTACATCTGTTGGTGATTCAATTAAACAAATGTATTAAATTTATATTGACTAGTAAACCTCACTCATTGCACACTACATTGCCTTTAATTCTCATCCTAAAATTAATTAATCTGGGTACTCAATTGAAAGCATGACTGGATTATCTATTGATTAAAGGAAGCCTTGTAATTTAAAATTGAAGAGGCAATTGCTGTACATGGTGTTTGTCGTGTTAATTTTCATTATGCAAGTGTAGTTTGTGAAGGGCTGCCTTGGGGTAGAATTCAAAGGACCACAATCAATTAATGTTATTTTTACTTTTGCCAACTTCCCAAAAGTGGAATCAGCAGCAGTTTAAAAACAAAGAGACTTCAATGCTATCTATCAAACCAAGCCTTAAAAAACAGTACTTGTGGGTTCATTAGTTAGTATAGTATATATATATATATATATATATATATATATATATATATATATATATATATATATATATATATATATATAACTATTAGCCATAGAGATCTGTGCATCCTTGATTTAGATACTTAATGTAACATGCCTCCTTTCTTCCTATGCCTAACAGACATTGTAATTATTGTGCTAGACATTACAGTGAATAGAATTGTGCTGTGCTAGTTTCATGTGTGGAAATGGATAAACAGATATACAGGCTGTTGTAATAGGCTTGGTTTTCATTAAGGCTGTTGTTCCAAACATGTCCAAGGCAGTGTAGGGACTTCCTACATATTGAGAGATATTATAAATGTAAGCCCTTAACAAACTGCCAAAATGTCAATATTAAGGCAAATCAAGGGTATATCATTATTTAATAATCTTCAGAATATAGGTTGTGTTGTGTGTTGAGTGGCAGATTATTGGTTTGCGAGTGTTGTAGATGCAGTACACTCAGATGGATGTACCTCTTTAACAGGGATCTCTACCAGAAAAAACAGATTTTTAGTCTACAGTAAATGTGCCACTGAAACCTGTGGTAATTCAACACATTATTTTGAAAAGCCTCTAAACTGTACCTGGCATCTACATGCTATGTGATGAGGAGACACCCAAAGCGGCCGAATGGCTGTATATCATGTATCTTTTACAGTGTCCTTTGAATCTAAAATGAGTACTTAAGACCATCAAGATCCATTTAAAAGATCCCTGCCCTGGTTACACTGACCAAAGGAGGCAGTGAATGGGTTTCATTTTTAAAAGAAAAAACTAAACTATCAGGAACAAAGGGGCTCCGAATGGCTTCAGGGTAGGCATCTAGAGATTAGAGTCAACTGCTGCTTACTAATGTCATGAGGTGATACATGTCCAAAGGGCTTGTGGGAATAATTCACCTGCCATACACTACCTTTTTTCCCATTCAGTTTATAAACTGTGCAGAAAAAAGGGTAACACTTTACATTGGGTCTCTAATTACTGTGTATTTACATAGACATCATATTTACACATACTTACTATGTTATTATACATAGTTATTATGCAATGTACTTAATGTGTCTTAATGTTTTGCACAATATATGTAAGTACACAATTGTATCAGAAAAGTGTTAGGGTTAGGTTTAGAGTTACTGTAGGTTTAGGGCTAGAGATAAGGATAGGGTTAGTGGGGTTGGGATTAGGTTGATAGTTGAAACTACTTTTCCTTAGATTCCCCTTGAAGGAGTGGGCCTTCAGGGAAAGGAAGATGCACGGGCAGTTCTGTTCAGTTCTGGTCACCTTGTTACAAAAAGGATATTGCTGCTCTAGAAAGAGTGCAAAGAAGAGCAACCAGAATTATCCTGGGTTTAAAAGGCATGGTGTATGCAGACAGGCTAAAATAATTGAATCTGTTCAGTCTTGAACAAAGAAGACTACGCGGTGATCTGATTCAAACATTCCAAATTCTAAAAGGTATTGACAATGTCGACCCAGGGGACTTTTTTGACCTGAAAAAAGAAACAAGGACCAGGAGTCACAAATGGATATTAGATAACAGGGCATTGAGAACAGAAAATAGGAGGCACTTTTTTACACAGAGAATTGTGAGGGTCTGGAACCAACTCCCCCGTAATGTTGTTGAAGCTGACACCCTGGGATCCTTCAAGAAGTTGCTTGATGAGATTCTGGGATCAATAAGCTACTAACAAACAAATGAGCAAGATGGGCCAAATGGCCTCCTCTCGATTGTAAACTGTCATGTGTTCTTATGTTCTTACACTGTAACTATGCTTAATACCATTGTAATTTTCTGTAAGTACACTTGTATTTACTAAGTAAGCACTATATAAATACACATTAATTAAATACACAATGTAAAATGTTACCCTTTTCTGTAGCATTGTGTTTGAAAGTTTTTTGGGGTGAAAAGAGATGAGATCTGATGAGTCTTCAAGCCAGGGACTCCAAACAGGACCTTAGCTCTCACAAGGCTACTCTATGACAGCCAGGACATGAGTACAGGGACTCCAAACAGGACCTTAGCTCTCACAAGGCTACTCTATGACAGCCAGGACATGAGTACAGGGACTCCAAACAGGACCTTAGCTCTCACAAGGCTACTCTATGACAGCCAGGACATGAGTACAGGGACTCCAAACAGGACCTTAGCTCTCACAAGGCTACTCTATGACAGCCAGGACATGATTACAGGGACTCCAAACAGGACCTTAGCTCTCACAAGGCTACTCTATGAAAGCCAGGACATGGGTACAATGCATCCCATCAGGTTTTTGTTTTGTTTTAGCTTTTGGTATGTTTTTTTTTTAAATTTTGTTTGTGTAGTCTGTAGTAGTTCTTATTATAGTCATTTTTTTCTCTATAATAAGAAGTTTTTCTGAAGCCACGGGTATTCCATTCAGACAAATCCTGCGTTTGACGTACTGTTGAAGTGTACCACAGCACAACCCAAGGCCCGTGTGTAACCATAAGAGAGAGAGCATCACCAGCGCTTTTTAAGCTGTGGCAGAGGAGGCACAGTATTCAGGGATCCTGTTAATTTCCCTTTGGTTCAGAGTCTCACGTTTATATCAGCAGTCTTAGGCCTTGTCCACACTACATAACTGAACTCGAGAACCGTACTCAAAAACGATTTAATTAATCCAGCTCAAAGCCTCCACACTGAAGAACCATTTCATGTTTAGTCAGGCTTAATGCATCCACACACTAGTAAAATAGTTTGGTTACAGTTCCTAGCAGCTCAATGAACAGTGGAAATGAATATGATAGTATTCCACCATGCATTTAAAATAATGTGTTATGCTTCATATTAATAGAATTGCGTATTGCTAAAAAGTATTTTGGAAAAAAGTACACACACACACCTACACACAAGTAGGGCTTGAAGTTGTTGGGTTATATTTTTAATCAGGCAACGTCTCTTTAAACAAATTGAGTTGATCCTGTTTTCATAATTAAACTCAGAAAAAGACTGTTAATTAAAACAATCTTTGTTTTTACCCTCATATCTTGCCTGAGTCTAATTCTGGTGCCTTTAAATTTATTTCAAACAGAGCTGACAAATTATGTGAATTGTTCATCCCCGATCCTACTTTTAACTCACATTTCATTTTTGCAGTCGCCTAATTTAACGTTGTGTTTTTGTTATTTTCCCAAGTAGTTCAATAGAGAGATGTCCTGACAGATAATTTTTTTAAACATAAAAATGAATATGTAGTGCAGAGTGTACACTAACAGCAGAGTAAAGGAATATCCACTAGAAAATCATCAGATGATTCAAGGGCACTTCCCATTTACTCCCACCTTTCACTTCCAGAGCTCGGCACCTCTACGAAATCATCCCACCCTGACCCTAACCCAACTCCAACCCCAACCTTAAGCAACCCCTGCCCTAAAACCTAACCCTAACCCAATGCCTAACCCTAAACCTAACCATTAAAAATCATCTGATTAGCACTGTTTAGCACTTTTAAGCTAATATGGTTTAAAGGCATAGTGTGGACAGGGCCTTAGGAATTATACTTTACAGCATGGGGTGGGGTGATCGTGTTTCCTTTATTGTATTTAGCATAGGACTAATGGATCTCTAAGCAAGGTTTTAAAATCAGCTTTTAGAAGCTGACCCAGTGGTTTAAAAATGATTATGAATGAAGTTAGTAAGCCTGGTAAATAAAGCTCTGAGCAAAAACAATATTGGAGAAAACCCATCATGAAATATCAAGCAGGTGAGAAATAAGTGATAGACGGGTTCTCTTGCTAACATCATGCTTATTGTTCTTAATACTGTTTAATTTACAGTGGGGTGGGGAGGGTTATAGATTCTAATTCCAGCTTTAACCCTCTGTTGTGCTGTAACAGCTGATTTGAGAGGCACCACTGAAAAGCAGGGGGCAATTTAATCTTTACATTTTCTTTACCTGCATTGCTACAGAAAAACATAATATATGTGTATACAAAGTGGAATTGTCATTGCTTGGATTGAAAAAACAAATTGGCTACATTGCTAAAGAGCTAAATGAATTGCTGCTCCAAGCCTCAGCTCGCTGACAGCTTACTATTGAACCTCAGGAGATTTGCCATTTGTTCCGCTTCACATTCATCACTGCTTTGATTGCGTGACACATTGCACAGATTGAGCAATGCTAGATGGTAAATACACATCTTACTGATATGGACATTAGCTTGAAAAGTTTCCTGGAATCCTTTGATTTTTTTAACTTCTGAGGTGTGTTTTGCCATTGATAGATGGCTGCTGTTCAATTGGTAAATAGAATATGCTTGCATAAAACACACTGGAGTCTATTTGGTTAATCCAGACTGTGGGGATCTAAATACTGGCCTTTCAATTATTAAAATAGGAATATATGTACACATGTGTTTGTAATCTGTTTTTCTCCTTTTTTTAATATCGCCTCCAAAATATAGCTGGGTTTGTCATGTTTGAAGAGCAGGTAGGGCAATTTATTTCAGAGATAAAAACAACACTACAGTATGTAAAGGTGTTCCAACATTTAGTGACATTGATTAAATAGATTTTAAATATATTTAAATATTGCTGGATCCTTAACATCCAAGAATCCATAAACCTGCTAGAAAGGTATTTCCTCAAAAAAACAATACATGGTTTATTATGTATTGTGCATGTTGTTGAGCAAGTGTATTTGACATATGACGATGTATTGCTGTATTTAGATTAGGGTGCTTCCCTTAATGCCATAGCTATACATGTGGGACAAGGGTTTTGTTGTAGCCATATGTTCGGTAAGCTTCCAATAGAAGGGGTAATGGTAATGTTCACAATATAATAGTTTAACGAGCATGTGGTAAACAAAGACGGTAGTCATGCAGGTTAAACAAATACATATTGTGTTGTTTTGCAGGTGGCAGAAAACAGAGAAACGCTGTTCAAATCCTTTGTTTTTATTTATTTCCCTGGACGCTCTCTCAGCACCCAGACCAGAGCCCACAGCTCTGACTACAACACAGGATTCACATGCAGTAACACAGCAACCATAGCTATCAGCACAACAACAACTCCCAGAACAGCGCTGTGCGCCTTCTTATAGGCTTAGCCCGCCCCCTTATACAAATAGATTACCAGGATCCAGACACGTCCCATTGGCCCTCAGCCGCACACCAGGACCAATGGGCACAGACCAACAACAACCAATGAGGACGCACAGACAACAACCATTGAGAACAGACCAGGGCAAACAAACAAACAGCGGGTCACATGGTACGGCAATACACAAACAAAGGCAAACAAGCAATGGCGGAATACAGCAGAGAGGGAATAACACACACAGCATGCAAACACAAACAGACAGCAGGGAATAGGGCACATAAACATAAATGCATGGATAGGTACATTATAAAGAAGAAGAAACATGTTTAACGTGAAATATATGAATGTTTATTGTAAAAGTATGAATGTTGAATAGAGTAGTTTTGTATAAAATAATTCCAGGTGCAAGTGTTTATTGAATAATGAATCCTGTTCAGAGTACATGGGTCTGGGGATTATTTAATGCCGTGTCTTTTCTTAGGAGAGGGTTTAAGATCATTCACGAGCTTGTCTGTAAAAATGTCAGTCATTGTATGTACAGCATGTTAAGTCTGTGAGCATCAGTGCTATTTGTGCCAAGCTTCCCTTTAGGAAACGTAACTGTGGGAGTGGGTAAAAGCCGGACGGAGACAAAAGTGCCTCGCCCAGCCAGTTTTGCCTCCATCCGGCAGAGTTTATGTGTCATTTGCACTTGTGGGGTACTACTGCAGTCGTGGGGCACCTTGCTTATTAAAAGCTTTGGCAGACAGCTATTTATTTAGGTTTACCAAGATATTTAGTAAAGTGGCTTGCTTATTCAAATCATTTGCATATCTGAAGAGCGGTCAATTGTCTAGTAAGTGATACACATATTTCTTCAGTAGCTAGCAAGTGGTCTGAGTTGAGGTAAACAACCAAGAAATAGGCAACACCCCAATCCCAGTTTCTACTTGTAGGTCAGACAATTAGAGTATGTGTGTTTGTAAATAAAATAAAAAAAGTTTGCCTTTTCTTTTTCCCCTGAGAAACACTCCCTGGTGTCGCTCTCCAGAGTGACAGCAGACGAGGGGATCCAGTGCTGATGGGGTTGATTGATTTTTTAGTCTTTTTCCCAGGGGGTGCTGGTAGGAAAGCCCCCGCGGTTCCTCTCTCAGCTCCTGCCAGAGCTCTCACTCTGTTACCCGCCGATAGCTTCCTCTCTAATGACTGCTAATACATTCACCACATCCTAATTGTCTGTTATACAGCTTCTTCATAACATTGAATTGTTGATTAGATAACCAAATTAAAAATAGTTTACTCGCTGTCTGAGTGTTATAGTAACACTGGTAATGAGAAAATTGGTGTGAATAGATTATCTTTGCACCTATTGTTGTTATTGAATATAATCATTCTCACAAGCGATTCAGAAAAAAAAAGGTACAAACAAAAAAATGGTATACAGCACTACCGGTATCATGTTTACCTACCTTCAGGAATTACTTGTTACTGTAATTATTACTGAGAATGGCCAGAACACTCTCAATCTACAGCCCAGCTATTCCAATGCCATTGAGAACACTGATTTCTGAGTGTAGGTTTGCAAAACCAACACTATAAAAGTCCACGTATAAGAAAATAAAGGAGGAATTAAACCATTAAAAAAAGGAATTTAGCGAGACCTTAACTAGATTTAGGGTTTATACTATAACACCGTTTATGAACTTGTGTTTAAATATGACAGCCAAATGTATTCATTAAATCCTGTTATTTTAGTGTGTGCTGTGGGGCATGTGCAGTTTATGGTTTGTCAGCCTCTCAGCACAAGAAAACATTCACTATAAATACTAACATTCCTCCAGAGATGCAAAGGTACATATCGCAATCAAAAATTAAGGTAAATAAAAAAGTCAATAATATGTTTTTAACAAACAGCCAAACTACTGTACCTTGATTTGAATATCATTTATAGGGGTCATTTTCTACAAATCTCTGTGAAATCAATGTATTTCTGTTTGTCAAATTGGCTCTTCTTTGAGTAGAGGAAGGAGAGAAAAAGTAATTAGAATTTAAAGCAATTATGTGAGTTCACTACAGGCAGCACATTTCATTGATAAAAGCGTGAAATGGGCCTCATCTGTATCGTTTAATATGCTTCTCTGTCATTTTTGTTAGACCAAACCTTACGAAAACCTAGAGGTTTCTATTGATCTATAGGCCTGTAGGCGTATAGTTCTATAGGAACCTATAGGTTTCTACAGATTTACATTCCTATAGGTTCATAGGGTTCTAGAAACCTATAGGTGCACTACAGACCTGTATGCTTATAGGTTTATAGGCCTGTAAGAATCTACAGATTTCTACATCAACCTGAATAATTTTGTAGTCTGTTCTAGATTCTGAAATACTGCATTATGTTCATAATTATTTTGCTCTGTTTCGTACTTATAATTATATATACATGTGTATGTATGTATATATATATATATATATATATATATATATATATATATTGTGATAAATAGTGGGTTATCGGGGGTTAGTCCCGATAGAAATAGTAGGGATTTCTATTTAAAGAACAGCGATAACTGTACTGTTGGTCACAAGATTTCCTTTTCGTTTGTTTTAAAATGGCTGCCGCTTAAAAGACTACAATTCCCCTAGTTCCTGGAACTCAGGGGCTCTGTAACGGCGGGATTCTGGGTAAATAAAAGGGGAGTGTTTTGTAGCAAGGGTTGGTGGTGGTACGGCAGTGAGGCCTGTGTGTTGGATTGTTTTTACGCATTATAAAGAAAATCCTAGCAGGACGTGCCTGTGGGGGCCAAAGAGTGGAAAATATTGTTAGTACGAAACTAAACGGTGATACGGTGATACAGTTACATCGCGAGCAGAGGCTGTAAGGGACAGTCTTCAAAGGACGAGGAAATACGTGAATACAGCGAGGTGCGCTGTTTAAAAAAAAAGACGCGTTTGGGTGTACGCAATTCAACGCAAAGGACGGAACAGTAATACTGAAGACACTGCTCTGAAGTTGGATGTAAACTTACCTGCAACGCTACAACAAGCTGTGAGTACAAGCTCTACAACCGGAATACATATTCCTATACTCAAATGGTGGAAAGGCTGACAAGCCAACGTGATTACCCAGGAACAAGAAAGAGATGCTGTGTTTCTTTTTATTTACTGGACTAAGTGCACCACGGGTGGACACTTAAAAGACTGAAAAGAAAAGGTGCATGTACCAGTGGACTTCAAGTAAATCTTTATGGGATTTAATTGCATTATGTTTGTGTGTACAGTTCTTCTTTATTATTAGGGTGTGGATCAGCCACTCCCTAATCAATAGTCAGGGCTTGAAAAGTGAGTTAGTGCCCAGACCTGGGTTAGTTTTTATTTTGGTGCTCATATTTAGTTTTGTCTCTACTTTTGTTTTCTTTGTAAATAAAATCTCACCTATTGGTTCGCCCTTTCTGTTTCCGACTCAGTCTTTGGAATAGCACATTCAGTCAGAGTCTTACAAAATAGAGCACTTTCGCTCACACTTGGTGTCAGAAGTGGGATTGTCTGACTGAACGCTAAGTCAACATATCCACCAAGACTCCCAGTGCTATAACGATTGAGTAACTGAAAAAAAAAAAAAAAATGGCGGATTTGGCTGAGGTACTCAAAATGTTGGCGCAGACGCAACAAGAAAGCAACCGACTGATACAGGAGCAGTTGAATGAAGCTCGGCAGGAGCGAACGGCCATAATGCAGCACTTGGCTCAGGGGAGCCAACAGCCACTCAGCAGTGTGCCAATTCGATCCACACATGTGATCCAGAAAATGACAGAGGGAGATGATATTGAGGCGTTCCTCCTGGCGTTTGAGAGGACTGCAGCTAGAGAAGGGTGGGCCAAGGTCAAGTGGGCTGGGATACTGGCGCCCTTCTTGATAGGCGAGGCACAGAAAGCCTATTATGACCTAAAGCAAAGCGACGCAGACAACTACCAACTATTAAAATCAGAGATCCTGGCTCGAGCAGGGGTCACAACAGCCTTGAGAGCCCAGAGATACCATGCGTGGAACTACAGCAGTGGTACGGGCCCTCGATCTCAAATGTTCGACTTGATCCATCTGGCCAACAGGTGGTTAAAGCCAGAAGTCAACACTGCATCCCGGATAGTAGAGATACTAGTGATGGATCGTTATCTACGGTCACTGCCTGCAAACCTTCGGAAATGGGTGGGACAGGGAGACCCCTCTACTATTGACGAATTTGTCGCTTTGGTGGAACGACAACACGCCGCCGAGGATTTGGCTCGGCAACCCTCTACCAACCCCGGATGGAGACAACGCAGCAGCCCACGACTGGGTAAGGCAGAGGGCTTTAAGAGGGTAGAGGAGCGGTCACAGACTGTGAAGGGACAATACAGAGACAATGACTTTGGGAGTGGGTACCAGGGAAATAGTGGAATGTATCGATTTGACCATAGTAATATCAGGTGTTACAAATGTCAAAAATTAGGACATATTGCAAAGAATTGCACTGAGAGTGAGGAACCAATGCAATGTAATGTTAATGATAATTTTTGTGGAAGTATTATTGTGGCTAGCTCACCCCAAGGGAAGTATCCTTTTTTAGTCTCTGTAATGGTTAACGGGAACACAACTAACGCCCTTGTGGATTCAGGTAGTGCAATTACCTTAGTGTCACCTGAGTTTGTAGACCCCTGCCTATTGACTAAGAATCTAAAAACTGGCGTTACTTGCATCCATGGGGATGTAAAATATTACCCTACTACTCAGGTTGTAGTAGTTTGTGGGGAAGTGAAACAAGAGATGAGAGTAGGGGTAATCCCCAGGTTGCCTCACCCAGTAATTCTTGGTAGAGATTTTCCAGGGTTTGAAGACTTGGTGCAGTTAAACGGGGAATTGGTTAATCCCGAAATAAAGCAAGAGAGGGACCTAGAATCTCCTGAAAGTGTAGTAAAACTGTTTCCCTTTGCCAATACAGAGTGTTTTTTTGAGGAAAGTTTTACCGGAAAAATATTAAAAAGTAGAAAGCAGCGTCAGAGAGAGAAAAGGAGAGGGGCTCCAGTCACACACGTCTTAGTCACGCAGAGTACAAAACGAGTCGGGAAAGGGGTGGCAACACAGTGCACCGTAGACGACATATTAGCAGAAACAAGAGCACCAGTACCATTGATAGAAACAGAGGAAGAAGCAGGTAGCTGGGATGAATCCTTTTCTCCTAACAGCGACCAGTTTGCTCGGGCACAAGAGAACGACCCGACATTAGTCAATGTAAAGCGACAGGTGGTATCAGTAAATGGAACACTGGTAGAAAATGCAATCATTAATCCACAGGAACACTTTGTAGTAAAAAATGATTTACTTTACAGAAATACAATTATTAATGAAAACCCGGTAGAACAATTACTGGTACCACCCCAGTTTAGGAATTCAGTTTTGAGATTAGCACACAACCATTTATTCGGAGCTCATTTAGGGGGGGAGAAGACACTTCAGCGCATCTTACAAAGATTTTATTGGTTAGGGATCCGAAAGGACGTAGAACAGTTTTGCAAATCTTGCCCAAAATGCCAGAAGGCAAGTCCTCGACCCCATTTAAGAGCACCCCTAGAGTCTATGCCCATAATCGACATCCCATTTGAACGGATTGCTATGGATCTTGTAGGGCCTTTGAGCAAATCGGCTCGAGGACACGAATATATTCTGGTGATTATGGACTATGCCACACGTTATCCTGAAGCTATTCCCTTAAGAAATATTGCATCAAAAACTATTGCTAAAGAATTGGTACAGGTATTTACAAGGGTGGGGATTCCAAAGGAAATATTAACAGACCAGGGCACACCATTTGTTAATCGGTTAATGAAAGAATTATGTAGCACGCTGCATATAAAACCTATTCGTACCTCGATTTACCATCCACAAACGGACGGATTAGTTGAACGATTTAATAAAACGCTAAAATCAATGTTAAGAAAAGTAATTAGTCATGACGGTAAGGATTGGGATTTATTGCTACCATATCTCATGTTTGCCATAAGGGAAGTCCCACAATCGTCGACCGGGTTTTCACCATTCGAACTTTTATATGGGAGACAACCAAGAGGTATACTTGATATTGCAAAAGAAACCTGGGAAGAGCAAAAATCTAAAGGGAAAAATGTAGTTGATTACGTGATGAAATTACAAGATCGTATTGAAAAAGTAACCCCCATTGTACAGGAACATCTGAGACAGGCGCAAACGAGACAAGCTACTAATTATAACAAAACGGCAAAGCCACGCTCTTTCAATCCGGGTGATAGAGTCATGGTTTTAGTTCCCACCCCAGAAAGCAAATTGTTTACCCATTGGCAAGGGCCGTATGAGGTCATTGAAGCCGTAGGGCCAGTGAATTATAGAATAAGTCAACCCAATAAACGTAAGCCGGAACAATTGTACCACATCAATTTATTAAAACCATGGGTAGACCGCGAAGTATTGACTATACACGCCAGTGAAATAGATAAGACACCTGTAAATATGGGTGCAGGATTGTCGTTGGAGCAAAGGAAAGAAGTGAAAGAGCTAGTTAAAAGAAATCAAGATGTGTTTTCCCAGTTGCCAGGAAGAACGACGGCCACCCAGCATGAAATAATCACACCCCCTGGAGTAAGAGTAAAAGTAAGGCCATATCGTATACCTGAGGCTAAACTGATCGATGTGCACAAAGAAATAGAAACCATGTTAAAGTTAGATATAATTGAGGAATCCACCAGCCCGTGGAATAGTCCAATTGTTATGGTGGCGAAACCTAACGGCACTTGGAGGTTTTGCAACGATTTCAGGCAGTTAAATAACGTATCAAAGTTTGACGCATATCCAATGCCAAGGATAGATGAATTAATTGAGAGGCTGGGTAAAGCTCAATATCTAACGACACTAAACTTAACTAAAGGTTATTGCCAAATTCCATTAAGCCAGGAGTCTAAGGAGAAAACTGCATTTTCAACGCCCCGGGGTCTGTTCCAATATAAAGTAATGCCCTTTGGCCTACATGGAGCTCCCGCATCGTTCCAAAGATTAATGGACAAAATACTGAGGCCCCATGTAGAGTATGCATCAGCATACATAGATGATATTGTGATTTTCTCAGAGACATGGGAGGAACATTTGGCTAGGGTACAAGCAGTTGTACAAAGTCTCAGAGAAGCTGCACTAACAGCTAACCCAGATAAATGTTTTTTTGGTTTGTCCGAGGCCAAATATTTGGGGTATATTGTGGGTGGGGGTACAGTAAAACCACAAGTTAGCAAGGTGGAAGCTATCAAAGAATGGCCAGTTCCGCAAAATAAAAAACAGGTTAGGGCATTTCTAGGCTTAGCTGGATATTACCGTCGGTTCGTACAGGACTTTTCATCCATCACAGCTCCACTGACAGACTTAATTAAGAAGTCCGCACCAAATAAGGTAAAGTGGACTGGGGAGACAGAAAAATCTTTTAATCGGGTGAAGGAACTGTTGTGTAGTGGTCCTGTGTTAAAAGTTCCAGATTTCACAAAACCTTTTATTGTACAGACGGATGCATCGGAAGTAGGGTTGGGGGCGGTGCTGTCACAAACAGTGGACGGAGAAGAACACCCGGTTATGTATTTAAGCCGCAAGTTATTACCTAGAGAGAAAAGGTATGCCGTGGTGGAAAAGGAATGTTTGGCAGTACGTTGGGCTATAGAAACACTAAGGTATTATTTGCTCGGTAGAGAATTTACTCTAGTGACGGACCATTCACCGTTAAAATGGATGAAGGAAAATAAAGAGAAAAATGCGAAAGTGACAAGGTGGTTCCTGGCATTACAACCATACAAATATAAGATAGAACACAGAAGTGGGTTAAAGAATGCAAATGCAGATGGTTTGTCCAGGGTATATAGCAAGGGTGATGAAACCGCTCCAACCAGTAGGTTTGAGCTGGGGAAAAGGATATGTGATAAATAGTGGGTTATCGGGGGTTAGTCCCGATAGAAATAGTAGGGATTTCTATTTAAAGAACAGCGATAACTGTACTGTTGGTCACAAGATTTCCTTTTCGTTTGTTTTAAAATGGCTGCCGCTTAAAAGACTACAATTCCCCTAGTTCCTGGAACTCAGGGGCTCTGTAACGGCGGGATTCTGGGTAAATAAAAGGGGAGTGTTTTGTAGCAAGGGTTGGTGGTGGTACGGCAGTGAGGCCTGTGTGTTGGATTGTTTTTACGCATTATAAAGAAAATCCTAGCAGGACGTGCCTGTGGGGGCCAAAGAGTGGAAAATATTGTTAGTACGAAACTAAACGGTGATACGGTGATACAGTTACATCGCGAGCAGAGGCTGTAAGGGACAGTCTTCAAAGGACGAGGAAATACGTGAATACAGCGAGGTGCGCTGTTTAAAAAAAAAGACGCGTTTGGGTGTACGCAATTCAACGCAAAGGACGGAACAGTAATACTGAAGACACTGCTCTGAAGTTGGATGTAAACTTACCTGCAACGCTACAACAAGCTGTGAGTACAAGCTCTACAACCGGAATACATATTCCTATACTCAAATGGTGGAAAGGCTGACAAGCCAACGTGATTACCCAGGAACAAGAAAGAGATGCTGTGTTTCTTTTTATTTACTGGACTAAGTGCACCACGGGTGGACACTTAAAAGACTGAAAAGAAAAGGTGCATGTACCAGTGGACTTCAAGTAAATCTTTATGGGATTTAATTGCATTATGTTTGTGTGTACAGTTCTTCTTTATTATTAGGGTGTGGATCAGCCACTCCCTAATCAATAGTCAGGGCTTGAAAAGTGAGTTAGTGCCCAGACCTGGGTTAGTTTTTATTTTGGTGCTCATATTTAGTTTTGTCTCTACTTTTGTTTTCTTTGTAAATAAAATCTCACCTATTGGTTCGCCCTTTCTGTTTCCGACTCAGTCTTTGGAATAGCACATTCAGTCAGAGTCTTACAAAATAGAGCACTTTCGCTCACTATATATATATATATATATATATATATATATATATATATATATATATAAATATATATGTCTCATAATGATAATCTTGTATGATGTGTCTTCAAAACTAAAGTTCAGTGTAAATTTTAATAACATACATACACATTTAAAGATTAATAATGTTACCTATAGAAATATCTATAGGCTAGTTGATAGAAATTCCATACAAGACCTATACACTATTCTTGGGAAATGACTACAGGTAAACCTATAGACAACCTATAGGTCTCTAAGAGAATTTTTAATTTATTTTTTCTATAGAAACCTATAGGAATATCTAAAGAGTCATATTGGGGTTCTATTAGAACCCTACAGAATCTAGAATCCTAGGCCTGTAGACAAAAACACATCATAAACATTTATTTCATGAATAATTTATTATTACATCATGTTATTATAACAATTATATAACATTTATATTACAATTAAGACGTGTACATTTGTACAATATGGTACAGTATGGGAAAACGTGCTTGTACAGCCTTCTCTGTCTATGTGCCCAAACACCTGCACTCACTCCCTGAGTCTATCCGTGAGACGGACTGTCTTTTGATTTTTAAAATGCATGATTGTTCAGCTCTTTGCGACAACCTGGTTGTGAAAGGCGCTATATAAAACCAATTTGTATTGTATTGTACATGAAAAGACCGTGGCTTAAAATACAAGTAACACATTTAATCCCAGTAAAACCGAGAAGGTAATGGGCAAAGAAACGATGCCCTGCCGATATTTATAAATACACACTTCTGGAAAATATTCTGAGGATATATACAGATATACTAATTTATATCATTGACCTGCAATTAGAAAATCTGAAAAACATTCTAATCTATGTTCACAAACTAATGGCCGACGAACAACTGTGAATGGCCGTATTAGCAAAACGCTTACTCTTTGGCACATACACACAGAAATATTTCTACACTGACACACCTTGATTGACAGAAGGCATACTATCTTTCCACAAAGATATTCAGCATTTGTAAAAGTAACATAGGAATTACAATGCTGCAAAGATCTGACATACACAATCCCAGAAAATAGGTGATGTTTATATACAAACCTCTTGTATGACACAGCTAAACTATTTACCTGATTTCTTATTAAAGCCTGAACAGCAATCAACTTAGAAGGAGACAGTTTGGAAGAACACCCTTTCCCGAGACCCCTTAAACTTTCACCAAGTACAATCTCAAATCTTGATTTGACATATCCATTTGTAAAAGAGATGTATAAGTTGTAAACAGCAGGATGTGTATCTTCATAAATACACAAACTCGCCAACACTATCATCTTTTTTACAATTAAAAACATTTCCACAATCTGAAGTGGAACTTTCTGTGTTCCCTGAAACAACTTAATCATAGTTCTGTACGCACAGACTGGGCAAAGTGTAATTATGAGTGAACATTAAAAGTACACTGATGAATACCATACAGTCGCTCAGTGAGCAGCACAAACTTACAAAAGCAAACATGAGCTTTATGAATATTGACTTGGGAGACACTTTCTCCCATCAAATTATATATTGCAAATACTAACATAAACCAATGCTTCAAATACAAAGCTGGAAGAATATCTTGAAGAATAGCAAGATAGTATAACACAAAGGCCCTCCATTCAGATGCTTTCCAGTATATTCTTGTTGAAAGAGACCTGGGACATCTAGTAATTTCAGTAGGTGGACAAATAGCTTGCATCGCTTATCTGCTTACCAACATAATAGTCTGCTTCTCTGTTACGAGTATCAACCCATGCATTTACAAACTGTCTCATAACACCAAAAAGGCTGTGTGCTGCATTTCAGCACAGACACCTTTTACACAGTCATGATTGGTAAACACATTACTATCGAGGGGCCTTTCACCCCTTGTTGACATGATCCAGATTCATAACTACTTACAGACAGTTCTCTCTGTCCCCTGTCCGTTCTCAAGGGCACATTGCCCATATAAGGGTACATACGGACAGGAGGACCATTACCAATTGCAACTGGTGTGCCCTCTTGCAAGCACCAATCACAACAAAATGCCCCATTAAACTGCTTAGAGTTTCTTACTATAGCCCTTGCAGGTGCATCTGCAGAGAGGAATAATGCAAACACCATTGTTATACCACTTTCAGATTGCAACCCTGCAGTTCCCAGATCAATAAACTCCTCTATAAATGCTTTCAGAAATGTATTCATGTTTGGCTTTCTTTCCCCAAACCATAACCCACCCATAACTATATGTTTCCTACAAAGATGTGGTGGCACGTCATTCATTGTGGCCAAAATGGGCCATACAGAGTAATTGGATGATTTAAATAATGACACCCTATCAGTATTAAACAGCAGTGATACATCCTTATCCCCAATAACATTCTGACAAAGCAGATCTTTATACAGCTGTCCATAAATTATATCCTTTACATCAGTGTCTTCAAACAGATCATCCATTCTGCTGATTGTAAACTATTTTGAATCTACTGTTTTATGGAAATTCTAATGAAAAAGCTACCCAACTTCTAACTATCCTCCACATCAAAATGACTGCCACAGCTTCCACAGTCCCTAGAGTCTTTGTCAGCTCCAAAGTACAATGTGCAGTCCTTGCAATAAAAGTGAACCTAAAATAAAATACAAAAACCATAACAAATATGGGTACCCTACTGTGCATCTTTAAAGATCTCATGTGGCCTATTTCATTTGGTTGCTTTAGAAACGGTGTCTTCACTTCTGATGTTCTTATACCTTATCACATTATTTAATAAAACACTTCAAAATAATATTTTTATCAGCATATTTGAGGACACAAACCATGGTAATAAACCCTAAAGCAATATAGTAGTGTAGTGCTGCACACACGTCACACTTTGAATCTAAGTGTTTGTAGAGCAAGTACTTCAGTTCTGGAACACAATCATGACAGTCTTCAGTTCTGGAACACTATCACGACAGTCTTCAGTTCTGGAACACTATCACGACAGTCTTCAGTTCTGGAACGCTATCATGACAGTGCAAGTTCATCAGCTTCAGAAGGTCATCCAGTGCCACATCCAAAAGTCCATGGCGCAGTACAAAAAACATTATTAATATCAAAATCTGACTCTTGGTGATGGTTGCATTAGCATAAATAGGTTCATTTCCTCCTTCCATGTGGAAACCCTGAAATTGGAAGAGCAAAAATTAATGAAACTAACAAGAATACATGTTACGTATATTTAATTTATATCAATAGCAAAAGCATGCATGGTCTACATTTCATGTGTTCTACATTTGAGTATCAGTAAACCATGAATATTCTGTCACAGGCAATTTGCTGACAGTACATGTTTTAATTAACGCTCACTATAAAAATGAATAATGTTATGTTCATAATGTAAAAATAGGTTTAGGGTTAGGGTGAGATATTACAAATGGTTCTGATTCTTTCATGGCCAGAAAAAAATCTATAATGAATGTAGATTATATTGGCAATATAAAGTTACACTCACTTCATTCTCATAATCCTCTGTTCAGAATCATTATCCTGTTGGAAGTTGGAATTTTCTGAAGAATCATAACTGTGCATATTAACCTGGAATTGAAAAAAAAAAAAAAAAAACGAGTAAGTGTCACTCAACCATATCCATTGATGGAGGTAGTTGGGAAGCACAGCAGTTTACGATAAGCCCCAGGAATGTCATGCTGGGAAAGGCACAAATCACCAGCTGGTAGATTAATAATTCCAGAATTATGAAACAATTGATTCATATTGCAATTACAAATTGAAGAATTACAGCTCGAAGAGCATAATCATGGCAAGGCAACAATTATGTCCACAACAGGAACATAACTTACATTACTGCTGTAATCATCATGCTCAGAATGACTGTCATCATCTTGCTGTGAGCTGGAAGAATATTCATAATCTTGCTGCAAATCAGCATCATTGTCTTGCTGTGATTCGGAATCTTCCCCTTGAGTTAACACATTCTTGTGGATCACCACAACTGCTTGGAGAAAGCTCACCTTTTACATCTGATTCCATTAACAACTGTAAACAAAGAACAACATGTTCTCTTTGTAGCCTGCACTGACTATAGCTACACAAAAACCATTCTAAAATACATAGTCACAGAGATACGACTATATATCTTGCTCTTATTGTATTACTTGTATTGTAACGCTTGAAATGTTTTTGCTTACGATTGTAAGTCGCCCTGGATAAGGGCGTCTGCTAAGAAATAAATAATAATAATAATAATATAGAAATAATGACTACTGTAAAAGACAGTACCCCAACCAAGCACTGCCATGCAGTCTAATCCAAATATAGCCTAATCTACTTGTATTTAGCTGTTAGGATAATCATGTAGGTAAAAAGGGATAACTACATGGACACAGTCAACTTACATCATGTGAAACATGCTGATGGTGATTCGGTAATGTTTCTTCAGACTCGGTGACAGTGTCTTCTTCGTTTTGCACCAGTCTCTGCCTCTTTCACAGATTAAAACGCGTTTGTCTTGGCATTGGCAGTTTGGGATCGATTGAGTACTGCTTGTATCTTTCACAGAATGACATTGTGTCACAAAATTGCCAAACTTCCAAAGATAAACTGAACCAGGGTTGCCAACTGGCCCCATAAATTGCCTTTACATTGAAAGAAATAAACATGTGACTTGAGGACAAAACATTTGCTTAATTTATACAGCTTCTTAATGATCTGTTTCATTCATTGTGATAATATAAATGTTACAAAATAAAAAAGCATAAACTTACATGTTTATTTAAGATGCTTTTTTATTTTGTAAAATTTATATTTTAGTAAAGAATATTTAAAAGTTGCTATTTATATCCTGTTAATTAGTAATATATACAGTAGCTCTATTAGAAACTATAAACTTAAAAAAAAAAAAGTTTTTAAAAAGCTATTGATAGAATACTTAAATATTGGTGATGGTAGGCTATTTAATTATTTAATTTGTTAAAAGCTATTATGCTGCCACGAGATAATCAATAGAACTAATTTAGCAAAGGTTTAGCACTCAATTAACATGTTGCATTGCTTCAGTTTAACCTTATAATGTCCTTTTCTGAAGCAAATATGATACAACATTTAGCCACTGCGTATTATTATTTTTTAAAGACAGCTTCCCAAGTTGAATGTTTTTCATATGCAGTAAATTGTGACACAGACTCTAGTTGCATAAATAAAGTAGCTTATTCCCTCATTAAAAAAAAAAAAAAATGCTTGGCCATTACATGGTTAAGGGCAACTTCAAAATCCTAGTCTGTCTCGCAGTGTACCTGCATTTGTAGTGGCTATTAGGGGTAAGTCTTCATTGTCAGGCTAACTTGTTCCACTTGTTCAGACGAGCTAAATCAATTTTCAGGATTAGCTGCTTGGTACGCTGCAATCAGGACTAATTTAGTACAGATTTGTACTTTAGTACAGGATTTGCTGGACCGCATTTAGGGCACTGATGTGGTATCACTTTAAGTGTTAATGGGAAATGCCTGTAAAATGCACGCTTTATTCCACCACTGAACCATCTTGTGAGGTGGTTCAGTGGCGGCACAGTGCCAGTGGGCTACTGAGCAGATTTCTCTCGGCGTAAACTGCAATGCCACTACAAACACTGCATTTTACATAGAACAGTATGTAACACCCTATAATGTATGTAATAGATGTTACTGGTAGCCTACAGTCCTAAAACCCCCTCATTTTTTCATGTTATGAATTTGAAATATGGTTCTCGTCACACACCGTCTTAATGCAAAGCAAACTGGAGTTTGGACGCACGGACCAAAAGGCAGCTAGCATGGCGAAATACGCCCTTTCAAGAAAATGGCGTGGATGTTGGGGAATGGCAATGGATAGAACACTACGAAGACTTCAACGTCACCAACATCTCCAAGGAAACAGAGGGAAGCATAGGGCAAGCAGTATTAATCTTTTGATTTATAGAGTAAAAACAAAGCCAACGGTTGGTGTGGGGCTACCTAATAGAAACTAGGTTCAATTAGAATTTTCCTGACATCAGACGCATGGAAGTAGTGATGTGCTTCTTTTTTACTTGTAGGTTTTATTGTGCAGGAGAACCGTGTTTCAGATTCAAAAGTAAAGGCCTGCATAACTCAACTCCTTAACACTAGAACCGCCATGCGGGTCAGTTTGACCCATTTTGCATTTAAAATGATAATTACTCTTCCGTTGTAAATCGTATGTGTGTGTCCGTTTTTGACTTTTCCTAAATATGTGAATTAAATATCCTGACAGCGTTTGATAGCCAGAATCGCAGAAATGATAAAGTTATAAACAGTTCTACCTAGAACCGCCACGTGGGTCAATGTTTTTTGTTAATATAACATATTTTATTGTAAGATATTTTATTATTTTTGTAAATGCAGCAAACAAGACATGCCTCCTCCTCCTAGCACACATGTTTTTTTTTTTTTAATTTCAAGCCTTTGTTTGTAGACTGACTACGAGACAGAGATTGCTACGATTGTGGATTTGTCAAGATGCCAACTCAGTGAAAGCCTAGTTGCTTATTTCTCAATGTACCTGGGAGACAACAATCATTTTGTTCCACAAATGCAAGTGGGAATATATCAGAAGGAAATATTTAATCTTGAAAGTAAACATTTTGATTGGAAGCTGCACTCAGATGCACACAGCAAACTGAAATGACAGGTAGGATAACAACTTATGTGCCTAATATGAAACGTATTTTATATATTCTTTTTTTATATTACTTTTAGAAAAAAAAAACATTTTGGTTTTACAGGTTTGTATGTACCACATGTTTACACAATAGGGTTCAATGAAACTGCGTCTGTGATAACAACACAGCTCCTGGATGCAGGCAGTCAGCTGGCAGACGCGTACGCTCCTCCATAGGGTACAATGCAGCCATCATACTGGAAGTAGTGTTATATTTTATTTTTAGAAAGTTTTAGAAACAATGATTTCAGTTTTATAGTTTTGTATGTACTTATACCCATTTACACCTGTACACAGGTATATGTACATACTCGTTTCTTTTGAAATGTGTATTTTATTATATTTTTTTACTGTTTTTATGCGCTCATTTTAAAAATAAAGCCTTTTATGTTTTCCATTTAAATACGGTGTTTCTGCGATGCAAATGTTAGATACTTTGGAACTCTCTCCCAGCTTTGGTGTGTGATGCTCTCACCGTCGCTCGCTTTAAATCAACTCTCAAGACCCACCTGTTAGTGTGATATCTGCTATTAGCTGCTGTGTTGTTGCAACTATTTTATGTATCATTCACTTTCCACTGTATTTAATGTACTATTTCATGTACTATGCTACTATCATGTATTATGCACTTTCCACTGTATTTAATTAATTATGTATTTTTTTATTTTACTGTATATCATGTATTATGCATTTCTCTGTATCTAAGTATTATGGATTTTCTTCTTGTTACTGCATCTTGTAAAGCGCTTTGTGATGGTGGTCCACTATGAAATGCGCTATATAAAATAAAGACTGATTGATTGATTGATGTAATGTATAACTTTCAGCCATTGGTTTCTGAGGCTTGTGTTCTTGTACAGGTAAAATCAGGTGCAGATTTGTGATTAACTAATGAGACAAAAATTATTTCACAGATGGAGTGTATCACATCTATTTTCCTTCACTAACCCAAGTTTTGCATTCAGCATTCTTGGAGGCTGTCATTTCCAGTACTAACTAAGCTTAGCTCTGTGCTTACGCAATTTAACAACTAGAATAAGGAGCAGTAAACTGTGGTTATGTAGCTTACAATAAATGTTGAAAAGAATAATTTGACCTGGTGTGCTCAAAATCCTTTTCTTTTGTGGTATCCACTGGAATTCCTTAAACTTTGTAGTGCAATGCAAGAGAAAATGGCTGCCTACAATAGAAGATATACTGTAACCTCCCTTTTATTTGTGTGCCATTAAATTCTCCTCAAGAGTGATTGTGGGGAAGTAAGTTGGCGAAGACCAAATTAGCGATTAATTCAAGTCACAAAGTTGATTAGAGTTAGAATACTCCCTGGTAAAATCTAATAGCTGAATGATATAAAGTGTCCCGTCTACTGTACATATAGCATATTCCATGAATCACATCACCGTATGTGCTTTAAACTATACAGTAGTTCATTGCGGAAACCAGCTTGGCCAAATGCAGTTGTACTGCACCTTCAATACACTGAAAATGTTTTACATTGTGCAGTGCTGTTACACAATGTTTCTCATGAACTGTATTAATAATAAATCAAATTGCAGTCGACCCCAAAGTCATCTGGAGGGCAGTATTATCATTAGATTGCTTTTCTGTTTGTTATTAGTGTCTAACCCATTCAAGGCATAGGGAGTGTGACTCCACTCTATATCAGCCCTACAGTTCTGGGGGGGGTTATGTGACCTGATGTTGCTCAATAGATTACTTCTCCAAATTCCCCACTTTCCATGGTGCATCCAATACATATTTAAATAGCTATGCTGTTCTGCCAGCATGATCTGCTAAACTCATTCCTTTAAAAAACATGAATGTGATAAGCTGACTTTTAAAATGACACTATCAAATATTTATCAAAAATAATGACAGATGAGTGTACTTTGGCAGCTGAGCTTGTCATGAGAAGTAGAACCGTCTGCTGGTGCTGAGTAACTCGGTGGCTTATTTGCTATAAGCCACTTAACACAGTTGTGCATTGACCCCATTAAATAGAAATTATTAGGTTGGTTCCTGTGAAGTTTAAAAATCAAGTCGCTCCTTGAGTGGCCCGATTGCACTGCCCATAGCTTTTTTGCTGAAATATTAGAGAAAATAAACTCTCTTACATGACGAGATATGGAGAAAGATTACAAATTATATTTATAAAGTTCATACTCCACAACAACCCAGTTAGTTTTCAGTTGGGTCCCAGGGTTATCAGACAGAGGTATACTAGTCACACTGGGCAATAACCAGCCATTTACTTTTGATAGCTCCTTGGTCTTCATGATGCTGTTTGTTTAGATATGCTCTCTAACAAACTCTGGGGCCTTCCAGAAACAGGTGTATTTAATCTGAGATCATGTGACACTTTAATTGCACACAGGTGGACTCCATTCAACTAATTATGTGACTTGTGAAGGCAATTGGTTGCACCAGAGCTTATTTAGGGGTGTCACAGCAAAGGGGGTGAATACTTATGCAATCAAGACTTTTCAGTTTTTTATTTGTAAATAATTTTGAAAAATATGTAGATTTTTTTCCCCACTTCAACATTATGGACTATTTTGTGTAGATCAGTGACAAAAAAATCCATTAAATCCATTTTAATTCCAGGTTGTAACACTACAACATGTGGAAAAGTCCAAGGGGGGTGAATACTTATGCAAGGCACTGTATATATATATATATATATATATATATATATATATATATATATATATATATATATATATATATATATATACAGTTTAGAAAGATGTTTAGTTTTAGTAAACTAAAAATATTAAGGCTTACACACAATTACATTCAATTTGTATTTTTGATTTTCTGTCTCTTTAAGAACCCCCTATTCATCAGCGTGGCTCTTTTTGCTCTAATCATATGCCTGCCTGCCTGTCTATTTCTAAAAAAGGGACTCCCAGTTTACTTATGTAGTTCCTAGTAAATAATAAATTGCCTCGCCGTGGCCTAAATAAATAAGAGCAATGGGGATAATAAAGCATCAGCATGCCAGCGTTGCTTCATTCATTTGTATTGCAGTAGCTTGGCATGCTGACAGCTCTCCAGCATATTTCTCAAATCACTTGTCTGATTGGGATGAACCTGTCCTGCTGAGCATTTCTTAAACTGCAATAGAAAAAAAAAAACTAGTAAGACAACAAACCTTGAAATATCCCCAGCTTGACATTTTTGTGACTAGATAAAGGGCATTTGTTTGAAATCATGGCGTTCAGGAACTCCACTAAATGCTTTTGATTGTTAAGTGGTGTACATAGCAGCCGTAAATTGGGGATCTATTCTGCAGTACTGTACATCGCTAAATGTCACTTAATTGCATTTTGCTGTTTGACAGCAACCAGTTGGCACAGTTGTATGCATTGAATTAAGGAATTTACCTACAGTATCCGCAGCATGTTGTCACTGCCTGGTGGGTAACTGACAAGTCATTTTTCACTTGGAAATTTAGCATTCTGTGTCTTGTTGAAGTTTCACATTAAACAAAATACAGCAGCCTTCATTGGCAGCGGCATAATGTTTGAAAATTGCTTCATACAAGTTACACATTTCTTTCAAGTATGACAAAACCCTATTTTCATGGGTTATGTAATCCTCATGCATTATTGCAATGTTTTTTCTAATGGCTGACAGGACGTTCCTTTTCTTGACTGTAAGATTAATGTACATTATGTGCTGCCAAGGTGTTTCTGATATAAATTGGTAGGGTGATGTTTAAAGGTAGACGAATGAGTTGCTAAACAGAAATCATTTATACTCAGAAAGAGAAACGACTTGAAGGAAAGTAAATAGATGAGCTGACAGTCTAATACACAGATAGATAGATTGGATCTGACCGTCTTGCTCCTATTTTGAGGGCTCTTGACGCTTCAGCGAGGATGATTCACATTCACTGCAGTGCAGTTACTACAAATTGATTAGAAACAGTCATGCAGTTATTGGATTCTGTAGAGAACCATAGTCCTAAGTATAATGAAAGCAGAGCCTAAACCAAGATGAAGGGTTGTTCACTTTGTTTTATAGATGGTGTGAAAGGGCTTCTATGAGATTTTCTCCATTTGAGCTGCTGTGTGGGTGGAGACCCTGGGGTGTGCTCGATCTGGTCAGAGAGATGTGGGAGGAACAGCAGAATAATTCGACCAATACTGTCCGGTATGTGTTGGACCTGCGCAAACGTCTTGAGTCGGTGGGCGCATGACAATTTGCAGCAGGCTCAGCACAGACAGGAGACCCAATACAATAGGGGGGCCCGGTTGCGCACGTTTCAGATGGGGAATAAAGTGCTTCTGTTGTTACCCAGCTCTGCATCTAAACTGCTGGCGAAGTGGCAAGGACCTTTTGAGGTTGCACTCTGGGTTGGGACCGTGGACTATGAGATCTGCCAGCCGAGGCAGTGGAGAGAAAAGCACATTTATCATGTAAACCTTTTGAAGCCCTGGTTGCAACAGGAGGCATTGTTAGTGGTGCAAGCAGATGATGTCACAGACCTGACCTCTGTTTTGGCGAAAACAGGTTTTGGTGCAGATTCGAGACAATCTGACACTAACACAGACATGTCAGGCTCGGGCGATGGTGGCAGAGTTTCCTGATGTGGTTTCTCCAGTCCGGGGCAGACTTGAGTAGACCAGCATCACATTGAAGTTGAGCCGGGGGCGCCAGTTCGCCAGAGGCTGTACCATATACTTGAACACAAATGACAGGTAGGTAGTGAAAATGGAGACTGACAAAATGCTCAAGCTGAGGATAATAGTGACTGGAATAGTCCAGTTGTTTTAGGGATAAGCCAGATGACGCGACACAGTTTTGCATTGACTTTAGGAGGGTCAATAAAAAATCAAAGTTCTTTGCTTATCCCATGCCCTGGGTGGATGAGTTGCTAGAGCATCTAGCACGGCTCTTAGACTGTACAGTAGTTCTCTCGCTGCTTAAATGTGCCCTCGTTTTACAGAGATAACAGTAACTTTTTACATAACAGATTGTTTTGTCATATGCCAACTTGTAAATAACTTTGAGTCTTTCATTCTTTTGAGGAAAGTTTCATTTAGTACTGAAGAAGTCAATGTTTAAAGAAAAGAAAAATTGAGAATACATTTAGAATTCCTTGGGGATGGCAACTGATAAAAAAAGAAAAAAAAAATCAATATGTCTCTGTAAAGTTATGATTTTAAAAAGTCTATATAAGCAGTTTATTGTTTCAACATACGTTTGTGTATACTTTGGTACAGTATTCAGTTCAGTATTAAAAAAAGAACCTTCCAGCCAGGTCATGCCACGTATTCTAGTTGCCACCTCACATCCACATTGACCATTTACCCAGAAGCAAATGCTCCAAAAACATCCACATTTCCAGGAGCATATAAACTGTGGGAGTGTAGGGGGAGGAGAGAGAAAAATGTAGTCCATGGAGTGTGATAGAAGACTACATCCCCCAGAATGCCATGGGAGTGAGCCAGGATGAGTTGCTAGGGTATTTAGAACAGCCCACCCTGGAATCACCTAGAGGGATTAAATATATCAGACTACCACCTGCCTCTCAAAACGTTTCATCTGTCACCATACAGAGACAATGGCCATTTGAGTGTTATTCAAAAGAACTATAACAAAATCCACAGCTCAGCAACAGTGGACATTGAAAGAGCTTTTGGTCTGTTCAAGTACAAATGGAGATGTTTGAAATACCAGCACATGACCACAGATGTTAACATTCCCCTGGTCATCAGTGCTGCATGTGTTTTATACAATGTTTGTGATTAACACAGAAAAGTTATCTGCTGATGACAGGCATGGATGACACTGATGCTAACCAAGAGCTTGGCAATGCAGAGGCTGATTGCACAGCACAAAGCAAAAGAGACCATTTTGTCAGCATTGTGGTTGAACTAAGTCTATATAGTTTCATGCAATTCCACATAACTTTTTTTGCAACAAGATCTCTTGATGTGAATTCAAGTTTTTTCATTTTGAGCACGGATATACATGTACGTTATGTAGTTTTTCATGTGCTTATAATAAATCTCAATATATTCCTACTTATTTACTTAAGTTCTGTGTTTTGGATAAAAACAATTGTTGCATATCGCATGTTTTATTTACAGGTGGCTACAGTGCAGTTTATGCTTGCAATTAAGATGTTTCTACTGTATGTAAGTGTTGTTGTACAGCAAAATAAAAAAAAAACTTTCCAAAAATAGAACAATTTTTTTTCAACAATTATTCAACCCAGTAACATTTTTATACAGCAAATAAAAAAATAAAACTTTCCAAATAAATTATTTCTTCAATGATTCTTTGAATACATCTATGAATGACTTTAGCAGTTAGTTTCTTTGTTTTGCAACCTTCTGCATTTCCATGAGCTCCTGCATCTTTTCTGTTCCTCTCAAAGTCTTACAATTGAAGTACCACTGTTTGTTTGTTTTTTCTCTCCAATATGATTTAAGTCTTATAGTACATACTGTATATCATTTTGTTTATAAAGTGCCAAATGTAACACTGCAAAAGTACCTAATTTTAGTACAGTTCCCTTATTCTAACATGCCCTTTACTGCCATAAAAAAAGGGTTTCAGGTTTTCGGTGTAGCCTATACTGCTGTGCTTTTTCAGCCGAGATACACTGTGAAGCCTAATCTCGCAAAAACAGCAAAACTATAAAAGAAAAAACAACAGCGTTACATATAGTTCACCTTTAACACAGCGCTATTCATCCATTATTTTTCTTTTTAAATGCAGTTAAGAAAACGTTCCTCAATGTAAGACTGACCGAACAAACAATAACAAGCTGAGCGTTTCGAATGTTGCATGCTTTGCTGCAGATTCACTTCCTTTAAAAGGAAAATAGTAAATTACGCTGTTAATAATCAGATTTCCCTTTAGAAAAAGAATGCATACAGATATGTTGCTCAAAAAGTCCAATATGTGGGGAAATTACACCACAGCTGCTGCACTGGTATTATATCTCCACCATTTTGAAAAGCCCACCGAGTCAGCTCATCAGAATGTTAGCCAATGTGAGCGAAGTGCTCTCAGCGTGCGGGTCGTTCAATAGAAAGCACCACGTAACGCTCTGGAGCGCTCTGCCTATTGAACGTACCCCTGGCTCTAATGAAATGAAAGACACCTGTGTGCAGTTACCCCTGCATAAAAACAAGGCAGGGAAACCCTGTTATGGGGTGTGGCGAGGCAAATACTTCAGAAGAAGAAAGACAGTGAAGGCTTTGCTTAGCCTGGCAAACAATAGCAAACACCAGCAAGAGGCAAAAGAAAACCAGGCTTTTGCATAGCCTAGTACAGTAGCCTAGTACAGTAAAACCTGCCTTAGCAACCACGTCTGAAGAGAGACCACCTGTCACGAGTGACTACTTGCAGAGGCCACGGAAAGTTTTTCCCCTCTAATTTAACTGTGAAGAGCGACCACCTATCATCTGCGACCAGCGACCCCATTTTCTTACTCCCGTCCATAAAAACAGACCTGTAGGAGAAACCGATCTCCGCTTATCAGTCTGTGTTTCTTTGAAGTTTCAAGCAAAAAAATGTTTCTTTTTCTCATTACCGTTTCTGCATTAACGGCTTCATACTCAACACGAATCAGAACCAAAACTTGAACGTGTTGAAGATGTGAGCGTGTTGAAATGAAAGGTACTACTGTGAGTTGCAGTTTAAAGCTAAAAGAAGCCAGCATGGAAGTGAAAAATAAAAAAGCAAACCAAAAGTGTTTCGAGAACATTTTGGTATTTTTGCTAATGATTGAATAACTTCATAGCACTTAATAAGCATTTCTGTTAGAACTGAATGTTACTCTTCTTTTGAGTAACATAAATGTTAATAAGCCCACCAAGAGATTTTAAATACAGTAGTATATACTGTATGTAAAGTTAATAAAAAAAAGAAGATAGTGTAGTGGAATGCCTTTTGAAGCAAGGGAAACATCAGTAACAATAGTAGCCTTTCTGTACATCGTAAAAGTGCCCATTTTACAGCTGACCTTTGAAGAGAAACCTCCTCTTACAAGCGATCACTTTTGCTTACTCCCATGAGTGGTCACTCTTGGCAGGTTTTACTGTAGTTTAAAGGAGTGCTTTTGTTGGGGAAACAGCTTAGCCGTCCCAACCATTTAGTTAGGGAGCCAAAAGTTTAGTTAGTGCTCCAAGCTGGATTTAGGCTTTTGTTTTGTTTGTTTATAATTTGGTTGTAAATAATAAAAGTGGGCAGGAAAGTGCTTTGTCACAAAACCTAATCCTGATCTTAAATCACAATTTTTACCACAAACCTGTACTCTAATCCTAACAAAGAGTGACAGCTGAGTAATATTATGTATACAACCTATCTGAAGTGTAGATGTACCCAAAGCATGTCGGGCTGATTCCTCACACCTTGCACATTACAGTACGTGACTCCAATTTCACAGTTGTGATAACCTAACTTACTGGTTAAGGACAGCAGTCTGTCTATCTATACACATAGGATAACAATAATAACATAAGTGAAAAACAAAAAACACTTGCAAAGGCCTTCTCTTTGTGGAAACCTCTTTTATTTATCTCTCGCCTTACTTCCTGCTGTTTAAATGAAAGAGCCTTTTAGCATTCTGCCAGGAAGCTGAAGAACAGAATAAAAGCACACAGGAGCTTTCTAAAGGCCTCAATGTGGGAAAGAAAATTGGTCCTTTTGCCTGCCCACTAACAATTAAACAGCTTTCTCTTGGTGCAAATACTCGACACATCTAGTCTGCTCCTGTATCTTCAGGACAGGCGCTCTATATATATATATATATATATATATATATATATATATATATATATATATATAGTAAATATGGACTGGAGAGGGGGGCTATAGTGGAAAATTATTGCCCTGAGGGAAGAGTATTGTTACCGACAGGGGGCTATAATGTCCGAAGCCGCAGCCTGAGGGTATTGCACCCTGGAGGTAACAATAATCTTCCCGAGGGGCATTTAATTGTCCACTCTGGCTGAGTCTGCAGTACATATTTAATATATAAATCATTCAAGAAAATAAGTGAGGCAAGGTTGGATAGTAAATATAACTTTATATATTTTGTTTAAATATAGCTGGTACAGCATAAGTAAATAAATAAATAACAGAAAATGTTTTTTTAAGTTCATACTGCATAGTTATCAAACTTTTGGCTCTCTGTCTGCTGCAGAATCCAGTTTAGATCCCCGTCATCATATTTGTTTACATCGTCGAGTTGAATTTGTTTGAATTTCAGAAAGTGAGAAAACATTTTAGTGTTTGGAGTTTCTTTTGTAGTATGCTTTGTAATTAATTTTCTGTTAAGTCACAGAATCGCTATTCAGCAGTTTTTTCACATTCAGCCATTTTCTCTTGTTGTGAGGATTACAGGGGAGAAGGCGTTCCTTTGTGGGACGGGCAGTGATATGAACCAATCACATGACAGAGGGAGACTTGCCCGGTGGTGTAAGGATGTTAGGGCAATAGTTCAATCTATTTTTGCCTCTATGAGGAGGTTTGAACCAATCACAGGCCAGAATTTCCAACCACTGATTCACATATGGTGAATCTATTATACCACACTTTATGCATTCATAAGCTAAAGCAGCAGTTAGAAAGTCTTAATAGAATCTACAAAAACAGAATACTACAGTACCTGTATAAAGCAATACATAGAAACTCATCCTGTCTTTTTTATTTAAAAACGGGTAGATGGCAGATGGAGTAGTTTTAAAAAGCTGCAATGCAAAAGCTGTGCTTGTTACAGTGGGTCATTCCATCAAGGCACACATACATACAAGAGTCTGAGGACCAATTAGCAGTGTTTGTTGGAAGACACTGAAACACAGACCCTGAAGCTCTGTTCATGATGTTGCACAGCACTTTCAGATAAGTAAATACAAGAGTTGCACAGTTTAAAAAAATAAAACAATAAAAAAAATATTGGATGCTATTCGGCAACGGCTGATTTACATGTCGTAATTTGGAGTGTTGTCAGTCACCATTTTAATTGAGCTGTGAATGCAATTAAATTGCACTGGGACTGTGGTTTAAGAGTGTTCAGCAAAAATATAAGTAGCATATTATAGACAGAGCAACTAAACTTCAAGTATCCTAATCCTTTCCTAAAAAAATTGTAATAACAGCCTGAGCCATTCTAGAAAACAGCCTTCTGAATTGAATCAGTAGGGTGGGATCAGGTTGTGTGTGTGCTGTGAGCTTTATTGTAAGCTGAGTTGTTAGCAGCTAATACCAATTCTGTTTGAGAATTATAGACACAGACTGGAGCTTACCTGCCATTCACATACATGTTCACTTCCTGTGTTATGGGTAATAGGACACCACCTGACCTTGCTTAGTTTTCTATGGGCAGCAAAGAACCCAAGTGCAGGGCTCTGGAGGGGTCCTCTCGTGCCACATTTCCATCTGCACCATCAGACCAGTCTGAAAAACTCAATCTCATCTCGTGCCAATATCAAACTGAGTACATCCGCTGGTCCCACCTGCCGTCTAAGATCACGTGCATGTATCGTTTATAAATGAATTCACTAGCATGCAATATTTGCCTTTTTTCTGAAGTCAGAGATTTCAAACAAACCTTTTGCGTCTTTCGCTTTGGATGCTTATTGCCAGCCATGTACTGTAGCTTCACATTTTAGTGGTGTGGCAGCATACCTTCAGCACTTACATCGTAGTACTGCTGCCTTTATAATATATGGGCCTTTGGGCTCGATGAAAGAATGTAGGAGTAATTTAGAGCAGTTTAGTGTGATAATGGTTGTATCATAATCCTTTAAAATATTCTGGAGGGTTGGTTGTAACAGATTTACACTGCTGCTGGTACCCACTATCTACACTCCACAAGCCCAGAAACGATACCCCAAGATGGGCTTACATGTATCTTTCCTCCAGCTAGACAGGGGTAGGCATTTTAAGATTAATATCTCAAACTTATTCTCATGCAATGGTTCTTACAACTATACCTATAGTTTAGCAGTTTACAGGTACATATTCAATTAAATGTAGTCACCTATGTAATCGCCACAGAATTTTTCTGTGTGTTTTTGCAGCTCTCAGTAACACCAGTTCATTAGTATTTTTGTGATGCAAGGAACAAAAGGGCCAGCCTGTTCTTAAGGAAGGCGATTCTGCAGAAACAACATTTAGTATTTTTATTACTTTGCTTATAAGTTATACTTGTTGACATAGACACTATGTCAAATACGGTAATATAGGCAGCCTGTAACTCTGAAGAGTTGCTGTACATTTACTATAATTAATGAATTCAGATTTTTACTTTCTTAGCCTAAAATGGCTATTCCCAGGACACCAACTAATGTTACCATAACCAAAAGGTGTAACTATAATACTGTCTCAATATAACAAGAAGGAAGGCATTTTCACACTACTTCTGCTTTTAACATGAACAGGCAAGTGTTCCAATAGTGTGATAAAACACACACATTATCATGAAACTGCTGTTCGGCAATTATCAGCTCTTTCACAGCAACTGGGGAATTGCTGAAGAGAGAAGTCACTGTCCTTACATAAAGTAGCGACTGAGGAAGGCACGCCGAGTGCCTGGTTCAGAGTCCACGGGCTCCATCAGCACTCAAGACCAGACTTCTTCGGCTTCTTTGAAAATATACTGCTTTCAATGGTTTGAAATGGGTTTCAGTTTTCAATTTAACAGTCTGTGACCCCGCCACTGTGTTTATTTGTATTATTTTTGTATTGTTGGTGTGTGGAGTAGTGGTTAGGGCTCTGGACTCTTGACCGGAGGGTTGTGGGTTCAATCCCCAGTGGGGGACACTGCTGTTGTACCCTTGAGCAAGGTACT
The DNA here is from genome assembly GCF_902713425.1 of Acipenser ruthenus. Lineage (NCBI taxonomy): Eukaryota > Metazoa > Chordata > Actinopteri > Acipenseriformes > Acipenseridae > Acipenser > Acipenser ruthenus. The sequence continues at coordinate 4,838,878 of NC_081192.1, read as the reverse complement.
TTACCTAGATTGCTCCAGTAAAAACCCAACTGTATAAATGGGTAATTGTATGTAAAAATAATGTGATATCTGTATAATGTGAAATAATGTATAATGTGATATCTTGTAACAATTGTAAGTCACCCTGGATAAGGGCATCTGCTAAGAAATAAATAATAATAATAATATTATTGTTATTGTTTGGGTGTATTGGGCAGGATTTTCAAAAACCGAACTTGTGGTATAGTAATGAGAGCTTTAGTAGCAAGTGATTTTCAAACAAAATGTGTAAATGAAATCAATCCGTTAATGCTTTGAAATTGAGTCGATGAGGTCGTTAATGAACGCATTTCTCGTTAAAAATGTGATCAAGCCTGACCAGTGGTCATATGTTCCTGCAGAGATCCACAGTCTTAAAGAATATTAACCAAGCCACACTTCTTATTAACAACAGTCAGGTACTGTTTGTTTCCTTTCACCAAAATTACTAATCTTCAAAAGACAGCAACTGTTGTGAAACACTGGTGGCTATTGCAATTGGACTTAGTTAGTGATCCAGGTTATTTATTGCTGCCAGTTTTCAGAAAATGAATCATGCTTCTTTCCTTCTTTTCTTTTTCCAGTATATAAGAACATAAGAACATAAGAAAGTTTACAAATGAGAGGAGGCCATTCAGCCCATCTTGCTCGTTTGGTTGTTAGTAGCTTATTGATCCCAGAATCTCATCAAGCAGCTTCTTGAAGGATTCCAGGGTGTCAGCTTCAACAACATTACGGGGGAGTTGGTTCCAGACCCTCACAATTCTCTGTGTAAAAAAGTGCCTCCTATTTTCTGTTCTCAATGCCCCTTTATCTAATCTCCATTTGTGACCCCTGGTCCTTGTTTCTTTTTTCAGGTCGAAAAAGTCCCCTGGGTCGACATTGTCATTACATTTTAGAATTTTGAATGATTCAATTCTTTTAGCCTGTCTGCATACAACTTGCCTTTTAAACCTGGGATAATTCTGGTCGCTCTTCTTTGCACTTTTTCTAGAGCAGCAATATCCTTTTTGTAACGAGGTGACCAGAACTGAACACAATGAGAGAATCAGACTTCAACTAATCTGCTGCTAAGAAATACGAAACTCATCATGCCACAACAACTATGGACTCGCACCATCAATTTAGCTCATGAAGGACATCAAGGGCTAGTGAAAACCAAGAGATAAAGTCTGGTTCCCTGGTATAGACCTCCAAGTAGAGTGCTGCATCAAGCCAATCCTTTCTTGCCAAGCAGCAATTCTGTAGCACAAGATACCTCCACCACAGATGTCCAACCTACCAAACCTTGGTTGGAAGGCAGCATCGATTTCTGCGACTTACCCTCTGGAGGGCATTTGATAGTCGTTATCGATGACTACTCACGTTTCCCAGAGGTAGAATTTGTGACCACATTTGCCAAAGCGGTTCTACCAAAATTAGAGAAAATAGTCTCTGCCTATGGCATTCCACAGATCGCTAAAACAGGCAACGGCCCACCATTCAACAGCTCAGACTTTGCCAAGTTTGCAGAACACCTTGGTTTTGAACATCGCTCCTCACTGGTCTCAAGCCAATAGTAAAGTAGAGCGATTTATGAGAACACTGAAAAGAGTGTTATGGATTTCAGATGGCTGCAACATGAAGCAAGAACTGTATCATTTTCTAAGAAACTGCAGAGCAACACCACATACTACACTAACACCCCACCTGCTACAGCACTGTTTAGCCACCCACTAAGAATCAAGTTGCCAGCAATAGCCACTCCTGCCCACAATGACCAATTCCATCTACAAGATACAGCAGCCAAGGAATTTGAGAGAATGTTGAAAAACATCAAACTGTTCACTAAAAATTGGGGATAATGCTCTAGCGAACAACCGGCCGTAGAACAAACTCTCCATGCCATACCACGCTCAACCATATCAAGTGACTGCAGTCAAAGGAACCATGATCACAACCCAAAGAGGAAACCACAAGATCACCAGAAATATCTCACATTTTAAACTGCTGCAAGGATCAAAACCTAACCACCTTGCATGTGATGACCCAGATGACATCAACAACACTGATCCAGTCTCCTCATCACCTGCACTAATACTTGCTCAAAACCCTGATCCCAGTTCAAGTCAAGTCACTCCCAGGTACCCATGGCGAACTTAGAGACAGCCACCATCATACTTAAAAGACTACTTTTTAGTCTAAAGGACTCATGTATACACACAATGCTTTAACCCTTTGTTTTGTTAAAGGGGCACTGTGACAGAAATACAATGATTCTTGGTTGTAAATCTCCCTCCCGACCTGTGAGGGCACTAAGCAGCGAGAACAGAGTTCTTTGGACGGGCTGGTCTGACAGTTCTTTCCCAGAGTCGGGAAGTCAGCCAGTCTCGATGAAGGTGAGACTCTGTTGCAAGAACGCATTGACCCGGATGGGAAATGACGTGGCAGCCACAGATAGGAGAGGCGGTTACACTTGTTTACATTGCATGCCTTCTAAAGCCAGGAGAAGTAGGCTTTGACTTTATGAACACACACTGTGAACAAATAACTGAACAAACAGCACAACCAGGATTAACACATACTGCAGATAACTAGATTATTTTTAATTACTAAAACTTTTTATTTGATTTATTTTGCTAATAAATGTTAGGACCTAACGTACACAAATGCACAAACATTACAAGAAAATGAATCAGCTGCTGCTACTGGTAGACAGATCAGGGAGGGTAGTAAGTATTTTACACTTTACATGAAATAATGTCAATGTCATGAAATAATGTACCTTGTATAATTATTATAAATAATAAATGATTGCCCTAAGGGCCTCTACCACTTCTATTAATATAGCAATCTCCTGTGTCGTGAAGCATGGTTTACATATTCTCTTGGCGAGTGACCTGCCACTTGCTGTTCTGACTTGCGCTGGTTGTTCTTGCTCTGTGCTACTGCTGCTCGACATGATCGCCGCTTCTACGTTCAAAACGGAACCTTGCGGCGAAGCAAGTGCATTCTGTCTCTTAAAGGGATTGTTGCCTGGCCCTGATTGGATAGCAGATTCCCCAACCTACTCAGCATTGATTGGCTGGGCGCTTTCACTGCGCCACTAAACGCACGTGTGCTGGGTTTTTATTTTGATCAGAGATTGCACATGTTTCATCAGAATCAAGCCCAAAATGTTCCTTTGGTTTTTGTTATTTTCAAAACTGGTGTATTAAACGGTTTTAACTTGTTTTGTATCTCAGAAAATTCAGTATACCGGTCATACAAGAAACAGTGTCTTCAGATGTAACAAGTAATTTCAGCTTTGGGAATGAGATAATTGAGGAAAAATAAAAACCTGCACATACCAAGACACTTGCACAATGGTAATTTTAGTAGATTAAGTATTTTTTTTTTATGAATTATTCTCAACTGGTGAATAACATTCTTAAATTGTTATTGTTGTTTTAAAACATTAATTTTAATTGTGTAAATTCTGTGCATGTTGTTTAAAATAATTGAGGCTTAGAAATTTGCCTACTACTGCTCTGGGCATTCAATCTTCTTATTCCCCTGGTGACTAGAACCCTTCCACAGTTTACAATGTACATTTGACGTTGAAAAGATTGTTTCAAAATCACTGCAGAAACAAAGGAAATGTATGTGTTGACGGGAAAAGTAACTGCATTCCATCCATTTTTAGGTTTTCAGTCTGGACGAAGGCTATAATTATTAGCAATAATGTGGAACAGGTGAACATACAATTATGCTGGCACACTAGATGGCATATGCTTTCCTGTGTAATTGATGATAGGGGCAGAGGGTCGAAGCTCAGGGTGCTATATCATGTTTGACAGTTGAGGCAGCTCATTTTAATGGCATCTCCCTGCTATGAGCCGTGTAATTCCTGTGGAGCAACAGTGTCTTCAGCGGAGAGGAGAAGTCCTTCGAGAGGCATCTCATACGCAGGGCCGCACTAAATATAGGCAGGAAACGTGCTGACAGAGATTGTCTAAAGTATAGCAGAGGAACGGTAGCTAGAAAATGGCAACAATCCAGGGTGAAAGAAAAGCAATATGCAATTCAATCCAGCCTGTGAGAGGGAAAAGTATTGGCAAGACAAGTTTGCTTATTAATCTTTCATAGGCTCTAACCTACCGGTTCAAAATATAATGCTGGAGAGGCAATCCAGATACACTTTTTTTTAATTGTCCGTTGCACTTTTGTCACCTATTAGTCAGTGGGATTAAGGACACTTCAATAAAGTCTGCTGCATTCTGACCAATGGGGCTGCAGAGATTTAAAGGGACCCAACAGCTACAGTAGCTCAAAGAGGATATTGTGGTGCAGTACAGGTGTGAAAAAATAGAGATGAGTTGAAGAGCAGTGTCATAAAAAGCAACAATGTCCAATTTTGGTCCTGGAGGGACATTCCACTCCAGGTTTAACAGCAGTGGAAGGGCCAACTTTGGCCACCCCTGGTATAATGTATTTTCAGTGCTATTTTAGCTATTTTTAATTTTTATGTAAATAGTTATTTTTTAGGGGTTTTCGCTTTTTATATACTGTATTAAATTATTGTTTTCCAAAATGCTTGGGCGTTTTTTTCTGTCACAATATGTATAGTAACTCGACAGTACCTTCTTTCCTTTGCTGTCTTCCACAACGAAATCCCTATGGTCATGGGTACATTCTTCTGGGGTTTGTGTGTCTAGGCATTTTGCAATTCTGTTTTAAATTCTCACTATTTAACTGTAATATAGCTTTAAATCCCACAAGATGCCTTCCAATTGTAATCTTGTTTTAAGTCTCGCAAGCAGAGTCTCCAATAGAAATGTAGTAATTTTCTGCCACTCAGTAGTTGGAGAGGGTTTAAAGTATTCAGAACGAATCACTGATAGATACAAGTCAGGAAGGAGGAACTGCCCAACTGCACTGGGAAAGGTAGTTTGTTTTTGTTTTTTTTATAGTAGGTTTTTGTTTTTTTAAATGGGAAAGGGGTGAAGTCAATGTGAATTGAGTAACCATTTCTGGTGTTTATTGGCGATACACACACACATAGGCTGTGTGGTCCAGTGGTTAAAGAAAAGGGCTTGTAACCAGGAGGCTCCCGGTTCAAATCCCGGCTCACTCACTGACTCATTGTGTGACCCTGAGCAAGTCACTTAACCTCCTTGTGCTCCGTCTTTCGGGTGAGACGTAGTTTTAAGTGACTCTGCAGCTGATGCATTGCTCACACACCCTAGTCTCTGTAAGTCACCTTGGATAAAGGTGTCTACTAAATAAACAAATAATATATATATTTTTTGTATCCGGGGTGTTTTATTCATTTTTATTGGTTAAAATCTAAAATCAGAAGCCCTACATATAAAGCATGGGCAAGCATGATAAATCACTCTGTACAAAACTTGGTAAATAAATATTTAAAATAAAAAACATGTTAAGGCAGCATCACAGGGGTTAACATAATCCCATACAGTACATGGATCTCTCTTCCCTTCAGAGTTGGATTTTAGCCAGCTGTACATTAAAAGCAAGTTTCGTTAATGAGACTTATTTGATTAATAAAGGACCTTTCAGAGAAATGGTTGAGCAAAACAATCAGAACTCATTTGTTCTCTATGTATTTATTGAAGAAGGCCTACCAGCAGAAGTGTTAACTTTTAATTGACCTTGGTTTCTCTTTATTTTTTATTTAGATTTGAAGTATTGTTTGTTAAGAGTTGTCTGTTAGCTATTGTATTGTGTTGCACAGTGCTGTAAAGGAGAATCTGTTATCAAAGCTGTTGCAGATGATACTGTACGACAGTTCTTACACAACCTTGTATATATGCCCTTTTATTTTAGGTTTTTATTTCCTTAGTTTGACTAATTGCCTCTGTTAGTGGCCTACTGGCATATCACCCGGCATTTAATAAAAATGGAATATGAACAATTGCAAACACTCCAGTCTCTTTTCTGTTAATGTCAATGTTAATATGATTGCTGTTTATCAGAAGACAGTAAACTCACCCCAGGAAGAAAATATCCTGCATCAAATTAATCAGTTTATTCTTGTACGCAAATTACATAAAGAGCAATAAAACAAATAGCCTACTGGGAGTCACACTATAATAAAAAGTACTAACATTCATACAGGGGTTTCTTGGACATGATAGTTGTGTTGTTGTAAACTTAATATATCTGTGCACCATGGTACACTTTAATAATAAGAGTGACTGCTTTTTCTTTCTCAATATTGCAGTACGTTAACAGATATTTTGTCTGCTGTTTAACTTCGTTTAATGCTAGGATGTTTTTGTAATGTGTATTGTACTAAACTGCAAGGATTGCTTTCCTTACTGTGTATTGAAGCAGGATTTGCATTAACATTGCAGACATAAATCACACATAACATTTTATAAGGACCAGAAAAAACTGCATTGATGCATGATTATTATTTATAACCTTGTGTGTGATTCAGGGGCAGGAGCTTGGGCTCCTTCTCCGTTCTGTCCTGCTAGTAATATCAGCTCATTCAGGCCCTCCCATTAAAACTGGCAGTTCCTGTAATATTGATATGTGATGACTGATCTTCAAAGATTAATGTAATTTGTGAACCCCCTCACTCATTACTTTCAGTGACTTGGGTCCCAGCCAAATGCAGGACTGGTTGTCAGGTTGTAGTTCTTGCCTGTGTTGCTGCGTTTCTGTCTCTGGGGTGTTGCATCTGATTATGCTCTTTGAAACAGTGTTCTCACAGGTGGAGCTTATGCCTGGCGTATCTGGCCATTCTGAATCCAACATACTTCCCTTTTCTTCTAGCAGTAGTGAATATGATTTAAGAATTGCATCTTTAAACCATTAAACACATATTTAAATAAAACATACTTTTTATAACATATCAAAATGTAATGTACTAGACTAATGTTGTTACCGCATATGTGTTGTTTTCCCACAATATAATTGAGGCTCTTTTTATACCAGAGCCTGTCTGCATCAAAAAAACAAGCAACCTGATTAATATTTAGCAGTGTAATCAGGGGTGTGATTATCAAGCCTGGAAATGTTACCGCCAATTCTTTTATCGACAAGCGCCTGGCAATGTCTAATGGAGAGGAAAACTGGCAAAGTGTTACGCATCACGTAAATTGAAATGTAGTCGATACAGTACCGGTAGTTCTGAGCAAACATGTTGACTAGAGAGTTATACTGTACATTTCAGAGATGGGAATTCAATCATCAGTACTGAGGGAATTTAACCAGACCAGACTTTATGACCTCAAGGGAGATTGTTCTCAACCAGCATATATCCATTTGAATTGATACCCAGGCTCCAGACTGGGATTTAACACCTGAATAGCAACATCACTGAGTCAGAAATGTACCATTGTATTCTTAAAGATTTGTCCACAGAGCAGTCAGAGTCTGCCCCAGGATGCACCCCTACAAAAATACTGTTCTGGGGGCAAAGCTGCCCCCTGCTAAACCAACGGCACAACATCCCTGAGAGCTTGTTTTTTCATCATAAATATCATAAGACATGTGATATGGATGTATAGGAAGATATTCTATTGATCTACCTAATATCCATCTTTATACCCTGATTAGAACATAACCACCCAGTGGTTCATCATGTCAGTAAATTAAGGCAGTCTTTCATTTATAGATTTGTTTTTTGTTGCCTTTTCAATGGTCTTTTCTACTGTTTTTTTTCTTTTTTAAAGCCAGACATTGATCCACTATGCTCCATTAGAGAACACTGTGTGCTTATGTGGATGGAAGTCCACAGGTTTCTAATATTTGTTAATTAAGTTTTTAAAAACATATGATAAGGTAAAAAAAAATGTACTGCCTAAAATGGTTCTGAGGCCAGCCTTGGCGTGATTGCAAGGAAGATTACATTATAATCACTCTGGTATATAAATGTTCAGTGCCCCTAGGCATATCTAGAACTTAATGAACCCCAAACTTTTGCCAAACCATAGTAACACATGGGTAAACTCCAGTTATGTAATAACTAAGAGAAATCTTGATGAATTATTTCAACTTTTCCTCTTTGGAATTTTCTGTAGTTTTTGTGGGCTCTATATAATACAGTATAGACCACTGTAATGGGACCAGTGTAATATCAACTATAATTCTTAGTAGAAGCAGAAAAAAAGGTAACAAACTTGGCTGAATGGATACAATACATGCATTGCACTAAGAATACAGGATAATTAATAATAGGCTTTAATCAAGAGATGCATTACATTCATAACATTAAATCCCATTTCACGGGGCAAGAGCCAGGGCTGGAGTGAAAGGTTGTTACTTGGAGAGGTTGAGGAGTGGCCTCGGGGTAGGATAGGAAAGGAAAGAGGTTCTTCTTGGCCAGAGGAGAGGGAGAGGCCTCAAAGGCAGGCTGTTTAGCAGCCTCGGGAACCAGAAAACACATAAGATAGATTGGCTCGGCATAGCCCATGTGTAGTCGTGAAAGTTTAAGCATGTTTGACGGAGTGTAAGCGATTGCTAGAAAGTGAAGACACTAGATGAAAAACAAACTGAAAATGCTACACAGCGAGCTGTGTGAGATTCAAACTTAAATAGGAAATAGGGAAAGCAGGGTGGAGACCCAGATCTCGTCCCCCGAAATACACCTTATAGGCTATTCCATGTCGTATGCCTATAACTAACCACAGAATTGGTAAGACTTACAGACTTACCTTCCAGTCAACTACCAGACAGCAATGCCCTCTAAGGGTTCCATTGTTTAATTATGCACCACATTAAAGAGTAAGTAGCGGGGTTCTGAAAAATATAGCATTATCTCACGTGTTTTTTAAAAGAGCTTTGAAACAGACTTTAAAGTTATAATTGTAAAAAGTTTTAACAATGAAAAAAACAATTACAGGTACATTATTTAAACAGTTGTAACAACACATGGGGACGTGAAATGCTGTATTTTTCGGAACCCCGCTACTTACTCTCTAAATGAATCCAAGATATTGTTTTTAAATGAATCCCCTTTTTGTACCAGTGATTGTTTTGCCGTCTCAGTAAGTGTAGCACCAATTCTGTTTCTTTTTCATTCAGGCGTGGCATGTCCAACACTAATTGCTTTGATGTCCTGAAGCTATGCCTGCAGGCTTCAGTTCCCAGTGAGTTTAAAGGGCTGTCATCACTTAGTAATGGGATGCATATGGAACGTAATTAGAGGATTTAAAACAATGTGAAGAAAAAGGACATTCTCATTCTCAGCTGCTTTAAAGCATAGTAATAAGATTGAATACAATGTATTTTTCTGTACTTGACTTTCTCCTTAACAGAAGAAAACAAAGTATGACTTCCTTGGTATAAAGTTAGTGCTTATAAATAAATACATACATACATACATACATACATACATACATAAAAGCATGTTTATATTTTTGAGATGGTGTGATTGCAAGGCATGGATTATAATAGGTTTTTTTTCTCTCATATTTACACCATGACATTAAGTCAGTACCAATAGTTGTTTGCACTGAAGGAAGCTACAATGATGTTCCACTCCAGCAGAGATATCAAACTGTGTTGCTAAATGCCTCCCTTGAATATTAAATGGATATTTCTCTTGTTCTGCTGTGCTTTGTTAACAGTAGTAGCTGATAGGAACTGCAAGGGGCGCTCTGTGCTATAGGTGCAATATAGTTATGGCAGGCCTAATTAACAAAGGGGGGTTTGTATTCCTTTAAAGTTTCAGAGACAAGCAACTTGTACATTATTTATAATTATGACAAGCCAAAAAAATAATTGAGAATGGGCTCATTAGCCCACAATGTGTAGCTCCAAGCACATTGTTTGAGTAGCTGTGATCTTGGGAATGTGAACAGTTAATATACTGTATACTGTAGCAACCTATTTTTACATTTTACTGTAGCAAACTATTTATAAACTGATTGAAAAGTCACCTAAAACTATTTAGCAAACATTAATAAGATTATTGTTAACAGTTAATTACATGCAACTGATAAAGTGTGACCAATATTATAATGTAAACTGCAAAGTCTAAACCACCATTTGTAATCCAATTTTCACACCATGCCTCATATACAGTATTATGCCGTTAGTCCCCTTACATTCCACTCGCTATGCCTTCTATACCAGTACTAGCATTGTTAGCCTTTGTTAACAAACCATGTGTTTCTTTTCTTTTTCCTGTCTCTGCTGGATATTACAGTACCGGATTAGATGGAGGCTTCCAATTATCTACTCCCACCTCCTCTTAGCTGGCTACAATAGTATAATAACTGGCTTGGGATGTATTATGAGAGACATTTTGTATTGTAACCCATTGAACTGAAGAACTAGTTGGCAATAAAGTCACAACAAAACCTTGTAAAGAAACCTAGAGACAGTACAAATAAAGAGTCAATGTGCCACTACTGGAAATACATTGCAGTAATATATTTGGTAGAAATTAAAGGGAGCTATCATTGAGGAATGGTCATATCATGTCAAACCAGCACTGTTCTGGCTTCCCATATTTACTGTTATCGCAGGTGTTTCATTGCATGTTGGGTTAGTAGGTTTGCTATCATGTTAATGCTTATGAATGTAATAATGAATATGTTGGAATTGTGATAGGATTAAAGGAAGAGGTCAAATAAAGAGGAAGCATGTATTTCAGTAGTACTATCTTAATGGGACTGCATTATTAAAACCAAGGGGCTTGACTTTGAAAGAATAAATGTCAAAATCCATCCCAGTTAAACCACAATAATATTACTAATTCATTCTTAATGTGTCTCAGTGAAGATTTATTTTGATCTGTAACACAGTATGAGACTGGGGATAACTGAATATGTCTTTCTTTGGCTGTAGTCTATCTGATAAGTACAGCACACATTCAAAATGAAATTATATTATTTTACCTTATCATCTTTAATAGAAATGCATTGAATAGAGCTGGAAAAAGCTGTTTTATACAACCAGCATTCCAGCAGTACAGCTCTGAACCATCTCACTATAGCAGAATTCTGTATGTTAAATCTGTAATCATAACAAGGGGAGCTAATATGTTTTAGGAAATTGTACTTCTAATATCTCATATTCCATTTCAGATACATAATTCAGATTTTCAGTGGTATGGAAACTGCTTGGGCAAGATCTAAGAACATTTCAGAACATCTTCAACACTACCTTTTACAAAAGTCTCTGTGCTCCAGTAAATGCAAATATTGCACATCCTTTGCTTGAAATCAGTTCTCCAATTCCCATGGTTAGTAAATGACTGGGTGCCTATTGTATGCAATGCATTAAAATTATCTGCATTTGCTGGTTACATAATCTGTCATTTGCGTAATGAAAACATCTTAATATAATAAAGAGCAGGTGTGTGTCTTAGATTTGCTTGACTGACTCATCTTCTCATGACTAATCAACTGAAACTAAAACTGCCACATACTGCTGAGTATTAGCCATTGTTCCAAGTATTGTACCATACTATATGAAACCTGTACAAGATTCAGGGTCATCTCTTCCATGTGGCTGACGAACAACAATACATGTAGATTGAGAAGTGTATTGTTAGCACACTTCTGTGCTCTGAGGTCATGCACTGTTCCCACTGTTGCAGTGTTTGGGTTAAATGAAACCAATTCTATGCAATAACAAAAATCAGTAACGGGAACTCATGCAAAGACGAACTCGAGACGTGTCATTTGTAACTGACTGTATTGAGGCCCTTTTACAGCGCTTTATAAGGGGAAAAGGCGGTAAATAAGGTAACATGCCATTAAACTAACAGAACAATGTAGTTTCCTGTCAACAGCAACCAAAAGTAAACTTCTCAGCCTGAAGCCACTATTGAAACAATTTTCTCGCTCAAATGTTTTTAGCCAAATAGCGTGGTTCAAGTCCTGAACTACCTTTGTGCTTGGCAAGCAAACAGAGCAGCCTGTATGTCGCCATGCTAAACAATAAAAGAGCACACTGCTGTACTGTTCAGTGATGGCTCCAGTATTTGTAAACAGCTTTTCTATACCGGCCACCTCCAAGGTCAGATTCCTCCAGTGCAAAGTAATAAATGAAGCTGCTGAAAATAACAGCAGCAGCAAAACATCTTGCAGCTGGTGGTGTGTCCCGGTAGAGGGGTTTTATTTACAGTCCTTATTTATACGGGTATATGTATGCAATTATATGAGGAGATGTTTCATACCCCGCATAGCAATACATTCTAATGTGCTGTGGGGCCCTGTGGTAAAGGAGCACATTTTAAGTGAGTTGCAAACTGTATGTATAAGAGGACCCCACAGAATGCCAAGGCAGTGGAGCGAGAAACCAACAAATTATTCTTGTTTCTTTTTATATTCAAATTTAAGACTGCCTCTCAGCCTTTGTTTTATAATAATCCAGGAATATTTCTTTAATAATCATACTACGATTACATTTTTATTCACTACTGCTAATACTAATACTATGAATACCACTAGTGCTACCACTATTAATAATAATTATTAATAATGAATAATGCATATTAAAGTGAGTTAAGGTCTCATAACACCAGACCAATCCTGCAATTGCAGTAGAACCTATGGTCCAATATGGATAAACTTTTGCAAATATATGCTATGCAGATATTGTTTGTGTTGCTGTAGCTATCACAATACATAATTTCCTGAAAAGTCAGAAAAAAATATGCATCATTAAAAAAGCTATTTTAATCCTCTCTGACGTCAAATGATATTAGCGAAGCATTTTGTTCATTGCAAACAAAGTTTATTAAAGGAATTTAATGAAGGATACCTGCTTTATTTGCTGGACGCTACATATTGTAATTGAAACGCATAATTACGAGGGGAGGCTGAAGCTTGCTCTGCTTTTTCATTACGTTTTTATTTGTGTTTTTACAATAATTATTAAGAGGTTTTCTCAACAAGGGGAATTAAAATCTTTCTTACAGGAGTACCGCTGATGTCGTAAACAATTATTGCCTGAAGGAAAAGAAAGCTTGAATCGCATGTACTGTATTCATGAAATTATTATGGTGGGTTTTATGCTTACTAAGGCTGGATTATTCATTATGGAGATAAAAACATGCATAATAATATGCATGCAAGTTCACTGCAAAATTATTGTTCCCAAGCCTAAATACGTGTGTGTGTGTGTGTGTGTGTGACGGGGTGGAGGGGGGGTGGTTCTACTGTGGGAAGATAATGGGATTTCTGTTATTAGTTAGACAATCTCCAAAACTAAAATGATGGTGCTAATCCTTTTAACTTTTCAATTCCCAAAGCTTATCTGAACAACAACTGCCGATTGTGCCACACTGAGTGGCAGTTGTGTGCTGTATAGAATTACAGTCCACTAAGAAATCAGACAAGACAACGTTTAATTTGTGACCAGGAACAGAATTAGAAAGTAAAGATAATGAGCTATGTGCCTTCACAAACCGGAAGTCCAAAATACAGTTTAACCAAACTATTTTCTTTTGGACCACTTAGGAGGCACCCTCACTACAGATGTAAATACAGGTACAAATCTGAATCAGATATGCATTCATTCATTGTGCATCGCTAAACAGGGATCTGAGTCTGTTAAATTGAAATTGCAAATGGTTGTATTTTGCAAATTGCAATGCATTTAATGTGATTGCAAAGAATTCCCAGTGCTGCCTAATCTGAGCTCAAAATCTTCTACTTTCAAAAGAACTACTGACCTGAAATATCATCAATGAACTGAACAGTACGATGATAACCTGTCACGTTTCCATATGTGTTAATATACATTACAGAAGGCAGGGATGTCCATGTTTGCGATATAAAGTACATGTAATCTGTATCTGAGTATATAGCTGTGTGCTGTGACCAATCAGTACACCATGAAATGGACATCTTACAATATTTTAAAGTGTCTCCTGCTGAAGCTGACAAATGTCATCTGGTGCCGCCCCACAATCCACCTGAAGACATCACTGTCTATCAATTTGAGAAACATCGAAGCCTTGAAGTCAAATTCTGAGACAGTACCCACCACTTACACTTTACAGGGTGTGATAAAGTGTGGGGTAAAGTGATGGAGGGCAGGTACATAGGGCCACACCTGGAAAGAAGCATATACCCTTTCTGACCACTGAGTTAATAAATGTAGTTGAGGGAGTTAATGGCGGCGGGCTAAAAGACTACATTTCCCAAGGGGCTTTGAGTGGCTTGATTACAGGAGAATGGGTTGTAGCTGTACTTAATTAATGATGAGTATTTAAACGCCCTACGTGAGGGGTTCTCTGGCAATGTGGAGCTAATGTCTGTGAACAACAGAGGAGACTAGAGTGGAGGAAAATTAATAACGGTAATAACGACAACTATTGTAGGTTGTGTGTATCTGTTTGAGTTTGTTTTGGAAACCAGCAAGCAGCTTAGCTGCCTGGGTGACAGTTAGGGTAAATGGCTGTTGTATTAGTAAGTTCTCCAAAAAAAGGAGATAAAGTTTTATTTTGTTTTGTAATTTTTGTTTAAAAAATTGGTGACTCTGTGTCCCTATGACAGGACACAGTAAAACTAATAAACACACAGGTCCCACCCTGTTTAGACCTTATTTCTGTTGTCTGAGTGTAATTGCAACACCACACTAGAGGACCGCTGTGAAAGACCTGCTGAGTACTGTGGTAAATAACACCCCACGTTGCTACAAGGGTTATTTTGGGCAGCCGTTTATATCGGACAAATAGTGTTTGCCGTTTGCCATTCCCATTGATTTCAATAACAAAGGCATCGTTTATACCGTGTTAAGCATTCCATACATTTCAAACAAACTCAGCTGTTTGGATTTCGTTATGTCCCATTCACATAGATCTAAATAACTAACACACTGCTTATTACTGGAGTAATCGCTCTTACTAATCCTCCAATCAGCTGTTTGCACCTTGTTACCTTGCCATTCACATAGATTTCAATACAAAAGGCAGCACTTTACTGTACTAAAAGCTTGACAGATCGATCAGTCAGCTGTTTGCACCTCATTACTCAGCGATTGCCCCAGTACTGTACCTTAGCTATTTAATCCCTGTATGCAGTGTCAGGTTTACAGTTTGAAAAAACAGTCATGACTGCAACAGCAAGCAAGCATGGCTGGAAAGAGAGAAGGAAAGAATTTCAGTCCTGCTTTGCTGTAATATGGATGGCAGTGAAAAATGTGATTGACAAATTGAAAACCCCACGTTGTTTTAGAGGAGTTCACTACCTGCCTATGGTTTACCGTGCAAACAGAACCGCCTAGATGACTGGGGAATTTTTTTCTGAATGGCTACGTATGTGCGTGCTGCGCTTTTAACACTGCGCCATGCTATGGAGCAGCATCCGAATACAGAGCTGTGACAGACAGCGAGTGAATCCAAGTCATAAATCTCCCTCCCAACCTGTGAAGGCGCTGTATAAGAGGAACAGTGTGCCCCGGACTGGATGGGTTGGCAATTAATTCCAGGGAAAGTTGGAAGTCGGCCATCCAGAAAGGGGGCGGAATCACGTTAACAGAAACACGCCCATTCTAAGCAGTGGCGACTGTACCTCGGAGTCACCCTTGACCAGACTCTCAGTTATCACCATTACCTCAAAGCCACCAGCAAGAAGATGAAATCCACGGTCAACATCATCCAATATTTTAAAGTAATGAACACACTCCCAGAGCTAGTCAGTCTGAGAATGTTCAGTAAATGTGTCAGTCTGGCAGTGCGATTTGTTGCTGTAGCCCATAATACTTTTGAAATTAGATGAGGAAAAATCATACTACTATTAAGGTGGAAAACCCTTTTAGAGCCTATCACTAATTTGGTCCCCTACCTGTACTGTATATAGGCCTTTGGTCAGATCAAGATCAATTACTTCAGTTAGATCATATTATACATTATCTACAATAGCAATATCCATTTTAAACTACTATAGATGCCCTCTGTTGATGAAGGAATTGAATGAGACCATTGGGTTGTACAGTACAGTGCTCCCTTGTTGAAAGAGGTCCCTTTATATCGCAGCACCAGTTATAAAACAAAATGGTCATAGTTTCCATTCCTCCCAACCACATACAGTAAGAGGGAGACTATACAGATTGATAATATTTGGAATACCACTGCATTTGTGGGATTGATTGCTCTCTGTAATTCAGTATTTTTGCATGTATTTGAAGATGGGAGGATGGCTATCTCTCTGCCTGGGGATAGTAAGAGATCAGTGAGTCTGAATGGGGTAAAAAGCCCCTCCCTGGTGGTACTTCACGTCTTCATCTGACCCAATAGTTGGAAGGTAGTGTACCTGCTATTGACTTCCTCATGCTCAGCTCCTGTATCACACTGTGCTTACTGTGCTATCACAGGCAAGAAGCATATCGCAGCAGTCCCTTTAAGAATGCCAGCTACTCTGCAGCATTATGAAACCTGATGTGTTCTGACACTCACGATTTCTAACATGTATTGATGTTTCTTTTGTATTATATGCATTGTGCAATACATATCACACAAACTCGTTGTTGTTGGCAGCCTACCTAGCCTAGAGTACCTTGTCAAACATGTAGTGTAAAACCAGGTGCTGGTGGGCTATTCCAGTGGATTTTTTTGTTTCTACCAGGCATTAAAAATTATTATTATTAGTTTATTTAGCAGATGCCTTTATCCAAGGCGACTTATAGAGACTAGGGTGTGTGAACTATGCATCAGCTGCAGAGTCACTTACAACTACGTCTCACCCGAAAGACGGAGCACAAGGAGGTTAAGTGACTTGCTCAGGGTCACACAATGAGTCAGTAGCTGAGGTGGGATTTGAACCGGGGACCTCGTGATTACAATTCATGTAGACTGGGCTACCTCCCTTCAGAGTGTATGCTCTAAGTAATATACAGATTTATGGGGTGCCCTTTGTCAAGCAGGCTGTGCCAAAAATGTGGATTATTTGCTAATGTGATAAATTCACATGAAATACTTGAGGTCACAGCTGGTGAGTGATTATGCATATGGCGATTCTTGTAGATTACCCAAACATATTACAAGCTCCTCTCTTTTTTTCTTATCTGTTAACTAATTTCAGCTGTCTTCTGCTCTCTTTTAGCTTTCCTTTGCTGCAACCACACCAGTTCTCGCTGACAAAAAAAAGTATCCAAACTTCTTCCGGACCGTCCCGTCGGACAATGCAGTCAACCCAGCAGTCATCAAGTTCCTCAAGAAATATGAGTGGAGTAGGGTGGGGACTCTGACCCAGGATGTGCAGAGGTTCTCTGAGGTAAGACTGTTACAGTTAAGACTGGCTTATAACTACAGCTAACTGCACTAGGTCTCAGTTACTGTCCAGTTAATCACTTGTTTGTCTTTCAGTTTTGTACAGCAGGTAACATAAATATGGAATCTTATCCTTTTGATAATGGTATGCTTTCATTAGTTAATTTCATTTGCTAAATAAAGGGTTTTCAGTTTGTTTATGATTTTGATTATTAATTACCTTTTGACCATTATATTGAGATAATAAAAAACACCCCTAGGTGTCATCTGCCAGTCTGATTTTATATTGAATTAAAACTGCTGTGTTCTAAACTTGAAGTGTTCCAGAACCCCCATGCAGTCCACAAGAAACACATTACTTTACCTTGGCTCTATCTCATGTTGTCCATATTCTGTATTCCCCATTGGTTTGATGTTTTTTTCACACATCATAGGTAAATCAACTAGGGAATTAACTTTTACTTGGGAAGGTCACCAGGAGAAAGATAATCATTCTTCCAAACAATGCAGTGCACTCAGTTCATGCACCCTCCTGCAACAATCCTGCCACTCTGATTGAAAGGAGTGGTGCATTGTGGGGACAGAAAAAAACAGCACTATTGCAGGAGGGGTCCTTGGAAAAGATTTGTTTTTCTCCTGGCAAGCTCCCGAGTAAATCTGCTGAGAAATGTTTTGGCCACTTGATTTATGACTTCTGATGTATATGAGATTTCAAAATAGTTGACAATATGTTTAAAAATGTAACGCTGCAATACGGACAACTAGCGAAACAGAGCAAAGGTAACATCAGGTTTCTTGTAAGCTTGCAGGCTGTTCTGTAGCATTTGAATGTATTTTAACTCACGCTTCAGTGACAGTACATTGCAATTCCATATAGTGAAATATACTTACTGTTTTCAGTTCAGTGAACCTGCCATCAATGTTTATATACATAGATATACAGGGTGATTAGAAAGTTTACCACATCAACACATCACAGTATATATACAGTTAAAGTATTTTTTCTTCAAGTAGATATTTTAATATGCCATTTTGATGATTATTATTATTTCTGTTGTCCTGTTATGAGGTTTGTACCATTGTGTGAATTTTGTATGCTCCAAAGATGTACTCGTTTTTTTCTATAGCTCTGTGTACCTGCCTGTAGACTTGTTCATCTCTGCTCTCTGTATTGAGTGTGTGAGGGGGCAGATTTGAAAGGTAACAGATGCAGGAGTTGACTAGAATGTGGAAGTACAATACAAGCTACCTGGTGGCAATTAGGGATTTCTAAGCAGCCACTGTATATAGAAAATGAGTATAATTTAATATTGGAGCAACAGAACTAGCAACTACAAGGAATGATGTTAATATCAGAAACATTTTACCAAATTTAAAGACCCAAATCTTTTATACCACAGTCGTGGCCCCCACCCCCGAGGGAACAAAAGGGCTGTGCTCACAGATCTCAGCGCCAGTTCACCCGGCTCCTGCTCCTGCTGTTTCCCGTACGACAGCGAGATGCAGGCATTCTCTATTGCGAAAGCCCTGCTCATTTTTTACAGAGGCCAGGACAAAGATCACGCTCCACACCAATCCTGCCTTCTTGCCGAAGACTATCTCGGCTTTCAATGTCAACCAGTCTGTGGATTGGAGGCTTCCATCCACCTCCTTTCCTGTCTGTCATTTTCAGACCTCAAAACTAATTTCCTAAAGTGTCTATTCCTCCCCCCCCTCCCTTCCCCTCTCCCATTGTGTTGTTATTTATCCATATGTTTTAGTTTGGCACTACTCACCACTAAGTGTGTCACAGTATTTGATATTAAACAATCCGATTAACTGGTGCTGATGCAGATTATTTGAATTACTGCTGATGTGCAGCCTTTACCGGTGGCAGCTGTCTATTCTCCACTGTAATACTAATGTAGTGTTAAAGGAGTCAGGGGACTTCTTTTTCTCCTCATCTACATGGTACAGCCTGACAAGCTTGTGGGATGTCCATGCCAGGTTATTTACTTTAATACCATTATAACAAACCATGCAGTATCACATATTTAGCTATACCAGTAAATATTAGGGTTGCCTTTGCTTGTGTAGCTGTTTGGCTTGCCTTTTCCTTACTGTCCTATACTACACTGTTATATGCTTCTTCTTTGGTACACCAAAGTAAACCTTTACAGAGATTGAGCATTTTGGATTGTCTAGGTGCCTGTCTCTACAACCCTGACAAGCACACTTATGTGCTGTCCTCTGGCAATGAAGCGGTAAATCAAGAACAGCATTTATTATTTAAGGATTTTTATTTTGTACTTGTTGATCCCCTTTATGACATCCCCCAGAAGCAAATAGCTGCAAGGTCGACCACAGCATGTGTATGTTAACGCCAGCACCTGATTCTGCAGATTGAAAAAGATTAACGAATGCAAAGTTATATCAAGTATGACCCACAATCTCTGCTGAGAAGGGCAGCCCTGTAGCTGATTGCAAAGAAGATCCGGAAGCTTCATACATACTCCTCACAAGTACAGAGCTTGTACAGTGCTGAACTTGAACTCACAGCACTGTATCACACAAAATGCAATTTCCTGTGTTATAGTTATGCCATTGTCGTATCTTCATTCAGGTTGTTGTAAAATCATAACCGAACTCAAAAGAATGACAACTTTTATTCGGAATATCTGAACTTGTGGAAAAGTATTCAGTGAGAAACTGAAAAAGGATTCTTGTGGGTTTGTAGTGCTGTATATTCCCTCCAATGTATGTGATTTTGAGAATAATAGGGTATAACTCTTATAAATCTTAAAGAGTACAATCAAACCTGCCAGAAATCAGTATTTCATAAATGTAACTTTCTAAATGACCTATTTTGAAGAGAAAGGTTCTGAGGGGAATACAGAATGTTTAACTGGAAACAGATAAAAAAAAACAGCTTGGTTAGAAGAAGGAGTGCTCCCAGTATTGGTCTGAATAATTTCTTTCTAGTTCTTGTTAAAATGATTGTATTGATTTTGTACCATTCATCTGAAAATGTACAGTACCTTTTTGTCTTTACACTGAAAACATGGGCTCCAATGTTAAAACGAATCCTTTGCACCACAAAGGTTGTTTGGTCTGTCGTGACTTTTCTGTTGTTTGTCCTGTCACATGTTTTACGAAAATGTCTTTGAAATAGCCATTGGGTGGGGCTTCCGAGTGGCGCATCCAGTAAAGGCACTCCGCCTGGAGTGCAGGATGCACCCTAAAGCCTGGACGTCGCCGGTTTGAGTTGGGAGTTCCCAGAGGGCGGCGCACAATTGGCCAAGCGCCGCACGGGGGGGTGGTTTACGTCGGCCAGGGTGTCCTTGGCTCACAGCGCACCAGCGACCCCTGTAGTCTGGCTGGGCGCCTGCAGTCTTGCCTATAAGCTGCTCGGAGCTGCGTTGTCCTCCTACGCTGTAGCTCTGAAGTAGCTGCACGGAGTGAGTCTGCAGTGTGAAAAGAAGCGGTCGGCTGACAGCATGTGTTAGTCTTCGCCGCTCCCGAGTCAGCACAGGGGTGGTAGCGGTGAGCCAAGCTTAAATAATATTTGGATATTCCTAATTGGGAGAAAGTAATAAAAAAACAATTGGCGACTACTAAAAAAAAAAAGAAATAGCCATTGGGATGTCTAACGTACGGTATTTAAAATATGATGATAGGCTTCAGATTGGTTTTAATTTTTGTTGGATGATATCATGAATATTATGCGGTTTCTAAGGGAATCCACTGTAAAGAAGTTATATGAGTGTGTGTTTTGCCAGAGCAATTGAGTCAAACTCAGTATTTACCAAATGTTACTCCACTGTCAGGTTTCAGTATGTTACTGTGTGAGAATTTAAACTGTCAGCAAAACTGCCAGAACTGAGAGGAACGCAGATGAAAAGAATGTACACACTTGTCATCTCCGTGTATATTACAGTATAGTTGCACTGTGACAGGGCAGAGGCCCTGCACACTGAAAAATGTTTGTTTTGTGGCTGACAGCCACCTTGGCTCAGGTGCAAAGGAATAGCCTGGGGCCAAGATGTTTTGTGAATAAATGTGTGCCACTGCAGTGGCCAGCACTGACCGCACACCACTATGCCACACATTGTGCAAATTATCCTCTTATCAAAATTAAACCTATAGGAGAATGCCCTTATTTGTGGAGGGTTGAGCCCATAATGTATGTGAGATCAGCACAAGGACTTGTGTGAGAGAGTATTTAGTCGCACCATGTGGGGTTATATTCTTGATCGCTGTTTACTATCACAATGGTACTTTATGGTATGTATTGCTGTACCATTTACTCATAACCCTTTGGTTATATAGCTGGCTTTTGGACTCAGCTGCCTCAACTTAACTACTCAGGAAGCAGCAGGACACCATTTGCAATGGCCTGACTTGTTGGTGGAGTTACATCGCCAGCCTATGGGGAAATCCTGTGAATGCAAGTGCAGAGACTTGTTTCATGAACAGAAAGCACATCTCTCTCTTTCTCTCTCTGGGGTGTTATGTGATTTTGCCTCTCCGTTGGTTGGGTACAGTAGGTAGACGCCTGCCGCGTTCAGTTAAACAAACACTTAATCTCTTCTATTTCCTGCTGAGCTCCATATTGTTTTTCTTTCAATTAGCGTTATTTTTGTCTCTTGGATACACAGAGGCTTTGATAAATATCTAAGTCCCCCTAATTAGCATTGTGCAAGTTATTCTCTTATCAAAAGTAAGCCAGTGAAGTGTTAATAACAAACTTCCACTTTCCCACATGTTGCAAGGCAATGACATGCAGAAGCAAGCAAGTGGGCTGTGAAATGAAACACCTGGAGACAAGGGGAGATCAGTGGCAAATAGGAATGGGCCTGCCACCCCAGTTTAAATTGAATAGAAAGCATTGTTTGAATTGGGATTGGGTATTATTTCTGCTATAAATAAACAGAATCATTTTTCCACCAGTCCATGTCTGTTTGTAAGGGACTCTGATTTGTCTGTCTGCCATGAAATATGGATTTATTAATGATTTTAACACAAGATACAAAGTCTTGGAAGACCCTCTCTACCCAGTCTGTACAGTAACAAAGCCTTATGGCTCACGTTCGTTTATGCTCTTTTAAAGCAGACAGAGACAGAACTGTACTTTTTAAAGCACTTGCATGTACTTCTTATTATTTACATTAAAATAAACAAACAAAACACAAAACAAAAACTTAACTCCCACGTGGAGTACTAACTCAGCTAAACTAAACTAGACTTCCATTACTAACTAAAACTGGACAGCTAAGGTGTTTACCAGTCAAAACTCTTGTAACAGACTCACACCGGTTACAAGTTTACAGACTTACATAAGGTTCACACAGTACCTTTACTCAGGCTTCTCTTTTTTTTTTCCCCCAGAATTTGTTTGTTCCCAGCTCCCTGGTGTTCTCTCTCAAATGGAGTTTCCAGCTCTCTTTTTATTCTCTGTGGCTGTTCCCAATTAACACCAATTATCTCATTTGGGAAGAGCCACAATCTAAGATATATTTGGCAGGTATAGGAATTAACCCTAGCCCTGCCAACCACCACCAAAACACACAACACCAACACTTTATTTACAGGCAGTGCTCTGCCCTGCCACAGCATTTGAGTCCAGGGCTTGCCTTGGTTAAACTATCCTGTTTCACAAGATTGTCATGTGAGCTCTCAAAGCTGCTTGTGTTAAACTTCCTTGGCAGCCACTGTTCTCTGTTCAGTTGTATGTTTAGTTTAAATGTTTTACGTAATGGCAAATAAGGATTGGGTAGCATTTTACCAGAAAACAGCCTGTTATTAAAGCTGTCTGTTGTTCTCCTCATATCAACCTCATCTCGCAGACAGACATATACACAGAACTTGTCCATCTTATACTTGGGGGGGGGGGTTGATTTCTGACTACTCCCGACACCCCAGCCCTATATAAAAGCTAATTTAATAAACACATTATTATTATTATTATTATTATTATTAGTAATAGTAGTCGTAGTCGTAGTAGTATTGCTCCCCAACATTATGTTCCAGTTAATTATACTCGTGAGGGTGGGTATTTAAAACAAGCATTACATTATAATTGTTATTCTTGTATTTCAATAACAGCATTGAAATGATAGCACAACAAACTGCTAAAACAACTCATTTATTACAATACAGTAAATTAACATGTTGTTTTGTTGTAATTAATAATGTTATTTCATTAATTAATTATTTTGTTTTTAATTGGTGTTTTGTTTTGTTCCTGTAAGTTATTCTAATTGTTCTCATCTTTCAATAATAATGTCTTTGTTTTTTCTGTCAATGACACGCTAGCTAATGAATCTCCAATACCTTATTGCTACTTTCAATTAACTTGGGAACATCATGTGGCATACTATAACAATTAGCACAAAAAAAACCACACAAGAAACAACAATCGTGCTCAGTCATCAAAGAATATCACATTCCACATCTGTCATGTATTGAGATAATTGCACAGAATCTAGTGTACCAGCTTTCACCTTTCTGTACATTAAACATTATTCGCCAAAAAACGTATCTAGGAGTGTAATGTGCCTTGGGCTCTGTAGTCAGGTGCAGTGGTGCAGTAAATAAATCAAGTCCACACAATCCTTTCTCCCAAAACAGTCTGTGGGTTTTAATAATAATAAAAATAATAACAAATAACACAAAATAAGTCCACCCCTTTACCAGCGATGGTATTGGGGGGTACACGGCAGCTCTCTTAAAAATAAACAAAAATGGGACTTTGTCCGTCCCCACGTTCTCTGTGCGCGCAGTGCTCTCGCTCCAGAGAAGCGTGGTGCCGTGAGTGGTGCAGTGCGGTGCTGTGCTGTGCTGTGCTGTGCAGTGAAAGGACGTGCTCTTTATAATTGCCGGTCCGCGGCTCACTCCTCCTCTGCAACACAAAACACACGTAATCCAAAATCATAAAAACAATACAGGCTCCGGCCGTTTGTGTTTCATTCTCAGCGCAAGGGGAGGTTTTGACATAGCTGCTTCCCCTTTGTACCCAGCAAACTCCTCCCTGCAGCCAACGCGTCGCCATGATTTCTCCAATAGAGGGCTGCCCCGCAGCTGACTGCAATGGAATCGTCCTGAGTACTTGCAGCTACGCGCCCCTCCTAATATGGTCACCTTCCGGTTTCCACCTACCACCGAGGTGGTAGATCTAGGAGGCAGCATACCTTCCCCCTTACACAGCTCCCTTTCTAATCGGGAGGGAGATTTGCAGCATCGATCCTTTCTCTATCACAGGCTCTCAGTTACTTGTGGTTTTATTCCATGTATCCTGGAGTAACAGTGGTTGGACAAATATGAGGCACCTGCTACAACCCTGTTAATAACGTGTAGGGGTACCATAGGCAGCCAGTGAAGGCACCAGGAATGGTATAGGACCTCCTCGTTAAACAAACTAATACAAAAAAAACAAAACTGTGACATGGCCCTATTCAGAATTTCTTTAACTTTAGTTATACAACAGCATAAAACAGTTTCATGAATTTGAAGCTTTACTACTAACTATTAAGGATTGTGTCAGTCAATCTGATTAGAGTGATCATCATCCCACAGATAGTCAGCCTATATGAGACTTTAAAATATTGAAATTGGTTTTCAACAGCAACATCATTTTATAGACAAGATATAGATATAACACCTTAACAACTTTAAAAAAAAAATCTTTATATACAAAAACACTGTTGGCAGTTCATAACAGCAATAATATCCTCTGCAGCCATTTCGTGTAGATAACGCACATTGGGGTAGATTCTCAAAGCTACTTACTCCAAAACACTATTAGCATGATTTTTTCTGATAGCACAAATACACCTTCAGTAATAAGGATACCAAATCAGAAATAAAGGACGCAGACATTACAGTTGAGGATTTGTGAGCAGTCTGCAATTCTTTCTTATTCGTTTTGTAAATCGTGTTCTTTTTTACTCAAAAAGAACTTTTATATTGCTAATGACAATGTGTAGAAAATAGCTTTTAGAATCTAGTGCATTGTCTGTTGTCAAGTGCCCTCGCATTCGGCTGGGGACACGTAACTGCCACCACAGCCAATTATCCAGCAGTTAATGGCCACTGGGTTGGGCATTAATGCTTAATTGAACCTATATATAAAATATATAATAATAACTCATTCTTTAATGCTTTCTGAAATGAGCCTGTTGTTTAATATGACTTATAGACCGACCCAGGCCCGGTGGAGAGTTATTAAATAACTAAACTAAATCATACCATGTCTTCAGACTAACACACTGCATTCGCAAAATCCTATTGAAATGAGCAACTCCTTCATGCTCCTGCTCCCACTGTGCCCAACTCAGTGATGTCAGAGCAGACAGCAGAACCTGTGGCGAGCCCATTCCCTCTTCCCCTGTCTCAACTCGCTCTCCTTCTCGTACTTGGTTTGCTTGTCTGTCGCTTCGAACTGAACTCCGTTTAGACAGGCTATTTATAGTTTAAAAACTGCTAATTAAAATGATCCATGAGTGGGATTGTTACCTTTTTTTTTTTTTTTGCAAAAAACATAGCGCTGATTACATGGTGCTTTGTGCATGGTTAGTTCACAGAAAGTTACATTTTTGCTTCACTATATGTGCATTATAGAGAGAGATTTATTTTGTATTTCAGTCAGATGTGTGTTGTGTCCCGCGACGCCCCCCACCCCCTCCACCGCTTATAACGCTCTTCATTTATAACACTCATATTGTGTGTCTCCCGAGACCCACGTTGTAGCAAGGGAGCACAGTATATTAGATCTTTCTGCTCACACTCTCGGTCTCAGCTGATGCAGCCTAAGATTGTGAGATGAGATGTACTAGTAATTATTACATGCCTGGTCCCCAAATATAACTATATGGGAAACATAAATCAGGAAACATCACGTAATGGGGTTCGTGGCAGGCCTAAAGGGTTACTGTCTCTATTCCTCTTGAAATTTCTACATTTGGCAGTTGCTGAGTTTATTACAAGATGGATGTTATCTGAGTGGGTCTGTTCTCAGTGGGTCTGTTCTAAGAGCAGTGGTTTATAAATACCACCTTTATTTTAAAATCTACATTAGGTTAAGTTACAAGTGCAAAGGCAGATTTTCTGAATAGGAAGAAAAAAAGAAGAAAAAAAAGATTAATATCAAACAGCCAGAGTTACTCAGAATAATAGTTAGCAGCTCCCACCTGCAACTAATTCTAGGGTTAAGTATGGTGCCGCTATCCTTTGTTGCTGTATTGTAAGTAGTTTACTACAGTTGAAATTATTTTAGTTCTTCCAGAAAATCTGCTTTTGCCCCAGCACTTGTTTCTCAATAAGTACCTGTCTGACAAAAGCACACAGAGATTTTTTTTTATTTAATGTTTTGTATTATATGTGTCTGACTAAGTGGATTTAGTATTTTCTGTCAAAATCTGGCATGCATTTCTACAGATTAGGTCAAAACACTATTTTTATAATTAAAGATTAGAGGGATTGGCAATTTCAACCTATTTAATACAAGCACAATCTGAAATATTTGATTATGTTATCCATTTGCCCTGGGCTGTTCTCATCACTGTCTTCTGAAGATCAGCATCTGGAAGGCTGAAAATCTCCTATAAAAGGATTTGTCTGCAAAACCCTTAACATTGTATAATCTACAGCATGTACGCTGCCTTTGTGTCAAAGAAGCCAGTTTTTTTAATTATGTCTGAATCCTAAAATTATGTACATAAGGCCTGCTCCTAAACTACCTACTGGCCATTTAAAAGATTATAGTTCCACTGCCCAGAATCACTTGCTAAAGATGCCACCTTTGCAATCAGTTCACACACACAAAAAAGACAATGCCAGTGAATTTTAAACTGGTAGAGTGTATACTGATCATATGTGTAACAGTATCACTATTATCTGCTGTATTATTGAATTGTGGTTTGTCACACTTGTACTTTGCTTGAACAAAAGTTATTGTATTTCTTGCTCTTATTGTATTACTTGTATTGTAACACTTAATGTATTTGCTTACGATTGTAAGTCGCCCTGGATAAGGGCGTCTGCTAAGAAATAAATAAATAATAATAATAATAATAATAATATGCGTGTCTGATGGCTGTGACAATAGAAGTCACCTGTACAGACATCTTGAATTTCATGAGTGTTGGCTTCATCCAGTTGTATGGATATCCTCCTTATTTAGGGATTGTAATTGGATCATTCCTGCAGTTCATTTAAATATGGGACAACTGTTTTATCTTTGTCACCAAAAGAGACCAGAGCAGCAACCGACAGGCAGGCAGGCAGGCAGGCAGGCAGCAGCGTTGACAGATTTGAAAAGTGGAAATATCATATTGGAACCTCAAAATTATCAGATTTGTGACATCATATTACCTTATAAACTGTATCGCAAGCACTGCGCTGAACTACCGGTACTCGACACCACCCACTGATCACAAGCACCTTTTGTTTAACTCTTTGTTCTACTGCAAGCACTGAGATTCATTATTATGCTTGTTCTTCTTTTGTTTTGTTTCGCTGTTTAATTCTATGTATTGTAATTCTGCCCCTTATATGCTTTGGTTGCCCACACTGTATATTTTGCTTCATTTGTAAACTACTGAATTAGGTACTTAGTGTTGCACTGTGTCATTTATTTGCAGTTATCTGAGAGTTTACAGTGTTCCATTGCATATAATACAATTACATTATAATGTTAACTGTAAGTCGCTTTAGTTAATCTATGTTGAATTCCACTTCAGAATCGCTGTCCTCTACTGCTTGTGAAGGTCCTGCAGATGTTGACTTCTTGGGATCTGTTTTTTGTCTGTATAAATTTGAGGAAGTAATGGAGCGCAGCATATTATCAGTAGGCTTGAATTTAACGCATCCACCAGAAAGGTTAACACACTGCGAAGTGAGCAGCAGACCATTGATTGTGTCAGTGATGAGTCTGTTGCGTAGCTTCGTTTTAATTATATTAACTTGTGAAAACACCCATTTGCAAGAAGCACTTGAGTGAGGGAAAACAAGAATGTCAAGGGCAAATGTTGCCAGTTCCTTCAGCATTTATTTTCCTTCCTTTGAGATCCTCCAAAACTTGTCCACATCCATTTGTTTAACGTTCTCGTGCAGTTTCATCAAGGGCATTTGCCTCCACTGGTTATCGATGAGCTGGAGTAAATCAGTGTTTTCAGGATCCAGGATTTGTGGTACTTCTTGTAGTAGTGGCAACAAGGAGGGGTACTGAGCCCTGATCCGTGGCCACCGACAGAATGAGGCATTCAATGTGATTGAGAACTGGATCATCAAAGTTGAAGCGTTTCTTTATTTCAAGACAAGCAGTCATGAGGAAGCACTGACTCGAAAATCCATTAAGACTTGAATTTTCTTGTGTAAGAGCTTTACATGCTGCATCATGTTAACACCCAGGTACATATTGGTAAGTGGTACAAATTCAGATGCATCTGCAGGATCAGTTGGCTGAGTGGTGTCATTAGGACATAATTTCTTCCCATGTAGGACTGGAGAATGTCCGTGTAAGTTTCAACCATTTTGCTGCGCAGAGTGGTAATCATGACTTTTTTGCTTTGAAAGTTCTCATCTCTTGCTAAATCCTCACATCTCCGAGGAAGCTGCTTGCATGCCTCACTGGCGCAAAGGTGCAATGAATGGCAAATGCATTGTTGCACTAAGATGCCGGGAAAACCATTCCGCGAGCGACTGGCAACTGAATTATTTTTACCCATCATTGTGTTGCATCCATCAGAACCAAAACCAACAATGTTTGCAAGAGGTACACCTGCATTACTGAAGGATTTGATAGTTTCCTCACATAGATGTTCTGCTGTGGCTCCCGTGTGCAGCATGCCTGAAAAAACCTGAGCTAGCTGCCAGAAGCGGCTCTGAACTGACTTTGTAGCATCATCAAAGAAACACACGACAATACGACAACACAGAGTGGTCGACTCGTCAGTTAGAATGCTGAATTTCTTGCCTTTGAGAATTTCTGCAATCACTAATTACATGCTTTGTAATAGCAGTAGCCTTTATGCGACCAAGGCTGAGATTTTGCGCTACTTAAAAATGCCTTTCAGCACATCAGTCAAATGATCAGCGGCTTGCATGGCTATATTATGCTCAGACAAAAATCCAGCAAGCTTCAGCTCTGCTGTTATAACAGCAGTTTCTAAGGTAACTTTTTCAGTACTCACTTGCATACACTGCGTGATTGACTTCTGAGTTGGAGCCAAATATTTCAATTTTTCTTGGTGTTTCTTCGATTTGGCATGCTTTTTCAGGACAGTATGTCCTGCAGTGAGTTACAACAATGGCACCTTGCTCATGTTGCATTGCCAACTACAGGCTGTAACCGTCCAGCAAATAAAGGATCAGCCTCCCATTCTTTATGGTAGCACTGTGGCTGGTGTTTTGCTTTTTCACACTTCCTTTTTTTCTCAGGGGGATCCTGGCACCGCCCCGATCCCCACATTGCTTGTGTCCGTATCCAGAATGAAAGTTTTCTGGGGATCGGGGAACGCCAAGACCGGGGTGTCTGCGAGGGCCTTCCGCAACTCTCCAAAGCTGGCAAAGCAGTGTAAGTCCCAGGTGAACTGGCCCCCTTTCCGGTGCAAGGGCCTGGAGATCCAGGCAAAGTCCTTAATAAACCGCCTGTATGATGCCAGGCCCAAAAAGCTCTGCAGTCACTGTCATGGGGACTGGCCAGTCTTTTACTGCGGCCACTTTGGCAGGGTCAGTAGCGATTTTGTCCATCCCGGTGACATGGCCGAGGAAGTGCGTTTTCTTATGGAACAGGTTGCACTTCTCCAGGTGGAGTTTCAGACCGGCTCCCCAGACGCGCTCAGAGACCGCACACAGGTTTACGAGTTTGTCTGACAATGTGGCAGTGTGTGCCATCAGGTACACCACACAGGCTGTCCGGGGAACTCCAGCTAGTACACGCTCCATCAGGTGCTCAAATGTCATTGGGGCATTGCACAGTCCGAACGGCATCACTGAAAACTGCCACAGACTCTTGGTCTTCGGGCACGCCTCAGGAGCCACCTCGACCTGCCAGTAGCCGCTCCTCAGGTTGAGGGTGCTGAAAGAAGAGCACAGCAGGTGCAGCCCACAGACTGGCTGATGGCTTATAACTCCAGCGACGACCATTTCCTGTATGAGAGCATCTGCCGCCTCCCGTTTAGCAAGGGGGAGGCGATGCGGGGCTGCACTGCCAGTGTCAATGTGGTGCTGTACAAGGCTAGTGCGGCTACAGTCCCCCACGCTGGCTGCAAAACATTCTTTGTACCCCCTCAACAGCTCACTCAGCTGGTCCTGTTGAGCCCGCGAGAGACCCTCCCGTCTCTGCTGCCACAGGGCCTCAACCGCATCTACAGCTGCTTCAGGGGGCTTTACATAAGAACATAAGAAAGTTTACAAACGAGAGGAGGCCATTCAGCCCATCTTGCTCGTTTGATTGTTAGTAGCTTATTGATCCCAGAACCTCATCAAGCAGCTTCTTGAAGGATCCCAGGGTGTCAGCTTCAACAACATTACTGGGGAGTTGGTTCCAGACCCTCACAATTCTCTGTGTAAAAAAGTGCCTCCTATTTTCTGTTCTGAATGCCCCTTTATCTAATCTCCATTTATGACCCCTGGTCCTTGTTTCTTTTTTCAAGTCAAAGAAGTCCCCCGGGTTGACATTGTCTATACCTTTTAGGATTTTGAATGTTTGAATCAGATCGCCACGTAGTCTTCTTTGTTCAAGACTGAATAGATTCAATTCTTTTAGCCTGTCTGCATACGACATGCCTTTTAAACCTGGGATAATTCTGGTTGCTCTTCTTTGCACTCTTTCTAGAGCAGCAATATCCTTTTTGTAACGCTGTCCTTCACCCCAGAAACGATTCTGCTGGTTGGCTGTGGAGGCGCCATATGACACGGAGTGGAGCGGGTGCTGTCATCTGCTTCTGAGAGAGGCCGGGTCCTGCCCCTCCGCGTTCGACGAGCCCTGCTCTTTGGTTGACGCGCCGATGTTGGCTCGCTCAGCCGTCTCGCTCAGCCGTCTCTCCTCCCCTAGTTCCCGGACCAGTGCGAGCCAAAGGTGGTTTTGCCTGATGAACACAGCCTCAGCAGCCAGGTCGAGGGTGGCCCCCACTTTGGCCAGTAGATCCAGCCCCAGAATACAGTGGTCCTGGATATCCGCCATCCAGAGCTCGTGTTCAACTAGGAGGCTTCCTAGTTGAGCTTTAAGGCGCCGCCGTCCCAGTATGGGATCGACTTGCCCAGTTACTGTTCGGAGGCACACCTGGCAGACCCCTCTCCTGTGGCACCGCAGACCCGCTTCATGGCCCGGTCTCGACTGCCTTCCTCAAGCACAGCTTCGACCTGTTCGGCATGGGCCAGGGCCTGCTCTAGGGAGGTTGGAGCGGCGAGCCAGACCTGCTGTCGGATGGCAGTGGGGACCAGGCCGTGGAACTTACCCATTCCCCCAGCTTCTCCCCACTGGCGCAGCTTCAGGTAGCCAGCCAGTGGTCCAGGCCGATCTCTGGCTCGACTTTCCCGAACCGGCGGCTCAGAGCAGTGGCAAGCTCTTTAAAGTCATAAAGGCCCATCAGGTCAAGATCAAGCAGGACCTGCAATGCCTGTCACTCCAGCGACGCTGCCAGCTGCCCATCCATTCACCCGGGTCACCAGGCAGAACTTCACCTGGTAGGCTTCCCAGGGCGAAGTCCCATCATAGCAGCTAGCTTTAATGGTGCTCTGGCTGGCTGGTCTCTTGTGCGGGGCTGGTGCATCATTGGCCTGGAGCTGTTTAACCCCTTTACCAATAATTAGGGACTTTAATCCTCATCTGGTAGCATTACATATACAGTATATCCAGAACTATAAAAACTCAATGGTAGAAATGTAGTCATACGAAAGGATGTCTGGTTTCTCAGTGTCAATAAAAAAGTATAGTAGTTTGTTAAGTGCCTCTTTGTTCCATTAGATCCTTTATTTTTAACAATATAAGTTTCTGTGTCATAGGCAGAGAGTGGCAGTAAAAGGACAATTTGGTGCCATATAATGAATGACCTTTTATCTGTGTTTCCTAACAAACTGCAGATGAGCTATTGAACCATCAATCACAACTCTGTCAAACTACGATATGTAGGATGCTGTTTTTGAAAAAGCAAAACCTGGTTTTATTGATCCACTGAATGTGTTTTACTGTAAACTTGCTGACGCTGATGTGCTATGAGGAGTTTTTTGATGCACTGCTCACTGCAGTATAAGCATGTTTTTACCAGGAACTATTGTTATTGATAATCAGTGCACTGACGTGTTAGATAGATGGACAGAAACCCAATTGCCCTAATAGCCAGTATTAGGTTTACTTTCCCTATTAATCACGTGCAACAGAATGTGGGTAGAGTGAAGGCCTATACCCTCCAGCTTTACCCCAGAACCAGTAAACACTGTGAAATGCAGCTCTCTGTTTGATAGGATGTCATGCACAGCGCTCACTTTCTAGCTAAATCGAGATCTTTCTGTCAATTTAAAAGCTGTTTTCTGCCTTTGATAATCTTCCCCCCTATTGTGTAGTGTTGAAGTTTTTATTTTTGATGTACAGTAAAGCTTGTGTCCTGCCCTTTCAAGTGTGCAGATGTTCTGCTACACACTAGTAATTTTCGATAGTATGTCATTTACCAAAGCAGAGTGTAGTGAATCGCTGATAAGAAAGATAAAGTAATGTAAAAGCCATGGCTGGATGTAATAACATATGTAGTGCTCAAAGAGTCACTCATTGCATAGATTTTTGTTTTGCAGTAAATAATTATTTTTAAGCTCTATACCAGTTTCCATATTTGTGACTTTATCTACTAAAATCACAGATCAAATGTAACCGCTCAATTTAAAGAGCACATTTGTTACAGACATTAATGTTTCAGTGATATGACTGATTTAGCAATATTTGCAAAACATTTTTTTTATAAAAAGCCAGCCATAAAAGTTATTTTTACCTTTATAGAGCCAATGCAGCCCATCCCAGAAAAAAATCAACAATCATTCTTTCGAGCTGTTGTAGCAGGGACTGCTGAGGCTGCACACAGATCATTGTGTGCTAAAGCATGGACGCCACCAAGTTGTTTATAATTAAAACCCGACCTCTGAAAGAGAGAGTGATCGTATTGATATCAAAGAAGTTACTTTGCGGATCCGGTTCAAGCTCAACCCTTTGTAATGTATCCCCTGATTTACACCAGTTTATGCGGCTACAGTGCACTCTAATGCTGAGCAATACTAAAATGCAGCTACAATTGAGAAGCCCATGCAGAGGACTTACAAGGAACACCAGATAGGCCTAATGGATCATTCCGTGACAAATCACCCAACAGGTGACCTCACCATCTCTGATTTACACCAAACTTGGTTCTTGGGGTTATTTCAGGCAAACAAGCTCAAATTTACATTTTTACAGTGATCAGGTAAAGGGGTAAAAAGTTATAGAGGTCTGTGGCAAGGTGCCCTCCCCTTTTATTATTTATATATGATTATTGTTGTTGTTGTTGTTGTTGTTGTTGGTAGTAGTAGTATTAGTTGTATTATATTAAATTGTATTTGTGTGCGGACGGACAAAAGCCGTCCGACATTATTATTTTTTATTTGAGACCGGCAAAAAGTCGGTCTTGTAAAATGTGGATGGGGTTGAATCCCCATCCTGGTAAAGCTGGTGGTACCCATCAACCACATTCTGACCTTATGAAAGGAAGGCTTGAGTGATGCCATCAGACCAGGAAATGAAACCAATATTTATGACTGGAGCCTTAATAAGGTAATTGTTTAATAGATAATTAAGTCTCCAGCCACAAATATTGGTTTCATTTCCTGGTCTGATGGCACCACCTACATGCACCACTCAAGTCTTCCTTTCACAAGGTCAGAATGTGGTTGATGGGTACCCCCCCTTAACGTTAACCAACCTTTTACACGACAAATACAAAAAGGTATACATTTGAAAGAAAACAAAAGGAAGTTACACCTTAACAAAGTTTTTGATATTTGACCTTGGGGTGAAACCCCCCAAAATAAAAATTTCAAAAGATTACCAAGAAAAAGTCAAGGTCTTGGCTTCATCTGTGCAAAATTTCAGGAAGGTAATATTTTTGGATTGCTTTGAAAAAATCAAAACCTAACCTGCCCAACCCCCCCCCCCCCCCCAAATGAATAACACATTATCATTGGGAAAAAAAGTCAGCACCTTTTATTCCACCAGTCAATCTCCACCCTCTCTCTCTCTCTCTCTCTCTCGCCACAGTTTCTCAGTCTTTTTGAGATCTTGATTCTGAAACTTGTAGCCTCTTGAGGAAGTCGAAGTGAGACTAGGGCATATGCCACTGCAAAGAATGTTGCCATGGAGTGCCCAGCATTTGTCATCCTTCTCTGACCAGCGATATTGCTGTCATTTCCCACCAGGGTGCATGAATTGGATATAAAAATCCCCAAATTCCTCAAACGTTTTCAATCATACCCATCCAATACATATCTGCATAGATGAGAGAAACAAAACTTCCTCTCTGAGTTTTTGCAGTCTTTCGCTTGACTGTTGCCCCAATACCATCGCAAGGGCCTTTGCCATGTGAAGTTGCAAAAAAATACCATTCTGCATCCAAGTTGAAGTTCAGTTTATGGTGGCAGAGATTTATGAAATTGAACCGGTTTTTGTATTGGGCAGCACAACCCTCACTGAAGTAATGAATTTTCCTCAGTTGGGGAAGTTTTTCCTTCACTTGGGGGAGGTTTGGATTGAAATGAGCAAACAGCTGATGTTGAATGATCTAGGGCAGCGGTTCTCAAGTTGTGGGACATGACCCCAATTGGGGTTTTGTGACAAGGATGGCTGTAGGAGTGACGTCAGACCAGAAACAGAAACCACAAGACACAGGCTACTGCGGGGCAAAACTAAAACGCAATGGCACTCAGTTCTTTATTAAATAAAAAGGTTTTACAAAAACAAAATACTTTTCAAAATAAACAGCACATTGGCCAAACAAACAAACAAATAAACTAGGAGTTAAGTCTCCAAATAGCAAGCGATTAACTGGGCACACAAAATCGAATTTTTCAAATAAATATCAATGATTGTCCCGCACACATACATTTTCGCTCCTTTCCTCTCCCCCCGACGTGATTATTTTAATATCATTGCAGTTAAGTAAAAGCTTGTGCACAACAATTGAATGCGAGCGGTAATTTGTGGAATGCTCGCTTCGACTGCCTGGTTTTCTTATCATAGAAAGACCTTGGATTCAAAACGGTTGACTACAAGTAAATCTCACTTTGACTGCCAAAAAGAACCTTCCATATCTAGTACCGCTCTGCTTGCAAGCAGATAAGGGCACGGCTATTGTTCTGTAGATTTATTGTGTACTAAAATTATTATTTAGCAGACACCTTTATCCAAGGCGACTTACAGAGACTAGGGTATGTGAACTATGCATCAGCTGCAGAGTCACTTACAAGTACGTCTCACCCGAATGACGGAGCACAAGGAGGTTAAGAGACTTGCTCAGGGTCACACAATGAGTCAGTGGCTGAGGTGGGATTTGAACTGGGGACCTCCTGGTTTCAAGCCCTTTTCTTTAACCACTGGACCACACAGCCTCCTTGAATACAGTTTACACTTTATTTGTCTAATATTCCAACCTAACAGTTCCTGTTTTTTATTGCAGTAAAACCTTATAAACTAAACATGTATATTATTTAATTTAATGGATATTGTAATGTCTAAAATATTTTTTATTTAGTTGGAGAAAGAAACTGAACAAATTTTTAAATGGATTAAATTAAATGATCGCTCCTGCTTTTACAGTATATGTGTATTACAATAGAGCCTTAACAAGCAAAAACACTTGTTAGTTTAAATATCATGTTTCTTATTAGATCAAAATACTTAAAACATATTATTTCTCTTCAGAAGGTTTTGTCACTCTATTATTAGATCAGAATACTTTTTTTTATATAAAACCTCTATGCTTAGTAACAATACAATCAAATAAAATCAAATAGGTCTTTTTAGTTTCAAATATCATTCTGTCTGAAAAGGGTTAACCTTTTGTTTTTGCTAATTTGCAATACCTAGCCTCCATGTTTAGTTCCCCCAGATGCCTGCTTCTTTCAAGGTTACAGAGTTCCACGCGTGTATGTGCACTAATGACAAAGGCACATAGACAAGCTTTTTTTCTAACATTAACACTTGTTCAGTTTTCTTAGTTCAAATCATTGTAATCATTTGCTGTAATATTATTTATGCTGGTTTTATATTCTTTAAACCACAGTACAATTATTACAATATTCAGTTAGTACTGAACTTCTTTCGTTTCTAACTGTAATATGTTCTTTCTACAATAATAATGTTATTTGTATAACAGTTTAACTTTAAATGATTTTATAACATGTATTTCTAATTCAGATACTTCAGTATAACAGTTGCTCCTAGAAATGGTAATATTATTTTACTGAGTTAAGTCTGTTCCCTTTCTCTGTTCATACAAAATCCAGTTGAAGCAGGTGTTAAGACACCCTAGCCTTTTGTCAGTTTTTAGTGTTGATTAGTATGAGACACTACCGTAAGCATTTTCTAATACTCCTACCTTCTGTTATCCAAAAGTAATGAAAGTAAAGTAACAAAAGAAGCTACTTTTTTCTCATAAAACTGGAATATGTTAACAAGGTCTTATGATAAGAGCCTGCCAAGTTTGACTCCTTCCAGCAGGTGCTTTCATAGACTGTACACAACAGCTATCCATTGTTGTCTGCTGAGTATACAGATCTTTTTGAAAGGAACATATACAGCATTACTATAATTATTGACAAAGAATATATCATATTACTTCAATCAATACAGGTTAGTTTAAATAATCCAATCTATTTCTAATAAGTTGGCACGTTCCCAACAGGATTCTAACTCTGCGCCAGGCTCAGCTCGGACTGGTTCTGCGAACACCACAACAGGCCTGTGCATCCAGCGTTTTACATCAGAGGTGTGAGCGACCAGGGCCTTTACTTGATACCTGCAAAAACTTAAATCTTGTTAGCTGGGCTCCCATCTCTACATTATCATTCCCATCGTCAGTGGGCAAACAGATTTTAACTGAATCTGGGTCCATCAAAGAACCGCACACCCTTGCAACCGGGGCCTTCCATGCAAAAGGATCTAATGACTTATAGCAGAAAAGGGACGTGCCAGAACCGTGTGTGACAAACTGTTCACCTGGAATGAAAGGTGCTGACTTCTTTTCCTACCAGTGATGTTATTCATTTACTTGTGTCATCCGATTCATGTTTGTTACAGGAACATTTTTCGGGTTTCTTAGAGGTGGGGGAAGACAGGTTAGGCTTTGATCTTTTCAAAGCAAACCAAAAATATTACCTTCCTGAAATTTTGCACTGACGAAGCTGAGGCATTGACCTTTTGAGATTTTTATTTTGGGGGTTTTCCCCCAAGATCAAAGGTAAAAAACATTGTTTAGATATAACTTCCTTTTGTTTTCTTTCAGCTGTATTTTTTATGATCCTTTTTTGGATTTGCTGTGCGATTTCCAATACAATGACACCTCTCACAAGTCTGTAGCACAAACTGTTTTTAAATAAAAGGTTGGTTAACGTTAACGGGGGGTACCCACATTTTGACCTCTCTACAACTTTTTACCCCATTAAAAAAAAAATGTAAATTTGAGCTTGTTTGCCTGAAACAACCCTAAGAACCAAGTCTGGTGTAAATCGGAGATGGTAGGGTTTAAAATCCAACTTTTTGGGTGTGATTTGTCTTTTCCCTGTGTGCATGCATGGCCACTGTTTGTTTTCAGTGTTTTAGCAGTGCTGGATGGTACTGCAGTATATAACAGTAAGTTACAGTGAAGTGGGCAACTTGAAATACATTTTAGTAGATGGATATTTATCTCAGTAATGTCCATGCAGTGTGCCAGAAGGAGATGTGCAGCATTCCAATTGAGTAGCCCCTCATTTTGTTTACCTGGCCTGGGTTAGAATCTGTTAGTTTGGTGACCTCAGCCAACCACCCATTATAAACCAGGGCATTTTGTAATTGAACGGCTTGGTAGAAGCTGTCATAGAGATTGCCACCATAGTACCTGGCTGAAGCCAGTGCCGTTGAGCCTCACCTGTCACAAGCACTACATTTCAATGATATTGTGATATTCCATTGTAATTGTTTTCACAAAAGCCTATAGCCCACACGCTCCTTTTATCTCTCAAATTAGTCTGCTTGAGTTGTCACATTTAAGTTAAGAGTAAAGTCACTATATTAATAGCCACAAAAAAAAAATACATTAATTACTGTACAGTAATGAAGTTCACCATTAAAGTGACTGCAGGATAATTGAAAGTAAATGAGTGCAATCACCACTCTTCCCTGTCACTATCCCTGGCAAGGATCAGCTCATTGGCTCTGGTGATAGGTACTGTGGTAATTGTGGAGCTGTCCTCCAGATGCGTTGCATTCGGGTCATTTCGACGCTTGGCAGGGGGGGAGCTGGGAAGGAAGTTGAAGAACTAATCATTTTGCTCCTTATCAGATTGATATAGGGGCGAGTTAGACTTTTCCCTCCTACTGTAAATGCTTGTCAATTTATTCACTCCAATTGTTTCCTGACAGGTGAGAAACGACCTGACCAGCAAACTGGAGAAGGCAGATATTAGAATTGCTGACACCGAGAGCTTCTCTAATGATCCCTGTATCAACGTGAAGAAACTCAAGGTAAGTAAGCTGGGTGGTGTTGAGCTGGTGCTGCTGCACATGTGTCTGATGTTTTGCATGGCATTTGAATATGAAAATGAGTGATGCTCGTGGTTATCGTTTCTGATGTGTATGTGAAGTCTGTTTCTGGCAAATTAAAAAAAAAAAGTCTGTAGAAGCTGGGAGTTAATTAAATATACCTGTGTCCACAAGCACAGGACAGCAGGAGGCTACAGAATTATTGGGCCCTAGGCCTATTTAGGAACAATGGAAAGGTTTTAACATTATAAAATTAGCAGTAAACAACTCTCTAGCCTACAATTATTATTATTTTTTTTTTTTAATTATATATTATAATTATATGGAAAATGCATTAATCAATCAATCAATCAATCAATCTTTATTTTATATAGCGCCTTTCATAGTGGACCACCATCACAAAGCGCTTTACAAGATGCAGCAACAACAAGAAAATCCATAATACTTTAAATACAGAGAAATGCATAATACACGATATACAGTAAAAAAAAAACAACCAAAAAAAACCAACCTCTAATTCCCATTTCTGTGTCATATATGATACAATGTTTAGCCACCCCTCTACATTATTATTTTTCACAAGGCAGATTTTTTCATATGCAGTACATTATGTGTTTTCGAACAGGAAAAAAAAGAGTGTTTTGTACAAGAAATGGAATTAGTTACATAAATAAAGTAGCCTTTCTCATTTCAGAAATGCTTGGGCGTTACAAGGCTAAAACCGTTTCTGCTCCTTAGAGCTACGACAATGTCATGAAACATGAAGACAATGTTATGTCGTTTCCTTGTAGCGTTCTAAATGATCAATAACACTCTCTCTCTCTCTCTCTCTCTCTCTCTCTCTCTCTCTCTCTCTCTCTCTCTCTCTCTCTCTCTCTCTCTCAGTACAGCCTTCATTTTGAATTCAGAAATCATTAAATATGCGTTAGAAAAGAAAAGAAAAAATTACTGTAAAAATATCTTTCAACATTTCTCACAATTTTTCATTAGTTTTAGGTGTACTAGATTTGTGTACCATTAAACTTTCCCAGGTCAAAACAATTCCTCACAATGGTTATAAATTAGATATGTGAGAAAATCTAATTTACACAAATGTAGGCATGAATGAGCGCTTGCAAAGTCAAACAGCGACACATCTGCTCGACACTTGAGGTTAGGATCGCACCTGTCACTTGATAACTGCTGTGTTTATATGTATTTAATTCACACCCAGCGAGGAAATGTGTGGCAGCACATTGTACACTAATTACTTTACACCAACAATTGAAAGGAATTTGTAGAATTTGTAAATCCCAGATATAACTTTTTTTTTTTTTTTCCACCTCAAATACATTTCTGCTTTATCTGTTTTATCTGTGTCTTTGTGTAATCCATACCCTTATAACACTGTGAGAATAATGTCTTGAAACCCATGTGGGCTGCAGTGGATTATAGTGAAATCTGAACTGACTGCTCACCACAGGGATCTGTGGTTTCTTAGGACAGGTGGCTGTTTAATCAAGGTGCCCCTGTCATTCACTTATACTGAACACAGAATATGTGTGCTCTG
Source organism: Acipenser ruthenus (assembly GCF_902713425.1). NCBI lineage: Eukaryota > Metazoa > Chordata > Actinopteri > Acipenseriformes > Acipenseridae > Acipenser > Acipenser ruthenus. The sequence continues at coordinate 4,798,411 of NC_081192.1, read as the reverse complement.
GGGTTTACTATGTGGTTATTAGTCCAGGTGGTTGTAAATACAGGTTTTACTGTCTTATAAAAATGTGGTCATAGACCATTCACACACTTCTGAGGGCAAGAACTAAAAGACTGGGTTTAAACTGCATTTAAACTGCAGTTTAGTTAATAGATTAAAAACAATTATATAGGGAGCAATAACTGATGACAAACGTTCCTTCCAATAAATTTGAAGTTCCTTCACTGAACCAAGGTGATGTGGATTTTGTATCCTTACAGGTAACAGATTCTTGCTACCTTGGTAGTTTTTTTTTTTTTTTCAATTTAAATGTGTGCATCTGTTACTGTATGTCACTTCGGATTTAAAGTGACAAAACTCTCAGGACATAGTTATATCACTGACAACCAGGGCTTGCAAACTGATGGTTCTAGTAATGATTCAAGTTTTCCATCACTGTGCTGGACATAAATAGCTGCAGCTCCAACTATTTTATTTTTAATAGTGTGAAAAAAAGTGTATCTAATAGGGGATGATTTTAACATACATACAAGGGTTACCCTTTATATAATAGGGTTGGGTGAGTGTGAAGAAGCTGTGCACCTGAGTATTACTCTGACAGCTTCAGTTCAACACCGCTCATGAAGTGTAAACTGGTTAACTTGCTGAGTGGAAAGGAGGGGACAAAGATTTGATCAATTGTATGTGTGTGATTGTTCGTAAGTTGAATAAATCTTGTTAAATAAACTAAAGGAACTGTGAGGTACATGTATTTAATATCAGATCATAATCGTTAAACTGGCACATTTAATAAAGAATTCTAAATCAATGGTGATGAGCTTTAAGGCATATAAAAAATCAAGACACATCTGTATTTTAATAAGTGATGAATGCAATATCTGGCTATTTTATTAAAGATCTGAGATTAAGACAGCTGAGAACTAGATCTTATCATTGAATATTTAATTAAGTGGCCATTTTAAATAATTTATACAGTCAGCACTCACATATCCGACCCTATAAAATTTTGACTTCAGTGATGGTTAAACGAGTGTGATGCATATCTGATTATTCTATTTTGGTCTGTTCCAACCCTTGTCTGTTTTTTCAGGGAACACAAAAAAAATACATAGCTAAAAGGGATGTGTTTTAAAATAAGTAGGCTTCCATTTAGATGTACTGTAGTTGGTTTTGTTGGTACAGTACTATATTTTCAACAAAATAAGTATTTTAATTCAGAACGATATGAAAATATCACTTGCCAAAAGAGAGGACTGTGGACACGTACATACTGTAGCGACCCGGGCACCGTTGTGTGTCTATTGGACTTGTATGTTATCCTGTTTGTTTGTCTCGTCTGTCTTGTCCTATGTACATGTTGCATGTATTGTAAGGGTGCCACCATGCCCCTTAGAATGGGGAGAGGAGCGAGGGATGGATTCGGTTGGTCAGTCCAGGAAGAATGGGTGGGAGCAACAGGGGGGTATAAGTACCACTTGCGCGGGACAGTGTGAGTCAGTGGAAGGTTTGAATGCTCACGGAACCGAACAGTCAGCACTCCAGTGCTAAACAGCGAGAGCAAGTAAGCCTGTGAGAGACTGAGAGATTGAAGCCGGGTAAGGAAGTATAGTGAGAGTCTGAGAGCAAGGACCTTAGAAAGTGAGAGTGGGGTCAGCAAGTGAGTGAAGGAAGGAGTTAGGGGTTTTTCTTGTTTTTGTGGTGTGGTCTTGGCCCAAACAGGGACCATGTTAATTCTACCAATAAATTGGTTATTCATTGCACCTGGCAATGCATTACGTGTTCTGCTTCATCTTCCAAGGGCACGGGTCATTACAATACTCTCAAATGTGGTACGTATTGTAGCAGTATGTAAAATTCCCCATTAACGACCCAACAGCAAAATGAAATCAAAATGTTACCTATGCACAGAACTGCGTGAAATGTAAAAGGCAATGCAATTTAGCAAAAGAAGTTAAAAAAACAACACCTGTTTCCAGAATTAAAACAGTATGCAACGTCATTATTCAAAATTGCAGAATATAGTGCTCGATAAGGCCCTAATATCACAGTTCACTTGCAAATAAAAATGCACAAAAGCAACTAAAGATGACAGATTTTTTTAAAAATGCATCACAGTATCTAAAACTGTTTAATGATTAACTTTTACATCATCATAGCTTTGTTTTTGCTGAATTTGCATCATGTGAAATTGGAGGAAGCGCTGTGTAACTGCTCAATAAAGACAGACTGGCATGCGAGGGAATAAAACAACAAAAAACACCATAAAGAAGTGCATTGTAACATTGAAGAGATGGGCTTTGTATCAGAAAACTGGCGACAGAGTCGGAAATCGTGTTTGACGGGTAACTGCATTAATTGGTTACATGTATAATGGGGATTGATTTTATTCTTAATACAAGGGCGGTAAAATGCAACTGACGTGTATCTGCATAACAGATATCCGAATGCTGACTCTATACGCTTTTTGGAGAAAAAACAAAGAGAGAAACTAAAATATTTTTAATGAAACACTGCAGCTTACAATAAAATAATAATTTAATTAGTATATTTTCTTTAAAAAATGAATATACCATATTACTTTTTTTATTAACGCTGCAACATTTATTTTAAATTGTTAAAAACAGCTGCGCGCTTATTCAAGGTCGGTGGTAATTAGAATTACTATGGTTTTTTAAATCATTTTTTATTGCGTTTTTTACGGTATTTGAGGGAGCATATATTGGAGTTTATTTCTGCGGATTCAACTGCATCAGGATGGTGAAGAAGTCCTACAACTTCAAACTGAAATCTGTTGAGCTCTCAGAGCAGATCGGTGTTTAACTAGGTGAGGTCACATACCAGTGTAGCGTGGAGAGGGAAATAATAACAAGAGAGAAATGTCAATTCATCACCGGCAGTTTATTTTCCCTTTCTTTTCTTACAGCAGTTCTTTAATATACGGTGCATTTCTTTCTCTTCAACCAGCAAGACAACTAAACACTCCTGATCCAGGCTTGGCTTCTGTGAGGAAGATGAGTTGATCCCGTGGCTATCCCCTAACAGCAACGCCACAGTGAGAGCTACACTAGCTTCTGCTCCCCATTGACACTCCAAAGCACCACACACACCCCTCTCCGAACTTCCTGTCTGGATTAGCCAAAATACCGTGCATACAACCAAAACAGAAATGCATTTAAGAAATTTAAATAATAATCATACAGCTCAGCATTACAACTAAAATGTATTACTTTTCTTGCTAATCCCTAATATGTATACAGGTAGTGAACAAAAAAATGGAAACACCAATGTAAAGTCACCTAATAGGGCATTGGGCCACTATAGTATCCCGCTCTGTGGAGTTCTCGGGGGACCGTTTTTAATGAAACTGGCTGCTCGTGCCCCAGGTTGAAATTTGCAGTCAATTGATATGCAGTTGCTCGCCTGTTTTGCAATTCAAAGTAATGAACGGATATCACAATCCTGGAGTATGTGCTTCCGCCCACTGTTGCCCTTTGCTGATGATGTCTTTCCCTCGGAGTTCCATGCCGACATCACTTAGACACCATTGCTCGTGAAACATCAACAAGTTGAGCTGTCTTGGTCACTGAAGCTCCTGCTAAGCGCACTCCAACAATCACCCTTCTTTCAAAGTCACTGAGGTCTCCTCTTGCAGCCATGCTAGCCATAATTATAGGCAACCAGGCCTGCCCAGCATTTTTATACATGACCCTAAGCATGTTGGGATGTTATTTGCTTAATTAATGCATGAGCCACACCTGTGTGGAAGCCCTTGCTTTTAATGTACTTGGTGTCCCTCATTTACCCATATATATATATATATATATATATATATATATATATATATATATATATATATATATAAATATAGATATATAGTGCTGCTCTATTTACTACTACACCAGTACATAGTGTGGTGTACCTACGGTATGCTTCTTTTATTTGGGTACCATAAACTTTACAGTAAAATACCTGTGTGCTCCAGTGTGTAATTGTATTCTTTTAAATACATTTTATTCAAGTTCATTCAATTAATATTGTTTTTATTTGTAATGTTTTGCCATACTGTGTTTTTTATGTGTTTCTTTATTAAGTGTTGCATTTATTTGAGAAGGGGTAGGGGGAAAAAAATGACATTTAATTATTGAGAGCAGCATTTATTCAAGGGTGGCGTCTATTAGAAATCTGATATGTGAGTGCAGTGCTCATTCAAGGGCTTCAGTAATTCAGATGTAATAATATATGTTAAAGCTGCTGTTCAATTAAGGGAGATTTTTTTCTGGGCATTTAATTTTGGTGCCACTCAATTGGATAAGGTGTCCAATTTAGTTAGAAAATAAAAATCTCTGTGGTCCCATAGCATCTGCTACTACAGTGCTGTTTGCAATCCACGTCTATAATGTGCATACAGATCAGTGGTGAGCTTTTTACACCTCCATGTGAGACAGAAATAGCTTTGCAAGGAGCAGATAGCATGTATGCTTGTAGCTTAAAGTCACTTATCAAAAGATGCAGTGGCAGTTGCCCAGATACTGGATGTCCCTGCAAAGAGAGATGGAAAAACAGCTTGCTACTTAGATCTTTGATACATAAATAGACTGCCAAGCTTGCTCATCTATTAATAGAGCCGTACCATCTCTAAATGTAATCTGCCGGTGTGTTTTAACAATAATTGCATTTTGAAGCTTGTCAGATTGGCCGTGTCATGAAGAATCCAACACGTTGCTGTTTCAAGCCTCTGCCAGAACAATTGCTTTTCTTTCTTGACATCATTTTACAATCAAAAAACAAAAAAAAAAACAAGAAAAAGTATAAAACATATATGTTGAGGGGCTGTTGAGCAACACAATTCTGACTCCTCAATTACATTGTGTGCAATGTTTAAGCCAAGGCCACTGTATTATATCCCGCCCCTAGTCTGTCTCATACTGTCATATTTGACTTTATGGTGACAGATTATCATCTTTTATGCATCCATCCCTTCATCTATCCATCCACATTGTATCTACAGCAGCCTTTTGTGTATTTATCAGTGTCTACATTCATCTATCAGTACACAGAATCATTTTCACTCTTTTTGCCAGAATAAATGAAGCAGGTCCTCCTTTTTATAATCCTGAAAGGTGAAGTCTCTTTTGCATATGGTATTAAACCCCCATGGCCTCGTAGCTTGCCAATTGCCAGCTATGTGAAGTGAATAGTTGTGACTCTTCATGAGAAAAGGGAGCTGTGTTTGCTTGAGAGGGGACGTAACAGGGAAACAGCAGCTTGTCTGACAGGAATGAAAAGGCAAAACTGAAAGCTGTGAAAAAACAAGACCTGCAGAACAAAGACCTTCTCATCCAGCATCTTTTTGGCTGTGATAAAAGCCCATTCCAGGCTCAGATTGTTCATTCAATTGACAGATTTGCTGCGAGACGCAAAGTTGATGTGACTTAAGACCACATACTACGACGTGCGATTTAAAATGGTGCCTGTGGAAGAGAGATATTTGCAATCACAGCTAGCAATTTGGTCCTGCTTTTTACCTGGGGTTACCAATGAAATAAAATAAAAGGTTACTTATACATTGCATGATGGGAAGAGCACCTTCTTGGTCACAGGAATCCAGTGTGGACTGACCACAAAAATAAAGCTACCGGTACTGGTAACCTAGTAGAGAAAGAATAAATGCACTAACTGGGAGCACGTAACTGTATAAACGAATATATATATTGTTACAGAAAAGAGATGTATAATATCAAAGTTGTGTGACTGTATATACTGTCTGCTGTACATACAAGGATGACTTCCTATAGAAAAACTGAACAAGGCATTGTCTTTGCTTTGCTTTCTATATTTTCCTTATGAGGATTGTCGGTTTTATCTCAATATAGATTTATAATATAGATTTAAAATATGGTAACTGACTTACCAGAACAGGGATACAGTGAGAATGAGTTTAGGGAGTCACCTATCTGCTGTTCAGTCTATTTCTTCCTCAAACAATGTAACAATGTACATTCCAGTAAAAAATAAATAAATAAATAAATGGTATTAGGACCAATGGAGCAAAAAAATAAATAAATAAGTAAATAAACATGTTGATTTAAATGAACTAATGAACACCGCAGGCGAAACAAATGATGCAACATCTTAATTCTGTTTACATAGGCTTCAATTTTTCTTCCTTCAGTTTGTTATCCTTGGCCCTTGAGTGTTTATTACTCACATCAGCGCTCCAGGTAAGGTTTTGGGTCATTGAGTAATTTACTCTCCAATTTAGACACTGTGGGCCTGATTTTCAGAAGGCACATTTTTAGAGATAAAATAGAGGTCGCAATCTAGCTATGAGGACTCCAAGGTCGTGTCCTCGCTTGTTTTTCTGCATCATCAATGCTGATGCTCATGTCAAAATTCTGGTAAAGTACAAAACTCCTTAATTTTCTCTGTTAGTCTGCCTTGTAACATAGATTTGGAGGTTGAATAGTAAATACCAAGCATATATTCCAAGCTATAGCTTGAAACCTCGGTTGACCTGGTAGAATGTCAGCTCTGGTTACGACACAATACATTTGCACTGCAAGGTTTTTTTGACACCGAATTATACTTCTTTATTTTCAACAGGGGCAGGTTCATTTCTCCTGCTCGCAAAGCCTTTTGGTGATTTCTTGTTATGACTGATTCAATTGAAACGGCAATTGATTTTCGGGTTCCTGAACAAGCCAATTAGTCACATTCAATAGTCTGGACTTCCTTTTAACTGGACAACAACGAGGAAGCCAACGAGGAAATGTCATTTCAACAATGGGGGGAAAAAAATTAGCCACCGAAGTTGAGCTTTTGCTCTGAGATTTTAGTACATCAAAATGTTCTTTTCGGCAAAAGGTCCGGAGCCACTGCTAAATTTAAAATTCGGAAGTATATAACCGAAAAAATAAATGCAACCTCTTCCATAAAAAGGTAAAATAAAGAAGTCCAAAAAAGATTCTGGGACCTAAACGCAGAACAGCTGTTGTGATGCATAGTTCACCCCCTAGTCTCTGTAAGTCACTTTGGATAAAAGCATCTTCTAAATGACTAAATAATAATAATAATAATAATAATAATAATAATAATAATAATAATAATAATAATAATGCAGCGTTCCTATAGAAAAAAAACAATCCTCAATATAACAAAGTATTCTCTGATGTAATATTAAAATTCATATTATTTTTCTGAATGTTTCTGTGTGTTTGTGAAAAATCATAATAAAAATGTTAAAAATGAATATGCATTTGTGACATATGTTTTAGAATGGTCATATGTTAATTACGTATTTAATATATTCTAAAATTAGCCAGCCTCCACTTAAGCCCCTGTTCAAATTTTCTGAACAAAGCGCTGTTCTCCATGATAAATGAGTCGCGTCAAGAGCCAGGGTCTTGGCAACCACATCAGTGATAATACATTGAGCATCACATTAAACTTGCAGTTAAAGAATGATGATGTTTTCTTTTTTGGAAATCAATTTAATTCCTTGAGTCTGGGGATATTGCAACATATGTGCAAGCTATTACACCAAGCACGTTTGGGAAGCCAGACAACTCATAAAATTTGTTTGGTTCTATTTTGTTCCACATCCCCAATTGGAAATATTATATACTCTTTACAGGTACAGGTATGGCATGACTGCGGGCTGTTTGTGATTCTAAATCAGACTTAAGCAGATCACACAGCTCTTTTATAGTGCCTATATCCAATCTGCATTTACGTATAACTTGTATTGGAGTTAGATCTAGAAATGTCTGACGGGGACAAGCTATTATGGGTTTTGGTAGGGTCGTTTTTTCCTCCTCCCTTCCCTCTCGTGCCCCAGTCAGAGAATTGGAAGTGCTTCGATATCCTCCATTGTCGATTACAGCTCAGTAGCCCTGTCAGCGATCACAGTTTAAATAAGACATGAGAGGGGTCGGTGTCTTAATTAGCAAATGTATTTTGGTGTACTAAGACCCTGTTCACACTATTGTGCTGTCCCAGGCCCGCCTCAGTGCCGTCGCATATTTTGGTCTGCAACCTCATTTACATATGTGAAAAGCAGGCCTAAAATGTGGCAAATTGTTTTTTTGTTTCTTTTAATGGAACGATAGCCTGCACCCAGAATGGAAGAGCTACCAGGAATCCTTGATTTGTAGCAGATGTTTCTTATTGATATATGGGCACATCAGTTGCACCTTTTGAAAATAAGACGTTATTTGCAAAATAGAACTTGCTTAACAAGCTGTAATGTGAGTGCATTTTTATAAAGCGCACACCCTGAAATGCCATTGCGCAGCTGACTTACAGGTCTTGAAAATACAGTTTGCCACCTATCTGTTTTTCACTTTGCCCCTTCTGAAAATCAGGCCGAAAGTGAGTTTTGGGTGAGTAAAATGCAACATTACTGTCATTTCAACAAATACTGTACATGCTTTAATGCTAACTCATGTTGTATGCAAATAAACATACTGTAGAAACATAACTTTGTTTTATTCCAGCACGCTGCAGTTGGACTATACTTAACAAACGGCCTGCATGCACAAAGTATATATCTCCAGTGATTTAAACTAAAACACCAGCAATTCCATCAAGGCATGAATATCTGATCTCCATCTTCATGTAAACATAGAAATATAAAATAAAAAGAGACTTACACTCACTGTTACAGATGTTAGTTTTTAAACAAAAAATCATTTAAATCCTCTACAATTGAGATTAATTGAATAGACTGTTATGAGTCTTCAGGTTTTCATTCATGTGTCTCTGGCGTAGTGCTGGCATTTCTAGAGGTGCTAAGTCATGATTCTGTTTAACATTTCTGCACAGCTGCAGAATGGCATGAAGTAGATCAGTTTCACTTTGATTGGCACATTCTTTGCAACTTGTTTGGCGCTACTTGTAGGCAAAAAGCACTCATATTTAAATCATCGTGCTGCGATTTTGTAAGTGCCTTGAATGCTGTCAAGATATTTCAAAGCCTATAATCATCAGTGTTTTTTTCCCTCTGCAAATTGAGAAAAAAGTACATAACATGTATTTTTTTTTTTTTTAATTTACAAATGAAACATGGGTTGTCAAGCAGTATTCACCTGGGTTTGATTAAAATCATACCAGAAGAGTCTGGATTAAGTGATATTAATCATATCAAATTGAATATGTTCAAATGGACGAACCTGTGTAGAATTATGTAAAAACTGAATGCAAATGCTGTGTTGTGCATAACTATACATATTGTTTTATTTATCTTTTGCAAATGAGGTGCAGTAATTCAGTTGGATGTGGTTAAAAGCGTTACAGACCCGACTGATCTGAAGTACTACACTTTGAATATAGACTTCGCTACAGCAGAAAGCTTCCCCTATGAGAACAGAGACAGCTTTTTAATGTGCAGGGCTCCTGCTTTTTGGATTCAGTTGCCATTAAATATTTAAAATGCAGTTTACCTACATGCAATACACAAAAATGATTTGGGTTCAGTAATGGTGTAAAATGTAAATGCATCTGTTTACTCCTTGTGTCCTGGGTCCCACTTCAAAATAAGTTATCCGAGCCAACGTATTGACAAATCAACAACGTGCTATCAGGTCACATCTTTAAGCACATGTGACAGGAGCAGAGGTGCTAGAGAGCAGAGAGACACTGGAGACCAGAGGTATCAGGCACAATGTTATTAATCAGAAGTTAGACACCATTCGAAAGATATTCCAGATCAAGGAGGATATTTTAACACACTTTAAAACAAAGATGACTGTGGCTTGGTTTAAACCAGGGTTGAACTGATCATTTGTTTAATTTGAACTATTTAATTGTTTTCAGCTCTTAAACAGTTACAGATTTCCAGTTAACATTTTACAAGTAACTTGAACTCTGCAACTGTTTAGAGCTGAAAACAAGCAAGTAAAACAGTCTCATTAAACAAATGATCAGTTCAATTAAGGGTATAGTTAAGTGATTGAGAGCTCAGTTGGAATGAAAACCAGCAGACACAGGGGGTGCCCAGGACCAGGGTTTGAGAAGCCCTGGTTTAAGTGCAATAACCGCCACACACAGCAAGTGCAGCTCTTTCCCTCACTGCACTTGTCTACCTTCACAAAGCTTTCCCTAAGTACCTGCACAGGCTTCAACATAACTGTGGCAGGGCAGAAATACTGAGTGTGTGTGGGAATGTAAGGTAATTGATGCTGATTGGGAAGTGGCCTGTTGTATATAAAGAAGGAGAAATTTCCCATCCCTGCCAACCTTACATTCACACACCCACACCCACACCCACACCCACAAACTATTTACAGCAGCAGGGCTTCTGACCTGGCATAATAGCTTTCATAACATTGTTCAGGTTTAGTTTTCTCTCCACTAACACAAGTCCCTCACCCTTTTCAGCAAAATGTAGTTCCATTTTGTTAAGTCTTCTCAGGGCCAAACCAAGTACCCCTTCAGGCTACACTTGGATTGCTGCCCTGTCTTAAGTGTCCCTTCTCGATAGTAGTTCCCATGCAAGTTCATTGATGTCATGCTGATTTTATTCCTATTGAAACAGTGCCCAACATGTCTAATTGATGAGTGGCTCACTCTTTCTTGGCATCATATTGTGAGACAGATGTGACTGAATTTCCTGGAGGTGCTTTCTTTTTTTTGTTTTTAACTATTTACACATTTATGATTTTTATTTCTTTGTCTTCTGCAGGATAACGATGTCCGGATAATTATTGGGCAGTTTGATGAGAACTTGGCAGCGAAAGTTTTTTGCTGTGTAAGTACAGATACCTGAAATATACATAATCTCCACTGCTGCTGTCATTGCGCTGCTTCACAACAACAGCTGAAGTCAATAGATGGGTCCCTGTGGATGGATGTACGATAATTACTGAAGAATGAAAGACGGAAAGTCATGATATATATATATATATATATATATATATATATATATATATATATATATATATATATATATATATATAGGTGCACCTGGCTTTTAAAATTACTGTACATTGAAACACTCACTTTCTGTGAGGAACTAAATTAGTTCTTATCATTGATGGTTGAGTTGTTTTCAGACATGATTTCACTGGCATCACAGGAGTTTTCTCTCTCTTGAGGAACCTCTGCTCAGTGATTGTCTTCTTATCTGGCATAACATCCTTTCTGTGACAGTAGCTCCTAAGTCTTATATTAGGCATTTCAGTGTATCACTATCTTTAAAATGTATGTATTTAAAAGGACTGCACATGATACTGTCAAAAGGGTTTACACCACGGACAGCCAGGGCAGGACAGGTTTGATGTGTGCGCAAGGTGTTTCAGTTCTGAAGGGATATAGAACCACTCAGTGCAATGAAGGCTGTTCTCTAGAATAGCTCTTAAATGTATCACCTTTAAACTGTCCCTAGCGTGTCGTCTAATGCCTCATTTCCACTGTGGGCAGGGGCCGGCCCTGGCCATGAAAAACATGTTTAATTGCTTTTTCCAAATGTGGTCACCCTCAAAAGTTCTTGTACCAAATCAAATGGTCACTGGGGGTTTGTGGGATGATATTGTGCTGTGTTTTAAAGAAACCCAGTACAGTAATCCATTGCGTATCCGACTGTGGTGGGACCAGAGTAAGGGCGGATATGTAAAAAGGCAGATAAATGAATCCTGTTAAATACCATTACACACAGTTGTAACAGTTACTGTACTATATTATTGTTTTGAGATTCTGCTTTTAGAGAGCTCCCCTAAATCCCTTGTTTAGAAAGATTCAGGGTATTAATGCTTGTGACAGAGTAGCTGTCTAGGTGTGTGAATTTGCTGCTGAGTGACAGGCAGGAGATCGAGACGGAAGTTGAAGTTGATACGCCCTGCAGACGAACAGGATTTATTTACATACTGTAGTGCTGAGAGCTGCGGGGTTTCTAGGATATAATGAGACAGACAACAGCTGCGGTTCAAAGCAGGAGGAAACCGCTATATTTTTATATTTTTTTTTTAACTTTTAGTGAACAATGACTCTCATTCCTCTCCTCTCACTCACAAACTGAACTTCCTCTCAACTCTCTCAATTCTCCCATCGCCAGGTCCCGCTTCTCTCTTCCAAACTGTCATCTCCACACACACACCCAAGTCCCTCCCCCTTCCTCTCTCATTGGTCCAACACTCCCTATCTCTGACTGGTGGTGTCAGACCGGCTCCCGTCCCCCTCAGTGACGCACTCACACACAGTCTCTCGGCTCTGTCACACAAGCACCAAAACACACAGAGAACGCTAACAGATCTGAACAAGAATAACACAGTTTACAAGCACACATTTACAGAGTATTCTTAATTAGTTGCTATTTTGATTTTCGCTCTACATAAAATTCTCGAGGACACATATTCCGCACAGTGCCAAATCACTGGATTTCAGAGTCACACACCTCCCTGCCACATGATGACGGAGTTCCTTTGTGGTCAGGTCTGGTCACATCGGGTACGATATAGCAAACCAGGCCAGAAGAAGCATCCGGCCAGCAGTGGAAACTGCCTTTTAGATACAGAGCCAACTACAGACTAGCAGCTACTATATTCTGTCCCTGAGGGTTACAGAAATAACCACTGAACCTTGGCCTCCAGTTTAAATTGATTATTGATAGGGGTGCTAGCAACAATGTCTAAGGGGTCAATTTCCACATGATCACTGTGGCCCTGTGTTTCTGTTGCCAAGAAATTACAGAACACAGCATGTGAAACTGCCATAATAATCCAGAGACCTTGCTTACATTTGCTGGGGACAGTTGCTTAAAATCATTTTAATTGGCCATAAGACGTTTTCTACCCTTTCATTAATTCACAATTATTGCAGCAATAATGTTGTTCTAATAGTAGCTACAGGATTGACAGACTCATTGGATTCCTGCTGAATGAGAATGTATGTCCTGATTTCACTATAAGAAAAACAATGCCTCTGTGCTGCTGATTCATTGTGAACATTTTTGTAAATATATATATATATATATATGCGTGTGTGTGTAGCTAATGTACCTCAATACATTGATGTACAGTAACGAATGGACACAGTGTGCTTAAAATAGTAGAAATACAATTCAAATTAGTCACATTTTGGCAAGCTGCTCCTTCTGCAGCATTCTTGGTAATCAAGAAAGCCTGAATGCCCAAACCGTCCTAAGGATTCAGAAACATCTTGAATGGAAACACTTATAATTTGATGGTCAGATTTTAAGGCAGAATCCATAAACAAGTCTTGAATTTCTGAAGGACTTCTGTCCTTCTTTGTTTAAAAACTCCCTGGTAAAAATAGAAAATGACTTCAACAAGCTGCCCAAGGTTCAGTTTTACTTGCACTGAGGTGGTAATACTTTCCCTTTATTCAGTACTGGAAAACAAAGATGCTGTATATGGCAGAGACGAAGACAGCAAGATTATAGGTCTGCTGGCTTATACTATTGTTCTATGAGCATTGCTCTATCTATCTATCTCCCTCTCTCTCTCTCTCTCTCTCTCTCTATATATATATAATTTTATTATTTAGCAGATGCCTTTATCCAAGGCGACTTACAGAGACTAGGGTGTGTGAACTATGCATCAGCTGCAGAGTCACATACAATTACTTCTCACCCGAAAGACGGAGCACAAGGAGGTTAAGTGACTTGCTCAGGGTCACACAATGAGTCAGTAGCTGAGGTGGGATTTGAACCGGGGACCTCCTGGTTACAAGCCCTTTACACACACACACACACACACACACACACACAGTTTTCTAACACAGAGGTGTTATTGCTATAATCCTGCTAACTGCACACTTCTCCTAATCATTGTACACATGTTGTGCTCTTTCTGTTCTGCTCTTTTTATTCTGGATCCCCCAGTGGTGGACGTGGGAGTAATATGCAGGATACAGCTCTCTTTGTCAAAGGGGATTCCATCATAGTACCAACAATGATCTTAGGAGATGAGGATGATGATGATTCTGTTTGCAACAAAAACAAGTTGAAACATCAACTGCACTTTTGGGTGTATCCAGGATGAAGATTGGGTTCATGACCCATTTGCATTGCTCCCTGGCTAAATACCATGTCCACACTACCTACTTCGGTAATGTGCAATCAAAACCTGTTGAAAGAATGTGATTACCATTCACATCATTAATAACTATACAATATAATGCAATTGCAGGGCATAGAGAATGAGCTGGGACTTACTCAGGCATCGTGTCTGAAAGGTACTGAGAAGATAGCCCACGAAGGATCTTAAAGTTCAACAACAAGACCTTAAAATCAATCTTAAAGGCTTCAGGAAGCCCATAAAGATTTCTCCAGGCAGGTGTGATGGGCTCTGTAGACCTGCTATGTGTCAAGGCTGGGGCAGCAGAATTCAGAATGAACTGGTGCTTTGACAGGATTTTGGTAGTCCAGCAATCACCAAGTTACAATGATCAAATCGCTTAAAAAGAACATAGCAAATAAAGACTCTAAAGTGTCCCAGAAGTATTTTGTTTTTTTTACAAATACTAACAAATCTAACCCTGTAACTATGGACAGCAACACCGCTCAGCTTCTAAATTCACATTTTGCAGGTACACACTTGTTTGAATCAAGAAGAAATATGGGGTAAACCAAAAGAATGTTTTTAAACATGCTGGTCAGAATACCTTAAAGAGTTAATAACAAGTATATTCTCTGTATTATAAATAACTTGTCTAATGAATCTATTAACAATATTGAAACAGATGTCTGCAAAAAAAGCTGAAGGTTTACAGCACCTGCTTTTATCAGGCCTGTGTGTAAAAATAGTCTGCAAGAATCAAGGGAGTAATTTCTGGCCTCCATGACTAAAGCACTGCTCTATAACTATGGGGTAGATGTACTAAAGTCTTGCGTCTGTCGCAATCATTGCAAACCAGTTGGAAGTGTAACATGCCATGTACTAAACAAACGCAACGCTGTCAGCATCATTTTAACGAATTGGCTTCTTATTTGCGCTTTAGTCTTAAATGAATATGTAATTCTGGGCGTTCCTGCAGAAATTCACAAAAACAGGGTGGAGACAGTACAAATGAAGGATCAAAAATATTGTAATGAGATGTACTAAAGCTGTGGGCAATTGCGACACTTACAATTTCATCAATTTGTTAAGAACCTTTGAAAGCATGTTTTAATTGTTGCTGGCATTTCCGAGTCAGCTTTTTCTCATGTTGCCAGTGAGACGAACACCCTACCTAATTTTCACTAAAGGCAGGGTGTACTTACAAGCCTTGAAAACACATTTCTATGACATTTCTGGTTTTCTCAGCGTGTTGGGAGCAATAGACTGCACACATGTGCCACTAACCCCTCCAGCTCATTCTGAACATCTGTATAGGACCATGATCTATTGTGTGTTAATTGTCTAGGCTACTAAGTAGACCAAGTTAAACATAATAATAATTAAAATAAAATTTAAAAATAATTTAGTTTCAATTTAAAATAATCTTTTATTCGCATTGTACACCAATGCGTAGGATGCAGCAGCATGATTTATTTTGTGTTACCATTTTGTGTTACTAAAGTAAAAAGAAAGTGCGCTAGGTATTCATTTGATTTTACTACTGTACTGTATACTGTATAGGACTACTGTACAGATTTATATTTTTACATAATGTAATGTGCAGTGTACCCAAAACACATTAGTGTTATTTCAGCGCAATGATTTATATTTAAAATTCATTCAGAACAGTAAATGTATGTGTGCAATTTTATTGTATTGTTTTTAAACCCGACACCTCCTTAAGTCCGGTTTAGCGAGGGGCTACTGTATGATTATGAAAAGCTTTAGGGGGGTGAAGGTTGTGGCCCTACTACAGAATCTGATAGGATTAAACTGCCTCTCATTTTATATATATATATATATATATATATATATATATATATATATATATATATATATATATATATATATATATATATATTTATATATATATATATATATGCATGGAGTGTACAAAATATTAGGAGCACCTGCTCTTTCCATGAAATAGACTGACGAGGTGAATCCAGGTGAAAGCTAGGATCCCTTATTGATGTAACCTGTTAAATCCACAGTGTAGATGAAGGGAGACACGTTAAAGAAGGATTTTTAAGCCTTGACACAATTGAGACATGGATTGTGTATGTGTGCCATTCAGAGGGTAAATGCGCAAGACAAAAGATTTAAGTGCCTTTGAACGGGGTATGGTAGCAGGTGCCAGGCACACCGGTTTAAGTGTGTCAAGAACTGCAACGCTGCTGGGTTTTTCATGCTCAACAGTTTCCCGTGTGTATCAAGGATGGTCCACCACCCAAAGGACATCCAGCCAACGGCAGGCCAGTGGTCGAAAACGGCTCATTGATGAAAGAGGCCAAAGGAGGCTGACACGAATTGTGCAGAGCAACAGACGGGCTACAGTTAGTCAACTGACAGTCCAGTACAACATTGGTGCCGAAAGACCCAAAAAAGAATGCACAACTCGTCGTACCTTGACACAAATGGGGTATGGCAGCCGACAACCTAACAGAGTTCCACTTCTTTCAGCAAAACACAAGAAACTGCGGTTGCAGTGGGCTAAGGAACGAAAACACTGGACACTGGAGGATTGGAAAAACATTGCCTGGTCTGATGAATCCTGGTTCCTACTGTTTCACGCTGATGGGAGGACTAGGGTATGGAGAAAACTACGAGTACATGCATCCATCATGCCGCGTGTCAACATTGCAGGCTGGTGGTGGTGGTGTGATGATGTGGGGTGTGTTTTCATGGCACACATTGGGTCCCTTGATAAAAGTGGAGCAACGTTTGAATGCCACAGGATATCTGAACATCACTGCCAATCAGGTGCATCCCTTCATGGCAGCAGTGTATCCATCTGCTAATGGATTTTTTCAGCAGGATAATGCCCCATGCCACAAGGCTAGGGTTGTCCAGGAATGGTTCCACGAACATGACAGTGAATTCAGCTTACTGCAGTGGCCTACCCAGTCACCAGATCTCAATCCAATTGAGCATCTTTGTGGGATGAGATGGAACAAGCTATTCGGAGTAGAGATCCACTACCAGCCAACTTGACACAACTGTGGGAGGCATTGGAGTCAGCATGGGCCAGCATCCCTGTGGAACCCTTTCAACACCTTGTAGAGTCCATGCCCCGACGAATTGAGGCTGTTCTGAGGGCAAAAGGGGGTGCAACTCAATATTAGGAAGGTGTTCCTAATGTTTTGTACACTCAGTGTATAACAGTATTAAAATAGGTAAAATGAAGATGGAACAGAATGCATTGTACAGATGACGTTTACATTTAACAAAAGCAATGTTATTTTGATTCTTGCACCCTTGCATGTATAGACGTTATCCTTCGGGCACCCTCTGCTGCAGCAAACCACAACTCAACTCCCGCTATTTTATTTGAAAAAATGTTGCACAACTCTCGCTAGAAATCTCGCAAAGATGACACAAAATAATATTTTGTATATTGCGGCTCTTTTCATTAACATATTTTTTCTTAGTACATACGACAAAATGTGCACTTTGCGAATTGTCGTAATGAAAATGCAAATTGCGGTATGTTTGCACTGCGACTGGCCCATCTTAGTACATGCCAGATTCCAGTGGACCCTAAATAATACATGGACAGTTTGTGCTAAATCTGTAGTACACATTACCCAGAACTAGTTACACCAGTGTCACATTCTGAGCCATTGACCCTTTATTATAAATACTTCAAGCATCAACTCAGTCAGACTCAGTCAGTCCGGGTTTTTTTTTTTTTTTACATTGTTAATAATGTGCAAGTCTAATTCAATTTTAAGTACTGGTATATCTATGTTTTATTATGTTATGTAATATTATTTAAAGAACTGCTTAACTTTTAATGAAGACAGACGATATGTAATAAGATATGTGACTCAATAGACACAAATGATGAATAGCCTGTATTAGCAGGTAGCTATTTTTTGTAAATTACCTGCAGGAGATAAGAGGGACAATTTGATTTTTTTTTTGTAAATTATGTTTTTTATGTAATACCATTGTTCTGTAATATGTGCTGTTTTAGTACCTGTATAGTTTAAAAGTACAAAACCAAACAGATGCACCAAAATACATTCATACAAGCTCCCACTGCCACAGAACACTTGACTGCATAACTCATATTAATATGTTGCAAATTCAGCTTGCATTACTTAAAATAAATAAAAATAAATCCTATGTATTTAACGAGCCCTATATTTCTAAATCTATTGAATTATCCAAATTGGGAATATGCATACAGTATGGTACCATTTAAAATGAATGTTTTCCAGTTGGCTGAGTCAATGCTTTGCATGTTAAAGTTCAACTGGGATCATTTTTATTTGCGTTTCTGCTCTGAATGAGCTGCAATGTAGTACTTACAAAACTGAGCTGTGTGCTCACTAGTGTAACCTGACATATATATTGTGTGTGTCTCTTCAGGTGTACAACCTGAACATGTATGGCAGTAAGTACCAGTGGGTCATTCCAGGCTGGTATCAGGGGAACTGGTGGGAGCAGGCCAACTCCACCAACTGCACCACCAAGAAACTTCTCACAGCTATGGAGGGCTACATCAGCGTGGATTTCGAACCGCTCAGCACCAAACAGACCAGAGGAGTATCAGGGAGGGTGGGTAGCATCCAAAAGGGAACACGGTTCACTATTGGGAATTGGATTGACGGTACTGTTTGCCTGCTTGGCTAGTTGGCACTCTTTCTGAAAAAAGGTCAAACAATAAGCATCTCATTGTTTTACATGCAGTTGCTGCTCTGGGCAGCAGTGTGGAGTAGTGGTTAGGGCTTTGGACTCTTGACCGGAGGGTTGTGGGTTCAATCCCCAGTGGGGGACACTGCTGCTGTACCCTTGAGCAAGGTACTTTACCTAGATTGCTCCAGTAAAAACCCAACTGTATAAATGGGTAATTGTATGTAAAAATAATGTGATATCTTGTAACAATTGTAAGTCGCCCTGGATAAGGGCGTCTGCTAAGAAATAATTAATAATAAATAAAATTTGTTTATTTAGCAGACACCTTTATCCAAGGCAACTTACAGAGACTAGGGTGTGTGAACTATGCATCAGCTGCAGAGTCACTTAGAATTACGTCTCACCCAAAAGACGGAGCACAAGGAGGTTAAGTGACTTGCTCAGGGTCACACAATGAGTCAGTGGCTGAGGTGGGATTTGAACCGGGGATCTCCTGGTTACAAGCCTGTTTCTTTAACCACTGGACCACACAGCCCCCACAGCTAAAATAGTCAGTATGCACACTAAGAATCATTGTGTAAGATTTGCAAACAAGCAATCACTTACCATGTGTAATTAGGAATAAGGTTAATTTAAGACTATAACTTTGAAGTTACGTATCACATTGTAAAGTTAAACCTGCATGTAGTACACACTTGTTGTCACCGCTACAATAAGATGTTCCTTTCATATGAACTGGTTTTATGGTACACATTTCTATTTCATTAATTTTTGTAACACCTGATTTAATGTAACATTAACCTGAGAAATAGGATCAAACACGGTGTTTATAGTATAATTAAGGGTTGTCCCATTTGAGCTTTTTCTTAGAAGTGTAACCCCGATACTTTGTTAAATCATTACATTAAATTATTCATTACAAGTGGTTCACCAGGGTTAGGGGTTATAGCAGAGCCTTTCCTTTCAGACTACACCAAAAAATGGATACACTACTACCTTCTTTTCTTTGCAAGAAAAAAAATAACAGCTATGACTCCCAACAACATCACAAAGGTTGTTTTTTTTTTTCTGTAGACGCCACAAGAGTACGAGGCAGAGTATAACAGGAGGAGGCTGCAGAAAGGCCTGGAGTCCAGCAAATTTCACGGCTTTGCTTATGATGGGATCTGGGTGATTGCCAAGACGTTGACAAGGGTCATGGCAATTCTGAGACAGAAAGGACACAAGAAGATCCAGGACTACGACTACACCAACAAGGAGCTCGGAGAGATCGTCCTGGATGTCATGAATGGGACGAACTTCCTTGGTGTGACAGTAAGTACACTTTTTTAGATAGGAGTTTTGGATGGCTACATGAATAAGATTGTTTGACAATGACTGATCAAAGGTGTATTGTTTTCAAATCAGCTTTGTTTGTAAGGTATTTATGTTGGAATTTTTTTTCTCTGCAATGTGATAGAAAACAACAATGTACTACCAGGATGCAAATGTTTTCATAAAGAGTTGAGAATAGCATGATTTAAAAAATGTTTGAGGTATTTCTTAAATGTATAAACAGTAAAATATTTTGCATGCCTGTAACCAATCAGTAAATCATGGTGATAAGCAGCTTTAAGAGGCAGTGGAAAGAGTACTGAGAAACAGAAAGGCAAGGAGTGTATTCCGGGTCAGTGAGAGGGCCCAGGCAGTGATAATGCAGAACCCTGCTGTCAGTTCACAGTGTGGATTATCCTATGCCAGTAGTAGCCAATACGTGGATCGTAATCCATGGGTGGATCGCAAAAGATTTTTAGTGGATCTTGGGACAATTCAGAACAAACACCAACATATAAGCATACAGCAGTTTGTGTTACGGCTGATGAGGAGAGCCTTATGTGTCGTCCAGTCACAGAGAGAAAATATCCAGACAGTTTCTGCATATGAGACTAAAAAAATGCTTGTGTGAACGTATATTTTAATTTAGGCGCACAAGTGCGACTAGAAATTCCTAAAGGTTGACTAAAAAATAAACATGATTGTTTTTCAGCTGAAAGTATTACAAAAAAAACAGTCGGATCTAAACTCTCATAGCTCATTCAGAATGTACTCTGGAAATGTAGTTTATTGGTGTCCACTGCCCACTGTTAATCACACATTAAAAACTACAAATCCCATACCCCGCCAATTTCACTGATTTATCACTGCGATGGCTACTCGTTTCCAGACTGTTTGAAAACTTATCAAACCAAGATGAGCTAAATAACAAATTATTTTCATGTGATTGGAGAGGTTTAGAAAGAAAACCGCAATGAACAAAATTCAGATATGTCGGCGTCTTTACAAGAAATGAGCAATGAAGGTATGTCAGAAGATGAAAGCGAACAGGGAACTTCGAGAAGGGCTATGTTAGTTACAGTGTGTTCACAGTTGTAAGTAGCAGAAGAACATACAAGTTCAACCAACAGTGGCTAAAATATTTTCCCTGGCTTAAGTTTGACAATTAAAAAAAAAAAAAAAAAAAAAAAAAAAATCCATGTTTTGCACAGTTTGTCAGGATGCAGGGGAACTGATGGCAGACAAGAGTGCATTTTTAACAGGGAGCCAGAAGTTAAAACATGAAAATATATTAAAACACAGTGCTTCAAAATGGCACGCAATGTGCGGAGAGGCATACATCCAGAAACGTCAGCCAGACCATCCCGCTACCATAAACAGGCAAGCAGCACATTCTGAGGAAATGCTACCAGGCACTTAAAAATCATTTAAGTTGGAAAGAAAAGTTGTCCATTATAATTTTGTTGATGTAAAAGTATTGAACCGCACAAGTGTTATGTAAAAGGAAGGAAAAAAAACAGATTTGTAGATATTCAACAATACATTTGAGCAAATGTTTTTTTTGTGTGTGTGTGTGTGTGCCCCTAAAGTTTTCAGTGCTTGCCTAAATTTTTTAAACTTAGTCGCACATGTACCAGAAAAAAAAAAAAAAGTTAGACTAGAGCCCTGCCTACACCAGGTTTTAAGACTCAGATAAAAAAAATGCTGGTAAGTTTCTGTTTTATAACTGCCTACGCTTAATATTAAAAATGCTTTGATTGCACGTTTTTTACGTTTTTGCTGTTGTGGTTGTTTTGTTTTATTATTGCAGTCTTACGTATTGGACACTATTATATGAAATCCCGCTAACAATTGTTGGTCATAGCTTACTGGTGGATCACGGATCCCATTGAGATCCACCAAAATGGATCGCAGTGTTTGGTGTATTGGCCACCACTGTCCTATGCTGTAGGCATCTCACTGTCTGTGCTCGTTCACCTCTCGTGTGAGGCTGCTGTAATAGGATTAACATCGTACCCTTGTAAGGCTGCCTCATGCCGGGAAGAACTAGAAGACATCTAGCAATCTGTTTCTATTATATAGTTAATAAAAAATATATATATACATTTATAGGGCTTGAAGTTTTCGGTTTTAACTGATAACAACTGAAAAAACACCCTGATAGACCTGTGCTTTGGCAATATATTTAAAATAATGTCACTCATTCACTACTGTTTGTACATAAAGAAAACGGCTTTCAGAAGGCTGGCAGTGTGCAAAGACATTGCTACTGACCAATCAATGTTGTGGACATACGTAATACGCTAGGAAAGTCAATACCTGAGTTGCTTAGCAACCAGAGTTCTACATTTGCAAATCTTTATGTAGACATCCTCACTTCAACACAGTAAGTTAATGTTTGTATATGTATTCGTGAATGTATTATAGAAACTGAAAATTTTGTCAAATAGTACAAAACAATAGCCCCACACCCTCCAAAACGGAACAAAAAGTGTATATTTACATCAGTCTCCGCTGTTTTAAAAACCCTCCAGGCTGTTAACCTACAGGCCTGGCCACACACATGCACGAAAAACCTTAAAGCCTGCTGGTTGGATTACAACGGAAATAGTAGCAGGAAAAACAGCACTTCATTTGCACAAATAACAAAAAAAAAAAAGCAAGCTTCATTAAAATTCGGCAAGTGCCTGGGCAGCAGTGAAAACAAGGTGTGCGAGTCCAATTTTAAGTGTCCCATTAAAAAAAAAAAAAAAAAAACTCTGTCTGGTCTTATTTGCAGTAAGAACCAGGCTGACTGTCTCTTGTTCAGCTTGGCACAGCTTCAGCACCACAGCACAGTTTCCAGTTCATGAAGACTAGAAGACTATTTCTGTCAAGACTTACTTGAACTCACTCATTAACTCTTTGCTGTAGGATCCCCCAGTGCTTATACTGGCCAACAGAGGAAGTGTAATCTGCCTGTGGAAACCGCATGATTTACAGGGTATAATACCTCCCCCCCCCCCCCCCCTCCCCCCTTTTTGAGACTAGGAAAAGTTTAGGAAAACATGCTCAACACCGATAAAGAAAGATACACAGGTTTAGTTTTGAAATAACCCTTGTTTGCAACATTTTATTCCATTAATAATTTTACAGTGTTTTTCGTTTTTAGTTAGAAACTATTCAATTTTTCAAAAATTCTAAATAATTGGTTCAAGTAAATTTAAATGCACTGTCAAAATACATCAAATATAGATACTGTGGCGATCCATGCATTTCTGTTTGTGTACTGTATTTCCTGTTTGTTTGCATGCTGTGTGCTGTTCCCTGCCCTCTGTATTCTGCCGTTGCTTGTTTACCTTTTGTGTGTGTATTCCCGTACCATGGACAATAGTTCCAGCTGCATTGGCTTTTACAAATTCGTTGTATTAATTCAAATTTAAAAGTAAAGTATTAAACAGTGCTGCTTGCATCAATAATCAAGCAAAAAACTATAAACTAAACAGTGCACTATCTAATAACTATTAAACAAAACATCTTAGCGTTGCATATGGTGCAGTACAATTGAACATTTCCAGCAGTAAAAATACATTTGTTTCGTTAATCAGAACCATAAACATACTTTACAAGTGTACGACTGCGTTGCACTGACATGTAGAACAAGTTACAGTATGTTATGTATCAAAGTCATTCAAAGTACTTCATTTAAACAATGTTTTCTACATCAGGCCATATTCACTTTCCTCCTATATCAGCTCGTTTTTCTTTCGCCATATTTAAGTTTGTCTTTGTTTCGTCTCCAGTCACGTACTGTTTTTTCAGCACTGTGATGTATTCCAGCAAATTCAACAACATGCAATTTCAAATCTGTTGTGTAGGATTTTTGTTTTTTGTCTGACGGTCCTACTTTATCCAGTGTTACCGAGCATTTGGCTCTCGGATTCGTTGTGCACAAGTTATTTGACACAACACAGGAATTTTTCTTTTTCAGTGCGTACTTGCACACTTTTATTCACACAGTAAAGTAAGCAAACAAAACAAAACAAAAACCTAACTCCACCCGGGAGTGCTAAACAAAACATTTCTGATTAATCCTAACCTAACACTACTTGACAGCTAAGCCGTTTCCCAGTCACACACAATCCAATACAGGTCTCCACGGTACCTGTGCTGATTCCAACCAGACAGGTCTCCTCAAGCCTGTACACAGCCTTCACCACTGCAGCCCTTACCATGGGGTTTCCCTGCCTTTATGCAGGGCCCCATTAAAACAAATTGGAGCCAGGTGCTTCGCCCGACTCCTCCCCCTTTTCTGCCACTCCAGTCTCAAAAAGCATTGCAGTTACAACAAACTGAAACTCAAATTAGACACACCGGCACACAGGTCGCACCGGTGTATTAGTCGCTCCCCCTTTTAAAAATGCCTAGAAAATCGACTTATACAACGGTTTTTACGGTAAATGCATAGGTAAATAGGTATTCTAATGACTATGGATTTTCACTTGAACCTTGAATCTGATTTACCATGATCTCGATCCACATTCTTTTGTGAATAATTTTGTCACAAGACACAAGCTTGTTCAACAAGAGGCCACATACATATTTCTTGTTCAGTCCCCTACGTTTAACTGCAGGAGGATACTTTTCTTATCTGACTGAGTACCTCAATAGCTGGAGCCAGAGGCCTAATTGCCAGTGTAACAGGATGGAGGCTGTGTGTGAACTGGTGACCCCGCACACCACAAGTGAGCGTCTTAGCCACAATACAAATAAGACACGCTCATTGGCATTCATGGTTTTAGAGCTTTTAACCTCATCTCACCGACGGGGGACGACAATCTGTAACGGCAGTGTATCACCCAACACTGTCTGTTGCATTAGCTATGTGGAGCAGGCAGCAAAAAAATCACTACGCAACTCTGTACGCAAACTGCTTTTCTCCGTGGCCAAAACCTTGATCTCCTGTGCTCTGTCTTCTTCCAGTAATTATCCTGAGTGAACGTCCTGCTCCACAACCAATCCCAACCTACCCTTTGTCTAGTGACGTAACCCGAAGCAACTGCTGTATGATAAAAGAATGTGTGAGGCTCCTCCCAGACGCAACTAATCTCAAGCCGGTGCACGTCCAATCATACCATGGACTGCTGTCCAGACCAGCCAGCTAGTCTGTGCCTCAATATAGGTACTATTCTAACAATCAGCTGTATGTACAGTACAGTTACAAGGGGAAGTCTTGATGCAAAAGAGATGAAGTGATGACTGAACATAGAATGTAGGTCTGTCCCACCATTTAGAATCTGAGCTGCTTAAGCTGTCTTTAGAATTTAATGCTTCAGTCACTGATGCGATGCTGTATTTTTATTTATTTATTTTACTTTTTTTTAGTGTAAAAGCATAAAATCCATCAAAAAACACTGCTAGCCTTCAGAAGCACATGTCTTTCAGTAAAATGAGGAGTTATTGGTGTGCAAGTAAATATTTTAGCAAGAGATCACCAGCCTGTTAAGTATTATTTCCATCTGGCTCATCACTCGGGAGATTTTTTGACTGTTTCTGCCCTTAATCTGTATTCATAGGGGGAAAGTATTAGCTTAAAATGCTCACTTTATGAATTTAAATCTATATTCCCTTATACATTCGGTAGCAAATCCATCCCAAGGATACTTGTTTTTTGTTTCTTGATTTCCTGAGATCTCAATCTGTCTAAATTAATGAACCGAACTGGTTGGCTTGTGTTCCAGTCCCACTTGCGTTTTGGATCCACCTGTGTTCTTATTTGTTTTCTTGAACCAATTTTACCTCCATCCAGGTCCTAAAGCAGGTAACTACCAGCTTGAATATAGCCTGTTACAATTCTCGAATTAGTTTTAATATATATATATATATATATATATATATATATATATATATATATATATACATAAGACAGCAGGGAGGGGGTTAATTCCTCCCTGCATAAAACATGTGTGTATGCATATTTTGTTTAATTAGTTTGTTAATTATTTCATTGTTAATTATCCCTGCACCTGGTGGTAATTGTAAATTAGAACCAGGTGCAGGGTATTTAAGAGAATCAGTCAGTTTGCTCGGGACTGCTGTGTAGAAGGAAGCAGAAGGCGGTGTGCTTTGTTTCCAGGCAGTCACCCTTGTGAGTACGGGGTTGTTATTGTGTGTTCTGTGTATGCCAGGTAAACGGCTTAGCCGTCCTGCGAGCTAGTCAGGGACCTGCATATTGTTTAGTTAGTGCTCCAAAGGAGCTAGGTGTTTATTTTGGTTTTTGTTTATTTTGTGAATTAAATATAGCGCATCAGCGCTGGAAAAATTCAATTTCTGTGACCTGGGTCTGTTTTTAAAGGGGCAACGAACCGTGAGTGCAATTGCTTTACTATATATATGTATATATATATATATATATATATATATATATATATATATATATATATATATATATATATATATGAAGATGTTTTAATATATACTGCATATACACACAGGGTGATTAGAAAGGAAGTTTACCACAGATCTCACAAATGGTAGGGCATAGAAAGGTGAAATTGCATATGGTTGTTTAGGGAATCATGGGGATGCAAATGCACAGTTATACATTTTTGTCACTAGGGAGTGCCACTATGACCTACCTCTGATAATCACAAGTGTTCAATATGTGCTCCTCTATGATGCAGAATGAATTGCATTTGTGTGATAACAGACATTATGGCAGCATTACACATCTCATCAGGTATGCTGGCCACCTCCCGGACAATGGCATCCTTGCGGTCCGGAATTGTGTGAGGGTCCCCTCGGTACACGCGTAACTTCAGGTACCCCCATAACCAGAAATCCACTGGTGTAAGGTCCGGTGCACGAGGTGGCCATTCACAAGGAAAGTGTCGGGAAATGATTCTGTCCTGAAAGTGCTCCTGCAAGACGCGTCTCACCTGGTTACCAATATGCGGAGGGCCACCATCCTGCATGAAGACTGTAGTGTTTATCACACTTCATTGCTGCAACATAGGAATGACATGGGCTGTCAGCATGGTGTGGTATCGTGCAGCAGTGTGCATGTTTGAGGTACCCTTGCTGATGGCTCTTCAAAAAAGAATGGCCCAGTAACAAAGTTAGCTGTAAAGCCACACCACACTGTCACTTTAACATCAGGTAGGGGTCTCGCAAATGTTGCACGTGGATTAGTCTCCGACCAGATAACACAGTTGTGCGTGTTCACACTTCCAGACAGGGTGAAGTTAGCTTTATCCATCCACAGGATAGTAGCAGGCCACAGGCCAGCCAATTCCAGTCATGCCAAGAACTGCAACGCAAAATCGACACGTCTGATGAAATCCGTCTCCTCCAATGCTTGAACATGATGCAGCTTGTATGGAAACATCCGCACAGTTGAACCAAGAGCCTTACCAACAGTTGAATTCGGCAAATCCAGGCGGCGGGCTACAGCACGTGTGCTGGTGCTGGGTTGTTCTACGGCATGGCTGATCTCAGCAACAACTTCGGTTGGTGTTCATGTTGCTTGACTGAGCTGCCTTGCAAGTGAGAGGCCTATTAATACCCACAGTACTGTAGTGAACAAAGTAGTAACTGTGGCATATGCGTCCCCATGGTTCCCTTAACAACCTTATGCAATTTCACTTTCCTGTGCTCTACCATTTGTGAGATATGGTGCGTTGATGTGGTAAACTTACTTTCTAATCACCCTGTGGTAGGTCAGGGACTACTAATTGGGAGCAGCCATATCCTATAAATGGAGAGCACCGGGCTCCATTAAGAGAGAGGAGTTTGGTTAGTGAACCCGTCTTGTAACTGTGTCTATGCGTTTGTGTTTATAAAGTTCAGTGAAGGCTCTGCCCAGTCTGAACAATTTTTGTATTTTGTTAGTAGTGAAGGTGAATGCCCGCCTACGTTTTTGTGTTTGTTTGACTTTTATTTTGTGTCTGTTTATTTGTTACTTTGTTCCTGTGCCCTTTTGTTTGTGTTTATTCTGTTTATTAAAAGTATGGGTGAGCGTTTAAACTGCAGCCTTCCTTGCCTCTGAGTCTCTGCCGATAACACCTGGGCCCACAACACTATCCTGTCACACACCCTATAATATATATAGTGGTTTGCAGAAGTATTCACCCCCCTGCAAAGTTTTCACATTTTGTTGGCACCTGAGCATAATCCATGACGTTTTCAAATGAGACTTTACATGTAGAATCTACATAAACTACTCCACATTGATAAAGTAAAAAAAAAAAAATGCATATAGAATATAAATAGGTAAGATTTACAGAGAAAAACAGATTAATCTTAGTTGCATAAGTATTCAACCCGGTTTCAGCCTGTGTGTTCTCAAAGTGGTTTAACTTGTAGATAATTTCACGCAGGTATATAAAGACTTTCAAACTGCAACTCACATAGTGATCCAACAAAGCAACCATGAAGACCAAGGAGCTTTTGAAACAAGTCAGGGATAAAGTGGTAGAGAGGCACAGAGCAGGAGAAGGGTACATCAGGCTCTGATGATCCCTCTCAGCACAGTGAAGTCCATCATTAAGAAGTGGAAGATGCATCATACCACCCAGACACTACCCAGATCAGGTCGCCCTCCCAAACTGAGTAGTCGGGCAAGCAGGAAACTGGTTTGGGATGTCACTCTGAAGCCAACAATGACCTTGAGAGATCTGCAAAGTTCTGTGTCTGAGATGGGAGTCAGTGTTCACACATCAACAATAAGCCAGTCCCTGGGGAGGAAATTCACATTTCAGCAGGACAATGACCTGAAGCACAAAGTCAAAGCAACACTGGAGTGGTTGAACAAGAAGAGAATTAATGTTCTTGAGTGACTCCTGACTTGAGTCCTGACTTTAATCCAATCGAAAATTTATAGCAAGACTTGAAGATTACAGTCCATTGACGATCCCCAACAAACTCATCAGAACTGGAGCAATTTTCCCGTGAAGAATGGGCAAAAATTTCACCATCCTATTGTGCAAAGCTAGTAGAGACCTATCCAAAAAGACTCATAGCAGTAATTGCTGCAAAAGGTGCTTCTACCAAGTACTGACTTAAGGGGCTGAATACTTATGCAACCAGTAAATTTCATTTTATACATTTTCTTTGCAAGTTTTGCTGACATTTAACCTCCTCCTCATATTATTATTATTATTATTTATTTCTTAGCAGACACCCTTATCCAGGGCGACTTACAATCGTAAGCAAATACATTTCAAGTATTACAATACAAGTAATACAATAAGAGCAAGAAATACAATAACTTTTGTTCAAGTGTGTCAAACCACAATTCAATAATACAGCAGATAATAGTGATAGTTACATCAGGATATGATTACATAGTGATAGTTACATCAGGATATGATTAAATACAAAATACTACAGGTTAAACACTTGGCAGATTACAGTATTCTGAAGTACAGGATTAAAAGCAAAATAAAGCACATTTAAATGAAGGGTGATAGTGTCCCAGGATACAAACAGAGGAGTTCTACAGGTGCTGTTTGAAGAGGTGAGTCTTAAGGAGGCACCGGAATGTGGTCAGGGACTGGGCAGTCCTGACATCTGTAGGAAGGTCATTCCACCACTGCGAAGCAAGGGTGGAGAAGGAGCGGGCTCTGGAGGCAGGGGAGCGTAGCGGAGGTAGAGCCAGTCTTCTAGTGCAGGCGGAGCGGAGAGGTCGAGTGGGGGTGTAGGGAGAGATGAGGGTCTGGAAGTAGCTGGGTGCAGTCTGGTCAAGGCATCTGTAGGCTAGTACAAGAGTCTTGAACTGGATGCGAGCGGTGATCGGGAGCCAGTGGAGCGAGCGGAGTAGTAGAGTAGCGTGGGCGAAGCGAGGCGGGCAGCAGAGTTCTGGATGAGCTGGAGCGGACGGGTGGCGGACGCAGGGAGGCCAGCCAGGAGGGAGTTGCAGTAGTCTAGGCGGGAGAGTACCAGGGCCTGGACCAGGAGCTGGGTAGCGTAGTTGGTGAGGAAGGGTCGGATTCTTCGGATGTGCATGCCAGAGTGGAGATGTGCTGGGAATAAGAGAGGCAGGGGTCCAGGGTGACTCCGAGGTTCTTAGCTGAGGAGGAGGGAGAGAGTGTTGTAGATTCCAGAGGAACAGAGATAGAGAGATCAGAGGAGGGGGAGGAGGAGGGAAAGAAAAGGAGGTCAGATTTAGAGAGGTTGAGTTTGAGGTGATGCGAGTGCATCCATGAGGAAATAGCAGACAGACAGGTAGAGATACGGGAGGAGATGGTGGAGTCAGAGGTGGGGAAGGAGAGGAAAATCTGAGCATGATCAGCATAGAAATGGTATGAGAAACCATAGGATGCGATGAGGGGGCCCAGGGAGCGGGTGTAGAGAGAGAACAGGAGAGGACCCAAGACTGACCCTTGGGGGACTCCAGTTAAGAGAGGGTGAGGTGTGGAGGTTGCTCCACACCAGGTTATCTGGTAAGTGTGGTTGGAGAGGTAGGAGGAGAACCAGGCCAGAGCAGTGCCAGAGATCCCCAGGTCAGCGATATAACAGTGTTCAGTTTAAACACTACAGCTTTGAATAAAAAAAGTTTGTTTGAAAAACTGTGCATACATTATTTGTAATTCAACAAAATGTGACGTTATTGCTAGGGGGTGAATACTTCTGCAAACCACTATATATATATATATATATGTATATATATATATATATATATATATATGTGTGTGTGTGTGTGTGTGTATATATACATTTGTAGTCAAAAGTTTACATACCCCAATGGAAATACATAATTTCTAGAAATTTCTCAAAAAAAAAAATATATATATATATATATATATATATATATATATATATATATATATATATATATATTATATTATATTATATTTTTCAAGGCACTGACTGTGAGGGTCTGGAACCAACTCCCCAGTAATGTTGTTGAAGCTGACACCCTGGGATCCTTCAAGATGCTGCTTGATGAGATTCTGGGATCAATAAGCTACTAACAACCAAATGAGCAAGATGGGCTGAATGGCCTTCTCTCGTTTGTAAACTTTCTTATGTTCTTATGTTCTAAAAGTATTCATACCCTGACAAGGAAAATGAAATTAATATTTAATATCTAGTAGAGGCACCTTAAGCAATAATAACCTCTTTTAAACGATTAGGATATTTTTCAATGAGCTTTTGGCATGATTCTTTAGTGATTTTTGACCATTTTTCAACACAAAATTGTTCCAGCTAATTTAAATTTCAAGGACTTCTCTTGTGTACAGCCTTCTTCAACTTATACCAAAGATTCTCAATTTAGATTGGGACTTTGACTAGGCCATTCCTGAACCTTGATTTTATTCTTTAACCGTTCTGAAGTAGATTTTGATGTGTGCTTTGGATTGTCCAGTTGTGCTTTAATCCAAGTTTTGTAGCGGAGGGTTTCTTTTGGTATGCTATGGATTCAATTTTACCATGTATTGGATGTAAATTTCATGTGCCATTCCTTTGAAAAACATCCCCATAGAAGGCTATTACCACCTCCATGCTTGACAGTAGGTATTGTGTTCTTTTCTTTGTATGTCTCACCAGACTTTCTCCAAACGTAACGACTATCAGTATGACCAAATAGCTCGATTTTTGTTTCATCACTCCACCAAACCTTTGACCAGAACTCATATCCATCATTCAAATGCTGTTTTGCAAACTTTAAGTGACTGTCCTTGTGACGTTTTCCTAGGCCTGCGACCATTGAGACCTTCACCATGCAATACTCGACCTATGGGCTAAATGGAAACCCCAGTCCCACCTGCAGCCAATTCACTTTGAATATCTTTGGCAGTCAATCTCAGATTGTTATTAACCTTCCTCACAATTCTTCTACTTGTTCTTGGTGAAAGAACCTTCTTTCTTCCAGACCGAGGGAGCGTTGTGACGGCACCGCAAGTCTTGTATTTCTTGGTAATAGAAACAGTAGTTGAAATTGGGATACTCAAATGCTTGGAAACCTTCTTGTATCCTTCTCCAGCGTTATGACAATAAATAATGTTCTGCCTAAGGCCTTCAGATAGCTCTTTACTTTTTCCCATATTGACTTATTGCTAATGACAGCAATCATCCTATGCCTAACCCTTTTATACTCTCTAAGAATGTTCACCTACAAGTTCTGCATTATCATATTGAAATTTCTAGCACCTTGTAGACAAAACTATGATAGCATTAATGGGTATGAATACTTTTGAATTAGCATTTTTGGAGTTTTGTAAAAAAAAAAAAATAATAATAATAATTAAAAATACTGAAATAAATAATTGTAATTTTTTTCCTGATCCAGAAAAGCAAAACTTTTGCTACAAAAGATTTTTCCTAAAATATTTCGGTTTTCGAGAAATTTCTAGAAATGATAAATTTCCATTGGGGTATGTAAACTTTTGACTACAACTGTGTGTGTGTCATTATATATATATATATATATATGTATAATGCTTGTCATACATTGACAATTACAGTATTTCTATTTGTAAGTGCTACACCATTTGTAGCTGAGGAAGATTAGGAAGGAATTTAAATACAAAGAATACGGCTTCCTTTTTACTAATGTGTTCAAAGTGAGTAATCCAACTTTGAGTGTTTTGAATGATTGTAACTAGCATGATTGAATGCAATTAAATACCTAAGTGCTAGAGTCAGTCCCAACTGTCTAAATTATATCATAGATTTAGACAGATCGGGTCAGAGACTGCATGAAGCAACCGCCTGCAGCTGTGTTTGTTAATGAAGAGGTCCTTCTCATATGGTCAGATAATCGGGGGACAGGTTAATGAGACATCACAGGAGCCTGTCCACAGACCTTATGGCAGAGCACGAAGGGTCATCCACAAATAGCAATACCATATGCATCATTGTGTTAGGCCTCCTAATCATGACATTGAACCTCGCTATAAAAGCAGCATTTAATAGGACTCCTCTTGAGGCTCACACTCAGTCTAGAACTCTATGTGAGCTCTGGTGGGGTTCTAGGCTCTGGTACCTGCAAAACAGAAAATACATTTAAAATGTGGTTTCACCTGAGAGTGAAAATAGTCTAAAATGGTATTCCTCTTCCTTAATTATAAGATCTGGTACCTTTTTGTTTACAAATTAACTCCTTATTATTCTTATTATTATTATTATTATTATTATTATTATTATTATTATTAGTATGGTTTAACATGCTATGGAGTGAAAAATGCAGCATTTCCTGTGAATCTTGAGTATATTTGTACCGTTATTTCTGGTATGTCTGTCATATTCTTCTTTTTATCTTCCCAGGGCCAGGTTATGTTCCGTAATGGAGAACGGATGGGGACCATCAGATTTAACCAGTTTCAAGGTAAGCATGCTTTAACTGGTATGGAACTTGCTACTTTAATTAATTTAAAAGAGCAATGCTATTTCTCTTAATTAATGAATGTCACAAAAGAAAAGTGAAGATCAGGAAAAATGGGAAGATATAGATAAATAGCGTGAAGGGTTACGTCTTTCAGTCTAGCCGTGACATTTCCATTTTGTTTTAGAGCTTGATCTGGCAGAGAAAGAGTTGAATTTCCTTGAAATCCCTCACACCAAATTGTAGTCTGGGAATGGATGATCTTGCACTGTACAGTGGCTGTGAAAAATTACTGAGCTGTGTAGTTTCTCTCTCTCTCTCTCTCTCTGGGCAGAAAATAATTGACATCCTATTGACACATTGCTGGTGAAGAAGGGATAGCCCTGAATAAATATTTAAAGAGGCGCTGTCCCTTTTGCAAGACAGACATTAATCTCCTTTACAGAAACTGGAACTGCTACCATTGTGCTGAAGAAACCCTGGGTCTGTCAAATACTGTATCATGTTCAAAACTACACAATGGCAAATGTTGCATATATAAAGTAGTCTGACAGTGAAAGACCATATGTTTGATTGTCTCAGTGTCAGATTGGCAAGAGTGACACCTACAGTACCACCAGATTATTATTATTATTATTATTATTATTATTATTATTATTATTAGTATTTTTATTATTATTATTAGTAGTATTATTATTATCATCTAATTAGTATGCATACATCCTTCACATTACTAGAGTTGTTGATGCATTGGTCTTGCTTTATATTAACATAATGCAGATTATAAAACAGCTTGTTAGAATGTTGCATGCTGATTGGCCAACCAGTGGTTCTAAACCGTGATATAATCCCCGGTATAGTAACTGTTGGGTAAATCACTAGACCCGTGGCACCATTCCATCACTGCGCCTATTGAAATACCGGTAATAAAAAAAAAATAACAGTGCAGCAGAGGCGTGTTATGATTTCGCCAGTGGCAATAAAGAAACAAGAAAAAAATAACAAAAAGGCAGGACACCAGAGCTTGTTTTAAAATGTTTTTCAAAGTGCTAATCAATCTTTATTTTAAACATTAATACGAAACTACCGTAAACTGAAAAAGAACCATTCTCTCAGCATTCAACAGCTGTCATTCTCGCCCCACACACTTTCCTAGGCTACAGCAAGTCATACGTGCAGTCAAAAAAGCCACACACATATAGAGAAAGAGCATACATGCAGCTAAACTCACCACACACACATACGAATAATTAAAATAATAAAATAACGCTACGCCTAGTACCTAACAACGCACCAAGCAGTGACAATATCCATGGTAACCCACTCCCTCTTGTACCTTAATGCTTTAGTAATAACTGTAAATATTGATTAAGCTGAGGTTGGTTTATGCTTGTTAAATTAGTGAAATAACAGTTTATTATCTTACAATGCTTGGTTAATAAACAGCCTTAGCTGAAAAGTGTTAGAATTGCATGACCCTGGTTCAAACCACAGAGCCCCTGATCATGTGACTTACCCTGCACGCAACACGGAAATGTCTATACTGGAACATGTAGGGCTGTATGTACTAATATTACTTACATCTTCGTAAATATTGTGAATTCGTAGCCTCCTTCCTTCATAGAATTTTTGCGTGCAATGTACTAAACAGCTCTTTTTTTTTACGAACAGCATAAATTACTGCTCATTATACAGGAGAGATCGGAATTTACGCCTCATTATAACTATATTTTTAAGATTTAGTAAAGATTTAGAACTTCCTTCTAGCAAAGATAAATGAGTGGTATAGTGAACAGAAAGAAGAAGTAGTAGGCAAATATAATAGGATCCAGCGATGGCTTCTGCAGACCCCGACATTGATGCAACTATGGCACCGGCCAAACAGAAAAGGAAAACAAATTTCCACAAAGATAATAATAATAATAATAATAATAATAATAATAATAATAATAATAATAATAATCACATTCACATAATAACTGAGAAGATTTTATTATTATTATTTATTTCTTAGCAGAAGCCCTTATCCAGGGTGACTTATAATACATTTCAAGAATCACAGTACAAGTAATAATACAATTAGGAGCAAGATAAAAATACAATGACTTTGGTTCTAGCAAGTACAAGTATAACAAAATACCATTCAATAATGGAGAAGATAAGTGTCAGTGATAGTTACATCAGGATATAATTAAATACAAAATACTACAGATTAAATAACACTTGACAGATTACAGTACTCTAAAGTACAGGATTAAGTGCAGTAAAATAGGGGGCAGATAAGAGCAAGTAAAGCGCATTTAAGGAAGAGTGATAAGTGTCCAGAGGGAAAAAAAAGAGGAGTTCTACAGGTGCAGTCTGAAGAGGTGAGTCTTGAGGAGGCGCCGAAAGGTGGTCAGGGACTGGGCAGCCCTGACATCTGTAGGAAGGTCATTCCACCACTGCAGGGCGACAGTGGAGAAGGAGCGGGCTCTGGAGGCAGGGGAGCGTAGAGGAGGAGGTAGAGCCAGTCTTCTAGTGCAGGAGGAGCGGAGAGGTCGAGTGGGGGTGAAGGGAGAGATGAGGGTCTGGAGGTAGCTGGGTGCAGTCTGGTCAAGGCAACTGTAGGATAGTACAAGAGCCTTGAACTGGATGCGAGCGGTGATCGGGAGCCAGTGGAGTGAACGGAGCAGTGGAGTTGCGTGGGAGAAGCGAGGCAGAGAGAACACCAGGCGAGCAGCGGAGTTCTGGGTGAGCTGGAGCGGACGGGTGGCGGAGGCAGGGAGACCAGCCAGGAGGGAGTTGCAGTACTCTAGGTGGGAGAGTACCAGGGCCTGGACCAGGAGCTGGGTGGCGTAGTTGGTGAGGAAGGGTCGGATTCCTCGTATGTTACTCAGGAAGAATCGGCAAGTGCGTGCCAGAGTGGAGATGTGCTGGGAATAAGAGAGGCAGGGGTCCAGGGTGACTCCGAGGTTCTTAGCTGAGGAGGAGGGAGAGAGTGGTAGATTCCAGAGGAACAGAGATAGAGAGATCAGAGGAGGGGGAGGAGGAGGAGGGAAAGAAGAGGAGATCAGATTTAGAAAGGAGATAGCAGACAGACAGGTAGAGATACGGGAGGGGATGGTGGAGTCAGAGGTGAGGAAGGAGAGGAAAATCTGAGCATCATCAGCATAGAAATGGTATGAGAAATCATAGGATGTGATGAGGGGGCCCAGGGAGCGGGTGTAGAGAGAGAACAGGAGAGGACCCAAGACTGACCCTTGGGGGACTCCTGTTGTGAGAGGGTGAGGTGTGGAGGTTGCTCCGCGCCAGGTTACCTGGTAAGTGCGGTTGGAGAGGTAGGAAGAGAACCAGGCCAGAGCAGTGCCAGAGATTCCCAGGTCAGCGAGAGGATAGTAGAATAGAGTGATCGACAGTGTCAAAGGCAGCAGAGAGGTCGAGGAGAATTAGGACAGAGGAGAGAGAGGCAGCTCGGGCAGAGTTTAGTGAGTTGGTGACAGACAGGAGGGCAGTTTCAGTGGAGAAGCTAGATTGGAGAGGGTCGAGCACAGAATGGTTGGACAGGAAAGCAGAGAGCTGGCGGTGTACAACCCGCTCGAGGGTTTTGGAGAGGAAGGGTAGGAGGGAGACAGGACGGAAGCTCTGGAGGGAGGTGGGGTCGAGGGTAGGTTTTTTGAGGAGGGGAGTGATAGAGGCTTGTTTGAAGGCAGAGGGAAAGAGACCAGAAAGGAGAGAGGTGTTGAGAAGGGAGGAGATGAAGGGAAGTAGAGCAGCAGCAGCTTGAAAGAGGTGAGTGGGGAGGGGGTCCAGGGCACACGTGGTGGGTTTCTGACCTTGGAGCAGGGAGGAGAGGTCAGAGTCTGAGAGGGGAGAGAAGGTGGAGAAGGAGGGTGAGTTAGTAGGGGATGCAGTGGGTGTAGGGGTTGGAGCAGGAGGGGGTGTGGGGGAGGGAGAGGTATTAAAGAGTTTGCGGATATCTGTGATTTTAGAAGAGAAGAAAGAGGCAAAGTCATCAGAGGAGATAGAGGAGGGAGGAGGAGGGGGGAGGGTTTAGGAGGGAGGAGAAGGTAGAGAATAGTTTACGTGGGTTGTTAGTGGAGGCTTGGATTACAGATTGGAAATAAGTACATTTAGCAGAGGAGAGAGGAGAGGAGAAAGGAGGAGAGGAGAGTACGGTAGAGGTCTAGGGCAGCAGGGAGTTTGGTTCTCTTCCATTTCTTTTCAGCATTAAAACTGAGAATCAATAAAAGTATATAATATTGTAGCAGTCTCCGTTAACGCAGGCAGGCGCATCACACAGGGCGAGGCAATCCACACACAGGCAGAGGGCGGCGCGAACCTGGGAACCTCTCGCACTAAAGCATAGCGCCAATACCGCTGTACAAAAGAGCCGGATCCTTTGGAAGGAGCATATATTGGGCTTATGTCTTCGCGTGTGATTACTTCACCTACCAGCCCTGCTGCTGCCTAACCCCGTGCACGCTACACTCTCCCCTGCCAGCCTCAAGTCCGCCTCGGACTTGCTCACCAGGCTACAGTTCGACGAGTGCATGCCGGGGTACCTGCATCCACTTCTGACACCAATGTAGCGATCCCGGTTAACATAGGCAGGCGCATCACACAGGGTGAAGCAATCCACACACAGGCGGAGGGTGGGCATGAACCCGGGACCTCTCGCACTAAAGCATAGCGTCGATATCACTGTACAAAAGGAGACGGCTCTTTTGTGATCCATCACCAGCACCCGCCCCCCCAAAAAACAAAATCTAGTGGTCTAGGTTAAGGTTTTTACTCAATCCCAAGGTTTTTCAGCAGGGGTCTCACTGGTGTGAACACTGAGGAGTTGACATGTCTGTTAATGTTACAGAATATCATCTACTATATAGTGAGGATGCCACTTTATTTATTGTTTTTTTTTCTGCATTATTAAATGAAAACAAATAAAATGAATCGAAATTAACAGATTAATCGATGAATCGAAAGTATTAATTTGTTGTGATATACATTTTCTATATACACTCAAGTATCAACTGACATTCAGAGTGTTGCAGAAGTCTGCATCATGACAACTTCCATGCAGTATTACTTCAGAAGCCCTCCACTGAGGGAAATATGTAGCAGAAATTCACCAATATCTGAGGAAAATAGTATTGAACTTGATCAAATAAATTATGACAAATAGAATTGCATTTCATACGCCACCAAATTGGTAATCTAGTAGCAGTAGCATATTACCTTATTCATACACACATTACATTTAAAAGCAGTATATTGGCATTATCTTTTTGCTGTACAGCACTGTCACAGAATGAAAACAGATCATTTGGTGACAATAAAAAAATATCTCCAAGATATGATATTGTTATGTATACATTGTATTTTATTTGCATTTTCAGAGCAATCCATGCCAATTTATCTATGAGAAAGATCAGTCTTCTCAGCTTTAACCTGTAAACGCTACTAATTGGAGAAGGCTGTCACAAGCAGGACTTGCTTTCAGAACATAGAGATTTAATACACAGAAAAAGAGGACTTTGAAGGTTTCTTATATAAACAGAATTCTTCATCTGATAGAATTTGTCTGAACATTTTCTTTGTCTGTTACTATGAACCAAGGTGTAGAGCAATTGTAGGATGTCAGTGAAAAGGAAACTGGAGACATTGAATTAGTTGTGACTCATTTTGCAAAGGGGATTGAATGTACAGCAGTCCTGCTTCTTTTGCTAATAAATTCATTCTTTATAGCTGTGCAACTAGAGCAATGTTATTTGGCACTATAATTAATTTGTTATGTCTGTACATGATTGCTTTCTACTTAAAACCATTTCTCCATATAAATATTTAGTAGTATAACCAGCGTTTCTACAAGGTGTTTTGCGTTGCACCAATTTACAACCTTCAAGAATTTGCGTGACAGTTTCTAAAATGGCAAGTAAAAAAACAGCTCTGTCTGTGGTGTGGGATTAACATATATATATAAAACAGGATCAACAAAGTGCTGCTTCAGATTTGGCAAGTGAGCCAGAATCAGGGGATACAGGTGCAAGTACGTCACTGGAAAATGCTTCACAATTTCCAAACACTATTTCCACATTTCCAAACACTTAGATGCTAAGTATTGTGGTCAAAGTTTTGTTTCATGTTATGGTTCTATTTTCTGTTATGAGGAATGCAATAAACAAAATCCAAAACGTTTTTTTTTCTTCGTATAATGCTCTTTTTTTCTACATTTAATTTATTTGAAGTTTATTTAATTTAAATTTGACTTTACCTGTGCGTACAGCTAAAAAGGACTAAGTAAACCTCATTAATACTATTACTTTATGAAATGTGCTTTTGCCACTTTATTTATTGCAAAGTCTACTTTTTGTATTATTTCTGCCTGAACTACACACAAGAAAAAAGGTATTCATGTGACATTCTTTGCTTTATAGTTAATTCAGTGGGGTAAGTAAGGCCTTCGCAACCTATTCTTCTGGGATATTTTTTTTAATACAGTTTTACATATGACTTTATGATATAAAGATTTTGCAAATCAATATACTTTTGTTATATTTTGCTGGAAATTGTGCAGCATGTGATTGGACATTGAAAGTAGTTCTTATTTAACTTTAATACATTAGTAATGTACAATGGAACAGAGCAGGATCAGTTTCCTCATCAGGTCAAAATATGATGTTGTAGCAGGGGAGACCTGGACTGACTATCTGGCACATGCGTATTGCTGCAGGTAGAGGGCAGCAGTCTCCTATGATCCGCCTGTCAGTCATGGCGATGACACGGAGAGGTGGTGAAGAGTGTGTGTGTGTGCTTTCCCTCTCTCTGAGTGGCTGAGAGGGGGGCCTTGGGAGATTGCTCGGCCCTTAAGAACGGTGCTTTAGGTGCACTCGGGTGGCCGGACTGGGGAACACATCGTGACCCTGACCGCAGACGTCAGGTGTTAAAAAGGAGGAAAACGAGGCAAGTCTGGCTGAGGATAACAGCCGGCCTGAAAATAATTAAAAGAGAAATCAAAATACGTAGCTACACACCCAAGGGAACAGGTTTAGTTATACGGGGAACTCCGGCCATCCCAGTGTAAAGCAAGCGAGCGTAGGACGGAGGCTCGTGCTGACTGGCTTAGCGGCAGTGGGGGCACTGCGTAAGCAGAACTTTTGTTTGTAGGTTTATTACTGTGTTTTATTTTCCCTTTTTCTTTCGCCTTTGGTTTTCATTATTATTTATGAGCACTTGTTGTGCCCTTGCTTGTGTACCTGTTGTGGCACAAGCCGTGGTGCTGGTTACTGTCGCCAGTATCCAGTCCACGGACAACAACGCCATCTCCTGGACGCAATAAATAAGTGCACCTGAGCGACGTTTCAAATAAAATACTGTCTCCTGGTGTCAGTGAGTTGCCCACCACCCTCCCACAGATGTTCTCCCATCACCACAGAACCTAAACATCTGGGTAGGAGAGGAGCCCTCATGTCCTTTGTGTTCATCACCTGCAACATTAAGGCACATTTTGACAGGATGTAAGGTGGCTTTTAGCCAAGGATGGTTTACTTGGCGCCATGACCAGGTGCTGCAATGTTTGGCCTTAGCATTGGAAGACAAGCGTAACATGACCAATAAGTTGCCACCAGTTCCATCAAAACATTACACACAAAAGACAACATTCCTCTGCCCAGGAGAGCAACCACCAAGAAAAGGTGTTAAAACCAATCCTCGCCCAGGACAACTGGAAGCTGCTAGAGACTGGAAAATGCTGGCAGATGTTGGTCAACGACTTATTTTTCCACCTGAGATTGCCACCACTAACCTTCGATCAGATATTGTCTTGTGGTCTGGATCAGCACACCTTGTTCACCTGGTAGAGTTAACAGTGCCATGAGAGGATGCTGTAGATGAGGCATATGAGAGGAAGAAACTGCGGTATGCTCAACTAGCCACTGAAGCGGAACAGCGAGGATGGAGAGTCCGGGTTTACCCAGTGGAGGTGGGTTGTCGAGGATTTGTGGCACACTCTACAACCCGGTTTCTCAGAGACGTCGGATTCAGTGGTCAAGAGTTGCGTCGCACAGTGAAGAACTTATCTGAAGCAGCAGAGAGGAGCAGCAACTGGCTGTGGTTGAGACGGAAAGATTCTGGTTGGGGATCTCAAGCACAATAGAAAGAAAGAAACGCTGATGTACGGATGTGGCGGAGTGTCCCGCCCCTATATATTTATTTATTATTATTTGTATTTTTGTTTGCAGCGCGGATAAAAGCGCTGCGTCTTTTGTTATTTGTTATTTATAATTTAAAACCCCATGAGGATGCGTGGCTGATCAGCTACTGATTATTTAACTAGCTGACAGTCACGCATCCTTACTAAATGCGTGCAGACTGTGGCCGAGGGGTAATAAGATAATTAACAGCTAGTTAACCCCTCGGCCAGAGTATAAGAACCTGCAGCTGTCCGTGCTGCGGGGTTGAGTGTACAGAGGAGAGTACGGGGAGCGGAGAGAGCGAGGCGAATAAGAGAAACAACTGCTAAGTATCTGCTTATTTGTTTATTTTTATTTGTTTGGCCAACGTGCCCTTTTGTTTTGTGTTGTTTGTTTAAATCTTTTGTTTTGTTTATTTAGTTAATAAAATCAGCTGAACGCCGTTGCGTTCAGTTTCACCCGCCCATCCATTGTTTTGGTTCAGTTACTTCCTGGTCCGTGACGTCACCACACCTCACCACTGCAAGCCATCCTGCCACAACGGGTAAGTAAGCTGGGCTGAGTTGAGTGGGGGACGGAGGGGGGTGATGCTGGAACGCCAGAATTACTGTGAGCCCTCTTGAGGTGTCGTGGGCTAGTCGACGAAACACAGAGGATGGAAGTTGCCCACTTGAAGACCCCAGAGATGTACCCTACTTAGCTCAATCCTGACGGTTGTCATGCTGATGCGCTGGGGAGACCGCACTGTGGTTGATCCCCGGAGCCAGCATCGCAGCCGTTGTGTGTGCTGATGCGCTTGGGAAGCAAAATAAGCTGATCCCTGGAGCCAGCATTACACTTCAGCCATCAACACCATTGGTGCTTGAGCTCCAGAGCACTCACAGAATCACTGCCTGTGCACCTATTATCACTGATTAAAGCCTGGTTTTCAAACGAACTGATTATCGCGCAGAGGGAGAACACAAATGTAAAACGTAGGGGAGGTGAAGGGAGGTTTCATTTCCGAGTAACTGTTTTCTAAGCATTATTTGTGAATGCTTATTCACCATTGCTACACCCCATTAGAAAATTGACTTCCCTGCTTTTTTTTTAAGAGTATATGTGTACATTTGTTTTAAGTACTCGCCCAGAGGACTACTGAGACACAGACATCAACTAGTCCTCATCAGATTTAAGTAGTCTTGGGCAAGGGGACGAGCGTGAGTTTCTAACCATGAATAAGCGCTGGCTGCCGCACTCTGAGGCCACCAAAACCTCTGGTTTGAGAGCCACTGGTGTAGAAAGTCATAAAACCTTCAAGAAGACAAGCAACTTGATATTCTTCAAACTGCATTAGCCAAATTAGCATATTTCTGTATCGATTATTCTAGTACAACACTGTAGAATAAAACAGACAGTTGTTTTTCTTGGTATCCAACAACTTTCTGTCACATGACCCGATTGCCGTTAGACTATTGGAGTAAATCTGAAAAGTGATTTTTGCTACAAGGAGAAGCAGCAACTTTTACTTTCAGCAACTGTTATAGCTTTGTCTATGAAGTATCAACATTTTCAAAATTGAATTATTGATATTAGGAAAATAACCTAAACATCTTAAACTAAAGGACAGGGTGTTTATAATTATAGTTAGAAAACTGATTTGAAAACCTTTAATGTTATCCTTCAGTTAACTATACCTCTTTGCTGTTCTCTGTTGGGCAGTCAGTTTTATACGAGGAGATGTAAGGAGCTAGGATCTATTACTTTAAGGACCAAGGTTTTTTTTGGATGTAGTTGTCTCTTCCTATAAAAAGTCACCAAAAATATTTTTATTTTACAGTAGCATCTTGGAATTGGTGTCCTTTTATCCCCCCAAAAAACTCTGGCGAACATTATAAAGTACTTCAGAAACCTTTTTGCTTTTTTCAACACGATATTTTGGTTTTCTTTTCTCAGTGTTAAGTGTTTTCTTATTATAATGTATTCTTCTTAGAGATACGTGTATAAAAACATGTTATTCTGTGATGCAAGGGACCTTACAATACTTTGTGAAAGTTTTGTTGAGAAATATTGATGTTTGGGCAAATTACACGTAAGTCAGTGGTTTTCAAACTTTTTAGGCCCTGTACCCCTTTCCAAATAATCTAGTCTACCACGTACCTCCATCTGAGATAGGGTCATAATATACCTATGAAAACAAGAAAAAATATGGTCTTTTTTAGTTACTAAATTAAGTACAGTACTTGCAAAACCTCTTCACTAGAAGCCAACGGCGTATTAGAATGAGGCCAATTAGACCGCAAGCCAATATTTCGGTTTCAGATTTGTCATGTGTTGCAAGGCAGATTTCAGTAAAACTAAGTCCTTGCAGCCATACACAGAGGGAATGTAATGCAGTATTTAAAAATGAGCTAACAGGACTTTAAGTTACAAAAAGCTGTGAGCGGGCCATTAATTTAAACTTAGACTCTTTCGTTTTGGTGCGCCGGTGTATCAAACTTTAAGTGCATGTTACTTAGGCAATGTAAAAGCCACTTAGTGGTTCAGGACCTGTTTACAAGTACAGACCTGACACTTTCCAATGACGTATTCACTGTTGGTATGTGGTATTCCTAGTTGGGGCTACGGTCGCTTGAAGGTAAGCCACTCATCATGTGACGGGTCACACGCATAGATTTTGTTATGAGTTGAATGTCATTTTAGCAGCTAGACGGAAAGTGGTGGTATCGTTGGAAAGCTTACTGTCAGCTTTCCAGCAATACCCATATATGTAGAGAGAACTACAGCTCCCTGAAAGAGTACAGTCCTGTGAGATGCATCAGATCAGTGGGTGTATTTCAGTGCCTAACTAGGTTTCTAGAGAAGCTAGAAAGTGAGTGAGAGACTTTTATCCATTGTGTCTTGTGCCAGACTGGAGCTGCTTTACAGAGTGGCACAGAAAGTAATGGACAAGGCCTGAGCACGTAAAATTGTAAATAGTTCTCTTCAGTGTTCCATA
The DNA here is from genome assembly GCF_902713425.1 of Acipenser ruthenus. Taxonomy (NCBI): domain Eukaryota; kingdom Metazoa; phylum Chordata; class Actinopteri; order Acipenseriformes; family Acipenseridae; genus Acipenser; species Acipenser ruthenus. Next base: position 4,753,951 of record NC_081192.1, on the reverse strand, counting down.
TTCTGTTTTGTTCCAAAAAATGCTCGGTTGGTAAAAGTGCTAATAAAACAGTTGTTTTTCACGCAATTTGCTTCATTTTTTCCCATGTTCATTTCATATTGAAGTTCAATGGTGCAGTGTTTTTTTGCGCCATCTATTAAAAAATATATATATAGTAGTGACCAAACATGATTGTTTTGGAAAAGTGTTTTACATATATTCTCATCTCTACCACATATAGTATGCCTGATCCTGTTGCAATGTATATAATATGAAAGGACATGTTGTGGTCTTTCATTTGATATAAGTTGCATGCAACACAAACTCTAAAGTAGATTCCCTTTTTTCTTAGCTGTAAACAAGTTATTGTGTCATGTATTGTTTCTGCAAGCTGATGAAAATGTCTCACGATACATGGGGAAAAAAACAAGTAGGCAGTGAAATTCAATCCCTCCCGTATCCAATGATATGCGTTAACAAGCTGTACTGCGAAGTATGGTGGCCCAGTAAGTCAAAGAAACAAAGTGTGTTTTTATTGTGTTTACTCGATCACGGGCCCAGAATAACACTTCAGTATGATCGTGTTTTTATGCGACCACGGTCTTTAAATGGTTAAACGTTCATCATCAGTGCATGAATGCGTTAGCCAAATAAATGCCTACTTTTGAATTTTTTTGTAAATCCTATTACTTCGAAGTTTAAAACAATAACAATACATAAGTTATAGTGGCAAGTTCAGCACTGTGTACTCAAGCACATTGATTGTAAATGCAAACTACTGCCTGTCATTATCCAGACACCTTTTTTTTTTTTTTTTTAAATAATGTGTCTTGTTTTTGTTTCTACAGAAGGTCAAGAAGTAAAGGTTGGGGAGTATAATGCAATAGCTGACGTACTGGAGCTCATGAACAATACCATCAGGTTCCAAGGTAAAGAGACAAAGACCAGTGAATGTCAGTAACCTGCATGTGAAGGTTTACTTCGATGTACCATGGTAAAAGCAAAGCACAGTGCATAGTAAAGCATGCTGTGTTTCATTCACCTGCTTTTAATGTGCTCGGTGTTTGAGTAGGTGTGGACTGCAGCTGACCCCTCTCTTTGTTTTTTTAGGTGTGGAGCCTCCAAAAGACCGGACGATTGTCCAAAACCAGCGGCGTAACATAAACCTTCCTCTTTACAGCATTCTCTCTGCCGTTACCATCCTGGGAATGTTCATGGCAGGAGCCTTCCTTTTCTTCAACATCAAAAACCGCAATCATAAGTAAGACCTTTTACTTCAAACTCTCTCTCTCTAGAAGATCTCATCAGATTTTGCATTTTGCATTTATTTTTATTTTTTGATTTCCTGGCTGCTGAAATGTCAGGGACAACGCTTATATTGTAGATGACAAACAAGATAATTGGGAGCCTCTACTACCCTGAGGAAAGACATGCAAGAGAGTATTAATGAAAATGACATTAGCACTTGTGCATTTTAATCAGGAGGTCATAGGTTGAACCGCACAATGGCTATTACCCTCGGTTGAATCCTCAGACCACTAGAACCACATATCCTGCCCCCAACCCATGCCATGCTGGGGCTTTGGCTGAGTTCATGTTCTTTTTACTTTTAATGAGATATCAGTTTCCGGAGTGGTCTTTAACAGCTCAGCTGGAGTGCAAAACACCTTCTACTGTGACATTGTGAGAAAGCTGTTACTAAGTGTTATATAAGAAAATAAGAACAGTTACGAACGAGAGGAGAACATTCTGCACATCAGTGCTCGTCCGGTTCCTAGTAGCTGATTGATCTCAGAACTTGGTAAAGTTGGATCTTAAGGATCCAAGTAATTCAACCTCAACAACTTGACTAGTTAACCCCTTTGGCCCTGTTTCGGCACTGCACTTAAAGTAATGGTTTGGGTTAACTGTGTCAACTCCTTTTTAGATTTTAAAGATTTCAATCATGTCCCCCCTGACTCTTCTTTTGTTCCAGGCTAAATAGATTCAGTTATTTCATCCTTTCTTCGTATCTTAGTCCTTTAAGTTCTGGAATTACTCTGGTTGCTCTTCTTTGGACTCTCTCCAGAGCCAGTGTACCATGGTGCTGTGGTGACCAAATTGGACACACTATTCCAAGTGCAGTCTCACCAGTGTATATAACTTCATCATAACCTCTTACTCCACACTTTTAGCTATATACCTAAGCTGTTTGTCTTTTTGTTTGCTTCCCCACACTGTGTCATTTGTGACTGCGATGAATCTATTACCACACCAAGGTCTCTCTCTTTGTGTGCTTGCTCAAGTTCTCTCCCCTCCATTTGGTATTTGGATCTTACATTTTTGTTGATATGGAATTTCTTTTGTCATTTTTCTGTATGCCGTCTAAATCTTTTGAGATTTCCTGAGTTGCTGGACTTGTGTCTGCCACTCCCCCAAGCTTTGTGTCATCTGCAGATTTGACAAGTTTGCTAATTATCTCCCTATCTAAGTCGTGATGTAGATAAGAATTCAGTGGTCCAAAGAGAGCCCTGCGGCACCCCACTGAGTACATTGCCCAGTTAGAGATTTCCCCTCTTACAATCTCTCTGCTTCCTGTGTTTTAACCAGTTCTGTATCCACTTGCATGTACATCCTTGTATTCCCACAGATTGCAGCGGGAAGATAAACCTTTCATGCGACACTTTGTCACAGAATTTTTGGAAGTCCCAAGTATGATGTTGTACCAGGGTGATTTGTTACTTGTGGGTCGTCACTGGATAATATCGAGGCAGACACAGAGCATTGGTGTTGACACACCGCACAGGCGTGCAGATTTAATAACACACAAGCGCTGACACTAGCGTACCAGCAATCCTAGTGTCATATTTAATAAAGAAAACAAAACTAAACAAAGCTCAAAATACAAGTTTGCCACACATGGTGAGTGCTGGTCTCACTAAACGAGACACCCCACTCCAGGAACCTACTACACTATGGTAATCCTCTCTAACTTGGTTCAGCATCCCCTAAACGAACCTATTGCTGCTGCTCCCGAAGTCCCGGCCTCCCAGGACTCCGTGTCATTGTGATGGTCCTGGCAGAGCAACAGGCACCGTCTTGCAGTTGAAGGGTTCCATAGTAGTTTTCCTGCAGAGCAGACGCTCTCCTCCTGGATGTAAACCAAACAAGCTTTCCCTCAATGCCCGTCTGTGTAGCAATGGCCTTGCAGCGACCCTGATTTGTAGCACAGAAGCTTTTTGAGCTCTGTACAACTTTCCTCCAGTCCTCAAGTTGTTGGTTTTCTTCAGGTTCATAAGTAGGCTTGAAACATCTCACAAACGTAATATTTTCTGCAATTATAGAAAACCTTGCATCCCCAGACACCTTTTCTGCTTCAGAATCTTAAATAACTGCTGTAATTTGGTTCTCTCGCCATAGAAAACAGACAAGCAGTTTCACCTCATCAAATGAGGAGATAGCATAGCGACATCTTGTACTGTCTTGTAAGGAAAAACGTCACAGCTTTAGTCAGTCTGTCCCCTCCACTTGAAAGATGAGTTGTGCAATATCTGAGTTATTCGGTGGCCTTGTTCTTTTGATTGAGATATTTAGAGAATCTCGGTGGAGCCCTGTAAACGGGTCAGACCGGAGTCTCATTCATTAATCATACTGGAAATGCAGCTCATTACTTTCCTTCTCAGTAATATGAAATCAATGTGGTTCTGCTATCTGTCTGTCTCTGTCTCTACAGGCTGATAAAGATGTCCAGTCCATACATGAACAACCTGATTATCCTTGGAGGAATGCTGTCCTACGCATCCATCTTTCTCTTTGGTCTTGACGGATCTTTTGTCTCTGACAAAGTATTTGAAACTCTTTGCACTGTAAGTACTGTATCTAACGATAATAAAGAGAAAACCTGCATAAGTATCCAGGTTCTGCTGGGGGTGTTGTACCCAGTTTCCAGTTTCTCACCACAAACTGCTGAAGCATCTGAAAATCTTGAAGCCCTGATGCATAAATGTTACTTGACTGAGAGAATTTGCAGTGGGAATCGAAGGTTCTGACCACAGTGACGCAAAATAAGCAATAATGTATTCTTCTTGTCTAGAATCACTTTGTATCATATAGTGAAGGGATGGCCCTTCTAGGCCTGGTCTTTGTTCCTTAAGCAGTTCATTTTTTTAAAATTATGCTTGTTAAACCTGGTGCGGAATGTACCTCTAGGACCAGAGCTGTCTGCCCCTGATCTCGATGATGTAAGAAGTACCCCATTTGTTCTATGTGGTATTTCTTATTGGTCTAAAACACCAAATGATGCAATATGAATCTAAACAAGAAGAAGAGCACATTAGTTAAGTTACCTCTGATATTAAGGCTGCATGTTTCTGCCGCATCTTCAAATATGACTATTTGACAAAAAAACACATTTTGTTTAGTATCAGCATTATGCTGTGAATTGTTATATACATGTGTAAATGCATAAATAACCTTTGGTATTTTACTTAGGCATATTACTTCCAACACATTCACACTCACTGAATATAACAATATTAATCCCATTGCCTGCAGTGACAAAGGCACTTATCAAAAATCAAACAATGTGGAAATTACTAGATGGGAAATGGTTGACCTCTTGGTGGTACTGCTGGGAAAATGTTGTGACTGAAGCACACACATCCCTGCATACCTGTCCAGAGGACTGGCAAGCAGTGGCGTACTTGCTGATGGTCAGACTGATGCAACAACAACAAAAAAATAACTCCTATATGTAACCAACAGTAGTTAGCACTGACACAACTGGAAAGAGTCAGCAGAAAGCGTTCATGAGAGCTACTTTTCAAAGCTGTCAAACTCGGGACACCAAATCCGATGGATGCAGGAGGAAGATTTGGGCTTGCAAAATAACAAATGAATAAAACAAGAATGGTATATACTGTAGATATTTGGTATACATGTGCCCCCCTTGTGGTTGTTTAGTCACTGATAGGTACCAGAAATCCATCTTATCATGGTCCACCGCATCAGTATGAAAACAACAAAACAGTGTTCAGACTCGAGTAGTTTAAATACAGTGGATCATATTCTATTAGACTTCACACAGTGGTATAAACTAAACAAGGGACATTAGCAGCACATGGTCATTTGTTAAGTGTGTTTGTGCACTACTGTTAAAAGGTTAACACCACTGTTATTTACTGCTTTGAATGCTGTGAGGCATAATGCTCTGCAAAGCCATGTCTGGAGTGAAGTTAACAGTGGTGTCAGCTAAATGAAGTATTATGGGGGTGGGAAAGCACCATTAGTAAATACATATTTTCTCATAGCAGCTGATGAAATAGAACCCAGCATTTATGATACGCTGGTGTGACAATGCAGAGACGGTATAGAATAATATAGTGGTGTATACTGTACAGATACAGTAGAGAAGGTCTACTACTTAATTTCTCCAAAGTATCCTTGTGACATCAGTTAAATTCTATAATAAAAAAATATGATACTGGAGAAACACAAGGGCATATGTGTGGAACACCACAAGTGCTGGCTTACCGGAACCTGATCTAGTTAAAGCAGTTCTTTCAAAGCATTAAAGTGTTTGAACCACCATGCCCAGCAGAAAACCATACTTCCTAGCTTTGCCATGCTCTCACTTCACTTTACTGCACTTTCCTGTAATTTTACCATGGTAAACTTTTATAAGGACATGGCCTTCTAAAAACATATTAACTTTAAAAGCTTGTAAACAGACAGAAAGGACACTTGCATCCATTGAGAATTATGATTTTTACTAAAACAGGTGTTCAGATTTGTAATACTCCTTCTTTTTGTACAGGGTAAAGTCTGTAAAAGCATGTAAGTTATCCTGTATGGATCCAATGTACAGATACGGAATGAGACCTTTAAAAAGGTCAACGCTTTTTCATTGTGAAGTTAGTGAGACCCTGCCTGGCCGTGCTTATTCCCTGTCCTGACTCTTGCAGGTGCGCACTTGGATCCTCACTGTTGGCTACACAACGGCGTTCGGAGCCATGTTTGCAAAGACCTGGAGAGTCCACGCCATCTTTAAGAATGTCAAGATGAAGAAGAAGGTGGGGAATACAGGCATCTGTTATATGCATGTACTAGAACTAGAGCTTTATATCTTTATGAGGGCTCAAAATACTGTGATAAATCACTCAACTTTTATAGGAACCTGATGTTTTGAAAGTGATGTTTTCAAGTGACCTAATTAATATGCGTATTTGGGAGGGTATATTTAAATATTTCTGTCAGTGTTCCAATTTGGCTTTGCACGACTACTGATTTCATGCAGATTTCTAATTTGGTCACTGTGACGGGGAGATCTGTGCTGGCTGTCAGGCGCATGTGTGATCCTGCCTGTCAATTATGGCGCTGACACAAAGAGGTTGAGCAGGAGTGTGTTGCTCTGACCTCTTTGATTGGTTGAGGGGCTGGGCTTGGGGGGGACGGTCAACCCCATAAAAATGACGCTGTCCTGTTCCTTGTGTTGCCCATAGCAGGACAGCATCCATCAGAAGCTCTTTGCCGCAGACACTGGGATAAACACAGAGAGCGAAAGTATAAACCCTGAGCTATCTTTTGTTTCACCTCGTTCACAAACATTTTTAATATCACCCAGCAGATGTAAAGAGATCTTGCGACGTATCAAACAAGCGAGAACAATACCGCTTAGTCAGCTGACTCCTCCCTAATCGCCTCCTGCTTTAGTGTAGGAAAAACCGGTACAGTTGCCTTCCAATAAGTTATTTGGGAAAGGGTTACAGATGAGTACGTTGAAAGGACGTTTTTGGTGATTTGAATTCAGACCCGAAAATAATTTTTTATTGACCCGCACCCAAACCACAAACTGTAAAAAAGTTCACATTCCGACCCAAACCCGACCCGCTTTTGTGGGTCACCTGCAGGTACCCGATCCGATGCAGGACTCTACGTCAGCAAGCATGATGGGAACAAATACAGTTACCTCCCTGATGCTGTCTCATTGATCGCTTCAGAACAATCTTTAAAAAACAATTGGGGAGTTTAGATTGGAGAGCAGATTTGTCCCTAGACACCTCAACATAGGTTCCTGCATTAGAATGCATTAACAAGACCAATCGAAGGACTTACATACTGATATTCCCATGCATTAACAAGACCAATCGAAGGGCTTACATACTGGTATTCCCATGCATTAACAAGACCAATCGAAGGGCTTACATTCTGATATTCCAATTCATTAACAAGACCAATCGAAGGGCTTACATTCTGATATTCCAATTCATTAACAAGACCAATCGAAGGGCTTACATTCTGACATTCCAATTCATTAACAAGACCAATCGAAGGGCTTACATACTGATATTCCCATGCATTAACAAGACAAATCGAAGGGCTTACATACTGGTATTCCCATGCATTAACACGACCAATCGAAGGGCTTACATTCTGATATTCCAATTCATTAACAAGACCAATCGAAGGGCTTACATTCTGATATTCCCATGCATTAACAAGACCAATCGAAGGGCTTACATACTGGTATTCCCATGCATTAACAAGACCAATCGAAGGGCTTATGTACTGGTATTCCCATGCATTTTTAGCACCACTGAAAAGAGGATTTTACACAATTAAAGTATTTCCAGATGTGTTTTTTGACTATGATGATCACTGCAGAATCAATTCACTTAGCTGTAAAAAAAAAAAAAAACAGTTGGGAAAAAAAATAATGAAGCCGTATAGGATTGATTTGGACTACCTGATGTTATCTTAGGTGTTGTAGTCCAGGATTAGCCACGTCTATACATTTTGGGTTAATCCAAGCACAACAATTCCTGCATACCAGCGTTTTACTACAAACTCAGTTTCAGGGTTACTCCAATTCAGAAAGGTAGTTGTCCACATTTACATTGACTGATTTTAATTCTTAAATTTGTTAATTTTTACTAGCACACCTTTTTACCAAATGACAAATTGTTACCTTGCTTTACATTCACACAGGTTATGTAAATCAGTGTCCAGAATTGGTCACAGATGTAGCTACCATTCAAGCCTCTTTTTTAGATTTTACAGCTACAGTGTTTCTGTTACCATGTGGGCAGGAAGAGCACGATGTGTCAGAGAAACTGTGGGTTTGAATAGTACAGTAGGTGGGTCTGAGCTGTTTTTAGCTACCTTCCGCTTCCATACTGACCCTGACACAATGTTCCAGGCAGTGACACCGTGCTTTTGTTTCGCTGCACTTGAGTTGAAAATGAAATCGGGAAGTAAATACAGAAAAGACAGTCTGTTTGTTTAATTCTTCCGTGCCGGTTATAAAAAAGCATACAAGGCTCGGTTAACTGAGATGCAGGACAGGAGATTGCTGTAGGAATGCGTTTTAGAAACTGCTGAGCTCTCCACAAGTTACTGTTCACCTACATATTTCGGGGGGCTGGAGCCAGGACTCCTCCCTTGTGTCATCCTGCTAAAATATCTGTCAGTCAACCTTTAATTACCTGTCAGTCACCCTATTTAAACAGTAGCCAGCTTCCTAATTCTCATCTTGCTTTTCAGTTTGCGGTTATAATGCAGAATTGCAGACCCAATCTTAAAACAAACCTTGTTTTCAAAAATGACTATTCACCTGAGGCAGCTTTCGTTTTCATCTGACTCAGATGAAGAAATTCTCTCTCTTCTGGCTGTCTTTCAACAAATAATCCACTGTAAAAATGTTCAAAGAAATCCACCCGTCCTGCTTCTCCTCCATTTGACAATGCTGCTGCTTGAACCTCTGCTTATCCAGCGGTTCCCGCTGCCATTCTTCTTCGCCACTCTAAACGCATCAGACCTCAGGGTGATTCTCCAGCGCAATGTTTTTACAGATTGGCCCATGGACAAACTCGTGAAAACTCTTTTAAAAAATAGGATTGCCCATTGAAGCAGGGAGCGATCAGGCTGTGTGGTCCAGTGCTTAAAGAAAAGGGCTTGTAATCAGGAGGTCCCCGGTTCAAATCCCACCTCAGCCACTGACTCACTGTGTGACCCTGAGCAAGTCACTTAACCTCCTTGTGCTCCGTCTTTCGGGTGAGACGTAGTTGTAAGTGACTCTGCAGCTGATGCATAGTTCACACACCCTAGTCTCTGTAAGTCGCCTTGGATAAAGGCGTCTGCTAAATAAACAAATAATAATATAGCAAATCTATATTGGCTGAGCCTCTTTTCCACCCACATAAGTCTCAGCAGAGATCCAAACTAGTCAATTCACACGCCGTCCCTGCTGGATCCTTTTTCCGATTTGTGATTTTAATGATATCAAGCAACTCATTCAACTCATTCATCCTCTATCCACCACAATTTCTACAGTATCTGATCGCCTGGATGCGCTAGATAGCAGGATCACTCGCTTGGAACCAGCAGCCATTACTTCCTCATCAGTGGCAACAACAACAGCGTTCATCTGTCCCGTTGCTTCAGCCACGGCCACACCTACTCTAGAGTTGCTAATTTTCACTCTAGAGACCGCCTCTGTTGTGCATTGCCACTCTCTCTCTCCTCAACTGAGACGCAATGGTATTGAAGGTAAAGACGTTAATTTGGTCTCTATTATTATTGCACTCTCAGAATTTCTGGATCACAGGGTAGTTGACTGTGGAGATCTGTCTCACTCTTAGAGAATTTGTGCTTGCATTTTCTGTTTTTCACTATGTTTTTTGTGAAGTTTATGCTCACCGACAACAATAACTAGTCTCATATTTATTTAACATCGTTGATCTCTCAGTCAGATATGGCGGTACCATTTCATAAAGTATCATAAATCTTGTTCAGCCAAAGCAGCATCTCGGCTAGCATTGGACAAAACCCTGATTGACTGGTCTCAACCTGATCATGATCTCTTTACTAGATTCTTCAGTGGTCTCCATACTAACGCTTACAGAGTTTGTGCTTCAACCGCCCATTCTACCTCTCTGTGTCCAAAAGCAGGCTCCTCATCAGTCTCCTCATCAGCCTCAAATTATTCTTCCCCTGCTCTCGACAACACTCTTTTTTTTTAGGAATCACACGTCTCCAATTTCTCCTATTCATTCTTCAGCTCCGTCTGCTTTTTCAACAAGCAACGATTCTCATGGAAGACTGTGAACAGGCACTAACAAACAGGGCACGAACATTAAACACAAAACAAGTACGGTGCTGGTGCTTCCAGCACTCGTAGCAGTTGTTATTTATTATTATTATTATTATTATTATTATTATTATTATTATTATTATTATTATTATTATTATTATTATTACTTTTACCTCCTCACTCTCCCATTCTTTTGCCCTGAACACACAACCCCAAGTGAGTAAAACGTGCATCTATATATACTGTTGTGACGGGATTCAATTACCAATTAATTATTCACTTGAATCCCACATACTTTATCTGCACGTGAAGTGATTATGCATCCCCGTGCCTAAATACAACTATATATTTTAAATCACTCGTGCTACACAGACCCATTTATATCCCATGCACCAATACCTATACACCAACATTAACACACCACACGCAACACATAACACATACATGTACGGGGCACACTGCCAAAAAGACCCATCGAATATTCCGGCGGGAGACAGCTGTGCAATAATTTCAATTCCTCATTCTGCATTTCCAAAAGATGCTGTTTTTTACATCTGTGCAGTTTCTGTGGTGATGCTCATTCACATTCCATCTGCCCTTTCATCTAAATGACCCTCCAGCTGAAACATTCCTAGAACTCAGGTCTCTCTTGCCAGCTTCTCAGATGTCTGGCCTCCAAAAATCAAAAATCTCCCTCCTCAGCTTAAATCCACAGCCTTACTTGAAGTATTCCCTACTGTCATTGCAGCCTATCTATGGGGCCCATTTTGGCAGAAAAAATGTATCAGTCTACTGTTTTATATTATTAATAAAGGATGTTCCGCTTCCCCTCTATTATGCAACTTCTTTGCCAGCTAGTCTGGATTTCAGTTATCAATAATTTTATTTTGAAAGCCCAATACCTTCCAGGTATCACTAGTAACACTGGTGACGCCCTTTCTAGTTTACAGATCACTCAATTCAGACGTCTGGCTCCCTCAGCTCAACCTTTCCCTCCACCCATTCCTCCATTCAGCAAACTGGTTTTCAACTAAATTTACATTTACAATCTTCTGTCTTCAGCTTATGCTAAAGCTGTTCTTCCTCCCCAATCGTATTCTCCTGTTCATTTTGTAAAGGTGCAGCAACATCAGCAGCCAAAGTAAAAATCAACCAGTCCTCCCTCAGTGGTGGAGTCTTTCATTCGCTCTTCTCTCCTTGATATTATTCCACTAAACACAGTATTGCTAGCATGCCCGGAGTGGGGGCCATCTTTCCACCAGGACCACCAGAGGTGTCCTCCTACAAGAAGGCAGGGTTTTTCCTCTCCACCGAGTGGTTAGATTAGTTAATATAAAAATATAAAAAGAAACTATATATATATATATATATATATATATATATATATATATATATATATATATATATATATATTGTGGGCGTGTGGGTGCACACAGACGAAGCAGACAGTAGTTTCCAATCCAAGTTTGTTTATTAAACTTCACAAAAGTAAAAAAAATAAACTTGCTCGCTTACTTCACAAAAGAAAATACCATCCTGGTTGCAAGATGAGATGTAAAGAAAATAAACAGTTCAAACAGGATTTGTATAACAAACAAAAAAAACAACAACAATGTAAACTAACTGGACAGTTAACCACATCCAGTTGAATTAATTGGTTCCTGGGTTTTACCAGGTTGTTTGTTGGCTTCAGCTTGTCTCCAGCATGTGAAAACCAGCAGCGTCTTTTCCCCCGTTGCTGTATTCCCTTCCAACAGCGCCGACCCAGGAAAGAAGATTTCAGTCGCAAAGGCAGCTTTGTTTTATATTCCCGGTCAGTCTTGGTTGTAGATAATCTCACGCTGCTCACTGGTTGGAAGCCAACCTTGACTGGCTGTGAAGGCTTTCTTTTAAAGGGTGCTGGATCATCTGGTAATTGGACGGTTTACAGGCTACAGGTGCGGGCCAATTAAGGCTAATGAGAATTAACCATGGTACAACCTTGATCCCCTACCTAACCACACCTGCAGCCTGTTTACCCGTCAACTCCTTGACATCATGGCAGGCAAGTATGCTGACCACAGGTCTATCATTGTGTTATCTGCAACACCTGTGGGCTTGTTCCTAGCCTGCCATGAACGCCTCCTGCTGGTGAACCTGTGAGCTGGCTCACAATATATATATACTTGTAATTAGTCAAATGTAATTAATCACTAACTATCATTTCTAACTAACAATTTCTCTCTTCTTTCCATTGGTGGCGTAGCCAAAAAACTTTAACTACATTTCATTTTCTATTTTCCATTAAATCAATTCATTTGCACCCGTGCCAGTCTCCCCCTTCGGAGAGCAAAGCGTGCTCCCAACTTTCGAGTCAGTCATTGACTCAACTTATCGAAGGTGGCTCTTACAGTTGGGAGGGGTTGGAGGGAGACCCCCTGGCCCTCTTTATATATTAATTTCTTATTCTCTTTTGCAACACTTTTGTTCTCCCTGCGTAGATCGCACGGCTATTCATGCGGCCTTGGAGCATCAGCTGAGCCTGACCTCTCTCAACTAGACGACTCAGTAAGCCTGGGAGACCTTGCTTCGTCCTCCTACCCTTCTTTAATTTCCCCTTGGGGGAAGTCCCTAGCTTCCCGGTCTTGGAGGTCGATCGGTTCAGCCTCACCTCAGCGAGGGCGGTTCTCTGAGTAGTCAAGGGGAAACTCCTATTCTGTTACTAAGTCACAAGCACCTTGTCCCCTACACAGGCCTGACTCCTGCCTGGTGATGTATTACTATCATTGGTTTGCAATGGAAACTCTTACGTTGGTGGTGGAATGGAGCTTTTTTTCAATAGTCTTTGATGGATTTATTAATACACTAATAACAGACTAAAGGCTTCTGTTTTATCCATTTAATTCCAACAGCTTTTCAAATTGAAAGTGATACCTGGGGGTTGCCTTTTGTATTTAAAGATGGAAAGGGTTAAACAGTGGTTAGTTCCACTGTTCTTGAAGATAGCTAATTGTAAATCTGAAAGCGTGCAGTGCCAGGCAGCGAGCATTGTGTAAACCGAAATCCTGCTAGCCCTTCCTCACTCACCTCAGAGCATGGTAAACAGTTGTCAGTCAGATTCCCCCTGTATTTTCAGTCAGAAGTGGCAGCTCCATTGTCAGCTTCACTCAACTCCTCAAGTGTTCTCTTGTCTAAGCAAAGCATGAACCCGCAGTGAGTTCTGGAGACACAGTACAGAGTATTAAAATAACACACAAAAAAACCCTTCTCAATAATATGTTTGTTTTTTTCTTATGTAACATCTGATTTAAACACTGTTTTATCATTTGTTTTTCATCATTGCCTACCTAAGATAGGTAGACGTTTAAGTATTATTAAAGTAAGATATATGTATATTTGGCCTTCAAATGTTATGATGACAGTTAGCTTACCTGAGGGAAAGCTGTGAATAATACTGTAATTTAACAATTTTACCTTTTTAGAGGTTCGTAAACACTTAATTAGATTTACAATTTTGACATTGAAAAGGTTAACAATGTAATTTTAAAGATATTTTACTGCAACTGTGGACCTTAGAAGAGAAGACAGTAAAACACATAACACAAAGCTTTTCACATTCAATTCTCCATCTTGATGGAGATCATTGGTCTCACCTTTTGCCTCAATGCACCAGATAACATCAGCATAACCAATCTTTTTTTTTTTAAAGTTCATTTTCAGCATCTCTGAGTCCTGTTTATGTCAACAATGAAAAGTGTCATTTATTTTCAAAGAAAGCCCTTGATTAGGTTCAACAACCTCTTGTTTTGCTGTGTGCAAGTCATGGCTAGAAGGTTGTGCCCCTTGCCCCCTTCCACACACAGAAGCAACCTCATGAGCTAAAGGCTACTCCCCACCAGACGCGGTGTGGCAAGCAGAACTGTGCAGTGATGCGTCAAAAAAAATAGAACCTATACTTTTGATAAGTACCTTTGACACCAGAGGCGACGTGAGAGTGGCACCAGGGCGGTACTGGAGCGACACGAAATAAATACGATTGAATCCTATTTTTTGCAATTTGACGCGCGTCAACTAGGGCATTGAGCAATCAGAGAACAGCTTCAATGCACGCCATCCAGCCAGGTGAAGCAATATCCAAAATGACGGAAGAAACAATAATACTTGTTGTTGAAAAAATACCCAGAGCTTTATGACAAAGATCATCACAATTATAAAGATACAGATTTGAAAGATAATATATGGGAGTCCATTTCGAAGGAACTGGATAAGCCTGGTATGTGTGATTTATTGCCATATGTGTTGAAATACAGCCAGAGAAGGCACTCGTAATGCTTCATGCTGAAATATGTATTAGTCTTGATCATAGGTTTGTTAATAGCACTTTTTAACAGTTGTATAATTCTGGCAATTTTCAAACCTGTCACATCGCCTCTGTGTCGCTTCTGGTGTGTGGTCATGATGCTCGTCGGCAATTAAAAAATCGGGTCGCGTCTGGTGTGTGGAGACCTTCCAGCTTGTTGGTTTTTTTTTTAACTCTTGTAACATTAACATGAAATGTTGTTGTTTTCGATTTAGTCAAATACTGGATTAAGTAACTGATAAACAGGTAGCTTCATAACTCCATATTGAATATTACTAATATAAACAAGTTTTGCTGGAAACGGTATCCCTGTTTACTGCCAGTGCAGCCCCTATTCTCTCATTTGCTCCTTTTATTCCTATGAGATGACTTTATACCAGTGCCAAGAGAAGTAAATGAAAATATTTCAAAGCTCTTGTCAAAATGTATATTTAATGCTATGTACAGTTCTGCTAAATCAGAAGATGCTCTGTTTATCAAGGAGTGCCATGGAAAAGGCTTATTTTCTTAAAGGAATGCACACATTTCAAAGAAGCAGCTAGGAGCAGGCACTGTAAGTTCTGATGAATTAACTGCCAGTCCTATACAGCTAAAATTGCTTTATTCCTTTTAAACAATGCACCTTTGGTATTGCACTTGTTGCTAAATAAGGCCCTATGAGTTTCAGTCCATGACTGGAAATAATACATTGTTAATGAGCGTCTTAAATAGTACATGTTTTGTAAATGTGATTTTATGACATGTTAACAGTTACATTAATTGATGAATATGTTCTTTAAAAAATAAAAAGAGAGAGTTGATTGGGTGTTGGTAGATAGGCTGCGTACGATCCGGCTGCAGGCAAAATTCAACTTGTGACTTTCAGGCAAGAGTGCCATCTAGTGAGTCACTGTACCAACAATTATATCATCTATTGGCTTTAGGAGAGCTATAAGAAAGAAACAAATCATCAGAGCTCCTGCCCCAAAGTCAGAAACGATATCATATCCTTCCAACCATGACCCTTCTCCTCACAAGTTTTTACAGTCACAGGGGCTATTAAGATATTTCTGATTTGTTTCTAGCATTGTTACTAAACATTGTGTATTCCAAATCATTTGCCATCTCACTCATCCTCTCTGACTCTCTTTTTTTCAGATTATTAAAGACCAGAAGCTGATGATAATAGTTGGTGGGATGCTGCTGATTGATCTCTGCATCCTGATTTGCTGGCAGATTGTAGACCCCCTAAAGCGGACAGTGGAAGAATACAATTTAGAGGTAGGTGCTCACCTTGTAATTAGGGGATATGCAGAGTACTTTACTGGGCTTGGTGCAACATGCTGTGCTGCAAGCTAGAAAAGAAAAATAACTGACACTCCCAAGTTACACCTACTTTGTGTAACTTCAGCCGCTATTGTTTAAAAGATAGACAATTCACTACCCTTTTGAAAGCGAGAATGGCAGATTTTTTTTGGCTCAGGCAGAGAGAAGGAAAATAAGGAGGAGGAGGGGGGTATCCTTTTGCTAGATTATACAGACCCTGTATTTTTTTTGGCCCAACAGATTAGTATTAGTAGTTTTCGACTAAATACACAAGCAATATTTTTATGTGAGGAGTTATCCGTGAAGATAACCACTGCCCTAATATTGTATGCTACAGGGGGATTTTAAAGATCCTTCGGAGACAGCTCGGGCATAAGCCAGTCTACCGTGTCCAAAATTGTGACTGAAGTGACTGCTGCTATAGTTAAGAGAGTGAATACATATATATGCTTTCCTACACAGTTGTCACAAAAAACAAGAAGAATTGTATACAATTGCAGGGATTCAACATGTTATCCAGCCTCTTTTTTGCATGGTCACGGGATCTGTTGATCCTTTGCCTTGTAGGGAGGTTTTATATAACTGCATCAACAAATATTTCTCCTTCCTCAGATGAAAAATGTGGTTTTCTGTTCTTTTTTATTTTCTCACTCTCCAGTTGTATTGGGGTTTGCAGCCATTTATTGTAAAGCACGCTGACTGTTACAAATGCCTAGAGATCTAAATGTAGGCGATTCTGTGCCCCGGCTGCTCATTACTATCCTAATTGATATTCAGCCTAATTAAACACTTAGTCATTTACAACAATTGAGCCCTGATTACACTTGCCTAAAAAAAAAATGTAACTTTAGTCAATTTAGTCACGTACGGAAATAGGGCCCCTACTGTATATGTCATTTTTGGCCAAGTTATAAACTGTAAGCAGTGCTCCACAACCCATCACTAAAACAGATCTTAGGGAATGTGTGTAGAGCGTCTGCTTCCAGGCTGACTCTAACCAGAAAGGGGTCTGGAGGAGGGAGGAATAGTTTGTCCTTCACTGCAGAAAGTCATGCAGTACTCTGGCCATGCAGGGCACAATCAAGCTTTTTTTCTCTCCTCCTCCTCTCTCTCTTATGATTTAACAGCAGACTATTCAAAGGAGAAAGGGTTAAACTACTTTTGTAATTTCATTGTGTATGCTGCACTCTTATGTGGGAGAATAAAATGTTACGCTTCTGTGCTTAAGCTCTTAATAGGTGTGACTCATACCTGATTAAAGCTGAAGTGTACTGTCAGTTTCAGTTCGTGTAACTGGCCAGTAGCATCAGGGCAGGCGGTGGTGCACATTTGACTGAATTCTTAGTAGAAATTAATCGTACTGGTCTGGCTGTTAGTCTGATAACCCTGTTTTACTCAGCTGTTTGGGGATATATATTGTTGGTGCATGTGGTGCTATGGGGTTACAGCTTTAATTCAACATGTATTTAAATGTGTGCTCTACTTGGTACTCTCTGTAGTTAAGTGGTTACTGAAATATGGTTTATTCAGTTTCTTTCTCAGGGAATTATATACTATGCTGTACTGAAATCCCTGTAATCATCATAACTAACTCCTTCAACACACATTTAGGCCTCTTCATCCATTTTGTTGTGATAAAATTGCATCTGTAGCCTTTAGCAGTATTACTTTATGAAGACTCAAACATTCATATGCAAGGCTGTGACATTTCCCAGGCCATGAGATTTCTAGAATTGCATGAAAGACTTTAAAATGGGCACTTGTCTTTTGGCAGGTGAGGACATCTTACTGAACCAGCACTAGCTGTATTTATTTTTTACATCCACCCGTTCTACACTGATTGATATTCAAGGTTTTAAGGGTGCACTTTGAATTAAGTCGCTCACTTCACAAGTTTCATTCAGTATGCATGACCTGAACGAGCCTCTTCTTCGCTGTCGACACTGCGAATATGGACACTGCATGGATATATAGTGAGGTTCTGGATGTCTTGTTTTATTTACTAAGGTATGGTTCAGTTGTCTTCCTGGCTGAGAAGTCAGGAAATTAACACAGATCCCTCCTCTGCAGCCACAGCCGCTTGCTGGACAGGAGGGGGATGCTGGCAGGCTGTGGCGGAAAAGAGCACTTGGCTGGATCTTCATGATGGGATAAGATGGACTAAGGAAAAGTGCAAATGACATCAAGCATTTGGTTAGTTTGTGTTCTGGAAACCATATAAACATAGGGATAGAAATCTAAATATAATTGCAGCAAAATACGCAGCACCATTTAGTGTATATAGTACAACAACAACAAAATACAGGGATCACGACTGGAATTGAGAATAGATTCATTTCCACATGCTTTGATGGTAGTTAGATTACAGGCTGTAAAAGTGAGTCCATTTCTTTAGTAATTTTTAAAAACATGTTTGCCCACCACAATCACTACGTTCATGGAAATGAGGCAGTGGATAGTTTGTCAGTAATGCCTTGCCTCACTGAGCACATTGATGAGTTTATCGAACTCTGTGTGTCCATGGCTTCTGTTGGATGCACATTTTCTAGAATTTCTTAATTATGTTCCAAAGATCTGGTCAGCATTGCAATTGTCCAGATAACAGCTGACCACTTGGCATCAGTGAGGATGCCTTTCACCATCTACATGCAAAGGCAGTGGTCAAGTCATCAAAATAAAATAAAAAATGTGACTTTTTACAGTTTAGTGGGAGATAAATAGCAAAATCAAGGGCTTCAGAGACATCATTTGTTAGCCGCCCTCTTATAAATGCTTACCACAATAAAAGAATAACTAAGTGTAAAAATGCATAGTGAAAGCATGGTAAAGTATAGGTGAGCATTGTAAAGCCTGCGAGGAATGGGTAGGCATAATAAAAAATAAAAATAAAAACATGCTAAAGCATGGGAGAGCTGCAAAATGTGTCAAACTTTTAAAAGGGTCATTTCAGGAATCATTACACATAGCTTATAATCAGGATCTCTGATGATTTGTCTTTGACCCAGCTTGTAATAGGTTTTTGTTGTATCCAGTATTGCCTTTTCGATGGGTATGTTTCTTCTACCACAACAAAGCATCCATGTGAATCCACTGCGCACAAATTAAAGGTATTTGATTGTGTGAAGTTACACAGAGTTGTTTGCTCTCTGGCATATTCTTTAAATGAAATAAAGAAAGGAAAGCAGTTTGCAGGTGGCATTTCCGTTGTTTCCCAGCCACCACTCTGCCCGTACAGAAAAATCAACAGGTAAAAATCTACCCCACAATTACCTATAGTGTATGATCTTCTGTGTTTTATTGGGCCAGTTTCTCTCTGATGTCACCTGTAGAGCTCCTTGGTGTAAACTGACAATTGGCTTGGTCATGTGATCGCAGGATGCCAACTGACCTTCAGTTCACGTGAGATGTATTGTGGGTAAATTAGTCAAAATTAAATCTATATGATATACGCATTGTGTAAAATGTACAGCGTCTGGTCTGCTTTTCTCCAAGAAAACTTTAAAACTGGAGGCAGTGTGGTCCAGTGGTTAAAGTCCAGGGCTTGTAACCAGAAGATCATCAGTTCAAATCCCATCTCTGCCACTGACAGTCACCAGTTCAAATCCCACCTCTGCCACTGACTCAATGTTTGACCCTGAGCAAGTCATTTAACATCCTTGTGCTCCATCCTGCGGATGAGATGTTAAATCGATGTCCTATTGTAAGTGACTCTGCAAGTCCTATTGTAAGTGACTCTGTAAGAGAAAGAATCCTTGAGGAGGTCCAGAAGCATTTAAACTAGAAGGAAGGGGGGAGAAAACAAAAAAAAAAACAGAAGGGAGACCACATCAAAACAAAGGCAACAACTCAGGTAAGACAGCCATTAAATGTATTTATCTTAATGCTAGAAGTCTGAGAAACAAAATGTTAGAACTTGAAGCTACTGCACTAACAAGTAATTACGATGTGATAGGTGTTACAGAAACTTCATTGTCTGAGAGTGATAGAGACGAATATAATATTAGTGGGTACACACTGTATAGGAAAGACAGGCAGGACAGAAGAACACAGTAGGGATTCAAGGAAATGCATGCACATGGATTAGGGAGTGGTTAACATGTAGAAAACAGAAAGTACTTAAAAGGAGAAACCTCAAAATGGAGCGAGGTAACCAGTGGAGTACCACAGGGATCAGTATTAGGTCCTCTGCTATTCCTAATCTACATTAATGATTTAGATTCTGGTATAGTAAGCAAACTCGTTAAATTTGCAGACGACACAAAAATAGGAGGAGTGGCAAACACTGTTGCAGCAGCAAAAGTCATTCAAAATGATCTAGACAGCATTCAGAACTGGGCATACACATGGCAAATGACATTTAATCGAGAAAAGTGTAAAGTATTGCATGCAGGCAATGAAAATGTGCATTATAAATATCATGGGAGATACTGAAATTGAAGAAGGAATCTATGAAAAAGACTTAGGAGTTTATGTTGACTCTTTATCTAGGCAATGTGGGGAAGCTATAAAAAAAGGCCAACAAGATGCTCGGATATATTGTGAGAAGTGTTGAATTTAAATCAAGGGAAGTAATGTTAAAACTTTACAATGCATTAGTAAGACCTCACCTAGAATATTGTGTTCAGTTCTGGTCACCTCGTTACAGAAAGGATATTGCTGCTCTAGAAAGAGTGCAAAGAAGAGCAACTAGAATTATCCCGGGTTTAAAAGGCATGTCGAATGCAGACAGGCTAAAAGAATTGAATCTATTCAGTCTTGAACAAAGAAGACTACGCGGCGATCTGATTCAAACATTCAAAATCCTAAACGGTATAGCCAATGTCGACCCAGGGGACTTTTTCGACCTGAAAAAAGAAACAAGGACCAGGGGTCACAAATGGAGATTAGATAAAGCAGCATTCAGAACAGAAAATAGGAGGCACTTTTTTATACAGAGAATTGTAAGGGTCTGGAACCAACTTCCCAGTAATGTTGTTGAAGCTGACACCCTGGGATCCTTCAAGAAGCTGCTTGATGAGATTCTGGGATCAATAAGCTACTAACAACCAAACGAGCAAGATGGGCTGAATGGCCTCCTCTCGTTCTTCTTATGTTCTTATAATGCACAGTTCACAGCCTTCCTCTGTAAAGCACTTTGTGATGGTTCTCCACTATGAAAGGTGCTATATAAAAATAAAGATATTATTATTATAAATCAATGTCCTATTGTTAGTAACTCTGCATATAATGCACAGTTGACAGCCTACCTCAGTAAAGCGCTTTGTGATGGTGGTCCACTATGAAAGGTACTATATAAAAATAAAGATATTATTATTATTATTATTATTATTATTATTATTATTATTATTATTATTATTATTATTATTATTAATTAATTAAGTAATTAATTAATTTATTTATTTATTTATATAAAACATAGGAGGCAGTAATCTGAGGAGAGTCGGTTATAAGTGTAAAAATCCACAAGGTAATTTTAAGGTTTTACTTTGCATATTAATTTATTTTATGAATTCGTTAGGCATCACTAGTATCTTCTCACAATTAGTAACTTATTTTGTTTGAATCATACCATCACTAAAATAGTGTAACGATTCAATCATCCATGATGCTTCCAACAGGGACCAGTTTGGAAATTAAAAGCATTCCTCTATTTCAACTTGGGGCAGTAAGCTGTATCTCTTAATTTCAACATTAATTTTGCCTTCTTTGTTGTAGATACAGTATACCAGACCACTTAATGATATGCTGTAAAATACTGAACCAGACCTGAAATGTAAAATTAGACAAGTTTAATGCTGCAAGCACCAAAAATGGCAACATCCAGAGAAAATGGCATTATTATTTCCATTAAAGCAGTTCTCAGAATAGCATGTCTTTTGAGTCCTTTTCATCTTTTATGGCGCCTTCTGTAAATTACGATATCAGTTTAATTGAAGAAGGAATTGTAATGAGGAAATGAAGTGTGTGCTAAAGAAGGATGTATAGCATGGAGATCTGTTCCGGCAATGGATAACATCTTAAGAAGGTGTCCTCCAAAGCTTGAAGGAGTCTGAAGTGTTACCTTATTAGTTCATCAAAGGCTTCTGTGGTCTGTTTCGTGTCTGCTTGTCTTTTTCATTTCAGCTAGTCTCATGTTTATCAAACGGTGGTGAGGTGCAGCCGTGTGGAGAAGATACAAAAAAAAAATATGCCGTGATAATTGTTTAAATTTAGCCTACTGAGGCTCCCAATTCAAGAATATTTCACAAGATCTGTGTCTTTCTGAGGCACGCCATGTTTACCATAACTAAATTATGGGGTGAACAGAGTTCTGCATCACCTTCATGGACACATTGGGTTCAATGAATATGCCAAACAGTCCTAAATAACTGAGAAGGGACACCATTACATAGCAGGCAAATAAACTGACTCATTAAAAATAAAAAATGCTGGTACTTCAGAAAGAATATATGTACGAGTAGCAGAACATTCGGCCTTGCCTGGCTAAACCCTGATGTAGTTAACAACTACAGAAATCCCTATGAGAAATACAGCACATACTCTAGGTGCTGTCAAACTTAGTTACTTAGTTTAGTTATACTGTACAGGATCATCTTTTTTTTTTTTTTTTAGTTTAACACTAAATAATAATTTCAAAAGAAACAGATCCCACCAGCACATGCAGTAGATGTGATGTATAAGTTATGTATCAGCTGCTCTCTGCACTTTGAAGAACAACAACAGCCACGTGTCTCCAGCCCCCTGAGCAGAGCAGCCCGGGATCTCCTTTGGGCCTCCAGGCTCATATCAGTTGCTACGACACAAAACCAGCCAAGCAAAAGATAGTGATGAGCAGGACAGTGGGTTCTACAGTATATCTGCTGCAAAAGACAAAGAGAAAATGTTTGTCGCTGAATATTTGGGCAACACCTCCCCCATTCTATATATCTCAGAGTATCTGTGAAAAAAAGCTCTTGTCTGGTATCAGATTGAAATCAGTTGGGATGGGCTGGCATATTCATCAGAAACATGTTGTGTTGAACACCGCAGTGCAGTGTATCCCTCAAAGAGAGGTTAAAGCAAGCAAGGGCAGAGGAAAACAAGTTGGATTACAGCAGTGAAAACCTCAAGGGCCCGACTTGTGAGTTCATCAGAACTCCTTGGGCGACTGTTTACTTGGCATATTGCAAAGTCTTCAGGGAAACCTTGGGGATACCCTATATAGTTCATAGGGGCACATAAATGCAGTCCTGCAGTATGACAGGTAAAACAAAGGGGAGTTCACCTACAGTATATTTATGTGCTTTGTAGTTATGCAGTATTTGTTTATCCAGTTTTGTTATATTGTAACTCATCTACTGACTACATTTTCAGTTGTTTGTCTCCTCATTGCAGTAAAGAAATATTCACTAATGCAATGTGTGTTACTTTTTCTGTGAGTAAAACAATGTTTGTTGTTAACAATATACGCTATGTGGCCTTTCTGACCACGTTTATTACTACATGGCTTACTTTCAAGATAAAAACAGAAAATATAATACATGACTTATGATTCCCTTTCAAGTATGAAATGTAACCGTTACCGAATGGGTGTTTACCTCCTAAAGACCTGAATCCTGAAGGTTGTATACCAAAGCTGCTCCTTTGAGCCTGTGACACAGTCGTGACCCCGCCCCCGAGGGATCAAAAGGACTGACCTGACGGACAGCCTTGTTCAGATCAGTATAATATCTGTATATATTTCACATTTACTATGTTTTTACAAGGGCTGTCACTCGATTAAAACATTTAATCGGTTACTTTATGGGCATTAGTTGATTAATTGGTAGATTAATCCGTGCACATTTTTAATATAAGGTAACGATGTTATAGCTGCTGTCCTGTATAGCAATACTAAAAAATCAATAGAGTAAATGTAACACATTTTCACAGAACAACTACCAAACGAGCAAGATGGGCTGAATGGCCTCCTCTCGTTTGTAAACTTTCTTATGTTCTTATGTTCGTATGTTCTTTCAGGCCACTGTCAGTCACATACCTGAAAACACAAGACAGCTGAGCTGTGTTTCCATCTTCGGTTGTTTAATCTCCCATTAAAGCTACATACTTGGCTTCCTGTACTTCTGCTTTTATTCGTTCTGAATCTTGTTAGAGGTACCCGAGAATACTGTGGCTATTGACAAGTGATTGCTTAACATGCTGTCGTAGTCAGAAATCAGAGAAAGTAATTCCACATAATTGCCTGTAGTTGAGGAATTGGTGCCTTCATCGTGCCCTCTGAATGCCAGCGCTTACTTGCCAAGGTAAACAACAGAATCAATCAAGCGTTTAAGAACCTCACAATTTTATCTAACTTGCTCATTGTGATGTATTATATCCCTATGCTTCTGCTGATCCAGTTGAACATCAATCTGGATTTGTCCAAAAATTTTGTGTAACAGTGACTCGTAAGTGACTTTGGGAATGCTCATGTTTTTGTGCTGACTTCGATAGACATCCTAGATTGCTGTAGCCAGTACTGTTCCATATCGCCTTTTGTGTACTGAACAAAAGACAATTCAGCAGTATACTTTTTTTTAATTGACAGCTACTGATAAGCCACGGATACCTTTCATAATTTGAATGTTGGAAGTGGCGAGTATATCCTTTCTCTTCCAGTGTATTTGTGGTATATAGCTCCCTTTTTTAACAATCTCAAATTTTTCTAAGAAAGCTGTTCTTGAAGATTGATTTGTAACCAAATCGACTATGATGTCTCTGTTGTCTGTAATTTATTTTTTAATTTGTAAAGAGCAATTCTAAATATTACTTTGACGTTCTCAATATAATTTTCAATAACAGTCTCTATAATATTAGCAATATCGCACGAAATTCAGCTATTCTTATGCCCTTACCCTAGCATATTTATGTCCCGCCTATGCTCACTAATGATTGGACAGCTGCAAAATCAGGGCAGATCTTTGATTTTCCCATTGGTTCAACTCACAAGGCCTTCAACTAAAATGGAGAATACCTTCAACTGTTTATGTCCCGCCTCCGCTCACTTATGATTGGACTGCCGCGGAGAAAATGCAGATCTTCTATTGGTTGATTTTCATTTTATATAAAAAAAAATAAAATTCTGCATGCGATTTAAATTGTAAAAAAAAAAAAAAGAATCTGCTATCAACTCTTTGGTTGATTAATCGGTCCAATTAATCTGTTAATCGGAGCAGCCTTAGTTTTTACACAGTTTTTATGTGATAAAATGAATCACTGCAATAGTTTTTCTTTTTTTGTGTATTTGTGTGCACTACAGTCTGTTGCTGGTTACATCCCGTTGCAGCCTTGTGCCCCACATTAAGCCAGCGGTTCAAGTCACTCCTTCCCTGGGACCCAGCATCATAAGTCAGCTGACTTTGTGCTCTCCCCCCAGGCTGCATAGCTCTGGCTGCAGCTTATTGTTGTCTCGTTTTTGTTGCTTTTGCCAATACGAGAAAGTTATATATATATATATATATATATATATATATATATATATATATATATATATATATTTATGTATTTGTAATTGTTAAATTACTGTTTTTTGAAACAGAGAAAGATTTTTTTCCCATTGTTTTATTTCTGTTTTACAGATAGTAAAAGCCAGTGGCTTTTACATTGTCTGTACATTGCCACCCGCTGTAACTGCTACCAGGTAGACCCATACCGCCGGTACCGAGGTCACTGACCAGCTTCCACTCCCGACCCGGTAACGTACTGGTGCTAAAGTCTCCGAACCAGTACTGCACCGACCCGGCTCCGACCAGGTGCTAAAGTTACCGAACCGACCTGGTGCCGACCAGGTTCCGAACCAGTATTGAACCGGTTCCGAAACAGTACTGACCTGGTGTTAAGTACATCGAACTGGTACTGAACTGACCCGATACTGCCACAGTACCGACCCAGTTCCAACCCGTCACCAAACCGCTCCCGCTAGGGTCTTGACCTGCCCAGTCAATATATAAAAGCAGACTGAGGCAGGCACCAGCTGTACAAGCTTGTACTGTACATTGCACTGCTTGCTCCTTGCATCATGCCCGGGTTCCATCCCTGTGAGATATGCAAGGCCAATCTGCCTACGGAGGACAAGCACAACAGGTGTTCTTCCTGTGTGGGGCCAGAGCATTCCAAGGGGGCACTGGTTAATTGCAGCTTCTGCAAATGTTGTGTCCCTTTCTCCAATGCACGCTTGAGAAGAGGTGGTCCCACAGCTGTAAGGAACGTTCTTTTTCCCTTACTCCTGCTTAGCACTCTCCCCCATCATCTTCTCTTGGAGTGGTGGCTGCATCCTCACCCTATGACTCTGTGCCAAGGGATAGCGGATGACGCACCCAGGAATGTAGTCCAGGCAGGAAAGCGTCACGTTCTTCTTCATCCTCCTCGAGCTGTGGCTCTCTATCCCCTCCCACCCTGAGGAGGAAGAGTCACCATTCCAGGCAATCAGCAGACTCAGAGCACATGGAAAAAATCTGGGCAGCTGTTTCCCACAAGGAAACTGTTATTGTAAATTGCTGCGGGAATGCTCGGCGCCATTTGCTCTACAGATTGGCCTCAGGAGGACATACTGTCCATCGCCGCCTCTGAGGAGGTGGGCGAACAGGAGCTGGCCTTCCCACCTGACGACGTGGAGTCAGACAGCACGTCCCAGCAGTAAAGCTCTCCCTGTCGGCAGAGTTCATATCACTAATCAAGAGGGCCACTGCAACTTTGCAAGTGCTCCGGCCCACAGCAGGGGAAACAAGGCAATCAATTTTTGATGATGAGCCTTCCACCTCTCCCATATCACCCCCAGTTCACCTGGATTTTCTATATGAAATCCAGTCATCCTGGGACCATCTGGCAACATCCCGTACATTGGATGCCCTATATAGGGTGCATAATGTGGAAAAGCTGGGACTGGCCCAATTTCCGCCGGTTGAGGCTTACATTGCTGCCTTGGTCCAGGCGCTTAATTTGGTGCTGTTATGCAAGGATGCTGCCTGCCCTAATAAGCAGTGCCGGCCAAAGGCAGTGCTCGGGACCCGTGGCTCCTCACTGCGGAGTCCATAACAGGTTCTGCTGCCCTCTGCAAAGACAGAAGACGCAAGATAAGCCACAGGCGAAACCGCAGCCCTAGGGGTTTGTTACCTCAGGCCCAAAGCCCCTTTTCAGGGAGCCATCTAGAGCACTGGCTATTTGCTGCTATTCAAGCACGGTCCCTCTCCCTTTTGGGGCGTGACTACAACATCAGTCACAGGCCACAAGATGCCGCTGCGGTGTCTCAGGAGGTGACAGCTCTGCTGCAAAAACGGGCTATTCGCATGATAGACCCCTTTGAGATACTCAACCTCAGACAACCTGTTCTAAACCGAAGACGGTTCAAGATGTTGACAATGCAATGACTGTTGCAGTCAATCAGGCCACAGTCCACAGTTGACCTCAAGGACACCTAATTCCACATCCCCATAAAACCAGCGCATAGGAAGTACCAGCGGTTTGCCTTTCAGGGAACAGCACACGAGTTCCATGCCTTGCCTTTCGGCCTCTCTCTAGCTCCACATGCCTTCTCGAAGTGCATGGAAGCTATTTGGCCCCATTGATACTCAAACCGCATCATGTGAAAAGCCAGCTCACACCTTTCCAAACAGCCTCCTATCTCGGAGTGTGCTTGGACTCCGGGTCCATGCTGGTAACTCTGATGGATGGCAGAACACAGAGAATAGCCACCTGTTTGGATCACTTTCATCTCAACAGAGCACAAATGATAATGACGTTACAGAAACTTCTGGGTCTGATGGCAGCAGCTTCCCAGACCTATCCATTGGGTCTCCTGCATATGCGCCCTCTGCAGGACTGGTTCAATCGCAGGGTCTTCCAGCCCACATTGAATCGCGACCGCCTATTGACAGTGTCCCACCTCTGTCTAGGGGCACTCTCTTGGTGGAAACAACCTGCCCATCTATGCCAAGGCGTAGCACTGGGCAGTGTCACCAGAAGGGAGGTTGTCTCCACGAAAGCATCCAGCCTGGGCTGGGGCGCTGTGTGAAATGGCCGAGGTGTGCAAGATGTGTGGAGCTTCTCATGGAAGGGTCGCCACATGAAAGTTTTAGAGTTGCTGGCCTGGCAAAAAAATTAGCAGACGGTTCAAGAGAGACATGTGCTTGTCCGCAACCACCTGGGCGGCCTGCAGTCGCCCAGTCTCAATCACATGTCCCTTTTGGGATCTAGCAGGCTGAAAGTATTGTAGAAAAAAGTTGAGGAAACAGTGTTTAAAATTACTGGCTGCCCCAACCACCCCCCACCCCACCCGCAGCAACTCTGTCTCTGCTCGGCTCTGTCCCACCGCCACTCTGTTACAGTGTTTAATAGACATCATTTGAAGGCATGTTAATACCTCTAGCCATTTTAATACAAACTAGATAGCTTTATGTCAATCAAGCCTACATTCGAACATACGGGTGTCTTAATTTTTAGTTGAACTCTGCCACTCAGTGTGAAAAATGGATAGGCTTCTGCAGTCAAATTGAAGATAATGCTGCAACTGACAGATGCTTGTATATGTAGCAATGGCAAAGCAGTGCTAAGATAAAACCGCTGCGAGCTGCGAACAAAAAATTTGAAGCATTTGGACTGCTCAGACAAATACAGTACATGTTGAAAACAATTTGCATTTAGAGTGATAGAACTGTGCCAATATTAAAATATTAAAGGGTCATTTTGAGTCAATTTTTTCTGGTTGCTAGGTTACAAATTTCTTGTAATGACAGTATTCAATTTAAAACGCTTTTTGCAATAACCAGCAATGCTTTGGACGTTGCAAAATCATTATTCAGCCTCGTCAAAGGCCCTACCTTTAATATTTTAAGAACAAAAAGTAGGGATGGTAAAAGTGCACATGTAATGGCACTGAAATCCTAGTATAGCCCACAATAACAAGCTGAAGTAGTACTTGACACAAAACATTGCTGTGGGCCTTCTGTCTGGATGAGATGGAAATGCAAGGACCCCCATTGAATTATTAGGAGTAGGGGGATGTTTTTTATAATTGTATTGTATGGAATCCAATTTTGCCTCTGCATTTATAATGAAGGCTTTGAAATCTAAATGAACAATTTGAATAAAAATAAAATACACATCCTAATCCTGTAGACAAACTTTCAGACTAGAAAAATGTCTTATATTTAAAGTTATGGATATAACCAATAGTACATTAATTATGTTTGTTGTTGTTGGATGGGGTGACTGAATACACAGTGGAATTACAGATGATGATTTTTAATAAAATGATTCAACCGCATTAATCCAAGGCATAATCTCATTCCTGCTGCTGCAATACAGCAGTCTGTTTAGCTACTTAGTTGGTTTCATTAAAATAATACAGATTTAAGAGATTTGCATTCAGATAGAAATAATGCTCCATATGTATATATATATATTTGCTCATTAAACAGTAGGATACAGAAAGGCTTTTGATAAATCTACCTTTGGAAAGTTAACATTCGCTTAAATCATGCTGTGTGGTATGCAATGGCGCATAAATAAAAATACATGACTACATTATTATTATTTATTTCTTAGCAGACGCCCTTATCAGGGCGACTTACAATTGTTACAAGATAACACATTATTTTTACATACAATTACCCATTTATACAGTTGGGTTTTTACTGGAGCAAACTAGGTAACGTACCTTGCTCAAAGGTACAGCAGCAGTGTCCCCACCGGGATTTGAACCCACGACCCTCCGGTCAAGAGTCCAGAGCCCTAACCACTACTCCACACTGCTGCCCCGACAAGATCTTTGTTGCATATAACATTGAAGTAACTACGATTTTATTCACTGTGCATTTGTCAATTTTTCTCTGTAGGAGAAGAGTTGTCGATTTATGTCGACAAGCAAGATATTCATTACCGGTTGACAACATGCACACAGCTGCACAGTAATTGAAATTAAATGACAAAAACAGTTTTTCTACAGTTTTAATGATGCAGTCCACCCGTGTTCACACTAGATTGCTATACAGAAGCACACAAAGAAAAGCAGTGTCATCTAGAAAGTGAAGGGTGATATTTGATGTCATTTGGACTATGTTGAGCTACACAGTTAAGGTTTGTATGCAGGCTGGTGCTGCAGCTGCACTTGCTGTTGAGCTGTAAAAGGGAACATGTGGTGGGGTTTCTAACATCATTATAGCATGGATGGGTCTCAAAACTGGTGAATACAGTCACTTTGGAAACTGCTTGGGGGGGCTGCCTATAGCAACCATAACATAAATTATTATACTGGACGTTTCAAAGAACACATTGTACACATTAACTGATGTTTATGTAATACTGACTTTTGCAGCAAACAAAATGTAAATGGTAACATTCTGGTTTGTTGATTGAGCACTATAGCTGCTGAAGGTGTTTGAGGTTTTATATACAGCAACGGTATATCTACAATATGTATACAGCGCAGTGCATTCTTCCTAAACACAAAATATACTTAAATATTTTGTTTCAACTATGACTAATTTGTATGCATAATACACATCCAAAAATAAATATTCCAAAAACAAACATAACCTGACTACCCCAATCACCAATGTAGAAAAATGATCAAGAGTCTAATTTCCATTCCAGCAGGCTTCTTGTTTTTTTCCCTGTTCTTATGCTATCGTTAACACAAGCTGCAAAAATATTTCAGCATAGCATCGCCATGGCAACAGCCATAGTTCTGACACTGATATCACCAGCATGACGCTGCTGATAGTCCAGACAAAAAAATAATCACTTAGCCACCCATTGCTGCAGTAATAAGTACCGCAGATATGACACCCCGTCCATGATTGTTTCGTTCCTTTTTTTTGGGGGGGGGGGGGGTTTCTTAAGGTTTGCTAATATTTATACCATGTATATACTGTAAGGGCCACCCAGTGCTGCTACGTGTGTTTCCATCACCCTGCCCTGAATGTGCTGGCATTCACTGCAACGGAATGGCTGGAATGAGTCACTGCTGTCTTTCATGTGTAAATGCACCAGAAGATGGATGTTTAATATTTCAAGTAATTGGTCTGAACATGAAAGCTCTCATTAGCAACCGCTGGTGACTGTAGATAAGGAAGAGCATGTCGCTGGGACACAGTCATATTGCATTCTGCCCCTGCTCTGGGACTGATCCCTGCTGTAGAATGTCCTTTATTTTTTCTGCCTGCCTTGATTTTTAACCAACTGGGTAAAAAGAGTGGTGTATGCATAAAAATGGTCAGATCTCTCAGGCTCACACTAATACAAACATGACAGGTGAGATTTCTTTTTTTTTTTGAGCTGGTTACCATATGTGTTTTTTTCTCTCTTCTTTGCTTCGGAGACACAGAAAGATAGCAATTGCAAATGTTTAATTCTGACTGGCCCGCCCTACTGTATGAAAGCTGCAGTGTTTAGATTTGACTGACAGTCATAAAACATCAAATAAATTGAGCAAGTATCTACATTTTTGGGCCGATTGAAACAGCGGACAATCTAGAAACCACAGTAGTATAGATCAGTGATTCTCACCCCTGGTCCTGGGGACTCACTGTCCTGCTGGTTTTTGTTCCATAATAATTAGCTTAATTTGACTTTTTTTAATTGTTTAGCTTACAAAAAGTTGGAGAATTCAAGTTCCTTATATCATTTATATTTAACTTGGGACATCCAACTGTTTAAAATAATTAAAAAGCTCTGATTAGGCAAATTATAGTTCAATGAAGGTTTCAATTAAGTAATTGAGAGCTCAGTTGGAACAAGAACCAGCAGGACAGTGGGTCCCCAGGACCAGGGTTGAGAACCTCTGGTATAGATTACATTTGATTCTTTTAGTAGCAAGGTTTTAAAGATCTGTGCATCGGAGTGCAGTCACTGTATTTAAACATCTCTCCAAGATGAGTTTGGTATTCCACCGTTGCCCCTTTACAACTGCTAAGATCTCATGTGGTCATGTGACTTTGTGGTGTTCGAATAATAAAGACCTAATGCTTTGACTCTGTTTCCCAGGACCTGTTGCACAGAGGGTTCCAATAAAGCAAGGCTGGAGCAAACAAACACACAGTGCAAGTTAAATACAATCAGATACTCATAAGGAATTTCAATGCCTTTCTAAATGTCATCGCACACGTTGAAGCCTAAGACCCTTATTAACAACTTTAAAGATCTCTAGGTTTACTCATACAGTGGCATCTTTCTGTCAACTTAGAATCAATGTGCAATTACAGTTTCTGATGGTTTTGAAAAGTAACACACACACACATCCATTGCTGTTTCATGAGGGGTAATCTCTTTCCCTGTTAATGAAGATCCTTAGAGATGGAATGGCTAATGTTGGCTGGTTGTTTAATTTGATGACTTGGAAGGAAGGGCAGATAAGCTTCCTGCAGATTGAGATTCTCCATGTGATACACCCTTGCTATGCAGTACAATGTTTACAATACTGACCTTCAGGATATTAGCAATGTGTCTTTCACCACTTGTGTGCCCCAAGCACTGTGGAGCAGAGGTTTTGTAATATTGATAAGTCTAAGATTTGGATCACTCAGCACTACTAGAGTACTAAAAAAACAATACAGAATAAAAGGTATTAAAATTGTGTTTTGAACACGTATAAATCTACCGACTGTACCTCTTCTGAAGTGTATGCACTGCTTTCATTATGAGCAGACTTTAATTGTAACAGACTGTGGCGGAGTGTCCCGCCCCTATGTATTATTATTTGTATTTTTGTTTGCGGCGCAGTTAAAAGTGCCGCGTCTTTTATTATTTATATTTATAAACCTCGTGAGGATGCATGACTGATCAGCTACTGATTATTTAACTAGCTGACAGTCATGCATCCTTACCAAACGCATGCAGACTCTGGCCAAGGGGTAATAAGATAATTAACAGCTAGTTAACCCCTCGGCCAGAGTATAAGAACCTGCAGCTGTCCGTTCGGTTGGGGAGTGTGTGTACAGAGGAGAGTACGGAGAGCGGAGAGAGCAGAGAGCAGACGATAACAATTGCTAAAACGTGCTGGATTAGCCAGCACGTCACTTATTTGTTTGTCTGTTTATTCGTTTGGCCCTTGTGCCTTTTTGTTTTGTGTTTTGTTTAAATCTTTTGTTTAATTATTAATAAATCCAGCTGAGTGCCGTTGCACTCAGTTTCACCCGCCCATCCATTGTTTGACTCAGTTACTTCCTGGTCTGTGACATCACCACTGCAAGCCAGACTGCCACACATACACAAGTATTTGTTTTTAGGATCAAAATAGCAATGGATCTAAGTGTGTACCTAAATATATAACATGTACTGCAGTATTGTAAATACCAGAGATACAGTGCAGATTACCACATTGTCTCCATGACAACAGGGCATGGAGATGATGCACAAAAACATGAGGTGTTTGTAAAATCAAAATTCAGATAATTAAGTTTTTGCTGTACATGATTAATCCTACAGGGGGTTTATTAATTGACATTTAAAAAAAAAATAAAAAAAAATAAAAATAAAAACAATAAAATAGAAATACATTGAGGAGAGGTCTGTGGCCATATGCCACATTTTGTGTTAAAATACATACTGTACCACATTGCTTCATCCTTGGGTCCCTCCTAATCCCATCTACCCATAGAGAATCAATCGTTAGTCTTCCACTTTTGTGCTTCGTGCTGCTCCAGCCTTTAATTCTTGCTTTTAGACTCATTTCAGCCTAAGACATTCCAACACTGGAAAAGACAACCCTAAGTCACCGCTCACCAGTGAATTGGAAAAGCGAGACTCAGACCTGAATCAAAAACAATGTGGCGACCAGATGAAAGCAAACGGTGCTGTTATTTACAAGACACAGAAATCATCAGTGAGTGAATGAATGTCATTTGAATCCTGTTGAGTTTTGCACTAAAATGGTGCATGTTTACTACAAATCTTCTCTGTGCTCTACTTTCTAAAAATAAATTAAAAAAAACGGACTTTGCCGAAAACACAGATGCCACTTCTAGGCTTTAGTGTATGCAAGCTATTTATGGTAAGTGAGATTCAGTTGCTATTACAATACATTAAAAAAGAGATAATTTGAAAGATTTGAACAATTCTATGTTCTGAAGCAGTATGATTCCGGTACACTAAGTAGATCAATATCTGTAGGCTAAAAGGATACATCCCACTGTGTTAAGACTGATCAAATGACATTTTATACAGTAGTTTCTGCATCATTTTATTCAGTGCCATCAGGGCTGTACAGAAAGGCATACTCTAATGAATTGCACTTTGTCAGTTGTGCACTGCTAGCCCCATTGCCCCCCTTCCCTTTAAAGATGAAGCTTTGATGAAAGGTGATTGGCTCAGCTGGGAGTCCTCTGCATTTGGATCAATTCAGCTCAAGCTGTCTGAGGAAATGGCTGTTATCAACAAATACCAACACCTGGGGCCTATTGCACAAAAGTGGTTTAAAGAGTTATCCTGATAACTTCCAGGTTTAATTGTGAAAGTCAGGCTTAGTCTATTGCACAAGACAAGATAATAATAACTCAGGCTTAAATCCATGGTAATTTATCACGATTAAACTAACCTGCTTCAGAGCAGGTTAACAAAGATTAATCCTGACTTTTAAAACTGAAAAAAGGTGTCACCTTTTATACCGAGAGTGGTAGATGTTGGTGCTATAATTATAAGAAAGGCTTTTCATGGGGAGAAGGTGTTCAGTGATCGCCAGGACCCAATTAATAATACAGATTCCACTCTGTACGAGCGATACCGCTTCTCTAGAGATGGTATCCTGTATCTGACTTGATCTCTTAAGACCCTCCCTTGAGCAACCAACCTGACTGAGCAGAGCCCTTACTCATATACAGGTACTCTGCATAGCTCTAAGATTTATGGCCTAAAAATAGTACCGTCTATGTATTCTTTAGGATATTATGTCTATAAACTATGAGCATACATAATTTTCTATTAATCAAAACTGCAAGCGAGAAGCACTGAAGATGAAGAGCTTATAAATATGTGTAGTCCTCTGGAGAAAGTCCCTACTCAGGTAGCTCACCTGCTACCACCAAACACACTTTTAAAGAACCTTTTCTTATGCTATTTGGAGCAAATGTCCATAATACACAATGTTGTTGATGAAGATTTATTTATTAATATATGTATTTTGACCCTGGGTAGAGTGCTAAAAAAAATGAGTAGTCATTTAATATTTGGGAGAGCATGTGTCAATTAAAAGCTTATCCGGCCACAACATTATAGGCCCTATTTTGAAGCAAGTGGATAGACACATTTTCAGAAAGGAATAAGAGAAGTTTAATTATATAAAACTAACAAGAAACTACTCAGAAAAAGTATTTAACTACTCCTTCTTACAACTAAATTCTTCTCCAGAAAATACTTCAAACTTGCAAACCTTTCAAAATCCCATCTATGTTGTTGTACTTACGTTTTTACATATATATATATATGTGTGTGTGTGTGTGTGTGTGTGTGTGTGTGTGTGTGTGTGTTTTTAGATTTGACATTCGGGAGCGACTATGATAAACTGCATTTTATTCCAGTGTGTCAGTAAGTCCAATGAATTGTGCCTTCACTGTGGGTTATAAAAAATCTAACAAAAAACACCCCAGTTCGTCCCATTTCGGCCCAACCCATGTCTGTTAAACACGGCAGAAAGCAGTTCTCAGTTTTGCATAGATGAGGAGGAGGATATTGTCAGGACCAGGGGGGTGAAATTCTCAACAAAAAAGTACAGGTACTCAAATGTGCAGCCTGGTGGAAACATTTAAAAAAAAAATACAATTTGAGTGCCAATGAATAAATACTTTTAAAATGTATACATATCGGTACACGATACATTTATAAATACAAAATAAGCCAGATAAAATAATGGATAAAATATAACTAATTTACCGTAAACAAAGAAGCTGAAAATACTGAAAGCTTTGTACTCAGTCATGTACTGTAATATAACACTTAAGTTAAACCTTAAATAAGTATTAAGAAATATTACACTATGCAGTAATTGCTGTAGAGATTGAGTTTTGTTTCAAGATATCCTAAAAAAGGGATGATGTTATAAAAAATGGTATAAAGAAACAACTGTGCTATGAAAAAATAATACAGAAAAATCTAAGTCAAACAATTTTTTGATGTAATAGGTACTACTCTTAAAGAAATGATGTACATGTTTTTTTATTTTTTTTTAATCCCTGGCATTGTGGTTTCTGCACAATAAACAAAGTGGCAAAAGACACATTTTCATAAAGTAATATCATTACTGTGGTTTACTTATGCAATGTTTTAGATTTAACTTAAATAAACTCTTCAACAAAATCTAGAAAAGGGGGCCAAGAAAAAACAACTCACCGTTTTGGTTCCCATTTATTACAGTCCTCATAACAGAATGTACTAAGATTACAACAAAACAAAACGCTTATCACTATACTGTAACTTGCAAGTTGGGCCAGTGCTTGGAAAGCGTGCAGCATACCTCCATCTGTATCTCGATTCTGACTCACTCTGCCTAATCTTTGTTGATCTTGTATTTTAATGTCAATCCCTACTGTCCCACACATCACTTGTCATTTCAGAAACGATCGCACACATTCTGGCAAGGTGGTAAATCGGTGTAAGGCAAAATGCATTGTGATAATTATTTCTAATATGTATCATCTATGTTATTTATGGTGGACTTTTGCCTTCAGATTCATCTGCAGCAATGTTTGTTCGAATATTCAAACAGTTTCTCCACCACACTAAAGAAAGTAGACTGCCACAGCTCAGACTGCTCTTGGACGTATGGTCCATAGACTGCTACAGCCCATACTCCCCTTGGACGTGGCCCTTTGACAGCTGACGTTCTAAGACTGTTTGCCAATTTATACTGTCCTGCAGGTCTATAGCTGGTCCAGTTTGCACGCTATCTAAATTAACTTCAATCAACCACAGCTCTGAACACTTTAGAAAATGAATTCCTTCAACCAGCTAATGTAGTTACATCAGTAAACAAGTATTCATTAGTACTTACCAAAATCGCTACTTTCTTAGATCTTGAAAGTGCGCTAGCTGCCATTAACTCTGATTAAGTCAGTAGCTGGAATGTGTATGATATCTACAGTATAGACCAAAGGAAACAAGGGGTTCAAATGAATACTGCTGACTGTACTGTACATACGGGACCCTCTTTTAAGTGAGATACAGTATTACTGATTGTTGTGTTGAATGTACATTGTTGCCTGTTTTATTTTCTTGACACTTACGTTGGACAAATGTAGTTGGTTTCATTCATCTGCTTTGAGCTTTTTATGATTTTTACAGGGATATAATGAAACATCCCTGTAAAAATCATTAAAATGCTGACTTTGGAAAGACTGAACATTTCTCACAACGCTTTTTACACCTCGTCACACTAAAGGTGGTACATAAGGTGGTGCCACAGTCTGAGAAAAAAAACATGTCCCAAAAAAAGAAATATGGAAAGATTTTACCAGTCCTCGCTGCTATCGTCTCACACAGATGATAATCCAAAAAAAATCCAGAAGAAAAGAACATCCGGTATACACAGGAAAGGAAAGCCCAAAAAAAAAATCCTCAAAAAAAATTTGGTTTGTAAGCATCGGTTCCCAAATACATAAGTTTGGTTTCGTAAACAAATAATTAATTGCAGATGGTAAAAACCAGAGGAATTTGCTGGCACACCACATCATCTTCACAAATAAAACAAATACTTTTATATTTCTGGATGCTGGACCAAACAAAAATCACTGCATTGAACAGAGGCTTGACTTCTCCCCTGAAAACTACCTTTGACACATATTTAACACTAATCTTTCCATATATACTTTGGCAAGCAACTGGTTATTTATTTATTAATTTGTGTAACTATGTTACACTGTTTTGTGGACTAGCCAAAATGCAATAAAAATAAATAAACCACCAGACTGTGCATTTTCTTCTTTTTGGTCGCACCTCAATAGGTTCTTAGATTAGGGTATCCATCATTCTGTCATTCCCCGTAGTTCACAGTCTGGTGTTTTATTATTTGTATTTATTTTGTATTCAATTAAAGGGCCAAACATGCAAGCGTGGTTTTCCTCTTGGATATTGTTTTAACTATATAAGTGTTTTATTGGAAGCCTGTCAACTTGCTACTAAAGTACAGTACATGACATGGACTTTGGCACTAGGATGTTTTGGCAAGTGCTTGTGTTGTGTTGTCACATCCAGAAATAACTCTCATGAGTGACCTGGTGGATCTGGTGAAAGACAGATGTTACATTCTTATTTGGGAAGCCTGAACTCAGCTGTGCAAATAGCGTTTTGCACTGTTAAGTTGTCACAGACCAGCTCACTGCAGTTGCAAATGTTTTCTCACTAACCTCTACCGTCTTTTTTCCCCTTTCTGCTCTATGCATGGGCTGTACCGCTTTTAAACTGAGATATGCTTATTGTAAGTCTTTTGTGAGTTTCAGTACTGTGTTAGAATTTAATGTAATTGCAGTTTAAGTATGTTGGTAAGGGGAGACAAGGGGACCTGGACGAGTAGCCAATCAAACGTGGGAACAATATATCTTAATTGACCTGTCAGTGCCTTCATGTTATGGATATCTAAGGGTAGGGTCTTACATCTTTTCTTTCTTACGTCTTTTCTTTCTTACTTCTTTTCTTTCAGGCTGAGGTTTGCTGTACTTTTAACAAACCATTACTTTTCTGTGTAATAACATGACAGGTTTTTACAAAGGAGGACACGGACAACATGCCCCACATGTCGACCTGTTCCTATCCAATTTTAAATAACTTTAGCATAACAGAGGCAGAAGTGTTAAAGGGACTAGGAGCTCTTAAAATAAACAAATCCCTTGGGCCGGATGAGATCCTCCCAATAGTACTCAAAGAAATGAAAGAAGTTATTTACAAACCGCTAACCAAGATCATGCAACAGTCTCTTGACACAGGGGTTGTACCGACAGACTGGAAAATAGCAAACGTAATACCGATCCACAAAAAGGGAGACAAAACCGAACCAGGTAACTACAGACCAATAAGCCTGACTTCTACTATATGTAAACTTATGGAAACTATAATAAGATCCAAAATGGAAAATTACCTATATGGTAACAATATCCATGGAGACAGTCAGCATGGTTTTAGGAAAAGGAGATCGTGTCTAACTAACCTACTTGACTTTTTTGAGGATGCAACATTGAAAATGGATAACTGCAAAGCATACAACATGGTTTATTTAGATTTGCAGAAAGTCCCACATAAAAGATTAATTCTCAAACTGAACGCAGTAGGGATTCAAGGAAATGCATGCACATGGATTAAGGAGTGGTTAACATGTAGAAAACAGAAAGTACTGATTAGAGGAGAAACCTCAAAATGTAGTGAGGTAACCAGTGGTGTACCACAGTATTAGGTCCTCTGCTATTCCTAATCTACATTAATGATTTAGATTCTGGTATAGTAAGCAAACTATTTAAATTTGCAGACGACACAAAAATAGGAGGAGTGGCAAACACTGTTGCAGCAGCAAAGGTCATTCAAAATGATCTAGACAGCATTCAGAACTGGGCAGACACATGGCAAATGACATTTAATCGAGAAAAGTGTAAAGTATTGCATGCAGGCAATAAAAATGTGCATTATAAATATCATATGGGAGATACTGAAATTGAAGAAGGGAAATATGAAAAAGACCTAGGAGTTTATGTTGACTCAGAAATGTCTTCATCTAGACAATGTGGGGAAGCTATAAAAAAGGCTAACAAGATGCTTGGATATATTGTGAGAAGTGTTGAATTTAAATCAAGGGAAGTAGTGTTAAAACTTTACAATGCATTAGTAAGACCTCACCTGGAATATTGTGTTCAGTTCTGGTCACCTCGTTACAAAAAGGATATTGCTGCTCTAGAAGGAGTGCAAAGAAGAGCAACCAGAATTATCCCTGGTTTAAAAGGCATGTCGAATGCAGACAGGCTAAAAGAATTGAATCTATTCAGTCTTGAACAAAGAAGACTACGTGGCGATCTGATTCAAACATTCAAAATCCTAAAAGGTATAGACAATGTCGACCCAGGGGACATCTTTGACCTGAAAGAAGAAACAATGACCAGGGGTCACAAATGGAGATTAGATAAAGGGGCATTCAGAACAGAAAATAGGAGGCACTTTTTTACACAGAGAATTGTGGGATTCTGGAACCAACTCCCCAATAATGTTGTTGAAGCTGACACCCTGTGATCCTTCAAGAAGCTGCTTGATGAGATTCTGGGATCAATAAGCTACTAACAACCAAACGAGCAAGATGGGCTGAATGGCCTCCTCTCGTTTGTAAACTTTCTTATGTTCTTATGACACTGCAGTCAAACAAACAAGAGGAATGGCGCTTCCTGAATAATTAAGCAGGATAATGATGTACGGACTGTTCCCAGAAAATCACTTTGTCATAGACATTCAAGGACAGGGGTGTTCTGCTAAACCTTGGGGGAAAAATAAAAAACATTGAACTACGGGATGCTGACAAATTGCCAGGGATCAGTATTCAAAGGGGGCAGAGGATATATGTTCACAGTTCAGAAATGTATACCATATGGACAGTATTAAACCTTACAGTCTTAATTTATTGCTGTTTGTTTACTTAGTGCTGGAGTGCAACCTGCCCAATGCAAACAAAGTGCTTAGGCACATTCAGGTGATATATAACAGAAAGCTGACAAGGCAGGCAGGAAGCCTGGGATCATGTCTTCTTAAATTAGATTTCAAGATATCTAACAGGTTGAAATACTGTTTTGAAATTTTTGTCTGCAGCAATTCTTTACCAAAAAAAATGGAATCATATGGGACCCCAACTTATATCATTGTGTGGTCCTCAAAGATACAGACTGTATTGGGCTTCTACACAATAAGTAATGCCCAGTTTTAATGTTCTATTTGTTAGTTATCCATTAGTTTACATCGGTAATTCCAGCCTAAGTGGACCAATGCATTCTTGGGAGATGGAGATAAATAAAAGGGTTTGTGTTGTTGTGTTCATGCAAAAGAGGAACACGTGGTGAGAAACTGTATGAAGAGGGTGAAATTGCCAATCTCGACAAAAAACGTTGTCTGTGTCAAAAGTTGCTTTTCGACCAAAAATGATGAATAGATATTTACTTATGTTAGATCTACTGATACTATAATACCACAGCAGATGCAGCTCAAAGCATAAGGCTTCAAATGCAGATATGTCAGTGACATGAAAGTGCTTGCTTTAATGGTTCTGCTATCAAGAGAGGTTCATATTCTGTAAGATACAGCAGCAAAGGGAATTGCTTCTCAGATGGCATCAGCAGTGTTATCTTCCAGGTTTACAAATAGCTCAGCCCCCTCCTGCCAGCCATCTGTATAGTAATTAACCTCTGTGGCACAATGTTGGATATGGAAACCCTGTAGGGCCATCCCACAGCAGGGTTATTAAAGGGTTAACTGATAGAAACCCCTTTTGTGTGTGTTTTTTTCCCAGCCAACTGCACTCAAAGGCAAGGTTTGCTGTTCTACACAGAGAAACTAACTTGAGAAAAATGCAAAGCAGGCCTGGCTGTACATCCTCTTAACTTGATTTAAGTTTCTTGAATTAACCCATTAATGTCTGACATGTTTTTGACAATGTTATGTATTGCAGCCTTCTCTTCCAAGGACCCGCATGAAATGAGATGTATATCTCAAGGGCTCTATCCTGGTTAAATAAATACATTTGAATTAGAAATTAGAAATTTAACTTTAATATACCCCTCCCCCCCCCCCTGCTTAAAGTTATCGTCAGCAGATTTAAAAAAAATAAATAAATACTGGTTTTCATTCCAACTCAGCTCTCAATTACTTAACCCTACTGTTATGTTCAGAATTTAGGTACATCTGTTATTTTTGGGTCATATTGACCCGATGCAATTTCAAACTAATTTAAACAGCCTTAAATTGATTAAATGTTTTTTTTTTTGCAAAAGTTTTACTCTTTTATGCTCTTTTAGTCCAGGAGCTGTGATAAAACTTTGACTGCCAACCTGGGAGCGTCTCATTTTGGAATGTCTTTACCAGTGAGATGCTTTTGCAATACTGACAGAGAAAATTAGGCTCTGTCTTGTAGATATATATTGTTTGTTTTTTTTGTTTAGAAATATCTCCAGACAGGTGCAGCCATTTCCAGAAATAATAACAAAACATAATAATAATAAAATAACAAATTAAAGAAGTCTGTTTTATTCCTGCACACAAATCTACATAGATAATGCCACGGGTCAAAGTGACCCAAAACATCTTATTTGTATACATGACCTGTTCTAAAAAAAATAAACATCTCAAAGGTTCTTTTTTCTCTGTATAAGTTTATGACCCCAACTTAGGAAATGTCATAAAATATTATACAGAAAATGAAACGAAAACAGCATTTAAGCTAATTGGAAACTAGAGTCGGGTCAAATAGACCCACAACCTAATAGAAGGGTTAACTAGACCCTTAACCACTTCAACTCCAGATGTAAAAATGTAATTATTAGATGTAAACAGTAATTATCAAATAAAAAAAAAAACACCAAAACGTGTGCCAGTATTGACTTACTCTGTGCCATTTATTGAAATGTTCAATACAACAGAACCCGGGATTGCCTTCGCAACCACTGCACATTTTTCTTTTGTCTTTTCTTTTGTTTTAATTTTCGTAGCAGACCCTGTACCTTTTTTACGGTGTCTGCTTCACTTGTGTTGGAGGGATAGTCACAAATGCTTGTACACAGCTACTTTGCACAGGCATTGTGATGGATCTGGCTGCCGCATTGCCTATACCCAGTGCTGTGTTTTGATAGTATTTCGTCACAGCACTGCCATTTCAAACCAAACAGCTTCCCGTACCTGTAAAGTAGCTGCATGCTCTTCTTTTCGTACAGTTTGTATTGTTCTTGGCTCCACATCCTCTTCATCATAATCACTGAGTGATAAGTCAGCATCACTATTGCTGGTATTGAAATCCTCCGAAACAACTTCACTCCCGTTGCTCATTATAGAAAGACCACGTACGTTGCCATGTTTAGCTTTTGCTAAAAACTATATAAACTATAACTAAACAAGTAAAACTAATAAATAAAAATAAAAATAATAATTTAAACCACTATATATATACTTGTAAAAGCTGAATGGCTTCCTGCAATATATC
Source organism: Acipenser ruthenus (assembly GCF_902713425.1). Classification (NCBI taxonomy): domain Eukaryota; kingdom Metazoa; phylum Chordata; class Actinopteri; order Acipenseriformes; family Acipenseridae; genus Acipenser; species Acipenser ruthenus. Next base: position 4,711,105 of record NC_081192.1, on the reverse strand, counting down.
TCAGCCTTCTAAACGCCCACAGTTAGATTGGAATCGCTACATGACACGCAATTGGATAAAAATGTCACCTGACCCTCCCCCAACTTTCATTGCACATTCCACAGTACTAGCACTGCTTTAGAGAATGAAACCTGAAACGCTAGACTGAGAAAACAATCATAGAATAGAATGGGAAACTTGACGTACGCACTTACGGCATGGCACTGTAAGTGGGTTTTAAACAGTTGCACAGTTCCTTATAAAATGTTATAGCTAACTTGAAATTGGCAACTGTTTAAGAGCTGAAAACAATTAAAAAGGTCTAATTAAGCAAATTATCAGTTCAAATAAAGGTCTAGTTAAGTAATTGAGAGCTCAGTTGGAATGAAAACTAGCAGACACAGTGGGTTCCCAGGACTGGGGTTAAAAACCACTGCTCTACAAACAGCCTGCCAAGCCACTTAACAGTCTTATTGGGTCTTATGGCCAAAGCTCAGATCTTGACTCTATGTAACAGCTTTTAAATTCTTTATGTCTGGAGCAGCACCAGGCTGTAACATGTGTTATTTAGTGATAGAATGGCAGTTTTGCTGTACCGTGTTCATAAACTGATTTTGATCTAACTTGAGTTTATTCATTTTATTACATGAGAGTGGGAGTATGATTTGAACATACAAATGAGGTATTATAATGAAATGCGGTATAATCAGGTAGGACAAAAGATGCTGCTTTGCAAAAAAAAAATCTCAAGAGGTTTTTTTCTTTTTTTCTGGTTAAAGCATTTAAAAATAAAATAGCAATAACCTAAAAAAATGAAACAGATTGTTGCCACCTGGTGGCAAAAATAGAGTATCACGTTCCTTTTTTTACCTTGATTTTATAACAAGTGGCCTTTTAGTGTGTAGTGCAGAAGTGCAAACGTGGCCTGAAGGTGTACTGTAGCTACAAGGAAACAAGATGAAAAACATAAAGTGCTATTTCATTTCTTAAAGACTGAGGGGAACATTTCCAGTGACTCCTGATGACGATAAACAGCAGAGGTGAAAGTAGCTTTAATTTCTTACCGGTACTGTATTATTGCTGAGTGGTTGTTCCACATCCCCTTCCCCTCCCCCTTTTTTTTCAATTCGCTGACGCCGTACCAACTCTGATGTCGTTAAAATAACAGTATGTAATAACACAATAATAGTTTAAACGTATGATGTCAGACCAGGGAAATTAAACAGAAACACAGAACGTATGATGTCAGACCAGGGAAATTAAACAGAAACACAGAACGTATGATGTCAGACCAGGGAAATTAAACAGAAACACAGAACGTATGATGTCAGACCAGGGAAATTAAACAGGGAAATTAAACAGAAACACAGAACGTACAGGGTGAAACTGATGCGCTATGGCTGCGCTCAGTTTGTTTATTTTATAAACAAAAATAAACAAGTAGTTTAGACAAAAACACATCAAAGAAATAGGCACATGGGCCAAATCTAAATAAACACTAACAAATGATTCTCTTTTATCTGTAAAACGAGTACCTTGTTGGCTGGCTGGTAGCATTCCCTCTCGCTCTTACTCTCCTTCACTCTCTCCCTCTGAAGTCAGCGATGGCTCCTCACTCGGCATTCGGGTTAGACACTCCTCCCTCCCAGTCCTTTGGACATGAAGCTCCACCCTCTCTGATGTGATGATGTCACAGAATGTGAGCGACTGCTCTGGTGTCGTATACAATAGTTCCCACCATACAAATTTTCCCAGCCCAACTTCCGGTTCCGTCGCAGGATTTGATATCACAATAGCGGAAAGCTCCGATTGGAGTATAAACTAAAATCGTTGTTTTGTTTTTTTTTTGGTTTGGCTTTTCCGGAGGTTGAAGTGAAACTTAATCAATCGTTGAAACGTTGCAATTCATTTCAGTGTTTCGCTTGAGCTGAAAGGTTTTTTTTTTGGTGTAAAAGTTCTACTGTAAATGTAAATGTGTTTCTTAGACACACACACCACTGACACACTACTTTAATCGCCACTGCAGGCTATACAAAGTGCTATAAAACAATTTTTATATATTTTTTATGAATCCGTTTAGACAATGTTAAGCTTGTTATTACTTTATGTTATAATTTTGTCAATAAAACATAATTTTTCAACATGAAAACATTGTCTGTGCTGTTAATTATATATTTTGCCACGACTGTGTTATACAGGCAATTTTGTTAAAACATTGTAGCTGTTTCCAATAGCGTTGCTTCTTTTACACGGAATAAAACCAGCCACTCTAGTGAATAAATGTAGTATGAGTACATATAGCAAATAAATGTAGTTAGTATGAGTACATTGCTAAACACCTTTTTGGCAATTTGGCGAACCGGAAGTTGGGGTGGGAACATTTGTACGGTGGGAACTATTGTAGACAACACCTGCAGCAAAGGCTGAACCGGAGACAGCAACAATCCTCCAGTGGTTGGCTGGAGCTCCTCCACTCCAATATTCGACAGGATGCTTTTCTTCGTCGCACAGCAGGCACTACCTGTGCTGAGCGTCGTCATGGCTCATGCTTGCCCTTGCCCCCCCCCCAAAAAATGTGAGGGGTGGATCTCAAGCTCCACTTCCAAGTGTTCTCAGCAACTGCATCACCCCTGGCTCTTGTCACCCCAAGTATATCACCGGTCTTCTCTCACTATCTCTGGGCCGTCGGTCACTCAGAAGCTAGGTCCCCTCTTCAGCGCATCCCACTTCAAACACCATATGAGGCATTCTTACGTGTTGTTCCTGCACTGAAACAGGCAGATAGGCAGGTGAGAGCCGGGATGGAGGCACGGAGACACAGAAGTGCAGTGAAACACAAAAAAACAATAATGTCATGTGACGCTACCAGCAATGGTAACGCACAGTGGACGGTACAAGACTGTAGAAACAACAAAAATAAAACAATACAACAAACTATAAATCAAAAGTGCCATGAAAACGGCAGGCCTTGCAGCAGCCCCGATCACAGTGATCTCTATGTTTTTATACTGACGCTCCGCTGAGACACGCCCACCTGCCTGCTGGAACAGCTGATTGCTTTCAGCTGCTGCTCCATGCAGACAGGTAATCGTCCCCGGTGGAGCACCACAGCAGTTAAACAATTAATTCAATCAATCTGTTTACAACAATTAACTCAAAAATATACAATAAACTACAGATTTCCCCATGTGCAGGGCTTCCGCCCTGTCACAATGGCTTTGTAAGTAGAATGCATTATTTTGCCTGGCAGTTCAAGGCAGTGCTAACTCTAGTGTGGCTGAAGGGTGTGGGATTATTTCTCAGCTCTCACGAGCAGTTAAAGGGATTTGGTTTATTTCTCAGCTCTCATGAGCAGTTAAAGGGATTTGGGTTATTTCTCAGCTCTCATGAGCAGTTCAAGGGATTTGGGTTATTTCTCAGCTCACAAGCAGTTAAAGGGATTTGGGTTATTTCTCAGCTCTCACGAGCAGTTCAAGGGATTTGGGTTATTTCTCAGCTCTCACGAGCAGTTAAAGGGATTTGGGTTATTTCTCAGCTCTCACGAGCAGTTCAAGGGATTTGGGTTATTTCTCAGCTCTCACAAGCAGTTCAAGGGATATGGGTTATTTCTCAGCTCTCACGAGCAGTTCAAGGGATTTGGTTTATTTCTCAGCTCACAAGCAGTTAAAGGGATTTGGGTTATTTCTCAGCTCTCACGAGCAGTTCAAGGGATATGGGTTATTTCTCAGCTCTCACGAGCAGTTCAAGGGATATGGGTTATTTCTCAGCTCTCACGAGCAGTTCAAGGGATTTGGTTTATTTCTCAGCTCTCACAAACAGTTCAAGGGATATGGGTTATTTCTCAGCTCTCACGAGCAGTTCAAGGGATATGGGTTATTTCTCAGCTCACAAGCAGTTAAAGGGATTTGGTTTATTTCTCAGCTCTCATGAGCAGTTCAAGGGATTTGGGTTATTTCTCAGCTCTCACGAGCAGTTCAAGGGATTTGGTTTATTTCTCAGCTCTCACGAGCAGTTCAAGGGATTTGGTTTATTTCTCAGCTCTCACAAACAGTTCAAGGGATATGGGTTATTTCTCAGCTCTCACGAGCAGTTCAAGGGATATGGGTTATTTCTCAGCTCACAAGCAGTTAAAGGGATTTGGTTTATTTCTCAGCTCTCATGAGCAGTTCAAGGGATTTGGGTTATTTCTCAGCTCTCACGAGCAGTTCAAGGGATTTGGGTTATTTCTCAGCTCTCACGAGCAGTTCAAGGGATTTGGGTTATTTCTCAGCTCTCACGAGCAGTTCAAGGGATTTGGTTTATTTCTCAGCTCTCACGAGCAGTTCAAGGGATTTGGGTTATTTCTCAGCTCTCACGAGCAGTTCAAGGGATTTGGTTTATTTCTCAGCTCTCACAAACAGTTCAAGGGATATGGGTTATTTCTCAGCTCTCACGAACAGTTCAAGGGATATGGGTTATTTCTCAGCTCTCACGAGCAGTTCAAGGGATTTGGTTTATTTCTCAGCTCTCACAAGCATATGGGTTCAACACAATGGCTGGGGCCTTGATTTTGAAATAATTCTGGTCATGCTGTACTTGCCCTATGATATCACTAATACGAAGGGCTTCCTTTGCTGCCCACTTCCAGTTTTAAACACAGGTGCTGCCTCCCTCACACATTCGTCATGTGACTCTACCAATGTCATTTCCAATTGAACCTTGGCGCACTTAAACGCCTCGGTTAGAGCTGAAACTGGCAGCTGCAATATCCCTTTACCATACAGTCCCACTCGGCTGAGGCAACTCCTAACCATTTCCTGACATATGAACTGAGTAATGCTTCCAGCTTCTCTACTGTTGTCAAGGAAACCTCATACACAGTGAGTGGCCACAGAAGTCTTGGCAGTAGACCAAACTTTCTGTGCTTGACTGAAACCTGGCACAAACAAAATGACAGTTTTTTGTTTAATCAACTTGTACCTCCTGGTTTTGGGTTATTTGAAAAATTCTGCTCTGTTGGCCGTGGAGATGGACTTATCTTAGTGTATAAGCTAGTATTCAGCCAGAGCATTATTCCTATCCCTAAGTACACCCCATTTGAATGTCTGGTTTTTAAAATCCCTGCTCCCCAGCATTTGCTTGCTTTTACTGTCTATAGACCTCCTAAACAAAATGCTGCCTTTTTAGATGCATTCTTTGACTTTCTCTCTCTGCTGTGTTTTTGGTTTGACAAAATTCTAATCCTAGGTCTCACTCAGTCTGTTCATACTTAGATGCATAACAAAGGTCATACATTGGATTTAGTTATTACTAACTGCCCTCTTGCTTTGCATCCGACTACTAATGGGATATCTTGTAACAATTGTAAGTCGCTCTGGATAAGGGGGTCTGCTAAGAAATAAATAATAATAATAATAATACTCTAGATTCGGGTATATCTGACCATATGGCTATTTTACTTGATTTGGAACTTGCTGTCCCTCGCATTATCCCTACACGCTCAGTAAAATTTCGAAACTGGCATTCAGTTGACCCTGCTAGGTTCTCTGATTCTGTTCTTTTCTCACTCTCTGCTTTCTCTGACTCTAATACACTGGATTAAAAGGTGCAGCTTTTCAATAGCTCCCTAGTAAATATTAGGACCAGGTCTGTCAATTATACTCGCCGTGCAACATGGTATACCGTCCAGCTGCGCTCTATTAAGGCTTGCTGTCGTAAAAGTGGGCGTAGGTGGCAGGACTCTGGTTCAACGCTACACCTGCACATGTGGAAAGAATCATTGGTTGTATATAGGGATGCTATGGCAACAGCCAGATCTAGATATTTTTCAAATATTATTGAGAATAATCTAGGGAATGTCAGATACCTGTTTTCTACCATTGATCGGTTGTTAAAGCCTAACTGTTACATTAATTTACCAGCTTCATTTCAGTTATGCAACAGTTTATTAGAATATTTTAAAACCAAGATTGATAACATTTGCCAGCACATTCTTACCTCCTCGCATGATGCTTCTGTACAATCTTTTAGTTTGCCTGGTTTTGCTGGGTCCTCTCTGTCTTGTTTCACACTGCTTCCCTCTGAATCTCTTAATGATTTTGTCCTTTGAATGAAACCCACCTCATGCGTACTGGATCCTATTCCCTTTGTTCTTTTTCATTCTTGTCTTGCAAATCTTAGCCCCTTGGTGTTAAATATTTTAAATGACTCCCTGAGCTCTGGCGTGCTGCCGGTTGCTTTTAAAACGGCTGCAGTCACTCCAGTGCCTGAAACAGCTAACATGGCTTTGGATCATTTTAAAAATTATCGTCCCATCTCAAATCTGCCCTGTCTTGCAAAAATATTAGAGCGAGCTGTCACTTTACAATTAAATCACCATCTAACTGCAAATAAACTCTCTGAACCTTTGCAATTTGGTTTTCGGCAACTACACAGTACTGAAACTGCCCTTGTTAAAGTTACAAACAATCTTCTTCTAGGAGCTGACTCAGGTGTGTTATCAATTTTAATTCTTTTGGATCTTAGTGCTGCATTCGACACTGTAAATCATGCTATCCTACTTGATAGGTTAGAGAGTTTGTTTGGCATTTCTGGCATTGCACTAAAATGGTTTCAGTCTTATCTTACTAGGCGTCAACACTTTGTCTCGCTTGGTGGTTTTAGTTCTGAGGTTGGGCTGGTAACATCCGGTGTCCCACAAGGCTCAGTTTTGGGCCCTCTACTATTTAGTATTTACATGTTTCCCCTTGGTCACATACTAAGATTACATGGCCTGAATTATCATTTTTATGCAAATGACACCGAAATTGATGTGCATACTAAATCGGATGTTGATGTTGCTGCTTCTATGCTTGCTGATTGCATTTCTGATATTAAGAATTGGATGTCACAAAACTTTCTCCATCTTAACTGTGATAAGACGGAGGTTATGTTCGTAGGCACTGCCCACCAGTTACGCAAAACCAATGCTGTAAACTTGTCAGTTGATGGTACTATGCTTGAGTTTAGATCCAAAATGAGAAATTTGGGAGTTACTTTTGATCATGGATTAACTTTTGAACCTCATGTGCAGAATACTGTTAAGGCATCATTTTTCCACCTTAGAAATATCGCTAGTGTGCGACCTATGCTTTCTGCTTCTGTAGCTGAAAAGCTGGTTCATGCATTTGTTTTTTTGAGGATTGATCATTGTAACGCTCTGCTTGCAGGGGTCTCCAAAAGCACACTGTCCAAATTACAACATGTTCAGAACTCAGCAGGTCGTATCCTGACAAGATCACGTGCAAGGGATCATATCATTCCTGTTCTGCACTGGTTGCCTGTCAGGTTTCGTGTTGATTTTACTTCTTACTTTTAAGGCTTTACATGGTTTGGCTTAACAGTAATTATCTAATCTCTTATCAGTCTACACCCCTTCACTCAACCTTCGCTCAACTGATCTTGGATTGTTATGTGTTCTCTCTGTTCACCTGCGTTCTATCTTGGATTGTTATGTGTTCTCTCTGTTCACCTGCGTTCTATCTTGGATTGTTATGTGTTCTCTCTGTTCACCTGCGTTCTATCTTGGATTGTTATGTGTTCTCTCTGTTCACCTGCGTTCTATCTTGGATTGTTATGTGTTCTCTCTGTTCACCTGCGTTCTATCTTGGATTGTTATGTGTTCTCTCTGTTCACCTGCGTTCTATGGGTGTCAGGGCTTTTTGTTGTTATACTCCAAAACTTTGGAACACCATTCCTAAAGAGATGGGATTCTGCCACTCTTAATGCTTTTAAATCTAGCTTAAAGACCTACTTTTATAGAAAGGCATTTTTATGACTGTTTTTATTTTATTTTTTGTTTCTAAAGCGCTTTGAGATGTTGCTTTTAAAGGCGCTATATAAAATAGTTTATTATTGTTATATTATTATTATAAACTGAAAGCACCAGAGTTTACGTTTGCCTGGTAAAGCGCTGCTGTCTATGCTCTTCAACCCTTGCACTGCTTGTTGTCTCACTTCACCTACATAAACTGTGTCCTTTAGGTCCCCATCATACCATCTCCCAAGACTTTTCACAGGGTTCTCAGACACTGTTGATATTGCTTTACCATTAACCCTTTGTGATCCTATGTCGGACCAGGTCTGACATTACAATTTTCCCTTTCCGGTCCGATGTCGGACCCTGTCCGACATCATCAAAAAGACGTAAAGCACAGGTCTCTAGTCGTTTTTTCTCCAGAAAAAGCCGAGAAAAACATTCAATGGCGGAGTGAGACCGAGGGGCGGATCTGAGCAATACACATAGCCCAGGCACCACAGAGATAACACGGCCATAAACAAACAAGATAACTGCTTCTGCATCCAGCGCTCAAAGAATACCACAGCAGGTGAAGCACTGGCCCTGCAGGGTGGCACACAGTGGGCAGGCACCTGCGATTTGCCTGGTGGTTATGTTTCCAGCACAAGCAGCTGAGGCTCGGTAATGAATTGATTTTGACCATCTGACTGCAAGACAGCCAGTCTGCTGCGGGGCCACCTGACAGCAGTTAGAGAGCCGGAAAAATGAGGACTGACGGACGGAGTTGCAGGGGGAACACATTCCCAGCGGGCTGGCAGTGGGAGAAGGGGACTGGCAGTATTTGAACCTAGGGGAGTTTACCTTCCTTTGGTACAGTGCTATTGTCTGGGGAGGGGCACTCAGTATTCTGCTTTTCACTGTCATGTTTTTTGAGTTTTGTAACAAAAAGGGATACCAAAGGAAGTGTGATTTTGGCCAAACTATGTGATCACAAGTTTTGTGATTGCTCACAAGAAAAATATACTCCCCTTTCTATTCAATATACAGAACTCACTGAAGTTTACAGTTGTGAACAGGCTGCACTGTATTTGAAAGGGTAACTCACTGTTACTTCATTGCCAGACATACTTGATCTAATTTGTAACTGCTCGTGGCAAATTGGTTAAACAGTGTGCAGGTGCAGGAATGCAGCAGTGATCAATGAATAGACAGACAACGATAATCCAGGTGCAATGATATTTGATTTGTAAATCCAAAGTCTGATGACAAAACGGCAGTAAACAATAACAATCAGAACAGGCAATACAGCGGCGTGTATTGCTCTGTTGTAATCCATGGGTTGGTCCTGAAATAATAACAGTTCTGTTTCCTAAACACCCACACGTAACACAAACACAAGTCCACAGTGAGTGATTTAGTGCTCATGCTGTAAATACAGTTTATCGTGAAACAAGTGCAGTGATGTCCAGATATGTGCTGGACCTTGACAACAGCTGCGGATCGTGGTCAGCCATCTAATAATAACAAACAGTAATTCTCTAGACACGACAGAACAAAACAAATAAAACACTCACGATTACAGTACACGGTCTCCTTCCGGTTCAGCTCTAACCATACAAAGGAACAGATCACTTCGCTACGCCCCCTTTTGTACCGTCAATCATGACCCCTTGGTTAACTAGTGCAACCGCTCCTCCAATCTGCGGCTGCCATGTCGTTTCCCTTGCGGGTCAATGATTTAGTGTATTGTAGCTCCGCCCCCTTTCTAGATCACTGACTTCCTTCTAACCCTGGGAATGAAGTGTCTGGCCATCCAGTCCACGGCACTGTTCCCTTTACACAAACTCCTCACAGGTTGGGAGAGAGATTTATCACCAACAATCATTCTGTCTTTGTCACACTGCTTCACATAGTAAAACTATTACTGGCTAGAGCTGAGACTTTGGCCCAAGTGGTTTGAGCAAATGTTTCATCCCTCATAGTGCTGTCTAATTTCTGAACCACCAAAACATTGTATTAGCCTATCAACTGATGGATTGTGGTAAAAACCTGAAAAGTCCTGTAAAAAATTAAACAGTAAGCAAAAATGTGAATATTAAAAAAAATTGACATATTGTGTTTTGAAACAAGAGCATTGACACCGTATTTTGAGAGGAATACATTTTGTTTACATTGTTCCTCTCTAGAGATTTGCCTTTGTTCTTTTTTAAAAATATTATTGTCATTTTTCTTTTTAACTCATAACCAAAGTCCTTGTCAGAAAAGGCAGTGATATTTTTTTTTGTTAAAGGAATGAGTTCACACACTGTTTTCAACTTTCTCTTTATTATTCATGTCGTATACCTCAATTTGGTAATTTCCCAGTGTCCTTGGATTTTGGCAGGCTGACAGCTTATGATCAAGTGAGGGCACTCACTTTGAGATTCCCAGAACCATTTGCATTTTATCCATGCTGATAATTCTGTGTCTTCACTCAGTTTGGGACAAGCGTCCCTTGGGAATGCCTTTAGAAGATAAATGAGTTCTGTTGAGGAGGCCGTTTTGGTAGCCATGGCCTGTCGCTTCCAAAACATTTATTACATGAATTTTTATTACAGGACATGGCTGGAAGGGATGGAATCCAGAATACTAGTTTGTAAAATGTCTCCAGTCCCCATGGAGTATCTTCAATAGCTCTGCCACATAAGGGCGATTGTCTGCATATCTTTCTCCTATAAAAAACATACCTAGAAGTGGTAGTATTTAGGTTTTGTGACTGTACTACCCACTTAGCAAAAGTACAGAGCTTGTATCAAACTACTGCCCAATAGATTGGAATATTATTCTAGAACAGAAACTCAGGGCCAAATATTCAAACGACTTGCGTGTGTCGCAAGGGGAGTTGTAGAGATTTTTTTGCGAAAAAAGTTGCGCTTTTGAGTGAAATTCAAAACAGATGCTGCGTTCGAAAAAATGAGTTTGTTCTCTCGCAGGTGCTTTTCCCCCAAATTAGTGGAGGTGTCATGAATAATCCCGCAAGTTCACCACCTCAAGCTAAATTCAAAAGTTAATTTCCTCACAAATCACTATGTTGCATGGAAATCACTTAAGACTGGTTACACATCTCTTAATTATTTTGCAAGAATATTTCAGGACAATCTCTTTTTCTAGTTAGAGTGAACATGGCTTTCAGACAGCTATATTTGCGAATGCTAGCAGAGCAACAGAAAAAGAGGAAATATCATGCGGGCAGAATATACAGACAACGCACAACATTCCTTGACTTGTCTACTGAAGAAGCCCTTAGTCGATTTATACTTTGATTAAACATAATAACATTTTGGTTTATTTCCAACTCAAACATTTAATTTATTTGTGGTTTATTTTAAACAATACTAATTACCAGTGCTTAATTTGTAAAGAAAGAGGTGCCGGGGCAAAAGCAATGACAATAATACCGTTCTTAAGAAGCGCACATTCAAAATCATAACAAGTTTAGATTTTAGTGTTAAATTTTATAATCACATATTCTACATCATATATGCAAAGCAGTAGTATGTGCAGAAAAATAAATTAAAGGCAAATGCAGGACTATATATATATATATATATATATATATGCCTGTATAAATAGGCATGTAACCCGTAGGTCAGAGGGGGTGACGACAACTATATATTTTGCTCGTTCACTTTTTTTGCTTTGTGTATATACACTATTACTCAAATGTTTTGTTATGTTTTGGCATTTAAACAGTTTAAAATGAAATAAAAAGTGGAAAGGCATTCAGATGACTCCAGAAGACCGACATTAATAAAAAAAAAAACGATTCACGCACCCTAAACAAACATTGGTTTGACCCATGGTCCGCACTGTAGTAATATCTAGCTATATCTAACATTATCAGTGCTGTGAATACAACAGAACCTGCAGTTTGTGGAGATTGCAAAAAATACATACATACATACATACATAAATAAATAAATAAATACATTTCTGTTTAGGCTAGATAGTTGTTAGCTTGGTTTGTTTTTATTCTCTATTAATTAAATTCTATTAAATGTTCCTGCGTGGGGGTAGGGGTACAGGCAGGGATGAACGCTTTTAAGTTCAACACTAACCCTAAATAAAATGTTGTTCCTGTTATTAAGCAGTTGTATAATCGGAAGCAGTGTTATTTAAAAATAACAGAAGCCAGTTTTCACTTTAGTGAAGTAGTCTACAATATTTGTTTTCATTAAAAACTTGTTTATTGAAATTAATGTTCATATTTCATATTGAAGCTTGCCAAGTAGTGTAGGAATTTGCTTGTATCGTTCAAGACATTTTTCAAATCAAGTAAGCTTATTTCATTTGTGTATAAAAAACGACAATAGAGTCACAGTCCTTCTTTCTCAGCCAGTGTCATCTTTATGGCACATAAATGGTAAAGTAATTAAATGTCCCTGGCAGTGGACTGTCTCTTTGTTTAGCGCACGCAAGAACTTGCAGAATGGATAAAACTGTGTTGAGAATTGTAAGAAAACGCATTTGAGAGCAAAACATTTAATGACATTTTTAACTTTCATAGCTGAGGAGGTGCTGGGGCTATGCCTCGTCAAGCCCAAACAATACATCTTCATTTTGCAAAAAGTTGCGATGGTTCTATACCTCGAGAGAGTTGCAGTTGATTTCCTGTGTTAATTTATGTTAATTTATTAATTTTCTTTTAGATTTCACTCATTTGCGATTTTATGCAAAACATTCACAACACAAGCAGAGTTGCGAAGAAAGATGAGATGAGAAAATTCCCTCAGTTCCTCACATGACTGCATGAGTGGCCTGCTGCTGGACAACCTTTCTAAAGCCCTGGCTGTGTAGCTGAAAACATCTGAAATAATGTAGCCTGGATAGGTCCACTATAAAATTGATTGCATTGAATTGCATGCCAAGAATGTAATGAAAGCCAAAGATGTGTCTGTGGGATAGGCTGACTCATACCCTCAAACAATCAAAGAACTTAGTTGCCGACTCTGCAGCAGAACAGTAACGGGTTAGTGATCTGAGCTATGACTTGCTGCCAAGCTCAGGTGTGCTGATGCCTGTGTAAGTGCATATCTGTGTATGTGTCGTGGCTGGAGTGACTCTGCTTTTACATTTCTGCACCAATTAGCTCTTTATGGAGGTCAGCACCCAGACTGCCTGAGCTGTGCTTCATGGTCTGTAAGAAAAACCACCTGTGACCCAATGTGAACCAGGTCAGCTGGTTAACTTCGCTCACCTGATATTTACCAAACATGTTTGCATTACATTTCTTTTGGGGGGGGGGTATGTCTGGGATTCTAGAAAATGGATTATGTCTGGGATTTCAGAAGCCAGTATATCCTCATTGCCCTTTAAATGACTGCAGCAAACAATCTTTAAATGAATGACAATGGAGTTTAGTTTAATTGCATGAAAGCCAACAGTCTTTATCCCAATCACACTCATGCCTATTGCACTTGTTCTACAATAGAAACAAGACCTGAAATGTTCTAATGGTATTTCAGCTAACTGAAGAATTAGGCCTATGCATTCATTAAATTGCTTAGTGGTTTGTGCTGGTGCCTTTGGACTGGAATGATTTGGGAATATAAATGGAAGCTGGCTGGTCGGCTGGCTGAAGGGCTTGAGAAACCCTAGTGGGTTGAAGAAATTAGCTAATGTATCCAAGTGGTCCATCTTGTCCCAAAGAAGCTGGTGAGGAAATGAGAACCCTCTGCAAGAGCTCAATGCATTGAAACTGAAGTTTAGCCTGAGCTGAAAAGCTGTACAGAGCCAAGAAAGATAAGGATATAGAACAAATACAATGATTATTTTGAGTTCTATCTTCTAACCTTTGGTGACACGCTGCTTGCTAATACTGGTCAAACATACATCTGTTTGAAACGACTCTATAACCTCTGCAACTTGGTGACTTTGTAATTCTGTTATTAGTATGTGAATTTCTATAATGTTTTCATTTTATGAGATTTGAATCCAAACTGCTCCTGGATGTTGCACAGCCATTGTAAAGTTTTGCTGCAAAGTACTGGATCCGATGTTCTCTTATATTTAATGATTACTGTATGTTTGGACTTAGGAGGTCTCCAGTTTAAATTCCAGTAACTTGACACTTTTTACAAAATGGCCTGAGTGAAACCATGGTAATTGCTTCAATGTGTCTGAATAGAAGCGATGCGGAACTGCTTTTTTTTCACACATTGGGTAGTACGTAACACACACAGTAGCATTTCATCCACGGATTGTGACAGTTTTCGTGCCAGCATCTAGTTTTACTGCTCTTTTAAACAAGCTGCTGTTGGGAGCGGCTGTGAGACTTATTTTATGAGCACAGAGCCGGCATCATGACTGAGGAAAGCTAGTGAAAATGTAAATCCCCTCAGAGCTAACAATCACCTCAAACCGTCACATTAAACTGAGAGGGTGAGGAGTTAACAGTGGAAATGATTGGTGTTTTAAAAGCCAGAGATAATATGACAGTGTTTATAATCACCTTAACAAACTGCTGGAAAAGCTACAGAGATCTGCAGACAGGAGGTTAATGCTGGACTTTAAAATTATGTCAGTTTTTCATTAAGTATATGGAAAATACAAAGCAGTATGTAATTCAATATGCTAACGTGACATTATTCAGCAGGTTTCATTCGACTTTATGAAGCAAAATTAATTCATTCTATAGGGTAATGCAAAACTTTTGGCCATAGCTGTAGTATAGAATGGTGCCCACAATTTGGGGACTTGGACATAGTTGGTGCTGCAACTGCTGTAATGTCTTATTGAGAGATCCACTTTCCCGGTGCTAGATCAGTGGAATAGGGTGCTATTCATTGTATTTAAGATGGAGTTGCAGGGTGGAGTGGTTACTGTATATGTTAACAGTGGAAGATGCCAGTGTAGCCTTTGAAGAAATCAGAAGCTTCTTTACCTTGCACAGCCCCTCCACCCTTCTTCATTATCCACAAAAGCTCTGCCCTCAAAGAACACACTTGAAATCACTTTCAGAAAGGTGATTTTCTTTCCACATCACTGATTTAATTGATCCTCTTCAGAGTCTTGCATAAAGCAACAGGTGACACCTGCAGCTGTGGTGCTGGAGCCACCCTTCTTCTGATAGAAGTGTGTGCGTAATCGATCACAGGCACTCAGAGCTTTAAAGGATAGAATCTGGGGGACTTGCCGTCTGTGGAACCATCTGTCTGCCCTTTGAGTCGTGCTTTAAAGGCACTGCCTCTGCTGGTGAAATTGTAAATTGGTGTGAGGAGGCACAGTGGTTTGTAAACTTGCCTATGAGATGTAATTCTGGTTGTTTTAGCCTACTGCACTTCCTGTTTGATGGATGCCCATACTGTATATTAAATACTTTATTCTATTGTAGTGGCCAAATGCTGTAGGTCATTACCGTGTACTGCATGGAAATCTAGTGTTTGCTCACTGCTACAGAATATAAGATTTTAATTCATTGTATTTTTGTTTCAATGTTTAAGACAAACCCAATTAAAGCCACTGTTTGGTGTGCGGTGTGTTCCCACTTGTTTGCTTGTCTCACACTGTTGGTTTTGAAAGAAAGAATACTTCATGAAAGTTATACTTAGAGTAACAAGACATTTTGAACAATCAAAAGCTTTATATGAGACCCTGTTCTGCTTGTCCTATAGTTTGACTTCAAAAGCAAAAGTCCAAGTAATTTACGCATACAAAAGACATTAAATGAGCCAGGTGCAACGAAGATAGCACTGTCTACTATGTATTATCTGTGCCTTTGAGTAAAGAAAATGTAATGTTTCTCTGGGACAAAGGAGATTTCTACACATTCTGGTAAAAGGCCACTACAGTGAGAGGCTTGCCTTCACAGGCAGCAAATCACAATAATATTGAAATTACTCACAGAAAACTAGCCCTGGAGCACTGGAAGCACAAGCTCTAAATGTTACAATGGAACATGCAGGTCAAATTGAACTGCCATTGTGTTGCTTTTCAAAGGCAGTTGATGCCCAAATAAGACAAACTATAATGACTGTTTGTTTTGCTTGCTACCATCCCTCACATTAGTAAATAGATAGCAGAGGCTAGAGAAATTATTGTCAAAATGTCAATATATACTGTATATTTTGAGGAACTACGTTTTTAATTTTCTAAAAGCCTTTTTCCAGCTGCAATTTAACTGAATTAAACAGGACTTTAATTTCATATATCTTTTCCTTTTTTAACAGTTAGCATTTTCTTAATGAATTTACAGTATTGTAATTGTGAGTGTGGGCACCACTGTTATTTGTGGCCAGGAGTACGGCTGCACTGTTGGCGCTAATGTCACACACCAGGCTCCCTTAGTTCACGTGCAGTATGCACTTCATTTGATGCAACAGCGTGCATCTGGCAATGCGGGTACTGGTTGTGATTGGGTGGGATATGTCTAATGTAATACTTTGTATTTAATCTAAAGGTCAATGCTTTATGATTGGTTGTACTGTTTTACTTGTGCCTTTTTATGTCCTTGTATGCAAGTATAAATATGAGTGTCTGTGGGAATGCGGGAGTTGAAAAAGTGAGCAGCATGTTCCAAGCTTCTCTGGATTGAACTGTCGGCCCAAATGTTGATTAGAGCAAATGTTTCTACATCCCTGCTGCCATCTGGCTCATGGTGGGACGCGAACCCATGACCTCCTGCTCTGAAGCATAGCGCTGATACCGCTGTACAAAAGAGCCGACTCCCTTGCAGGAGCTGGTATCGGGCTTATGTCTTCATGTTTGATTGCGTCACCTACCAGCCCTGACCCCTACCCCCGTGCATGCTACACTACTGTCCTAGACTGGGCACATTATTTTACTGTACTATGAATCATTCCTTCCTTAGAATTATTCATTATTTCTATGCTTCCTGAACATTTATCTCTTCCCATTTGCACACTGATACTATACAAAACTGAAACTGTACTTTAGAAAAATAAAAGAAACATCTAGTCATTTTGTTATTCAGTTGCTTTTTGCTTTTTTTGCAGCACTTACTCTATATGTGAATACTTCCAGGAAGACCCTCCCATAACTACAGTGGCGAAAAGTCAACCTGCACATTTAAAGTTACAGGCACATAATATAAAGCTTGAACTGTAATATCAAACTAACATTAATAAATGTTTAGTGTAATTAAATTTCAGCAACCAAACTGCTACCTGTTTCCATTTCCATCCACATTGTGCCTGTTTTCCAGTACCATGACTGTGATTTACTGTACCTTCCTTACCTGTGGTTACCCATGATTACACTGTGCATTGACTCTCCTTTGCCACACTTTTCCATGCTTTTACCATGG
Source organism: Acipenser ruthenus (assembly GCF_902713425.1). Lineage (NCBI taxonomy): Eukaryota > Metazoa > Chordata > Actinopteri > Acipenseriformes > Acipenseridae > Acipenser > Acipenser ruthenus. The sequence continues at coordinate 4,694,066 of NC_081192.1, read as the reverse complement.
TACACTGCATGACACACACCTTATAAAGACTCCTTATCGAAACATTCGTTTCTCTGTACATTTCCCAACTTTTTGTTGTGTTAAAAAAAAAGTAATTTTCCCTGCTTGGGTAGCACAGAGATTTGGGGAACGGGTTTTTGTCGATTTGATGATTTGTTTGTGTGCAGTGGCCTTCCTCTTCTTTCTGTTCTGCTGAGATGTGTGATAATGAATGAATGGCCCGTTCTCCCTGGATTCTGTTTTCTCACTTCAGACCTAGTTTGCAATTCCCTTAAGTAAGCAGCCGCTGACAGCCATGCCAGGCCCACTTAGTTATATTTCTGTACCAGCCCAACAGCAGCTTAGCATATATACTGTGTATGTGTGTGTGTGTGTGTGTGTGTATATATATATATATATATACAGTGCCTCATTTTGTTGTGTCAGTGCCTCAGAGTTTCATGCATTTAAATGAGGATTTTTTTCCATTTATCTACACACCATACTCCACACTGTTAAGGGGAAAAAAGTTTTTATTGAGAAAAAAATTATATATTAAAAATACAAAACTGAAAGATCATAATTGGATAAGTATCCACCCCCCTGAGTTAATACTTGGTGGAAGCACCTTTGGCAGCAATTACAGCTGTGAGTCTGTTGGGATAGGTCTCTACCAACTTTGCACACCCTAGATTTGGCAATATTTGACCATTCTTTGTTACAAAACTGTTCAGGCTCTGTCAAGTTCTTGGGGAGCGTTGATGGACAGCAATCTTCAAGTCATGTGTGGCAATGTGGCCACGCCCTTGTGCGTAGTTTGTGTTATATGTTGTATGTTGCGTGTGTAAATGTTGGTGTATAGTCATTGGTACACGGGGTATAAATGGGTCTGTGTAACACGAGTGATTTAAAAATGTAGATTTGTATTTAGGCACGAGGATGGCACAAATCACTTCACGTGCTGGTTAAAATGTAATGTGTGGTCACGGGAGTACACTTAATTAATCCACGTGCTGGGATTCAAGTGAATAATTAATTAGTAATTGAATCCCAGCACAACAGTATAAATAGATGCATGTTTCATTCACTCAGGGTTGGGTGTTTGGTGAGTGGAGAACGGGATTGGAGACGGAGGTAAAGTTAAAGTTAAAAAGAATAGATAAAGTATCTGCTCACCGTGTTTGTCTGTCTAGTCCGTTTTGTTTGTCTTTTTGGTTTGGCTCAAGTGCCGTGTCCTGTGTTTTTGTGTTCTCTTGTTTTGTTTATTAAATGCTGAGCACAACCAAGTGCTCAGCTTCACCAACCTCGCTGTCTCTGTCTGTCTGTTTCTTCCGGGTCTGACGTGTCACCACTCAGCCCGCCTTGTGACATCATGCCACAAATTTTTGATTGGTTTTAGGTCAGGGCTCTTACTGGGCCACTCAAGGACATTTACCTTTTTGTTCCTTAGCCACTCCAGTGTAGCTTTGGCTGTGTGCTTTGGGTCGCTGTCATGCTGAAAGGTGAACTTCCGTCCCAGTTTCAGCTTTCTTGCAGAGAGCAGCAGGTTGTCCTCAAGGACTTCTCTGTACTTTGCTCCATTCATTTTCCCTTCTATCCTGACAAGTGCCCCAGTCCCTGCCGATGAGAAACATCCCCATAATATGATACTGCCACCACCATGCTTCACAGTAGGGATGGTGTTCTTTGGGTGATGCGCTGTGTTGGGTTTGCGCCAAACATAACACTTTGCATTTAGGCCAAAAAGTTCCATTTTAGTTTCGTCAGACCACAAAGCTTTTTGCCACATGGCTACAGAATCTCCTGAGTGTTTTTTTGCATACTTCAAATGGGATTCAAGGTGGGCTTTCTTGAGTAATGGCTTCCTTCTTGCCACCCTTCCATACAGGCCAGATTTGTGGAGTGCTTGGGATATTGTTGTCACATGCACACTTTTACCAGTCTTGGCCATAAAAGCCTGTAGTTCTTGCAAAGTTGCCATTGGCCTCTTGGTAGCCTCTCTGATCAGTCTCCTTCTTGCTCGGTCATCCAGTTTGGAGGGACGTCCTGATCTAGGCAGAGTCTTGGTGGTGCCATACAACTTACACTTCTTAATAATCGTCTTGAACGTGCTCCAAGGGATATTCAAGGCCTTTGATATTTTTTGTATATATATATATATATATATACAGACAGTGGACAGAAAAATGGAAACACCTGGGTAAATGAGGGACACCAAGTATAATCCATATTCCATATTCTTGAAATGTATTTTTGGTTTACGACTATAAGTTGCCCTGGGTAAGGGCATCTGCTAAGAAATAAATAATAATAATAATAATAATAATAATAATAATAATAATAATAATAATAATAATAATAATAATAATAGTAATGGCCCTAAGCATGCTGGGATGTTATTTGCTTAATTAACGCATGAGCCACAAATCATTGCAAATGATTAAAGACATATTGGACAGGCTAGCTGAGTTTTGGGGCTGTGTTTATTTTGAGGTGTTGAGTGTTAATCATTTACATGCTCTGACCAGCACAATTTAAAACCCAAGCACTATAAAGTAGCCATTTGGAGTTTAGAAAACCGAAAGGGTAAATAAGAGCCCAACTTGGCAATAACCTTGAGGATCTTGTGGCTCACTGATTATACAGACCATTCATTTTAAGCTCGAATACTGGGGCAGCAGTGTGGAGTACTGGTTAGGGCTCTGGACTCTTGACCGGATGGTCGTGGGTTCAATCCCTGGTAGGGGACACTGCTGCTGTACCCTTGAGCAAGGTACTTTACCTAGATTGCTCCAGTAAAAACCCAACTGTATAAATGGGTAATTGTATGTAAAAATAATGTGATATCTTGTAAATCGCCCTGGATAAGGGCGTCTGCTAAGAAATAAATAATAATACTGAAACAAGCCATTTTCCAGCAGTGGTTGCGTAGTGTTGTGGAATGTAACACTGTATCATTGCAGAAGCTAAATCTGTGATCAATAGCAGTTAAATGATTTCAGCTTCCCTTACCCCATATCTCGTAAAGGTGACAGGAAGCCATTACAGTACCTGTTATTGCAAACCTTTTCTTGCACATTGTTGTCTACTGTTACTGGATCGAGTGGGACCAAATAATGCGTAACTGTGTCAGACTGTTGGCCTTCAGCCAGCACTCACCACTAGAATAAAGCAGCTGCAGGTGCACTAGGCTAGCAGTGTCCTGGAAGTCGTCACTGGGTGCATCATGTAGCTGAGCTGCTCAGAGAACCCTTCTAATGGCAGGGTCAGTCCTGCACCTCCTGAGCAGCTCAGAGATTATACACAGCACTTTATTCTGTACCTACAGAGAATCTTCACAGTCTCTGCAAATGCTTTGCTTGCAACTAGTTTAGCTAATTTCATAATTGATTAATTTGGTTCATTAACAACTAGGACCATAATGGATTGTACTTGGGTGTATAAGGAACCTTCACAAATTCCCTGATCTTAATATGGGATGTTTTTTGGTTATTTACAGAAAGTAACATATGAAAATAAAGAGAAAACACATAACTGAGCAACTTACTTCATTGGCTTCTCTCAATTTATGATGCAATTACAGTTTAAAGTTCCCAGTGTGGCATAAGTACAATGGGGCTAATTGTAACATAACAAAATGACTTTATTGGGAAGTTGATCCTCTTAAAATGAAATTATTAATTTGCTGATTGTTTTGCACTGAACAAGGGTTGATTTGAGACAAGCCAGCTGTGCTGTTTTGGATTAATGCCCTGATATATGCAGGTAATTCACACTAGCCAGCTGTGCTGTTTTGGATTAATGCCCTGATATATGCAGGTAATTCACACCAGCGAGTTGTGCTGTTTTGGATTAATGCCCTGATATATGCAGGTAATTCACACCAGCGAGTTGTGCTGTTTTGGATTAATGCCCTGATATATGCAGGTAATTCACTCTAGCGAGTTGTGCTGTTTTGGATTAATGCCCTGATATATGCAGGTAATTCACTCTAGCGAGTTGTGCTGTTTTGGATTAATGCCCTGATATATGCAGGTAATTCACACTAGCGAGTTGTACTGTTTTGGATTAATGCCCTGATATATGCAGGTAATTCACACTAGCGAGTTGTACTGTTTTGGATTAATGCCCTGATATATGCAGGTAATTCACACTAGCGAGTTGTGCTGTTTTGGATTAATGCCCTGATATATGCAGGTAATTCACACTAGCGAGTTGTACTGTTTTGGATTAATGCCCTGATATATGCAGGTAATTCACTCTAGCCAGTTGTGCTGTTTTGGATTAATGCCCTGATATATGCAGGTAATTCACTCTAGCATGTTGTACTGTTTTGGATTAATGCCCTGATGTATGCAGGTAATTCACACTAGCCAGCTGTGCTGTTTTGGATTAATGCCCTGATATATGCAGGTAATTCACTCTAGCCAGCTGTGCTGTTTTGGATTAATGCCCTGATGTATGCAGGTAATTCACACTAGCGAGTTGTACTGTTTTGGATTAATGCCCTGATGTATGCAGGTAATTCACACTAGCGAGTTGTACTGTTTTGGATTAATGCCCTGATATATGCAGGTAATTCACTCTAGCCAGCTGTGCTGTTTTGGATTAATGCCCTGATGTATGCAGGTAATTCACACTAGCGAGTTGTACTGTTTTGGATTAATGCCCTGATGTATGCAGGTAATTCACACTAGCGAGTTGTACTGTTTTGGATTAATGCCCTGATATATGCAGGTAATTCACTTTAGCCAGCTGTGCTGTTTTGGATTAATGCCCTGATATATGCAGGTAATTCACACTAGCGAGTTGTACTGTTTTGGATTAATGCCCTGATATATGCAGGTAATTCACACTAGCGAGTTGTACTGTTTTGGATTAATGCCCTGATATATGCAGGTAATTCACTCTAGCGTGTTGTGCTGTTTTGGATTAATGCCCTGATATATGCAGGTAATTCACACTAGCGAGTTGTGCTGTTTTGGATTAATGCCCTGATATATGCAGGTAATTCACACTAGCGAGTTGTGCTGTTTTGGATTAATGCCCTGATATATGCAGGTAATTCACACTAGCGAGTTGTACTGTTTTGGATTAATGCCCTGATATATGCAGGTAATTCACACTAGCGAGTTGTACTGTTTTGGATTAATGCCCTGATATATGCAGGTAATTCACTCTAGCCAGTTGTGCTGTTTTGGATTAATGCCCTGATATATGCAGGTAATTCACTCTAGCATGTTGTACTGTTTTGGATTAATGCCCTGATGTATGCAGGTAATTCACACTAGCCAGCTGTGCTGTTTTGGATTAATGCCCTGATATATGCAGGTAATTCACTCTAGCCAGCTGTGCTGTTTTGGATTAATGCCCTGATGTATGCAGGTAATTCACACTAGCGAGTTGTACTGTTTTGGATTAATGCCCTGATGTATGCAGGTAATTCACACTAGCGAGTTGTACTGTTTTGGATTAATGCCCTGATATATGCAGGTAATTCACTCTAGCCAGCTGTGCTGTTTTGGATTAATGCCCTGATGTATGCAGGTAATTCACACTAGCGAGTTGTACTGTTTTGGATTAATGCCCTGATGTATGCAGGTAATTCACACTAGCGAGTTGTACTGTTTTGGATTAATGCCCTGATATATGCAGGTAATTCACTTTAGCCAGCTGTGCTGTTTTGGATTAATGCCCTGATATATGCAGGTAATTCACACTAGCGAGTTGTACTGTTTTGGATTAATGCCCTGATATATGCAGGTAATTCACACTAGCGAGTTGTACTGTTTTGGATTAATGCCCTGATATATGCAGGTAATTCACTCTAGCGTGTTGTGCTGTTTTGGATTAATGCCCTGATATATGCAGGTAATTCACACTAGCGAGTTGTGCTGTTTTGGATTAATGCCCTGATATATGCAGGTAATTCACACTAGCGAGTTGTGCTGTTTTGGATTAATGCCCTGATATATGCAGGTAATTCACACTAGCGAGTTGTACTGTTTTGGATTAATGCCCTGATATATGCAGGTAATTCACACTAGCGAGTTGTACTGTTTTGGATTAATGCCCTGATATATGCAGGTAATTCACTCTAGCGAGTTGTACTGTTTTGGATTAATGCCCTGATATATGCAGGTAATTCACTCTAGCCAGCTGTGCTGTTTTGGATTAATGCCCTGATGTATGCAGGTAATTCACACTAGCGAGTTGTACTGTTTTGGATTAATGCCCTGATGTATGCAGGTAATTCACACTAGCGAGTTGTACTGTTTTGGATTAATGCCCTGATATATGCAGGTAATTCACTCTAGCCAGCTGTGCTGTTTTGGATTAATGCCCTGATGTATGCAGGTAATTCACACTAGCGAGTTGTGCTGTTTTGGATTAATGCCCTGATATATGCAGGTAATTCACACTAGCGAGTTGTGCTGTTTTGGATTAATGCCCTGATATATGCAGGTAATTCACACTAGCCAGCTGTGCTGTTTTGGATTAATGCCCTGATGTATGCAGGTAATTCACACTAGCGAGTTGTACTGTTTTGGATTAATGCCCTGATATATGCAGGTAATTCACTCTAGCCAGTTGTGCTGTTTTGGATTAATGCCCTGATATATGCAGGTAATTCACACTAGCCAGCTGTGCTGTTTTGGATTAATGCCCTGATATATGCAGGTAATTCACACTAGCCAGTTGTGCTGTTTTGGATTAATGCCCTGATATATGCAGGTAATTCACACTAGCCAGTTGTGCTGTTTTGGATTAATGCCCTGATATATGCAGGTAATTCACACTAGCCAGTTGTGCTGTTTTGGATTAATGCCCTGATATATGCAGGTAATTCACACTAGCCAGTTGTACTGTTTTGGATTAATGCCCTGATATATGCAGGTAATTCACACTAGCGAGTTGTGCTGTTTTGGATTAATGCCCTGTATATGCAGGTAATTCACAGTAGCGTGTTGTACTGTTTTGGATTAATGCCCTGATATATGCAGGTAATTCACACTAGCGAGTTGTGCTGTTTTGGATTAATGCCCTGATATATGCAGGTAATTCACTCTAGCGAGTTGTACTGTTTTGGATTAATGCCCTGATATATGCAGGTAATTCACACTAGCGTGTTGTGCTGTTTTGGATTAATGCCCTGATATATGCAGGTAATTCACTCTAGCGTGTTGTGCTGTTTTGGATTAATGCCCTGATATACACACTAGCGACAGATGCCAATTCCAGGTGATTACTTCTAGGACACAACCCTGAAGAACAAAGGTACCAAGCAATCGCTGTTTCCTTGCTGTTCAAAAGCAGCTTGACTGCTGGTGGATGATTTAGCTGTGTCTGTACCAGGCCTTTGGCTGCTTGAATAAATCGTGAACTGCACTGGGACCAGGAACCAAACCAGCAGTATAAAATGATTCACTTTTAAAGTGTTTGTGTGCGTGTGTGCTATTTTTATTTCAGAAGTGCATGACATGTATAGAAATAAAGTATTTCCCATAATGTTGTGTTGAAAGAGTAAAATAATTGTTCTACAGTATAAGGCTGGTTTTCACAGATCATATACAGGACATGGAAATACTGTACGCTTATGAACACGTGATATTCCCAGTGTGCTTATTTTCTGTATTGAGTCTGGTTAGTTTTGAAACCTCCTGGAATAGGTCTGAAGAGGAGCTCTCTGACTAGGAGTCTGTGTTGGTTAGATGTGATCACCTGAAAGTTGATATTAGTTTTTTTTAGCCCTGAAACCTTGAGGCATTAGGGAACCTCTGTGGTCAAACCACTAACAAAATGAGTGTATTGACAATAACGTAAATAACACCAAGCTCCAGACAATGAGTTTCAAACTTTAAGTGTGTTCCTGTTTACTTTACTATGATGAATATGATATTGTTCGTTATGGTAACTTTATTTATTAGTTTAAAAATGTTTAGTAAAATGTGGCCATGAGTGAGTTTTTCGAACATTGATAAAAAGAGATGCTAGAGTCTGTGTGATGTATTTAAACACACTGATTAATTTAGAATCAGTAATATATCGTCATTAATTTGGTATAATAATTGTGTAAAAAGTTCTTGGTAATGTATTTTATTTTTATTTATGTCTATATTTTGTCATATACTTGTACTTGCTAGAACTGAAGTCATTGTATTTTATCTTGCTCTTAATTGTATTAATACTTGTACTGTGATTCTTCAAATGTATTTTTGTTTACGACTGTAAGTCGCCCTGGATAAGGACGTCTGCTAAGAAATAAATAATAAAAATAATAATAATAATATATTTATTTGCACAAGGCACAAAGGTCATTTAGCTGTTTTAAGTTTCCTGTTTCAATTTCCTCTGCTGATGTCAGTGGTGCAGTTATTCAGAATCAGTTACTATGTAGAGCTATCACAATGGGATCCTCTGCTGATGTCAGTGGTGCAGTTATTCAGAATCAGTTACTATGTAGAGCTATCACAATGGGATCCTCTGCTGATGTCAGTGGTGCAGTTATTCAGAATCAGTTACTATGTAGAGCTATCACAATGGGATCCTCTGCTGATGTCAGTGGTGCAGTTATTCAGAATCAGTTACTATGTAGAGCTATCACAATGAGGTCCTCTGCTGATGTCAGTGGTGCAGTTATTCAGAATCAGTTACTATGTAGAGCTATCACAATGGGACCCTCTGCTGATGTCAGTGGTGCAGTTATTCAGAATCAGTGCCTATGTAGAGCTATCACAATGGGACCCTCTGCTGATGTCAGTGGTGCAGTTATTCAGAATCAGTGCCTATGTAGAGCTATCACAATGGGACCCTCTGCTGATGTCAGTGTTGCAGTTATTTAGAATCAGTTACTATGTAGAGCTATCACAATGGGACCCTCTGCTGATGTCAGTGGTGCAGTTATTCAGAATCAGTTACTATGTAGAGCTATCACAATGGGACCCTCTGCTGATGTCAGTGGTGCAGTTATTCAGAATCAGTGCCTATGTAGAGCTATCACAATGGGACCCTCTGCTGATGTCAGTGTTGCAGTTATTTAGAATCAGTTACTATGTAGAGCTATCACAATGGGACCCTCTGCTGATGTCAGTGGTGCAGTTATTCAGAATCAGTGCCTATGTAGAGCTATCACAATGGGACCCTCTGCTGATGTCAGTGGTGCAGTTATTCAGAATCAGTGCCTATGTAGAGCTATCACAATGGGACCCTCTGCTGATGTCAGTGTTGCAGTTATTTAGAATCAGTTACTATGTAGAGCTGTCACAATGGGATCCTCTGCTGATGTCAGTGGTGCAGTTATTCAGAATCAGTTACTATGTAGAGCTATCACAATGGGACCCTCTGCTGATGTCAGTGGTGCAGTTATTCAGAATCAGTTACTATGTAGAGCTATCACAATGGGACCCTCTGCTGATGTCAGTGGTGCAGTTATTCAGAATCAGTTACTATGTAGAGCTAACACAATGAGATCCTCTGCTGATGTCAGTGGTGCAGTTATTCAGAATCAGTGCCTATGTAGAGCTATCACAATGGGATCCCCTGCTGATGTCAGTGGTGCAGTTATTCAGAATCAGTTACTATGTAGAGCTATCACAATGGGACCCTCTGCTGATGTCAGTGGTGCAGTTATTCAGAATCAGTGCCTATGTAGAGCTATCACAATGGGACCCTCTACTAATGTCAGTGGTGCAGTTATTCAGAATCAGTTACTATGTAGAGCTATCACAATGGGACCCTCTGCTGATGTCAGTGGTGCAGTTATTCAGAATCAGTTACTATGTAGAGCTATCACAATGAGATCCTCTGCTGATGTCAGTGGTGCAGTTATTCAGAATCAGTGCCTATGTAGAGCTATCACAATGGGACCCTCTGCTGATGTCAGTGGTGCAGTTATTCAGAATCAGTGCCTATGTAGAGCTATCACAATGGGATCCCCTGCTGATGTCAGTGGTGCAGTTATTCAGAATCAGTGCCTATGTAGAGCTATCACAATGAGGTCCTCTGCTGATGTCAGTGGTGCAGTTATTCAGAATCAGTTACTATGTAGAGCTATCACAATGGGATCCTCTGCTGATGTCAGTGGTGCAGTTATTCAGAATCAGTTACTATGTAGAGCTATCACAATGGGACCCTCTGCTGATGTCAGTGGTGCAGTTATTCAGAATCAGTTACTATGTAGAGCTATCACAATGAGATCCTCTGCTGATGTCAGTGGTGCAGTTATTCAGAATCAGTTACTATGTAGAGCTATCACAATGAGATCCTCTGCTGATGTCAGTGGTTCTGTTATTTCTGCCAAGTTTTTTTCCCTTTACATCGGCTGTTTATTTGTGGTCAGAGAAGCGTGATTGGTGGCATAAAATCACTGACAAAGTGTTGCCAAGACACATCTAATTTGTCACAGTTTAAGCAATTAAGTGTTCATCATCCCAAGCAATGCAATACCTCTACAGTAAACTAATGGGACAGCATGGCAGCATGAATTATTACAATGAGAGTGTTATCTGTGATTATACAGTCATGTGCCTGAGGAGAAAACTGTTCTAAGGAGGCTTTTTCATTTAACACAGCATATTTTAAATGTGTTATATACAGTACAGAAAGACAACTGGAGCCCTGTAAATAGAGGCTACACTATGAACGTTCATAGAGTCCTGTAGTTATTCTATGAGTGAGGATGACTGAATAACCCCTCAGCACTGAACCTTCATGGAGTATTCTGTTTATACATCAACGATAATGTGTGGAAAAGAAAGTATGTTTAAACCTATATTTACAGCTAACATTTGAGATGTATTATTATTTATGTATTTATTTATTTGTAGCTCAAGCTCTGCATCTGCTTAGCAACGCAGCTTAACTAACAGTGGCACCCCTACCCTTCCACACAGTGAATTCGTTGTCAAAGGAATCAGTCAAAGTTCCAAGCTGTGCCGGTATGATGACATATCTGCACAGGTTGGAACACTTGTTAGCCAATGTGATTTGCTCCGTCTGTTCTTGCCATTTTCTAAAAGTATATATTCAATTTGAATCTTGATAGACACTGGTATTCAATAGATAATACGTGGGTAGATCAGCCCAGGCCAAATCCATCCACAAGGGGTTAAATATACATGTGTGTTTAACTCTGCTGAAACTGACTTGCACTGTGCAAGTTGTTTTCTGTCCTGGCTTGGCACACTCACTTATCTACAGTGAGGCAGCACAGGTTGCCAATAGCTTTTTCCTGTTTGAGAGGGTTTTCGTAATTTCTTTGGATACCGTTCAATACACCAATACCTTTCTTCCAAGTAGGCACGTTTGATGACAGCATCTTTGTGGTCCTCATATAAGCTATATACAGAGTCAAAAGAAGGAAAAATCTGACGAGTCAACCATATCTGCATTCTGCAATGATATTTGAATTCTAAAAGTTTACAGCTTCCGTTCTGTAGAGAGTGGGCGCATTAAAGCTGCAGGATTGCTTGTATTACCATTGACCTCAGTTGCGTTTGTCTGAATGTAGCACTGCTAGTGCCCCACAATCATCTTCAGTTTACTATTAAAGTATGACTGCTTGGGGACTTTTTTACTTGTTTTCCATAGTTCATCCTTAGGGGTATGAGAACATTTGTATCATCTGCAATGCACACACCACTCATCTACAGCTCAGATAAATACAATGCCCTTGCATTCATCAACAATTCCAGCATATCCAATAAGTGCTGAAGCCTGTTGTCTTGGATGTGTACAGTATGGGAATACCAATTGAAAGGTGTTCATTAGGACCTCATTAGGACTGCTTTAGGAAGTAAATTGAACTTCACACCATTGACATAATGGGAGTCCCCTCCGCTAAAAAAAAACCTAAAAAACCCAAAGGTAATGCACTGCAGACGCCTCATGTGTGGTTTTATTAAGAAAGCATTGGTAAGCAGACCTTTTTTAACCAGAAGTATTTCTTAATTATCTATTGCTTTTTTTTTTTTGCAGATGATGTACGTTTCTGATTTACATAGACAAAGTATGACTGGCAAATCAGAATGCAGATCCCAGATTAATCATTGCATTCTCTCTGTCTCAGCAATAGGGAAACGCTTTATAGCTTTTGGCACCCCAGTAGTCAGTATAAATAAATTCAACACATTCCTCATCCTTGAGCTCCTGTAGAAGGATGATGAAAAAGAAGGGAAATAAAACACATTGACAGGCAACCTGCCGGCATTGCTTCCCCCAACTCTGTTTTTCTTTTGCTTTCTTACAGGCAGACCCTCAAGGCAGAGACATTGCAATCCGCCCTTTCCTGGAACACTGTGAAAATGCAAACATGACTATCTGGCTTGGCATAGTCTATGCCTACAAAGGGCTACTCATGGTAAGCATGACCTCCAGTTTAGCTCCTCCAGTTTAATGAAATCTAAAATATAGATTTTATTAAATAATTATTATTATTATACAAATTCACATTTTATTTGTATACTGAGCTTCTATTAACACTTATAATAGGGAAATGCATTTGTCTAATTTCCACAAGTATTTCCACAAAGTGCCTTTCTCCATCTTTCAGAATGCTTTATTTTACATGTCTGTGTGTCAGTGGCAGAACGATGATGTCTCAGCTGCCTATAGAAAATAGTACCGGAACTAGATTTGACTACACACTGTAACTGATGTAATCACTAGGTAGCAGTGATTTGTGCAGCCTTAGATACAAACAAAACTTGCCAAATTGGGCAATTATATTCTGTCATCCCTCTATCTGTCAAATGTGCTGCCTTTGTCATCATGACTAAAATTGACCGCAGAAAGGACATGCAGCTTTTATATATCAAAGGATGTAATTTGCAAAACAGGTGAATGTCATGTGACTTGAGAATCTGCTAATCTGTTAAAGAGTAATTCCCTTCAAAATAAACGTTCCTGTTCATTTGGTTTTATATTATTCATTTCTGTATTATTACTTTCCCCTTAACCCTTACTCAGATGATGTGTGTTTTTTTATGTTTTTGAGAAGTTTATTGTGAACACTGTGAAGAGGTATAGGAACAGAAAAAAAGAAATGAGTAATTCTTAGAACCACTTGGAATGATTGCGAACACTGTGAAGAGGTATAGGAACAGAAAAAAAGAATTGAGTAATTCTTAGAACCACTCAGAATGATTGCGAACACTGTGAAGAGGTATAGGAACAGAAAAAAGAATTGAGTAATTCTCAGAACCACTTGGAATGATTGCGAACACTGTGAAGAGGTATAGGAACAGAAAAAAAGAAAAGGTAACTTCAACCTACTTCCGCTTTAAATCAAATTAACTTTGCTGCCCAAATGTATAAACTGAAAAAGAAGTAACCTAATGGACTGCATAGCTCACCATGAGCGATTTCCCAATTCCTACACTCTATAATTCCTGAAGAGATACAGTGCTGAGCTGAATCGTCGCTTCTTTAAAGTACCTTGTGGTGATGCCACTGCCTCGTTGAAACTTGTCGGGCTGAATCTGGCAGGGCTGCTCTCACTTGCTGCAGATCCTTGTCCTGCAGTTCACCAGCCGCCTACATAAACTCCCACACCAGCCTCCTCGGCTTTTAAAACCAGTGCACTCTTGCTTGGACATCTTGTGTAAGTGTTTTTTTTAAAACGCTTGGTTTCTTTTTTTCACAGCATGTGAATGTCTGTGCTGTCATTCTGTGTGAGTGCCTATAGCTTTGGCCCGTCCATCTCCCTAGAGTTTAAAATGAGATCTGACAATCTGCTCCAAGAGTTTCTTGGTTAAAAAAAAATGTAAGTAAATAAATAAGCAATTTGGCAGTTTATTGATTTAAAGTTGATAGAACATGTCCTGGATCAAACTGGCTGGATGCTAAAAGTTAGGAAGCAAAAAACTGACCTTCACTGAGCATCTATAAAATATGTGAGAGGAGGAAGGGATGAAAGTGGAATCGAAATAAATCTATGACTATTGAGTCCAATGATTTAGGATATTTCCAATTATCTATTACCATTTTACACCTTTGTCCTATGTAGTATGAATACTTATTGAAGAGTAGTGTATGATTGATCCCTGGAGCCAGCATTGCAGCCGCTGTGTGTGCTGATGCGCCAGGGAGGCAAAATAGGCTGATCCCTGGAGCCAGCATTACACTTCAGCCATCAAAACCAGGCACAAGGATATCTACATCATCAGATGGAAGGAAACGCTGATGGATCACATTAGTTTACAGTAAAAGAAGCTATGTCTTAGTTGGTGCTTATCTTGGCGAGAGCTGAGTCCAATATCAGCATGAAGTTTTAACACCTACTCTCATGTAATGGAAATCATTACAGTACTGTATATTGGGAATTGTAGTACTGCATTCCAATCTGGTCCTGCCAATTTCCAAATCCAAACTCTGCAGACCCCTAGTTAGAATGTGAACTAAAATACTAACAAAATACTATTCTGCTTATCAACATTGGACCATATCCCAGAACACAGTTCAAACACTAATGTATTCCAATGTACTGGTCAGGTTATCCTGTCATTCTAAATTAGCCAAAGACAAACAGAATAAACAAATCTTACAACAATCTAAATGAGTACCGGTATATCATTTTTATCTCTTAATGTTGTATAATAGAATGTTCCCTCTCTTGTTTTCTAGTTATTCGGGTGTTTTCTAGCCTGGGAGACTCGCAATGTAAGCATCCCTGCCTTGAACGACAGCAAGTACATCGGGATGAGTGTGTACAACGTGGGCATCATGTGCATCATCGGAGCTGCCGTGTCCTTCCTCACCCGCGACCAGCCCAACGTGCAGTTCTGCATAGTGGCGCTGGTCATCATTTTCTGTAGCACTATCACCCTGTGTTTAGTGTTTATGCCAAAGGTGAGTCCAAAAGCACTCTGGTTGCATTCTCTTCTGTTACAGCTTAAGAACTGTTTGGCTTTTGAAAATGTGTTTTGACAGTAACATTTTTGATGTTAGGCAACTTAATTTTTTGCATGAGTGTTATCTTAAGTATTATGTATCTTAGACTACTGTGACATTCTTTGAAAGTGGCAGGGTTGCTACCAATAGTACATTGTTAGATGTGTGAGTTATGAACAAACCCTGTTTGGGGGATTTGTGTAAAACATATTTAGAATGTGTGTAGATAATAGGTTTTTCATTTTATTCCATAACACATTTTGAATACTTTATGGTTTAATAATGTTTCTTTCTGTTGAGGGCTAATGTACTATGTTACTATAAGTCTACTATAAAGTAACATGGACCAACCAGCTGCTATTAGAACATTTAAAGTATGACTTTTTAATTATCCTTTTCTTTGGAATGACCTGTGTGTTTCGTACACCGGAGACGGGTGGGTCAACAGGCCACTGCCCATCCTCTTTTAGCAGCGAGAGCGAGAGAAAAATATATATGTATATATATATATATACCTTGAATCTCATCGCTCGACACCGATCAATCAAATAAATCCACAAATTAAGACAACTGGGACTGTGTTGATAGACAATAATCCTAACGTTTCGCTCGCTGCGCCGTCAGCTTCTACAGAGGTACACTGAAGCCAAGTTTATGTGTGGTGGCGAATGTTTCTACATTCATCATCTTGTAACACTATAGAACTGTTGAAACATGTTGAAACATTTGTTACCATTTCATGTAATTTGTGTCCAAAGCAGTAAATAACTGTAGAACTTAAAGAAATACTAGCTCCATAGGCTATAAAGCTAAACAAATACTATAGACAGCTGTTTAATATTCTTTATCAATGTATTCCTTATCAATGTAAATGCTGTACATGGTCATTTTCTTTTTTTGTTTGTTTTATAAAAAAACATTGAATTTATTTTTAAGTAAATTAAACGATTCAGATAACAAGCTTATTCTTAGTAGTAGTCGTAGTCGTTGTAGTAGTGTAGTCGTATTGTTGTTGCAAACTTTAAATAACTATAGACTATAAATATATAACCTGCTTCAATATTTTACGTAGTTGGATTCATTTACCCATAGAAATACTTCATACCCCCACTGCGACCTTGGCCCACCCACTTTAGAAAGGCTCCAGCGCCGTTGGGTTCATGTTGGGAAGGCTGTGCTGAACAGCCTTGAAGGATTGCTCTGCAGTCTGTGTTTTATCTTAATTCCGACAGCTAATCACAATGAGAACGAATCCAGACGCAGCCACTCAGAACCGGAGGCTTCAGTTCACCCAGAACCAGAAGAAGGAGGACTCGAAGACGTCAACATCTGTGACCAGCGTGAACCAGGCCAACACATCTCGACTGGAGGGGCTGCAGACAGACAACCACCGCCTGAGGATGAGAATCACAGAGGTACTGTGTCAGCACCTGTACTTCACTGCATCTACATTCATATTTGTTTTTTAGGAAAATGCTATTTCTGTCCACTTCAGTTACACAGTAGTTGCTGTTATGGTCGATATTTTTCTTTGCTTTTTAATGTGTCTTCCTAGTAGGTTGTGAAATACGATTAGTCGTCATCTTCAGGTAGGATAATGACAGAAAAACAATGAGGTTTAAAATATACAGTATTTTTAGGGCTTGAATTCTTCAGGTTTTATTCTTCATCGTCTGGGTTTTTTTTTCATTTTTTATTATTATTTGGCAGAATCGGTTATTTTCGGTTATTAAAAATACACACCACTCAAAGCATACATTTTCAGTTTCTATAATAAATTGCATGTGCGTTTTACTATTACAGATATATAAATGTTAACTTCCTGTGTTGAAGTGAGGCTGTCCACATTAGGGTTCAGGCAATTTAGAACCTTGGATGGATTTTGAATCCGAGAATTGTGAGAAATATTTTGTTTTACTCCCCATTACCACCTGCGTATTTGGACACTGTAATGCTGGGGTTGGACATGTTGAAGAAATAACTCATATATCAATAATTCAGCTGGATGCAGACAGATTCCACTCTTCCAGCTTCTGGGAAAGTGATGAGTGATTACAGGTGCGTGCAGTGCAGAGTGGATACAGAAAGGGTGTTTATTGAAAATGAATAACAATGTGCAGAGCCTTAAGGCAAGCGCCCGTAAATAATAATGATGGAGTGATACAGCGACGTGTATCACTCGGTATTTGTAATCCCCGGGTTTGACCCGCAACCAAAAGTCCAGTTTACTACACCCACACAAAACACAAAACACAACACAGATAACAGTGAGTGATATTAGTGCTCGTGGTGCAAAGACAGTTCTCCATGAACAAAGAGAAGTGCTGGTGTCTGCTCCGACAGCTCCGGATCGTGGTTAGTAGTCTAAAATAACAAACAGACAGTTACAACAGACACTAACACAGACAGGAAAAAACTCACAGTGTTTCGGCACAATACACACAGGCTCCTTGTAGGTTGTATCTAACCATTTACCAAGGAACAGATTACTTTGCTACGCCCCTATTTTATATCCTCCCTCATGACCCCTTGGTTAACGAGCGCATCCACTTCTCCAATCCGCGGATGCCACACCGTTTCCCGTCGGGGTCATTGAGTTTGGGTACCGTAGCTCCGCCCCCTTTTCTAGCCAGCCGACTTCCACCTATCTACGTGAATAAACTGTCATGCCTTTTAGTCCAGGGTACTCTGTTCCCTTTACCTAGTGCCCTCACAGGTCGGGAGGGAGATCTAACAGCAAGCGTCATTCGATCTCTGTCACACAGCTGTATCAGTGCAGCACACATGTTGTACACATTTTCTTCCAACTTCTCAACCCAACTCACTTCCTGGTTTGTCAATAAAGCTTTTTGAGTCCCTAAAATAACTTTATACAAACAATTAGAAGGCAAACACTAATACACTACTGCAAAGCAATACTGGAGAGTTAACAGGAGAGTTTAACTAATTTACTTATTTGCCTTTTATTATTATTATTATTATTTATTTAACTGACGCCCTTATCCAGGGCGACTTACAATTGTTACATGATATCTCATTATTTTTACATACAATTACCCATTTATACAGTTGGGTTTTTACTGGAGCAATCTAGGTAAATTACCTTGCCCAAGGGTACAGCAGCAGTGTCCCCTAGCTGGGATTGAACCCATGACCCTCCGGTCAAGAGTCCAGAACCCTAACCACTGCTCCACACTGCTCTTTTAACAGTAAGTTCCCTTTCAAGTATGAAATGTAACCATTACTGTATGGGTATGTACCTCCCAAAGACCCGCAACCTGAATAAAATATACCAAAGTTGCTCAGCGAGCCTGTGTCGCAGTCATGCCCTGCCCCTGAGGGTACAAGAGGACTCACAGGTCTCAGCGCCATTTATTGTGTTTTTACACAAATTATATGTGATATTACAATAATCGCTGTAAATCTTTTTACTAATTATGCACATTTTGTGCACTACAGCCTGTTGCTCGTTACGTCCTACTGCGGCCTTGTGCCCCGCGTGAAGCCAGCGGCTAGAGTCGCTTCTTCCCAGGGATCCAGCAACGTAAGTCAGCTGACTGTGCTCTCCCCCTAAGCTACAATAGCTCCGGTTGTAGTTATTTATTTCTCGTTTTGGCTTTGGAAAAAAATACGAGACGTTTTATTTTATGTAATTGTTAAAATGACTGTATTCGTTGAGAAAGTTTTTGCTCTTGTGTGTTTTCAGTTTTTTTACAGAGACTATGCGCAGTCCTGTCTACAGCGTGGGGCTATAGCACATGTGCAGCAAGAGCAGTTGCTGGTTTCAGCAACACTGCGCAGGACCAAGATACTTGTTTCAGTTGTGATTGCTTGCAATGTCTTCTGCAGTATCTTGCTGCCGTTTTGGTGACAACATTAGCATCACCATTAAAAAGGCTGTTATTACCATTCTAACAAGCAGGCTTCCCTCAGTACCCGTACCGACTCGGTGCT
This sequence comes from Acipenser ruthenus, assembly GCF_902713425.1. NCBI lineage: Eukaryota > Metazoa > Chordata > Actinopteri > Acipenseriformes > Acipenseridae > Acipenser > Acipenser ruthenus. The sequence continues at coordinate 4,675,244 of NC_081192.1, read as the reverse complement.
AAAGTCACTGACCCAATCCGGTGCTAAAGTCACCGAACTGTCCCAGTACCGACTCGGTTCCAACCCAGTACCAATGCGGTACCGACCCGGTGTTACAGTCATCAAACCAGTACTGTCCCAGTCCTACACGGTGAAAAAATCACTGAACCGGTACCAAACATTACCTTAACTGTACGTGTTAAAATTGTACTGAATTGCATTAATTTGTATGTTAACTTTATTCTATACATTATTAAAGGTACAGTAATTGTTATTGATACCTGTTTGAGTATCATATGTACAGTAGCTGATACTGCAGGTAAACTTGTTATTATGAAAGATCAGTCCTGGTGCTACAGATTTGCATGCATTCTTGAGCCAAATTGTTGGCCTCTAATGTCCAGGAACACAACCCTGTAAAGTTGGCCTTACAGAAAAATAAAGGTATGGGACCACAAAAAATATATATATACTGAAATGTCTGCAGTAACACAGTGGGGTGTAGGACAAGAGTGTTTTTCTGCAAGTTGTTTTTAATTCTTCCTAAAAACAATTATTTGGTGATTACTACCCAGAACACATATGGAAGTACCAGCTGATTATTTCAAGTCTGTCAGATTTGCCACATTACAAAATTGCTGTCAGAGCTGCCATTTTCTTAACAAACAAATCTGTCATGTGTTTATCAAACTGCTGAATTATTTTTTTACTTACAGCTGTGTATTCTTTTGATCCACTCCCAGGTCAGTCGTAACAGGTCACTTAAATTCTTACGTTCTAGTAATTTAAAATAATTTTGGTTGTATGCTACATATACTAAAGAGGGTTTTCTTATGTATAAAATCATAAATTAAAAAAAATATATATCCCATAAAATAATAGTGGATAGTAAGAACATGTGGGTGCAGAAAAAGCGATGTACTGACAGTATTTTACTGCAGTCCGATGGGAACCCTTTTACCCCTTCACTGACAAACATGACCTCAGAATCATTAGCATGATTCTGACACTTTAAACTACTGTACTTTGGAGTGTTACACCACAGCAGCACCAACCCTGTCCTTTTGCTGTGACTTCATCCTTCTTTATCTTGTCTATGTCCCCTAGCAAGACAGGAAAACCAGGCTTCATGAGTATGAAGTAATAGGTCCTCCAGTACACAGTATATGCAGTACAATATGTACACAGTACTGCAAAAGTTCAACTGAGGAAATACTGTAAACCATGAAGTTTCTGGACAGAGGAGGGAGTATCCCTGGAATCTTCACTGTCTCACTCAAAGACTACATTGCTTTACTTTTTTTTTCATTTGCAGCTCGACAAGGACCTGGAGGAGGTAACCATGCAGCTGCAAGACACGCCAGAGAAGACACCCTACATCAAGCAGAACCATTATCAGGATCTCAACAACATCCTGGGCATACACAACTTCACAGATGGGAAAGGTAAGCCAACAGCGGAGCCGCTGAATCCTGTGATGTCACCGGCGCACTGCTTTTTGCTTGGGGCTCTCTTTAGTAAGTCTTGATGTACTGGACTGTAGCAACTGTTGATAAATGCCACCACAACAGCAGGGTTCGATTCTCTGCTCCTGAAAACTAATATTGCTTCCTCCTTCCTCTCTTTACCATGCGGTTTTCAATAGCTTCACGTAGCAGATGAAATGGTTTTGCTGGTGCTTTAAGGCTTGCCAGTTGGCTGGTTGGATTGGCAATTTGCATGGTCTCAGATGTGTTTATGGGTTGTAGTTACATCTGGCCCTGACCCCTACAGTGCAGCATTGTCCTTTTCTGTGTACTGCACTTTGTGTGAGAGAAAGAATCACAAAACGTCTAAACTGCCTTTAAAGAACATGACCAATTGCATTTTCAAGTGTGCCTACTTTCCTGTCAAATCCCACCTCACTACCCCCTGCTTGACAAACAGTTAAACCTAAAAAATGTTTTTTTACCTTGGTGTGAATAATATAGTGTGTTAGTCTTTAAATTGAAATGTCTTGTGTAGACCATTTAGGAACACGTACAGTTGGCTGAGAGGGAACACATTTTGAACTCTGAAGTTCTTCAGGGCTGAACACCTGTATGAAAAGTGGGTGACTGTTGCTTGGCTACCTGAAGAGTGCACAGTGAGATTTTAGCACAGAAAATTCCATTGACCTAACATGGAATCAAAACAAGATGAAAAGTAAAAACCAAAACATTACATTTACCCCTGAAGGAAACAATGAGGAGGTTAGTTATGTTCTAATATCCAAGTAACGCTGGGTATTAGAATCAAGGATGTATTTTAAAATCCTAAGCTGGTATTCAACCTCAGTGGTTTGCTGTTTTATGAAAAAAGCCACGACTGCACTTAGAAATCTGTAAGCTGCTCAAAAGGAAGCAGTATGGGCTGTTAAAACACCAGGGGATAGATTCTCAAAGCTATTTACTTCAAATCGTCATCAGCAATAAGGAACAAAAACACCATTTACAATTCTAAAAGGGATAAGAAACCACTTCAGACCACTCACAAGCCCCTAAATTAAATGTCTGATTTTGTTTATTTCTGATTTGGTATCTTTATAGGGTATGTTTTTACTATCTAAAGAAAACCATGCTATTGAAATTTTGGAGTGAATAGCTTTGAGAATTTATCCCAAAGTCATGACATGTAACACTACATAGTATGTGGCAGAAAGGATCTCACTAGAGGGCACAGGACAGACTTCACTGTCTATAACAACTAGACCCTATTGATCAACACACATCTGTTCTTTGGGGAATGTAATGGCATGTTGGATGCTCATGAGGTTCTATTTCCAATAGAGAAGACCTGCTGTAACCATGATAAGGTACAGGCACCAGTTTTGCTTGTAAACAAACCTGGACACACTCTAATGGCAAACACCTCACTGAAACAGTACATGTAATGTCAATTGAAATATATAATATTTCATAATTATAACCAACATGATACAACTGTTACAGGAAAATTGAAAAAATCTGTGGGTGTATGCTCATTGTAATTAAAAAAAAGACATTTTAACAGCCCTTTGGCCTCTTAGCTCTCAGTTATCTTGTACGACAAATAAAGAGCTATTGGGAAAGTGAGAAGAAGGGAAGGATGCTTTATTTAGTATTAGTTCTGTTTGGTGTCATCGGTCTCTGAATCTGACTGATTTCAAGCTGTTCCATCACATTGTTCTTCTTGCAAATATCCATTAAGAATTAATCTTTTTAATCAGCATGTTACAGATCAAATGTGCTTCATGGTATGTGAAGTAGGAAAGGTGTCTGATCGATTATTCCACATAATGATATTTTAGATTTATTTTGAATAGAAAAAAAGTAAATTAATTAAAAAAGGATTAAAGACTCAACATAGCTGAATGAATGGGGGGGGGAGACTGTAAACTCATAAAGAGAGTTGGTGGAAGTGGAAACTTCTTTTATTAGACAAATATCAAACCATAGTAAATGGCCTCCATTGTATTTACTGCAATAGCCTTGGTAGTTTCACATGAACAGTTTCTCAATTACAATGGTGCAAAATGATCTCTAAATGAATGCTATTAAAGTGCAATTACTACTGATGGAAATCATAAATAACAATTATGTTTATTTCATGTGTGCTTCACATTTTAATGGCTATCTTTGGATTGTGCATTTGCCCATTTTTTTCTCCAAATTACATCAATAGTATTGGTAAACATATTAGTGTGTGATGTAACTGGAAGCATGCCATCAATAAACTTTGGGATTGATATGTTTACTCTTGAAGTTACCGCTCAATATCTGTTAAAAAAAAAAAAAAACAGATTAATTTCCAAATGGTAGTTGGTTAAATGGTATGCAGCATTTCTTTCTACCACTTAACAGAAATGCTTTCTTTCTTTCTTTCTTTCTTTCTTTCTTTCTTTCTTTCTTTCTGCATTTGCTTGGTGGTGTCTAAATGTCAGGAAAATCATGGATGTCTTAATGGCTTCTGTCAACATGTCATTTAAATTGAAAAACAGTTTTCAACCAGTTGTCAACAAGATATGCAGTACTGTAACTGCTGATGAAAAGTTGACTATATTAGACATTGATATTACTACTAGTTGGACTGTACAGCACTGCACCCTTCACAATTACATAACTGAGAACAGTCAAACAACTGAGTGAAATTTAAGATTTTATGATTGAGAATTTGAAGTTATACAGTAGATGAAGTAAAACAAAGGAACCACTGTACTTCTTCTGGAAACCAAACATTTACAGGTGAAACAAGGAAATAAAACCTGCTTTATTTTTCAAAGGTAAAGAATCCTTCGTTCCAAGGAAAGCAGATACTGTTAAGATGGAAGGCTCAGATGCAACTGTGTATTGGCATTTAGTACAAGGACCGTCATCCCGTGAAGCCTCTTCTTTTCTTTAATCAAACATTCATTATTTATCAGTATTTTAATATGCCTCTTCCATTCTTGGACACAAATAGAGAGCCTAGTACACTGAAGGCAATTTGAAATAATTAGCGAGCCGGAACGCTGCTGGGGAGCAAAACCCCTCTGGTGCTGCCTGGTGCTTTCCTGTCCAGCGCATCTCCTCTGAACAAAGTGGCACTTAAATAATTGAATACACGTGCACACACATACACATGCGCACGCACACACACACACACACGCAAATGATCGATTCTGGGACACCACGATATTTCATGACCAGGAAAAACTGGATGATAAAATCACCATCCCTAGTCTTTTCACATGCCTATAAATACATTACACGTTGGGATACAGAAATCTGCATTTCTGAGAGGGTTTATTTTAAAAGAGGAGAAAAGTAGCTATTCAGACATACCAAGATATTTAGAAAGTAAGGGGTCTGAGTGGGTGTCACAGGCTGGCTTCGTGGTGATGTCAGGCCAGGAAGAGAATAGCACACCCAGAGACAATACTGCAGGGTATGAAAATGCTACTGCACATTTTAATTATAAAGAAAAAGATTTAACACAACAGAAACACTTTACAAACCAGCAAGAGTAGCAATTGTTTACTTTCAGTATCTGTTCTTACTTGTCTTTCCTCCTCTGGACAACCCAACCCGTTCAGCCAAAGCTGCAGGTCTTTTATATTGTGGCCAAGGGGTCAACTGGCTATCAATTACCTAATTTACCCCTCAACCACATTCGGCATGGGTTTTATCATATATATGGTCAACAGCCAGTTTATCAATAACACTCGCTGTTGACCAGGCATTCTCACGATTTTATCTGGATTGGGCATTTTAACACCATCCAGGCTGTAAACAATAATAACAAAACATTGTGTTTTTATACACAAAACATACATTTTAAATAATTCAGCAAATAATATAACACACACAGGGGCGGGGTGTATGCCGTCACAGTGGGATAAAAAGAGGCCATAAATGCCCCACCCCTAGTCCTTTTATTTCAAGGCTGGTGACACCAGTTCACAATTTGAATTGTAGGCAGTTTCATTGAAGGTTTCATATTTACGGTTTAATTATTGAACTGTGTCAATTTTACATATATTAATTCAATTCGAGTGCTGAGCTATGTCAATTTGACATTTGTTGTTTCAATGAGCTTTGCCGGTAATGTTTAATGCACTGACATTCACAATGACATTTTTGTTACTCCCTTCCCTCATATTGTATTTGTCGTGTGTGGGCGTGTGTGTATGTGTGGGTGGAAAAGATAAAGTGAGAGAAAGAGAAGCCATGAGGACCTAGACTTGACAGCATAACTGTCTAGTGCCATGCTGAAGAACCGATTACATGAAATTATCACAAAATGTGATGTGTGTGTGTGTGTGTGTTTGTGTGTATCCATGTTTTTCCACTTGGACTTGTAAAATCTATAGTAATGTTCCATGGTATAGCGATACCTATGGTATATCATGATACCAAAATCCTACGATACCTTATATCGGGGTAAAATAAAAATATCCAAGTATCACAGTTTTCCGATATGGTGTTTTTTTTGTTTGTTTGTTTTTTGAGCTTTTAAAACAAAACAAATTGTGTGCTTTAAAAACAGTATGAACTAAGCTTTTAGCAGAAGTGACCTACTTCCCTGCGCGCTCTGGGAAACTTAAACTATTGCAGCAGTCATGGCGAATGCTGGACAGAAGCTTGATGTGGAACTATTTTGGATTTCAGCCAGACGACAACAGCAATCTGGTTGAAAGCAGACAGTCAAAATGTCAAAAGTGTTCTAAAGAAGTGAAAAACAAATGGAGGAAATGCCACCAATTTATTGAAACATCTTTCAGGTCACCACCCCGATCTCTTTGCCGAAGTTTACTTTGAATGTAGTTTCTTCCGTTCTTTTAGTTGAATTCCAGTGCATATTACTTATAAAAAAGTCACAAAAGGGTCAAAAGGGAGTTCATTGATGCTTGTTTACTTTGTCGTTACAGTGCATGTGCTAGAAAGTGCAAAAATAAAATGTGCCGACATGTGTCATTAAAACTCTACCGCATGTCAAATGATAGTTGTGAAAGTCCTGTGTTTTGAATTGCATGCATGAGCAGTAAAAAGACCAGAATGAATAGACTTCACTGCCAGCATATCAGTTTCCCTAACAGGATCAATGTGATGCCTCACCTGCAGAGGTTCCGAGTCACACAACACAAGTCCGCCCATGCAGACGGCTACAGGGTCAGCATGAAAGCAATGAAAAGTACTTGAGGTTTATTATAGTAAGTATAGTGGTAGTCTTTTGTCTAATTTACTTTCTTTGCAAGATTTTTAACAACCAAACGAGCATGATGGGCCGAATGGCCTCCGCTCGCTAGTAAGATTTCTTATGTTCTCATTTGGCTTGAAACAGAATTATGTTCTAATAGCATGTAAGAGGAAGGCATCTACATTAGCGGCACATTTGTTTTGTTTTGTTTTGTAAATTTGTATTTATTATTTCTTAGCAGATGCCCTTATCCACGGTGACTTACAATTGTTACAAGATATCACATTATACATTATTTCACATTATACAGATATCACATTATTTATTTATTTTTACATACAATTACCCATTTATACAGGGGTTTTTACTGGAGCAATCTAGGTAAAGTACCTTACTCAAGGGTACAGCAGCAGTGTCCACCACCTGGGATTGAACCCATGACCCTCCGGTCAAGAGTCCAGAGCCCTAACCACTACTCCACGTTTTTAGTAATGCAGTTCAACAGAAATATATATATATATATATATTTTATCCTGCTGAACTAATTTTATTAAATTATTTGTAAGTGTTTAAAAATAAATGTTTTACAGTGTACATGAGTCAATCAGGATAGTCTAGTTTAGCACTATACTCAGTTTACCTGTTTAACTTTTTAAAAGATTTGAACAGTATAGATTCATGGAGGTGTTATGTTGTATGTGACTTTTTAAGAACATAAGAAATGTTACAAACAAGAGGAGGTCCATTTGGCCCATCTTGCTCATTTGGTTGTTGTCACAAGGCTGGCTGGTAGTGTCACGTCAGACCCGGAAGAAACAGACAGACAGACGGTGGTGATGAGTGAAACTGAGACGCAATGGTAGCGTTCAGAAGGTTCATTGCAAAATAAAAAGGTTTAAACAGGACACGGCACTGGAGCCAAAATAAACAGACAAACAAAAACGTACTAACACACAAAACAAGTGGACGAACGTTTAAACAAGTACCGTGCTGGCACTTCCAGCATGCTGTAGCAATTGTTATTCTTTAGCTTTTAATTCTTTCTCCTTTCTCTCTCCCGTTCTCCACTTACGAACACCCAACCCGAGTGAGTGAAAACATGCTGCTTTTATGCAGTTGTACCAAGAGTCGATTGCTAGTCAATCATTCAATTGGAATCTCGGTACAACTGCACGTGAATTAATTAAGTGTACTCCCGTGACGACACATTACATTTTAACCAGCACGTGAAGTGATCTGTGCCATCCTCGTGTCTAAATACAAATCTACATTCTTAAATACATGTGAAACACAGACCCGTTTATATCCCGTGTACCATCTCTATACACCAACATTTACACGCAACACGTAACATACAACATATAACACAAACTATGCACAAGGGTGTGGCCACATTGCCACAGTTGTTTATTGATCCAAGCAAGAACCTCATCAAACCATTTCTTGAAGTAACCATGTAAATCAGCTTCCACAAGTGTTTCATTTTTTCATTCCTTGCTCACATTTTAGGACACTTCTAAGATACCCCTGTATGTAACACATCTGACCTAGTTATAAAAATTCTGCTTCCAGGAAAGTATTTCTGTGTAATTTTGGTATCTATAAGAATTAAGAGATTCCTTATAATTGAAGTATTTGAAGCTTGTGTTGCTTACACTAAGTGTTGCTCTTTCGTAGCAGTTTTATTTGACTTGTATAGTCAATGACAATTACCTTTGAATACACTGGAACTTGTTTTCAGCAGCAGTTCTTACACTTTTCTCTATTAAATGTCATTTGCCATGTGTCTGCCCAGTTCTGCATGCTGTCTAGATCATTTTGAATGACAGCGTTTGCCGCTCCTCTCATTTTTGGGTCGTATTCAAATTTAACAAGTTTGCTTACTATACCAGAATCTAATTCATTAATGTAGATTAGAAATAGCAGAGGACCCAATACTGATCCCTGTGGTACACCACTGGTGACCTCGCTCCATTTTGAGGTTTCTCCGCTACTCAGTACTTTCTGTTTTCTACATGTTAACCACTCCCTAATCCACGTGCATTAATTTCCTTGAATCCCTACTGTGTTCAGTTTGCAAATTAATCTTTTATGCTGGCCTTTCAAAATCTTTCTGGAAATCTAAATAAGCCATGTCATATGCTTTGCAGTTATCCATTGTCAATGTTGCAACCTCAAAAAAATCAAGCAAGTTAGTTAGACACGATCTCCCACCATGCTGACTGTCTCCCAGGATACTGTTACCATATAGGTAATTTTCATTTTTGATCTTATTATAGTTTCCATAAGTTTACATATAATAGAAGTCAGGCTTATTGGATCATTATTACGTTTGCAATTCTCCAGTCTATAGGTACAACCTGTGTCAAGAGACTGTTGCATGATCTTGGTTAGTGGTTTGTAAATAACTTCTTTCATTTCTTTGAGTACTATTGGGAGGATCTCATCCAGCCCAGGGGATTTGTTTATTTTAAGAGCTCCTAGTCCCTTTAACACTTCTGCCACTGTTATGCTACAGTTATTTAAAACTGGATAGAAACAGGTCGACATGTGGGGCATGTTGTCCATATCCTCCTTTGTAAAAACTTGTGAAAAGTAATCATTTAATATATTTGCTATTTTTTTCTCATCATCTATGATGTTGCCATTTGTATCTCTTATCTCACTTTACTTCCTCCTTGCATGTTCTTTTGTTGTTATAATATTGGAAAAACTTTTTGGAATTGGTTTTAGCCCCCTTTGTATTGTTCATTTCTATCTCTCTCTTGGCCTTTCTAACTTCCTTTTTGATTTGTGCTTGCAGTTTCAAGTACTCTTTCTGTGTACTTTGTTCTTGGTCCCTTTTAAACGCTCTGTAAAGTGCCTTTTTTGTCTGAATATTTTTTTTAATTGATCTGTTAAACCATTTTGTTTTAGATTTAGTTTTGTCTACTTTGGGGATGTATTTATTTTGCACCTCTAGTACTACATTTTTGAAAAACAGCCATCCTTTCTCTGTGGATGCTTTCTCTATTTTACTCAAATCTACTTCAGTTAGCCTCTGTTTCATTCCTTCATAGTTTGCCTTTTTAAAATTGTAAACCTTCGCTTTAGTCTAACCTTTTTAGGTTTTGAAAAGCACATCAAATGAGACCATGTTGTGATCTCAGTTTGCCAATGGTTCTCTGACCTCTGTTTTAGTTAACATATCTGTGACCTCCTTAAATGTCTTCCCTGAGTTTAAGAGTGTATATATATAGTGTGCTACAACAATACAAACTTCTACTGTCATCATTATAAATGAATTATTGTTTTGGATAAAGAGTCATGTTCATTCCTGCAGGCAAAATGTTATCCGAATGCTCAGGGTTTCTCTGGGGTTGTGACTCCTTGTCGAATTGACTGATAAGACTCTCAGTGCTCTTCTGAATTATCGCCTCTGGCTGTGCCGAGCTGTCTTTTCACAGGCTTGCGAAGGAAGTGATTTCAGATGATCAGATCTTGTTGATCCTCTAGAACGATGAAGAGACTTACTGTGTGCCTGTGACAGAGACAGAATGATTCTTGGTGATAAATCTCCCTCCCGCCCTGTGAGGGCGCTGTGTAAAGGGAATAGAGTGCCCTGGACTGGATGGCCAGACGGCCATAGGCGGAAGTTGGCCATCTAGAAAGGGGGCGGGGCTACGGTACACAAAATCATCGACCCGGAAGGGAAATGACGTGGCAGCCGCGGATTGGAGGAGCGGCGGCACAAGTTAATCAAGAGGTACATGATTGACAGTACAAAAGGGGGCGTAGCGAAGTGATCTGTTCCTTTGTATGGTTAAAGCTGAACTGGAAGGAGAACCTGTTTTGGAATCGTGAGTGTTTTGTTTGTTTGTTTTGTCGTGTCTAAGGAACCACTTTGTTTGTTGTGATTAGACGGCTGAACATGATCCGGAGCTGTCGCCAATAGTCAGCACTTACCCAGACATCACTGCACCAATTGTTCACGAATAAACTGTATTTGCACCACGAGTACTATATCAATCACTGTGGACTTGTGTTTGTGTTTTGTGTTACGTGTGGGTGTTAAAGATCGGGACAATTATTATTTTGGGACTAACCCGTGGATTAAAACACAGCAATACACACTGCTGTATTGCCTGTTCTCACTGTTATTATTTACTGTCTTTGTGTCATCAGACAAATTGGAATACAAATAAAATATCATTGCATCTGGATTATCGTTGTCTGCCTGTTTATTGATCACTGCTGCATTCCTGCACCTGCACACTGTTAACCACTTTGCCACAGTGCCTTACAGAATAATGTTTTTCTCTGAGGCGCAATGTAAGGCTTCTCAATGTAGAAAAACACTGTTACGTTAGTAATTCAACACTGCCTGTCCACCATCAACCATTCAGCTCAGAGGTGTACTCCTTCACTTCAACAGTGCAATTACCTCAAAGGTGTACTCCTTCACTTTCAACGGTACATTCAGTTCAGAGGTGTACTCCTTCACTTCAATGGTACATTCAGTTCAGAGGTGTACTTCTTCACCTTCAACAGTGTATTCAGCTCAGAGGTGTACTTCTTCACCTTCAACAGTGACCAAATCAGCTCTTTGAGGCCTTAAACCCTTTGTAGTGGACCCTTCAGGTTCTTACTTGACAGTCGCTGTAGATTCTGTTTTACTGTCTTGCTATGGTGAGTCAATAAAGCCTGTCAAGATTAAAGGATCTCATGTAGGTTGCCTTCAGTTCCAGGGCTAAGTCTGACATTAACACCTGCCACGCTGAAAATCATTAAAAGCAGCCAAGACAGGCCTCTCTACCTTTTAGCAGCAAATGATTAGCAGCTTCATCAGCATGTGTCCCATTGTTCATTTCATTTGCTGCCAGGGTACATCAACCAAGCGTTTCATTCCCTGGCAAGATGAGAACAAACTTGTCTTTGAAGAACCTTTTTTTTTGGGGGGGGGGGGCTGCAGTGACAAGCCAGTATTAAATGCCTGCTACATGTATTTGCACTCCACTGTCTAGTCAGAGAATTGCTACGACTGCATTTTACAGGAACACCTGACATGTCTGTCTGGCTCATCATTATCATTCCAGGTCTGAACATCTATAATAGATGCCAAATGTAAGTAGCACTTAGTTGGCTTATGATTTTGAAGCAATTACCAGCTACAAGAAAGAAAAATAACATTGACTATTTTCCATTAACACAAAATAATTTTATGAAGTTCATCTCCTGTCAGTCCATTAATTCTCTTGCTTCTTTGTAGGGCAGGCTTTCATATGTAAACAAAGTGAGGCCGGCCAGCAAATAAACATGTAGGAATAAAAATCCTTTTTGAATGCCACCACCATGCATACTAAATAGAAACACATGTACTTTATCTGTGCTGGTTTTTACTTTGGAAGTGATTAGGTACAGTAAGCTCCCGATTATTCATGCTTTGACAGAAAGCGCACTGCGAATCAGCAGCTAGTTTAACAAAAGCTTTAATAAAAGCTTTAACCAGTGAAAGCTTCTGTCCTGAACTACTTACAGTTGATCAACTAATGTGAAGGCTTTAAGCTGTGCTAATGGCTGCACCAAATGCTGTAATAATAGTGTGTGTAGACATTTATATCTACATAATGTGTCTGTGACAGCTTAAAATCAGCTCTACTGCAGCCCTTTGCCTAATCAGTGCACAAACACACATCAGTTATACAGCACCTTCAAACAAATACAGCTTAACCACCATGTAAAAATGAAACCCCTTCCCAGGTACCAGATTTTGAAAATAATAATAAGAATGTTTTCAAACCTGTAATGGATATGCTCCTGTGTACTACATACCCATGTTCAATATAGAGATAAAAACAAGTTTTTATTTTTATTTTTTATTTTTTGTTTGAACAATGAAAGCAAGAATGCTGCTAATAACAATAATAATCAGTAAACAGTAATTATCAAATAAAAATCAAACAACATCAAAACGTGTGCCATTATCGACTCCTCTGTGCCATTTATTGAAATGTTCAATATAACAGAACCCAGGATTGCCTTCGCAACCACTGCACATTTTTCTTGTGTCCTTTCTTTTGTTTTCATAGCAGACCCTGCAACTTTTTTGCGATCTCTGCTTCCCTTGTGTTGGAGGGATAGTCACAAATGTGTGTACAGGGCTACTTTGCGCAGGCATTGTGATTATTATTATTATTATTATTATTATTTGTTTATTTAGCAGACGCCTTTATCCAAGGCGACGTACAGAGACTAGGGTGTGTGAACTATGCATCAGCTGCAGAGACACTTACAATTACATCTTACCCGAAAGACGGAGCACAAGGAGGTTAAGTGACTTGCTCAGGGTCACACAATGAGTCAGTGGCTGAGGTGGGAACCGGGGACCTCCTGGTTACAAGCCCTTTTCTTTAACCACTGGACCACACAGCCTCCCCATTGTGATGGATCTGGCTGCCACAGATGCCTGCTTCATTGCCTTGTACCCAGTACTGTGTTCTGATAGTATTTCGACACAGCACTGTAAAAGGTAATCCAGGAACGGAATCTTACCCTCCCTCGCTGAAAGCCGATACAGGACTTTTGATTTACGCAACATACTTAACACTTTGAAGGTGCAAAATATTTTTTATTGTGACACAAAAGTTAATTAAACAAAAAAAAAGACATTTGTTGGTTGCATAAGTATTCACCCCCCTGAGTCAATACTTGGTAGAAGCACCTTTGGCAGCCATTACAGCTGTGAGTCTTTTTGGGTAAGTCGCTACCTGCTTTGCACATCTGGATCCTGCAATTTTTGCCCATTCTTCTTGGCAAATTTGCTCAAGCTCTGTCAAGTTGGATGGGGACCGTTGGTGAACAGCAATTTTCAAGTCTTGCCACAGATTCTCAATCGTATTGAGGTCTGGGCTTTGACTGGGCCATTCTAAAACATTCAGGTTCTTGTTTTTAAACCACTCCAGTGTAGATTTGGCTGTGTGTTTAGGGTCATTGTCCTGCTGGAAGGTGAACCTCCGCCCCAGTCCCAGGTCTCTTGCAGACTGAAACAGGTTTATCTCTAGAATTTCCCTGCATTTGGCTCCATCCATCTTGCCCTCAATCCTGACCAGTTTCCCAGTCCCTGCCGATGAAAAGCATCCCCATAACATGATGCTGCCACCACCATGCTTCACCGTGGGGATGGTGTTCTCAGGGTGATGAGCAGTGTTGGCTTTGCGCCACACATAGCGTTTGGCGCTAAGGCCAAAAAGTTCAATTTTGGTCTCATCAGACCAGAGAACCTTTTTCCACATGTTTGCTGTGTCTCCCACATGCCTTTTGGCAAAATCCAAATGGGATTTGATATGGGTTTTTTTTCAGCAATGGCTTTCTTCTCGCCACTCTTCCATAAAGCCCAGCTTTGTGGAGCGTCCGGGTTATAGTTGTCCCATGGACAATTTCTCCTATCTCAGCTGTGGATCTCTCCAGCTCCTTCAGAGTTACCATTGGCCTCTTGGTTGCTTCTCTGACTAATGCCCTCCTTACCTGGTCACAGAGTTTTGGTGGACGGCCTTCTCTAGGCAGAGTCGCGGTTGTGCCATATTCTTACCATTTTTTAATAATGGATTTAACGGTGCTCCAGGGGATGTTCAAAGTTTGGGATATTTTTTTATAACCCAACCCTGATTGGTGCTTCTCCAGAACTTTATCCCGGACTTGTTTTGATAGCTCCTTGGTCTTCATGATGCTGTTTGTTTAGATATGCTCTCTAACAAACTCTGGGCTTTCCAGAAACAAGTGTATTTAATCTGAGATCATGTGACACTTTAATTGCACACAGGTGGACTCCATTCAACTAATTATGTGACTTCTGAAGGCAATTGGTTGCACCAGGGCTTATTTAGGGGTGTCACAGCAAAGGGGGTGAATACTTATGCAATCAAGACTTTTCAGTTTTTTATTTGTAAATAATTTTGAAAAATATGTAGATTTTTTTCCCCACTTCGACATTATGGACTATTTTGTGTAGATCAGTGACAAAAAATCCTAATGAAATCCATTTTAATTCCAGGTTGTAACTCTACAAATGTAGAAAAGTCCAAGGGGGGTGAATACTTATGCAAGGCACTGTATATATATTGTAAGACAGCAGGGAGGGGGTTAAATCCTCCCTGCAGAAAAACATGTGCGTAGACACATTTTGTTGGCCTAATTGTATTGGTTTGCTTTATTGTTTACTTAATTGTTTTATTATTAATTATCCCCTGCACCTGGTAGTTATTGTTAAATTAGAACCAGGTGCAGGGTATTTAAGGAGTGCAGTCAGTTAGCTCAGGGCTACTGAGTAGAAGGAGGCAGACGAGGTGCTCTGTTTCCGAGCAGTCGAGAGGAAAGTGTGTGAAGTGTAAACCTGTGTGGTTGTGTTGAAGCTTTTTGTTTGCTGCAGGTAAACGGCTTGGCCGTCCTGTTATAAGTTAGGTTTCTGTGTGTCTAGTTAGTGCTCGTATAGAGCTAGGTGTTTATTTTGTTTTTGTTTATTTTGTTTATTAAAAAAATTGCGCGTCAGCGCGTGAAAAATCCATTTCCTGTGTCTGGGTCTATTTTTAAAGGGGCAAAGAACCGTGAGTGGTGCGAGTTCTTTCACAATATCTATATATATATATATATATATATATATATACTTGTAAAAGTTGAATGGCTTCCCGCAATATATATATCTCGGTCTTCTAAACGCCCACAAGTAGATTGGAATCTCTACCCGACACGCAATTGGATACAAATATCACCTGACCCTCCCCCAACTTTCATTGCACATTCCACAGTACGAGCACTGCCTTAGGGAATGAAACCTGAAATGCTAGACTGAGAAACCGATCATAGAATAGAATGGGAAACTTGACGTACGCATGGACGGCATGGTACTGTAAGTGGGTTTTCATTTGGCATATGTCATGGTGTTGAAGTGGTTAAAGTAAGCCATCAGAGCTGTAGCAAATATATGTTACCTCATTTTCCAGCAAAAATCTATATTATTTTCCTTAATAAATTTGCAGCTAAATCACAGCCATTGCTGTTTATGAACAAACGTACAGTGATGCCTCCATGTATTAAGAAATTAAGCAAAGCGATGGTTCTGGCAGGGAACTCCCTTTAACCCTAGATCAAATTACGTAAACATCAAGCATATTTAGGCACATCCAATACCAGATTAAATCATCAATCGAATAGCTAGTTTCTTATTTATCGTCCAATGATCGTCAAGGAAAGGATTTATATTTTACCTCAATCCTCTACATCCCCGCTGTGCTTTCATTAGCTAGAACCACTTTAATGTTACAAAACTAGTTACAGATTGTTTTGAGACATTAAATACTGAAGTGTGTGTGTGTTGCTATTAGTTTTGTAACTAACAATTTTATTGTATTTTATTGTACAGACTGCATATTATTGATAAATCTGGTCATTTGTTTTTCTCCATTTCTCTATTTGCGAGTTTGGAAAGTCTATCTCAGCATGGCCAGTTTTAGCAGCAAATGGCTTCATATCAACACCCTTTTATGCATTCCAAAGGGATATATCGTAGGTTTGGATCTGACCTATATGCAGCCTTTTGGGGATGTATTTTGCTGTTTGTTTTCACCTGCATAGAGACAGTATGCAACTGTATTATTTTATTTTTTTAATATAAATTCCCCTAACCAAGCCCCAGGCAGTTTATGTACTGCTGTCTGCATTATTGGATGTTTAGTAACGTCCTTCAGTTCAATTTTGGACAGACAGAAGCTTTTCTAATTGGGTCTCCGCGGCATCCAGAACAAGGTTTTCCTCCTGTCTTGCTGGAGGAGTGCCGTCTCAGACTCAGCAGCGCTGTGTCCTTTTAACCCTGAAACTCAGTTTTGACTCTAATAAGAGCACAGTTCTGAAGACAGACTATTTCCATTTCGGAAATATTGCCTGGTTACGTCCCTGTTTAACTGCAGAGACCCATGTGCATGGCTTTATTATTTCAAGGCTTGTCTACTGCAATTCTTTATAGACTTGACTTCGATGAAATAAATAAATAAATAAATAAATAAATCACTGTCAAAACTACAGTTCATCCAAAGTGCTGCACCCTGTGTGCTGACAAAATACAAAACAAATGCTGCAACACATTTATCATAGTTTTCTACGAACTGCTCTGGTTTCAGAGAACTTGAACATGGTATCTTAATTGAAAGGTTTCACATGATCAGCACAGACTTCTGAACACTGTTCAAGCAGTCATTTACCTGCTAAACGTAGAGCAATGTTGGTGTGTATGGATCAGTTACTTTAATCATTGTATTGTACTTCTTATTTAGATTCAGTTTGCATATCTTTTCTATTGTTTGTTTTAGTCATCACTCCTGGTTACTTTTTAGAACTCAGAAGTTAAAAGCACCCATGTCACTTTGTCCATGAACTACAGTAGAACTGAAGTTGCAGCAATTCGTATTTCTTAACAGTTTTAGGCCTTTTGAAACCACCTGATTCCCTTTCAAGTATGAAATGTAACCGTTACCGAACGGGTGTTTACCTCCTAAAGGCCTGAATCCTGAAGGTTGTATACCAAAGCTGCTCCTTTGAGCCTGTGACACAGTCGTGACCCCGCCCCCCAAGGGATCAAAAGGACTGACCTGACGGACAGCCTTGTTCAGATCGCTACAATTATTGCTTATATCTCTATATATTCGCATTTTATGTGTTTCTACAATTTTTTATGTGATATTAAGTGAATCGCTAGAATAGTTTTTCTATTTTGTGGACTGTGTGCACTACAGCCTGTTGCGGCATTGTGTCCCGTGTGAAGTCAGTAGCTCGAGTCGCTCCTTCCCAAGGACCCAGCAACATAAGTGGGCTGACTTTGTGCTCTACCCCCAGTTTTTCTTGTTTTGCCAATACGAGGTGGTTATATATATATTTATTTATTTTTTTTAATGTATTTGTCATTGTTAAATTACTGTTTTTTGAAACAGAGAAAGATTTTTTCCCCATTGTTTTATTTCTGTTTTACAGATATTGAGCACAGGCCTGTCTGTAACGTGGTGCTTGACATGCGTACAGTAAGAGCAGCGCTGCGTAGGACCGAGATACTCGCTTCGGCTTTTTGTTGGTTGTATTACAACCACAGTGTCTCGATGCCACTTTGGTGAACAGCTATTAGCATCACCATTGTGAAGGCTGTTAGTTTATTCTGACAAGCAGACTTCCCTCAGTCTCGTGTTGGTACTGACTGAGTGGTTTTGCCAGTGGCTTTTACTGTACATTTCCTGTGCATTGGCACCCGCGGTAACTGCGACCAGGTGGACCCATACCAAAGTCACCAACCTGCTTCCGCTCCTGGTACAGTACCGCACCATTACTAAACCAGGACCAAGGTTACCGCACCAGTAACAGTACCGTCCCGGTACCGACCCGGTGCTAAAGCCACCAAACTGGTACTAAACCGACCCGGTTGTATGTCACTGAACTGACCCAGTACCGTCGTGGTACCGGCCTGGTTCCTACCCAGTACCGTCCGTTAAAGTCACCAAACCGACACGGTACCGTTCCTGTACCGACCCAGTGCTAAAATCACCTAACTGGTGCCGACCCAGTTCCGACTCCATGCTAAAGCCACCAAACCAGTACCGAACCGGTACCGAACTGACCCGGTGCTGTCCCAGTACCAACCCGCTGCTAAAGTCACCGAACCAGTACTGAACCGTCCCATTTCTGACCCGATACTGTCCCGGTACAGTCCCAGTACCAAAGTCACTTGTTACTGGGGTTCTAATTGGTAACGCACAGGGCAGCCTTCGGCTTAGCCTTGTAGCAGTCCGGTTGTTCTGCAATCTTGAAATAGAACTGTAACCATAAATCTTCAAGGTCCTGCGTCCAGCAGGCTTGAAGGAAAAATTCCGCTGAGATCTGTGAGCGCAGTCCTTTTATCCCTCGGGGACGGGGTCACGACTGCGTCACAGGCTCTAGGAGTAGCTTTGGTATGCAATTTTCAGGATTCCGGTCTTTAGGAGGTAAATACACATTTGGTAATGGTTACATTTCTATTTCAGGGAACCAGAGTTACGATACTAAACTAAACTACTAAACATTTTGGGCAGGCTTAATAAAAACACAAAAAACATTAGTATTTCTAAGCATGTCATTGTATGTTTGTCATAGCTTTGCCAATTCCTTCTTACAGTGACTACAGTACTCATATATGAGAGAATATGCAGGACAGTGTCTGAGCCTAAAAATGATCCTGTGTCATTGCAGATGGAGACAAATCTATCTTGAAAAACAATCACGAGCAGAAACCTCCAGCACAGTGGGGCTCTGTGGACCCTTCCAGAACGAGTACAGAACCTATCGAAGACATCAACTCACCAGAACAGTAAGTGCTTCACTCTTTTTGTTGATCTCTAATAAACAGTTAGCAATATCCCTTAAATGAAAACTCAGGAGGCTAAAATATAATACTAGTAAAAAAAGATATGACCATAAAAATGTTTTATCACACAATACTGCACATCTTAAAACGTGCATTCTTATCTGTGTTTTCTTAACAACAAAAAAGACTTCAAACTGTTTCTATAACTGTAATCCCAAATTCTACAATATTGTACAGAACAAGAGTGCACCAGTGTAACAGCAGCCTTAAAATAGCCCCAAAGCAATTCCCAGCACATTCATGTTTGATCATATGAAGCAGTGCTGTTCAGGGCCCATGTAAGAGCCCACAATGGCCCATGATGCAGGAAACACTGCATTGTTTGTAATCAAACAGTGACTGTGCCACTGCTTTGTGCAGGTATGTCTTTTTGTGTTCTCTGTTACTGAATATTTGTTTCAATAAAGTGAATACACATTCATTGAATACATACGGAGTACAGCAGTGTTATTGTGTGATATGCATGTAGAGGGAGTGGGATTGCGGTGTGGCGCGGTGAGGATGAGGATGATGATGAGGAGGGGTGGGGATTGAGGAGCTTTGCATCTCCGCTTAGTGAGATTTGCATCGCAACTGAAAAAAACCAAGCCACAGATGCTTAAATGCAGTGGTGGTCCTGACAGTAAAATACTGCACTGTAATGTCATTTTAATTCAAAGGTCACTGCACGTAACACTGCACGGCAGTTGCTCTAGGCACCCTCACGAGACGATCGCTTCTCAAGTATACTGTAGTAAAATAGGATTCTGCAGCATTGAGTAAACATAATCGTGATCATATAGCAAGTTGCTTACCCACGAGGACTGGTTTTGATGTATTGTCCTCAGTGATTGAGCACCATTGACATTTGTATACTGTATTTAAACTGCTGACCCGCGGAGGCGCTTTTGCTAATTGTAATGTGACGTGGCCGAGCACAGTGTAAATAATCAGGCTGGAGTCTTGATTTACAGTTTAAAACCATTGTTGGTTTTATTTTTCTTACAGTGCGGTGGGGAAACAACCGCTAATAAAACAAACAGACAAAATAAACCTTAGTTGGAGAACTAACTAAACAACACTTTGTGTGGTCCCTGTGCATACATGCAGGAACCTATGCTATCTAGTGGTCAACCCATTACACTGCAGGGAACCAAGCTTTCATTCTCAAACTAACATACTAATTCAGCAGCACTTCACCACTGTAATCATATCGGTCCGCTTTTAAGCATCAACCGCTTATAAGAATCAAATCATCCAGGACGGATGTGATTCTTATAAACGAAGTGCACTGTAATAACCAAGATTTTGAAAAAAAATAACATTTTCTTTCTTGAAAATTACTGTGTGGTGAAAAAGTCTGGACAACACTAAACAAGCTACAAAAAACTGATAAGGGGGCTTGCAAGAACAGTTTTCTGCTGATGAGAAAAGCATGATATTTTACTCCTTGAAGTACGATAGAACTAACGGAACAAACCCATTAAATGTAAACTTTAGAACTGTTGCAAAATAGAAGCTAATGAGAGAAAATAACCTCCTGTCAGCGCAGCTGTGACTGCTGCTCTCTTATTGCAAGTTGAACAAACAGCAGGAGGGCTCAGATCCAGAGGGGCGGAAGTGACATGTTGGGCTTAGGAGTGTAACGTATCAAATGAAAGGTCTGGATGAGATCTACTCACAGCCATGACTGAAATCCTAAACTGCATTGAATAAAATAAGAAAACAATAAAGACACAACTGCAGATTCTTGTTTTGTTTAGTGCCAAAGGGGCCTAAGTGCACATACGCCCTAATGGCAGAAAGGGCTGCATTGCATTGTCTGAGCTGTGTATTGCATTGTGTAAGTGCACCTCCACATTCTGATCTACCTCTAAGAGACAGGAGAGCATGTCACTGTAATGTAGTTAGTGTTACTGGATCTCAAAAGCTTACTCTTATCATATGGATTACATTATTATTATTATTATTATTATTATTATTATTATTATTATTATTTATTTCTTAGCAGACGCCCTTATCCAGGGCGACTTACAGTCGTAAACAAAAAATAAATTTCAAGAATCACAGTACAAGTATTAATACAATTAAGAGCAACGAGAAGGGATCGACAATCCACCAGTAAGCTATGAACAACAATTATTAATGGGATTTAATATAATAGAGTCCAATACGTAAGACAGCAATAATAAAACAAAACAACCAAAACAGCAAAAACATAACAAATGTGCAATCAAAGCCTTTTTAATATTAAGCATAGGCAGTTATAAAACAGAAACTTACCAGCATTTTTCATCCAAGTCTTATAACCTGGTGTAGGCACATGTGTGCCTAAGTTAAAATATGTAGGCATGCAGTGAAAAATTTAGGGGCACACAAAAAATAATTGTCTCCAATTTATTGTTGAATATCTACAAATCTTTTTTTCCTTCCTTTCTTACATAACACTTGTGCAGTTCAATACTTTTACATTAACAAAATTATAATGGACAACTTTTTTTCCAACTTAAATGATTTTTAAGTGCCTGGTAGCATTTCCTCAGAATGTGCTGCTTGCCTGTTTATGGTAGCGGGATGGTCTGGCTGACGTTTCTGGATGTATGCCTCTCCGCACATTGCGTGCCATTTTGAAGCACTGTGTTTTAATATATTTTCACGTTTGAACTTGATGCAGTTTTGCCTGCCATGAGTTCCCCTGCATCCTGACAAAACGTGCAAAACATGGATTTTTTTTTTTTTGACATTGTCAAACTTAAGCCAGGGAAAATCTTTTAGCCACTGTTGGTTGAACTTGTATGTTCTTTTGCTACTTACAACTGTGACCATGCTGTAACTAACATAGCCCTTCTCGAAGTTCCCTGTTCACGTTCATCTTCTAACATACAGGTAGTGAACGAAAAAATGGAAACACCTGGGTAAATGAGGGACACCAAGTATATTGAAAGCAAGGGCTTCCACACAGGTGTGGCTCATGTGTTAATTAAGCAAATAACATCCCAGCATGCATAGGGTCATGTATAAAAATGCTGGACAGGCCTGGTTGCCTATAATTATGGCTAGCATGGCTGCAAGAGGAGACCTCAGTGACTTTGAAAGAGGAGTGATTGTTGGGGCGCATTTGGCAGGAGCTTCAGTGACCAAGACAGCTCAACTTGCTGATGTTTCACGAGCAATGGTGTCTAAGGTGATGTCAGCATGGAACTCCGAGGGAAAGACATCATCAGCAAAGGGCAACAGTGGGCGGAAGCGCATACTCGAGGATCATGATATCCGTGCATTAATTCGAAGTGTAAGGCAAAACAGGCGAGCAACTGCAGATCAATTGACTGCACATTTCAGTCTGGGGCGCGAGCAGCCAGTTTCATCAAAAACGGTCCGCCGAGATCTCCGCAGAGCGGGATACCATAGTGGCCCAACACCCTATTAAATGACTTTACATTGGTGTTTCCATTTATTTGTTCACTACCTCAAGGGCGTAGGTTTGGTTTGAACATTGGTGGGGACACAATTTTTTAGGGGGGTGGAGTCGCGGTCGCTAGGGGGGTTCAGGGGCGTGCCCCCCCGGGAAGACATTTTTTAGGAGACAGCTGTTAAATGGTCACTTCTGGTGGCTTGAAATGAATGAATCGAGGATAATCTGATTGACATGAAGTTGGCTGGTATACACTTAAAACACTATGATAAAGTGTCCCTCCTGGAAGCTGGTTTGACATCCCTGCTATAGAATTACTAATAACCTGAATTATAACCTATCCCAGCCTTACTGTAAGCTACCATTACCCCTACCACTACAAGCATGAGCACATGCACGCTCACGTGCTCTGCCTGCCTCTCCTGTGTCTGTGCTGCTGCTCGTACCTGAGTGCATTGCTTCATTCACCTGATAAAATAATAAATTGATGCATGCCATATAGAGAGAAAATATATGGCTATGCTAACTTTATTTGCTGAGTATTACTATACAGCATTAGCCTACTATCATATCACAATGTGCCTCAAACAATAATATATCTCAAAACTGAGTCTAACACTTTCACTTTTATTATCACTAAGCCATTACAGACCTCACCTGCGACCCTGTTGCTCCACCTGCCTCTGTACTGCTTTTACCAGGTTGCACTGCTTCACTCTCCTGATAAAATGATAAATTGATGCATGCTGTTCAGAGAGAAAGTATGACTCTGCTAACTTCATTAGTAAATTATTTTTACATTTGCTATGAGAATCATTATCAATTGTGTTTATTACTTTAATAACATCTTCCTACTTACACTTTGACTTTTTGTAAAAAAAAACTTCCTTATGTCCATCTTTATTTTTTTGGCTGCCATTATGCTTTAGTCACCTAAAGCCAAATTGAAGTGATTCGCTAACGTTAGTTGGTTGACGATATCAAAACATGCTCACGCACACTGACACTCTCTCTCTCACACACACACACACATAATGATTAGCTGTGAAACAAGCTAGCTAGCCACCAAGGACGTGGGGTTAGCAGCTAGCAATGTGTCGCTAACGTAATAAACCTACTTACCTACCCATTAGGTAGGTAGGTAGGTTTATTCTCTCAAACTATGTTGCTGATGAGCTGACAATACCTTCAGCCGCGGTACCTGGCTTTCATTCAGTCAGTGGCTCACACTCATATCAGACTGACCGGCAAGCGGCAGCTTCAGATGAGCATCTTTCCAGAGTCCAGCCTAAGCCAGCGGGTCTCAACCTTTTTTACTCACGCCCCACTGAAATTTATTTTTATATCTCCTCCCCCTGGTTAATTTGACTTTTTAATATATATATTTTTTATGACTACCTATATAATATAGAGCGTTTATTTAGCCACCTGGATAGTCACACTGTCCATTCAATCAAATATATGTTCGTGTTCGCTTTTTACACACACGATACAAAAATATCAAGCAAGGAGTAAGTTAGTTACAAAGGGAGGAAGGAGGAGGATTGAAATAATGTGACAACGCATTAACCAACAAACACAAAATAAATATAGAATTTAACTGAGTACATTTGTTCTTATTTTTTAAAATAAATGTGAAAAATGTGGCACAATATACACCGTTTAAGATTGACTAGAATGTTCCTTATTTTAAACCCGGAGAATCACCTTTAACTCCCGAGTCCTTGTTCACTTTCGCGCCTCAATAAAAACAGAACACTCTGCTTGGTCCCTGACGTCATCCGCGCACTGAGTCTGTGTTACAGTGATGCATTATGGAATTTGTAGTTTTCTTGTCTGCTGATTACACCCCAAAACCCCACCAAACACCTACAAATCCCAGGTTGAGAACATAGTGCCTAAGCCAATCAAATTAGCGTTTGTTTTTGTTTTTTTGGAGGAGGGAGGAGCAACGAGGGGATCTTGAGAGAGTTAACCCTTTGTGGAGCGGATAAAATAACATGACAAAAGACGTTTCAGATTTATCAAAATTATTGGTAGGGACAATTCAACGGTCCCTTGACATTGGTAGGGACATGTCCCTACCGTCCCTAGCTAAATCTACGCCGGTGCACTACCTGTACCTTCATTGTTCATTTCTTGTAAAGATGTCGACATATCTGAATATTGTTTATCGCGGTTTTCTTTCTAAACCTCTCCAATCACATGAAAATAATTTGTTATTTTCCTCATCTTGGTTTGACAAGTTTTCAAACTGTCTGGAAACGAGTAGCCATCGCACTGATAAATCAGTGAAATTGCCTGGGTATGGGATTTGTAGTTTTTAATGTGTGATTAACAGTGGGCAGTGGACACCAATAAACTGCATTCCCAGAGTACATTACGAATGAGCTACGAGAGTTTAGATCCGACTGAGCTAGATTGATGACGCTTCGTAATTTTTATCTCTCATTAACACTCAATTCACAAAGTCCAAACCACAACTGTGTCCTTCCTTAACCTGCCTGTCTCTGTCTTTCTGCTAATCTCTACAGCATACAGCGCAGACTGTCCTTGCAGCTGCCGATTCTGCACCATGCCTACCTGCCCTCCATAGGAGGAGTGGACGCCAGCTGCTCCAGCCCTTCAGTGAGCCCGAGTGTCAGCCCTCGGCACAGGCATGTGCAGCCGTCCTTCCGGGCCATGGTTTCCGGCCTGTGAGCAACAGCAAAGGAGGAAGAGGGGAGGCTCCCTGTTTTTTGTTGAACTTATATTGTAGTCAGCAAAAAACGAACTGTGTACGTGACCCAGTACTCTCTACACGACGCACGCTCCAATCACAGAGGGACTGACAGCCAAGGCCATCACCCATAACCACTCCTGATGTACAAGCTTGTGGCAACAGAGGACACAACCGTCAGCCTTTTATGTTAAAGGGTTTTTCGTGTTTTGTATGTTTTTTCATTTTGTTTTGTCGTATATTTGACCATGAGTCAACTTGTCAAACTTGGGTATTTTACTAAACATTGGATACTGTTAGGGATGCAAAAGGAGGAAGATTGTTTGTATATAATCTATCTATCTATCTATCTATCTGTCCATCCATCCATCCATCCATATATATATATATATATATATATATATATATATATATATATATATATATAAGAAAAAGGTAATGTAGGTACACAAAAATGTGAATAATTAATAAATATATATATGCATTTCTGAAAACATTCCTGTCATAAATAGGAGGTTCACTCAAAGTGACTATTGTTAGTTAAAGACCTTGAAAAATTGCAGTTGGCAACAGTGTTGTTTTTCAATGTCTGAAAACCATTCGCCTTCATTTTCTCAGGGTGTCTCCAGGGGATCCGAGACCATTGGGTTCTTACCATTGGTTTTAGTCAAGGCACCCTGTATCACTCGGGTCATTGTTGTGTAAACCTGGATATACAAATACAGTCTCTTTACAGCTCATGAATCCGACTGCAGATCCAAATGGCCAAGCAGGTTGTGGGAAAGCAAATGTACTTATCAGATTAACATACAAGAGATTGCAACTGTTTGCTGGCTACGTTATTAAAAGTCTGGAGTGAGTAAAACAAGGATAGACGTATGGTATGTTTTTTTTTGTTTGTTTTTAAGCAATACCTACAGGGCCCAACAAGAGTATATGGAGAGAAGTCTTCCGAGTGAAGAAATGGATAGAAGCGAGACATGCGGTCTGGGATTCTGTTATTTGACAAGAGGTTTTACGTTCTGGATTTTTGTCAGTTACAGTATGTGCTGCTTTCTGACTTCCTTTTGTATAATCACAGGGTAATGGGATTTGGAATCCCAATGAAAGATGAAATGGCAGACATATCCCACTTATGAAATAATTATCAATAAATACACTCTTGTCAGCCAGTTACAATTACAAAACTTTATTATTATTATATATGGATAGTGATTTTATGGATAGTGATTTTAGTTTCTTGTTTTCCTGCCTCTAAATGCAGTTGAGAAGGTCAAAGCTGATTTTTTGCTCATTAAGTGACACAGCCTCACCGGAATACTGCGCATGGTGGCAGCCTTTTTACATTCTGAAAACAAGTGCAATTCCCAAACTCTCAGCCAGTTGTTGACATGTTAAACACATATCTTTCGCCACCATTAGTGTCTTGGTGTCAGTAGGCTAAAGCTAAACTTCTGTTTAGGAAGAGATTTCTTTGAAACATATCTATACTGTGAGACATTTTTGTGCACTTTAACTGCAAGATTCTTCATTTATTGGAACTTTCTGGTTATTCTTAACATTGACTGAACAGTCCTGGGGATAACCGGATGGAAGGAGAGTGAAGAGAAGTCATAACAAGTTGGCCAGTAGAGGATGAGTGGAGGGTACGAGAGGGAATATAAGGAAACACGAGGGATTGGAGATGGGAAGGGACAGTATGATGAAGATAGCGATAAGCAAGAGCAAGGGTCTTAAATTGGATCCGAGCAGAGATAGGTATCCAGTGGGGAGTGCGAAGCAGAGGGGTAGCGTGAGAGTAGCAGGGTTGGGAGAATAGCAGATGAGCAGCAGAAAAAGTTGAAGAGGACGAATAGCCAAAGCAGGGAGACCAGCGAGGAGAGAGTTACAATAATATCTATCTATCTATCTATCTATCTATCTATCTATCTATCTATCTATCTATCTATCTATCTATCTATCTATCTATATATCCCAAATACACACTTTTATCCAAATAACTACCCAGGTAAAGATTGAGAAAATAGATTTCTTAGATTACCATCTGTTACATTTCAGAAAGGAAGTACTGTACATAATTACATTTAAAAAAGGTGCATTTTATGGCCTTTTTAAAATCATTTTCCGACCTTTCACTGGAATCAGTGTAGTCGGAAAATCTCCCTCTCCTCTGCTCAAAGAATGTCTGCAGTGCTCTGTACTGGTGGAGAAGCTACATGCTTCACTGAGTGAGAGAAAGAAAATGTGTGGAAAAAATCAGCAAAATAATCAACACTGAAATTCTGCTAAAGCTAATGAAAGGGTTATAAAAAAAAATGGTTCACTACAACCTTAAAAATGGCCGAGGGACGAGCACCTGAGCTGATTGATGAGGAACAGCTAATAAAAATGAACCTTCAGAGTCAAATTCTTTTAATGTGTTTGTGTTTTATGTTGTTGCTTAATATGGGGAGCACAATGTCAGTGGTTGGTTCAGCTTAAGCTCATTATAAAACCTTTTGTGTAGCAATGTATTCCTGCATTGTGGGGAATGTATAGCACTGGCTTGTTACACTGTGCTAGAAAGTAGACTAGGACATTCATAAAACATGAAGATAAAAGGAATAAAGCATACTTAGGAAAAGGCAGCTGAATTTTGAGCTATTGAAAATGCATCAACACGACTTACTGGAAAAACATTTGAGCCCTGACAATGTTTTAAAGTGTCTTATTCCACACAGTCTTATTCTTATTACAAACCATACTGTACATCGCAATTCCTTTGATGGAAAACTCTTTAGAGTTCAACTTGCCAGGATGGAAAACAAAGTTATTATTATGCTATAAACCGTGAAATCTGGTCTTTTGTGTACTTTTACCCTACAGTAAAATCCAGTGCAGTTATATGTACCGTTACAGGTTCCTGATGCGATTGTTAGCTTGTTTTAATTTAAAAAAGAAAGCTCATGAACAGAACAGGATTTACTGATTGACACTTGACAACAGCCTACAACTGAGCTCTACTCACAGATTGGTAGACATGGGCATCCGGGGCGGGTTTAGATGACCTTTGGATTTCAACTGGTAGTACCGTCAGCCGAGTCAAATTAGACCTACATTTTAAAATGAGTGTCCAAAATAAATTAAAAAAGTGCTTCAGTCATTCCTGTAAAATAATTTGGAAGTCAAATATATACCAACAGAGCAGAAAATACATAAAAAAAACACAGGACAAACCCGTCTCTAGCTCGGTGCTGTCTGTTAATTCTAACAAACTCTGTGGATGCAGAGAGAGCTGTGTCTAAATGCGGACAGGTATTTACACCGCAGACAGGAAATGAAGAAAAACAGCATTTCAGAATAGAGTTACTGTTGCATACAATGACGTATATAAAACATGTTTAAAACCAGAACAGTTTTTTTTTTTTTTGACTAATAACAATAACAGAAACGCTACAATAATAGAGCAATCCTCTGGATTTCAGTTTTATTTTCTTTTAGCGTTTCTACTTTGTTAGTCACATGCTTTTGTTAACTTCAGGGCTTTAAATGTTTATATTTTGCCGTTTTTAACTACATGTTCATACCTAGCTATAAATATCTTATAAGCCTCATGCACAAAGCAGCGACTGGATAAGGCCTTAAGTGTGTTCCCTTTAATGAGATATGGCCCATATCAGATCTAAGGACCTTAGACTTCTCCAATATAAATTCAGTTATTCACTCAAAGCCTGCTAAATTATGGGGGCAGGTAGCAACTGGGCTTACTCTTATGACCTCCAATGCTCAAAATGCTACAAGCAACACATTTATATACAGTATCTGTATCTATATATTGTACAGTAGAGAGATTGTGCTATGAGGTAGATATTTACCGTCATCGCACCACAACATACTTTCATGATTAGAGCAGTATGGGTCTCTCCCATCATACAGTGTGTGGATGTCTTGTGTCACCATGCAGTGCACTGCAACTATTCACACACTAAGCAAAACGAAGGTTATTGGGGTTCCAGTGGCGTTTTCAGAATCTACACACTGCTTTTATTCATTTGACTTGTTGGGACTACAAACTGAGGAAACTTAAAATGTGGCCCAACAGTACAATGTATTTTCTGAACTTTTACAGATTTTTTAAAGTGTCTTATTTCGTCCCTTTTAAAAAAAAAAAAAAAAGATATTTAGAAAAGTTCTGGCTTTAGTAAATATTGGAAACTGCAAGTTATTCTCCAGTTTATTAGCAGATCCCAAAATGTGATGGCTAATTTAGTATAGATAACCCCCCAACAACGAATCTGTTTTGTGATTCGAAAAGAGTATTGTATATATTTCAACATTAAAAATAAATAAATAAATAAATTACCATGCATTGATGTCTTTAAGAAGAGAGTATTGGAATATGGCAAATATTTTCTTAAACTGTTTAGTTTTTTTCGCTAGTAAATAAATATGATCTGCAGGTCTTCTGTTAATTCTTTGAAGGGCATTGAGTGTGGAGCTATGTAAGGGTTTGAGAAAGAAACTGCAGCAAGACTGAGAAGACAGTGGTGTGCTGGCCTGCAGTACAATGCATTCAATCCAGCTCTCTCAAACCGCATACCCTGTGTACTGTAGAACTGTTTCTGTTCACTGTAAAAAAACATGAAAGTGTGTTATTCACAGAGACCTTCATAGCGACCCTCCTACGCCTGCGAAACTTCTCTCCGCCCCTTTCGCGGATTGGAAATGGCTAGTTTTGGTTTTGTGATAAAGAAAATACGATATGGAAATTAGCGATATTATCGCATAAACACTCTTTCGGGGTTTGATTTGGTTCGGCCCAAAGAAACATAATTTTTTTCATTTAAAGTTTTTATTTTATTTATTTATTTATTTGTATTGTTGTTATGTATGGTTTAAACTGTGGGGTATACGTATGGATAACTTAACCCTGACATCGGTTTCAATGTATTGGTATTTGACTGAACATTTGGTTGGAATGCACTGCAAGTTAAACTAATTCAAATTCACCGTTTTGAGCCTCCTTAACTCAACATAGCAGGAGGTTTCTATGTATTTATGTTTTCTTAAAGGGAAGAGGACTATAATTGTATATAATGTATACAACAATTTTGCTATAGAAATATTATTCTAAGATAGCAAGACAAAAAAAACACTACAGAGAATAGGACTGTTGGAGAGGAGTGTGTGTGTGTCCGTAAACTGTCTGTGAATACTGACTGTGTGCAGTTTATTAAGTTTATACCATGCAGTTCATTATCTGTCTTAATGATACTGTAGTTCTCTGTCCAGTATTGGAACGTGTCTTTTTTAAAACTGCAAAGTTTCCCCACAGAATAAAAAAAACAAAGCAAATACTACTCTTAGTTATTCAATGTTTCCATTATTTTATACTGCGGTAAAAATAATATAAATCTGTAAATCTATGAAGAGGCTGTGCCCCAGTGGTGTTTTCAAAACAATGTTAGTGCACAAACAAATGCTTTAAAAAATAAAATAAAATAGACGGGAACTTGTCAGAATATAAAAATTAAAAAAACAACATGTCTATTATCAAACATTTTCTTGTACCCTAATACTGCATGAGATCAATTTTTCATATTGTCGCAAAGTCTGTTTTTATGAATAAAATACTGAAAAAGATATTGTGTTTGCCTTTTTTTGTCTACTTAACCTTCAGGGAGTATGAACCTGGTCACAGCAGCAGCTGTGAGCAAGCTGGCAGATGGTGGTTGTCAATATTCTAATTTAATGTTATCCCAATTTCCAACCAAGGGAATGGGGACCATATTGAGCAGGCAATGCACAAACACTTCTAACAGTAGCTACAATGCCTCACTCCAGCAGTGCTTGAATCTTAATGCCCATTGTCTGGTAAACATGCCAGGCAACATAGCAATGCAAAGTGTCATTTCCAGTATGATGCTGTGACAGAGATCGAATGATTCTTGGTGGTAGATCTCCCCCCAACCTGTGTGGGCGCTGTGTAAAGGGAACAGAGTACCTTGGACTGGTTGGCCCGACAATTCATTCTCAGAGTTTGGTGGAAGTCGGCCATCTAGAAAGGGGGCGGAGCTACTGTACACTAAACCACTGACCCGGTTTAGTGTACCGTAGCTCTGGGATGGACCGCGCAACACTATCCGCACTGCTGGCAGAGCTAGACAGCAGCCATGAGACTGCAGAGAGAAGGAGAGAGGAACGGTATACGGCGCTGATTGAGAGGGTTGGTCTGGCGATCCAGCCCACATTACCAACAGCACCCGTGATGATGGCCCCAAAGGCGAGGCAGCAGAAAATGACGGCGGAGGATGACTGTGACAGAAATATAATGAATCTTGATTGTAAATCTCCCTCCCGGCCTGTGAGGGCGCTAAGCAGCGAAAGTAGAGTTCTTTGGACAGGCTGGCCTGACAGTTCTTTCCCAGGGTCGGGAAGACGGTCAGTCTGGAAGCAGGAACGTATTGACCCGGAAGGGAAACGACGTAGCAGCTGCAGATTGTAGAGACAGCTGCACTCGTTTACTAAGAGGTCATGCGTGATAGCATAAAATGGGATGGAGAATCGCAATCTACTCCTTCACATTTGGTTTTTAAAGGCAAACTGAGAAGGACGGTGAGAGACCTCTATAAAAAGAAAGTAGTATCGTAAGTGTTTTTTGTTTGTTTGTCTGTGTGTAATCGTCTTGTTTTGTTACACCACAATAGACGGCTAACACGATTCCAGAGCTGTTGCCGAGGGCCAGCACTAAACCAGCAACGGGACAGATATTTGACCAATGTTCCCTCCTTCCCGCCCACCTGTTTTAGATGCAACCAACAGGGACACCATCCCTTCGGCAATGGCGTGTGACGTGGCAACGTGTAATTGGACATCAGAAGCGGGTAAGCGAGGGGAAATGGTCAGGAGGGGCCTTGTATTGTTAATGCGGTTTTGGGAAAGGTGAAAACCCATGCACTAGTGGACACCGGGTGTGGGCAGACCTTAATTAAGGCAGCTCTCTTGGGTGGTGTGTCGTGGCAGCCACAAGGCCAGGTGGCGCTCTCCTGTATCCATGGAGATAAGGTGACATACCCCACTATAAAAACATATTTAATGGCGCAATAATGGCGCCTGTAGTGTTATGTGCAACGAATCATGGATACGCGCATTGAATCATGGGATCGCACAATCGAACGGTTCAGGCGACTGGTTTGTCCTATCCTTGATTTGGCTGCGCTCGCCCCGGCACTGCAGCTGCCAATATTTCACGCTCATGTCATCACGTTCTATCTTATAATGCTCCCTATGCAATCCACTGCACTTTGACCAGGCAATCCATTCAACAATATTCTTTCTTTCCTTCAGCAGTAGCCATAAACTCCCAAATGAAGCAGTAAGCTACAAGCTTGCTGTCACAAATCAAGCTCAGTCGCAAGTCGAGCAGTTTCTTCCACGAGAGGTCTGCTGTTTGTGTCTTCCCTCTTCCTAATGGTCAAATGAAAAATGATTCAGAAAAGGAGTGTAGGGTTTTGTGACTATTACAAATGGAAAGTATTTAGTCCAAGGTGAAAATCTATACTATTAAAATGTATGTTGATGTTGGTAATGTGAGGCAGTGGGTAGAAAGCAGCTAAAGGTGCTGCTTCATTATATACAGTATGAAAGTTTACACCCAGTTCAGAAACCCATGTCTATCAGACATGTCAGGTTGCTTTGGGATGTACTATGAAGGCTAGTTCACAATAGGCAGTCATTTGATTTTTTGTTATCTATCCTCAGATGGTAGTATCATACACATACATTATCAAGGGGGCACACTGTGTACCTTGGGGGAGCATCCATAACCACCCTTGTTACTCCTCACTACAGGATCATATACCCCAGACCAACTTGCTATGTTCTTCATATACATACACGCATTAATACTTGCTGAATACCTTTCTGCATGCCAACTAAAACTGTGTTTATGAATACATTTTCACCATATACCCAGAGGAAGGGAGTAGACTTGAGGCATTTTTGCATGACCTAATGGTACCTCAGCAAGGGTACAGCCTCTCTTAATAAACTCTTAGAACACCCTCATCCTTTGCACCTGACCTCTGGTAGTCTATACAGTGGAATCGTTTTTTTAGTTACTTCATAGCAGGTAATAATGAGGCCTGTGACCCAGGGGGGGTTGGAGCAATCAGGGACTGTAAACAATGCCCTGGCCTTTACTAAACAAACCATTCTGACAATTCATGCTGGCAGAAGATTCTGGTGTAGTTACAGACCAGCTTAATCAAATCGCCTACACGATACCCATATTCATGCATACCTATACGTATTATGTGTAGAAGTGTACTAGTGCTCTACAGTAAAAAAAAAAAAAATATGACTTTAAAAATACATGAGTATTACACATTTTGAAACAAGGTTATACAAGGATACTAAATTGTTTCAATGGATGTAAAATAGAATTAGGCATCACATTTGAGAAAATCTCATAACAAGACGTAATATGTTGCAATATGTAGTATCTGTTTTCATTTAGATCTAAGGGCTGTATTCAGAAAGTAATATTCCACTATGTATGTCATACTAACCACATTATTACAACAATAATAACGTCTCTCTATCAGTTTATATTTAAGCGTTAGTGCCCGTCAATGAGGGATCTTCCATCCTGAGGCAATGGTTCTGTGATTTAACACAGACAGTTGCTCTCCAACTGTGGAATTGTATTTGTTATGAATTAGTCTATTTAAGTAAAACTGATGTCCCATTACCACTCACCCACATGGGCTTTAGTATGACAGAATCCATGTCAAGTTTACTATTATTTAGTCATTTAGCAGACGCTTTTATCCAAAGCGAATTAGAGACTAGGGGGTGATCTATGCATCACAACTGCTGCTGCAGAGTCACTTCCAACCTCAGATTTACATCTCAGTTACCATGTAACTGAGAACGAGGCAGACCGTCAATCTAATGCGTGTCTTTGTCTCTCAACTTAAATAACCTGTTTTCATCTGTTTTATTGATTATTTACTGCAGAATATGACTACAAGTTGATGGTTAACTAAAATGCACCTATTGGTATTAGAGAAATGGTGTGCAGAAATTCAACCCTCATACAAATTTGAGGTGTATATAAACTTATGAATTGTAAACTACACTAGTTGTCTATGGCTTATATTTTTGGAGCAGGTTCTATTTTTTTTTTCCAAGATTACAAAAACTCCAGGGCCCCCTTGAAAGCTCCTCTGAATCTCATTATAGAGGGGAAATTGGATTGTGTCTCATGAATACTGAAATAACTAACATGTATTGACATGCAGCTGCTGTTTGTAAATCTTAAAATACTTGAGTCCCACCGCTGCTAGGTCACACTGTGCAGAAAAGCAGTTACGCTGTCAGCAACATAGGTGTCAGTATCACCAAGGACCTAATCATACAGTCATAGTTAATACACATATTTTACACACATAGAGATTAGGCCCTTGAGATTACGCCTGTGCCGAGCAACAAGTACAAACAAATATTCGTAATGAGTATGACAATCAGGTAATTTTGTTATTATTTGTATTAAGGGGAAAAAAATAATCTATGTCATAAAATGCATTGAATCATGTCTTGGTTCCAATAGGGCATTATTGTTTGCGAGCACTGCTGCAGTAATCAAATTCCCAACGATCTACTTTCTAAAAAACGTCTGACCTTTTTTTGGTAACAAGCACCTCTCCATTACAATAAATAAATACACTTCCGGTGACGGGTACCCAAGTTAAAGTCTCCATATTCGTAAGTACTGGTTGAGGAATATGAGCAGTGGGGTCTCTGTACACCCCTACTTGAGATTTGTTTCATGATATGCTATTATGAAAAGACAAAAAAAAAATAATTTCTGCATTTTGAGTGACTACTCGTTGTAAATGTGTCAATAAAAAAATGTAATGATGGAAGAAACTGGTAAAATATTGTATAAACATGTCTATGCATTATAGTTTTATTTGTGAGCTACAATTAACTACTGTAAACATTAATTACTGGTTAGCACTGTGCAATGCATGTAGAGTACACCAAATAAATGATCCTCAGCCAATTGGTGTGTGTTTGTCAGTTTTGAAGTACTCTCCAAATACAGGAAATTAAGGGTCTGAGAGGGGGGTATAAATCTTTAAAATAAATAAATAATCTCTTCTCATCGATACATTAAATGTAACACAATTCCAGGCTTTACAAATCCATCTATGTCAAATGACAGTACCTCAGGTAAAAAGGATATACAAAAAGTAATTGGAAAACAACCAGAATATATACATACTGTAGTTCAATTTCATTGTAAGGCTGGAATGAGATGCAAATGCTTGACTCTTTTGAGAATCACTATCTCAAGGGGAATAAAGGTCTCCTTGTGTTCTCACTTTACTGTTATATCAAATAACCCGTTGGCAACCTTCTGCTTTAATCCTCAAATCCTATTATCAATTCATGCATGTCCAAAGAACTCAAGAGATTCATTTAAAATACATTTGATAATTTCGAGGGATTACTTAATCCTTCTTCTAGTACTATGCCTTCATGTGTCAATCTTCTGTCTACGATACAAAAGGGACCTAAAAGTGGTGAGTGGGTGCGTTTTCTTTGAGGTTATCAAGTGTTTTTTTTGTGGTTGTAGTTTTTTTTAACAATAGAATAAAATTGGAACACGAGTGCCCTCGATTTACACACAAATGAGCATCAAAGATAACAAGCTTTCATTTTATAATGGTAATGAACGGTGTAGCTGTTTGCTTTTAAAGTAGTTGTAACTAACAACATCATTCCATCAATCTTTTGCACTTCCATAAGCTACATCGATCTCAAATGTGCAGCTTTGAAAGAAACACATGTTAAATGTATCTTCATTTTAAAACATGATACCTATTACTACGACGGTCTTAGCATGCCAGTAAATAAGAGAAGCAGATGATAGAATATTGACAGGAAATAAGCCATAAAGGGGATTGGGACAGTTTCACTCTCCAGGGGAAATGACCAAGCAAGTGCAACACTATGTGAAAGTAGCAATGTCAAACAGAGGTTTTGGTAACCAAGTGTGGCACCAGATATCATGATTAGTATTATTTTTTAATACATGTTTACAATAATCTTTGTTTCTTTCAAACATGGACATCTGAGCAAATACAATGAATAGAAGTCCACAACAGGTAAGATTTGTGGAATTATTTTTTCAGTCACTATAAAATATAGATACATAATTCTTTGAAGAAACGTTTATGTAATAATAATTTGTATTGCTACTTTTTATTATTAAACCAAACCATTTGACAAGGTGGTTGAGGTGTTACATCTGCATGAGTAATCGTGTAAGCAGTAAAACAACCCATTTTTCAGCACTAGCTGGTGACGTGAAGCCATGAGCACTAGATGCTCTGAGGATCCCAAACATCCTTATCATTCATGTGTGAACTGGAGCACAAGGTAAACAGTTTATCCCTTCGCAATCCATTTATTAAGTGCGTGTCAGGCACGTCAGGTCCAATTTATTTTCACACGCGCAGTTAATTTTAGACGCGCTGTTTAAAAGTATTTTTTTCCACCAGTCAAACGGGTTTAAAAGGCCCTGCATAACAACAAAGCACTCACTAGGCATCTCCAGCCCCGCCTCACCCTTTCACCTATGTAAGAAATAAATAATAATAATAATAATAGTCGTACAATCATCTCCTGATCACTCGTTTTATCACCAAATTCCTCAATAATGCGATCCAAGTCATTATTTTATTACTATAACACAGGGGTGCCCAATCCTGGTCCTGGAGGGCCGATGTCCCTCCTGGCTTTTGTTGCAACTGTGCCCTAAATTACTTAATTGGACCAATCAAGCCCTTATTAGAAGCTTAATTGGTCCAATTAATCAATTTAGTGTACAGTTTGAACAAAAACCAGGAGGGCATCGGCCCTCCAGGACCAGGATTGGGCACCCCTGCTATAACATCTCAAAAAAGCTCTGCAAATGTCCGTGTTCTCTGTGCGCTGATGCACTATCAGCCAGCTTGTTTACTTATGACCGCCCCGTTATGTGATACCAGGGCCATGTATGACTATTCATGAGATACGCTTTTTTTTTTTTTTCGACTTGTCTCGGCTCCTGTCGCTCCCACTCGGCCAGTGAATGGTTTTCTCGGCTTTTTCCGGGGAAAAAATGACTAGAAACCCGTTTTTCGCGTTTCTATAATGATGTCGGACAGGGTCCGACAATGGACCTAATAGGAATAATTGCAATGTCAGACCAGGTCCGACAATGGACCGCAAAGGGTTAAGGCAGTCTGATTGGTGTCACATTACCCACCCCCTGTATTCCACTGAATCCACTGAACAAGCACCTCTATTTGTGTTAATGATCAGAAGCACTAAACAACATGCTAAGAGAGGTAGGTAGTGCCATCTGTTAAGCTAAACAGTCTGTTGACATTAAATATCTTCATGCAGTGGTCGACTCCTGCGCTGGCCAGCTGTAACCACACACTGTCCCCACCGTCATCTCCGTGGCCTGCTCTGCCCACACACGGTCTCCAGCACAGGCGCTTGATTGCGAGGGCATGGCACTGGCTATAGCAAAGGGCAGGCAAGGAAAAAATAGAAACATCCAGAAAACAGCAGTGCACCACAAACAGAAACCATGTCTCCAGACACAAGCTGTCTTTCTGTGGTCACCAACCAAAGGTGCAAAACTGATGTGGCAGTCCAATTACATGTGCTGTGTGCTATATGTTTATTTTTTGAATTTTCAGAATGGTGTTACCTTTGCAGCCATGAAAAACACGAGGTGAAACTGTGAGGTGCAACACTGCTTTTTCATGTACTAAGACTCAAATGGCAGTTTCCTCACTTTTTGTCTAAAGAAACCATTCTGACCCTACATTAAAATATCTCCCCTGGTGCCTTACGACATTACCTTTAAAGAGCTTTTAAACAGACCAACTGCTCATGTATCAGCACTGTTAATTTTCAGAACAAGAAAGTTGAGATTCTGCCAAAGAGACTGACACCACGATAGTTTCGAACTTCATTGAGTAACTATTATAGATGCTTGATAAGATGATTATCCCTGTGGGCCTGCAATGAATAGTAATTGGAATTTGGTGTAGATGCCGCTAAATGCAATATACCTGCTAAGACTAACCAAGCTCCTTTGTTTATACTCCGTCGTTCACCTAATTAGTGCAGCAACTGGCAATTGCTTCCAGCTGAAAAACAAATTGCCTTTTTGCATCCCACGGATCGGCAGGATTCCTCAATTACTGGGGTTATTAGGAACGCTAATGACCTCTGAGCACATCTGCTGTTGACAGTTCGACCTGCCATCTTAGATCGAGCTTTGCATTTGGTTTGTACTCTTACAGCATTTCATCTGCTGGGGAAGTGGCTTTATTGTACTGGGTGCCAGAGTCACAAGTTCACATTTAGGTACCTACAATAGAAAGATCGAACTTGACCGAGACAATCACAAACATCTGAGCACCAAGTATGAAGCCAGTACCTCCCAGAGTTAGGTCTTGTGATCTGGAAAGCAAAAAGTCAAAGGCAGCCTTCTTAGGTCACAGGTTAAAGAGGGTGCCGTTAGATTCTGCACAAAGGGTTTCCTTAACACAAATGGTTTATTATGAGACATTAGCGGTTGCAGTGGTGATGGTGGATTTGCAAATTCATACAAATCGCCCCTCACAGGAATGCTTAATAAGAACACATTTTGAATCACTAAGTGCATTCTTCCATATCATAGTAATTAATCGGCACTATATATTAGATCCTACTTGTCAAACTATCATAATGCAGAGTGACCTTTCCAATTACTCTCATCATCCTAAACCAGCTAATCTTTTGTTTCTCGCTTGATTCATTATTTAGGGCCAGGGGAAGTCAGAGTGGCATTGCAAACCTGGAGCTTTACAGACTTCAAGATTCAAATGACTTCTTTCACTGCATGGATAAGGAAAAAAGACTGTGAAAGTGCACAGGAGAAAGAATGGAAAAAAAGTTCTCTCCTGGTTATGCAGTCAGCACTCACATATCTGACCCTATAAAATTTTGACTTTTTCAACCAAAGTAGTATCACATGCCAAAAGAGGCGACTGTGGACATTTGGACTGTAATACAGTACATAATAAAACATATTGTAACAGTATGTAAAATTCCTCATTAATGCAAAATTAAATCAAAATGTTACCCATGCACAGGACTGCGTAAAATGTAAAGGCAATGCAATTTAGCAAAAGATAAAAAAAACAGTTTCCAAAATTAAAACAGTATCCAAAGTCAGTATTCAACATTGCAGAATATAGTGCTCAATACAGTTCAGTTGCAAATACAAATGCATAAAAGCAACTAAAGATCACAGATTTTAAAAAATGCATCACAGTATCTAGAACTGTTAAATGAATAACTGTTTTACATTACCATAGCTTGTCTCGTTTGCTTTGTTTTTTCTGCATTTTCGTCATGTGAAACTGGAGGAAGCTCTGTGTAACTGCACAAATAAAGACAAACTGATTTGAGGGGAAAAAAACAAGGGCTGTGACGGACAATCAAATAAATTTTAACACTGAAGAGATGGCTTTGTATCAGAAAACTGGTGACAGAGTCGGAAATCACATGTGACGGGTAAGTGCATTAATTTGTTATATATATATATATATATATATATATATATATATATATATATATATATATATATATAATGGAAATTGATTTGTTTCTTAATACAAGGACGGTAAAACGCGACTGACGTGCATCTGAGTGTAGTATATCCGAGTGCTGACTATATAGTTAGATATCTAAAATGGATTGTGAACATGAAAGTAAAATGGATATTTGAAAAAGCGTGCGATCCAGCCAGTTTAGCACAATGTGGTAGTAAAATTTAACATTTTTAATGGACACCTATAATTAGGTGTCCCAAAAAATAGGAGTGAAATAAATTTACATAGGATAAATATTCGTAAAACCACTGGCAATTTTTTACTTTCTTACCAAAAACAATAATTTAGAAATCATCTCTAGTTTGTGTAATTTTTGTACTTGCTGTCTGTCCCATCTCCGTTCCGCTCTGATTGGCTAGATGTCGCTGTCAGTCATCTCAGTGGTCCCTTAGTAGGCTACTTAGTTTCACTGTCAGATTTCATCCTGTTCTGACAGATCTCGTTGACTGAAGCAGTGGTAGAATGCTCTCATTTATTTAAATGACTGTCAATCATCAAGACCTGTGCCGACTGTGCACTTTCATTTGCCAGCTGCAGCACCTGTCATTCAAAGTGCCTACTTTGAAATTAGCGGGTTAGGGTGTAGGTAAGTTGTTGCTAATGATTTCCATTACACGAGAGTAGATGTTAAAACTTCATGCTGATTTGAACTCGGCTCTCGCCAAGATAAGCACCAACTAAGACGTAGCTTTACAGTAAACTAATGTGATCCATATGTGTCTCCATCCATTTACGTTTCCTTCCATATGGTGATGTAGATATCCTTCTGTCTGGTGTTAATGGCTGAAGTGTAATGCTGGCTCCAGGGATCAGCTTATTTTGCCTCCCTGGCGCATCAGCACACACAACGGCTGCGATGCTGGCTCCGGGGATCAACCAAAGTGCGGCCTCCCCAGCGCATCAGCATGACAACCGTCTGGATTGAGCTAAGTAGGGTACATCTCTGGGGTTTTCAAGTGGGCACCTTCCATCCTCAGTGTTTCGTCGACTAGCCCATGACACCTCAAGAGGGCTCGACGGTGATTCTGGCGTCCCAGCATCACCCCCCTCCGTCCCCCACTCAACTCAGCCCAGCTTACTTACCTGTCCCCAGCCAGAATCTTTCCGTCTCAACCACAGCCAGTTGCTGCTCCTCTCTGCTGCTTCAGATAAGTTCTTCACTGTGCGACGCAACTCTTGGCCACTGAATCCGACGTCTCTGAGAAACCGGGTTGTAGAGTGTGCCACAAATCCTCGACAACCCACTTCCACTGGGTAAACCCGAACTCTCCATCCTCGCTGTTCCGCTTCAGTGGCTAGTTGAGCATACCGCAGTTTCTTCCTCTCATACGCCTCATCTACAGCATCCTCCCATGGCACTGTTAACTCTACCAGGTGAACAAGGCGTGCTGATCCAGACCACAAGACAATATCTGGTCGAAGGTTAGTGGTGGCAATCTCAGGTGGAAAAATAAGCCGTTGACCAACATCTGCCAGCATTTTCCAGTCTCTAGCAGCTTCCAGTTGTCCTGGGCGAGAATTGGTTTTAACACCTTTTCTTGGTGGTTGCTCTCCTGGGCGGAGGAATGTTGTCTTTTGTGTGTAATGTTTTGATGGAACAGGTGACAACTTATTGGTCATGTTACGCTTGACTTCCAATGCTAAGGCCAAACATCGCAGCACCTGGTCATGGCGCCAAGTAAACCGTCCTTGGCTAAGAGCCACCTTACATCCTGTCAAAATGTGCCTTAATGTTGCAGGTGATGAACACAAAGGACATGAGGGATCCTCTCCTACCCAGAGGTTTAGGTTCTGTGGTGATGGGAGAACATCATATGTTGACCTGATGAGGAAACTGATCCTGCTCTGTTCCATTGACCATAGGTCTTTCCAGCCAATCTTGCGTTGTTCCACACTCTCCCATCTCATCCATTCTCCCTGCTTGGCCTGGGAAATGGCCTTTATACACCTCATCCTCTCCTCCTGCTTTTGCACCTCATTGACTACCAGCTTCCTCCTTTGAGCTGGGGCCGCCTTGCGCCATGTAGGAGGAGTTGAACTGAAACCAAGACCCCCTCTTCCATGCTGAACTTGCCCCATGATATCACCAATTCGAAGGGCAGCCTTTGCATCTTCCACAGCTTTCTTTGCCGCACACTTTCTTCCAGTTTTCAACACAGGTGCTGCCTCCCTTACGCATTTATCGCGTGACTCTACTAAAGTCATTTCCAGTCTGACCTTGGCGCACTTAAACTCCTCGGTTAGAGCAGAGACTGGTAGCTGCAGTATTCCTTTACCATAAAGTCCCACTCTGCTGAGGCAGCGTGGAACTCCCAACCATTTCCTGATGTATGAACTGATTAAAGCTTCCAGCTTCTCTACTGTTGTCAAAGAAACCTCGTACACAGTCAGTGGCCACAGCAACCTCGGCAGTAGACCAAACTGAAAGCACCAGAGTTTTAGTTTACCTGGTAGAGCGCAGCTGTCTATGCTCTTCAACCCTTCCACTGCTTGTTGTCTAACTTCTCCCACACGAACTGTGTCCTTTAGATCCCCGTCGTACCATCTCCCAAGACTTTTCACTGGCTTCTCAGACACTGTTGGTATTGCCTCACCATTAATGAAGAATGTTTTATCTACTACTTTGCCTTTAATTATAGAGATGCTCCTTGATTTAGTGGGCTTGAATTGCATTCGTGCCCATTCAATGTTATTGGTTAATTTGCCCAATAATCAGTGCAGGCTACTGTTGTAGTCATGGTTGTCATGTCATCCATGTATGCTCGAATTGGTGGTAGTCGCATTCCAGAAGCCAAGCGCTCTCCTCCTACTACCCATTTTGATGCCCTAATGATTACTTCCATTGCCATGGTAAAAGCCAGTGGAGAAATGGTGCATCCTGCCATTATTCCAACCTCTAGGCATTGCCATGTAGTGCTGAATTCTGAAGTTGAAAAACTGAATTGCAAATCTCCAAAATAGGCTTTCACTAAATTTGTTATTGTCATCGGTACACTGAAAAAATCAAATGCTGCCCAAAGTAGTTCATGTGGCACTGAACCATATGCATTAGCCAAATCCAGGAATGTCACATGGAGCTCCTTCCTCTCCTTTTTAGCTGATTGAATTTGTTGCCAGATCACATTGATGTGTTCTAAGCAACCTGGGAAACCTGGAATGCCCGCTTTTTGTATTGAAGTGTCAATGAAGCAGTTCTTTAATAGGTAAGCTGACAATCTCTGAGCAATAATGCTGAAGAAAATCTTGCCTTCTACGTTTAATAGGGAAATAGGACGAAACTGACTGATGCTTGTAGAATCTTTTTCTTTAGGTATAAAGACTCCACCTGCTCGGCGCCATGCTCTTGGTACAACCTGTTTTTCCCATGCCACTTTCATCAATTTCCACAGAATTCGTAGAACTCCTGAAGCACTCTTGTACACTCTGTACGGAACTCCATTAGGCCCTGGAGATGATGAAGCCCTTGCTTTTTTCACAGCTTGCTCTATTTCTTTCCACTTAGGTGCACAGTCCTCCATTTGGTATTCTGGTGGATTGATAGGTGGGATGTCTGACGGAATTGACATAGGCTCCTGCCTTTTTGAATCTGTATGTGTTTCCTCCAAATATCTCTCCAGCTCAACCTTAGATGCTTTTAGTGTGCCATTCTTCTCACTGGTGAATAACTTCTTTACAAATTTGAATGGGTCTTTATAAAAGTTAGCTCTCGCACGCTCCTTCTTTTTGTAGCGTTTCCGTAGGCGCTCAGCTCTGCGCAATGTTGCAAGCTTATCTTTTATGACCCTTTGTAAGAGATTGAGTCCCTCCTTCTGACTTTGTTCTGCTCTTCTCCATTGGTTCCTCAGCTGTCTCCTTTCTCTAACTAAGCGTTCAATCTCTTGCTGCCGTCTAGACTTTCCAGGAATAGTTTGTACTTTTTCCTTCCTTTTTTCAACTCCAAACCTCTCGCTTCCATATGCGTAGATGATGTCCCCAAATTTATCCAGCTTCTTTTCAACTGTTCCACTTAATCTTTCCAATGCAACGCAGAGATCTGTGTTTACTGTGTCCCATGCAGTTTTCTCACAAGCTCTTGGCCATTTAACTCCAGGCTTGTGCCCGTTGAGGTTCTTTTCTTTCTTATGCTGGTTTG
The DNA here is from genome assembly GCF_902713425.1 of Acipenser ruthenus. Lineage (NCBI taxonomy): Eukaryota > Metazoa > Chordata > Actinopteri > Acipenseriformes > Acipenseridae > Acipenser > Acipenser ruthenus. The sequence continues at coordinate 4,631,225 of NC_081192.1, read as the reverse complement.
TCTGACCGGGTTCACAAGGATCATTAGGTTCATCACTAACTGTGTCCATGCAAGTCCTCCTCACATCTATGACAGGGGTGCTGATATCCTGCGAACTGTGGTTTGCTTCCTGTCGCTGGATTTCATTCGACTGACTTGACTGACTTCGTAAGAAGTACTGATCAATGCGAGGCCCTTGTCCCTTCTCCCTCAAGCATTTCATTCTCCCTTGATGAATCTTCAAACCCCTGACCGTTGTCGCCTTGCTCCAGCCGCAGACACAAACCTGGAGTTCCATGTCTTTGTTAACTGCAGATCTTGAACTAGTCTTTTGTGAAGTACTCTCCATACTCATATCCGTTTCCGTTCCTAAGTCGTTAACCGTGTTGTCCAACGTTGAGTCATCTTCCGCCCCCGCTCTCGCAGACTCTAGGGGTATTTTTCTCTTTAATTTCTTAGAAGCCTTGGGCGGGTGTCTCCAGCATCCTGTAAACACAGAGCTGGATACTGCCGACAAGGGTAGCTAACCCTTACCAGCCCCAATGGGGTCTCTTTCCTCCTGTCAGCTGTCTCTCCAGGCTGTCACAAGGTCTTTCCCTTGTTGCCAGCTGCACTATTCACAGCAGTCACTGGACGTATCCAGATCTTCATGATTTCCATTACACGAGAGTAGATGTTAAAACTTCATGCTGATTTGAACTCGGCTCTCGCCAAGATAAGCACCAACTAAGACGTAGCTTTACAGTAAACTAATGTGATCCATATGTGTCTCCATCCATTTACGTTTCCTTCCATATGGTGATGTAGATATCCTTCTGTCTGGTGTTAATGGCTGAAGTGTAATGCTGGCTCCAGGGATCAGCTTATTTTGCCTCCCTGGCGCATCAGCACACACAACGGCTGCGATGCTGGCTCCGGGGATCAACCAAAGTGCGGCCTCCCCAGCGCATCAGCATGACAACCGTCTGGATTGAGCTAAGTAGGGTACATCTCTGGGGTTTTCAAGTGGGCACCTTCCATCCTCAGTGTTTCGTCGACTAGCCCACGACACCTCAAGAGGGCTCGACGGTGATTCTGGCGTCCCAGCATCACCCCCCTCCGTCCCCCACTCAACTCAGCCCAGCTTACTTACCTGTCCCCAGCCAGAATCTATAGGTATATACAGTAACAAGTTACTAGTTTGATTTGAAAATGGGGAGCAAGAGGAAAACACTTAATGAATATTGTGCACAATCCCCTGATCGACGGCCAAAGACTCCGTGGCAGGACGAAGTGGGCCCGTCTGCCTTGCCTTCCAGTGACTGAGTCCAGCTGTGCTGAAACAGGAGAGAGGGAGCTCAGACTCCGAATAATAAGTGCAAGTTAGTTATTTTCAACAATCTAATGTTTTGTTCTGTGCATATTATTTTTACTTGTAAATGTATGCTTTAAAAGTCTGGGTAATACACTTATATGCTACATTTTCTATGGTTTATTTAAGACATTTTTTACATTTGTGTAGGATCTTTATCTCAACCCTTTGTGGTCCATGTATTCAGCACCTGTCAGGCGCATCAGGTCCAATTTATTTTCACACAAGGTGTTTATTTTACACACATTGTTTAAAAGTAATTTTATTCACAGTAAAACAGGTTTAAAAGGCACTGCATATCAACAGGACACTTAGTACTGCATCTCCAGCCCCACCCTTGTTCGCCGTATTTTTCACATACCTCTTCATAGTCGTGCATACTTATAAATCATCTCCTGATCACTCGTTTTATCACCAAACTCCTCAATAATGTCATCCAAGTCATTAGCCTATTACTATAACATCTCAAAAAGCTTGGCAAATGTCCACGATATTCTTTAAGCGCTGGATGTGGAAGCAGCTATCTTGTTTGTTTATGTCCGTGTTATGTCTGTGGTGAAGGGACTATGCGTATTGCTCAGATCCACCACTGTTTTTTTTTTCGGCTTCTCTTGGCCAATGAAAGCTTTTCTCTGCTTTTTCCGGAGAAAAAAACACTAAGGACCTGTGCTTGACAAGTCCTTCTTTCTAAAATAAATTCTTTCTAAAATAAACGTCGATATTAATCGTTGATCTGGCAAAAAAATAAAAATCGAATAACAGCAAGACTAATTTACCTTTATTATTGAGAGAATCAAAGAATACAGCTGCCAACCAAATATAAAGACACTACCTCAAAGTGCATGGTCTGTATCACATATGGCCACAGGTTAAACAAATAGGCAAAGAAAGGGTTATTTTACTGTAATCTTAATCTTCCCACCCTCTAGACCTACTGCCAGGATGTAGCTAAAAATAATTTAAAAAAATAAATAAATAAATACAATCATTTAATACAAGCTACTCCATGCATTCAAACTACACAGTTTTTAAAAAACATAATCACTGCTTTGTCCAAATGATTCTTGATATTATTTCTGCACACGCTGCCAAAGCCATCATGTGCTTCTGCCCATTCCTGTCTATCAGCACAATACCTCTGATCTGGGATCAACACAGGGGCGAAGCTGACAGCAGTGGCTGCTTCACTGACATCCAGCACCGAAGAGCAGGGACGAATGGCAACTTCATAATTTTCTGCTGTATTTTCAGAGGAGTCACAGTTTCTCCATACAATAACCTGTTAATGACTTAGATTCTGGTATATTAAGCAAACTTGTTAAATTTGCAGATGACACAAAAATAGGAGTAGGAAACACTGTTGCAGCAGCAAAGGTCATTCAAAATTATCTAGACAGCATCAGAACTGGGCAGACACATGGCAAATGACATTTAATAGAGAAAAGTGTAAGGTACTGCATGCAGGCAATAAAAATGTGCATTATAAATATCATATGGGAGATACTGAAATTGAAGAAGGAATCTATGAAAAAGTTTATGTTGACTCAGAAATGTCTTCATCTAGACAATGTGGGGAAGCTATAAAAAAGGCCAACAAGATGCTCGGATATATAGAGAAAAGTGTTGAATTTAAATCAAGGGAAATAATGTTAAAACTGTACAATGCATTAGTAAGACCTCATCTAGAATATTGTGTTCAGTTCTGGTCACCTCGCTACAAAAAGGATATTGCTGCTCTAGAAAGAGTGCAAAGAAGAGCGACCAGAATTATTCTGGGTTTAAACAGCATGTCATATGCAGACAGGTTTAAAGAATTGAATCGACTACACGGCGATCTGATTCAAGCATTCAAAATTATAAAAGGTATAGACAATGTCGACCTAAGGGACTTTTTCGACCTGAAAAAGAAACAAGGACCAGGGGTCACAAATGGAGATTAGATAAAGGGGCATTCAGAACAGAAAATAGGTGGCACTTTCTTACACAGAGAATTGTGAGAGTCTGGAACCAACTCCCCTGTAATGTTGTTGAAGCTGACACCCTGGGATCCTTCAAGAAGCTGCTTGATGAGATTCTGGGATCAATAAGCTACTAACAACCAAATGAGCAAGATGGGCCGAATGGACGTCTCTCGTTTATAAACTTTCTTATGTTCTTATAGATATAAGTGATTCACTGAACCAAGCCCTCTTCTATATAAGAAGAAGCAATGCACGGTTATATTTCTTGGAGCTTTATTCTTGTATTTGAGCGGTTTAGTAATGTGCGGACAGGACAAGCCACATCGAGGCAGACAGAGCCCAGACCTTATCTATCTAGAATCCTGTGCAAATGTCAGAGAGGCTTCAATTTCATTCAGGCTGTTTAGACTGCAGGTCTCAGAATAGAGAACAATGTACTATTTGATTTCATGTAAAATGCACAGATAATTTACAACAGTAAACCACATTAACTAATAGAAATGTTCATACCAACCCCCACCCACTCCTCTCCCTCTCCCCTCTCCATGCCAGTTAGGGTTGACTTATCCAAGATATCAAGTTAACCACAGGTGCACACGAGCCATGGCATTAGCATGCATATAAGTAACAGAACTCACACGTTTACAGTATTACAGTATTTACTGGTTTATTTTTAGTTAAATGTCCTTATGAAAATGTTTGAAAGAACTGCAGTGCTGTACAAACATGGTACAACTAGTATAGTTTGATTGAAAGAATTAGTAAAATAACTGCAGTGTTATTTTTACGAAAACAATCCAACCACAAACTGTTGACTATACTTTCAGTTACTGGCTTGTACTGTCTAATGTGACGGCTTAAATAGCAAAATTTAACAAATGTACATTATACAGAATTAACTCGGTGAACAAAAACAATAACAAACAACACAGTTTCACACAGAAATCAAACATTGTTGATTGTTTTGCATGTAAAAACACACGTTTTAAAAGTTCTGCTAACAAGCTTGTTATCTCGAATAACCTGAGCTTTAAAGCCAATTGAACGAGATCTAATTTTTCACTTCTCACTCATGAATGATCAATCCGTTTCCAGTCGAAGGTCAGTCATGTGAAATGACCGTGTTGAGTTATCCACTAGTCTTTTTAATAGTTTTTATCCCTTTGGTACCAGTAATAAGTGTCAAGTTATGAGTAAAGCATGGTGTTGAATAAAAAAATTAGAGGCAGGATGCATATATTTTATATGAAGAAAATTAAGGACGAAGACTGTCGAATTAAGTGAAGGTGTCGCGTTATCCATCAGTCGAGTTAGCCGAGGTTGACTGTGTGCATGTGCATAGGGCAGCAGTGTGGAGTAGTGGTTAGGGCTCTGACCTCTTGACCGGAGGGTCGTGGATTCAGTCCCAGGTGGGGGTCACTGCTGCTGTACCCTTGAGCAAGGTACTTTACCTAGATTGCTCCAGTAAAAACCCAACTGTATAAATGGATGATTGTATGTAAAAATAATGTGTAAAAAATAATGTAATTTTATGTAAAAATAATGTGATATCTTGTAACGATTGTAAGATGCCCTGGATAAGGGTGTCTGCTAAGAAATAAATAATAAAATATATATATACTTACAGTGCCTTGCGAAAGTATTCGGCCCCCTTGAACTTTGCGACCTTTTGCCACATTTCAGGCTTCAAACATAAAGATATGAAACTGTAATTTTTTGTGAAGAATCAACAACAAGTGGGACACAATCATGAAGTGGAACGAAATTTATTGGATATTTCAAACTTTTTTAACAAATAAAAAACTGAAAAATTGGGCGTGCAAAATTATTCAGCCCCTTTACTTTCAGTGCAGCAAACTCTCTCCAGAAGTAGAGTGAGGATCTCTGAATGATCCAATGTTGACCTAAATGACTAATGATGATAAATAGAATCCACCTGTGTGTAATCAAGTCTCCGTATAAATGCACCTGCACTGTGATAGTCTCAGAGGTCCGTTTAAAGCGCAGAGAGCATCATGAAGAACAAGGAACACACCAGGCAGGTCCGAGATACTGTTGTGGAGAAGTTTAAAGCCGGATTTGGATACAAAAAGATTTCCCAAGCTTTAAACATCCCAAGGAGCACTGTGCAAGCGATAATATTGAAATGGAAGGAGTATCAGACCACTGCAAATCTACCAAGACCTGGCCGTCCCTCTAAACTTTCAGCTCATACAAGGAGAAGACTGATCAGAGATGCTGCCAAGAGGCCCATGATCACTCTGGATGAACTGCAGAGATCTACAGCTGAGGTGGGAGACTCTGTCCATAGGACAACAATCAGTCGTATACTGCACAAATCTGGCCTTTATGGAAGAGTGGCAAGAAGAAAGCCATTTCTTAAAGATATCCATAAAAAGTGTCGTTTACAGTTTGCCACAAGCCACCTGGGAGACACACCAAACATGTGGAAGAAGGTGCTCTGGTCAGATGAAACCAAAATCGAACTTTTTGGCAACAATGCAAAACGTTATGTTTGGCGTAAAAGCAACACAGCTCATCACCCTGAACACACCATCCCCACTGTCAAACATGGTGGTGGCAGCATCATGGTTTGGGCCTGCTTTTCTTCAGCAGGGACAGGGAAGATGGTTAAAATTGATGGGAAGATGGATGGAGCCAAATACAGGACCATTCTGGAAGAAAACCTGATGGAGTCTGCAAAAGACCTGAGACTGGGACGGAGATTTGTCTTCCAACAAGACAATGATCCAAAACATAAAGCAAAATCTACAATGGAATGGTTCACAAATAAACATATCCAGGTGTTAGAATGGCCAAGTCAAAGTCCAGACCTGAATCCAATCGAGAATCTGTGGAAAGAACTGAAAACTGCTGTTCACAAATGCTCTCCATCCAACCTCACTGAGCTCGAGCTGTTTTGCAAGGAGGAATGGGCAAAAATTTCAGTCTCTCGATGTGCAAAACTGATAGAGACATACCCCAAGCGACTTACAGCTGTAATCGCAGCAAAAGGTGGCGCTACAAAGTATTAACTTAAGGGGGCTGAATAATTTTGCACGCCCAATTTTTCAGTTTTTTATTTGTTAAAAAAGTTTGAAATATCCAATGAATTTCGTTCCACTTCATGATTGTGTCCCACTTGTTGTTGATTCTTCACAAAAAATTACAGTTTCATATCTTTATGTTTGAAGCCTGAAATGTGGCAAAAGGTCGCAAAGTTCAAGGGGGCCGAATACTTTCGCAAGGCACTGTATTTATTTTTTTAATCTGAACCCTGAGCAGAACGTTCTCCCTCACCAGTGATATAAATGCTATCTTTCCAGTTCCAGAGTAACCCCACATTAACCAGTCAGCACTTAGGAGCATCACACTGGGCCTCATCTTTCTGCCTCTACAGAGACCAGGTCCTGTCTCTAGACACAGCCAGGAGGAACCTGCTGTCAGGAGAGGCCACCTGAGTCACTGTGAGGCTGGGCAGGGCCAGGCTCTGCAGCTGCTTCCAGCTGGAGGTACTCCACAGGAGGATCGCTGCGTGCTCCGGCTTAGAGGCCTGCAGTGGCAGAGAACACACAGGGGTCTGAAACCGGCACTGGAGAGAGATAGAGAGAGAGAGAGAGATACACATTAGCAACCATCCCAAAGAAGAGCGTTCATAACTTCAAAACACAAACTGTAGAATAGCCGGTAATACATACTGGCACATAAATATCCGAGTTGTGTTGTGCTTTACTGGTATGGTAGCACATGTTTCAAGCTATAATGAAGGTTAAAAAAAAAAAAAAGTGACAAAAGTGAAAAGCTTTTTATTGGCGGCAACAATTCCTCACGACAAGCACATGGTTGTTGAACTTTTAGTATGATGACAAAGTGTGTATATAAAGTACCATCACAATTGGACAAGTTATAGATAGAAATACAGAAAAGCAACATATATGCAAGCGCCTCCACTACTGTATACCCATATCAACTGGGATGCACATCCTGCAACAGAAAATACAGAGAACAGGCTGCCCTTGCACAATGCTTGGTAACCTTGAAAGCACAGCAATCAGGAAGAGGTCTGAGACTTCAAAGAGCCAGGTTAAAACACATAATGGTTGCCATGGTTAATGGAAGTGCAGTGACAATATTACTTAGTACACTGTAGTGCATGAAAAAGCGCTACAGAGATGTAAATATTATCACTGTTGTGCTCTATGAAGTGCAGAAGACAATGGCCCTGAATGTGAATTGTAAACACTGTACACAATCAAACTGAGGAGGTTATAACGAGCTCAGGCGTGAACTAACAAGATAAAACAGAAGGTTATCGATTATGACAGACAGTGCCTTGCGCACACACACACACAGTATGAAGCATTTTAAAATGTTAAATAACATATACATACATGGTCAATTTAAGGTTACGGGTACTGTACTTGGTAATGTACACTACATAGATACTACAGGGTAAAGAGACACATCATCTACATTTTCATAAATGCCCTACCTTTGTAATATCCTCAATCATTCTCTATTGTTGTTTCTGCTTGGGTCATTTACAATGTATTTATAAGGTCAACTCCTGGGTCTGCTGGTAAAAAGACCCCTAAGAGCTGAACTGGTTGGTAAATGACACCACAGGTGTGCAGCTGTAATTGTGTATCCCCTCTGTGAGTAACAGACTGCTAACTCACAGTTGCCACAGGTGCAGATGGCACAGAATTAGAGTTGCACAAACCCAAGCAAAAACAGCAACAGAGAACCACAAAACATACATAATCCTGTAGGATGCTGAACAGGTACCTGTGAGAAGTAACATATTCAAAAACAATGTAGACCGTATAAAGTCTCTAACTTAATGTATTCATTGCGTTTTATTTGTCATTTTATTTTTGGTTTCTGCTTTATCCCATTACTTCACATGACAAGTACAGCAATTTAGACTACATAGTTCAAAATGATTGTTCTCTGGAAAACTAAAAGAAATCCTTCTGCTTTCAGCTTGGTCTATTGCCACAGCAGCAGTGCTGTTTAGCCCCTTCACCCTACTTCATATTATTCTTCCAGCATAGCCCCCAGTGGATATTAGTCCACATCACAAAACACACACGATTGTGTAGAGGCTCATTGGGTACATACGTGCTGCTATTGGTGCATGTCTGCTCTTAAGCAGCCTTCAATGAACAGTGCCACTTACTGTATGTCAGCACAAATTTTAATCAGGTGTGAAGGATGGCTTGCAGTGGTGAGGTGTGGTGACGTCACAGACCAGAAACACAGACTCAGGAAGTACGGGTGAGAGCTGAAATGATACAGCGTACAGCTGATTTTATTAAATAACACCGTATAACAATTTTTTTTTTTTTTTTTTTGGTTCCTGGGTAGTAAGTGTTATTTCCTAATTGCTTATGCCTCAAAAGTATAGAAAATGGCTATTATTCCCCACAAACTTTGCTTTTGTGACCAGGAGTGATATTTTGAAATTTACCTATTTCCAATGAGAAAACGGGCGAATTTGTGTCTTTTCGTTCACATAAAGTCAGAAAAAAACAACATATGAATCCAAATTAACATGTATTTATACTAAAGTATACAAAAATGACTACAGAAGATTTAGAAGTGAGTAGTTTTTCGAGATTTGCGATTATACTGTAAATCACTTTCACGAATCAGCCCCCAAATGTAGTCTCCCATCATGTTCTCTCTATAAATAAACATATAAGCGTGCTGGTTTTACCCCAGCACGATACTTAGCAGTTGTTTACTCTCTCGCGCTTGCTCAAAACCTGTCTCGCCTTTGACACTCTCCTCCGAGCACGGACAGCTGCAGGTTCTTATATTCTGGCCGAGGGGTTAACTAGCTGTTAATTATCTTATTACCCCTCGGCCACAGTCTGCACGAGTTTAGTAAGGATGCGTGACTGTCAGCTAGTTAAATAATCAGTAGCTGATCAGTCACGCATCCTCACAAGGTTTTTAAAATATAAAAACAATAACAAATACGCGGCGCTTTGACCTGCGCCGCAAAAAAAAATACAAATAATAATACAAATACATATAGGGGCGGGACACTCCGCCACATCAGGTCATCTGCAAACACAGGCTCTGAGTACTGCATATTTTGTGCTGAATTTGTGCTTTAATAATAAAGAATGCGTTAAATTGAAAAGGCAATTAAGGCCTTAAATGAACTCGGAACACAATAATTATAGTTTATGTATATTCTGGTAAATAGGTGATCTCTTATTAAATAAGATGCTTTGGCAGTCTAATTACTCTAATACATACACTCTTACTGTTTTGTTTTTTTTACATCAGATGTGCCAATTTCCACCACAAAAAATAAATTAAGCCATAAAGTTGTTTTTGTCAAAGTGGATAACAAATAGGATGTCCTGGTACCTTCATGTTCTATCCTACTTATATTTGTAATGTTAAATATTTGTAACCTAAATATTTGTAGTGTTGTTGAAGCTGACACCCTGGGATCCTTCAAGAAGCTGCTTGATGAGATTCTGGGATCAATAAGCTACTAACAACCAAACGAGCAAGATGGGCTGAATGGCCTCCACTCGTTTGTAAACTTTCTTATGTTCTTACTTAATTTTCTTATTTATGCCTTGTAATGAAATCCATTTCCTCGTTAACAGTTTTCTAAGGGCTACAAAATTTGTTTGAACTCAGTGGGCATAAGAATTTTGGTTTACAAACTACATAAAGCAAGGCAGACAGTGTATTTCAGTTACAGTAATGTCGCTAGGTCACCTTTTCAGAGACTTACAGTTTCTGAACTTCAGGTCACAGTGTGTTCTGTAGGAAGTGATCCTCTGGAGGTGGCACTGTGCAAAATAAAGAGTAAAATTAGTACAGGTCATGAAAATAATTTAACTAACACAAGGCGTTACAGAATAAGAACAACCTTAAATCTTGAAATCTGATTAAAACAGGTCCGTAAATCCTCGAAACACACATTTCATACATAGTGTATCCCCAAACACCACAAAAACAAAAAGAAATTCAACTGCTGTGTGAATGTGAATTGTATACAGTATATATCCTTATACACATTTACCACAGTATTTAGCATATGCTTTACCATAGCTTGTTATTTTTTACAATGCTCTCTATACTTTCACTACACTTTATTACACGGATATGGTTTTACTGTGGGGAACTTTTATAAAGGTAAGAATTCTGATATCAAACAAACAAGTGAGTAATCAGGATCAAATGGAAGCCGATTTGAGAAGAAACAGTGGTATTGCTTCAATGGATTTAATGCCATGTTCCACAATACAAAACCTATGTAGAATAACTTCTGGGAATTGCTGCATAAATATATACAGTATATATATATATATATATATATATATATATATATATATATATATATATATATATAAATATAATCACCAGATCCCATGCATCATTTGTCTAATCTTATCAATCAACTTTTATTTTTCCGTTTTGTTTTTCCCTCCCTCTACTTATTCAGCCTTCATATTCTTCTTAATTGTATTATTCTCAAGTGAGTCAGCAGCTGTCTGCCTTGCTTGCTTCTTCCATGAACAACTTTGTCTCCTCTGCTTTAGTGCCCCTTTCTGAGCCCACGGCCACCAGCATTTTAACTTTGTAATTAGAACATACTTATTTTCTAATTCTTATTTTAGATTCCAGAGCTTTCCCAAATCACATCAATGGTAATCACTGCTGCAAGCCTGCAGGGTGTATAGCCACAGCACCCCCTGCTTTGCCACCCTAGTGCTAGAATCAGTCAAATGATGAAGTCAAATGAAACCTGCTGAATAATGTCACGTTAACATATTGAGTTACATACCACTTTGTAGTTTTCAATATACTTAAGAAAAACTGAAAAAAACTGAATAATTTGACATTTTGAAATCTAACATGAAATACTGTACTACTATTATGGCGATATCATTTTGTAGTTTCTTTGATTACATGATGTTAAATTAAGATCTAAATTATGTTCATATGCATGTAGGTTTTTTTATTTGTCTCAATCCTAATATTCTAGGTGATGCAAAACCTTTGGCCATTGCTGCAGAGTTCCACTAATAACTTGCTTATAAATGTTTGATTTTTATAATTTTTGATTTGTATAAATAATAAGATAAGTTGCCATGAAGTTGCGAGTCTTTTTACTGTATAAGGTTATAGGACAGAAAAACTCTGTGTATGATGGCATATAATCATGTGTACACCGACAAGTGTCATTGCAGTGTTTCTGCATGGAAGAGAGAATTCAAGCAAAAAAATAAATTAAAAAACTACTGCACTCTACTGGCCTGTTTTCAAACTTTCAATCATGGAAGACCACCCCCAAAAACACACAACTGCATTAGTGAGAGTCAGAAAGTTGTGTTACAATTCCAGTGGCCTTAATTAGATCTGCTTTAACCTCTGGCATGAACAACTCCCTGCACAATTCTGTTCACTGGCATTGACAGGCTGCCTGTGAGAATGACCGGCTGGAAGTAGGACTTGCTATACTGAGCAGATACACTGAAGAACTGCCCCCCCTCAGGGGTCTGAGCACACCGGTCACCTGTGAAAGAGAGGAGGAGAAGGGAAAAAGAAAGCATAAAGACAGCTATACTGAGTCTTACTAAAACGCTTAGCTTGACTGGGTATCTTTCCTGTATCGCCTCCTTCTCCAAGGGCAGTTTATCTATAAGTCACAGTGAGGAGGATTCTGTATCATCCTTAAGCATGGCAAGCTAGTCTCAGACTGAGGTGAGGGATTATATTTTTGGGTGGCAAGTCACTGATTCCATTGCAAGGAATGTAACTTGAGAATATTTTTTTAAGTATTTGATCCTGTTTAACTAGATTTATTTTAAACCTTTTTCAGCCTCTTTTTAAATACACAAATAAATAAATAAATAAAATAAGGGGTTTGTTTCACTTATATTTAAAGTTAAATAGGATAAAAAAAATGTATCTATGTAGCAAATTAAGGACACACCTGTAAGACATAAGGATTGGAAATACACGTCACCTTAAACTTGCTTACTCAGGTAAACAGAATAATTTTGCCACCAATTTAAAAAAAAAAAAAAAACTGCAGGGCAGATGAGATGAGACAAAACCACACATCCTTGCTGCAGACCAGCAAACGCACGACTGACATTCACGCTTTTCGGTAGCAAGTCACAAACCAGCAACAGAAGCGCACGGGCCAGAACGTATTGTACAAAAGAGCTGTCCGTGGGTATTGCATTGAGAAGAGCACAACATGACAAAACAAAAAAAGTGATGTACCACACACCAACATGCTTCAGTTCAAATAGAAATTTAAAATAACACACAGACAACACAACACAATAAATGCTGAAAACCTTTCTAAACTAAAACAGTACAAACCAAAAACGTTAGAAAGAGGTGGGCAGTGGATGTCCAGAAATGTCACATCTACAGGTAATATTAAAAATAGCACCATTCAGATAATCTGCTGTCTCGCTTTTTAGTTTGATTTGCTAAAGGCTGAATTATGTAAGGTCAGCAAATTACAGGCTATGGTTTCAGTGAAACCTCTAGCACACTGCTTAAGTCACTCAATTGCACATCTGTCCACCGCCAGACACACTGCCTTGGGAACTTGCCGCAACGCACTCTGTGACGTCAAATCTGTAATCATGGTACACAGCTAACTGGTCTTCTCCTTACTAACCTAAAAGCTCTTAAGAGAAGCTTCCTGAGCTTCCAGGCTTACTCAATAATAATAATAATAATAATAATAATAATAATAATAATAGTGTCTTCACAGGTATTAACAAAAACAGCACCAGTGCATTACTGTAGCTATATATAGCAAGCTGCACATCAGCATTCTCAGCAACTACATTATTTAGTGCATTTGGTTCTTCCTCTTCCTGGTATTCTAGTTCAAACATAAATGGAAACATTATTCCATTAACTAGCTTCATAAAAATGAGGTGCTGATGTTGAGGTGCTAAAAAGCTTTAAAAAAAAAAAACAAACAGCACCTTTCAAACAGTATTATAGGACTCATGCATAATTACTATATGACCCCCCATCCCCATTCCCCATCCCCCATCCCCCATCCCCCATCCCCGTCGAGATGACGCAAGTGAATTCCTATATTGTTCCACAACACTATGTTTCATGACCTACTAGGACCGAAGCTATATAACACAGTCCATTTGGTATCTAGATGTTACATAGAGAGTAATGCAGTCGAAAGAAAGAGCACGGAGAGAGAGATTAATAAATCAAGGGAATACAACACTACAGACAGCCTTGTTTGAAAGTCCCAACGCAGGTATGCTGTCACCGTCAGGGAGAAGAGAGAAAAGAGTAGATTCATAAAAAAATACATTCAAATTTGTGTACCGAATGGGAAGCGAATAAAAAAAATAAAGAAGTTTCACAACCAAAATACAACAGCTACATTAGGTGACATGTAAAAATGTAATTAAATAAAAATAAGCAATAAAATAAAGAGACGGTTACCATGACATATTTCCATGGGTGAGATTCCAGAACACTAAAAATATGAAGTCTGTATCTCTGCTCAGATATCAGCAAGACTAGATTTTCAGAAGACACCTGGCAGTAATGCTTAATTAGAAGGCATAACAAAATGTCTGTAATAAAAAAATATATAAACCTAATGATCTTATTTGAAAAGAATTCGTTTTGTGCAGGGAAATGCATGCAGCACTATGAGCAATACCAGATCAGTGACAGGTATAATGTTGAAGAAAGATCTTTTGAAAGTATGCTAGTAAGCAAAGTTATGTGTTAAGCACTGTGTGAGAAACAGCGTTTATTTTATTTTGTTCAAAACAGAAATGTACGAAATAAACAATACTTTATAATAACTGTAACTTCGAGATTGTTGGACAGATAAGAGAACCAACATGCTGTTGTAAATAGGAAGAGTGTAATAATACTTTTGCTTTATACTTGAGGGTGTACAATACAATGTAATTTTGCTATAAAACAAAACTGTTACTTGGTTCCCACTGACACACAACCTTTTAACAAATTTGCTGGAATGTTTAAATTGAGTTACGATGTTGCTACAAGGTTGTATGTTAGCGGCTTCTCAATAACCGCATGAAGCATGTGAAGCTAGTGATCTAATATAAACGCCGGTCTCAAGGTCTGCTGGCAAATATTGTAAATAACTGAAATTTTTACGGTACACTTCTTAAAAGGGGAATGCCTTATGCATCAATGAGAGTGTTTTGCAATGTTACTGCTGCGTTGTATGACAGACTGTCACAAAGACGGCCAGAGTGGGTGGCGTCAGACCAGAAAGGAATACACAGACAGAGACGGTGGGGATGATGAGCTGAGTGCAATGGCTGCACTCAGCGTTTAATAACAAAATAAAAGGTTTAAACAACGGAATACAAAACAGGACACGGCACTTGACGCCAAAATAAACAGACAGACAAAACGACTGACACTAAACAAACGGTGCACGGACAGACAAACAAACACGGTGAGAACAAACACTTATCTTTACGATCTTTTATATTTACTTTACCTCTCTCTCTCTCTCTCTCTCTCTCTCTCTCTCTCTCTCTCTCTCTCAATTTCAATTCAAATTCAAATTGGCTTTATTGGCATGACAATAAAAATAATTGTGTTGCCAAAGCACATACATGGCATAACCAACTCAAATATACAGACAAAGAATTTTTCTTAATACTAACAGTATCCCTCCTCCCTCTATATTAATACAGTAAACAGAATCCCTCCCTTCCCCTCTATATCAAACAGTACCCCCTTCCCCCCTCTATATTAAACAGAATCCCCCTCCCTCCCTCTATTAAACAGAATCCCCCCTCCCTCAATTAAACAATACCCCCTCCCTCCCTCCCTCCCTCTCTCTATATTAAACAGAATCCCTCCCTCCCTCCCTCTCTCTTTTCCCTCTCTAGTGTGACGTGTTCACGGTCTGTCCCTCAGGCTATGACAGGTCTCCACGTATTGACCAGCCAGTCTGGCTGTGTGTTTGTCTTCCCCCAGCAGGATTGACAGCTTCTGGGTATCACACATTTTTGGGAATTCTGGGACTAAATCACAGAATTTGGGGAAGAAAATGTCCCTTATGTTTTTATATTTTTCACAGTGTGTCAGGAAGTGAATCTCTGTCTCGACCTCTCCTGTCTCACAGTGACCACAGTGCCTGTTCTCCCTGGCCAGCCAGGTTTGCCTCTGTCGGCCTTTTTCAATGGCCAGGTTGTGGTCACTGAGCCGGTATTTGGTCAGGATCTGCCTCTGCTTTGTGTTTCTGACAGTTACCAGGTATTCTGCCAGGGTGTAATTTCTATTTAAGGTCCGATAGCACTCTAGTTTGTTTTGTGTTTTAGTATTTGTATCCCAATGGTCCAGATAGGAGTGTTTCAGGTGTTTTATAATTTGGTTTACACTAATTGGAATTGTTTTTGCAGTGCTGTCCTGAAGCTGACTGATGTCAGTGTTGCTCAGCTCAGTGAGCTTCAGGACCAGCTGGCTGAGGGGACTCTTTTCTGGGCTGAGCTCTTGGTATTGCAGGGCTTTATGATGGAGTGAGTTTGGGTCACTAGTTTTTAGATGAATCCAGTATTTTAATGCTCTTTTTTGGATGTTAATAATCAATGGATAAAGGCCTAATTCAGCCCTGCATGCATTGTTTGGTGTTTTTCTTTGTAATCTCATGATGTTTTTACAGAACTCTGCATGCAGGGTTTCTGTGGGGTGTTTGTCCCATTTTGTGTAGTCCTGGTTGGTGATTGGACCCCACACTTCACTGCCATAGAGAGCAATTGGCTGAATTACACTTTGAAAAATTTTGAGCCAAATTTTGACGGGGGGATTTATATTGTAGAGCCTCCTCTTTATGGCATAAAAAGCCCTGCGTGCTTTCTCCTTTAGTGCATTCACTGCCAGGTTAAAGCTCCCTGATGCACTGATGGTCAGACCCAGGTATGTGTAGCTGCTGGTGTGCTCTAGGGTGGTGTTACCTAGAGTGAAGTGGTACTTATTTCCCTGAGATCTGGCTTTCTTCTGGAATATCATGACTCTGGTCTTGTTCATGTTTACTGTCAGGGCCCAGGTCTGACAGTACTGCTCTAGCAGTGCCAGGCTCTGCTGCAGCCCCTGCTCTGTGGGTGACAGCAGGACCAGGTCATCTGCATAGAGCAGAAACTTGACTTCAGTGTCATGTAGAGTGAGGCCAGGGGCTGCAGACTGCTCCAACACTGTGGCCAGCTCATTGATATATATGTTGAACAGTGTTGGGCTCAGACTGCAGCCCTGTCTCACCCCACGCCCTTGTGTGAAGAATTCTGTTCTTTTGTTGCCAATTTTCACACCACACTTATTTTCTGAGTACATCGATTTTATGATGTCATAGACTTTACCCCCTACACCACTTTGAAGAAGTTTAAGAAATAGTCCTTTATGCCAAATTGAATCAAATGCCTTTTTAAAGTCTATAAAGCAAGCGAATATTTTTCCTTTATTAGTTTGATGGACGTGTTTATTGATTAGGGTGTGTAGGGTGTAAACATGATCAGAAGTGCGGTGTTTTGGTAGAAATCCAATCTGACTCTTACTCAGGACACTGTGTTCGGTAAGGAAGGCCAGTATCCGGGCGTTAATGATACTGCAGAACACCTTCCCCAGATTACTGCTCACACAGATGCCCCGGTAGTTATTGGGGTCGAATTTGTCTCCACTTTTATATATGGGTGTTATAAGCCCTTGGTTCCAGGTCTCAGGGAAATACCCAGCTCTCAGTACAAGATTGAGGAGTTTGAGCAGGGCCTCCTGCAGCTTGGGGCTGCTGTGTTTGACCATCTCAGCGTTGATGCTGTCAGGTCCACTTGCTTTTTTTGATTTGAGGGCCTTGAGTTTATCACTCAGCTCCTCCACCGTGATTGGGGTGTCGAGGGGGTTCTGATTGTCCTTAATACAGGATTCTAAATTTTTTAGTTTTTCACAAATGGCATTTTGAGTTTTTTGTTCTTTGTTTTGTATTTCTTTGTAAAGTTTTTCAAAATGTTTTTTCCAAATGTTTCCATTTTGGATGGCCAATTCTTCTTTTTTTGTTGAATTTAGGTTATTCCAGGTTTCCCAAAAATGATTTTGGTTTATTGACTCCTCAATTTCGCTGAGTTGTTTATTAATATGGTCTTGTTTTTTATTTCTTAGAGTGTGTTTGTATTGATTCAGTGCCTCACAGTATCTGAGACGTAAGTCTGGGCTGTCTGGATCTTTATGTTTTTGATTGGATAGCTGTCTTAGTTTTTCCCTTCTAGTTTTACATTCTTCATCAAACCACTTTTCTTTGAATTTATTCTTTTGGTTGTTTTTCCGATTTACTATTTTTAATTTAGATTTTTCTGCTGCTTTTCTAAATATGTTATTCAAATCTTTTACAGCCAGAGTTACTCCTGTTTTTGTGTGTTGATACTGTGTGTTTTGAAATGTGTGTATTAGGGTTTCTATTTCATTGGTGCCAATTGCTTCTTTGTATGTTTCTGTGCTGTTTGGAGCCCATCTGTAGGAATGGTTTAGATTGTACAGCTTACAGGGCTGTGTCTGTGTGTTGTTGATCTGCTCTGTTCTTTTTATGAACACAGTGATTTGACTGTGATCTGACAGGGGGGTTTGTGGTCTGACAGTGAATGCATTAATAAAGGAGGGGTCCAGGTCAGTGATGGCATAGTCCACCACACTGTTACCAAGAGCTGAGCTGTATGTAAACCTACCTAAAGAGTCCCCTCTGATCCTGCCATTCATGATATATAGGCCTAGGCCTTGACAGAGATTCAATAATTGTCTCCCATTTTTATTTACCACACTGTCATGGCTATTCCTGTTTGTAGTCATGTGCGTGTGGTACAGAGGGGATTGTCCGAATATGTGGCTGTTCCCCTGTGAGTTCATGAAGTCAGGCAGAGTGCCTGTTCTGGCATTAAAGTCACCGCAGAGCAGCACACTTCCCTGGGCCTGGAAGTGGCAGATCTCTGTCTGGAGATCATGGAAGGTGTCTTCCTTGTAATAAGGGGAGTCCGATGGGGGGATGTAGGCTGCACACAGGTAGATATCTGTTTGGCAGGTGACAATGCTATTACTCATTTTTAGCCACAGGTGGGTCTCTCCTGTTCTTATTGGTCTAATAGAGTCGGTGAGCTCCTCTCTGTACCACACAATGATCCCCCCTGAGTCTCTGCCACGTTTTACGTGTGAGTGTTTCAGAGAGGGCACTATAATCTCCCTGTAGCCTGAGGGACAGTGAGTGGACACATCAGCACGGCACCACGTCTCGTGGAGAATAATTATATCTATGTTATTTATATTTCTGATGAATTCAGGGTCTGTGCTCTTCAGCCCAAACACTGACGAACACAAACCCTGAATATTCCAGGAGCTAATTGTAAGCGATCTCATATTTATAATTTAAGCTATTTATAATTATTATCTAGAATAAAATATAATGTCAGAAACATTGAACACAAATCAGTAACATGTTTTACACTATTAAGTATTTTCTTATTATTTGTACTATTTTCTTATTCTAATTATTATTATTAGTTGTACATTTCTTTTCTAATACATTTAGAGTGGGGTGTACTTAGCTCATGATTTTGAAAATTAAGTTCAGGAGCTGCCGTATCTCCCCCATCTCAGAGCTGGCTAGGGTCCTTGGTTTGGAAGCAGCTGCTGCATAGCTGTGTTGCTGCTGCTCTGTCTGACTGCTGTGCTGGAGCTGCTGCTGTTCCTGGATCCCTCTGGGCTGGGCTCTGTTGGGCTGGGTCCCTCTGGGCTGGGCTCTGCTGGGCTGGGTCCCTCTGGGCTGGGCTCTGCTGGGCTGGGTCCCTCTGGGCTGGGCTCTGCTGGGCTGGGCTCTTCTGGTCTGTTGTAGTGTGTGCTGCCGGTGTCCAGGCTGCAGAGGCTGGTGTTCTTGGGGGGGTCTCCTCGTAAGCACAGGGCTGCGCTGTCCTTGGTGGTGGTCCGGTGTGCTCCTGTTTCGGGGGTGGCTGGCGGGGTCTCGGCCCATGGCAGTGTCCTTTAGGTTTTTGGCGAAGATCCTAACGCCTTCCTGGTCGAGGTGTACATGGTCGTACAGGTGCAGCGTGCTCAGGGTGGGGTGGTGTGCCAAGTGGACATTAGGCAGAAGGGCACAGCCTCTGGAAATGTCACTGTTGATCCTCTGAATAGTGTGCTGGGGGACGTCCTCTCTGGGCAGCAGGGTGGAGATCACTATCTTCGCACCAGGGAACTCCTTTGTGGCCTTCTCCGCTACTCTCCTTACCGACTCGGCCACATCTTCCCCCTGAGAGCCCAGGTCGTTGGTGCCAGTGTGGATGATAATGTGCTCGGGGTCTCTCAGGGTCGACTGGCACAGCAGCTGGAGCGCCCTTTCTGTAGTTGGGCACCAGAATTTTGCTACCCGGCTGCTGGGGAAGAGTCTTCGCTGGTTCAAGTACTTCCCGTTGGAGTCGATAAGAATGGCTACCTTGGAGCTGTATATTTTATTAGCCTGTCTACTCGAGGGAGTCTGTGTCTCTGGGGCAGTGTGTGTGATGTGGGAGGGAGGGGCAGTGTGTGTGGTGGGGGAGTGGGGGGTAGTGTGTGTGGTGGGGGGGGAGTGTCTCACTGTCGGGGTGTGCTGGGGGAGTGGGGTGTGTGTTTGGATCAGTGTGTGTGGTGGGGGAGTGGGGGGTAGTGTGTGTGGTGGGGGGGAGTGTCTCACTGTCGGGGTGTGCTGGGGGAGTGGGGTGTGTGTTTGGATCAGTGTGTGTGTGGGATGATGTGGTGTGTGTATCGGTGTCGGTGTCAGTCACACAGGCCCTGCTTGCTGTAGCTCCTGTGTTCTTGGGCTGGCTGTGGTGTTGCTGTTCTGGGTGGGGGGGGGAGGTGTGACTCTGAGTAGCTGCTCTCTCAGGCTCTGTATGCTCCTCTCTTTGCGCTGCAGCTCCTCTCTCAGCTTGGCCAGCTCGTTTCTCAGGGCCTCGTTGTCCTGCCGCAGCTCTCCCATCTCAGCTCCCAGCTCCCTGATGGAAGCCCTGGCCTCGTTCCTCACCTGCCTCACCTCGTCTCTTATCTGCTGCACGAGGTCGTTCTCTGTCAGCGTGGTCAGGGTGAGCTCCTTGAATTCTGCAAACTCCACCTCCAGCAGTGAGAGGCATTCCTTCAAGTGCTGCACTGTGCTGGGCAGTCTGGGGGTGAGCGGGGGGGTGCGGGGGGCTGCAGTGGGGGAGCTGCAGGGGGCTGTGTCTGCAGTGTGGGGGCTGCAGGGGGCTGTGTCTGCGGTGTGGGGAGCTGGCTGCTGTTCTGGGTCTAGTACCTCTGGATTTTTTTTCTCCTTCTCAGCCAGTTCTTTTAGAGCCTGGAAATCTTTCTCGAATAGTTCTAGGCTGGCCTCAGTTCCCTGAATCATAATAGTGCCATTATAAAACACATTGATGCTGAGCCTTGTGCTGTCAGGGTCAGTTTCATCTCCTATACGCAGTTGCCTTCCTTTGCAAATCCCTCCCAGCTTGATATTACTATGTGCTGTGCAGAGGGCTGTGTGCCAGGCAGTGGGGTGCTGTGTATAGAACAGCAGGTTGGTTTTGGTCCTCTTGCCCCCAGCCAGGCTGCAGTCTGCTATCAGTGTCTCTGGGGACTCCTTCATTAGCTTGTTCTTATAAAGCTTCTTTGCCTTTGCACTGGTGACCTCATCAGGGTATCGGATTACACTGCTAGTCTGGCCCCTCCCACTCTGCAGGGCTAAATTGATACATTTATCCATTCCGACCAACTGTCAAAAACCAACCGGTTTCAGCTGCTTTCAGTGACTGAGAGTTTTTAGCTATTAGGTTTTAGTTAATTTGTTATATTAAAAAGGCTTACCTTTTATTTTCCTCTTCAGTTCTTTTCTTTTTCTTTCTTTCTGTTTATTTCAATTTGTCTGTTTCTTTCTATTTCTTTCTGTTTCTTTCTATTTCTTTCTGTTTATTTCTCTTTCTTTCTGTTTCTTTCTTTCTTTCTCTTTCTTTCTTGTTTAATTTTCCTGGAGGTCTTATTTCTTTTCTTTTCCTCTTCAGTTCAGTTCTTTTCTTTTGCTTTCTTTCTATTTCTTTCTTTCTTTCTTTCTTTCTTTCTTTCTTTCTTTCTTTCTTTCTTTCTTTCTTTCTTTCTTGTTTAATTGTTTAATTTTTCCTGGATGTCTTATTTCTGTAGTAAAAGTTTTCCATTTGTTTTTTATTTGTTCTTACTGATTTATATTCTTAATTCTCACAATTAAATTTACTCTAGATTAACATTTTTTTAGTTTAAATTAAGAGCTCATCTTGCTGCTGCTGCTCTCTCTCTCTCTCTCTCTCTCTCTCTCTCTCTCTCTCTCTCTCTCTCTCTCTCTCTCTCTCTCACCCGTTCTCCTCTTCCGAACACCCAACCCTGACTGAATGAAATGTGCGTCTATATATACTATTGTGCTGGGATTCAATTACTAATTAATTATTCACTTGAATCCCAGCACGTGAATTAATTCTGTGCAACCCCGTGCCACACATTATACATATTTTATCTGCACGTGAAGTGATGTGCCATCCTCGTGCCTAAATATAATTATACACTTTAAACACACGTGAAACACAGACCCGTTTATATCCCGTGTACCAATCTATACACCAACATTAACATACGCACGCACACATACATACACAGAACACACAAATGCACACAGGGGCGGGGCACTTTGCCACACAGACCTACCTCATGTAGTAAACAAACATTTTCACACATCTTTACACAAAAGAAGAGAAATGGCAACATCGAAGGCACAAGGACCTATTTTCCGATAAATATCTATTTGTTTTTCGTGTTTGTGGATCAGATGCCCGAGACACGCGCTGTTAGAGTTAGGGTACAGCCACCTTGCTGGCCATTCAAGCCACAGTGAACAGCCCCATATTGTGCCAAATGATCAGGGTCCCTGGGACGAATAATGTGAATGCGTTTTTTTCTCTTTTTTCCCATGTTCCCTACATGTTGAAGTGTCATTGTACACGTCAGATTTGAGCTGGCCATGCTAAAATATTTTTTTTCTAAAAAGCATCTCTCTTTTTCTGTGTTTTTTGTTATCTGTATTAAACAGGGTGAGTCTCAGGACTATTTCACTTTTTTTATGGAAGCCTAGTGTCCACATTCATTCCACGTATGACATGTACCTGTAAACTTTATACTTAAAGAGTTATAACCACAAACCTACAATAGTAAAAAAAAACAGGCAAAAATAGCTTGAACCCTACTAAAGTGTCACTGGCTGCGAAAAAATGACTGCGACTTTTTATACACAAATAAACTTCCTTGACTTGAAAAACGTCTTAAACGATGCAAGCAAATTCCTACTTGGTTTGATTGAATGAGTCGTACACAACAAGCTTCTATGTGAAAGCTGAAAATGTATTTCAATAAAGAACAACGACGCATTTTTAATAAATCCTAGCCTACTCCACTAAAATAAAAACGGGCTTCTGTTATTTTGAAATACCACTGCTTTAGATTATTACTACTGCTTAATAACCGTATTATTTTAATGTGGGTGTTAAACTGAAACCCGTTTATGGCCCCACAGCAACATGAACCTACTAACTTCCTTATTTAAAAAAATAAATAAATAACTGTCTGGTTCTCTCTTGCCTTTTTGTTTTTTAATGCATATCATTTAATTAATAGAGAATAAAACTAACAACTAGCTAGCCTATATTTAATTAATCATTTTTTGTAGTCTCCACAAACTGCCCAGCATCTTCTGTTGAAGACAGTCACACCACTGCTAACTTTAGCTGTTGTAAGCAGTGCTGTGTGGACTATGGGTCAAACCAATGTTCATGTAGGGTGTGTTTTATTGTGTGTTTTTTTTGTTGTTGTTGTTGTTGTTGTTTTTATCAATCGGACTTCTGGTGCCTTCTGAAAGACTTTCTGTTTTTTTTTTATTACATTTTAAACCATTTAAAAGGCAAAACCATAACAAAATGATCAAAAATATCCCCACCCCCCACACACACCTGCATTAGGAATGGACAGCAAACGTTCACCCATGCTTAATGCAGTCATTCATCCTTATTGTCAACAAATGATTTTATGAATATATCTCTGCCATTCTGGGTTTTAAACAGGCACTGCAACACATGGCTGTAAAGCTGACCAGCCCAGTGCAAAATTACATATTTTTCTGAAACTTGGGGGTACTAGACAAAAAAGCCATTTCCGGTACTTGTAGAAGTGTAGGTTTAGTTACATGATCAGGGGGTGATGGTTCATTGCAGAGATACAGTATTACCTGGTTCTGGTTTGCAGAGATACAGTATTACCTGGTTCTGGTTTGCAGAGATACAGTATTACCTGGTTCTGGTTTGCTCTTCTCCAGGGAGCATAAAGCCTTGTAGTCTGGTCAGAGCTGACACAATGAATTCACCTTCAGGAATCCAGCTCAGGTCATGAACACTGTTGGTGTCCAGAAATTACAACTGTGGGGCACCATTCATCCTAATGAATGGAAATAATGGCAA
This sequence comes from Acipenser ruthenus, assembly GCF_902713425.1. Classification (NCBI taxonomy): domain Eukaryota; kingdom Metazoa; phylum Chordata; class Actinopteri; order Acipenseriformes; family Acipenseridae; genus Acipenser; species Acipenser ruthenus. The sequence continues at coordinate 4,607,400 of NC_081192.1, read as the reverse complement.
CTCCCCTTGCATAGCAGTTTGATCCTGAATTTTCTAGGAGTTTTGAAAAGACTCACCCGAGCGTTTCACCTATACATTGAGGCTAATTAAGCCTAAAACCTGGATTGGGTGAAATTGCTGTGCAATAGGAGTCTTTTTTTCCATCCCTGTTGTGGTTCCCAAGATGTAGCATTCAATACCTCAGCCAAGTTATGGCTTACATAACTTGTGGTAGAATCTGGAGTTTATTGCTTGATGTCATAGATATGCATTTCATTAATGCTGCATAAAGAAAGTCAGAGCAAAAACACATCACATGTACATAACAGCCATCAAAAAGGTGCGATATAGCCAACGCTCAAGTGTTACTAACTGCAGAAAAGGGGAATGTTAAAGATGGGCTTCCCTCTTTAGAAGGATCCTGGCACCAAAGATGGAGAGCTCCATGGGACACGTGAGCCAGAATCATGGACCCATCAGCACTCATGTGACAGCCAAAAAATCCCAGCGTGTTCCACCAACCTCCCCAACGCAGACCTGGAAAGGCAACACAGCTGTGATTTCAAAGAGCTTCTGGGTTATCGATTCTCCCAAAAATGAGCAACAAAAATAAAGGCTAGTAAAAGGTTAAGGATTCTGAATATATTATTTATTTATTTATCTTGGCTAAAGACATTTTTGTTCAACAAAGCTTTAAAAAAAACTGAGAACATCTGACCTCAGAGGTCACGGGCATTAATCTACTACCATTCATTTACAATAAACTAACTGCACATAAATACCAGGAAACATCAGACAATGGACTTGAATAACATGTTTCAAAATGACAGGCATCTTTACCGCCTAATTATGAAAACCCAGGAGGCAAAACGAATCACTCTCTCTGAGGCTTTGTAACACACTCTTACTGCTCAGCTGTCCCAAGCCGGCATGTATTTAAACAGTTTACAGTTCAGAACATGGCAGAGATCCATTTCCCAGATGATGTGTAAGCACAGGATGGAAATCTGTCACTGAAAATGCACATCCCATCTAGCTTCAGACTACATCGATAACACCAGCACTGAGTTCAGTGATTACCTATCGATAAATGGTGCGTCAAGAGTATTCAGCTCTAGTGATGAACTATAATACACTTACCCTCTCCCCTCCATTACTTAGAAATAAAAGCTAACAAACTAGTTGCATAGATTCAGTTAGGGTTCTCAGTGCCGCCCTGTGACGGGGAGCCCCTATGTATATATTGTGCGCTATTTTTATGATTTATTTGTATGATACAATTTATGTAAATATGACAATATTATTTGTATTGCATTATTATTATTATTATTATTATTATTATTATTATTATTATTATTATTATTATTATTATTATTATTATTATTAATGGTAATATATATATATATATATATAGAACCCGGCCGGCACTCACAAACAAAAATAAACACTGACTATACAGGCAGGTCCCTGACTAGCTCGCAGGACGGCCAAACAAACACACCAAACCACACAGGTTTAACACAGAAACAAAAAGGTTTTTACACAACCTTTTCTTTTTACGCTTGAGCACACTGTCAAGCGGGCTTCTAAACACACCAGCAGCCCAGAACAGACTGGCTGCCTTCTTTATATACCCTGCACCTGGCTCTAATTTACAATGATCACCATGAGCAGGGGATAATTACTAATAAAACAATTAACAAAAATGTGCATATACAGTACTGTGCAAAAGTTTTAGGCAGGTGTGAAAAAATGCTGTAAAGTAAGAATGCTTTCAAAAATAGACATGTTAATAGATTATATTTATCAATTAACTAAATGCAAAGTGAGTGAACAGAAGAAAAATCTAAATCAAATCCATATTTGGTGTGACCACCCTTTGCCTTCAAAACAGCATCAATTCTTCTAGGTACACTTGCACAAAGTCAGGGATTTTGTAGGCATATAGTCAGGTGTATGATTAAACAATTATACCAAACAGGTGCTAATGATCATCAATTCAATATGTAGGTTGAAACACAATCATTAACTGAAACAGAAACAGCTGTGTAGGAGGAATAAAACTGGGTGAGGAACAGCCAAACTCAGCTAACAAGGTGAGGTTGCTGAAGACAGTTTACTGTCAAAAGTCATACACCATGGCAAGACTGAGCACAGCAACAAGACACAAGGTAGTTATACTGCATAAGCAAGGTCTCTCCCAGGCAGAAATTTCAAGGCAGACAGGGGTTTCCAGATGTGCTGTCCAAGCTCTTTTGAAGAAACACAAAGAAACAGGCAACATTGAGGACTGTAGACGCAGTGGTCGGCCAAGGAAACTTACTGCAGCAGATGAAAGACACATCATGCTTACTTCCCTTCGCAATCGGAAGATGTCCAGCAGTGCCATCAGCTCAGAATTGGCAGAAAACAGTGGGACCCTGGTACACCCATCTACTGTCCGGAGAAGTCTGGTCAGAAGTGGCCTTCATGGAAGACTTGCGGCCAAAAAGCCATACCTCCAACGTCGAAACAAGGCCAAGCGACTCAACTATGCATGAAAACACAAGAACTGGGGTGCAGAAAAATGGCAGCAGGTGCTCTGGACTGATGAGTCAAAATTTGAAATATTTGGCTGTAGCAGAAGGCAGTTTTTTCGCCGAAGGGCTGGAGAGCGGTACACGTATGAGTGTCTGCAGGCAACAGTGAAGCATGGTGGAGGTTCCTTGCAAGTTTGGGGCTGCATTTCTGCAAATGGAGTTGGGGATTTGGTCAGAATTAATGGTCTCCTCAATGCTGAGAAGTACAGGCAGATACTTATCCATCATGCAATACCATCAGGGAGGCATCTGATTGGCCCCAAATTTATTCTGCAGCATGACAACAACCCCAAACATACAGCGAAAGTCATTAAGAACTATCTTCAGCGTAAAGAAGAACAAGGAGTCCTGGAAGTGATGGTATGGCCCCCACAGAGCCCTGATCTCAACATCATCGAGTCTGTCTGGGATTACATGAAGAGAGAGAAGCAACTGAGGCTGCCTAAATCCACAGAAGAACTGTGGTTAGTTCTCCAAGATGTTTGGGCCAACCTACCTGCCGAGTTCCTTCAAAAACTGTGTGCAAGTGTACCTAGAAGAATTGATGCTGTTTTGAAGGCAAAGGGTGGTCACACCAAATATTGATTTGATGTAGATTTTTCTTCTGTTCATTCACTTTGCATTTTGTTAATTGATAAATATATAAACTATTAACATGTCTATTTTTGAAAGCATTCTTACATTACAGTATTTTTTCACACCTGCCTAAAACTTTTGCACAGTACTGTATATATATATAAAAAGCCAGTCTCGTAAAGTGTAGCTGGTGTGGATGGGGTTGAATCCCCATCCTTGTAAAGCTTGTGGGAATGTGGCTGGAGCCAGCATTCACTGTTTAATAGGTAATTAAGGCTCCAGCAGATATAAAAGACCCACTCCAAGATCATTTTTGGAAGAGGGTTTAGAGTGGAGAATGAGTGTGGAGAGGAGGTAATAACATAAACGCAGAGAGATAACAATTGCTAAACGTGCTGGTCAATAAAACAGCATGATACTTGTTATTGTTTATTGTTTGTTTGTCTGTTTGGCCAATGTGCCCTTTTGTTTAGCATTTCCCCCTGCTACTTCCTGGAGTTTCTGGTCTGACGCCACCCCTGCAAAGCCATCCTGTTCACACGCCCACAGTGGTGGTATAACCGGAATGCTCGGGCATTCCAGGGGGGCCCAGAAGATACATTAACAGATCAAATATTTTGAGAATGTTAATCATACTTCCAAGTAAAATTAGATATTGGGTTAACTGGGATAACTAGCATTGCAACAAAAAAATATCATTTTTAATGGGAATTCTACTGAGCAATGGAGTTATAATTAGGGACCTACCTAATTCGCGATTTCGCGGATTTCGCGGAAATCGTGAAATTAAGGGGTCACCGCGAAATTCACCTCTTAGGGGCCAATGCATACAAACAAGTACGGAGAGGAAAGAAAAAAAAAAAGAAACCGCGTTTAAATGAACTTCTGCACAACGCAAGTGACGCAAAATACGTATCTTCCTTCTGTAGATAGCCCATTCTTATTCCTTCGCCGTCCTGTGTGCATTGCACTTAAGCAAAGAAAAAACAAAAAATGTCCACAAGTAACATTTACAAAAGAAATTCTCCAAAGCAGTTAACGTTCTTGTTTACTATTCAAATGACAAAGTTTTAATCAGCCTATCAGTGCGTCTTTACTGCTTTTATGTGACCTGTACTGTGCAGGAGGTTGCGGGACAAAGTTGGTGCTGCATTGCTGTTTTGATTTCGGTTGCTAAAATCTAGTTTTCAGCATTGGAGGTAAAATAGTAGAAATGGACGACAAAGAAAGCAAACTATATTTCGGCTGATGATCGTTTCAAGATATTTTCCAAATAAACTACATGCAGACTGAGGTAATTGTTTTCCATATCTTAATGTGTATTTGGAGAAAATACGATCGATCGCTATTTAGCTTCAGAATCACACATTAAACAAAAGGCTACTACAGAGGGCAGCAGTGTGGAGTAGTGGTTAGGGCTCTGGACTCTTGACCGGAGGGTTGTGGGTTCAATCCCCAGTGGGGAACACTGCTGTTGTACCCTTGAGCAAGGTACTTTACCTAGATTGCTCCAGTAAAAAAAAAACCAACTGTATAAATGGGTAATTGTATGTAAAAATAATGTGATATCTGTATAATGTGATATGTTGTAACAATTGTAAGTCGCCCTGGATAAGGGCGTCTGCTAAGAAATAAATAATAATAATAATAACGTAAAATAAACAGCTTTCAGAAACCAAACTGGAAAGTCAGCCGAGACAAAAAGTATTCCTGTCTGCAAGTTAAATCAGTACTAAAACGATCCAGCACAGCCACCTCGCTTCAACCTGCTGCTTACAGTTGGAATTTTAGACCCGAATAGCCACGTTTTCTTTGTTTTGACTCGGTACTAATAAAATAAATTATTGGATGGGACAAATAACATGACAACGAACGTGCTGCATACATTGACTTCATTAAAGTATGCCAGATGCCCTTGTGTAACCGAGTTTTTGGGCTGTTTCTAATCGGTATCCACATCTGTATAACTTGGCAAAGCTTTGCCTTAACTTCCAACCAATTCAGTGGATGCAGACGTGCAGTCTCAATGTATGGGCAAGTCAACTGCAGGGGGATGCTACATATTCTCCTTTAACAAATGCCAGCACTCTGTTTTAGTAAGGAAGCAAGTACCACTATTTTTAGGCTTTATAGTGTTCTGAAATACTGTCTACTTAGGTTTATTTAATGTTTAAACATGTCCGCGAAATTTCCGCGAAATCCTAATTTTATTCCGCAACATACCCGTGAAAAATACGTAAATTTACCGCGATTTAAGTAGACCCCTAGTTATAATGAGCACCACAGCACTCACTGCACTCCCCCAACCACTAATATTCATGGTTAGTTTCTCTCATCATCAATAAATGTAATTCACTCCCATGTTTAAATTTACAGTGAAGGTGTGCTCTCTTGCATCAGGACATTGTTGACACTCCTCGTCGTTATCAGTCCGGAAAGGGCTACATTTCGTTAGCTCTTTGTTCGAGTTGCTATGTGTTTATCACTTCATCAGTCGGGGCTTGCAGGGACTCCCTACATTTCATGCGAAGCACGCCGGGAATAAAATGGGGCTAATCACCAACAGCCCAAGTCTTATCCGAGTATTTACGGAAACTACCGATGTAACCCTTCAGCCCGCCAGTGTCTCAGTTATTCGGTGAGTGACGAGGGTTCAGAAGCCTTTTTTTCTATGTCAATAGAAGAAAAGTTGTGAGGTTAAAAGGATGGGTGTACACAAGCCTTGTGATATTAAAATGACACAAAATCACAAGAAATAAAACCGAAGCTTTTGTGTGTCATAGTTTAACAGGAAGAATTGGCTGACGGTGATTGAAAAAAACAACAACCTTGTCTTGTTTTCCCTGCATCTCGTGTGGAGGGGATACAGCTTGGTTCAAACCCAGAATGAATGATTAAAACACCTGTCAGAGAAAGTTAAGAAACATGAGTGCAGTGCTTCTCATGTCGAGAACTGTGTTAACTGAAAACGACTGGAAACATTAATATTGCTACTCAGATTGATGAAGGTTGCCGTATTTCCATGCAAAGGTATAATGATCTTGTACAGCAGAATAAGTATGCTCTTTCCTGGATAATTGACTACATCGGGTTCTGTGGAAGTCATGAGTGTTTCTAGAGATTTGGGAGATGCGTTTTCTGAACTAGAGAATCCGTTAGCTAATCACCTTGCAAATGCAACTGTGTCTAAAAATACATTGAAGACCATACAGAACGAACTTCTAGATTGTATGCTGGAAGTGAACATGAAAAAAATTAAAACTGAAGTTTCAAATGCAAGCTTCGTGTCAGTACAAGCCAACGAAATGACAGATGTGTCATGTACAGCTCAACTAGTGATTGTGCTTAGGTATATCAAGGAAGGCTCTGTAATTGAAAGGTTTCACGTTTTTTTGGAAGTTCGGGACCGAACGGCTGAAGGATTAGCAACTCTTCTGAAGCAAGAACTGGAGCCTACAATTTAAAAACAAAACTTAGCGCACAGACATTCGACGGAGCAGCTGTAATGAGTGGTGCAGTTAATGATGTCCAAGCAAGACTCAAAGAAAGTTATCCATACGTGCACTTTGTCTATTATTATGCTCATCAGCTAAATATTATTATGCGACACGTCTGATCAGTTGTCAAACCAATCACTTTTCTGTGCATAAGTTTCAACCTTTTCAACATTTTTCTCAACATCTCCAAAACAAACAGCTGTACTTGACAGTCGAATTCCAAGTTCTGCGGCAACAAGGTGTAATTTTAAAAGCAGAACAGTAAACACAGTTTATGAAAATCAAAAGGCTCTACAAGAGTGCTTTGAGAAAATTCAGAATGAGGACGGCTGGGATGATGGATCAGTTTATGCAATCTTATGAACTGGCAAAGCTTCTGGGAGATAAAGATTTTCTTTACTTTTTGAAGTTTTTTCATTCTGCCATGCTTTACATGGACATTCTTTACAATATCTTGCAAAAGCGAAATTCGACTGCAGTAGCAATTAAACACACTCTGGACAAATTCGCTGAATCTGTGACAGCATCGAAAGAAAACCTTCCCACAGAAGAAGCTGAAAAAACCACAGCGAAACTGAACCACCAAAGAAAATAATTTGATCAAACAATGCTGATGTAGTGAAGGAAGCATGTAATATTATGATTCTGCAGGCAAAAGAACGCTTCGACAAAGATAATCACTTGATGTCATTAGATCATATTGATTCAGAACGCTTCCATCGATTTTCCCAATGAACATCTGCACATGGCAGTAAAGTGTTACGCAGTGCTATGCAAAGAAAAACTTCAAAGTGAACTAACGGTTTTGTGCAGCAGTACTGAATTCGAAACTGTAAAGAGTGTCGCCATTGCTTAAAGTGCTGAGGGAGAACAACCTTCAGAGCCATTTCAGAAACCTGAGATCGCCCTTACTTCCCCAAGTCATTGTATTTTATCTTGCGCTTAATTGTATTAATACTTGTACTGTGATTCTTGAAATGTATTTTTGTTTACGACTGTAAATCGCCCTGGATAAGCGAGTCTGCTAATAAATAAATAATAATAATAATAGTAACAACAGCCGAATCAGAGAGATGTTTCCTGCAAAATACAATGACCCAAGACAGACTTAACGCACTTGGTGTACTGTCAACGGAAAAGGAGCTTATCCGCAGTATTCCTGACCATCAGGTCATAGAAGTGTTTGCTTCTAAAAAAAACAGAGGCCATTTCCTCTACAAATAAGGCAGGCTTTCATTTAACATATTTATGATGTTATTATGTACAACACGCCTTTTAACTGAGCACAATATTTGTAAATTCTGTAAAGAAATGTTGGTTTTAATAGCCCAGCCCCTCTAGTTTGTTAGCAGAGATGCCAACTTCTCAAAGGAGAAAATAGTCGCAGTTTATTTAGTTTTTTAAGGCCAGTGGCTGCTAGCCCCTAGAAATTAAAAGGTTATTCGGCTCTGGTAAGCCAATGACTATCATTTTGGTAATTGTAAACACACTGCATTTTTAAATTTAAACACCCCCCAATAAAAACACTGATTTTTGGATTTTTTAAAACTTGGAATTTATTAATTTATTCTGGATTTAAAGATGAAATATTCAACCTCAAAACTTTATAAAAAAATAACTATCAAAATAACACCTCAAAAAAGATTTAACAATGTTTTTTTATGTAATTGTTCACTACTCTGCAACTATCAAAACACAAAATGTTGCATTGTATTCAATAATTAATTAATTAATTAATTAATTAATTAATTAATTAATTAATTAATTAATTTATTTATTTAATTAATTGAAGTGAGTTAAACCTCAAAACCCATTTGCACAAACATACAGCAATGGGGAGATTTTGCTTATGCTGGTGTTTCTTCGTCTGTCCGGCCGTAATCACAGCAGACGTGAGATTAAGACACTATTTATTTTAATGAATGACCATTCTGTGGTAAATTCCTCTTGATCTTTTAAATGGAGGAGACTGACATTTTTTGTTTGATATGTCATTCATATCTATTACTAAAAATCACAGAGCAGTCACAGTAAATTTCACAGAGGAAGGGGGAAATGGTCAGAAAGTCAGCAAGTAAATCTCTTAGTCTCTGAGCACAAGTCAAAAGCTCTCACTGCACTCATGCTGGTTAGCAGGCAATTGAAATATGACACCGCCTGTCTCCTCACACACAAAGCAGCAGCTTGAGCAAGCTGTGACTTAGCTAGTAGCTTGCTCACACACACACATGCCTACATACAAGCACAGCCTTAACTGAGATGATGCAGACAATTGTAGAATATATCACTGTCACAAAGACGGCCAGAGTGGGTGGCGTCAGACCAGAAAGGAATCCAAACACAGACAGTGGTTGTGATGATGAGCTGAGTGCAATGGCTGCACTCAGCGTTTATTAACAAAATAAAAAGGTTTAAACAACGGAATACAAAACAGGACACGGCACTTGACGCCAAAATAAACAGACAGACAAAACGACTGACACTTAACAAACGGTGCACGGAGACAAACAAACACGGTGAGAACAAACACTTATCTTTACTATCTTTCTAATGATTTTAACTCTCCTCTCTTTCTCACCCGTTCTCCTCTTCCGAACACCCAACCCTGAGTGCAAGAAATGTGCGTCTATATATACTATTGTGCTGGGATTCAATTACTAATTAATTATTCACTTGAATCCCAGCACGTGAATTAATTCTGTGCAACCCCGTGCTCACATATTACATTTAACCAGCACGTGAAGTGATTTGTGCTCTCCTCGTGCCTAAATACAAATCTACACTTTTTAAATACACGTGAAACACAGACCCGTTTATATCCCGTGTACCAATCTATACACCGACATTAACACACGCAACATACAACACAACACACAAATGCACACAGGGGCGGGGCACTTTGCCACAATCACATTAAGCTTATTAATGGTATATAGATTAAGGATATGGCAAGTTTACTTTTACAGAAATTCTTCATACAACAACATGAGGTAGATTACTTATAGTTACTTCATCAAGTTTCACTAAAAGTTATTTCACACACAAAGTGTGCAAACTAAATAATGAACAGTTCAATTCTATGTGAATGTGTTACAATTAATTAATTTAGTTCCATGAAAGGAAAATGCAGCTGACTGAAGCTTAGACTTTTGGTCCACTGTTTTGGAAACTCAATCTGTTGAAGTGTCCAGTACAAAAAGCTCTCCTCTCAGCAACAAAGTCTTCAATCCCACTTTGGTTGAAACTCGGCAACAAAGCTTTCAGTTCTCGATAGAATCAACAAACAGCTGCAACAAAGTCTTCAGTCCTCGGTATAGGATCCACAACAGCACCCGTCCACTATGTCCTCTTCGCTGAATCTTTAGCTACGCCGGTAGCAGTTTCTTTTGGATACTATGGTTTTAGGTGTACAAACGACCCAGACTGGTTTATCTGATAACAGTTGCTGTAAGTTTTACGGCAGTCCTCCAGCCGGGCCTCAGTCCCGTTGCTTGTGGCCGTTGACTCGCTTGCAGCTTGCTTCCTCGTCTTGGGTCCGTTTTCAGGCAGAGTCCCGGAGTTGCAGCTCTGCTTAGCAGAGTGACAGCACCTTGTTTAGCGTTTGATGTGGAGCGCAAAATGTTCAGTTTTGCTTGGATATTTATAGTCTTTTTCACTCTGCTAAATGGCTACTTTCATGAGATCATTTGTGTATCTTGCCTCTTTAAACTCACAGTCCTTTGATGTTTTAATGTCCTTTTCCACTGGGACATCACTAGTTTATGTCTTCCTTGCGACAAAACGATTGTTGTTGCACGTGTTAAATATCTGTACATAATTCAACTGTCCGCTCAGCCTAATCCAGTCCAGGCGCCGGTCACCTAATCAATAGGTCACATCGTTCAGTATATCTGCAAGCCAGAGGCCCCCTTATCAAGACACAGCAGTTTGCCCTGTTTCTCAAAACACACAGTTTCATTAATGAATCCTGTTACATTTCTAATACACGTTCATGCAAAGTGACAGCAAACAAAAGCAAATGCATAAAAGCGCACGTGGTTTTCAGTGTATCAGTAAATTGGTATTGCCAAGCCACAAAAATAATTCTTGATGTAAAAGGATGCCACAGTGCCACTCCCTCATTTGAGCCTGCCACGCCTAGGGCTGTCAAGCCTGCAACACCTGGGGATGTCAAGCTTGCCACGCCTAGGGCTGCCAAGCCTGCCATGCCTAGGGCTGCCACACCTAGGGCTGCCGAGCCTGCAACGCCTGGGGTTGCCAAGCCTGCAACGCCTAGGGCTGCCGAGCCTGCAACGCCTGGGGATGTTAAGCCTGGCACGGTTAGGGCTGCCAAGCCTTCCACCCGGTGGAGGCCAGTTTGCCATCACCTGGGGAGGCCAGTTCGCCCACACCCAGGGGTGCCTGCACAACACCTCCCGGGGATGCCTGCTTGTCATCACACAGGGCTTTGTTATCCCCAGCAACAGCAGTTGCACCTCACCAGAAGTTGTACGACAGTTGACCCTTTGCAGTCCTATGTCGGACCAGGTCCGACATTACAATTTTCCCATTCCGGTCCAATGTCGGACCCTGTCCGACATCATCAAAAAGACGTAAAACACAGGTCTCTAGTCGTTTTTTCTCTGGAAAAAGTCAAGAAAACCATTCAATGGCTGAGTGAGACAGACAGGAGCCGAGAGAAGCCGAAATTCCAAATTCATTGATAATTATTGACAATTATCATGATTGAAAACCAACACCTGATGATAATTATAGAATAAACAAATACATAATCATCAAGTGCTGGAAAACAAATTGGAAATTTGTGATTCTTAAAATGTTTTAAAGACATATCATATAAAAACCTAGTATACCATTCAGAAATTTAGTAAAATGGTGTGTGCATCTCTGTCACACAAGTCACTGTACTGCCATTGTTGGGGGTGTGTGTAAAGACTATGGGATCTGCAATGTTTGCAAAAGCAAACACAGCAATGGTGTGAGCTTTGACACTGCTGCTCAGCAGAAGAAGGGTGTACTCACTTGCTCCAGCCACACACTCTTCATCAGGAGACCACAGGATCATAGTTTTATCCATTGAGGCAGACAGCAGACATATTGGCTGTTGGATAATGCCATCTACAGGAACAAACCAACACATGTTACTTAGGATAATAACATCACAGTTACTGGGTCTGTTGTGGTAAGGAAAAATTCCATTTAAAACAGAGGCTTTCTGATATGATTTTTGGTTGCAAAACCAACAAATACGACCCAGTTTGTTGATAAACAAGATCAAGATATTGAGGGCATCAAGTTTAAACTACTGTACTGCTGAATGTTTAAACTAGTGCTGGGACAAATATCCAAATAGTCGAACGAATATTTTTTGACACATATTTGGATAAAAAAATCAGTTTGTATTCGCTAGAAATTACAGAAATACCTTGCACTTCTTTACTGCCTCACCAGAAGCTGCACAACAGTTTCAAAAATGGCAAATGAAAAAGAGCTTGGTGTGATCTGTGAGATTTAATTTATATATATATATATATATATAAAATAAATAAATAAATAAATGAATAAAAAAAAAACACAGGATCAACACAGCAGCTCGAGCCTCTATTTAAAAGTTTTAGACAACAAAAAGTAAACAAACCCGATTATGCACTCGCACGCATAGTGTGGAAACCCATCTGGGTCAAAAAAGTGTTGTGCTGCAGAGTCAGAATTTCATGGTAGAGAAAAAAGGCAAGCATGTCGTTCTGAAATGTCTCGCTTAAACAGTGCCCAACTTGCTGGAAATGTGTAGTGATTTTTATACATTGTATATATTATATATTTTTTGTTGCGACTTTCTGTTATGTGGAATGTAATAAACGAAAACTAAACGTTGAGTTGTTTCCCCTTTGTTTTACAAAGCCACTTCCACGTTTGTTTTATTTGAAGTGTTTACAGTTAAATTTAAGTTTCCGTTTGCTTGTTTAGCTATAAAAAGGCACAAGTAAACCTCATGTTATTACTTTATGAAAACGTGTCGATGGCCACTGTTTACTGTGAAGAAACAGCAATGGCAAGGAATGAAAATAAGTAAAAAAATATATAATGCGATGTCAACTTTATGTACTATTTTCTTCGGGAATAAACAAAACAACATTTAACTTGAACTGTTATTTGGCATCCTTTATTTTGTACTTAATTCATTGGGGTAAAGTAAGGTCAACACAATGTATTCTTTACTCCTGCGATATTTTTCTACTTTAACGTCTTACATATTGTAACGTCTTGCTGTAAAATAAAGGCACACACAGGGGCCACACCCCCCTCCCCCTGCTGCTATGCTGTCTCTGCTGCGTTCCGAGCAATATAATGGCTTTTATTACTTTTTGAAAATGAAGAAATATCAGAACAAATATTTAAATTATGAGCGAATATCTGAACATGAAAATGCCGTGCTCGTCCCAGTACTAGTTTAAACTAAACTCAGCACCATCCCTTATGAAAGGTTTAAATGGCCATGGTAATTTATTCATTTTATTTTAGCATGCTTTCACTATGCTTTACTACACTATGCTATCATGTTACTATTGTTGTAAATGACTTATATATCCTATTTACTTTTAGATTTTTGTTCTCCAGTCACACACTTACTTCTGTCTTACCTTAAGAAAAGGAGGCTGCCAGTGAACTCCATACACCAAGTTTTCGTGGCCTGCCAACACAGTCTCCAAGGTAACTGCAAATGATGTGCAACAATCTGAAGAATAAATAAAGGTCTGTTTTATACTGCAGAGTTAAAAACACACAGTGACTTTGGCCACTCCTCCTGGTGGTTTTGTAACCCCTTGACTTTCACCTGTTATTTGATTTTTTCCCGTAATGTACAAAAGTGAACCGATTTTGTTTTACACCGACTTTTTTTTTTTGATTAATACCTAAGGGACTAAAATTTGTAAAGCGTTTTGGCTCTTTACACAGTTTCGTGAAGTTATTCACTGGCTCCTGTCAGTTCATGTTGCTTTATTCACTTTTAGGAACTCACTTTCTTGCCAAATGAACAATTACACATACAATTTTTGTGTTTTTATTTACTACACAAGGCAGTGGCATTTTATTACATATGATTTCAATTTTACGACGATCAGTAAAGTTTATTTACTTTCACAATCCCTGTCCACACAGAAGCATGTGGCACAATGCTAGAGTTGAGCTGACAGGACATAATGACCACAATTGAATGGAGTGCAGTGCACAGCTCAATCCTTTACAGAACTACCACTTCTTCAAACAGTTAATTAAAACATTCAAGGTTAATTCAATTGAAGTAATTACATTTTAAAGGACAGCAGGACTTGGTACATTAAGTGGCAGTCAGTGTACCACGTACACTCAGCAGTCATGATTCACCCGTTGTTTTTACCATGAAGAAGTTCTGCACAACTTTTATAATGTCTTCCTCCAGGGACTCAGGACTAAAGGCAGGCTTTGCAAACACTGTGCACAGCCCACTAATAAAACATCCCCACCTGTTAAAAAATAAATAAATAAAACTGAAATGTATCCATTGTAATGCTACACTACATACTGCATTTATTTTCTTTAATATTTTATTACGACGGGACTCAACCATGTTTCAGCACAGAGCAAAAAACTTTATCCTTGCATTATAAACATATTTTAGAAATTGCAAGACAGAGGCAAAAAAAACTTACTTGCAACTTACTGTATATAGTCATTATAATTTAAGGAATTAGAATGTCTTCTTTCAAATGACTGTTTCCAACATTCATATGACTTAGCCATTTAAACACAATATTTTGTGACTTGCACAAGCCTTTATAACTAAGTTAACAAAATGCATTACCAGAAGGGACCTTGAAGAGAGCCAAAGAAGCATCTCAACATTCTGTACATAAAGTTTAAACTGCCTTATATTTGGTGGTCTTTTCAATGTAAAGAGAACCCTAAATGTTTAACATGAGAAAAAAAGCAGGGGAATGATAATTGTGCTAGATAAGAAGGCACCATGAATTACTAATGCCGTCTAGAACTACAGAATGACAGTGTCTGTTTCCATCTTTACCATGAACAGTCTACTCTAATCCTCAGATCCAATCTTCATGCCCATGGAGCGAGAGGACTTTCAGAAACTGAAAAAAAAGAAAAACAAAGGGGTCTTATGTTCATAATCAATAACACAAACATGGAATCAAACATTTCCATATGATTGTTTTCTCAGATGATAAGAAAAGAAACATTCTAGTTACACAAGCAATTGGTGAACAAAGTCTCTGATCATATCTTTTTTACAAAAATACTTTTATTGACTTCAATCTATTGAAAAAATATTCTAATGACAAAAGCCTGATACCAACAAGTACAATCAAACCCTTTAATATCACTGCATAAGAGACTGCACTAAAAAGAGCAGAGGACGCTATCAGAAGTTCACCAAAAAACTAGCAAAAGAGAATTGTGTTGTCTGTTAAACCCCATTCAGGCCACCTGTTACAAAAGATATTAATATCCCTGGGGAAAAAAAAACAGTAATTTCTTCAGATACATCCAATTTGTTTTAATGAGTCTCAAGAGCAGTGCTAATCCAAAATGATATTAATTTTCTAGGAATGACACTCATTTCTCACAATAAATGTTGAACCAGCAGGTAAACTACAGTATGCTTTTATTTACCATAAGCAATAAATATGATTGATATTTTCTAGAGAGTAATAATAATTGACATTACATTTGCCCACACAGACTCCCATTACAGTATAATCCAGCTAAACATTCTTATTAACAGTTTTTTTGGGTTCCACACTGTCAGAAACGTATGCAGCTTAGAAGACCTTACCTGCTTGCTCTGCTGTATAAATATATGAACTTTACAGTCATCACCCCCACAAGCCAAAACAGGAACTGAAAAAGAAAAACGATCATCAGCTTATCACAAACATGACCATTGAAGACTAGAACATTTCTTATACTGCTCTTTTTACAAATATTTATACATGTGTTGGTATAATTGCACAATGCTCTAAAGAATAGCACTTTAGTGCATCTGTCAAACTTCAAGCACATGAAAGAAAAATGGGACACTTGTGGTTGAAGACATAGGCAGGACGACCAAAAAACTGAAATATCCTGCGCAAGTTTAGCCATCACACACACCATGAACTAAAGCAGTCATTTGTATTTCTACAGCAGATCTAATAATAAAATAAGCTTATAACTTTAGAAACACGCAGTAGTAACCTTTAAACGAGGTTAAATGTGTGAAATTGTATTGGTCAATGTAAGTGCATACAAATCCTTTTAAATTAGGACTTTATCAAATATGAACCCCTCAAGGGACACAAGGAATTGAGCGGTTGTTCAAACGGTTTCTTAAAATACATTTGAGAGTGACTCAGGGATCACAAGGAAATTGAAAATATGGATGACCAGATCCAACCTGTCAGTACATTGTAAATCCTGTTCCGTGCACCTCACTGCAACAATAAAAACGTTTATTTGTGGGACACATATGCTCCTTGTACCTTAAAGGGTTAAGAGTCTGGTTCTAAGTAAATGTGAGGCAGACTTATATTTAAGTGTAAAATGATATAATTATATTTAAGTGTAAAATGATATAATTATATTTAAGTGTAAAATGATATAATTATATTTAATGTAAAACTGAATGTTATTGTCGGGGCAGAGAGAAAAAGCAAGCGAGTAGTGTTAGTTAGTAACAGGAAGATCTGACCAATATAACTGTTACAGGAGACAGGGTCAAAGCTTTGCTCTTTTAAAGCTGCATATAGAAGACTTGCTGCCATATTCAGTAACTCTTGAGTGTCTCTGTTCACTTAACAGTGCTGAGCTAATGGCTGCTCATAGTGAGAAAGCCCCCGTTAAGTGTTGGTTCTGAATTTACAGGTAGCTGTTAAACATTAAAGTAAAAAATAAAAATAATACATTTTAAAACATGGGAGCAGCAGAACACTCACCACTAATGCCCGACAACAGCGCTAGGGAGACGTCCATTACAAATCCATTTCCAAACGATATGGTTTGAACACACTGTACTGAAGATTAAAAAAAAAAGAGTGAGGTAAAGTATGAGCTCACAGGATGCTTAAATATCATGAGGTCATGATTACAGATACAAGTGTCATTTACCCTAAAGACCTACACAACGCACAGAATGTTCTTTATTGACTGATGCACATATGACAAATGCATGCTGTGTTGAGACATAATAAAACTGACCATTCCTCCAAACCACAGACCGCATTACAGTATCTCGAGCATAAAACATGAGAAATATCTCCACCGCCCTGTATTAAACCACCCGAGACAGGGATATCTTTTCAAGTGCAGATTACATGACCTGCATCTGAAATAGGTTCATTCTAACTAGATGTGTCTGCCCAAATCAGAGCTCTCTCTTCTGATCTGCCATCCATGGAAAACTATGG
This sequence comes from Acipenser ruthenus, assembly GCF_902713425.1. Classification (NCBI taxonomy): domain Eukaryota; kingdom Metazoa; phylum Chordata; class Actinopteri; order Acipenseriformes; family Acipenseridae; genus Acipenser; species Acipenser ruthenus. The sequence goes on along the minus strand of NC_081192.1, from coordinate 4,590,327 downwards.
GCGATGTTTGTTATGGGATCGTTAGCCAAGGTTACAGGGATTCACTCCTTTCTTATAGCCTGAAACAGGTGGTGTCATATCAGCTGCAATCACATCTAATCCAATCCTGCCGTTTTACTCTGTCCAGGCACAATTGTAACTCACTACTTCCTTTGGCCACATTTACTTCAGCCTGTTTGTGTCAAAATTGTCTCCATCATGAAACAAGGTGCAAGAGCAATTTATACAGTATGTATTTCAATTTAATAGGTGTAGCATTATACTGTACACAATCTATTCTGTGCAACTTGTAAATAACGTATGGCAACTGTCTATTATTCAGTGTCCTGAATTAACTCTCTACATGCTGTAGAAGTATGAAATTCAAAATGCCAGGTATAAAATTTAATTTTGGGAGATAAAACATGAACATTATTTTTAAGGAACATGTTTACTTGCTTTTTGAATTACTGGTGTCTAAAAACATATCTGTGTACAGCATGTTACAGGCACGTTGCCAAATGTTTGTCTGCATAGCCCATGTGTAACCACTTACTCTCTGGGCCTTGTCTAGTCCAGATTTTGACTGTGGAGTCGGAAGCAGCTGAGGCTACGAGTAGCTGACGGGCAGCTTCTGTATCCTGGTAAACAGCATCAACTACACAGACTGCTCCAGTGTGGCCAATAAGTTGTCCAGACTTGGAGAACCAGGCAGAAAAAAAGTGAATATATACACTGAAGATTTAAAGATCCAATTCAGCAGCTTTGAATACCTGTAAAATAGTTTATGTTTCCAGTCTTGGAGATATGTTACCCCAATGTTGATTCCCCCAACTCCCCTTGCATGACAGTATAATACAGAGGCTTAGTTTTTGTTTTAAGAAGAAATGGATATTTGTTATGTATTTATTTTTAATGATTCTATTTGTTCGGCATGAGCAGGGTGAATTTAATGGTAGCTCTGCTGACCCAGGAGTCAGAAATGATTTACAGCAAAAAAAAAGCAAAACAGCAATTCCAGATCCACACAGCAGGTGTCAATGTTGATGCTTACATAGCTTTAAAGAAGCAACCTTACTAATTGCAGTGGCAAATATTAGCTTCAGGGGAAGCATTAACGATTCAGAGCTGCAGTCTGTGCTACACCTCCACACATATTTTGTAGTTATCTTTTTTTAATATTATTGAGGTAATTAGGATATAATTCTACATACAACTCTGAAAGCACCCTTTTGAAAATTTGAATTTTGCATTCACTTTTTTTGTCTTGGGCCCAACCCCAAAAGAAAACAGTAGGTTTGCAAGACGTTTTGGGGAAAACTCTCGAGCAAGAACAGAGTTGACACCACCATACAAACATAGGACCCTAGAACGCTTAAGAACCAACCCTTACAGAAGGATCCAGATTATAATACCAACTCACAGGGGCCCTATTAAAAGGGAACTGCCTACTGTTTGCAACATACCTTTCCATCCTGTTCCTCCTAGAGAAGGACCAGGTTATCTGAACCTCCTGACACAAGTTCGGATTCTGGACCTGCAGCAAACAAAGACGTTTTAACTTGAGCAAAATACAAAATATAATCAGCTTTTCTCAGTACTGTATAATACACTTCTTCTGAACTAATTAAAAAACAGCAAACATTTTAAATGAACTAGACTGGTTAATAGCTTCTGCAGATAACGCATGTCATGTGTGACATTACCTAGAAGTAAATGTAATTTAAAAGTATCAGTACTAGCTTGTTACTCACTGCAGTCTTTCTTGTGAACCCACGGCACACAGTTAACTCTCCCTGACTGTCCATTAAGGGTAGAGATTACACTTCTTTTCTATTATCATATCAAAATTAAAAAAACATTCAGCATCCGGGCAGCAGTGTGGAGTAGTGGTTAGGGCTCTGGACTCTTGACCGGAGGGTTGTGGGTTCAATCCCTGGTGAGGGACACTGCTGCTGTACCCTTGAGCAAGGTACTTTACCTAGATTGCTCCAGTAAAAACCCAACTGTATAAATGAGTAATTGTATGTAAAAATAATGTGATATCTGTATAATGTGAAATAATGTATAATGTGATATCTTGTAACAATTGTAAGTCGCCCTGGATAAGGGTGTCTGCTAAGAAATAAATAAATAATAAAAGAAAAAAAACGGTGCTCTGACATAAAGAAAGCTATGGTGTTGAGTGAGCAGGCATGGGTTAAGATTATGTATTATTACAGTTGTCACATCAATTTATGCTGCCTATCAAATGTTCCTACTTTGCGTACTGCACATGCCCAGACTATTTCCACCCTGCTATGCGCAGGATGCTCATCAAAAACTGCTGCCTATATTTTTGGATGAGAAAGTGCGTGTTTTGTAAAGTTACATTTTACTCCACATGTAATAATTATATTAAATACAGACAGCAACTATACTGCAATTGTTTACATTGAAGCGCTGCGTTTTCTTGACACTGTATAACCCTGAAGTACAGCTTTGTAAAATTGTTTTGCAAAGTTAGTACTGTTATTATTATTATTATTATTATTATTATTATTATTATTATTAGAGATATTTCCTGGTGTGAATTCCAGTCATGTTATTGAGATTAGTTTAAAAATAAGTAATGTTAATTATATTACATTATTTTAGTTCTGCTATATATTTTTTGAAATCTTTTCAAACTACTCTCTATAATTATAACCACCAAAATGAACTGTTGGATTGTTATAACTTGACCCAAAAAAATTACATTTATAGGTACAGATGAAATTTTGGTACAGGTAGCAGATTTTGACAAGGTAGCAAAATTTGACGGTCATACATGTCATATATTGCTACCGGTGTTGTGTTATTTTCAGGTATGCAGTAAAAAGTGGTACGCAGCGCACTGTGCATGCTCGCACATGCCTAAACAACTTCCATTAAGAAAGCAGGGAATCACCCATTCAAATTTGGTACGTTGTGCTGTTTTCAGTCTTTTACATCTTTTTAAATTGAATTAACCATATTTTTCCAACGTTAAGAAAATAGTATGCAACTATTTATCATATGCAATACGTTGGGTCTTGTCATTTTATTACTTATGCAACTTGCAGTGGACTTATCATTTTGCCTTGTTCATTGTGATTTTTTTTTCTTATTTTTAGAGAAATTGATTGTCTGTTTCCAATTTAAATTTGCAAAAAAAAAAGTATAATTAATTGTAAATAGTAAATGGTAAACCTCTGTTTACAGCGTCTGTAAACCTCACAACTCTCGACTATACTGGACTACATGGCACCCACCTGTATCAGTACTTCCATCATCTTGTACTTGCACTGAACTGCTCCATACTTTGCCGTATTCCACTAATGCTCTTAACTATAACTATTCTCTGTATGTTGTACTTGATTTTACTCTTATAGGTATCCGAATTCATGTTGTTTGAAACTGCTCTTATTTGAAATCGTTCTTATCCATTTACGTGATCTTAATGGAACTTTCTAACACTACACCGGTAGCAAATTTTGACGAAGCAGCAAAAATTGACGTTACACCATTGCACTCGAATAACAACTTATTAAACATAAAAAATGGTACGCCTGTTACTGTAAAATACAGTTGCCAACCTTTATTTTTATAAAGACAAAATAAACACAATTGTATTACCAGTGGGTGGTGCAGGGCTACAGAGTTTGCATGTCCCTTATGCAACAATGCCTCCTCTCCCCTAAGAAACAACATTGCATCCAGTGACCTCTGTTAGAGAACCAGGAGCTTGCATTCAGATGAGTGAGATGAAGCTATATAGGAAGGGATGGGGAATAACCAAGATATTTGTATTTTTAACTCCAGGACTAGCAGTATTATCACTTTTTGTGTTTAATATCTTGGTTTCTTATGTGTTATTAACTTTAGTTGAGGATATTATTATTATTAGTTTATTTAGCAGACGCCTTTATCCAAGGCGACCTACAGGGACTAGGGTGTATGAACTATGCATCAGCTGCAGAGTCACTTACAATTACGTCTCACCCGAAAGACTGAGTACAAGGAGGTTAAGTGGCTTGCTCAGGGTCACGCAATGAGTCAGTGGCTGAGGTGGGATTTGAACCGGGGACCTCCAGGTTACAAGCCCTTTTCTTTAACCACTGGACCACACAGCCTCCTCCTATGCAGATAGAAATAAATGTGAACAATGAGAAATGATAGAGTTTGAGGAACAGAGTTTCTTTAAACGAGGAACACAGCAGCAAAAAAAAAGTTTTGCTTTTGATCTCAAAGAATCAATAGAACATATAGAGTTAGTAGTTCTTGGAGATAGGATGGCCCTAATCCATGAAGGACCTTATAAGTTATTACGGCAACTTTTAAATCATTTTGGTTCACTCACTGGTAACCAATGTAAGGACCTGAGCACTGGAGTAATGTGTTGAGAAAGACGAGTGTGAGAAAGCAGTCAGGCAGCTGCGTTCTGAACAAGCTGAAGCCTTCTGAGTTTAGTGGCACGTATACCAACAAACAAGGAATTGCAATAGTCAAGACGAGAAATTATAAATGCATGTATCAGCATCTCTGAATCCCTCGTATCCAGCACAGACTTCAATTTGGCAACATTTCTCAAATGATAAATGATATTCTGATAACAGAATCCAGGATAATAACAATTAAAAAAACACTTAAGACTACTTAGAAGTCCTTAAATTAAATATGTGAGATGTTTATTTCTGTTTTTTAATTGTATTGTGTGTGCTTTTCCTTTCTGAAAAAAAAAATGTTAATGACTATTTAGAGTTAACCGCTTCACAAATATAGCACATATTTATAATAAAACCATATGATCTGGAAATAACTTTTGTTAAATGTATGTTGTTAATATGGAGTGCATGTAGTAAATATGTGTTAAATGTATCTACCTGTATTTTGAAATGTATTAAAAAAAAAAGATGTGTTTATAAGGGGATAAAAACAACCTTTTCCAAATAAGAATACATTTTGCTGAGTTATTCACACCAGTCAAGCAATATAAGAAGGGACCAGAGTGAGCTGCGAGCAAAACAATAGAAAAATAGAATCGCAGGCAAATAATCCTTTCATGTCTTTTTGCAAAAGGGAAATCTCATTTATTTTCCTCTGTAATCCAGCTCGCACTTGCATGTGTGTTTTACTACCTCTGAAACACAACTGGAAAAAATCAAAGCAATGGTTATTTTTAGTGTTCTAAGCAGGGTGCCTGACTAATTTCTTGGAACGAAAATGAGGTCTAAATTAAATTCATTTGTGCATACCTTTCATGTTTGTTGAAATTCTGTCAGCATTTTGTAACAATTTCTTTTTGAACTTGTTTTATATATGCAGGGCAGAGGAGAGCCCTGCACGCGATTAGTGGGGCTGCAGTTAAATGTATTATTGTGGGGTGTATTATGATGTCACATTTATTGTGTTTGTTTATTTAGAACAGGTGAATGTGTTATTGTTTGGCAGCGTGGATGGGGTTAAAGCCCCACCTCTCTAAACTCATGTAGAATGTGACCATCTCCAGATGGATTCATTTATTGCTAATCCGGAGATGGTCAGATAGGAACGTGAGTGAGCAAGAACTGAAAGAGAACAAAACAAAAGTAAAAAGAGAGGAAAACAAACAAGTGTCACGCGTGCTGGAAGGACCAGCATGCTAGTGTCATCGGACCATCAGTGAAGGCGACTGCCCAGCCTGACCTGAGTATCGTTTTGTTTTATGTGTCTGAGACTTTGTTTTGTTTAAACTTTTTTTTTTTTTTATTTTGCTTGGTGAGCTGTGTGTTTTTGTAAAAGTGTTTTATATATTTTTGGTTGCAATAAATCTGTGCACCAGCGCTTTCACCCATAATTCCTGTCTGTATTAACCATGACTTTAAAATCAGCAGTGAGTGTGTATTAACCATGACTTTAAAATCAGCAGTGAGTGTGTGTTAACCATGATTTTAAAATCATCAGTGTGTGTATTAACCATGACTTTAAAATCATCAGTAAGTGTGTATTAACCATGACTTTAAAATCAGCAGTGAGTGTGTGTTAACCATGATTTTAAAATAATCAGTAAGTGTGTATTATCCATGATTTTAAAATCATCAGTAAGTGTGTATTAGCCATGATTTTAAAATCAACAGTGAGTGTGTATTAACCATGATTTTAAAATCATCAGTGTGTATTAACCATGATTTTAAAATCAGTAGTGAGTGTGTATTAACTATGATTTTAAAATCAGCAGTGAGTGTGTATTAACCATGATTTTAAAATCAACAGTGGGTGTGTATTAACCATGATTTTAAAATCAGCAGTGAGTGTGTATTAACCATGATTTTAAAATCAATTTGCCTTAAATACAGAATCTCACATCTCAGCCTATGTCAACGGTTTTGCTAGAAAAACTGTTTCCAGTAATTAATAATGCTGCCAGGATACCAAGAGATATCTCTCAATCACTGAAGTTCCTTCTGTTAGTGGCCTGTCACTATAGTAACTAATGCTGTCCAGTGAAAAATGACTTGGAGTGGGACCATTTATGAAAGGAGCAATATAGTAAGTATACTGGTTTAATAAACAAATTGTCATTTGTGACAGGTAAACTTAATACTGTAAGGTCTGATATTTTATGCTCCTGACAATTGGATTCGATCATCTGTGATCTCATATTGTTCTGATTAATATCCTGCATTTCACACCTCCACTTCTGGCAGAGCAGAGGGGCTCAGTGTTTCCTCTGAGGGATCTACACATACCAGTGCCATATTAGGAAGTGTTTCCTCTGAGAGATCTACACACACCAGTGCCATATTAAGAAGTGTTTCCTCTGAGAGATCTACACATACCAGTGCCATATTAAGAAGTGGTTCCTCTGAGGGATCTACACATACCAGTACCATATTAAGAAGTGGTTCCTCTGAGGGATCTACACATACCAGTGTCATATTAAAGAGTGGTTCCTCTGAGGGATCTACACATACCAGTGCCATATTAAGAAGTGGTTCTTCTGAGAGATCTACACATACCAGTGCCATATTAAGAAGTGGTTCCTCTGAGGGATCTACACATACCAGTGTCATATTAAGAAGTGGTTCCTCTGAGGGATCTACACATACCAGTGTCATATTAAGAAGTGGTTCCTCTGAGGGATCTACACATACCAGTGCCATATTAAGAAGTGGTTCTTCTGAGAGATCTACACATACCAGTGCCATATTAAGAAGTGGTTCCTCTGAGGGATCTACACATACCAGTGCCATATTAAGAAGTGGTTCCTCTGAGAGATCTACACATACCAGTGCCATATTAAGAAGTGGTTCCTCTGAAGGATCTACACATACCAGTGCCATATTAAGAAGTGTTTCCTCTGAGAGATCTACACATACCAGTGTCATATTAAGAAGTGTTTCCTCTGAGGGATCTACACATACCAGTGTCATATTAAGAAGTGGTTCCTCTGAGGGATCTACACATCAACTAATAAGCCTTTGTGTACAACAGGCTTCAGATGTGATACAACGTAAGGTTAATTTATGAGGGACAATGAAATAATTAAATGCATTAAATAAGGCACCCAATTATGTAAAAAACACAACCATAAAGAAAAAGTCATTTACTTGGTACTTCCAGTACCTCCCAGGAAGAGGTGCTCAAGGTTGTTGGAGTGCCAGTGATGATTACTAAGGGAATCTGTGTTCATGATCTGGGAATTTTGTAACTGATAGCTTTGACAAATGTGCATTATTATTATTTATTTTAATTTTATTATTTATCAAAAATGAAACAGTAATGTTTTTAAAGTAGAAAAAAACAATGCTTTTTATTTAGAAAAGCTATTTCTTTCAGCATTTTCTACTTATAGAAGTATCAACTTTTTAAGACCTTATCTGAAGGAGAATTATTTGCTAAATGAATGTGCACAGACCTAATTAGCATTTGAAAGAGAAAACCAAGTTAAAAAGAAATATATAGAACGACGAGGGCTGACATTAATGATTCTTCTCGCTGTTGATAATAATATACCATTGTTTTTGTGTTCTTTTAATCAATGTAACTCCCTGGTAGTGTACAAAGATTTTTTTTTTTTTTCAGGGCTGCAGTTTTGCTTTATAAAAGCAATCTCATTCTGCATTCTAAGATATCAAACGCGACATTATTTGAAATAGAAATTAAATGTCAAAGCTTCAATATGCATGAAGGAGCCTTAATTAAAAACAATTGGGTTTGACCTGGTTTAATGAACTGGTAGAATACTACAGTGAGACTGATGCTAACAAGTTGACGTTTAGGAATAGAATGGGATTGTTGTACAGTACATGATCAAGGAATATTTTAATATTCAAGCAAATAGTTTATTCTTGTCATACACCATGATATGAATTCCACATTTATTTAAGCATATATAACAGACATCATTACAGTTTGGGCTTCCTCCTCAAAAGGGTAATGTTATGCAGCACCCGGTGGAGAGTATTACTGCCAAGCATGTGTTTCCAGTAGACAAGCCTAATCTGAGACAATGCCATTTAGGTAATAACAAGCTATAAGTTACTCAGAGAATGAGTAGTTTTAAACACAGGAGGTAGGGCTTTTTCTTGTAGAGCTCCTAAATTATGGAATGCCCTGCCTTCGTTTGTCAGGGAAGCTGGAACTGTTAAAGTTTAAGACCAAAAACGCACTTTTATAAATAGCATTCTTATCTTAGTGGGTGTTAATGTAACTTTAAAATGACTGCTTTTGGATTATGTGTATACTGTTATTTAAATGGTCTGATTGTGGCAGTTGTACGTGTGACATGCTATACAAATGAATTGTGATTTGTTCTTTTTTTCTGCTATGTATTTGTTTCAGGGTAGCGGCGAGACAGAGACTCAGAAGCCAGGAAGCTGCAGTTAAGCGCTAAAGCACACATTTAATAAACAAAATAACACCAAATACAAATAAAAAGGGCACAAGGGCCAAAATAAAGGTTTAAACAAAACGCAAAAACATAGGCTGGGCATTTGCCGGCACTACTTACAATCAGACCACAAAAAACTGTTCCAGCTGGGCAGAGCCTTCACTGAACTTTACAAACACCAAATATGCAGAAACAGAATAGCAAACACAGTGTACACTCACCAAACTCCCCTCTCCTAGACAGAGGATTTTTGGCTGCTTTTATGCAGATGGCCACTCCCCTATTCGCACCAATTTGCACTAACTGGAGAGTGGCCACATCTGTGGTTGCTGGCAGGAACATTAACCCTGTCACTGACACAGTACTGTACAGTGCTTTGTGATACTTTTGTATAAAAAGCGCTATATAAATGCAATAAATAAAAATAAATAAAATTATAGTTGTTTCCACAATCCTTACATAGTGCCTCAGATTTAAAAAATAAATACTTTCTTCCTGGTATCTAATGATTGGCGATGGACCATAGCAGTGAAACAGAGTTATGTCTCAGGAAGTGATTTGAAAAACCAAGAAACAGCAGCAACATCCCAGTGCTCATTATACAGTAGATATACTTTCTGGCTTTGGTCCTTTTAATGCAGTGCAAGCAGTGACAGTTCTGCAAACATCAAACACAAAGAAAAGTGCTGTGCATTTCACAGGCCTTAATCACCTCCAAATCAGTGTACTAGCATGATAAAAGGAAACCTATTACATTCTGTCATTCTGTGCTAGTGAGGGTTATGTTCTTCATCAGGGGCTTTATAAAAACAAAAATCCGGAGGCTTTTACACAGCTTATAAACAAGCTATTTATTCTCTCTGTTTCTTTAGACCACTTTGTTGTGTATTCTGAACCTAATTGATGCTTTTAAGTTATGAAGGTATTTTAAGTTATTTGTTGCTTTCACTAATGTTTGTACAGTAGTAAGTACAGTAGTTCTCCACAATATACAAAGTAAACTTGTTTTTTCTTAATTGGTTAATTATTTTCCTTTATATAGTATTCACAATGTATATATTGTTTATATATAAGCGCCGCCTGGTAAACAGTGAGCAGCTTGGCTACATTAGATAGCCTGACCACCTCTGTGGCCGCAGAGTACCCCTTTTTGAGGTGTACCTCTGTGATCCTGCATTGCTTGTTGGGACGCAGCATCCACCGGTGGGAAGGACGCCAACCCAGCTTCCTTTGCCCCCTGCATGTTAAAGGCCGAAGCCTTGCGAGATGTCGGAGTCCCCCAGGTGGACTGCACCTCCTTTATAAAATCAGGGAATGTCGGGAGCATCCTTGATTAACGGGGCTGAGCTGAGGGCGACTCAAATAGAGAGCACCGCGGTTGCTCCACCATAGGCCACTCCACACCCAGGTGGCGGGTTGCTCTCTCAACCAACGACCACATAGGGTCGTTGGTATCCAGTATCTCCAGCTCCACGTCCTGTTCAGAGGGCTGGGAGGTTAACTCTGCCTCTGCACTGTCCTCCTCCAACAGAGGCTTCCCGTCAGATGCGTCCCTAGAGACAGCATCAACGTCTCATTCCTGGTGTAGTTGAGGGACGGGGACCGGTATTGGCTGTGGAGGAGCCACCGGCTGGCTAGTGGGCCTGGGCAGCTGGTGTGAGACCGGAGGCGCCACATTCGCCAAGGACATCAGGAGGGACTGCTGGCCCATCATGACCTCCATAAATTGAGACATTTTGGAGGTCAATTCCGCCACACCTGATCGGTCCCTGTATCGCCTGTCTCAGCGAGGGGAACGGGACCGTCCCTTCCGGCGCGGTGACCTGGAGCGCGATCTGGACTCCCGACGGGGGCGTTCCCTGCAAGGGGAGGGATCTCGCACGACAGGACTGGGGGAGCGTTCCCGCAAGCATCTGGGCGGGGACCTCTGACCAGCTGTGAGCTGGGAGGACGGGCTTCTGGAGAGCTGCAGCCTGACTGGCAGAGTCGCCGTGGACGACGGCGGGGCAGAGGCGGTGTGGGACGACCCCGAGGAGGGCGAATGCCCACCAACTGCCGCCTTCGCCCTCTGGCGAAGGGTGCGGGGTTTGGAATCCCGCACACAAGCCAAAATATGTCCTGTCCGCTAAGGCGGATGCGGCGTGCTCTGGGCCCAGGCACGCCACACAATCATCATGTGGGTCACTCGCAGGCAACTTCGCCTGGCAAGTGACGCACCAATGGAAAGACATGCTCATGCACCGAGCATCGAGCGCTGAGCGTCGAACGTCGAGGTGCGTGAGCGTGTAGCGTCGATGCACCAGGCACCAAGCGTCGAGCGCTGAAGCGACGAACGTCAAAGCGTCGAGGTGCGTGCGTTGAGCGCCGAGCACCGAAGGTGCGTGCGTTGAGCGCAGAGCACCGAGCGTCGAGCACCAAGCGCCGAGCGCCGAGCACCGAGCACCGAGAGCCGAGCACCGAAGGTGCATGCGTCGAGTGCCGAGCACCGAGCATTGAGTGCCGGGGCACAGAGCACCAAGCACCGAGCGCCGAGCACCGAGCACCGAGAGCCGAGCACCGAAGGTGCATGCGTCGAGTGCCGAGCACCGAGCATTGAGTGCCGGGGCACAGAGCACCGAGCGCCGAGCACCGAGCACCGAGCACCGAGAGCCGAGCACCGAAGGTGCATGCGTCGAGTGCCGAGCACCGAGCATTGAGTGCCGGGGCACAGAGCACCAAGCACCGAGCGCCGAGCACCGAGCACCGAGAGCCGAGCACCGAAGGTGCATGCGTCGAGTGCCGAGCACCGAGCATTGAGTGCCGGGGCACAGAGCACCGAGCGCCGAGCACCGAGCGCCGAGCGCCGAGCGCCGAGAGCCGAGCACCGAGCATTGAGTGCCGGGGCACAGAGCACCGAGCGCCGAGCACCGAGCACCGAGCGCCGAGCACCGAAGGTGTGTGCGTCAAGCACAGAGCGCAGAGCACTGAGTGCCAAGCACCGAGCGCAGAGCACCAAACGTTGAGCGTCGAAGCGTCGAAGCGTCGAAGCGTCGAGCACCGTGCGTCGAGCACCGTGCGCCGAGCGTCGAGCACCGAAGGTGCGTGCGTCAATGGAAGTGCACCGAGTGTCGAGCACCGAGCGCTGAAGCGTCAAGCTTCGAGCACCGAGTCCCCAAGCGCGGATGCACTAAGCACCAAGCACTGAAGCGCTGCACCAAGCGCCGAAGCGCTGACACCAAAAGTGCCGGAGCGTGAGTACCGAGCGTAGAACGCTAGCACAGACGCCTAGGCGTCAGCTGACCCGCAGAGCGGAGACGCGAAGTGCTGGTACAGTGTCTTGGGTGCTGTGCAATACCTACCTGTTGGTACTGGGAATTGCACTTTGTGGTCGTCTTCCTCTGTATAGTGAATGGGATTTTTTTTTTGGACGCTGCAGCAACTATATAAAATAAGGGGACTGTAGGGAAACCGTACAGCTACCACGTGGCAGTACAGAACACGCCGCAATGGGAATCGGGGAACACTGCAGTGCAGGCTCACACACACGCGGTCTAAATCAAGACTGAGGCTGCAGTATACGCGCGTGGCCTAAGGCCAACGCACAACACGTCCTCTAAACAATATATAATATATATAAACAATAGATATATATATACAGAAAAAACCCGAAATACAACAATAATAATTATTAATTAATTAGAACAGAGGGAAGACGAGAGACCACGAAAGAAAGAAAAGAAACGCAATGCCGAAGCAAAGCGTGAAGGAAAATATAAATGTAATACAAATATATAATCCTAACAAATAAAATAATAATAACTGAAATAAACTCGGAGAAGGGGAAAAAAACAGCTTCTCAAGCTTACACTTATTGAGTACAATCAGTTACCTAGCTCTATTACCTACCGCTACCAATGCTGAAGACAAAAGAGGAAATGAGTCTCTGCGCACTGCGTATAGTAAGCTCCCAGGGGGGCGGGATTACACGGCAGCTCGTGCAGAGGCCTATCGGCAGCTTTGCTATAAAAGCTCAGCCAATCCCTACTGCCTGACGGCAATATCCCATACCTTGATGGTTATTTTTGACTTGAAAGGGAACTACAGTTACATTACATTCCTGTGCAGCCGCGTCTGCCATATTGCGAATTGTTCCCACTTGTCTCCGTCTTTAACGTAAAGAGTTCTGGGACTTCCACACAAAAACACTTCTGCAGAAGTCAGCTGTTTTGTACACTCAGTCGAAGGGTGCAGTGAAGGGCACAGAAAGCTCAATTGTTTATATTTACTTTTACTTTTACTCCTCTGCCTGACTCACGTTCTGCCTCTGAACACCCCTTTCTCACCCATAATTCATTAATGAATTAATCATTTAATAATTTATTCAATTCACAGCTCCAGCCACATTCCCATGTGCTTTACAAGGAGGATTTTAACTGCCTCCCTGCCACCACTATTCCACACACACAAACCCACATCCCTGTGCTCACATGCCAATATATATATACAGTATATATATTAACACCCCTGTGATACATAACACAAACTATACAAAATAAACCAAAATTAGGGCGGGGGTACCCCATCAGACATCTCCCTCCTTGTGCGCAGCACACATGGCCTCAAAGGCCACCTCCCCACTTAAAACCCCAAAAGTCTTGCCTATAGTCCTGGGCCAAGAACAGACGCATCAAGGGCGGCAATGTTGCCAGTAGCAATGCTGTCAGCAGAAATGCTGACAGCTCCAATATGGGCTCCTCCAGCCTAGGCGATTCTGGCAGCGAACATGCTGCCAGTAGCAACGCTGGCAGTTGCAAGGCTGACAGCGGCAATGCTGTCAGCGGAAGTGCTGGCAGTGGAGCGATGTCCTCCTCCATTTGTAATGCTGACAGCAGGGTGAGTTCTTCCTCCCGTAGCACTACTGGCAGTGGAAAGGCTGCTGGTGGCAATGCTGTCAGCGGATATGCTGACAGCGGGGTGGCATATTCCAGCAGCGGAAATGCTGCTAGGGACAACACTGGCAGCGGCAATGCTGGCTCCTCCACGGTTTATTGGGATGAATATTCCCAGCCCCAAACAGTCTTGCACATTCACACAGCAGCTTTTCTGACTCAGCTGTCCGCTCTGTCCTCTGTTCTCTCGTTTGCTTTAATTATAAAATTGCTCACCAGAGATTATAAAAAATACTGCATGGGGTAGTGTGTAATAAATGAAATGTGATGCTTGGAGGTGTAGTATCCCACCCTGAGGGTGGGCATTAAATGTTTATGTAGTATCCCACCGCTCGGATGGGCATAAATTCTCATATCACACACTAACCCATGCAGTAGTCTCTATATAATTGAACACGCTATTTAATTTTCCTAGGTTTTAGCTTCCTAAAGTTAATTAGTGCTAAAGACAAAACAAACTTTCAAAATGGGTTAACACAAACTAACATACAAAACTGTATTTATATTATAACCAAACTTGACATACACATAAACCCAACTATTTTCTTCAAAACAACAGGTGCCATATTATTTTTAATGCTCAGAACACATTTTATAAACAATTTGATGCATGTTCTATTGTTCTTTTTATGTTCATCATTTCCAAACAGGAAATTCACTTTTCAAACAGGGTGAGATAAGATGACGTTAACAGCTTGTGACAAAGCTGAGGCTCTGCACATGGGCGTGCACGTGGGTGTGAGTGTGCACGTGGGTGTGAGTGTGCACGTGGGTGTGAGTTTTGTGAAGGAAGCTGGAACCAAGATAACCACCTTTGTACAGCAACAGGGCATTGTTTAACCGTTTAATTGTTTGATTGTTGGATTAATTGAGTGATTGAATTTTGAATGGGAGAGGGTGGAATGTGGCCAGGTGGTGATTGGATGATTGATGAAATCAATTAAGCCCCTGACCACATGGTATTAAAAGGGAACAAAGGAGTGTTTGTTTGGTGAGAGTGTGTCAGTGAAGGTGTGTTGCCCAGCTTGGGTGTGCTATTTTGTTTGGTTTGTAGGGTTTTTGTTTAACTTTTTGTTTGTTCCTGTTTTTGTTTATTTTGTTGAATAAAAGTCCTCAAGTTCTGTGTTTGGAGTTTGCTATTTCTCCCACTGACCAGCCTTGACTGCCCGCCACTACGCCACACAGCTGTAAAAAACTAGGAATGCAGATGAGCCCGGCTCTTTTGCATAGTGGTTAAGACACTCGCTTGCTGCAGGAGGGGGCGCTGTTTCATGACCAGCCTCCGCCCTGTGTTCCAATATCTCTGTTAGGTGCCAATAAGTTACCTGCTCCACAGTTCTATCCTATAAAATACAATTAGTGAGGGAGCACCAGATTGTAGTTCCAGGAGATCTTCTTTCCATGTTCTGAAGCTTTATTACAGCAGATTCTGGGATATGACAAAACTGCATCCCAGAAATATGAAGATAAGCTTTACAGAATTAGAACCATTATACAGCATTACTACATTTAAAATAGCTACCAGAAAAGCAGCGTTCTGCATGGGGTATGTTATTTAATAATAGTATTTAGGTATGTGCTCACTTGTTTCTCTGCACTGTTATGAAAATGTTCAATCTAAACTCCAATCTGGATACCCACGTCAGTGCCCAGGAGGGATATTTAAGCCTCCTCATAACTTATGAGCCGTAAAAATTAGTAATATGTTTCTGTAGGAGTCAATTCCCAACTGTACCTTTTCAATTTAAATGAATTTTCTCAAAAATGTCACAGCGATCCTTTAGGGAGTTTGCTGCAATACTTTGCAAAAAAAGTACAGTGATCATATTAATAGTGACCTGAATCTGAAACCCTGAGACACTGTAATTAAAGTGCCTGTATGCCTGTAAGCCTTAAGGTGCTTTTCAGTCAAGCAAGTAATTTGTGTGTCTGGAAACCTTATTCTTATGAAAACAGACACATTATACTTATTTTGCAATAAGTGTTAACTCAAAATGAATACATACATTTTCTTATAATTTTGGTGTTTCCAAACAACTGATTTCAAAGATTCATACTAAAACTAATTATGAAAATATTTATAAACTGAGATGCCTGTATGCTTTGTGGACATTAATGACCTCAAAGTATATCATGATTTGTTCCACTGACATTCATTTTACACAGATACTGTACTGTTAAACATGAAATGTTTGCCAACAAGAAATATTCACTAATTTTGCTTTTATTAAAAAAACGTAAAATATACAAGCCACAGAATTAGCATAATTACTCAATTCAAGTTATATACAGTAAATCTATAGTTTAAAATGCGCAAATATCCATTGCCTTAAATTTATCCATAGTGAGACATCTGCAAAATAATGCTGCTGCAGAGATTTGCTGTTTTACA
This sequence comes from Acipenser ruthenus, assembly GCF_902713425.1. NCBI lineage: Eukaryota > Metazoa > Chordata > Actinopteri > Acipenseriformes > Acipenseridae > Acipenser > Acipenser ruthenus. The sequence goes on along the minus strand of NC_081192.1, from coordinate 4,574,156 downwards.
GTACTCATTTGCACCTGCTTGCCTATCTTGCCCTATCCTTGAGTGTCAGAATGCACTGCTTCTTGTGTTCAGATCTAGCTAGGGGCGTTGTTTGGTTTGTGTTCTCTCCCTTTCTCTCCTTTCATTCTGGTAGTAAGAGTCCTAACTTTTTGGGCCCACACAAATCGGTCCCAAGACAAAATATTTGTCTAACCATACAATTTGTCACCAATATTTTCACATATAAAATACATTTAATTGAACCCACACCAACATAAATAAAATTTATTTTCTGATTGGATTATCACTGGCCGAATAGGCACATTGTATGTGTGCATAAAAGACATGACTACAAACCCTGCTAGGGGGGATTCCCCTTTAGCGAAACTGTAGCGCGTCTGTCAGTGCCGAGGGTCAGCAGTTCAAATCCAGACCCCGGAGGCGGATGAAAAAAATATAATAAATACATAAAAAGCCAATTACAAGTCCTACACCTGTACCCTGCGAACCACTTTGCCACACGTGGTATCAGATAATGGGACTATGGATCGCCCTGCATTAGCGGAGCTGCTGGAGGCGTTGGACCACAGATGGGAGACCGAGGAGACAGAGAGAGGAGAAGTACACGATGCTCATTGAGAGGGTAGGTCTGGCAACAATGCCACACTCTACAACAGCACCTGCCATGACAGCACCGAAGGCACGGGCATTGGAAATGACCACAGAGGATGACCCAGAAGCATACCTGGTCACTTTTGAGCAGCTGGCCACCACAGCGTCATGCCCGCGAGAGTTCTGGGTGAGCCAGCTGGGATCCTGCCTGATCGGGGAGGCTCAGGCAGCCTACCAGACGATGACCGACGCTGAAGCCGCCGATTACAACCTGGTGAAACTGCCTCAACATCACATCGAAGACGCACCGGGTATGGTTCAGGGAGTACCAAAGGTCCCCGGATACACTCCTCAGGGTGGTCGTGCAGAGGTTGTTTGACCACATGGTACACTGGCTGACCCCCACCAAGAAGACCAATCTACAAATGGGGGAGTTGATAGTGGTGGAGCAGTTTTGGCATGTGGTTGGCGCCAACACTCAAGCGTGGATACGGCGCCACAACCCCAACACCCTGGAAAAAGCCATGACACTAGCCGAGGACTTCGAAGACTCCCTGGTCTCCGCCCGGACCAGCATCCTCACTTCTCCAACCAACTGGAGCCGCACACCACCTCCTTTCTCTCTCCCACCACCATCAGCACCCACACCAGCACCAGGATCAAGACCTCCCAGACCGCCGACCCCGATGGGCCACCTAGTCTCCCCTTCATGGAGACCAATGTTCTGTAGGAAGAGGGCAGCAGCCTCGTAAGATCCGCCTGTCTGTCATGGCGATGACACGGAGATGTGGGGAAGAGGGTGTGTTTGCTTTCCCTTTCTCTGAGTGGCTGAGAGGCGGGCCTTGGGGGATTGCTCAGCCCATAAGTACTGCGCTTGGTTATGCATTCGGGTGGCCATGACTGGGGAAACCCAGTGACGCTAGCTGAGGAGGTAAGCATAAACAAACACCAGGCAGGAACACCAGTGGTGGGAGCGAAAGAACAAAAACAGGCAAGCACGGCTGAGGAAGACAGCCGTCCTTAAATAAAGAAAATGATAATTAAAATAGATTGTTGCGTACCCGAGGGGACGTGTGTAGTTATAGGAAGGGGAACCTTGGCCACCCCAGTGTATAGTGCATAGCAGAGCGTAGGACGGAGACCTGAGCTGACCGGCATAGCGGCAGTGGGGACATTGTGTAAGAAGCACTTTTATTTTGTAGTTTTATTACTGTGTTTTATTTTCCTTTTCATGTCGTCTTTGATTTTCATTATTATTTTTGAGCACCTGTGAGTGCGCCTGCACGAACCTGACTATACCTGTGTTGGTAACCCTGTGGTCCTGATTACCATTGCCAGTATACAGGCCACGGACAACAGCGCCCTCTGCGGGCTAAAATAAATAAAAAAGAAAATAAATAAATAAATAAATAAATAAATGGGCACCTGTGCTGTGTTTTCAAGTACAATCTTCTGTCTCCCGTGTCAGTGAATACCCAACCAGGGCACCTGGCCAGGTCATGCCCCGCAGCAATGGAGTGTGACATGCAATTGGGCACCAGAAATAGGTAAGCGAGGGGAAAATGGTCGGGAGGGGCTTTGTATGGTTGATGTGGTTTTAGGGAACGTGAAAACCCACGCATTAGTGGACACAGGGTGTGAGCAGACCTTAATTCGAACAGCTCTCTTGGGCTGTGTGTTGTGGCGGCCACGAGTTGAGGTGGCCATCTCCTGTATCCATGGAGACACGGCGGCATACCCCACACTAAAAGTGCACTTATCAGTATGAACGATAAAACGTCACCTGGTAGTAGGGGTGGCGGAAAGGCTACCACACCCGGTTATTCTGGGCTGAGACTGGCCGAAATTAAAAAAATTAATGCAAATAATGGCAGTCTCAGCCACACATGTAAACGTGGCAGAAAAAAGGGAACGAATTGGTGATGTGTTCCCTTTTCAAGCTGAAATGTTTTCTCCTGCCTTCTGTCCTAGAAAAACAAATAAAGAGGGAAGGACCAAAAAATGTGAGGGAGCATCAATGAGAGAAGGCTGGGGTCTGGTGGGAGAATGCTTGAATGGTAACAAACGCCAGTCAAAAGGAGTCAGAACGCAGTGTGACCGAGAGGGCGAGGTTACTGGGCTATCCAGGGCAGAAGCTACTTCAGCCCCTCTCAATATACCGGACATATGGCACTCAAGTGCGGACATAGTGTGGAGACAACAAAATGATCCCTCAATAGTGCACACTTGGGGACAGGTCCGGTCTATTGAAGGTAGTATTGAAGGGTGCTAGTATTTCCACACTTCATTATCAAGGGCCAATTACTGTATAGGTTAAACCTTGCCACGGGCCTGTAACACAATTATTAGTTCCCCCGTCTTGTCGGACCTAGGTCATGAGGCTGGCGCGTGATATCTATTTTGCAGGGCACCTCGGAGCTGACAAAACAAGGGAGAGAATATTGGCTCGATTTTATTGGGTAGGACTTCATAAGTGTCAAAATATGTAGCCACATGCCCAGACTGCCAGCGAGTAGCACCGGGTCGAGTGCGCCCCGCCCCTTAGGTCCCACTGCCGATTATTTCCACCCCTTTTGAACGCATTGCAATAGACATAGTGGGCCCTTTGCTACCTTCTGACTCTGTGTATACATAAGAACATAAGAACATAAGAAGGTTTACAAACGAGAGGAGGCCATTCAGCCCATCTTGCTCGTTTGGTTGTTAGTAGCTTATTGATCCCAGAATCTCATCAAGCAGCTTCTTGAAGGATCCCAGGGTGTCAGCTTCAACAACATTACTGGGGAGTTGGTTCCAGACCCTCACAATTCTCTGTGTAAAAAGGTGCTTCCTATTTTCTGTTCTGAATGCATATACATTAGTGGTGGTAGATTATGCAACTCGATACCCGGAGGCAGTTCCATTGAGGTCCACTAGTGCAGCTGCAATTGCCAAATAAATATTGCAGATTATGGCTAAAGTAGGGATCCCCAAGGAAATTTTGACTGATCATGGAACCAACTTTCTGTCTAACACGCTACAGCAAGTATATAAATTATTAAAAATACGTCCCATCAGGACATCTGTTTATCATCCACAAACGGACGGTTTGGTGGAACGCTTTAATCAGATTCTAAAGCAGATGCTGAGACGTTTTGTAAACCAAGAGCAAAAACATTGGGCATCGCTTCTTCCCTACCTCCTTTTTGCAGTGAGAGAGGTGCTGCAGAGTTTGACAGGGTTCTCCCCCTTAAAGCTCTTGTACGGCTGACAGCCTCACGGCACGGCATCCTCGATCTGCTGAGAGAGGGGTGGGAGGAGCACAAAGGCTTGTACAAAAATGTAGTGCAGCATGTGCTCCTATTAAGAGATCGCCTGGATTTGGTCGGTCGTTTGGCCCAGGACAACCTCAAATCGGCTCAGCACCGGCAACAGTAGCATTATAATAAAAATGCACTAATTTCAACCTTTCGACCAGGAGACAAGGTAATGCTGCTGCTTCTCTCCTCAGAATCTGTTATGTGCTAAATGGCAGGGGCCATATGAAGTGATTTGGGCTATAGGAAAGGTGAATTATGAAATTAGACAGCCAGATCGCCGTAATGAATGTGAAATTTATCATGTAAATTTATTAAAGCCCTGGCAAGCAAGGGAGGCCTTATTTATAGATCAGCAACAAGAGCTGTGTAAGCTTATTGAGGAGTTCAGCAATGTTTTTCTGACTTAACCGGTAGAACTAACCTTGTTGAATATGACATTATCTCTCCCTCAGGTGTCACATTATGAGAGAGACCTTACCGCATCCCAGAAAATGTTGATGAAGTGGCGTTAGCAAAGAGGTATGGGCGATGCTCGAGCTTGGGGTGATTGAGCCTTCCAGGAGCAGTCCAATTGTGATAGTGGCCAAAAAGACAGCACTAACCGCATCTGCATTGATTTCCGCAAGTTAAACGCTATTGCCAAGTTCGATGCCTACCCCAAGCAACTACTCCATAGTCGAAAATGAGTGTTTGGCCATCAAATGGGCTACTCACTCTTTATGACCTGCTGAGACATTCATTTGATCTTGTCACAGACCATCCCCCACTCAAGTGGTTAAGCACAATGAAGGACAGCAATGCCTGGATAACTTGGTGGTATCTGGCATTGCAGCCCTTCATGTGCCATATGGTACACCGTGCAGGGAAAGTCCACCAAAATGCAGATTATTTTTTCCCAGGAGTGGGGAGTAATGGGAAAGGTAGATTCAGCCGCGTGTTCCTTCGGCTCCACTCTGAGCGGTGGGATATGTGACAGAAATAGAATGATTCTTGGTGGTAAATCTCCCTCCTGACCTGTGAGGGCGCTAAATAATAGGAACAGAGTACCCTGGACTGGTTGGCCTGACAATTCATTCCCAGGGTTAAAAGGAAGTCAGTCATCTAGAAAGGGGGCGGAACTCCGGTGCGCTATCTCATCAACCCAGAAGGGAAACGATGTCGCAGCCGCGGATTGGAGGAGTGGCTGCACTCGTTTACCAAGGGGTCATGTGTGACGGTACAAATAAGGGATAGAGAGACGTGGTCTGTTCCTTCGTTTATGGTTAAGGAAATGACCCAGAAGGACCATTGTTGTGATAGCGTACGTGTTTTGTTTGTTTTGTCTCATCTCTAATTGTTGATTGTTATTATTAGTAGATGGCTAACACGTTCTGGAGCTGTCGCCAGAGGCCAGCACGAACCAGGACATCACTACACCTGTGTCACAATAATTATTGTATTATCACCACAAGCACTACAGCACGCACCCAGGACTGGTTGACCGTGTTTATATCTTTATGTTTGTAACTGGACTGTGTTTATTATTTGGGACTGCAAACCCTTTGTTTTGAACAGTGCAATACACATTGCTGTGTATTACCTGGGATTATTGTTTTGGTCACCAGACCTGGATTATAAATAAAATCTATTTTCTGATTGGATTATCACTGTCTGTCTCTTCCTTGCGCACCACATCACTCCTACACCTGTACCCTGCAAACCACTTTGCCACAGGTAGAGATTCCAATGCAGTGTGATCTGAAATTCTACAAGTAGGGATCCCAATTGGAGGTGGATTTGTTTACAGCCTTGATCAGCGTCTACTACACTTGGGATTTTGAATCATACTACATTGTGCACACTCATCAATTGTAATTATGCACAGCAGTTCAGGTTCAACAGGTGAATGAATTTACTCAGGACATTTTGGACAAAGAAGCCCTTCATCAGCTAAATTACCATTAAATTATTTTTGGGGATGTAATACCTATCTAGCAGGATTGCTTGCCACCTAACTGGGGATCAGAGGGAGGTTTTGGGGTTAATGTGGTTTTGAGTACTGTACTGTTATGTTGAGAATGTGTTCTCTGTATCGATTTCCAAAAAGTTTTTGACAAAGTCCAGTATTAAAGATTAATTCTCAAACTGAACGGATTAGGGAGTGGTTAACATGTAGAAAACAGAAAGTACTGATTAGAGGAGAAACCTCAAAATGGAGACAGGTAACCAGTGGAGTACCACAGGGATCAGTATTAGGTCCTCTGTTCTTCTTAATATACATTAATGACTTAGATTCTGGTATAGTAAGCAAACTTGTTAAATTTGCAGACAACACCAAAATAGGAGGAGTGACAAACACTGTTGAAGCAGCAAAGGTCATTCAAAATGATCTAGACACCATTCAGAACTGGGCAGACACATGGCAAATGACATTTAATATAGAAAAGTGTAAAGTATTGCACGCAGGCAATAAAAATGTGCATTATAAATATCATATGGGAGATACTGAAATTGAAGAAGGAATGTATGAAAAAGATCTAGGAGTTTATGTTGACTCAGAAATGTCTTCATCTAGACAATGTGGGGAAGCTATAAAAAAGGTCAACAAAATGCTTAGATATATAGTGAAAAGTGCTGAATTTAAATCAAGGGAAGTAATGTTAAAACTTTACAATGCATTAGTAAGACCTCACCTAAAATATTGTGTTCAGTTCTGGTCACCTCGTTACAAAAAGAATATTGCTGCTCTAGAAAGAGTGCAAAGAAGAGCAACCAGAATTATTTTGGGTTTAAAAGGCATGTCGTATGCAGACAGGCTAAAATAATTGAATCTGTTCAGTCTTGAATAAAGAAGACTACGTGACGATCTGATTCAAGCATTTAAAATTCGAAAAGGTATAGACAATGTCGACCCAGGGGACTTTTTCGGCCTGAAAAAAGAAACAAGGACCAGGGGTCACAAATGGAGATTACATAAAGGGGCATTCAGAACAGAAAATAGGAGGCACTTTTTTACACAGAGAATTGTGGGAGTCTGGAACCAACTCCCAAGTAATGTTGTTGAAGCCAACACCCTCGGAATCCTTCAAGAAGCTGCTTGATATTCTGGGATCAATAAGCTACTAACAACCAAACGAGCAAGATGGGCTGAATGGCCTCTTCTCAGCAGAAGTGGGCCAAATCTGGCACTCTTAAAAGTACAGTGTGACACAGTGCCTATACTTCATTAGCATTCCAAACAACTGATTTCAATCTAAACACATAACCCAAAACTCTACAGGACCCCTGTAGTTAATGTCACTTCTGCCATTGCTTGTTACTGCTCTGCATGCTGTGAAAGAGGCCAAATCTGTTGGCTCAAACCAGAAGTGATTTGAACTTCAAAATAAATATGTCTAAAGCTGACAGTTGTGTTCCTGTCAGCACCCCCAAAGGCCTACATGGATTAGAGAATATATAAAGTAACATAAAGTTATGTAATTCTGTCTGCTGCTGTCTTCATGTGCAGCAGGGGATTAGGTCAACAGCCAAGACCTGAGGCCAATCCACTGGCTTCAGGGGTCAACAGCCTTCACTTGTCAAACAGCTTCCTTCTTAGCATGGCACCAGCTTCTTGTAAGTGGCCCCCAAAAAATGACATCATAAAGATTGTTACTGGAACTTGTAAAGGGATTTATGCTCTGACTCAGTAAGTCATTCTCCTAAACATTGCAGCTGACGCTGAAATAATTTTTCAATGACCTACATTTTTTCATGAGTAAGACCTAAATGGGACCTAAATGTTAAAGAATAGTTGCTCCATATTAGACAGATAAGTACTGTATTATTGTATACAGAGCTGGGTTTGTTTCACAGGTCTAATGTGTTCTGGATATATACAGTGGGTAACATTACTCTTTTTGGCATTCTTCACTAATAATGGGGCACATACATAGGAGGCTGTGTGGTCCAGTGGTTAAAGAAAAGGGCTTGTAAGCAGAAGGTGCCCGGTTCAAATCCCACCTCAGACACTGACTTATTGTGTGACCCTGAGCAAGTCACTTAACCTCCTTGTGCTCTGTCTTTCGGGTGAGACGTAATTGTAAGTGACTCTGCAGCTGATGCATAGTTCACACACCCTAGTCTCTGTAAGTCGCCTTGGATAAAGGCGTCTGCTAAGTAAATAAATATTCTGCTAAGTAAATAAATAATATACATGTGTGTGCATGAGTAAATAAAAAATGAAATAAAAAAGAAAGCTACAATCACTGTGAATACAGGCTTCTGCATTCCACAGTCCTTGAAGGTCAAGGACGCCCTGACCAAAGTACATTTTTAATATCAAAAGACTGTTTTGTGAAGCCCTATTATACTCCTTTTTTAATAGATGAATGGCAATTCTGTTTCAATCTGCATGGTCTCTATTGTACTGGTATATAATTGTAGTTGTAAGTTCTCCTGTAAATCATTTCTCTAATAGAGCTATCCGGTATTACTGTACCCTGCTGATCTTAGCTTCGCTGACTGTATCAAGTTGCAGGAGTGTAATGTTCCCCAGGAAAGAGGAACTGATACTGCTTTTAATTTTTTACATTGTATTTTCTGTCCTGACACAGCATTGCTTAGTACAATAGCTCTGTTATTTAGCCTTTATTATTAAATGCCTTTTATGGTAGGAAATCCAAGTGTGTAAATACAATACCATTGTACCAAGGCATGATGTTTCTTTTTATTTCCTATTCTATTCAGAAAATTACCCTGGTAAAAATTGATTGGTAATATATCAGAAAAAAATGGGTAGGTGGATGATAAAAATAGGGGAATGTAGTGGAAAAAGTGAAAGATATCCAACCTCCTGTGTTAAGTAATGAAAAATACTGTTGAGGCTAGTGCTACAAATCTTTATTGTATATATCTTGTGGTCATCGTTGCTATGGGTCCACAGGGAAAAAATGGTTTGGTCTGTAGTAACGAAAGCACAGTCATTTAAATTCCTCTTTCTCTGTCAGTGACGCCTGTGAAGGAGGTAAGATGTTTTTCCAATGAGCTCTGTTGTTCTTTTGTAAAAATATTATTTTGTAATAATGTCTAGTTTAAATGTGATTATAAATTTGATGTATATTGTAATATTGGATGGAAAATGTTTATTGATTATTTTTTATTAATGTAATTAGATTTATTTGATTGGGGAAGATTCAATTATGCCAAAGGTTTATATATAAAATTAATACATGTTATATAGATTTCCATTACATGAGAGTAGGTGCTAAAACTTCATGCTGATATTGGACCCAGCTCTCACCAGGATAAGCACCAACTAAGACATAAGAACATAAGAACATAAGAACATAAGAAAGTTTACAAACGAGAGGAGGCCATTCTGCCCATCTTGCTCATTTGGTTGCTAGTAGCTTATTGATCCCAGAATCTCGTCAAGCAGCTTCTTGAAGGATCCCAGGGTGTCAGCTTCAACAACATTACTGGGGAGTTGTTTCCAGACCCTCACAACGGACTTTGTTTACTGTAAACGAATGTGATCCATCTGTTTCCTTCCATCTGATGATGTAACTATCCTTCTGCCTGGTGTTGATGGCTGAAGTGTAATGCTGGCTCCAGGGATCAACCACAGTGCGGTTCCCCTAGCGCATCATCATGACAACCATCTGGACTGAGCTGAGTAGGGTACTTCTCTGGAGTCTTCAAGTGGACCTGGCATCCCAGCTCCAGCCCAGCTTACTTATCTTCCTTTACATCAACGTTTTTTTAATTAATGTGCTTGAGGTCCCCAACCAGAATCTTTTCGTCTCAACCACAGCCAGCTGCTGCTCCTCTCTGCTGCTTCAGATAAGTTCTTCCCTATGCATCGCAACTCTTGACCACTGAATCTGATGTCTCTGAGAAACCAGGTTGGGGAGTGTGACACAAAACCTCGACAACCCACCTCCACTGGGTAAACCTGTTCCACTTCAGCAACCGCTCCACCGAAGTTTCTTCCTTTTGTACGCCTCATCCACAGCATCCTCCCATGGCACTGTTAACTCTACCAGGCGAACAAGGTGTGCTGATCCACACCACAAGACCATATCAGGTCAAAGGGTAGAGGTGGCAATCTCAGGTGGGAAAATAAGACATTGTCCAACATCTGCAAGCATTTTCCAGTCTCTAGCAGCTTCCAGTTGTCCTAGACGAGTTTTGGTTTTAATACTTGTAACAGGGCGAGCAGCCCTGTACATTGTTTTGTTTATTTTTAGAACGGAGTCCCCTCTGCCCCTGTGCAGATTGTTTTGTGTTTGTTTATTTTTATGTCGGCGAAGCGCCGTATGTTTTGTTATTGTTGTATTTTAATGATGGCGTAGCCGATTGTTTTGTTTAGCGTGGATGGGTAGCCCCATCCACAACACAATTAAAAAACTTGTGCAGAAGGTGGTCGTCTCCCGAATTAATTAAGTGATTAATTTTGTTGCTAATCGGGAGATGGTCACCTGAATATAAAAAGCCTGCAGCTCTCCAGCTCGAGGTGTGGGGGTTAGAGAGACGGCGATAGAACACGAAAACGAAACTAAAAAGAAAACGTACAGGATCAGAAGGCTACTGCCCAGCCTGACCTGGATTATTTATTGTTTATTTTGTGTTCGTGATTATTTTTGTTTACTGTTTTATTTTCGCTCTGTGAGCAAGTGTTTTTGTTGGAATATTTTATTTATTTTTGTTAATAAAAACGGCGCGAGCACCTTTAACTGCAGTCCCGGGTGTCAGTTATCCTTCCTGCATCTGGCCTGACGTCAGACCACTCATCCACCCTGTCATATGTGGTGTCATCGTGGGATCAACCACAGCCATCCGACTCAGGCCAGAGGAGAAGAGGGTACTGCAGTTTTTTTTCATTATTCTTTTTTTTTTATTATTATTACTTGCGAAGAGGAGGAAGGATGGGAAGGAAGAGCTGCAGAAAGCAGCAAAAGCGGCGGCAACAACTTCCACCAGGGGATGTCGGCCCTAGCTATGTGGTAGACGAGTGGTGCCCTGGTTGTGGGGAGTTTGGGCACACCGTGGCCATCTGCCCCACCCAATACCAGGGAGAGGAGTGGGCTGCCCAAGTGAGCCAGGACCAGGTACCCCGGGGGAGACCCCAGAAGCGGGAGCTACCAGCCGCAGCCACAAAGCGGGAGAGCAGCTGGGATGCCATCATCCGGGTGGTCATGCAGGACTGCTGGTGCCCCATCTGCAGTGAGCAGGGGCATTCCCCACTCAACTGCCCCCTCCTATCAGAGGGGTGCCTGCTGCGCCCATTCCCACCAGCAGAGAGAGAGTGTCTGCTGGTCCCGCCTCCACCCACAGCAGAGAAGGTAAGAGCAGAGCAGCAGGAGTTGCCTTTGCCTCCACCGCCACCAGCAGAGGTGGAGTGTCTGCTGGTCCCATCTCCACTACCTCTGACGACAGGAGCAGAGCAGCAGGAGTTGCCTCTGTCTCCACCACCACCAGCAGAGGGAACATGCCTGCTGGTTTCCCCGCTGCAGCCAGAAGGGGAGGAGCCCCTGCCGCCTTCGCAGCCAGAAGGGGAGGAGCCCCTGCCGCCTTCGCAGCCAGAAGGGGAGGAGCCCCTGCCGCCTTCGCAGCCTGAAGGGGAGGAGCCCCTGCCGCCTTCGCAGCCAGAAGGGGACGAGCCGCCTTCGCAGCCAGAAGGGGAGAAGCCGCCTTCGCAGCATGAAGGGGAGGAGCCCCTGCCGCCTTCGCAGCCTGAAGGGGAGGAGCCCCTGCCGCCTTCGCAGCCTGAAGGGGAGGAGCCCCTGCCGCCTTGGCCGCCAGAAGGGGAGGAGGCCCTGCCGCCTTTGCAGCCAGAAGGGGAGGAGCCCCTGCCGCCTTCGCAGCCTGAAGGGGAGGAGCCCCTGCCGCCTTCGCAGCCTGAAGGGGAGGAGCCCCTGCCGCCTTCACAGCCTGAAGGGGAGGAGCCCCTGCCGCCTTGGCCGCCAGAAGGGGAGGAGGCCCTGCCGCCTTTGCAGCCAGAAGGGGAGGAGCCCCTGTCGCCTTTGCAGCCAGAAGGGGAGGAGCCCCTGCCACCTTTGCAACCAGAAGGGGAGGAGCCCCTGCCGCCTTTGCTGCCAGAAGGGGAGGAGGCCCTGCCGCCTTCGCAGCCAGAAGGGGAGGAGGCCCTGCCGCCTTCGCCAGGAGCAGAGCATCCACCATCATCACCACCTGAGGGAGAGGAGCAGGAGCTGCCTCTGCCTCCACCATCACCGCCCAGGGATGCCAGCCTCGCACCGCCCAAGGATGCCAGCCCCGCACCGCCCAAGGATGCCAGCCTCGCACCGCCCAAGGATGCCAGTCACGCACAGCCCAAGGATGCCAGCCTCGCACCGCCCAAGGATGCCAGCCTCGCACCGCCCAGGGATGCCACGCCCGCTCCGCTCATGGATGCCACGCCTGGATCGCATGGGGCTGCCTGGTGCTGCCTGGTGCTCCGCATCGCCTGTGGCTGCCTGGTGCTCCGCATCGCCTGTGGCTGCCTGTTGCTCCGCATCGCCTGGAGCTGCCTGTTGCTCCGCATCGCCTGGGGCTGCCTGTTGCTCCGCATCGCCTGGGGCTGCCTTTTGTTCCCCACAGGATACAGGGTACGAGAGAGTGGAGCTCCCGCTGCCGCCTCCATAGCCAGGGGCTCCCCTCCCGAGTTCGCCTCCCGAGGGTCCGCTGCTGCTGCCGTCGCCTCCCGAGGGTCCGCTGCTGCTGCCGTCGCCTCCCGAGGGTCCGCTGCTGCTGCCGTCGCCTCCCGAGGGTCCGCTGCTGCTGCCGTCGCCTGGGGTTGTCCAGGATCCTGCTTCGCCTGGGGTCGCCAGGGATCCTGCTTCGCCTGGGGTCGCCAGGGATCCTGCTTCGCCTGGGGTCGTCGAGGGTCCTGCTTCGCCTGGGGTCGTCGAGGGTCCTGCTTCGCCTGGTGTCGTCGAGGGTCCTGCTTCGCCTGGGGTCGTCGAGGGTCCTGCTTCGCCTGGGGTCGCCAGGGATCCTGCTTCGCCTGGGGTCACTACACTATGGCCGGAGCCCCACGGAGGGGAACTGCCGGCCATGAAGAAGGGGGGGGAGGTCAGGAGACCAGCTCCCCCAGCCGCACTTTCGCGGCAGGAGATTGTGTGGTCGGAGCCCCACGGAGGGGAACTGCTGGCTATGAAGAGGAGGGGGAAGGTCAGGAGACCAGCTCCCCCAGCCGCACTTTCGCGGCAGGATAGAGTGTGGCGGGAGCCCCGGAAGAGGGAGCTGCCGGCCATGAAGAATTGGGGGGTGCCAGAGATTCCACCATGGCCAACCCCCAGAAGCAACTTGCTTCCCCCTCTTCCGGGACTTTGAGACTGAGGGGGGAGGTGGCCATTGGGGCCATGTGTGCATTGCACAAGGCGGGGGATATGTAACAGGGCGAGCAGCCCTGTACATTGTTTTGTTTATTTTTAGAACGGAGTCCCCTCTGCCCCTGTGCAGATTGTTTTGTGTTTGTTTATTTTTATGTCGGCGAAGCGCCGTATGTTTTGTTATTGCGTTGTGTTTTAATGACGGCGTAGCCGATTGTAGCCCCATCCACAACACAATTAAAAAACTCGTGCAGAAGGTGGCCGTCTCCCGAATTAATTAAGTGATTCATTTTGTTGCTAATCGGGAGATGGTCACCTGAATATAAAAAGCCTGCAGCTCTCCAGCTCGAGGTGTGGGGGTTAGAGAGATGGCGATAGAACACAAAAACGAAACTAAAAAGAAAACGTACAGGATCAGTGGAGGCTACTGCCCAGCCTGACCTGTTTTATTAATTGTTTATTTTGTGTTCGTGATTATTTTTGTTTACTGTTTTATTTTCGCTCTGTGAGCAAGTGTTTTTGTTTGAATATTTTATTTATTTTTGTTAATAAAAACGGCGCGAGCGCCTTTAACTGCAATCCCGGGTGTCAGTTATCCTTCCTGCATCTGGCCTGACGTCAGACCACTCGTCCACCCTGTCACAATACTTTTTCTTGGAGGTTGCTCCCCTGGATAGAGGAATGTTGTTCTTTGTGTGTCATATATTGCTGGCATTGGTGGCAACATTATTATTATTATTATTTGTTTATTTAGCAGACGCTATGCATCAGCTGCAGAGTCACTTACAATTACGTCTCACCCGAAAGACAGAGCCCAAGGAGGTTAAGTGACTTGCTCAGGGTCACACAATGAGTCAGTGGCTGAGGTGGGATTTGAACCGGGGACCTCCTGGTTAAAAGCCCTTTTCTTTAACCACTGGACCACACAGCCTCCTCTGGACCACACAGAAGACAAGCACAGCATGTTGGTCATGCTGTGCTTGTCTTCCAATGCTAAGGCAAAACATTGCAGCACCTGGTCATGACGTCAAGTAAATCGTCCTTGGCTGAGACCCACCTTACATCCTATCAAAATGTGTCTTAATGTAGCTGGCGATGAGCACAAAGGACACCATGAATCCTCTCCTACCCATAAATTAAGGTTCTGTGGTGATGGGAGAACATCATACAGTATGTTGACCTGATGAGGAAACTGATCCTGCTCTGTTCCATTGTCCATATATCTTGCCTTGTTCCACACTCTCCAATGTCTTTACACACTTCATCCTCGCCTCTTGCTTTTGCACCTCGTTGACTACCATCTTCCTCCATTGAGCTGGGGCTGCATTGTGCCATGTAGGAGGAACTGAACTGAGACCAAGGACTCCTCTTCCATGCTGTACTTGCCCCATGATATCACTGATACGAAGTGCAGCATTTGCATCTTCACAGCTTCCTTTGCCGTAAAGGGCAATAGGAACAACAATTGGAAGATATATAAAGTGATATTTAGGGATGAATTGCATTGGAATCTTGTTTAAATGTTATATTTTTATTTTCTGTTTGGCACTAACCACGTGTGTGTGGATAATGCATCTGAATGATGGCTATGTGGATGTAGCGTGTGCGTTGTGTGGGAGGCCTAGCACATGTGCACGGGCCGCTGTTTCATTTCTTTATTTTAATATTATTTTTGTGTGAAAGGTGATTGGTTTCCTCTCTGATTTACGTAGGTGGCTGTGTGGTGAGAGGTGACTACTCATTCCTTTCATGTTTTATGTTCACAACGTAGGCAAAATAAAGGAACACCGGGAACCCAAGACTAGTCTTTATTTAAAAAATACACAACGCAAAGTTAATCCATTCCAGGAGTGACAACCAGCCCATTACAACCGATGCAGTGCAGTCACAACCCGCCACACCTATGAGCTCATTTGTTACACATCTGAAAAACTGAACAGTTCTCCCACATTATAAACATGTGGTTGAAAGCCATGAGGAAAGTATGTGTTCTGCTTAAAAATTTAAGAACACACATAAGCCACATAAGCAGTGTCTCATTAGGAATGGGAAGAACTGTAAGCCTTATGTTTCCATACTGTATATTTAAATCATTTTTAAACTTCTGGTATAGTGTAATACTCTAACAGTTTATTTCAATTAAACACATAAACCAGCCCCTAGAATATTACAGGAATCTATCAAGGATAGGGAGGACAGCAACAACCAACTACATACAGAGATCGCCGAGAACAGTTCATCAAACAATGGAAAATGAGTTCTGCATCAAGTGGGCGGATGCAGGCAGTATAAAGGTACTATTGTGTGGTCTGTAGGGAAAGCATTACTGATCTTTTCTGGGGTGTCACAATGGCTCTGGTGCTCCAGCGGGTCAGGGAGGCAAAATCAGCAGGAATTGTTTCTCCTCAAAACAACGACGGTTAACAATCGTGCCATGATTTATTAAATGTCTTTTGATCAAGGCTAAAATTACAATTTTGAGTAACCCTAAATGAAAATATACAATACAGAAAAATTTCATCCAGCTTTGATGGGTATCTGGACATGCTTGAGAGACCTTTCTTGACTGACATTTTGTTCAAAAAGTGAATACATTCCATGAGAACCCACCCCCCTCCCCCAAGGTAATGGTAAAAGGTCAAGATTCCATATGAGGGTGAGTCAATTGCAGTATAATTGGCTGCATCAAAGAAACTGTCTATACACTGTCAGTTCGGTGAAGTCTTAAATTGTGCCTTTAAAGACAGGCTAGTGTGCGAGTTTCATAATGAAATTATATGCAAACCACCCCTTGCTGTTGAAGATACCTTACTTCTGTTTAAATTGCTGTTCTCAATGGGACGATAAAACTGTGGCTAGTTATGTGGCTGAATTGAGCGGATGTTAACATGAATGAAAAGTATGTGAAGTCAAATCTCAAGTGAATTAAGGTTTGCTGTTGCTGATTGGTTTGTAAATTTAATTTCTTGAAGCATGTATGTTTGCACAGCTACAATTTTGTTTTTATTATTATTATTTCTAATAAATGCTCATGCTTCTAGAAACTGCAGTATATCATTCTAAAAGTTGAAGAAATATTATAGTATCTAATTAAATTACAGTGACTGCATTGTGAAGCATGCAAAATAATTTAACAATAAATTCAGTGAAGCATGGAAAAACCCTTGGTTAACCAGTAACCAACGGAGCTGATTTAAAAGAAAACCACACACAGTACATTTTCAGAATATTACATTTCTTACCAGTTTAATATCTTTTTAATATTCTCTTTCTACTTAGATCATTGTTTATTTATTAAACCTCTAATGACCCTTGTCGCGATTCTGAAACAACTCCTGAAACCCGTTTCAGAAATCCCCCGTATTCCTCACTGTAACAGGGGAGATCCGTGCTGACTTTCTGGCGCATGCATGGTACTGCAGGAAGGGGGCAGCAGCCTCGTAGATCCGTCTGTCAGTCATGGCAGTGACACAGAGAGGTGGGGAAGAGGGTGTGTTGGCTTTCCCTCTCTCTGAGTGGCTGAGAGGCGGGCCTTGGGGGATTGCTGGCCCTATAAGATAACACTCTGTTGTTCCCTCAGCCTGCCCCTCTAAGACAAAATGACCAGTTGGCGGAATCGCTGCTGCTGGAACAAGCACGGACGAAAAAGAACGAGCACAACAACAAATTAATTAAAACGAAAAAGAAAAGGAATTTTGTGTAGCAGGGAAAAACTTGGGCAGAACCCCGAACAGTATAAGTAGATTGAGGGAACGGGTGAGCGTAGGACAGAGACCCGGGCCATGCGGATAGCGACGGTCAGGGTAAAGCTGCGGAGTGCAGCACCTTTATTTTTTAGTTTTATTACTGTGTTTTATTTTCCCTTTTTCTTTCGCCTTTTGTTTTTCATTATTCTTTTGAGCACCTGTGAGTACGAAAGCATTGGACTGTACCTGTATTGGTATTACTGTGGACTTGACTACCGTTGTCGGTATTCAGGCCACAGACAACAGAGCCCTTTGCGGGCTACAGAGAAAATAAAGCCAAAAAGAAAATAATAAAACTGGGCACCAGTGCAGTGTTGCAAATAAACCTTCTGTCTCCCATGTGTGTCAGTGAACTGCCCACCACCCTTCCGCACATGGTGTTAGTAGTGGGATTCACTGGCACTGCCCACACAAAGCAGTGCAAGAGAAGAGAGTCAGAATGGACCCACAGCAATTCGCCATTATGATGGACCTCCTGCACCAAACCCTAACTGAGGTACTGCAGGGGCGTGTAAGAGCTGCCGCGCCCGACCCAATGCTAGAGCGGCCAACAAAAATGATGGCAGATGATCGGCCGGGCGCATACCTGGAGGTATTTGAGGCTATGGTGATCTCTGCCGGGTGGGCTGGAGAGCAGTAGGCTAGCTAACTCCTGACACAGCTGACGGGGAGGCGCAGGCGGCCACGAGGACCCTGGATTCCACTGCAAGGCTGGACTACCCCATGCTGAAAGCTGCCATCCCCAACCGCGTACGGGTGACTCCGGAGGGTTATTGCCGCAAATTCCGGGAGGAGAGCTTAGCCGTGGAGGAACACGGCAGGGCCATCGTGCTAAGAATGAGGGCTGGCAATGGAGGGTCTGAGAAGTTTCAGGTGGGGGCGATTGGTGAAGAGCCTGGGGGGGAGGCCGCGGAGTCAGCGCAGGGGTCTGGCTCGGCTGCCTCCGCTCAGGACCGACCTGATCCCGATCTAGAAGCCATGGGAGCTGATTTTTTAGCTTGTTCCCGTGACTTCCGACTCAAGCAAGGGTGTGACGACGTGCTGGGCAGGCTCTTTGACCAAGCAGTGGTGGTTAATGGTTGGGTGGTCGAGCCCAGACACGCCGCCGCGTACCCTCACTTTGAAATTAATCGAGATCTCTTATATCGTGTTGAGAAATTACCACAGACTGGGGAAGTGCGTCACCAATTGCTCATTCCTCAGCCCTTTAAGGAGGATTTGCTGCAGCTATTCCCCTGTCTGGTCATTTGGGAAGGGACAAGACCAAAGCTAGGCTTGTGACACGGTTCTATTGACTGGGGCTGGATGGTGACGTCAGGTGTTTTAGCGAACGCTGTGGGGAGTGTCAGAAGGCTAGCCCTAGAGCCGTCCCAGTAGCCCCATTGGTGCTGTTGCCAATAGTGGAAGCTCCGTTTGAGTGTATTGCAATGGATATAGTTGGACCGCTAGAGCAGAGTGCAGCAGGATACACACACCTATTGGTCATTTTGGATTACGCTACGCATTATCCAGAGGCCATACCCCTCGATCTGCGTCTGCTAAATCAGTTGCCAATGAGCTAGTGAAGGTTTTCTCTCGGGTGGGGATCCTCAAAGAAATACTGACCGACCAAGGCACCAACTTTATGTCCCGGGCTATTCCGCGGAACATGTAAACTTTTGGGGATTAAGACCATTAGAACCTCGGTGTTTTAATAAGACCCTCAAAAACATGTTGCGCAGATTTATTGACAGTGACATGCGCTACTGGGATCAGCTGATTCCTCCCCTTCTCTTTGCTATCAGAGAGGTACCTCAGGCTTCTACAGGGTTTTCACCATTCGAGCTACTGTATGGGTGGAGACCCCGGGGTGTGCTCAGTCTGGTCAGAGAGATGTGGGAGGAACAGCAGAATAATTCGACCAATACTGTCCGGTATGTGTTGGACCTGCGCAAACATCTTGAGTCTGTGGGAAATTGGGCGCATGACAATTTGCAGCAGGCTCAATGCAGACAGGAGATCCAATATAACAGGGGGGCCTGGTTACGCACGTTTCAGCCGGGGGATAAAGTGCTTCTATTGTTACCCAGCTCTGATTCTAAACTTCTGCCGAAGTGGTAAGGACCTTATGAGGTTACACGCCGGATTGGGACGGTGGATTATGTGATCTGCCAGCTGGAGCGACGGAGAGAAAAGCACATTTATCATGTAAACCTCTTGAAGCCCTGGTTGCAACAGGAGGCTTTGTTAGTGGCGTAAGCAGATGACATCACAGCCCTGGGACCTGATCCTTCTGTGTTGGCGAAACAGGGGTCGGTACAGATTGCAGATAATCTGACACAAACACAGAAATGTCAGGCTCGGGGGCAGACTCGATTGGCCCACCATCAAATTGAGATTGATCCGGGGGCGCCAGTTCGCCAGAGGCCTTACCGCATACCTGAGAGCAAAAGGCAGGTAGTAAAGGCAGAGATTGATGAGATGCTCAGACTGGGGGTAATAGAGGAGTCCCATAGTGACTGGAACAGTCCAATTGTTTTAGTGGATAAGCCGGACAGGTCAGCTCGATTTTTTAAAATTATTATTATTATTTATTTCTTAGCAGACACCCTTATCCAGGGCGACTTACAATTGTTAAAAATGCTTGCGACCTTAACTCAGTCTGTGAAACTAAACCCCAGGTGCAGTACCGTGATTGACAGCACTATCTCCAGTGGAGACTCCAGAAGTTGATGTAGCAGCGAATGAAATTGTAACTCTTTTAGATATTTACAGCCAAGATATTAGTTAGTATATATTTAGTTTATATGCATTATATACACTTTAAAACATAAGCATAAAAGATCTATATTCGTAATACTAATATATTGTGTACGATAACATATTACAAACAATATCATGTGCATGATAATTAATATTACCAAATGTTTGATGGTTTGTTTTCGAACACAAAAATCACATAATAAATTGCTCACAAACAGTTATGGATTTGCAGCATTTGACTGACCATTTATGTTCAGAACCCTCCTTCTGTGTGAACTGTGATGCACAATACATACAGTATAGTTGTGAATACACTAGAGTAGCTGCATTTGAACAAAAGTAAATGCAGCACTGATTTACCCCAGCATTTTGTTCACATGTTGAAATCCCTAGTAAACGGAGTTACAAGTATCTGGGATTCATGATTATTAGGCTATTATCTTGTTTATATTAAGTGATGTATGGAAAATGTGCCATTCTCCTCCTAATGATGCCATTTGAATCAATGTACATTTTTAAACAAGGTATAAATATGAATACATTTATGAATATATTCATGTTGTTATTAATACTCAATCAGATAGCTAGCCTAATATAAACATAACTAAAGTATTTAAACATTAAACATAACTAAAGTGCAGGTTTCACAGCAGTGACAGTGTAGTTCCACATCCTGCCGGCAACCAACCCAGTCGAACTTGTCCCGGAGGCGCCGCAGGGTCTTGTTGACGCCAAAGTGTCATACTCCAGCCGCCCCATGCACACTGCAGAACACGGCAGCGCGCAGAGCCTTGAAGACCAAGAGCTGCCACCGAGTTAGACCCTGAGCCGGTTCCTTCCAGGCTCGGTAAAGCAGTCCACCCCGTACTACGAAGCTGCTCCATTGCGAATGGAGCACTTTTACCTCCGGGGCAGACACCGACACCTGGTCCCAGACTGGCCGCTGCTAGGAGGTTACCCAGCCCCACACTTCTCCCAGCACTGGTTCGGAGACCTGCACACGTTCCAGCTCCACTTTGGTGAGAGAGAGGACCATGTCAGCCCCAGCAGCAGCCCCAGCCCTTACCAGCTCTGTCACACTCCGTTGCTCCTCCTTGTCTTCCAGCCGGCTACAGGGGCAGCAGTCTTCTCCCTCACACAGCCAGCGGGAAAGGGCATCCGCATTGGAGTGGAGGTGGCCAGCACGATGCTCGATGATGAAGTGGTAGCCCTGCAGTACCTCGATCCAGCGAGCCATCTGCCTCTCCGGTTCTTGGAAGTGGAGAAGCCACGTGAGGGACGCGTGATCGATCCGCAGCTTGAAGGAGCGGCCGTAAAGGTATGGGTGGAAGTGGCAGACCACCTGCACCACTGCCAGAAGCTTTCTCTGCGTCACACAGTAGTTGCGTTTCGGTCGGCTGAGCACTTTACTGTAGTACGCTACCACTCTTTCTCCATCAGGTCCCTCCTGTGACAGCACTGCTCCCACTCCCACGTTGCTCACGTCAGTGTCCAAGATGAAAGGTTGCCCGGGGTTGGGGTTGGCGAGGACAGGAGCCAGGGCCAGGGTCTCACGGAGCTCGATGAAGGCGGACTCACAGGCTGGAGTCCAGTCGAACTGGCGAAGTCCTGAACAAAGCAACAGTAATAGGAGGCCTAGCCAAGGATACTGCGTAGCTCTGTGATGTTGGTCAGTACTGGCCACTGCTGCACGGTTGACACCTTGCTTGGGTCAATGGCCACACCGCTTGGTCCCACCACGTGCCCTAAGAACTTGGCTTCACGCTGCAGTAGGTCACATTTTTTCAGGCTCAGTTTCAACCCAGCACTACGTACACAGTCCATGACCTGGCGCAAGTTCCTCAGGGCACTGTCGAAACTGGGACCAACAGGTCATCTAGGTACAGCACACACTCGGAATGGGGTACAGCAGCTGACACCCACTCCATGAGGCGGTCAAATGTGGCTGGCGTATTGCAGAGACCAAAAGGCATGACCACAAGACTGCCTGGCCTCCTGTGTGAGCCCTGCCCAAAAGTGTGAGGTATTACTTACTAATCTTTCTATGAGTCTGACCTTTATTATCATGATTTTCAATGATTCCACTTAACCCCATGCATCTATCTAAATAATACTGGATAATAGCTTATTAACCCTTAGCAGTGCATTTATTCAGCGTGTCTCAGGCGTGTCAGCTCCAATTTATTTTTACATGCGCAGTTTATTTTAGACGCACTGTTTAAAAGTATTTTTTTCACAGTAAAGCAGGTTTAAAAGGCACTGCATATCAACAGGACACTCAGTACTGCATCTCCAGCCCCGCCCCACCCCTTGTTCGCTGTATTTTTCACATACATCTACATAGTAGTGCATACCGATAAATCATCTCCTCATCACTCGTTTTATCACCAAACTCCTTAATAATGCTATCCAAGTCACTATTTTATTACTATAATATCTAAAAAAAAAAGTCTGCAAATGTTTGTGATATTCTTTGAGTGCTGGATGCAGAAGCAGCTATCTTGTTTGTTTATGTCCATGTTATCTATGTGGTGGCGGGGCTATCTGTATTCATGAGATACGCCCCTTTTTTTCGGCTTCTATCGGCTCCTAATGGTCTCACTCGACCATTTAATGGTTTTCTCGGCTTTTTCCGGAGAAAAAACGACTAGAGACCTGTTTTTTCTTTTTGATGATGTCGGACAGGGTCCAACATTGGACCGGAAAGGGAAAATTGCAATGTCGGATCAGGTCCGACATAGGACCGCAAAAGGTTAAGACATTTTAAACAACCATTTGAAATACAACATAAAAAACAGGATAGTTATAATTATTTTGCTTGCAAATAAACCCATTGAAACCCAGGACCACTATCTTTACTCCATTAGTGATTTTCAAACCTCTCCTGCTTGCCATAACCTCTCTGGAGCCCTGCTCTAATTACATAATGTAACACAATTTTTGTTCCTGGGTAGTAAGTGTTATTTCCTAATTGCTTATGCCTCAAAAGTATAGAAAATGGCTATTATTCCCCATAAACTTTGCTTTTGTGACCAGGACAGTGATATTTTGAAATGTACCTATTTCCAATGAGAAAACGGGCGAATTTGTGTCTTTTTGTTCACATAAAGTCAGAAAAAAACAACATATGAATCCAAATTAACATGTATTTATACTAAAGTAATACAAAAATGACTACAAAAGATTTAGAAGTGAGTAGTTTTTCGAGATTTACGATTATATTGTAAATCACTTTCACGAATCAGCCCCCAAATGTAGTCTTCCATCATGTTCTCGTTATACTGTCCTTGGTAGTGGCGTTCAAAGTCCAGTATATCCTGGTGGAAGCGCTCGCCTTGCTCCTCCGAGTACGCTCCCATATTCTCCTTGAATTTATCAAGATGAGCATCAAGGATATGGACTTTGAGGGACATCCTACAGCCCACTGTGCCGTAGTTCTTCACCAGAGTCTCAACCAGCTCCACATAGTTTTCAGCCTTGTGATTGCCCAGGAAGCCCCGAACCACTGCAACAAAGCTGTTCTAAGCCGCTTTCTCCTTACTAGTGAGCTTCTTGGGGAATTCATTGCACTCCAGGATCTTCTTTATCTGTGGTCCGACGAAGACACCGGCTTTGACCTTTGCCTCAGACAGCTTAGGGAAGAAGTCTTGAAGGTACTTGAAGGCTGCCGACTCCTTATCTAGAGCTCTGACAAATTGTTTCATAAGGCCCAATTTGATGTGCAGTGGTGGCATCAGCACCTTCCGGGGGTCCACCAGTGGCTCCCACTTGACGTTGTTCCTCCCCACAGAGAACTCGGTCCGCTGTGGCCAGTCCCGCCTGTGGTAGTGCGCCTTGGTGTCCCTGCTGTCCCAAAGGTAAAGATAGCAGGGAAACTTGGTAAAACCGCCTTGGAGACCCATCAGGAATGCCACCATTTTGAAGTCTCCTATGACCTTGATGCCATCTCAGAAAAATGCAGATATGTATCCACTTAGGCAGCTGGAACTAAACTGAACTGGTGGGCTTAAGGCCCCTGTATTTATACTACTATTTATATTACTGGAAAGTTCTAGAAGTTACTCCAAGTTTACTCAGCACTGAATCTATCTGGAATGTTCTGGAAAATAGGTAAATTTCAAAATATCACTGTCCTGGTCACAAAAGCAAAGTTTGTGGGGAATAATAGCCATTTTCTATACTTTTGAGGCATAAGCAATTAGGAAATAACACTTACTACCCAGGAACCAAAAAAAAATAAAAAATTGTTACACGGTGTTATCTGTCAAAAACACAGATGGGATACCAGGTAAAATCATTATAATTTAAATATAGATGCTCAACATACTGCATGTAGGGATAGCACTGTATTGCATTGATAAGTACAGCAGGTATATGTGGCAGGATAGCTTGGGTGGTGACATCAGGCCAGGAAATGAAACCACAACACAAGCAAGTACGACAGGGATCGTTTCTTTTATTAAATAAAAGATTTAAACAAAAACAAAACACTCAAAATAAACGACATGTGGGCCAAAACAAGTAGACAAACAAATAATAATTGCAGTGGCAAACAGGCATCCCCAGGCGATGGTGAATAGGCCTCCCCAGGCGATGGCGAGCAGGCCTCCCCAGGCGATGGCGAACAGGCCTCCCCAGGCGATGACGAGCAGGCCTCCCCAGGTGATGGCAATGGCGACCAGGCCTCCCCAGGCGATGGCAATGGTGAACTGGCCTCTCCGGGCAGTGTAGGCTCAGTAGCCCTAAGCAGTGCAGGCTTGGCATCCCTAGGCAGTACAGGCTTTGCAGGCTTGGGCAGTTGATCCTTGGGAATGAATGAATGAATGAATGAATGAATGAATGAATGAATGCCTTTATTGTCACTATACACATGTACAATGAGATTAAGAGCCACTCCTTTTTTCAGTGCCAACATGTACATAAGATAAATAAGATAAATAAAATAAAATAAATATAACAACATAAGATAAAATAAATAGTGCCCGGGGGGGGGAAGTGAGGGGGGCTGTAAAGTGCACAGTTCTGAGACGCTATATACCTATACTGTGAAGTCAATGCATGTGTAAGTTTAGAGTGGTTATGACTTTTGGGAAAAAACTATTCTTGAATCTGTTAGTCCTTGTTCTGATGCACCTGTAACGTCTCCCTGAGGGCAACAGGTTAAACAGATCAGAACCAGGATGGGAGCTGTCCTTAATGATGGTTTTTCCTCTGCTGAGGCAGCGGGAGATGTAAATATCCATCAGGGAGGGGAGAGGGCAGCCAATGATCTTCTGTGCTGCTCTTATTACTCTCTGAAGCCTCTCCCTGTCTGCCACGGTGCAGCTGCCGTACCATACTGTGATACAGTATGTCAACAGGCTCTCAACGGACGAGCGGTAGAAGGTCAGCAGCAGATTGGAATCCAGGTTGTACTTCCTGAGGACCCTCAGGAAGTGTAGCCGCTGTTGAGCCTTCTTGATGATCGCTGTGATGTTGTCTGTCCAGGAGATGTCAGCGGAGATAAGGACACCAAGAAACCGGAAGGTGTGGACCCTCTCCACACACTCACCATTGATGAAAAGGGGGGCTAGGTCAATGTTGTGCTTCCTGAAATCTACAATGATCTCCTTGGTTTTCGAGCTATAATCCACAAAAAGCATCCGGACGTAGCTCTGTTGCTGCTCTAGATGGCTCAGCGCAGAATGGAGAGCTACGGCGATGGCATCCTCTGTGGATCTGTTTGCGCGATATGCAAACTGATAGGGGTCGAAGTCTGGGGGGAGATAATCCTTGATGTGCCGAAGAACCAATCTCTCAAAGCACTTCATGATAACCGGAGTGAGGGCCACAGGACGATAATCATTTAGGCTGGTGATGGGAGACTTCTTCGGCACTGGGATGATTATGGCTGATTTTAGGCAGGACGGGATGACTGCTTGGGCCAGGGAGAGGTTGAAGATTCTGGTAAAGATATGGGCGAGCTGGTGGGCACACGCTCTGAGCACCTTACCAGGTACTCCGTCTGGGCCGGCAGCCTTCTTGGGGTTCACTGCCAGGAGCATCCGTCTGACATTGTGCTCCCTCACAGAGAGTAGAGTGGTGCAGGAACCAGCAGAGGATGGGGACAGGGCTGGACTGGTGCAAGAGCCAAATGGGGGTGGAGGCAGGGCTGGAGCAGATGAGTGCTGCTGTTGTGATGTTTCAAAGCGAGCAAAGAAGCAATTTAGGTGATTGAGGGAGCTGATCCTGGAGAGGTAGCTTCATCTCCTCTGGTGGTGGTCGCGGGAGCAACAGGTAGTCTCCTTCTGGTGGTGGAGGTGGAAGCTGCCGGTAGTCCTCCCATGGTGGCGGAGACAGGAGCAGCAAGTCTTCCCATTGCGGCAGAGGAGGAAGCAGCAAGTAATCTTCCCCTGGCGGCGGAGGTGAGGGCAGCCGGCAGTCTTCCCTTGGCGGCGAAGGCAGCAGCACGTCGGCCTTGATCAAGAAAGCAACTACTTGAGGGTCTGTTGTTGCTGAACGGAGGTTGTTGCAAAAGAGGGAGGAAGACAGAAGGCAGGACAACCCGGTGGAAAAGCCATGTTGGAGGCCATTGAGGAGGTATTCAACAAACTGCTGATCGGGGTGGAAACTGAGGGCTTCAGATAAAGCGAGTGCGTTGACGGGAGAAGAGACCGTCAGGGTTGATTGTTATTTAGTGCGTTTCAGAGGGCAGATGGATTTTTGCGTGGGCGTCACCGCAGAAGGAACATGAGTGAAGAAATCGGCAGGTGGAGTTGTTGCAGACCGAGTCATTGAAATTGTTACAAATTTGGCAACCCCTGGAGATTTTGATAGGGCGGCCACATCTATCTACAGCTGAAGAGGTGTCAGGAGGTGCTGATGAGTGGATTGGACGAATAGGAGCTGTGGCTCAGTAGTTGAAATTAGGAGAGGACCGTGGAAACCGGGAGGAGCTGGGTGGGCCGTCAGCAGCTGTTTTCGGGCAGAAGTGGGTGGAGTGACTAGTAGAGCTTCAGACCCCACAGGCCGCCGAATATCCTGTGGAACAGGTCGATGTTGGGTCTTGCCCAGTTGATGACGATGTTGTCTGTTCCAAGGACTGCTGCTGCTTTAGCCGAGAAGCTTTTGTGATAATCGTAAAACATGGTGCCCCATAGCAGACAGCCAGTTCTACAATATAGGCTAGGTAGTGGTTAATCTCCTCTCGGCGATGAGGAAAGACACTGCATAGGACATCTGTGAAGTCTGAAAAAGCTATGACGAACTCCCCAATCGTCAGATTCTTGAGAAGGCAAGGATCGGTGGATTTGAGAGTTACAGATACATCGCTGCAGCTCACTGTCCGATGGTCGATCAGCTCAGATGTAGCAATGAGCACAAGTACTAGATTGACATCTTGACCTTAAGTGATTTGTTTACGCAGGGCAGGAGAAATGGTGATGCTCCTGGAGTTGATGGTGTGCAGGGAGTAGGCAGCAGAGGCAGAGGCCAGTGTGAAAGAGAGGCCGTGATTGATGGCCTCAATCACTGAGGCAGCGGCTGAAGTATGGAGGAGTGGAGGCTCTGGGCTGGAGCGGACTTCCAGGGAGCTGAGCCTGGTGTTGATGGCCGCTATGGATTCAGAAACCGGCTGCAGAAGGGCCTTCAAACCTTGAAGCATCCCCCAGTGGATGCTGTCTGAGTCAGAGGCTGGTGACTGTGGAGGAGGGTGAGGCCTTGGAATCGAAGAAACCACTGCTGCTGCAGAGAGCGGCTGCCTGGACCGGGTAGCTGGGCCTGGAGAGTCGAGGAGCTGGTCAGGAGGCAGGAGCTGGTAAGGGCTCGAGGCTGAGGCAGATGGGCCTGGGCGATGGGATTGGGTAGCTCCGCATTTCCGTTTAAGAGGGAAGACGGGGACTCCCGAGATGGTGTGGCAGTACAGCTCAAAGAGCTCTTTGCACTCCGCTCCTAGAGGAATCTAAATTTTCTTATCAAACAAGGCCTTCAGAGTTTAGGAAAAGGCCAATCCTAGTGTTTTGGGCCACGGCTGAGAGATCGTCCGCTTTGGCTTAGATGGTGCACCGCTGAGCTGGGAAGATAGCAGGGGGGGAGGCCTGGAGTGGGGTCAGACCGGCTCAGAGGGGGGCACGCACAAAACGGCGTCCTCCGAATCGTCCGATTGAAGCTCAAACAGTGGATCCATAATTAAAAAGCCTTGAAAGGATGATTCAATTCTCAGTTGAATTCCCCCCGGACAACACTCAATAAATGAAAGGTTCAAATAAACGATCACGAACACTAAACAAGCGAATTAGCAATAAACAAGAATATCAGGATATCACAAGTAAGTCTGCAGTGAAGTGTACAAGAAACAAACACAAGACAAAGAGTGGAAGTAGTGCTAGGTTAATATAGGAAAGAGGGAGAGATTGACAGGTGGAGCTGCCAAACGGAACCCCCGGCGCTGCCCTGGCCACGCCCCTTGACTGACGTGGCAAGCGCTGCGTGAGGCTATTTAGAGATGACTAGAAATGAGCTGCCCCGCCACCCCCCCACCTGGAAATTATTGTGCTGGCTGATCACTTCCCCCAGGCGAAGCGTGGCTGAGTGGACAGCATGGAGAAAAAGCGCAGTGTGAACGCTCTCTATGGCATCCCCCGAATTATGCCTAAAGGCTAACATAACAAGATGAACAGGATTTTGTAAATAATGATTATGCAGACTATCATAATAAGCTTGATCCATTTTCATGTTTAGGAATTAGTACTCAGGGAGACGGTGTTGAATTCTCAACATTTTTGTTTTAATTGAAAGTTCAGATAATTCCTAAATAACTATTAGACCACTAAGTCCAAAAATATATAACTAGACTAAATAAATTCCAGTTTATGGTCCAACTTATAGCATTGGTTGTAGTTATGGCAATATGGCACTTGCCATTGTCGGAGGAGCCAGATTTGAAGAGTAAGACATGGTTTCACTCAATTTCCTGTCTCAGCCACAAGATAAACCTGACAAAAGACTTATTCTGGGCCAGAAAGAATACAGTATATATACAGTAGAAATTGGTATGACAAAAAGGTTTTCATATTTGAAACCAATTCAACAAAAAAGAAGTAATAGCCATAACCATTACCCAAATGGTTAATAATGCCTGGTAATGCTCTCTGTGTCAGTGCGTACTGCTTACATATATAGTTATGTATATCAAAAATATATTTTGGACTTAGTGGTCTGATAGATTATGTTTTAAGGGATTTGTGTAGCAATGCTTGACTAATACAGTTGATATTTGATACTAACTTCTAATCCTCAAAGGTACAATAGAACCTGGAATCCATTTACATCAGACTAGGTTTGTTTTATTAAGCACACTTACGAGGGAATAATTATATTTGAATACCTCCTTATCACCCAGAGTACACTGGATTTGTTGAGCCATGCTTCATATCTATTACATGCAGTTAGTGACACTAAATTAAGCTACTGCCACAGAATTAATAACATCTGACCTGCTATAATTATACTGTCACTGACCTGAGGAGGGTGAGATGCCTTGTGGCTTTAAAATGAGGGCTATGAAACAGACAATAACACAATAATATAACATATATTATAAGTCAGATGCTGTTTTTTTCCCAATATTTCCTGGCAAAGACAAGATCAGGTACTGTTTGAAGTATATTCTGTACAGATACAAACAGGTCTAATGGCCTACACTGGATAGAAAGTCATAATAGCCTGCTGATTGGGTTGAGATATTATTATTATTATTATTATTATTATTATTATTATTATTATTATTATTATTATTATTATTATTTGTTTATTTAGCTGACGCTTTTATCCAAGGCGACTTACAGAAACTAGGGTGTGTGAACTATGCATCA
This sequence comes from Acipenser ruthenus, assembly GCF_902713425.1. Lineage (NCBI taxonomy): Eukaryota > Metazoa > Chordata > Actinopteri > Acipenseriformes > Acipenseridae > Acipenser > Acipenser ruthenus. The sequence continues at coordinate 4,544,634 of NC_081192.1, read as the reverse complement.
GCTGCAGAGTCACTTACAACAACGTCTCACCCGAAAGACGGAGCACAAGGAGGTGAAGTGACATGCTCAAGGTCACATAGTGAGTCAGTGATACTGCACGACAAAGTTGCTTTTTTAAGAATGAATTATCCACCAGCTTTTCAGTATTATTTTTCTACAGTAACCATAATTTGGTCATACAAAAAAAAATAATAATTGAGATAGCAATCAATTCGAATGCTGTCAGTCTGAGTAAACCCTTTGAAAAGTTTGCAGGATCATTTTGCAGTTTTCTCATGGTTATACTGTTCATTTACTATACTGTAGTTTACCATGGTCTTCCATGTTTTTTTTTGTTTTGTTTTTTACCATAACTGAATGGGCTTTATTACCCTTCACTATACAGCTGGTGAGGATCCTTGCTAACTGGTTGGTGATATGGATGTTTTGGGGGAACATGTGAGACAACATATAAAAGAAATACCTTTCTTTCGTTTTTTGGACAGCAGTGTAATATTATTTTTTATACGGGTCGTCCACAAATACAAAGTTTCCCAGAAGTATCTTACATGCCTCCTTTCTTATTGGTTGATGGGTCCAAAATAGTCCTTAATGGCAAGTGTGATTACTACCAATAAAGAAGAGTTTAAGATAGGTGATAACAAGCTGGTAGTAAGAGGAAGTTTCATTTGAAAGAGAAAGATCCCTTGGATGCATTTGTCTCATGAAAAAGTATAGACAAATCAGGAAAAATAAAGTTTCATATTCAAACAAAGAAGCACAATGCACACCACTGTGTCAATCCACTTAACCTTACAGACCCCCATGACCACAGTGTTAATACTGTATACAACAGCATAATCCACAGTGTTAATACAGTATACAACAGAATAATCCACAGTGTTAATACAGTATACAACAGAATAATCCACAGTGTTAATACAGTATACAACAGAATAATCCACAGTGTTGATACTGTATACAACAGAATAATCCACAGTGTTAATACAGTATACAACAGAATAATCCACAGTGTTAATACAGTATACAACAGAATAATCCACAGTGTTAATACAGTATACAACAGAATAATCCACAGTGTTGATACTGTATACAACAGAATAATCCACAGTGTTGATACAGTATACAACAGAATAATCCACAGTGTTAATACTGTATACAACAGAATAATCCACAGTGTTGATACAGTATACAACAGAATAATCCACAGTGTTAATACAGTATGCAACAGAATAATCCACAGTGTTAATACAGTATGCAACAGAATAATCCACAGTGTTAATACAGTATACAACAGAATAATCCACAGTGTTAATACAGTATGCAACAGAATAATCCACAGTGTTAATACAGTATACAACAGAATAATCCACAGTGTTAATACAGTATACAACAGAATAATCCACAGTGTTAATACTGTATACAACAGAATAATCCACAGTGTTAATACAGTATACAACAGAATAATCCACAGTGTTGATACTGTATACAACAGAATAATCCACAGTGTTGATACTGTATACAACAGAATAATCCACAGTGTTAATACAGTATACAACAGAATAATCCACAGTGTTAATACAGTATACAACAGAATAATCCACAGTGTTAATACTGTATACAACAGAATAATCCACAGTGTTAATACAGTATGCAACAGAATAATCCACAGTGTTGATACAGTATGCAACAGAATAATCCACAGTGTTGATACTGTATACAACAGAATAATCCACAGTGTTAATACAGTATACAACAGAATAATCCACAGTGTTGATACAGTATACAACAGAATAATCCACAGTGTTAATACAGTATACAACAGAATAATCCACAGTGTTAATACAGTATACAACAGAATAATCCACAGTGTTAATACAGTATACAACAGAATAATCCACAGTGTTAATACTGTATACAACAGAATAATCCACAGTGTTGATACCTGTATACAACAGAATAACCCTAAATGATTGCATAAGGAAGGGAATACATTCCAATAAACTCTGGAGACCAAGGCTGGGAAGAGGTTTACACAGTGGTGAGTCAAACCAGAAACACTGCGGTTTTGTGGTTTTACAATAAGGTTATAACAGCAGGCTGCCAGACAACCTCCTCTAGCATCTGTGCTCTTGAAAATAACCACGGCTCGTTCACGAGATCCTTCAACCCTGTTGATGTTTCCCTTGGCTCATGATGTGTCTCTGGCCACCCCACCTGGCCTGTTTGTGAAGTAGTTTGGAAGAAGGAATTTGTGTATGTTTGAGGAGCATTCGATCAAGCATTGGAAAGGAAAAGATAATGAACAAAAAGCATGCTATTATTTTTAGATCAATCAGGGGGAAAAAACATTAAAGCAGCCCTTTAACCCAGGGATGGAAATAAGACTCCTGTTGCATAGCAGTTACACCCATTCCTGGTTTTACTTTGAGCCTGATTTAGCCACAAGAAGTGAAAACCAGGAATGGATCAAACTGCTGTGCAATAGAAGTCTTATTTCCATCCCTGTAACCTAACTGTTATCTTATCACAGATGGTGACTGTTTATGCAACCAGGGGGCTAAGCTTGGTGATGAATTTGAACTGTCTATTAATCACCCTGCAGAGACAGGTCTTGGCAGCGTTTGGTATGCAACAGCAAAGAGTTTAAATAAAAACCCCACCTGTGCCAGGTGTCCGATACTATCCCTCAGGTGACTAAATGATCCTAAAAACCCCTCTTTGTTAATTTAATTCCTTACACTTCTGAAGAAGAGTGACTGTGGTTTCGGAGATAACTTGTAAACGTGTCAGGAGAACATAATGAAAAGAAAACTACAGCAGCATGGATTGACATGAACGTAAGATAGTCAAGTTTCTCAAATTCATTCTACGTGTATTTTCAAATAATTGGATATGTTTACATTCTAAAAAGAAAAGATGATTGCCTCAAACACTTTTTTTTCACTGTTGGTATTCTGTACTCACACACTTGTGGCGTTGAAAGTAACTGAGCATTGAAAAAATGACAACTGTTCCCAATAATAATGTAGCCTTTCCAGATTGCTTCTATGATGATATGCCTGTGCCTATGATAATTCATACGAGCTGGGTTGCTTTTTAACACAGATAGTACAGTTCTTGCTTAGGCACTACAGTAGAAGGTCATGACTTGTAATCCCGTCTACCTTTTGTTCGTATGACAGAATGCGCTTACCAAGATAGGAGTGAACAAAGGGGGCACCAAGCAAACTGACAGATCTGTAAGGAAAGAGAAACAGAGGGGAATGCATCCTTCAACTATGAAAGAAAGAGAAAAGACAAGATGTAAAGGGCATTACTGCAGAACAGCCTGCACATAGACAATAGTTTATGTGATGTTCATATTGCAACAGAATAGTTTGTTGGCGTGCTCAGTGTGATACTTCATTTATTAGGGTACTGGTGGACCAAGTGTCTTCTTTTTGCACAGTCCTGGTTTAATGCTTTTTTTTTTGCAGCATATGAAATAAGTCAGTTCATATTTAAAAAATGTATAATTTGGGCGTAAAATAAGAGCTGCTGATTATCAAGTAAAAAGCAAATTGTTTTTTATTCAAAAAATCTGTTAGCTAGTTATTCTATTTTAAACTTCAAATAAGAAAATAATTCCAAAGCATTTATCGCAATTTCCCATGCACTGTGCTACATAGCTCCCACATTCTGTTGTTAGAAAGAAACACAGATCATGAGAAACATGTTTTATTTGTATTTTTGTATTATTATTATTTTATAATATAGTATTTGGAAGAAACATGATGGCAGTTATTTTTTATACTGTGGAAAACACATAGCAGCTATCCTCAAGTTGCTTGTGTTTTAAAATAAAAAAGCAAAGTCTGAATGCTGATAGAACTGGAGACCTGCAGAGGGATGGGAAGGGAATGAGATAATGGTTCAAGAATGATCATTACAGCTTCATGGGCTGCAACTATAAATTACACAGCTGGAATATACCAAGAATAAGAACTGCTAAATTAAAGGTCTCTGGGCTATTTTTGAAGTAGGATGGCTGCCTTATCCACTTGCCATGTGTATTTATTTAGGGCCTCCTCATATTTAGGATAGGGTTCTAGGATGGCGAATGTCTATGTGTAATGTGTAATAATCGGCAGGAGTAGAAGTGAACTGACCCAGGATGGAAGATGAGGTCTTTATGCGAGCTGTGAGTGCTGATTAGCTTATATTAGGGTTGTCCATGCTCTGGCTCCGGAGCCCTGGAGGCAGCTCTGTGGCATGAAGCCGGAGCTAAGGTTCCGGAACAGCTCCAGTATTAGCTGCATTCCACATTTTAAAAAATTCTTCTTGAGTTTATTCAGTTCAAACATTTAAATGAACAAAATAAATAAATACAATACAATATCTAAATGCAAATTCAGAAGTACTTTAATCGATGTGATAGTTCTGTTGATATGAGGGGTTGTCCAACATTTTCAACTAGAATCATGTATTCTGGTATCTGCAGCCATTACCTTTAATGAAACCCAGTGCAGGCATATAGAGAGGGTCCTCATAACTGTGTAGTAAGAGGACAGGGCGTGAAAGATTACAGTCAAATGCAATCCGAAACATACATGGGAGGCCAGGATTGAATAATAAAATACAAGCTTGAAGACTGTTCAAGGCAGTTATCATGTTCACAATGTAGTGTGGGCCAGACAGACTTCTGAATGAAATGTATAGGCCCCAATGTATATTATAGTAATACGTAACATATACTAGATACTGTACTTTATAGAACACTGATTCTATCCATGTAACATTTCATTATACTGCTGGAATGAACATTGCATTTTCATGTTCACATATTTGTTCACGATTCAGACATTTATTTGTTAATTTGCAAAATGTAATCAGTCATTATTAACAACACTATTAAAGTTGAAAAATATCCCAGAAGTAAGAAAAGCCTTACTTTACCATCATAACAGTGGTTTGCAGAAGTATTCACCCCCCTGCAAAGTTTTCAAAGTTGGCACCTGAGCATACTCCACGACACTTTCAAATTAGACTTTACATGTAGAATCTACACAAACTACTCCACATTGATAAAGTTAAAAAATGCATATAGAATATAAATAAGTAAGATTCACAAAGAAAAACAGATTAATCTCAGTTGCATAAGTATTCAACCCCTTTGCTACTGCAGCCCTAAATCAGCACAGGTGCAAATGATTTGTTTGAAAGGTCACAAAATTAGTGAAATGGTTTCAGCCTGTGTGTACTCAAAGTGGTTTAACTTGTAGATAATTTCCCTCAGGTATATAAAGACTTTCAAGCTGCAACTCACATAGTGATCCAACAAAGCAACAATGAAGACCAAGGAGCTTTTGAAACAAGTCAGGGATAAAGTGGTAGAGAGGCACAGAGCAGGAGAAGGGTACATCAGTGATCCCTCTCAGCAAAGTGAAGTCCATCATTAAGAAGTGGAAGATGCATCATACCACCCAGACACTATCCAGATCAGGTCGCCCTCCCAAACTGAGCAGCCGTGCAAGCAGGAAACTCGTTGGGGATGTCACTCTGAAGCCAACAATGACCTTGAGAGATCTGCAAAGTTATGTGTCTGAGATGGGAGTCAGTGTTCACACATCAACTATAAGCCGGTTCCTACACAAAGCTGGCCTGTATGGGCGGGTGGCAAGAAAGAAGCAATTACTCAAAAAGTCTCATCTTAAAGCATGTATGGAGTTTGTGAAAAAGCATGTAGATGATGCTGCAGACATGTGGAAAACTGTTTTGTGGTCAGACAAGACAAAAATTGAACTTTTCGGTCTAAATTCCAAGTGTTACGTCTGGCGCAAGACCAACACTGCACATCACCCAGTCAACACTATCCCAACTGTCAAGCATGGTGGTGGCAGCATCATGTTATGGGGATGCTTCTCTTCAGCAGGGACTGGGAAGCTTGTCAGGGTAGAGGGGAGAATGGATGGTGCAAAGTACAGGCGAATCCTTGAGGAAAACCTGTTTGAGTCAGTCAAGACTCTGAAACTGGGGAGGAAATTCACATTTCAGCAGGACAATGACCCGAAGCACAAAGCCAAAGCCACACTGGAGTGGTTGAACAAGAAGAGAATTAATGTTCTTGAGTGGCCCAGTCATAGTCCTGACTTTAGAAAACAGTTGCCAACTTCCGGCAGGGTGGTAAATCGGTGTTGTGATACGTGTTTCTCATTTCTGAATATTGAAATGTATTTTACTGTACAATTAACTGTGTTGTATATCATTATTACACCAAGACTGAGGAAATGTACCATAAAAAACTGTATAATACTACTGCTACTACTACTACTACTACTACTACTACTAATAATAATAATAATAATAATAATAATAATAATAATAATAATTAAGACTACAGGTCTCAAAATGTTACAACTCTTCAAACAATGTCCCCGAAAGAGTCCCTGGTCCACAGAACTCGTCCCTGATACCCTTAATTTTAATTTCTCGTGTTGGTTAATATGTCGGATGCATAAAGGCATCAGAGAGAAATAAATGAGTTAGACAGTGTTTCTATTGTTGTTATTATTATTAGCTAAAACACTGGAGAGCCCCTATCCTGCAGGTTTTCTAGGTGTCTTTACATCATCAATGGCTAAAGATCTGGAACACCTGTTAATCTCGACTAATTAGTCAATAATTGGTGCAATTAAGTAAATGAGCGCTTGGTTGAAACGAAAACCAGAAGACCCTGTAGCTCTCCAGGACCAGGGTTGGAGACCCCTGATCTAGATAGTACAGCACTATTGCAGCTGCCAGAGCTAATCCAGCAAGCTTCTCTAGTGCTGTCAGCATCAGGAATACTGTGGAGAGGACAATTTCTTATGTGTGTCCCCGGATTTGGTTAACAAAATATGTCACCTTATTCTATAATTATTGGGCATATTATATAAACATATGTAAGCAATTGATGAAAAACAAATATTGAAATGGCTTTTGTATATAAACCTGCAAAACAAATATTGAAAATGTGGTATGGCAAAGTTGGGAATTGCCACAAAAGCTCTTCAAGGTGGCCATTGCTTTTACTTGCATTTTTCAGTCTTAGTTTCATTTTTGTAAAGTTGACGCACAAATCTACAGTAATTGGCCACATTCAAGACGTGATTATATTTTGATAAATGTGGCATATAAACCCCCACATCTACCAATAAGAATACCATGTGTTTGCACAATGAACTCCTGTCCAATATATGTGAATCCTTAGCAGGTCATTGTTGGATCAGTGGTTTTGGTTCTTGGTCAATGGTACTTTGAGAAAGGTCAAAAACAGAGGCTATTTTGACCTATTTGCAAATAACGGATTTACGTCAAACATAATAGCAACCAAGTTCGTAACTAGCTGTTTAAGTCTAAAAAAAAATGTATCCAAATCCGATCTTCGGTTCTACTGCTGTAGTCAAAAAGTTTTAAAAAATAAATCAGCTTGGTATTCTATGACCTTGACCTGGAGATCAAAAGCCAAAGGTCCCACAATCCTTGTATATGCCTTAATCTACCTGTGTGACAATTACCTCCAAAACATACTTAATTTGTGAGTTATGGGGTGTGAAAAATGAAAGCATCACTTTGCGGGCTGCGGATAATTGCAAGAAGCGTACACAGCGTGATCTTTATTCTTGTAGGCCTAGTTAGTTCAAGAGGTTATATGTAAGCAACTATAAATTGCAAGTAATAAATCATGTTTTCTAAGTTGATTTTGCAATTAAACTGAGTAGTTTTGTGTGACATGCAGGAATTTCTTTTTTTTTTGTTAAAATGTTTTTTTTTTTGTATAATAGGGTGTACTGCATCAGAAAGGAATTTGATATAGGCCCAAGAAATGTTTTTAATATACACACACTCTGAGAAAAAAAAACGGAGTTTGCTGACGCTCCATTGCCTTCTACACACTTGTGCGCTGGAAAGGAAACACACATTAGAAGATCCTCAACAAAAAGTAAAATATCTTGAACTGTGACAAAAATGACATCTCTGGTGGCTATAGTACTTTTGCAGGAAGGCATGGGAATACTTCAAGCTATATAAAAATGTTCTCATTGTTTTCTCACAAAGTGTACACTGCTAACCCTAGCTCATACACAGGTGCTTGCTATCCATTAAATCTATTATATATACTGCCTTATTATTGATACACAAGTTAAATATCCAGCTATATTTGTTTTCCAATCATTATCAACCATTATGTACTCTATAATTAATTGTCATCTCATTCTCAGCCCATTAAATAGAATGGAAAGGCAAAGGCTGGACGCAAACTGCAAATCATGCAGTTCAAAGACGAACAACTTACCATTGAACTAAAGAGCAAGCTTTATAGTAGAGTGATAAGTGCATGTCTTATGCTGATGTCAGTTTTATGAACTCATCAGCTACTAGGAGGAGATTCATTACAAGTACATTGTCAATTTAACTGAAAAGAGGGAAAAGGATGATGAAGAGAATACTATTATTATTAAGTGGCTGAGGTGAGGTATGCAGCCAACTGTGATGTCACCCATTTGAAAGCAATTCCAAGCGGTGCCTGGGGTATGATTTTTTTTAAAGCTGGTGACATCAACCGTGTACACATGGAGAATGCAGCACAGTAAAAACTGAAAGCAGCAGGGTTGATGTCATGAATAGGGTTTCTCTGTGATGTGTCATGGAATACAGACGGTTAAACAAGCGTTCTGATTGGCTGAAAGATCCTGAGCAGTCTAGAATAACACACACATACATACATACATACATAGACACACGGTATTCCATTGGTTTGTATATAATTAATGTGAATAATACACTGCTTTATAAATGACATTGTCAATGATGCCTTCTTAGTATCCAGCATAATGCTGAAAGAGCTTTAAATGAGAATTGCATATCAAAGATAAAGGCATCTTTAGGGGTATCAGTTCAATATTTGAGCAAAGACTGGGTAGAGAACTCCTGCATACATAAAGTGTTACTTGAGAGAAAAGGAGAGCAGCTACAGTACTCATTACGAGCACTGCATACTTTAAACTTAGCAGCACCTAGTCTTACAAGAGCTGCAAGCCAGACAATACTTTGGAATGTAGCAACTATTTGCTAGATCATATCAGGGATGCTGAATCCTTGGATTTCTTTCAAACTAATTTGTAAAAATGCAGTATTTAGGGTGATAGTATCAACGTTGTATATAATGTTCACTGGAACTGACCTATACCACAGAATCATGTGTTTGTGTGATATAAATAAATCAAGATGTTTGAGTCATTGGAAATGCTTTCAGGACTGACTTACTGAAATGTCGATTCAACTTGTGCCTTCAGGCCTCAAGGAAACTACTGTGATTCCTATTGCATTCCTCAATGATCTATCCTGTAGTCTTTACCTTAATACTACGAATAACAAAGCATATGTGCAAATCACCATTTCATCTGAGTATTAATCATCATTTAAACAATTAAAATATTATATTTGTATTTGTAAGGGCAGAAATAAACTAGACTAACAGGAATGCTAGATGTTTGATTTTCATACCAACATTGCTGTACAAGTCAATTTTTCCAAATAGCAGTGCAGCTGTAACAATATTTATAATTGAGGCCCCTGGGTGCTACATTACTCTCATTATAGCTGTTTGTTCAACCCCCAGCCTGTTTAGTTGAGTGGTGACTGGTGTGGGAATAGAGTGCATTAATAATTCAGGTTACAGTTTTGCTTCAATTACAGAGAGGCCCCACATGCAAACATTATTGTTTTTTAAACGCTTGGCTTTATTTTACTTGGCCTATGATTTATTTCCTGTGTTTTACGATTTCTTCCCAGTCAGGGACAAAAACACACTGTGGGACAAAAACATTAGAAATACCAGCAATATGTAGCAAACACTTTTCTGCTAATGGGTAGTCCCTCATAGGATCCAGTCATTTGTTTTGCAAGTGGTATCACGACATGCATTCTGTAATACAGAAAAGCAACTTGATTGAATGCTTCTGAAGATCAAAGCAGAAGTGCATCAAAACCTAACAAATTGTTAAAAGTCCAAAAACAATAATAAAGAAAAGAAAAGAAAAGAAAAGTTATTATCGTTCTGAGTTTGATTAATAACTGCAGTTAGGCATAATGGGAATGTTAAGTTGTATGCCACTTAAATGTTACTGAGTGCCAGTGTTAAATGGTATGTGTCATGAGCGTGGTTGAATGGCAGTGTTAAATGGTACAGAGGAGTGTTGTCGTGACGGCTGCGTGTCGTCACCGGGGGGGAGTGAGGGAGCAGAGCTAGTCAGTCACTCACCCACCACTCGGCAGGTTCTGTGCTGTGCAGTCTTGCGATTTTCTTGCTGCTGCACTCACACGCTCTGCAGTTGAGTAAACCGCACACTAAACGCACGTAAAGAATATTCGCTGAATGCGTGCAAATTCGAAGTTTTCGCAAAAAAGGACTCTAAAATAGTAGTCGCCAAGAACAAGACCAGCCTAAACTGCTACGGTCAGTAAAATCTACCGTCCCCTCTTTTTAACCGGACTGGACTGGAGTAAACTGAAATTCAGAACTCTGTGCTGCAGCAGAAATACAAACAAACCACAGAATAAAATAATAATAATAATAATAATAATAATATTAATAATAAAAACATCGGCGGGAATGGCTTCATCTCCGTGCAGCAGCAATAGCTTTGATTCCGGGCTAGAGATCAAAACTCGCTCGGTGGAACAGACCCTGATCCCGCTGGTTTCCCAGGTAAGGACAGATGTTAACGAATGTACGGTTTGGTTTGTATTGGCATTATACTAAGCAGAGTCGTGTCACTTTCAGGAATATAGCAGTTTCTGCGACTTGTTTATTCGCTGGAGTTGGTCTAACAAAACTTGTATTTTATTTCATGTGAAGTCTAGAAGGCAAAGTGGTAGTATAGTGCATAAAACTGTAGCCTGTTGTGTTCACAGAGACCAGGCTACATTGTATCAGCATGTTTTTACTACTAGTCTGTGTTGTGATGGAGGAGGGGAGGCCGCATAATTACACTAGTAGTACAATCCGAGTGGCTGGAATTTAAAACAAGTCATGTTTCACATGGAAAGGGCAAGCAAATGCAGTGACGACAACTTGTAATACACTTTGTATTGCACCGATAGACTTCGGATTGTATCGGACTGAAACTTTCGAAATTGTTTTCAAACTGTACCTTTCGGTGTCTGTTCCAAGGGACCCGGATCCGCAGAAACTCGGGGAGGAAAAACTTTTTTTTCCCCCCTTGTTTTGGAAATGTCGTTAAACCCCAGACAGCCGCCACTAATAAGGCAAGTGATATCTCTATCTGCAACAACGGCAAAAAAAAAAAAAAAGGATCTGGGCTGACATCAGCGGGTTAAGAAAGCGAACACTTACTGAGGAGCTTTTGTACAGAAGTAGCAGTTTTATTCCCCAAAATAACACATTGGAAATCTGTCGTTACAAATGTTCAAATTCACGATTTCAGATAAGTAAGTGGTCTCTAACTAACTAGTTTATGAAGAAATAAAACGCGTTATTTTAAAATCTCTCTCGCCACAAACTAAACTAGTGAGAAGTGGGGTGGTTGCTTCTCTCGGCAGTTACCACGCTTCTAATGAATGTTAAAAAAGTCTATTTTGGAAAATAAACATTTAGTCATTTATTCGACAAGTATGTTCAAGAGCTGAAGTATAGCCTGCAACAGTATGAGGGGGCGTTATCTTAAAAGTGTGCTTAAGTTAATTATGTTTAGTGTATTTGTTTGCTGTTTTTTTTTACAAATAGTTAAGGAAAAAAAAATTAAAAACCGTGTAAAGGTGCAGAAACCCTTTTGAACTGCCTTGATCGTGTCGACTTTTTCCATTGTGAATGTGTCCTTTCTTTAGTTAGAGCTTATAAACGTGTGACCATTAGTCATGTGTATTTATTTATTTATTTATTTATTTATTTATTTATTTATTTTTATTCCATGGTTGGTTAATTCAATCAATACTGTTTAGCGATGCAGTACAGCTACGTTAGCCCAGCATATGTGATGATGGCACTAAGGTAAGGAGGCTTTCCAATGAGCTTTGGAAGTTAAACGCGGTATGACTTGGTGCAGAAGGTTTACAGTACGTGTAGGTTGTCTTTGGAAATACTAGAAGAAACTACAGTTAAATGACAGACGTTTCCAGTAGAAGTCATTTTCAATATATAAAATATGAGCCATATTTTTCTGGCTGATCTTTAGCAATGAGTTTGCCCGCTGGGATTACCGTTATTAAGTGTGATGTGTGGTTTCTGTACTGCACTGAAGGGTGTGCATTTATTGGGAGAGCAGTAGAAATGGGGATGATTTGGGGTGCATCATTGTTTACTGGGAGAGCAATAGAAATGGGGATGATTTGGGGTGCATTATTATTTTAATAAAATGGGCTGCTATAATTCTGTAGTTCAAGTGGATTATGGAGTAGGTAGAAAGCAACACATTCTTGCTCACTTCCTCTTAACCACTGCAAGAATAGGGATACACTAAACAGAAGAAAAGACCCTGATTTAAGAATTGTCTAAATATTACTAAAGATCATTTTTAGTACTGCACTGTTACATACTGTTCTCTCCATATATAACTGCCCAGTAAGCCTGACTTTTGAATAGGACCGCAGCCTTTACACTCTGATGTGGTGTGGTAACAAAAAAGCAGCTGGGTGACATTTATTCATCGGAATGCCTGCAGGCAGTGTTTCATTTATAATTTTTTGTACAATACTACAATACAGTACATTACCAAGGTCAGCTTAGAGAAAACTCCCACACTGTTGACCCCAGTTACACAAGTGCTGTTTAATAGGGAAACAGCTATTGTTATAAAATAAATATGCATTTATATGCTTTTGAGTTTAGTGAGACCATGTGAGAAGCTTTCACCCTCTGAATGGAAAATCATTTACTTTACCATTCTAAATCCCAGTGGGAATTATAATCAGTATGCTAAGCGTGTGCAGAATAATAATAATAATAATAATAATAATAATAATAATAATAATAAGATACTGTAGGGATGAAACTGACTTCTGCAGCATGCACTTTTTGCTATTGGCAGCCAGTCTTACCAAAGCACTTAAGTGTGCAAGGTGAGAAATAATCCTTTAGATGAATGGGACATGGGGCTTATCAGTTTGTCAGTGGGTGCATTTGTTTACAGTTATCAGTATTATTGTTTCCTATAAGACTGATATCACTTGCATACAGCCGTGCAAACTATTTCCAACACTTGTAAAATAATAGAAATTGCATTATGTGTAAAGAAAATAAAATACATTATTGCCCTTTCAACCAGTTACCCTCAATTGGTTTCATTACACAGAAAAGCACTGGCAGCACTGCTGCTTCTATCCTGCACACCCACATCTGATGTGGGTTAAGCTGTTGGTTGGGCTTTCTTCATGGGCGCTATAGTACTGTTTCTTATTTGAAATCTTCAGTCCAAGTTCAAAGGTTAAAAGGTTTAGCGTGCATTTAAATTGCATATCACCAGAAGACCGTCTATTGTGATCAATTACTCCTGCATAATAGTAGGTTAAAATACCTGTTTAAGAGTTAAGAATTCAGGGGCTCCCGAGTGGCACATCCAGTAAAGGTGCTTTGCGTGGAGTGCAGGATGCGCCTTGTGGCCTGGAGTTCGCAGGTTCGAATCCAGGCTATGTAACTGCCGATCGTGACTGGCTGTTCCTAGGGGGCGGCGCACAATTGGCCGAGCGCCGCCCAGATAGTGAGGGGAATCCACGGTTCACTGCGCACCAGCGACCCCTGTGGCCGATAAGGCGCCTGCGGTTCTGCAGTGGAGCCATCAGATCTGTGTTGTCCTCCGGCACTATAGGTCTGGTGGCCTCATGGTGGATCCGCAGTGCGAAAAATGACGGGTTGGCATTCGGAAGACGCGTGTTCCAGCCTCCATTTCCTGAGTCGCCAGGGGGTTGCAGCGTTGAGCCGGGATACAAATAACAATTGGGCATTCCAAATTGGGGAGAAAACTGGGGTAAAAAAACACATTGGTGAAGACTACATTTTTAGAAAAAAGAAAAAAAAATAAAGCATTCAGAAGACACACGCCTTTGTAAATGCGTGTGTTGCTGTATTTTAGTGGACTCAACAGGATTTTAAGGAAGCCAGATTTCAACTTTAGTCCTCATACCTACCTCCCTTTTTTTTGTTGCTTGAATCTGGAGCAAAATCTTGTTTGGAATTTGCATTATATTGCAGCACACACAAGACAGCACTTGCAGACAGCCTGTGAGACTGAACAGTCGTGCAGTAGGCAGAGGCTGAGTATGAACCTGTTACATTGTTGTTCCCAAGTGACCTGCTTAACTGTGGTACAAAAAGGAGTGCTTTTCAGTAGCAGAGTTCAGTACTATCGATTAAACAAAGCAGCACAGCATTGATGGCTCTTTATACATGGACTATTATAAATACTGTACTTAAAATAAAAACATTCTATATAGTTAGGGAATTATAATTACTTACATTGTTATCTTACAGTACGAGTGCCAGGCTGTGCTCTGACAATGTTGCACAATTTTATTTAATGTTGTGCTTTTTTATTTCTTTTGCATGCCCTGCATCTTACCTTTTGAATTTATAATATATATTTTTTATCATTACTTTTATCCCCATGAATCTAAAGAGCCAGGTGTGTAGGTTCTGTGAATCTGAGAATCTTGTATTGTTTTTTTCAGGCCCAAGATTGTAGTCTGTTTCTCTTGTTTGGTTAGGATGTTTTTATCTTTAAATAAAATAAATAAACCTGAATACATGGCTTTTGGTGGGCCTGCTTTAAAAAAAGAAAATTGAGTGCAAGACATCTGTAAGCTGCTGATAGCTTTCAAAATCATCAGGGTGGGGCAGAATGGAAGGGATATGTGTATTTACCTGTTTTTTCAAATTAAGTCTTCCAAAGGAAGGATCACATGATTACAATGTAATAGTCTTTTAGGGCCTCATTTACGAAAGGGCACTAAACATCATGGTGCACCATAATTGCAATTAGAGTGCAGCACGTTCATTATTTCCGTATTTACTATTGTAATTTTATTAATTATGGCAGACACTGATTTTATTGTGCCACACTATGGTAATCTGAATGTGATTTGTATGGTAATGCATGAGAACGTATTTAAATGAGGCACTCTGAGTAATGATATGATCTTTATTCACATCATATTTAGTCTAAGGGCGATAATCGCAGTGTGCATCTGAATTAGTGATAATTTGTTTGGAAAACTGGCTTTAACCACACACTATTTAAACCTATTTTTCTGGGCTGAAATCTATCTGGCATCATGGAGGCATTACTTGCATTACAGTTTTCATATAGAGCACTGAAAATTACCTCGAAATAACCGATAACAAGCGTGAATAAACGTGGTTGAATGTTATCATTTCTTAGATTTTATTTTATAGTTCATTACATTGGTACAAATAATAAAGTGGTTAAATAAAACACTGGACCAAACAAGGTATTATAATTTAAAACAAACTCCTCACTTGGACTGGCTGTGCGTGTTACAGCTTCATTTACTGGCTGTGCGTGTTACAGCTTCATTTACTGGCTGTGCGTGTTACAGCTACATTTACTGGCTGTGCACGTTACAGCTACATTTACTGGCTATGCGTGTTACAGCTACATTTACTGGCTGTGCACGTTACAGCTACATTTACTGGCTGTGCACGTTACAGCTACATTTACTGGCTGTGCACGTTACAGCTACATTTACTGGCTGTGCATGTTACAGCTACATTTTGTAAATGAGGCCCTTAGTGTGGATGTATACACAGAGAATTTTAAAACGATTAGACTGTTCATATAACTAGATCATATATGTCCCTAGGTAACAATCTCCTAGTTTCATACAAGGCTGTTCAAGGTGTAGAACAAGAACCAGATTATATGAAAGGACAGGCACAACCTGAGGAGGATAGACAAAAACTTTGGGTTTTATGTTTCTTAGTGTCCTATTGACTGCTTGCGAGAGGATGTGCTCCACTTGCCTTGTATGACAGCTTGTCTGTTGTGTCAAGCATGTGCCAGGCTAACGCAGGACGGTACAGTAGATAAGCTTTCTAAAGTGGGGTAACTTCCTGTAAAGTGCCCCAGTATATTTGTAACTTGCAACAAATTTGTTCATAAAGTAGTATGTAATCTCACCTGTAGGGTACATGATTGCATGCAAAAAGGTAGTAAAAAAATGAATTATGTAGTTCAGAAACTAATACGTTGACAAGCAGCAGCTCTTCTGATAAGATGTTGTAAGTTGAGATGGCCTCAAAACCAGACTTTAACGTCTCAACACGCGGCAAGATTGCTTCCAGTCCCCTCAGGGTGACGTTATTTTTTTCCCAGATTCCTTTGTTTCATTTAACTCGTAAAGTAGAGCTGTAGCCAATTAATACAGTTTCCTTTATTGGTGGGAAAGGCAGGCACCAAACTGTTCTAATTTATGGGAATTAAGAAGTTGCAGGGGGGCTCTTTGATCTATCATAACTCTGTAATTGCAGCAGTTTTAACCTGGGGCATACAAAAAACACAATTCTGCTGAAAACAAGTTCCAGTGTATTTAAAGGTCATTGCCACTGACTATGAAATTAAAAGTGGTTAGAAAGCACAACACTGTTAAAGACACCATTTTCTTTATTTCTTACATATAAAAAGAGAACTCTGGCGTTTCGGCCAGCTTCAAGTATTCCAATTACAAGGAATCTCTTAGTTCTTTTATGTAACAAAATAACACAAATACTTTTCTTGAAGCAGACTTTTTATAACTAGGCCAGATGTTTTACATACAGGGGTATCTTAGAAGTGCTAAAAAATGTGAAAAAATGAAACACTTGTGGAAGCTGATTTACACGGTTACTTAAAGAAATGGCTGGATGAGGTTCTTGCTTGAATCAATAAACAACCAAATGGGCAAGATGGGCCAAATGGACCTCCTCTTGTTTGTAACATATATGTTCTTAAAAGGCCACATACATAACACCTCCATGTATCTATACTGGTCAAATTTTTTAGAAAGTAAAACAAGTAAACACAGAGTATAATGCTAAACTAGGTTAGCCTGATTGATTCATGTACACTGTAAAACATTTTCTTTTTAAAATAAACACAGTAATGTGTTACATTAGGGAATACACACAAATGCTATATTCCTTCATTTTAAACAAAATGCGTTCATTTTACGTTTTTATGGTGTTAGATAGTTTGAGTTGCCACTTACAAATAATTTAATACAATTAGTTCAGTGGATAAAAAACTGTGTATTTCTGGCAAAGAACTGCTTTGCTAAAAACGCTGCTAACATACAAAATTCAATAGTGAAAAGTATATATTAATGCTACATTTGTAAAACAAACAGGCCACTAATGTAGATGCCTTCCTCTTACGTGGTATTAGAACAGAATTCTGTTTAAGCGTATTAGAGCCAAATGTCTCCGTCAAAACAACGCCCCAGTGCACCTTAAATAAGAACAAAAGACATTTTGCTAGCGAGCGGAGGCCATTCGGCCCGTCATGCTCGTTTGGTTGTTAAAAATCTTGCTCAAGCATTACATTGGAAACGTGCTGGCAATGAAGTCTGTATTCACCCTGGTCTTTCCATGCTCATGCATGCAATTCAAAACACAGGATTTTTACAGCTATCACATTACACGCACATAAAATACAGATTAACACACAATCCAAAGAAAATAAAAACATCGCTTACATTTTTGACATGTACAGTTTTAATAACACATGTCGGCAAATTGTATTTTTGCAGCGTCTAGCAAATGCACTGTAATGATGAAATAAACAAGCATCAATGAACTCTGTTTTGATCAGCTTCTAGGGCATTCCTGTTTTATGTGTTATCTTTGTTGTGACGTTTTTATAAGTAATATGCACCAAGATTCACTAAACTAAAAAAAACGGAATAAACCACAGTAAAAGTAAACTTCGGCAAAGAGATCGGGGTGGGGCGATTTGAAAGATGTTTCAGTAAATTGGTGGCATTTCCTCCTTTTGTTTTTCACTTGTTTAAAACACTCAACATTTTGACTGTCCGCCTTCAACCAGAACGTTACACGAGAGACACACAGCTGTGAATTTAGCAGAAGCGATCAATCAGATATATACAGAGTTTGAAGTGGCTACAAAAGTAATAGCTTATGTTCATGACAACGCGGCCAACGTGTGCTAAGCAATATCTTTGCTTTCTGGTAGCGTGGCAAGTGTGAGCTGTGCAGGGCACAATATAAATCTCTGCATTCAGAAAAGCCTGGAGGATGTATGACAAGTCCTTGCCTTCATGGCAGCAGCAAGGAGACTGGTTGGACATTTTAAAAAGAGTGAGATGGAGAGTGCAGGATGTGCACTTTAGTCTGGACGTCGCGAGTTCGAGTTCAGGCTATTCCTTTGCCGACCGAGAACGGGAGCTCCCAGGGGGCGGCACTCAATTGGCCGAGCAACGCCCAGGGGGAGGGAGGGCTAGGTCGGCCAGTGTGTCCTCGGCTTACCGCGCACCAGCGACCCCTGTAGTCTGACCAGGCACCTGCGGGTTTGCCTGTGAGCTGCCCAGGGCTGCGTTGTCCTCTGACGCTGTAGCTCTGGGTGGCTGCATGTTGAGTCTGCAGTGTGTAAAAAAGAGGTCGGCTGATGGCACACGCTTTGGAGGACAGCGTGTCCTCGTCTTCGCCGCTCCCGAGTCGGCGCAGGGGTGGTAGCGGTGGGCTGAGCCTGAAAATAATTGGACATTACTAAATTAGGGATAAAACAATAAAAATAATCCAAAGCCTGCGTGTCTGAAGCAGTCTTCCAGACTAGTGAGGCTGGTGGAAGACAACCTTCGAAAATGATTGAAATTGTGCCTGTACAAGTGAGTGCAGGTCAGAGGTCTTACCTGTTAAAAAGAAAACAAAGACCGAACAAGCAATGGAATTGTTACTTCGTGGACGGCCACAAACACACACTACTTCCAAGGAAACCTTAATCCAACAAGAGATGGCGATTTATGCTTCTGAAACTCCATTAAACATCAGCGAAGATACTCTGATTTGGTGGGAAAATAACCAGAGACGCTTTCCCAACCTAGCAGCCTTGGCAAAGAGCATGTTAAATATCCCTGCAATATCGGTCCCGAGCGAGCGTGTGTTCAGCAAAGCAGGGATGATTGTGCACAAACTGTTCTTTGAAACCGTAATATTTCTGAATAAAAACAGAAAATAAGCTCTGGAGAGAGCACAGACTTTGATACGCTGGACTTGTAAATTGTTATTCTTGTGTTCCCCGTTGGAGTTTTTTTTTCCTCTAATCCGGTTGCTGTCACCTTAAGGTAAAACAGCAATATTTTTAATGTTTTATTAACTTTTTGTGGGGAACCTCGCCGACAGTGTGACTAAACATCAATAATTATAAATGTGTAGTTTTAAGTTCAGCTGGAGAAACGTTTACTTTTCGTGATTAGATTTGATTAAAATATATGTAGTTATTTACACATTTCTTTTGGGTTATGAAAAACGATCGATAGTATAAAAAAAAACAAAAAAAAAAAACAACACATCGTCCCAGCCCTACAACCAGCTAATAAACATGGGAATATACTGTACATTATTTATTTTTCTGTTAATTGTTAGTTTAATATATAATAGGCCAGATAAAACAGCAAACAAGCCCTATGTATTATCAATTCCCAGTTGATCATATATTTGAAATCAGTTCAAATTGTTACTGTAATAACGTTTATCAAATTGAATCAGGTTTTTATAAGCAGGCGTCTTCACCACAATGCAGAAGAGCCGGGCTGGTCTGCATTCGTGGTTGTAGAGCTTTTAACCTCATCTCAGATTGCAGAAGTTACAGTTTTGTAGCTAACAGTATAGTTATTTATTTATTTACATTATTGTTCTTGGAGTGTGTGTGTTGTACTTGTTTTTAAATCTGCTTTCTTTCCGGACAGGAAGGTGCATAAAAGATATTTGGGCAGATTGGGAAATAAAATGACAAGGGAGGGTTGCAACAAACCGGACTATTTTTATTATGGTCTGAGCAGTTTATTTACACACCTCCGGTCTGAGACCTTTGCATTGAACAAAGAAGACTACACAGTGATCTGATTCAAGCATTCAAAATTCTAAAAGGTATTGACAATGTTGACCCAGGGGACTTTTTCGACCGAAAAAAGAAACAAGGACCAGGGGTCACAAAAATGGAGATTAGATAAAGGTTCATTTAGAACAGAAAATAGGAGGCACTTTTTTACACAGAGAATTGTGAGGGTCTGGAACCAACTCCCAAGTAATGTTGTTGAAGCTGACACCCTGGGGTCCTTCAAGAAGCTGCTTGATGAGATTCTGGGATCAGTAAGCTACTAACAACCAAACGAGCAAGATGGGCTGAATGGCCTCCTCTTGTTTGTAAACTTTCTTATGTTCATTGTCAATACCCTAGTGGCCTTTACAAGTTGTTTTCCATTATTGTGGTGCAGCATATCATATAGTATATGTTTTAGCTGATTGAAAGCAACTGCATTAAAGGTAGGATAAAAACATAACAGCATGCTATGGGTTAGTCTTACATACCACTGCTGTTCAAAGACAGCAAGACAGAAAGGAAAAGGAATTGTGGGATAATCTCCACTACCTTGGTATAAAGTGGCTTTTGACAATGCAATTTAGTTTGGTTCTGGAGCTTTGAAAGGAGCCTGCCTTTGAGGTTGTATTCTTGCCATAGTCTGAAAATCCCTCACTTGAGGATCAGGTAAAGGAAGTTCTTGAACATTAATTACAGCAAAAAGCACCTCCAAGGCTTTAACACTGTAGCAGAACCTCCTTTCAATGTGCTGTTATGCAGTATTCTGGGATGTATATGGCTTTCCAGTGCATTTAAGCGTAGAAGCATATGAGCGAAACTATTCAAAATATACTCCTGTACAAAATTCTGAAAGAAACTGCAGGATGCTCATAAAGGAGGGCAGTAGAATGATATCCATCACAATGGCTCATTAATTCATTTGAACCCAGCTTCAATTTTCTGCAACTATGGGGCTCAAAATGTGAAATAATAATAGGCAGAAATAAGACACTACTACAGGCATTTCACAGTACTGTATATTTCTAATATGTATTCTGGTACTGGCTTGTCATTTAAATTAAATAAACAGTAATTCAGCAATGTCAGATTTAGGAGGGTTCTCTGAATACTGGGCAGTACGTATAATGCTAGTTTGCTGAACTTTCATACTGTGTAAGTAATGTGTGTTCTTATCTGATTTTTCATTCACTCAGCAATTCAACTGGTTTAATTTAAGTGGTATTGTGGCAATTAGTTACATCGATCTTGCTAGCATTCAGCTCTGAGGAATTGCACAGTACTGTACAGTAGCCAGTTAAGCACTGGTCACACACACACACACTGTATAAAATGTTGGCAAATGCAAAACACAGGCTGCCTTGTCTTCGTGCTTGACACCCATCAGCGTCCATCATAAAGCTAATTACCATGATTTTAAAATTATAGCTTTGGTTCCACTGCACACTTGTCAAGCAGTAAGATTGTAGCCTCACTAACTGTTCCATCGTGGAAGGACTGGCTTTGGCCATGAATTCTATCCCAATTTGTTAAGTGGTCTGGAAAGCAGAGCCTGTTTGAATAGAGACTGCAACATGTAATACATTTGATTTGACTGTAACGTTGTATATAAAAGACAAGATTAATTACCCTTTCTTATTTACCATCTTTCTCATTGAGGGATTTTAAATTGCACCGTTCTCTTCTGCCATTCCTAATGCCAGCAGTAGTCACTCTTTCATAAGGTTTGCTTTGCCCTAGTGATTTCCCAATGGCATTGTGGGCCACTATTTCTGGGAAATCATTATATAATAACTATAAAACGTGTACCTTCTGTTACGCAACGGTCAGTAATGTGTTACACCAGCAATTTTAACTGTACAATAGCATAGAGAGAAGTGATAAGTGTTACCTACACAGATGCAGGGCAATACTTACCCCAAGATTTGCTAAAAACTGAAAACCTTTAAAAGAATGACACCTAAATTTAATTGGGAGGCTGCATACTATAAGCATATTGGTGCTTACACAACGCTAATCTGTGGAGCCAGCAATTCAAGAAAGTTTAGACTTTTTTGTGATAACAGCTGGCACACTTTTGCGAACTACAGTACACAGCAGTGTTGTGTACAGGATAAGCTTTTTTTATGTTATTTTGCATGTAGGGCCAGTTTACACTTGGTAATTTTTGCTAGCGGTACTAGCCGGCAATAATTGCTACTGAATTGCCAAGTGTAATATAGTTAGCAAGATTGCTTGCAATATTGCTGAGAGAGTCAGAGAGGCTCTGACTCTGGAGCAATATTGCCAGCAATTTGTGGACGTGTGACGTCATTTTCATCGTCATTTAAAGATGTTGGTGGCCAAGGATAAGTGGAAGTTCACTTGCATGGGATTCATTTTATGTTTTCATATATTGTAGAAACAAAAACACCCAGCTGTGTTGCTCTAATCTAGTGGTGGATAAAGATGGGGTAACAATGTTTCTGCACTCCGAACGCTCAGAAAACATCCCTTTTTAACTTGCTTATGTACTTATTCATTGGTGAGCAGTACTGTGAGTGCTGAAACAATTTAATCCAAAATGTCATCCTGAAAAAGGGGCTTCTACAAGAATAACACTTTTCGTGCATAATCATAACTATAATTATAATATCCGTATAACTTCAATTATGTAGTATGTATTTATGTAAGGAGGTTATTGTGACAAACATTTTGTCTAAGTATGTTTGTTATAATCCACAGATAACTGGGGAAAACAAATTACAATACAATTCGGTACGTATTGATTTAATAGGGAGTTGTAAAAGTATAATGTAGGCCAGTTCACACCGGATGCAAGCTACAGTTAATGTACAGTGCTGCGCAACATCTGGCACGAGATAGGAGTTGTGGGAGCATATGCTGTGCCAAGCATAGGCTAAAGAAATGTAAAATAAAAACTCAAAATCAAAGAAATGAATGAATATACAGGTAAATGTGCAAAAATGAAATAGAAATGTTTATTTGTGATGGAGTTTTATTAAATGACAACAAAATATTTAAACAGCTACTAATAATATGAAACCATAATCATATAAGATGTAATTTTTTTTTGTTTTGAGTAATGCAAAATAAAGTTGCATCAAGTCACTGCGTCCCGTATAAATTGGTCTTGTGGTAAACAAAACTAACATGGCCAGTCCATTACTTTAATTACCTGTTGCTATAAACCTCAAACTAACTGCCAGTCTTTCTGAAGGAGAAATACATTCCCTGAAGTGTGTGTCTTGCTTTTGTATTCGGGGCGCTGTGAAATCAACCAGCTCCTCAAAACATTTTACATCTAACCGAAGCCATCTACGGCAAGAATGATGCTCTTCTAAAGCAAGCTAGCCATTACATTTTGGAAGATTCTTTGTTGCCGTCTTTGCTTGGCAGACAAGAACCCTTTTGTCCACATTGTCCTCTTTTTTTTTTTCTTCTTCTTTTCAGTCTCATCATCGTCAATACAATACACAGTAATTGCTACTGCAGCCGCAACCTTGGATAGCGCCATGTTGAATTGCCATGAAATAGCTACCAATATCACAAGCAATAAAATTGTCAAAAGTAGATTAGAAGAATAATTGCCAAGTGTAAACCCATCCTAAGGTCGTTTCTCACTAAAAGTGTGTCCAAATGTCTGTCCAAAGTAACAGGCAAACAGGTGATTATTAAGAAAATGCTAAAAACATTTTGACAGGGAATCTAGTTTCTTAAAAAAAATCAACCACATTTTGGATTCCAAAAAAAATAACATGAACAGTAAGATCGGTTATGTTTTCTGAATATTTTTAAACATGCACACCTCTGTTACAACACTGTCATTTTTTTGGTTTTGTTTCTCAATCTTATGTTTAAAGAAAACTCAATTTGCCAGAGAGAGACTAGCTTTGTACTTTAAATCGGACAGAATGCTTATTTATTACCCTTAACGTGAAAGTTAGTCTCCCTATTTTTTTATTTTCTATGTGCCCCCTATTTTACTGCATTTAATCCTGTACTTCAGAATACTGTAATCTGCCAAGTTTTTAACCTGTAGTACTTTGTATTTAATCACATCCTGATGTAACTATCACTATTTAATCATATCCTGATGTAAGTATCACTATTACCTGCTGTATTATTGAATTGTGCTTTGTCAAACTTGTACTTTACTTGATCAAAAGTTATTGTATTTCTTGCTCTTATTGTATTACTTGTATTGTAACGCTTGAAATGTTTTTGCTTACGATTGTAAGTCGCCCTGGATAAGGGTGTCTGCTAAGAAATAAATAATAATAATAATAATAATAATAATATTTGTTACTATGGTAAACTGTAGCCTGGATTCCGAAACATGTGTTCTCACTATTCTTCTGAAGCTAGCCATGTAAATCTCTCAATCAGAATTTGTCATTCTGCTTCCTTGGGCGGAGTGTAATCTAGAGTTGAAGGAAGCATGGCTGGCTGGATATGTGTGGATTGATATTCTTCACCCCCATACAAAACAGTTTTAAAAACTTTAGTCCAAAAATGTATACGATGATCATTTACAAATTGTCTAGCTTTAAATTCAGTTTCCACGAATTAATTTTAAATCCTGTATGACTTTAAGTGTGTTTTCAATCTGTTCCATGCACTGCTAAACAATAAGCATTGTGTGGCTTTTCTGCTCGAAGGAAAGTAATTGTGCTCATTCGTATGACTCCAGTCTTCCAAACTCCTCAACTCCTATCTCCAAATCCGCAGATGTCATTCTTCCATTTGGTTTGTGTTTCAGTGCTCTGGTAAAAACAATTCAGAATGATGAAGTGACATGATCCCCAGTGATATTACACCGGACTGTGCGTAACAACATGAGTGCTACATTTTAATTTGGGATCCAGGGAAATGGCATTCCAATACATACAGGTGTATCTATGAACGGCATTTAATTTAAAGAAGGTTACATGCTCAGAAACATAAAGGGCAAAACTGCTACACTTAGAGTTCTAACAGTTCCATGGTGATAGAAAAACCTAATTACTGCAGGCATGGAAAATACAGTAAATACTGTTAGAGCTGAATGATGTCAAGCAGTAATCTACTTGACGACAGTACAAAAGAAAATGGTGTATACGTTTGGTTCTTAACTCGGCCTGAAATACACAAAAATGCTGGTCTAAATAAAAGCTATTGTATAATTCATATTTTGATCCCAAGTAAAAGGGCACACCAACAGCTGACTCTGCACCTGGCAAGACTCTCTCAGTTCAAGTGACTGCTTTGTCTGGATAGAGAATCATGCACAATTGCAAACAATGTGAGCTTTATTCCTCTAATATTTATACTGTAAACCAAAGCTATCCAACCAGTTACAGTAACTTAGATTTTTTGCAGTAACATTATGCTGTGATGCAGTTCACAATGGCGTTGTATAGCATATGAAATGAAATGGGAAGGGGGTGGGGCTGGGTTAGGTTAGCCATCGTAATAATGAATTGTAGCCCATAGTATGCAGACCGCTTGCAAGTATTTTGTGTGTAAGGAAACTTCACGACTTAAGTTCTGTAGAATGTATCTGTTATGATTAGGTGTTGAGGAATGGCATTGGTACACAGCTGATGTGTTCTATAACATTGTCAGAGCAGAAGGAAGCAAGTTTTCTTCCAGGACAACCTTGTACTTGGCTTGATTCATGCGTCCTTCACAATGACAAATCTGTCCGATTCCAGACTTGCTGAAGCACCCCCAGATGAGTCCAATTTTCAGCTTTTCCCAACACCTGGTCGTCTAATGGTTAGACGGAGACCTGGAGAGGCCTACAAGCCACAGTGTCTTGCAGCCACTGTGAAATGTGGTGGAGGAACGGTGATGATCTGGGGGTGCTTCAGCAAGGCTGGAATCGGGCAGCTTTGGCATGAATCAAGCCAAGTACAAGGTTGTCCTGGAAGAAAACTTGTTTCCTTCTGCTCTGACAATGTTCCCCAACTCTGAGGATTGGTTTTTCCAGCAGGACAATGCTCCATTCCACACAGCCAGGTCAATCAAGGTGTGGATGGAGGACCACCAGATCAAGACCCTGTCATGGCCAGCCCAATCTCCAGACCTGAACCCCATTGAAAACCTCTGGAATGTGATCAAGAGGAAGATGGATGGTCACAAGCCATCAAACAAAGCCGAGCTGCTTGAATTTTTGCGCCAGGAGTGGCATAAAGTCACCCAACATCAATGTGAAAGACTGGTGGAGAGCATGCTAAGACGCATGAAAGCTGTGCTTGAAAATCAGGGTTATTCCACCAAATATTGATTTCTGAACTCTTCCTAAGTTAAAACATTAGTATTGTGTTGTTTAAAAATGAATATGAACTTATTTTCTTTGCATTATTCGAGGTCTGACAACACTGCATCTTTTTTGTTATTTTGACCAGTTGTCATTTTCTGCAAATAAATGCTCTAAATGACAATATTTTTATTTGGAATTTGGGAGAAATGTTGTCAGTAGTTTATAGAATAAAACAAAAATGTTCATTTTACCTAAACACATAACTATAAATAGTAAAACCAGAGAAACTGATAATTTTGCAGTGGTCTCTTAATTTTTTCCAGAGCGGTGTATATATATATATATATATATATATATATATATATATATATATATATATATATATTTTTTTTTTTTATTTGAACAAGGTTGGAGGTAATGCTTACTTGAGCTGTGGCTGGCTGTCTGGATCCCTGCCACCTCATTTCCTTTGATTTGTAGCAGGTTTGGTTGACATGGGCATGAGAAGTTAGTAGTGAACAAGGCTTGATGAAGCTGCTGTCTCCTAAATACTCCCACTTAGCGATCTAGAGGGGAAATTGACAGTCTTTGTCATCAGCGTCTGCAGTAGAGAGGCTGCAGGCACAGCATCAAAGATGACAGATTACGTGGAATAAATAAATCCCAAGCAGGCGGAATCAGTTCATACGGTAGGAAGCCCGGCCAACACTTCAAAGCATCGCAGATGAAAAGATGCAAAGAGTACTAATTGCTATAATCTCTTTCAGAATAATAATAAAAAAAATGACAGTTTGTATTTCTTCCTGTAACAGAATCTGTAAATATTAAAAAAAAACAACATGCATGCAAAGGAAATCCCAATGCATTATAAATCACATACATTGTACCGCATGGCCATGTGATGCTGTGCTTTGTAAGGTCATTTGATGGATATCGGTTTTATTTAACTTCTGAGAGATTTCTTTCCTGTTGAGGGTAATTATATATATATATATATATATATATAATTTGCATCCCATCACTACCTCTGACTTTTCAGCTTGTTGTTACATACTGTACAAGCCGGTGCTCAGATGTTTGGAAGAGAGGTGAGATTGATATCAACAGCCTGCCTGCACACAGCAAAGTCACCTGTTGTGTGATGAAAACAATGCCATGTACCCTCAAGCACAAATCTAAATATGTTTTTACAAAGTTACTTTGTAATAATGTAAACAAAATGTAAAGGCATGTTCGTGCTGCTGCAATACCTGCATCCGGGCTTAAGAACAACATAACCCTGCTGCAGCTGAGCAAAACAAATAACAAGATGGGGATCTTCTCTAGAGCTTCCATTGCCAGTGCACAGTAGACTAAGATAACAGCTTTCCTTTTAAAATAGGTTAAACAAAATAATAAAAAAATGACTATGGGCAAGGAACTGTTCAAACGGTTTCTTCTTAAGAGTGTGACAATTTGGATGCACCTCATTGCAAAAATAAGAAAGTTAGCATCATTGTACTTATGGGACACATGTCCCTTGTACCTTAAAGGGTTAATTTATTGCTCATGAATAGGGAGCAATGCTTACAGTATGTGTGGTTTGGTTTGTTGTCTGTCTCTTTAGAAAAGTAGTCTGCTTTTTTTTATTATTACCTTTGTAAAATTTTAAATAGAACTTTGACCAAGCCCTTTGCCAGAAACAGATACTCAAGTCTGATCTGGAGAACAAAATGATACCTGATTTTATATACAGTAGTGTTTACCACAGTGAAAGAACTAATAGTTTGGAGAAACTATTGACTGCATCGCTGCAGAATAATGTGTACTGTAGGAATAAAGGCAAAGGGAGGGCGAGAGATTCTGACGGGTGAAAATCACGACCTTTATATGGCCTGATCACTGTTCACGGAGCTCAGTGGAGGGGGGATCTGCCCTGCAGACTGCCCATTAAGGGCTCACTTACTTTGAGAGGAGAGCTGAGAAGAGAGATGCACCAGCTCATTAACTCTGGTGTCCTGAGATTTTCAGAATACGTCTTAGACCAGGCTGCTTGCAGTCAATGCCTGGCTTCATATAAACATTGAAAAGAAAAAAGTACAACTGGTTTCCCAGGCCCCAATTGGCACTTATATTGGACTGACTTACCCGAGGTGACATTCTGTAGTTTGTGCTAATCGGGGTGTTGGCCATGTTAGGTATGTTGCTGTTGGCTCCACACATGGTACACAGCCATGTATTTATCTAGGTTAAGCTCGTACAATAAAGCTTCGTACAATAAAAATTAATTTGCTGGGTTATATAAACTTTATGGCTTAAATGTACAATATATGCCCTGCCATATTGAGGGAATGTGAAGTTTATGCAGCAGAGAACAGTTTTACAGCCACACTGTTGTATTCTCTGCTCATATCAGAGATGCCATACGTCTTGCACTGTGACACTGGGGATGCTTTGTTTTTGTTCACATAAACACCAATCTCAAGTTCCATTTGTCTTGTGCTGCCTTCACTGCCTAGCTTCATCCAGCACCTCTTACTGTTTAATACTACAGGTCAGTTATTTTCATTTAGCTGGCTCTTTACATCTCGTCTGTAATTTTTTTTTTTTTTTTTTTCCCCCAGCATTTGAAAAATGTTTATGAATGTTCTGACATTTGCCTCGTACGTTTCCAATAAAAAAAGACTGCTTGCACTAAAAGTGACTGTGCTGTACATTGACTGTTGACAGACTTGATGTAATGTGACAAGAAAAACCATTATGTACTCACTGGGGAGTCTCCACTAACCTACATTCCTCATTCTCTCTGTGACAGCCATGATAAAAGGTGTTTGTATCCTTGTGACAGAAATACAATGAGTTCTGGTGATAAATCTTCCTCCCGACCTGTGAGGGCGCTAAAGAACGGGAGGAGAAGTATCTGGAAGGGCTGGCCTGAAAGTTCGTTTCCGGGACCGGGAAGTGGGTCAGCCTGGAAGGAAGCGAGACTCTGTTGTAAGACCGTATTGATTTGACAGGTAAACAAGGGGCAGCTGCAAGTAATAAGGCAGCTGCAACCGTTTACCTAGATATCATGCGGGATTACATATAGGGGCCAGGGTAACGCTGTTCTTTTCCTTCGTTTGGGTTAAGCCAAGGACCGAGAAGGACGTAATCCCTGTATTACTCTGCAAAGAGTTGTGTGTGTGTGGGTTTGTGTTTGTTCGTCTCTGTAAACTAACTGTCTGTGTCTTTTGAAATCACTAGACAGCTAAACACACATCCGGAGCTGTCGCCTTGGGCCAGCACAAGCCGGATCACCACTTCACGAACTGTCACGGAATAAAGTATATTCACGCACCACCATCACGACTGCACGCACCCGAGACGGGTGACCGTGTTTTTGTTTCCTTTATCAGGACTGCAACCTGTGTTCTTCAGCCCCGAGCTTTACACATCGTTGTGTATTGCCGGGGCTTATTATTTGTGGTCACTAGACCAGGAGGGAAAATAAAAGCTTATTTTCTGGATTACAGTTGTCTGCCCATCATTCCTGCACCGCATCACTGCTACACCTGTTCCCCCTACCACCCACTTTGCCACACGTGGTGTCAGAAACGGGATCATGGACCGCAACGCGCTGGCGGAGCTGCTGCAGGCACTGGAGAGCAGACGGGACGCAGAGGAGAGAAGGAGGGAGGAGCGCTATACAGCGCTCATTGAACGGGTAGGACTGGCCGTGGCTGCAGTAGCGACCCCGACGACAATACCGGTGATGTCGCCCCCGAAGGCACGGGCGATGAAGATGTCGGCGGAGGATGACCCGGAGGCGTACTTGGTGGCATTCGAGCGGCTGGCTACCGCGGCGGCTTGGCCGCGGGAGTTCTGGGCCAGCCAGCTGGGACCCTGCCTGATTGGGGAGGCTCAGGCAGCTTACCAGGCTATGAGCGACCAGCACGCCACCGAGTATGACCTAGTCAAGCAGGCTATCCTCCGCCGGCTCAATATTACTACCGAGACCCACCGGGCGCGGTTTCGGGAATACCGGAGAGCCCCGGAGACACGCCCCAGGGTGGTTGCGGAGAGGTTGTGCGACCACATGGTGCATTGGCTGACCCCCGGGAAGAAGACCGCCCAGCAGATGGGGGAAGCCATTGTGGTAGAACAGTTCTGCCATGTGGTCGGCGCCGAAACCCAGGCGTGGATACGGCGCCACAACCCCGACACCCTGGAGGAGGCGGTCAAATTGGCCGAAGATTTTGAGGATTCCCTGACCTCTGCCCGGATTGGGATCCTGTCCGCCCCTGCCCTTCGAAGCAGCCGCGCTCTCTCTCCCTCTCCTCCAACATCATCACCACCACCTCCCTCGTTCCAGGGACCCAGACCTCCCAGAGCACCGACCCCATTGGGCCCCCTTGCCTCCCCCCCATGGAGACCAAGGTTGGCCCCCAGCTGGGGTAGAGGTGCTGCCCCTGCCCCGTTGCCATACCAGCAGCGGGACAGATTTCTAACCCATGCCCCCTCTGTCCCTCCTATCTGTTTTAGGTGCCACCAGCCGGGACATCTGGCCAGGTCATGCCCCGCTGCCATGGAGTGTGACGTGGCCGCGTGCAATTGGGCACCTGAGACTGGTAAGCGGGGGGAAAATGGTCGGGAGGGGCCTTGTCTGATTAATGTGGTGTTAGGGAATGTGAAAACCCACGCGTTAGTGGACACAGGGTGTGAGCAAACCTTGATTAGGACAGCTCTCCTGGGCGGTGTGTCGTGGCGGCCACGAGGTCAGGTGGCCATCTCCTGTATCCATGGAGACACGGCGGCATACCCCACATTAAAAGTATATTTATCGGTAGGACCGATAAAACGTCACCTTGTAGTCGGGGTGGCGGAAAGGTTGCCACACCCAGTTATTCTGGGCCGAGACTGGCCAAAATTCAAAGAATTGATGAAAGAAATGGCAGTCTCAGCCACACACGTAAACGTGGCAGAAAAAAAAAAGGAACGAATTGGTGATGTGTTTCCTTTTCACACTGAAATGTTTTCCCCTCTTTTCCGTCCTAGAAAAACGAATAAGGAGAGACGGACCGCAAAATGGGAGGGAGCGTTGTTGAGACAAGGCTGGGGTCTGGTGGGAGAGTGCTGCAATGGTAACAAACGCCAGTCGAAGGGAGTGGGAACGCAGTGTGACCGAGAGAGCGAGGTTACTGGACCGACTAGAGCAGATGTTATTCCAGCCCCTCTCAATGTACCGGACCCGTGGTACTCAAGCGCGGACCTAGTGTGGGGCCAACAAAACGACCCGTCACTGGTGCACGCTTGGGGACAGGTCCGGTCCATTGAAGGTAAGGATGTTGACGGCGCTGGGGCGCTAGTATATCCACATTTCAGTATCAAGGGGCAATTACTGTATAGGGTAAACCTAGCCGCGGGCACAGGACAGCCTGTAACACAATTATTGGTTCCCCCGTCTTGTCGGCTGGAGGTCATGAGGCTGGCGCATGATATCCCTTTTGCGGGGCACCTCGGAGCCGAGAAGACGAGGGAGCGAATATTGGCTCGATTCTATTGGGTAGGTCTTCATACTGATGTGTCGAAATATGTAGCCACATGCCCAGACTGCCAGCGAGTAGCGCCGGGTCGAGTGCGCCCCGCCCCTTTGGTCCCACTGCCGATTATTTCCACTCCTTTCGAGCGCATTGCAATGGACATAGTCGGCCCTTTGCTACCTTCTGACTCCGGGTATACGCACATTTTAGTAGTGGTGGATTATGCAACGCGATACCCGGAGGCAGTTCCATTGAGGTCCACTAGTGCCGCTGCAATAGCCACCGAGTTAGCCCAGATTATGGCCAGAGTAGGGATCCCCAAGGAGATTTTGACCGATCACGGAACTAATTTTTTGTCCAATACGTTACAGCAGGTGTACAAAATATTAAAAATACGTCCCATCAGGACGTCCGTTTATCATCCACAATCGGACGGTCTGGTGGAACGTTTTAATCAGACCTTAAAGTCGATGCTGAGGCGATTTGTGACACAAGAGCAGAAACATTGGGCATCACTTCTCCCCTACCTCCTTTTTGCAGTGAGAGAAGTGCCGCAGAGTTCAACTGGGTTCTCCCCCTTTGAGCTCCTGTACGGCCGGCAGCCTCGCGGCATTCTCGACCTGCTGAGAGAGGGGTGGGAGGAGCACAAAGGCTCGTCTAAAAATGTAGTGAAGTATGTGCTCCTACTAAGAGATCGCCTGGATTTGGTCGGTCGTTTGGCCCAAGACAACCTCAGATCGGCTCAGCACCGACAAGAGCAGCATTATAACAAAAATGCACGGATTCGAACCTTTCGACCAGGGGACAAGGTAATGCTGCTACTTCCCTCATCAGAGTCAAAACTGTGTGCTAAATGGCAGGGGCCGTATGAGGTGATTCGGGCTATAGGGAAAGTAAATTATGAAATTAGACAGCCCGATCGCCGGAATGAACGTGAAATCTACCACATTAATTTGTTGAAGCCCTGGCAGGCAAGAGAGGTCTTATTTATAGCCCCAGGCAATATGGAGGATGATTTAGGTCCCTGTCCAGAGACCCCGAGCACAAGAGCGATTTCAATGGGGGAACAATTAGTTCCGGATCAGCAAAGAGAGCTGCGTAAGCTTATTGAGGAGTTCAGCGATGTTTTTTCTGATGTGCCCGGCAGGACGAACTTAGTTGAATATGACATTATCTCTCCCCCAGGTGTCACAGTGCGAGAGAGACCGTACCGGATCCCGGAAAGTCGACGAAGTGGCGTTCGCAAAGAGGTACGGGATATGCTCGAGCTTGGAGTGATTGAACCTTCCAGGAGCGAGTGGTGCAGTCCTATTGTAATAGTGGCTAAGAAGGACGGCACCAACCGCTTCTGCGTAGATTTCAGAAAGGTGAATGCTATTGCCAAGTTCGATGCGTATCCCATGCCTCGGGTCGACGAACTTTTAGACAGACTGGGAAAAGCGAGGTTTATTTCCACTCTGGACCTGACGAAGGGATACTGGCAAATCCCTCTAACCCGCAGCTCCAGAGAGAAAACCGCATTTTCAACACCAGAGGGGCTGTTCCACTTTAAAACCATGCCGTTTGGGCTACATGGTGCGCCCGCTGCCTTTCAGAGACTGATGGACCAGGTTTTACGCCCACATCATGAATATGCAGCAGCGTATATTGATGACGTGGTGATTTACAGCTCCACCTGGCGAGAGCATTTGGCTAGGGTTGCAGCCGTTCTTCAGTCTCTAAGGGCAGCCCGGCTGACAGCTAACTTGAGAAAATGTGCGTTTGCCAAAACAGAGACTCAATATTTGGGATTTGTAATGGGAAATGGAAGGGTGAAACCTGTGGTCACCAAAATCCAGGCTTTGGTTGATGCAGCGATCCCCAAAACCAAGACTCAGGTGAGGTCACTACTGGGCTTAGCCGGTTATTACCGCCGCTTCATCCCCGAGTACGCCACAGTGGTTAACCCGTTAGTCGACCTCACCAAAAAGAGTGCTCCAAATTTAATTAAATGGTCAGCTGAGTGTCAGGGGGCGTTTGATACGATTAAGCGTAAACTTTGCCAGGCCCCCACTCTTATTACCCCAGATTTCACCAAGAGATTCATCCTCCACACCGACGCCTCGGATGTAGGTTTGGGTGCAGTCTTGTCCCAAAAAGTAGCTGGAGTAGAACACCCGATATTGTACCTGAGCAAAAAAATGTTACCTCGGGAGCGTAACTACTCCGTAGTCGAAAAAGAGTGTTTGGCCATTAAATGGGCTACTCACTCTTTACGATACTACCTGCTGGGACACTCATTTGATCTTGTCACAGACCACGCCCCACTCCAGTGGTTAAGCACCATGAAGGACAGCAATGCCCGGATAACTCGGTGGTATCTGGCATTGCAGCCCTTCATGTACCATATGATACACCGTGCGGGGAAAGACCACCAAAATGCGGATTATTTTTCCCGGGAGGGGGGAGCAATGGGAAAGGTAGATTTAGCCGAGTGTTCCTTCGGCTCCACTCTGAGCGGTGGGATATGTGACAGAAATACAATGAGTTCTGGTGATAAATCTTCCTCCCGACCTGTGAGGGCGCTAAAGAACGGGAGGAGAAGTATCTGGAAGGGCTGGCCTGAAAGTTCGTTTCCGGGACCGGGAAGTGGGTCAGCCTGGAAGGAAGCGAGACTCTGTTGTAAGACCGTATTGATTTGACAGGTAAACAAGGGGCAGCTGCAAGTAATAAGGCAGCTGCAACCGTTTACCTAGATATCATGCGGGATTACATATAGGGGCCAGGGTAACGCTGTTCTTTTCCTTCGTTTGGGTTAAGCCAAGGACCGAGAAGGACGTAATCCCTGTATTACTCTGCAAAGAGTTGTGTGTGTGTGGGTTTGTGTTTGTTCGTCTCTGTAAACTAACTGTCTGTGTCTTTTGAAATCACTAGACAGCTAAACACACATCCGGAGCTGTCGCCTTGGGCCAGCACAAGCCGGATCACCACTTCACGAACTGTCACGGAATAAAGTATATTCACGCACCACCATCACGACTGCACGCACCCGAGACGGGTGACCGTGTTTTTGTTTCCTTTATCAGGACTGCAACCTGTGTTCTTCAGCCCCGAGCTTTACACATCGTTGTGTATTGCCGGGGCTTATTATTTGTGGTCACTAGACCAGGAGGGAAAATAAAAGCTTATTTTCTGGATTACAGTTGTCTGCCCATCATTCCTGCACCGCATCACTGCTACACCTGTTCCCCCTACCACCCACTTTGCCACAATCCTCCTCAGGGGGGCATTTACACTTGTGCCGTCTCTCCCAGGTTCAGTCTCTGCAGTATGCTGTTAATACTGTTGCTTCAAAACTACTCTCTTTTTATTTTACCATTTTCTTTGTAATTTTCCTCACATGGCTACATACCTATGAATTTTATTTTTATTTTTTAACCCAAATTTAATGACCAAATCAATAGCCTTTACAAACAGCTTCTGTGGGCTCAAGAAGCACCTGTCCAGTGGTGAGGAGAAACTATCCATGGCGACTTTCTTTCTCTCTCTCTCCCTTACACACTGAAATGGATCTCCTTCTGGTGGCTGATCAGTTAATAATACTGACATCAGCATACGACATGCACTGACCTCTCGACTACAAAACCTTCTCTTTTAGTTGAATGGCAAGAGGTTTGTCTTTGAAATGTATGGTTTGTGGTTCACGTCCAGCATTTGCCTTTCCATTCAATTGGAAATGGGCTGAGATGCTAATAGGACCCTCCCTGTAAAATCTCCAGCAAAGAACGGCAGTCACAAGGGCCAGATGAAGGTTTTGCAGCAGGAAGATGCAGGGAGAGCTTTAAAATGTGCTGAATACCCTGTAATATGATATTCTTGGGAAGTATTCTTGTGACCATATCTAATCCTGTTTATTGCGGGCCAGGTTTTAATTAGGGCTATGCATTGGCAGTGTAATAATAATAATAATAATAATCTATACAATTTGAAAGGTTTTTGGAAACAAATGTTTTGTAAATCCAGTATAAACCAAATCCTACAGGTGAATGCTAGCCTGTCTGGCTGTTGCATGACCTCTTGTTTTACATGCCAGTATAATTCATGAACACGAGTGGCTGTTCCAGTTATATAAGGACTGGTAAGAAACGTGTACCTTGGCTCCAAAGTAT
This sequence comes from Acipenser ruthenus, assembly GCF_902713425.1. Lineage (NCBI taxonomy): Eukaryota > Metazoa > Chordata > Actinopteri > Acipenseriformes > Acipenseridae > Acipenser > Acipenser ruthenus. The sequence continues at coordinate 4,508,651 of NC_081192.1, read as the reverse complement.
GTATAAATTAGTTTTCCACAATACTGTAGGGTCGCAAATTAAATGCACTAGTGATTTTTTAGCACTCGGATGCTTCAGATAGTTTTGAATAATTTAATCTTTCCAGTGTAGATTTTACGTAGCAAGCAATATAGTAGATGTTATCATACCTGCTTTAACTGACGGGTCTGACGTTGCCGTCTTCAACTGTGAGGACACGATGAAGATGATTCTGAACTAATGTACCATTGGTCTGATGGTGGTGTTTATAATGGGATGTGTTGTATTCCCCGAGTACCAGTACTGATTTGTGCATCATAGTTGAGACACAACAAGACTCTTATCAAGAGCTAATGGTAACTCCTTGACGCAAAAAAAAAAAAAAAATAATAAAAGAATTCACCATGTTGCCTTCCTTCATTAAATTAACTGTGATGATCAACAATATAACCCTCCTCTGCTAAGCTCTGCGGTTTGCTTCCGGCGGGCTTGACAAAAACATCCTCTACACACAGGGATGGGACAGCTGGGGCAAGTAAGCAACAGCTGTCCAGTTAAGAGGTATAGGATGGCTTAGGCTACCAGTGCTATTACAGAATAGTCCAAACACATGTTTGGAAAAATGACCATCTTTTATATTTCAGATGGATGAAAAAAAAGGAGACTAAGCTAATTGCCGATTTAAAAGTGCAGTGTTTGAATACTTAAATAATAAAGCCACGGGGAATAAAATAACTTGTTTAATTTAAATTCATTAAAAAATAACTCAAAAGAGAACTTTGCCCAGTGAAGTAAAACATATATATATATATATATATATATATATATATATATATATATATATATATATATTGTGCATCTCTCCAGAAATGTTCTACTTTCCTTGAATAGTTTCTATCCTTGGATCCCAAAAAGTTCCAGTAAAACGCAGCTTTGATTTAAGCTACCCCTTTTCATAGTCTGTGGTACCCTAATTCCGAGTTGTCTTTGATCATGTGTTATAAGATTTCTACAGTACTTGCCTGCCCGCTAAATTAGATGTGATCTGGCTTAATTAAATATATTCATATACAGTATTTTTGCTCCATCTAAAACTGATTTAATTTTTTATATCGAAATATCACTTACTGTATTAGTAGGTAGGTTGTAAGTATGTTCACCATATATATGAAGTTAAGTTTGATTCCCTGGAGATGCAAGTAAACGGAACCATGGTAGGTAAGATACATAGCTCCTGTGTAGCGTCAGTAACTTGGTGGGACGAGTCCAGATACAGGATTCTGTCTCTGCATGCTGCTTGTCCATGGCATGTACACTAGCTCAAGAATAACCAGCCAGCTACCACCTATGATCTCCACCTTTGAGAAGGTCACCATACTGCATGTATGCAATTATATGCCGCACCCTGCATGATTTGAACTGAATGAATCCCATTCCCTCTGTCTACCGCAATAAAGATGTTTTTGTAAGCCTTTAAAGCAGTTTTGATAGGCTTGACACTGTTGTCATGACAGAACAAACCGCTTTACTTAATATAGGGTACTCCACATAGTTTTATTTAGGTCCTATGACTGCCTCTCAAACAATTTGAAGTCAGACATGCAGTAAGGCAGGCTACTAAGGACAGGCTATACACCCAGTCAACTTGTTACTAAATGAGGAAGTGAACGCCTGCTGGCTAATAAAAGAACTATATTTCCAGGTTTTGGTTTAGTTATGTTCTTAGCACATGTGCTGAATTAACCGTACATGTACTGTACTTTATTCTCCTTTCATTATCGCTTCTCAAGTTACTGTGCTGCACACACATCCTGTACATAGAAAAATACTGTAATTGTGAAATCATCAAATAGCTCCTATGCTTGTTCTTCCTAATCCTTAATCCAGCTGGCCGAGATGTGAGATAGCAGGGGTGTGTTATTAACGTCAGTGACTGTCTGTAAGCTAAACTATGTGGCAGCCAGACAATGCCAGGCCTTGTTGCCACCAAAGTTTATAAATTTTTTATATATATATATATATATATATATATATATATATATATATATATATATATGTGCTGATTTTTTGACTTTTTCACTTAAGTATCTTACTGTCATGTGAAATACTGAGATCTGGGATTGCAGTTTCAGGCCTGTAACAAATATCTCTTTTTAATGCTCATTGAAAAGATCATTTTATAAGTTGGCTCTTCCATATGAAATATTCAGGGTTTTGCTTTTGCTTGTTTTTTTTGGGGGGGGGGGGGGGGGGGGGTTGGTGTTGAGGGCAGCTCCAGTGCTAAATTGCTACTAGCAGCCGCTCCAAAGTATCATGGTGCATTAGAATCATTAATAGGTCTACAGGTATAAGGAAGAAAGACAAAGGCAGCACTGCTTATCGCAATTTTTTAAAAGTAGATTCATTATATCTGTCAAGTCCAATATCAGGACCCTTTCTACCTCCAAAAGCCAAAGACTAATTTGTATGTAAATAAATGGTGATTGCTATTGAGTTCTGCACCCAAGTAAATGGCACTAACCCTCTGTGGTGAAATGGAGGTTAAAGCTTCACTCAGAGGAAAGCAGATTCAGTTTTAATCTCCCTGTGGTATAAGCATTCGTTTTGCTCATTCATCTTTGAGTAACCCTGTTTTAAAGGCACTTGTTTAGAAAGGCCGTCTGTCGACAGTGTCGTGGCCATGCCTGTATATGTAGTTCACAAGTTTAAGGGTGCAATCACACTTGGTTTGTTTGGGCTGATTTGTTTCGAACTGAGTGTGGTTCGATTAGTTTTGGAAGCACGTGTGAATGCTCCAAAAGAACTCTGTCCTTTCAGAGTTCGTTTTAATCGAACAAAACTGAGTCCTCCTGAGGTGGTCTTAGTCCGCTTTTGGGGGGGAAAAAGGACTGACTTTGGTTAATTTGTTTCAGTACAATGTGAAAGCACAGTCCGTTTAGAACAATTTTAAAGTGAACCTTGAAGTGAACCAGCAAAAAAAGAACTGTGGCCTTTTGAAGTGAACCAAGTTATTTTGCACTGAGGTGCACATGCGAATACAAAAGGGACTTCCGTTTCCAAGTGACCTCAGTTTGGTTAGTTTAGAAACCTAAATCCCCTTCTTATCAAGGCCACAGAAGAGTGTTCCCTATCTCCTGCCTCTTAGCTTGCACAAACGAAGGTGAGGAGCAGACTAACTGCCAGCGTGGCTTTATTCATAGCTACCATGTTTCGAAAAACCCCATAGAGGCGTTAATACACAAACCCAAATACCAACATTAAACAGAGCATTGGGCACTGCGATGTATATTTTCATAGGCTTAGTCTTTAAGCCACAAGAATTGTTAACTTTTTTTTACATGTATTGTACATTAATACATTTACAAACTAAATACTGACAATGGCTTAAGTTCAATAACAGCTGCATCTTTCCTGTCTCTCCTGCTTAGAATGAATTACCTGCTTTATCTGATAACCCTACCCTGTTGTGCATGCCATACACAAGTCACGTTTGAAGCATGGCTCATAGCATGAGGTCTTTAAGCTTGGGTTAGAAAGTCATTGTTATAGCTTTTGGAGTTTTGTAACAACTCATTATCTTGGCCGATGTTTTTGTATTTGAAAATTAGTGTTTCTGTGTTCCTTGACCCCACTGGAAATGAGATACAAATCTCCCTGCATTCTTCATTGGTGTAGTGATAAAGAAATTAAAATTGGATCACCAGTGAGCTGTTTATGCCCTGCGGTGATTTTTGAAACCAAAGTAATCTTTATGTGAAATCTCCTGCTATTTTTATTCTTTCACATCATTAAGCTCCTGCTAAGTACATTCAAATAAATTTAATAAAAACATAATATTTTATTAACCCAAGCGTTGGGCTAGTGCATTGGTGTGACCACTCCTGTTGTAAATGATTAGACTACCTCAGCTGTGTCTTGGGTTTTTTTGTTGATAAAACAAAAGGATTATCAGACAGACTCTCCCTTGAAATTTGAGTTCCTTAAGCAATTATGGCCCCAACAAAAGGCGTTCAGCTACTATTGTGTTTTGCCTTTTGATGTTAAATTCTTCCAAGTTAGACTGCCAATCACAGCATATAGGAAGGGCATTCAACTGTATTACATTGTCCTTTTAAAGCTGTGTGGGGGAGGGGGCAGTGAGGCACCATTGGCAGCACAGTATACTCGAAACTGACATTTTTGTTGCTTCGCAAAGCAGTATGGCATCATAAGGCAGAAAAGGGGTATATCTGCCAACTGAGAAATGTATGGAATAATAATTCTTCAGCTGACGTTTTATTAACATACTGCCAAGACTTAAACAAAAAATGTCATCAAAAAGATGTAATTTGCTTTTGGTTAACAAATGGATTTGTGTTTTTAATGAGGCAAGCTTAACATTCTGAAAACAGCTAATGACTGAACTAAAATATTCATGAACACAGAATAAAGAGTTACAGAAATATTCTAAGAATGGGATCCTATTTCCAACAAAAAAACATTTACAAAAACCTATTGCGTGGTCTTAAACAGAGAGTGGTGAGCGTATGGAATGGGTTACTAAGTCACATTCTTGATGCTGGGATCATTTTAAGACCTGACAAATATTTTTTATCACAGCCTCAAGTAACTGGGCAAGCATTGATGGACTGAATGGCTGACTGCCTTCCTACCTCCACCTTTTGTTCTTGATGTTCATTAAAGGCAGACACATGTTTCCTGGCTAGAGCCACCTGTTTTTCTTTAAATCGGTTCAGTAACTCTCAAGACATGTCAACTTAGTGTTCTGGCTTGTAGTTGAAGTTTATGTTTATGTTAAAGCCTGCTTTTCCGCTCAAACATCCAGTTCATTTTTCAGGCAGCTGTCTTCGCCTCTGCCCCCCATGCAAGTGGATCTGACAAGCACCTGCTGCAGAAAGTCAGGAAACCCAACACTGAATAAACACAACATGCACCTTCAGAGAGCCCACCAGCATGGGCTTCTTACAAGAGTCAGGTTGCAACGGTTATGATTTTCCCCAACCGAAACTGACATTTTCATAAAATTCCCAAACCAATCGATACCGACCTCAAAGATAAAACCGAACCGAAACTGACATCTTTGTACACTGAAAAAGCATTGGTGGTCTCGGCACAAAACCGGCGGCTTTCTGGAGAGCTTATTGCACACTGTGCTGCACGGTTAATATTAAGATCCCTTCATTTGATTATAGTAATATAAATCAAAAGTTGTGTCAAGACTTAGCTGGTTGATTTTTGACAACTCTGAGGAGGGATAACCATGGTTTCATACTGTACGTTGTGTTGATAGGTGCTGGTGCTAGCAGGCATAGCCTAACTTAAACATTTAGGTTTTACCAAAAACCGATTGGACGTCAAAAACAGCTGAAAGAGTTGATAAAAAACAGAAGCGATCATAATGCATTCCTAGCGACATGCATTAAGTACAAAATGTCTTCTAGTCCAATTTTGGGCATGAAAAAACCTGGAAGCAAATCTGCGCAATTCTGTCTGTTTGAAACTGAAGTGACATTGTATACAAAAAGAGTAAAAACTTTTAGGTCTTGGTAAATTGTTTGCCAATTTCAAAAAATCTTGTTATGCATGATATGATTTGATCAAATATAAAAAAAAAACAACTTTGCTTCCTAACCCATTGATTTCAGCAAGGTTTGGGATTTCAGAGAAAGCAACAGTTTCTATGGGCAGAGTCAGCAGGGTTTTATCAAAGCTGCACATCAGCACAGTAGGACCCAAACTAACCCTCAATCTACAGCACCTTCATATAGATGGTTCTATATTCACATTGCCGCTCTACAATTTCTTATTGTCCAAAAATGTGAGATATGAAAGAGAAAACAGGAGTGAGGATTTAAAAATATTCCATTCAAATTCAATGGTTCTGTGATTGTTATGAGTATGAGAAATACAAAATCTATTCTAGCGTGTGTGCATTTATTTGATAGGTACTACAGGGTGGGTTACAGTAATCCATATACACAATACAGTAATAATTTTTTATTAGAAAACAATTCAGTATTATCAGCTGTATTCTGTATTGAAAGCTCAGGTCACATCTATTGGACAGCAAGTACTAAAAACAAAGATACAATTGGTCCAAATGTATTTTATTATTCACCAAAACCAGCTACTCAATACACTACGAAAGCAACCAGCCCTGTACCCGCCACTGCTCAATCAGCAAGATTAAATTAAATACAATACATTTTAATTAATTATGTATGTGGTCCTTTATGAACATTTTCAAGACTATTTATTTTCTTAAAACCTTTCTCTGCGGAAGGGTACCTGATGAATCATTACAAGTTCAAGATAAATCAAATCAAGATTTTTAAAATAATAAAAAAAAAATCACTTTGTAATAATGATTGTGCCCTCTCGATGAAGGCTGTTAACATTTTAGAATGTATTGTTTTTAAAATGATGTAATCTCAGCTGAATTTTAATAGTGGAAGAACAAAATAAACTATTTCTTCATCAAGGGTTTGCTGTGTTGTACTTGTGGAATGGGAGAAAAGTAAAACGTGTAGGGTACGTGGTGAATATTTTACACAAGTTTATTGTGACTGAGACAATTATATGTTTTAGGGGTTTCCACAGTACAGTGTGTAAGTGCAGCATTGACATGTACACTGTGGTGCAGTGTGATAAAGTAGCTGAGAGGTTTAAGCAGCCACAAACTGTACTGCACCAATCTGAACTGGCTCAATGGTTAGCAGCAGGAGTCATCATTTAGTAGTTGTGGTTGTGAAAGCTGGAAATTCTCAACCAGGATGATTGAGATGTACAATTTCCTCACACAGCGGTGCCTGACTGCTGGCGGTTCACCTCTTGACATTTTGATTGGGCTATTGTGTTAATCAGTCTGGGGGGTGCGCACACTGTGTCTCTCCGGAACTACTGCTGCCTTGATCTTCAGGAGATCGGTTTACTAAACCTGGCATTGCTTGTATGGGTTATCCATGGTGGTTTTAGTTGCATGTGTTTATGTATTTGTTTTGAAGGATTCAGCTGTGAGACTCTGTCTGTCAGATGCGCTTAGGTGCTCAATTATTTCTCTCCCTAATCCCTTCTAACTTTACATTATATTTTTCTTTAAAAAGGAAAGAGAACAGTCAGCTTATTTTCACTGCGTCGACTGAAACAAATCCTGCCTGTACCCCTCAGTCCACGCCTCCTTGTAAGCATGAAGTTTGGACTTGTGTAACTGAATATAGGAATCTATTTTAAATGCTCTCTTTTCTTGTATGCATGTTTTACTGTGAATGCACTGTGCAAGCATTTTTTTGTTTTAAAATGTTTTTTTTAACATTTTGCAAATCATTATTTGAAATTCCCACAAGGTTGTACTGTACCAAGCATATTGGTTTTTTTTATCCCCCCCCCCCCCCCCCCCCCCACATATAATCAGCACTATTTTAACATCTTTTATCCATGTGTTTCAATTCAAACCACATGACAAACCTGCTGGAACAACAAAAAAAAAAACACTACCTGTTTAGAATTAAGCCAGTTTGAGTTTTGCTGCACTAGTCCTGCTGGAATGAAAGCTTGGCTGTTGAAACAAGAAGCTGTTTTAATGAACCTTCCCATGGAAAGACAAAGAGGTGCTGTGATGAGAATGAGGGACTACTACTACTGCTGCTGCTGCAGGTGGTGTGAGGAGAGGAAGTAGCTTTTACTGTTACACTGAGCCCATGCTGGGGTGAGAGAGAGAGAGTTTACAGCTTACAATTTCTATTGGGCTCTGTGCCTATGTTGAGGCATTGGCATATGCAGTGTAGACAGAATTCAGAACTAGATAACATTCTGCCTTGGAGACAGTGATGCCATGTTCATGTTACATACTTTAACTACATATGCTAAAGAACAAAGACTTTGAAAGTACTATTGCAGAATCTCTTTAAATGGGAACTAAAAATAATACAAACCAATACTGCCATGTACAGGTAGCAAACAAAAAATGGAAACACCAATGTAAAGTCACTTAATAGGGCATTGGGCCACTATGGTATCCTGCTCTGTGGAGTTCTCGGCAGACTGTTTGTTTGTTTTTTTTTGTTTTTTTGTTTTTTTTTTTAATTTAGTCGTTGCCAATTAGTTTTTATTATTTTCTCCCCAATTTGAAATGCCCAATTATTTTTTAGGCTCAGCTCACCGCTACCACCCCTGCGCTGACTCGGGAGGGGCGAAGATGAACACACGCTGTCCTCCGAAGCGTGTGCCGTCAGCCACCTGCTTCTTTACACTCTGCAGACTCACCATGCAGCCGCCTCAGAGCTACAGCGTCGGAGGACAACGCAGCTCTGGGCGGCTTACAGGCAAGCCCACAGGCGCCCGGCCAGACTACAGGGGTCGCTGGTGCGCGGTGAGCCGAGGACACCCTGACCGACCTAACCCTCCCTCTCCCCGGACGACGCTCGGCCAATTGAGCGCCGCCCCCGTCCACGGTCGGCTGTGGAATAGCCTGGACTCGAACTCGCGACGTCCAGGCTATAGAGCGCATCCCTGCACCCTAGTAAGTGCTTTTACTGGATGAAACTGGCTGCCCGCGCCCCAGGTTGAAATTTGCAGTCAGTTGATCTACAGTTGCTTGCCTGTTTTGCCTTGCACTTCGAATTAATACACGGATATCACGATCCTGGAGTATGCGCTTCCGCCCACTGTTGCCCTTTGCTGATGATGTCTTTCCCTCGGAGTTCCATGCCGACATCACCTTCGACACTGTTGCTTATGAAACATCAGCAAGTTGAGCTGTCTTGGTCACTGAAGCTCCTGCCAAATGCGCCCCAACAATCACCCCTCTTCCAAAGTCACTGAGGTCTCCTCTTGCAGCCATGCTAGCCATAATTATAGGCAACCAGGCCTGTCCAGCATTTTTATACATGACCCTAAGCATGCTGGGATGTTATTTGCTTAATTAACGCATGAGCCACACCTGTGTGGAAGCCTTTGCTTTCAATATACTTGGTGTCCCTAATTTACCCAGGTGTTTTCATTTTTTTGTTCACTACCTGTATGTGTTTATTTAATAGTTTATTTTCTTGAATATGAACAAAAATAAAATAGAGATGCTTTTAACCAACCGACCAGCAGAAAAAGACAACCTTAAAACGTGTACCATGCTGAGGTGTGGTTTTACTGCAAGATTCCAGGAATTCCTCCCTTTGTCACGCCAATGAGATTTTCTCCAGCAACAACTGTTTCCATCTACTGTCCTTGCCAAGTGCAAATCACACTGAGGGTGGTGGTGGGGGAGCGATGGGATTGACGTCAATAGAATGTTCCGATCATGAGGGCTGTGATCCTATTGTGTTCAGTCATGCCCGCATTAACTGGATGTTAATTCAAAGCGCTTGATGACTGACAGAAAAAGGCTTAATTTTTTATTTGATTGAGGCTAGGTACGGTGCAGTAGAGGTCCGGGGTTGCGGGTGGAAGGTTTTCATTGTGTTCCTTCTTATCGGTAGCTTTTGATTTTGCAAGAAAGCTGGCCTCAGTTGAGAAACTCCTGGTAATTGAAGGGGTTTGAACTTGTGGGAGGTACTTTAATTTGATTGCTGCCCTTTGCTGGGGCCGATTTAACTTAATAGAACATGACTGGCAGGAATGAACAGTAATGTTTTTGCTTCGTTCTCAAACCCTGTGTGGGGAGAACACACCTGAAATATTTAAGTCATGAGGGCTGTGGTCTGTTTTTAAACTCTGCGCCCGCAGACCCTCATTCGCTCTAGAGTACTTCAGTCCTGTTGAAAATTCAAAATGTTGTGTACGTGCCATTGATTCTGATGGCAAGGCTTGGACCTAGCCTGTGAGTAGGCAGGGATGTACTGTACAGTAGCTGGCTTTTTTTTCTTCATCCTGTGCCTGGGGGCTTTTTGTTTCTCTGTGAATGAGGACTGTGCTGCCTAATCCAATGGTGTGCAAAGTGTGGGGCGCGCCTGCGGAGAGTCAGTAAGGGGGGCGCAACTATGACTAAAGTACTGTACAGTACATAGCAGAAAAAAGAACAAACCACAATACATTTGTATAACATGTCACACATACAACTGCCACAATCAGACCATTTGAATAAGAGTATACACAATACAAAAGCAGCAGTTTTTTAAAGTTACATTAAAACCCACCAAGATAAAGCCATTTTATAAAAGTGTGTTTTTGGTCTTGACTTGAAAACTGTAACGGTTCCAGCTTCCCTGACAAAAGAAGGCAGAGCATTCCATAATTTAGGAGCTCTACAAGAAAAAGCCCTACCTCCCGTGTTGCTTTTGTTGACCCTAGGAATAACCAGCAGCCCCACATCCTGTGATCTCAGAGTGCGGTTTGGAAGATTCAGGGTCAGTAACTCCTGCAAATAATTTGGTGCTAATCCATTCAGGGCCTTGTAGGTTAACAGCAAAATCTTAAAATCAATTATATACTGCACAGCAGGGCTACACAACCCTGGTCCTGGAGGGCCGCTGTCCCTCCTGGTTTTTGTTCTAACTGTACACTAAATTGATTAATTGGACCAATTAAGCTTAAGCACTTAATTAGTCCAATTAAGTAATTTAGGGTACAGTTGGAAAAATCACCAAGTGTTAAAACACTAATATTTTAACAGTGTTGTCCCCGGATTTAATGTAAATCATGTATTTTTTCCCTCGATTTTAACAAAAAAAGTTCTGATTTAGCTAAATACATAAATGTTAACAAACACATTCTTAAAATTTTTGAACTGTACATTTTTTTGGCATTGTAGTATGCAGAAGAGGCTGGGAAGTGGAGACATTGGCTCTCAGATTGTAAGGGCAGCTCTGCAACATACAAAGCCAAATCAAACGCTTCAATGGGCTCATTTAGCTTCAGATTTAGCTGGCAAAATAAATATTTATTTTGTGAAAACCCAGATTAATTTTTTCAGATTGCATTGCTAAACGATAATTTTTGCAGATTTATCTGTTTGGTAAATGTTTAATCGCCAAGTGTAAACAAAAATGTTTGCTAAGTAAGGGGGGCAGCATATAAATAGTTTGCTCACCACTGGCCTAATCCACAGAGTCTCATTGCCAAGCCTATTGGTGATGGGGCTATCCCTTCTGAAAGTGGAGCAAAGTGCAATAAAGCATAGTGAAAGCATAGTGTAGCCTAGGTAAGCATTGTAAAGAATAGTAGTAGACATGTCATACCAGGGTAAACTACTGTAAATGCATGGTGTATACACATGGGCATCCACAGAATTAATTCTAGGGGGTGGGGGGGCGGGGGGCAAGGTGTCTAAATGTAGTCAGGTAACAGGGTTTTGTATTGCCTGATTTACATTAACAACTCAGACTTAAGCTAAAATCCAATGAAAACCAATACTGTAACATGTCCATTAGGGTTGCCCGTGGGGGGGGGGTGTGGTCTGTTCGTAATTGTATTTAAATATAGATGCTCAGAAATCGTATCTTTCGAAGGAGGCTCATACCCAAACGGCAATGAACAGTGGTAACCCTATCCTGCATATACCATATTGACTCCAATTTTCAAATTCAGACTAACGAATGTCAAGAAATACAGATTAAAGTAGTAGTAAGTTTCCTTCCTGGTGCAGGTTTCTTTGCGCTCCTGGTTGTTTTGAATGTGTAAGTTCTTTGTTGCTCTGCCTTTCTCTCCCTGTAGTCTGCACGCTGAACGCACAAGTTATTTCTAGCCAGCTAAAAAGAAAGGCCCAAGAATCTCTGGACAACCAGCTTGTTATTCTTCTGATCAGCTTTATGTGCTTCATACATGCCAGCAGTCCCTATATGGTCGGGACAGTCCAGATTTCCTAGCAAATGTCCCACGTCCCGATGCATAGGAAGAAAGTCCCGATATTTACACAGAAAAAAATCATTTATTCTACACAGTAGGATTAGTGAAAACCACACCCTGTGCTCTTCGTGCGGCTGACACATCTGCTGATCACTAACTTACCGATATACAAAGGGAAGAACGCTTCATTGTGTCTGTGTTAACTGTCATGCTGGTCATGCGGTGTTGAGTTGAGGGGATACATATATTATTATATAGAGTGTTTTTTGCGTATGGCCCCTCCCATGTGTATGATGCATATAACACCCCCCCCTCACCCCCCAGGACTAGCATCCTGCTGAACAGTTTCTAAATGTTGGCAAGTATGGTGCTTTCCTATAGCTTTCAAAAACTTATATCATCACCCATAGATGATAGACTCGTCTATACTACTGCGGACCACTAATTGAGACAGTTAAGGTCTGAGACCAGAATGCAATATCTAGTTATATATTTGTTCTTAACCAATTTGTTTTGCCTGAAAATGATGAGTGTACATTGAATTTTGTTTTGTGAGCCTCACAGTTACTCTGTTTTAGAAGCAGTGTTAGCCCATTCTGTCCATCATTTTTTACACTTACATGCAGCACATTTTGTGTTGACATCGTAGCAGGATTTTTGAGAACTGCCTGCTGTAGAGTGGTGGTGTTTTTTTTTTCATATATGGGATATGATCGGAACATTTGGAAGCAAACTTTCCTTTCATTCTGGGCGCTGGCATCTTCACGCGCGCTGTCAGAACTGCCGTAAATGATACAAAACAAGATGCAAACTGTATGCAAATTAGCAAAATGGTAATGATTCGTCACGCACACATGACCTTACCTTAACACCATCCTTAAATGAACATAATATTCATCTCGGGAGTCATTTACTCGCCACCATCCATGCTTTCGTGGTGTTTAACTGTAACTCCCCTTTTAAAACGACTGAGCACTGTTTAATGTGTTTTAGTTTCTGAATTAAATCAGAGAAACTGTTAATTGTGAAATGAATTCGTAAAGGACAGTCAAAATTAATTTAATTAATACATGTTGAATGACTTGCAGTAGGAGAATAGAACAGTATTCAGTTATGCAACACTGAGCTGTCTGCTGTAGGAATTTGAGTTTTCTAGTTGTTCGGCTTGGATTTTGGTGTCTGGGATTTTTTTTGTTTGTTTTCAATTCGCTGACGCCGTACCAACTCTGATGCCGTTAAAATAACAGTATATAATAACACAGTAATAGTTTAAAAAATAAACATCGAGTGTAATTATTGCAGATGATAACTCATTATTTTCTTTATAAATTATTTTAAAAAGAGATCAGCTATTATTAGTACCATTTAAACATGATAAACACATAATAAGAATAATTGAAATCCATATGATTTGTTATATTTTGAATGGCGCGAACACAGCCCAATACATTGGCCTATTCTGCTAGTATTATCTTGCCGAGCACACCGATGTAGTTTTGTACTTTTAAAAAAAGTTGGTAAGTAACGGCAGCTAATGTTTTACCGGCTGTACCGGCTTACTTTCACCTGTGTGTGTGTTAAAAAAATAGTGGTAAACTTGGTTAACAGGATGTACATTTTCAAATGTAATAATGCTTACCCTTCTCGCACTCCCTTTGTTGTTGCATACAAATTTCTAGAAACCCTTTTTGTTTGTGTTTTTTTATGTACATGTTTAATGTTTTACACAACTCAATCAGAAATACGGAAAGAAATGCTTATTTTCTGGGACCAGATCTGAAAGCTCCAGGTGGGCTTTAAGGTGTTACCTTTTGTGCTTCACACTAAAGTACATTATTCCTAGGTGACGGACAGAAAATATGTATATATTGATTTAATTACAAACACATGCTTTTAATTGTGGGTGGCAGTGCATGCAGCGGATACAGCACGCGAAGGACATGATTTAGTCAGCACCACAGGCCCTGTTTCTATTGCCAGATCCATTAACCTCACAGGATGACTGGCATGGATCTGTGTGTCTGCCACACACAATGGAAAACATATGGGTATGGATTAAAAAAAAAAAAAACTCTTTATGGGGGCATCTGGAAGATGCAAAAGCATGATAGCCTCATATGAGGATGCAGTTTTCTCCCCCATATAAAGCAATGGAAAAAAATTGAAAACCCTTTCAATTTAAAAATATGTATTTGTGCCCAAAACTACTTTCTTCAGCTCTTTTCAATATTTTTGCATGAAATGGTTAAAATAGGTATTACTTAGAAATAAAATCATTTAACAATGTGTTAATTTAGAAATCTGTTGTAAAAGGACAAAGCAAATAAATTACATTTTCTAAGCTTGATGAAAAGGGCATACTCCCTCTTAACCAGGTGAAGGTGTCTCGCTTGCCCTACATCGTCATTATTGCCTCTCTTGAAAGGATGATAACTTATTAAAACAAAATGACGTTTTTAAGTGGCGCTGGAGTAATATACTGTACAGGAGATCAAGACGAGTAGAATCGTTTTTGAAAAGGCCAATAAGAACATAGGGATGGGAATTTTAAACGTATAAACTCTAAAGAAATGGTAAAACGTTTAATAATATGCTAGACGTATAACCAGTCACGTGACAAATGTCACCAAACCCATATTTTTTATGCATTAATTTTTGTATTTTATCATTAGTAGTCCGTCACGTATCAGACTGCTCTAGTGCCACAGTAAGGGTGGATATTATAAAAAGGAAGGGGTTTGGCAATTGCCTCCAAGTAGCTTTTCTAATTGGTGTAACAGAAAGATTGACACTGGGGTGGGTTTTATTCCCGGTCGATCTGGCGCTTCATTGGTGCACTGTGTGTGTGTTTATGCCTATAGGCGTGATATGATATCAATTCCACGCCGGGGTTAAAAATAACGTTAATGACCAGCGTTTTTTTCTGAATTGGTTCTATATTTTAAATGGCATCTCTAAACAAAGCCACGTTTGGAAGTATTTTGAGGAACTGGACGAGAGAACTGTGGTATATAAATAATTATGCCAAACAAAATTGCCCTACCACAAAAACACAAGTTCAATGCTTCACAGTTTGAAATGAAAACATTCTGAATTATTGTGGATGGAGCTACTGAAGACAATAAAAAGCAAACATCCATAACAACATTTGCTATAGATTTGGCCGAACATTGGGCGTGATCACATTATCCCATTATGAAGACAGTGCGTGTGAATCGTGAATTAACCCAACCCATAAAACAATAACAGTGCGGCTGAAAAAACTTGCTGCAGCTGTTAATACAAAACTTTCCAGGGAGAAAAAGTTGCAATTACCACAGACTCATGGACCCTATTCGCCAATCTTCCCATAGGTGGAAGGCTTTTTTCACTTGAAATTGTTCTGGAAGCTTTTGGACCGAACAGCCATTTTATGTTTAGTACAGTTTTTATTTGTATGTTTTGAACTACTGCACTAAAGTAAAGGACCCCTGAGACACACTTCAAACACAGGTATGCCAGACATCTCTTTTTACAATTTAATGTAAAGTTGTGTGGATACGTGAATTTGAATACTTTACGTTATTTAATAATACTTGACCATATACAATTAACTGCACAAGAAGGCAAATGTTATATTAATTACTTATATTACTTGATTGTGTGTTAATTTGGCATTTGAAATAGGATTTGTGGCAATGTTTGGGAGGAGAGCGGTGTTTGATTCGAGTACTCGGAAATTGTAATGCTCAAGTACTCGTCTCGAGCAACAGTAGATCCCACAGCTACTGTCAAAGACCGCAAACTTTTAAATCTCTGAGGCAGACTTTTTAATATCAGTCACAGTGCTCTTTACAATTCCAAAATATTGTGCTATTTTATCCCTGGTAATTACCTTTTCCAGAAGTGAAAGTATTTCCAATTTTTTTTCAGTTGTAAGCACAACTCGCTTTCGCACTGTACAGTGGGTGATGTTAGTCTCTTTTAATAGGTTCCTGTTTTTTTGTTGTTAAATGAACCTTCAAGAAACACACTATTCTAAAAACATACTATCCGAAAATGTGTTCAATATGTATATACAATAGTATAGAGATATATATTCAGTAGCAACTTCAATTACAACCATAAATATAAACATTTCAATATATACTTTGATGTGTAGGTGTTTGTTTTTTTTGTTTTTTTACTTTGTAGTTAAGTCGTTGCTATGTTAAAATATTATTTGCGTTTTGGAGGTTTATTTGCTTAGAAAATACTAATCAGGGCTGTCCGTATCAGAATGTAATATAAAGAGTGTGTGTGTGTGTAGATATGATTTAAACGCTGACATTGCAAAGAGTTTAAACATTCATAAAAATTTACCAAAAGCACATCCCTGATGGAACAAACCGAAGACTAAAACTGAACTCTCTTCGTTTGCATTCAGGGACACTGGAGACGGACTGAGCTGGCACAGTAGTTTGGATAACACAAGGTCATGGTATGACCTCCAGCTCTTCCAGGGAATTAGAACCCAGTTTGTTTTTAAATATTTTATTTCTGGATCAAGAACGTCTTAAAAGGAAACAGACTCTGGGTGCAATTTTTTTTTTTTTCAAGTGTTTGATAAAAATCAGCTTGTCAAAACAGTGCAGAAGTACAGTAAGACTGCATTTATTTTGATCCTTGCTCCTTGGAATGGAGAGATGGTTGTACTGTGTTCTGTTTTTAAGCATTTAGGAAAACAAGTCAAATAGAGAAACATTTCTCCTTAGTTCTTTGATCATCATACTGTAGCAGATACAACTTTTTGTCTACTTCTCAAGATGAGAGTTTTTGAAGTCGTGGATATTTGTTATTGTAAAATGAGGTGGTTGATGGGTGTTATATTTTTATTTACATTGGCCTGTTTTTTGGGGGCAATTTGTAACAACTTTTTAACATATCGAAGTAAAATAGCCAATGGCTCGAGTCGCTCCTTCCCAGGGATCCAGCAACATAAGTCGGCTGACTTTGTGTTCTCCCGCCAGACTACATAGCTCCGACTGGAGCTTATTTAATTTCTCGTTTTGTTGCTATTTAGCACCATACAAGACGTTTTATATTTATGTAATTGTTTAATTACTGTTTTTGTTGAGAGAGTATTTTTGTGTGTTTTCAGTTTTTTATAGATACTAGGCACAGCACGTGTGCAGCAAGAGCAGCTGCTGGACCCAGCAGCACTGCGCAGGACTGAGATACTTGCTTCGGTTGTTGCTTGCAATTTCAAACACAGTATCTTGATGCCGTTTTGGTGACAGCTTTTTAGCATCACTTTTGCGAAGGCTTTTAGTCCATTCTAACAAGCATGCTTCCCTCAGTCTCCTGTGGGTACTGACAGAGTGGTTTTGCCATTGGCTTGTACAGGTGGGCATCACTCTACGTTGCCACCTGTGGTGACTACAAACTAGTACCGAACCAGGGCCGTGGTCATCGCACCGGTACCAGTACTGGCCCGGTACCGACCCAGTACCAAAGCCACCGAGTTGGTGCCGTCCCTGCACTGCCCCGGTTCCGACCTGGTGCTAAAGTCACCGAACTGGTACCGAATTGACCTGGTTCAGCAGACCTGGTACCGTACTGCTTCTGACCCGGTGCTACTGTCACTGAACTGGTACTGTCCAGGTACCGACCCAGTGCTACACGGTGCCAAAGCCACTGAATCAGTACTGAACAGACCTGGTACCAAACCGGTCGTGCTCAGGTCTTGACCTGCCGGGTCAATTATTTATAAGCAGATTGAAGCAGCAACTGTATACTGTACAGTGCATTGCTTGCTCCTTTCATCATGCCCTGATTCTATCCCTGTGAGACATGCAAGGCTCGTCTGCATATTGAGGACAAGCACGGCAGATGCTTGTCCTACCTGGGGCCAGAGCACGCCAAGGAGGCACTGGCTAATCACAGCTTCTGCGAGTTTTGTGCCCCTTTCTCGAAGCGCACACTTGAGAAAAGGCTATCCCGCAGCTCTAAGGAGCGCTCTGCATCCCTTACTCCTTCTCAGCACTCTTTCTCCATTACCCTCTCTTAGAGAGGTGTCCTCACCCCATGGCTCTGCATCAAGATCAAGGGAGAGTAGACGACTCACCCGGGAGAGTAGCCCAGGCAGGAAACCGTCTTCACGGTTTTCTTCATCCTCCTCAAGCTCTGCCTCTCCTTCCCCTCCCACACGGAAGAGGATGAAGAGTTGCCGATCCAGGCGATCTGCAGTCTCTGAGTAGATGGAAAAGATCCGAGCAGAAGTTTCCCACCAATGAACTGTTATTACCTAATTACTGCGGGAACGTTTGGTGCCGCCTGCCCCCTTGGGGCCCCGTTGGGCTGTGAGCACAGCTTGGCCATAGGAGGACATACTGTCCACTGCCGCCTCTGAGGAGGTGGGCGAACAGGAACGGACGCTTGCTAACAATTTGTCGATGATGAGCTTACTGCCTCTCCCATATCCTCCAGTGCTGCAGTCCCTCTCTGAGAAGCACAGGCCCTCACCACAACAGCTGGATGAGCTGTGCCTGGCTAATAAAAAACCTGCTCAGTGTGTCCAAGCTCAACAGACAAGCTATAGGTAGAAACTGGCTGCGCTGGTAGCTGCACGTAGGCAGCTTTGTCTTTCCCAGGCACGCGTGCCTGACAGGGACAAAGCACCGCTGTTGGAGGACCCAATCACTCGTATGCTATGTCCCGCTGTGGTCGAGGTGCTGCAGTGCTCTCTCACCACGTGTGTGGGAATCCACTAAGGAGCTGGTTCACCTGCTTCTCAAGTCAGAGGTGATGTTTGGGACTGGCCCGCAGCAGCTCGCCGTGCAGGCTTTAATAGGTTCCACCGCCCTGCTCATAGACTGAAGTCGCAGGCCAAGCCACGCTAAGCAGCAGCCCACATTTTTTTGTGCTATTAAAATAGATTACATTTTAGTGCTAACTTACAGTCCTTCTTTATGCATTTATGCTTTCCATTGTCTTTAAGTGGATCTATATGGTATGCGCTTTGAATATATATATATATATATATATATATATATATATATATATATATATATATATATATATATATATACAGTACTGTGCAAAAGTTTTAGGCAGGTGTGAAAAAATGCTGTAAAGTAAGAATGCTTTCAAAAATAGACATGTTAATAGATTATATTTATCAATTAACTAAATGCAAAGTGAGTAAACAGAAGAAAAATCTAAATCAAATCCATATTTGGTGTGACCAAAACAGCATCAATTCTTCTAGGTACACTTGCACAAAGTCAGGGATTTTGTAGGCATATAGTCAGGTGTATGATTAAACAATTATACCAAACAGGTGCTAATGATCATCAATTCAAAATGTAGGTTGAAACACAATCATTAACTGAAACAGAAACAGTTGTGTAGGAGGAATAAAACTGGGTGAGGAACAGCCAAACTCAGCTAACAAGGTGAGGTTGCTGAAGACAGTTTACTGTCAAAAGTCATACACCATGGCAAGACTGAGCACAGCAACAAGAGACAAGGTAGTTATACTGCATCAGCAAGGTCTCTCCCAGGCAGAAATTTCAAGGCAGACAGGGGTTTCCAGATGTGCCATCCAAGCTCTTTTGAAGAAGCACAAAGAAACTGGCAACGTTGAGGACCGTAGACGCAGTGGTCGGCCAAGGAAACTTACTGCAGCAGATGAGACACATCATGCTTACTTCCCTTCGCAATCGGAAGATGTCCAGCAGTGCCATCAGCTCAGAACTGGCAGAAAACAGTGGGACCCTGGTACACCCATCTACTGTCCGGAGAAGTCTGGTCAGAAGTGGCCTTCGTGGAAGACTTGCGGCCAAAAAGCCATACCTCTGACGTGGAAACAAGGCCAAGCGACTCAACTATGCACGAAAACACAGGAACTGGGGTGCAGAAAAATGGCAGCAGGTGCTCTGGACTGATGAGTCAAAATTTGAAATATTTGGCTGTAGCAGAAGGCAGTTTGTTCGCCGAAGGGCTGGAGAGCGGTACACAAATGAATGTCTGCAGGCAACAGTGGAGCATGGTGGAGGTTCCTTGCAAGTTTGGGGCTGCATTTCTGCAAATGGAGTTGGGGATTTGGTCAGAATTAATGGTCTCCTCAATGCTGAGAAGTACAGGCAGATACTTATCCATCATGCAATACCATCAGGGAGGCATCTGATTGCCCCCAAATTTATTCTGCAGCATAACAACGACCCCAAACATACAGCGAAAGTCATTAAGAACTATCTTCAGCGTAAAGAAGAACAAGGAGTCCTGGAAGTGATGGTATGGCCCCCACAGAGCCCTGATCTCAACATCATCGAGTCTGTCTGGGATTACATGAAGAGAGAGAAGCAACTGAGGCTGCCTAAATCCACAGAAGAACTGTGGTTAGTTCTCCAAGATGTTTGGGCCAACCTACCTGCCGAGTTCCTTCAAAAACTGTGTGCAAGTGTACCTAGAAGAATTTATGCTGTTTTGAAGGCAAAGGGTGGTCACACCAAATATTGATTTGATGTAGATTTTTCTTCTGTTCACTCACTTTGCATTTTGTTAATTGATAAATATAAACTATTAACATGTCTATTTTTGAAAGCATTCTTACTTTACAGCATTTTTTCACACCTGCCTAAAACTTTTGCACAGTACTGTGTGTGTATATATATGTGTGTATATATATATATATATATATATATATATATATGTATATATATATATGTGTATATATATATATATATATATATATATATATATATATATATATATATATATATATATATATATATACACACAGACGTGCTCAAATTTGTTGGTACCCCTCCACAAAAAACGAAGAATGCACAATTTTCTCTGAAATAACTTGAAACTGACAAAAGTAATTGGCATCCACCATTGTTTATTCCATATTTAATAGAAATCAGACTTTGCTTTTGATTTTTTTATTCAACATAATATTGTAAATAATAAAACAAATGAAAATGGCATGGACAAAAATGATGGGACCCCTAACCTAATATTTTGTTGCACAACCTTTAGAGGCAATCACTGCAATCAAACGTTTTCTGTAGCTCTCAATGAGACTTCTGCACCTGTTAACAGGTAGTTTGGCCCACTCTTCCTGAGCAAACTGCTCCAGCTGTCTCAGGTTTGATGGGTGCCTTCTCCAGACTGCAAGTTTCAGCTCTTTCCATAGATGTTCGATAGGATTCAGATCAGGACTCATAGAAGGTCACTTCAGAATAGTCGAATATTTTGTTCTTATCCATTCTTGGGTGCTTTTAGCTGTGTGTTTTGGGTCATTATCCTGTTGGAGGACCCATGACCTGCAACTGAGACAGAGCTTTCTGACACTGGGCAGTACGTTTCGCTCCAGAATGCCTTGATAGTCTTGAGATTTCATTGTGCCCTGCACAGATTCAAGGCACCCTGTGCCAGGCGCAGCAAAGCAGCCCCAAAACATAACCAAGCCTCCTCCATGTTTCACTGTAGGTATGGTGTTCTTTTCTTTGAAAGCTTCATTTTTTGTCTGTGAACACAGAGCTGATGTGACTTAGCAAAAAGCTCCAGTTTTGACTCATCTGTCCAAAGGACATTCTCCCAGAAGGATTGTGGCTTGTCAATATGCATTTTAGCAAATTCCAGTCTGGCTTTTTTATGTTTTTCTTTCAAAAGTGGAGTCCTCCTGGGTCTTCTTCCATGGAGCCCACTTTCGCTCAAAAAGCGACGGATGGTGCGATCAGAAACTGACGTACCTTCACCTTGGAGTTCAGCTTGTATCTCTTTGGCAGTTATCCTTGGCTCTTTTTCTACCATTCGCACTATCCTTCTGTTCACTCTGGGGTCGATTTTCCTCTTGCGGCCGTGCCCAGGGAGGTTGGCTACAGTTCCATGGACCTTAAACTTCTTAATAATATTTGCAACTGTTGTCACAGGAACATCAAGCTGCTTGGAGATGGTCTTGTAGCCTTGACCTTTACCATGCTTGTCTATTATTTTCTTTCTGATCTCCTCAGACAACTCTCTCCTTTGCTTTCTCTGGTCCATGTTCAGTGTGGTGCACACAATGATACCAAACAGCACAAGTGACTACTTTTCTCCATTTAAATAGGCTGAATGACTAATTACAAGATTGGAGACATGTGTGATACTAATTAAAGAAACTAATTAGTTTGAAATATCACTGTAATCCAATTATTTATTATCTTTTCTAAGGGGTACCAACAAATGTGTCCAGGCCATTTTAGAATATCTTTGTAGAATAAGCAATAATTCATCTCTTTTCACAGCTTCTTTGCTTTATTCTATGACATACCAAAGGCATGCAAGTATACATGATAAAATAGCTTTTAATTTCATCACTTTTCAGGAGGAATGAAGCATTATTTCAATGAGCTGTAAGGGTACCAACAAATTTGAGCACGTCTGTATATATATATGTATGTGTGTGTGTGTGTGTGTGTGTATATATATATATATATATATATATATATATATATTCATTTGCAACACACTTTCAGCACTGCAGTTTAAACAACACCATGTTGACCTTATCAGAAATGCGTTTGTCATGCTTTAAATAAATGACTTTCTTACGTTTGTTCCAGATTACCACCCTGATTAACCACAAAGACAAGCCAAGGAAGTCAGAGAAGACCCTCCAAGCCATCCAGAGGGTGGGCCAGGCTGTCAACATGGCCGTCGGGAGGTTCGTCACCGTCGGGGAGGCCATTGCAATCGAGAACCAAGAACTGAAGGAGGAAATGAGCTTTGCCTGCTACGAGGCCAGACGAGCAGGTAAAGAGAACAGAGCTGTCTCCTTCCGCTGTGACGATGTGATCCGAGAGCCAGGGCTTCAGTCCCAGCGCAGGCTCTGCCTCAGTGTGGTGCCCAGCCAGGACACGTCACCATGGAAACAGGATGTTGTGTGTCAGCGGGGCTGTCCTGCATGTATGTGTAGGTGTGCCCAGTCGATTAGGAAGGATGCGATTTATATTTCTGTTCTGGTCGATACTTCGTATACACTAGACCAGGGGTGGCCAAACATGCACCTTCCACTCCTGGTCTTTGTTCCAACCCTGTTCTGAATTGTTTAATTGAACCTATTAAACCATCCAGACCCTGAAGTACAGTGAAGAGCATTATAAACGGGGGAGGGGGTGGGAGGCACCGGGGGACACAAGAACACACATCTGACTAAAATACAAAATAAAACTCCCTCCCTGTAATGCACATATAGTGAAGCAAAAATGTAACTTTCTGTGAATTAACCATGCATAAAGCACCATGTAATCAGTGCTATGTTTTGTACAGAAAAAAAGGTAACATTCCTACTCGTGGATCATTTTAAGAAGCAGTTTTTAAACTGTAAATAGCCTGGTTAAACGGAGGTCCGAAGTTCAGTTCAAAGTAACAGACAAGCAAACCAAGTGCAAGAAGGAGAGCGGGTCGGGAGAGGTGCAGGATCTGTGCAGGAGTTCATACGTTCATGACGTAAAAATCAGTGTTGTAGAACATGTACCAATGTCTCTGCGGGGTAGCTGTCAACAGCATAAGGGCAGCAGTGTGGAGTAGTGGTTAGGGCTTTGGACTCTTGACCGGAGGGTCGTGGGTTCAATCCCAGGTGGGGGACACTGCTGCTGTACCCTTGAGCAAGGTACTATACAGGTATCGTAATTGCAATTGCTGCAAGTTTTGCGAAAGCAGGAAAGATGTCGGAATAGTTCTCAATAAAAACCCTGCAGGCCTTATCCATGGTCTTAAAACCATGATTTTTGAGCATGTGTTTTACTTGTCCAAATTCAACAGGTAAGATGCTCCGATACAGATTAGTGAGTCGCTACCAGGGACTGGTGTATGTGTGTGTGTATATGTATATGTGTGTGTGTGTGTGTGTGTGTGTGTGTGTGTCTCTCTCTCTCTCTCTCTCTCTCTCTCTCTCTCTCTCTCTCTCTCTCTCTCTCTCTCTCTCTCTCTCTATATATATATATATATATATATATATATATATATATATATATATATATCTCTATATATATATATATATATATCTATATTATAGACAGAACATAACACAAGAAAGTTTACAAACGAGAGGAGGCCATTCAGCCCATCTTGCTCGTTTGGTTGTTAGTAGCTTATTGATCCCAGAATCTCATCAAGCAGCTTCTTGAAGGAACCCAGGATGTCATCTTCAACAACATTGCAGGGGAGTTGGTTCCAGACCCCCTCAATTCACGTTTACACACAATTCTTTTAACAAAGACGCAGATTCCTACAATACCTTTTCTCTTACCAGCTGCCTGGTGATCTCTCTCTAATGGAGCTGGAAGCTCTCTTTTATAGTCTGTGGCTGTTCCCAATTGACACCAAGTATCTCGTTTGGGAACAGCCACACTCGCATGTTTTTGGCAGGGAGAATTTTTAACCCCCTCCCTGCCTTGCTACAATATATATATATATATATATATATATATATATATATATATATATATATATATATATATATATATATATATATATATATATATGTATACAGACGTGCTCAAATTTGTTGGTACCCCTCCACAAAAAACGAAGAATGCACAATCTTCTCTGAAATAATTTGAAACTGACAAAAGTAATTGGCATCCACCATTGTTTATTCCATATTTAATAGATTTTTTATTCAACATAATATTGTAAATAATAAAACAAATGAAAATGGCATGGACAAAAATGATGGGACCGCTAACCTAATATTTTGTTGCACAACCTTTAGAGGCAATCACTGCAATCAAATGTTTTCTGTAGCTCTCAATGAGACTTCTGCACCTGTTAACAGGTAGTTTGGCCCACTCTTCCTGAGCAAACTGCTCCAGCTGTCTCAGGTTTGATGGGTGCCTTCTCCAGACTGCAAGTTTCAGCTCTTTCCATAGATAATCGATAGGATTCAGATCAGGACTCATAGAAGGCCACTTCAGAATAGTCCAATGTTTTGCTCTTATCCATTCTTGGGTGCTTTTAGCTGTGTGTTTTGGGTCATTATCCTGTTGGAGGACCCATGACCTGCGACTGAGACAGAGCTTTCTGACACTGGGCAGTACGTTTCGCTCCAGAATGCCTTGATAGTCTTGAGATTGCATTGTGCCCTGCACAGATTCAAGGCACCCTGTGCCAGGCGCAGCAAAGCAGCCCCAAAACACAACCGAGCCTCCTCCATGTTTCATTGTAGGTATGGTGTTCTTTTCTTTGAAAGCTTCATTTTTTCGTGACTTGCCAAAAAGCTCCAGTTTTGACTCATCTGTCCAAAGGACATTCTCCCAGAAGGATTGTGGCTTGTCAATATGAATTTTAGCAAATTCCAGTCTGGCTTTTTTATGTTTTTCTTTCAAAAGTGGAGTCCTCCTGGGTCTTCTTCCATGGAGCCCACTTTCGCTCAAAAAGCGACGGATGGTGCGATCAGAAACTGACGTACCTTCACCTTGGAGTTCAGCTTGTATCTCTTTGGCAGTTATCCTTGGCTCTTTTTCTACCATTCGCACTATCCTTCTGTTCAATCTGGGGTCGATTTTCCTCTTGCGGCCGCGCCCAGGGAGGTTGGCTACAGTTCCATGGACCTTAAACTTCTTAATAATATTTGCAACTGTTGTCACAGGAACATCAAGCTGCTTGGAGATGGTCTTGTAGCCTTGACCTTTACCATGCTTGTCTATTATTTTCTTTCTGATCTCCTCAGACAACTCTCTCCTTTGCTTTCTCTGGTCCATGTTCAGTGTGGTGCACACAATGATACCAAACAGCACAAGTGACTACTTTTCTCCATTTAAATAGGCTGAATGACTAATTACAAGATTGGAGACATGTGTGATACTAATTAAAGAAACTAAATAGTTTGAAATCTCACTATAATCCAATTATTTATTATCTTTTCTAAGGGGTACCAACAAATGTGTCCAGGCCATTTTAGAATATCTTTGTAGAATAAGCAATAATTCATCTCTTTTCACAGCTTCTTTGCTTTATTCTATGACATACCAAAGGCATGCAAGTATACATGATAAAATAACTTTTAATTTCATCACTTTTCAGGAGGAATGAAGCATTATTTCAATGAGCTGTAAGGGTACCAACAAATTTGAGCATGTCTATATATATATATATATATATATATATATATATATATATATATATATATATATAAAATATATATAAGGCTGTCACTACACTTCATCGGTTCAGCGTGACTCATGGATGTGGAAGCGGGTCCTTCCAAGAAGAGACCAAAAATGATTTCCACAAATGCTGGGAACATTTTTGTTTACAAGAGTAAAAGACGAGTGTATTTGCCTGTTTGTGGTGCAGGAGTTGCAGATGGAAAAATAGCACTGTTGAGAGGCACTACAGTACATAAAGATTCTGAAAAAACATTTCCTGCAGGACGCAATCTCAGTCAAAAAAAGTAAGTGAACTGAAGCTGACTTTACAGAAACAGCAGTCCTTTTATTACCAAACCAGTGAAAAATAGCAAATGCTGTAACAGAAGCCTCTTTCCAAGTTGCTTACTTTCTATCAAAAACAAGACGTCATTTACGAGCATTGGTAAAGGGCGCAATGACTGTCATGGCGGAATGTTTGCTATAACTGACATGCAACTAGGAGCTAACACTGTAGCAAGGAGAGTATCAGCATTGTCCGAAGATGTCTGTGAACAGTTAGATCAGGATTTGTGTTGTTGTCAGTGGTTTTCAGCACAGTGTGATGAATCTGTTGACTCAAGCGCCACTTTGCGGCTAAGTAATGGGATTTGATCACGTTATGACTCTTGTAAAAATAATTAACTCAGTTCGAGCTAATTGTCATATGCAGACATGCTAAAATAATTGAATCTGTTCAATCTTGAACAATTGCAGACATGTTGGTTAGTGCTGCGAAGGCTTTGAAATCAAAGTTGGATTATTGGGTGCAACAGCTGCAGAAGAAAAAAATCCAGCATTTTCCAGTTGTGGAAGAAACGCTGGAGGGAAATGAAGCCGCTGAATTTTTGGACCCCAGTAAATACTGCGATCTCTTGACCAGACCCAGTAAATACTGCAATCTCTTGACCAGACCCAGTAAATACTGCAATCTCTTGACCAGACCCAGTAAATACTGCGATCTCTTGACCAGACCCAGTAAATACTACAATCTCTTGACCAGACCCAGTAAATACTGTGATCTCTTGACCAGACTTAGGCAAGAATTTAATGACAGATGTCATGATTTTCAGCAGCTGGAACATTGTGTAATGTTTGCTTCAAATCCCTTTTATGGATGTGGCTGTAAGTGACATTTCTGAACAAGTGGGGTCATTGTTTAATCTGGATTGTGTTGAACTGGAAATGGAGATTCTTAATCTTCAAAACGATTTTCAGTTGAAAGCAAGATACCCAGTGTCTGACTTCAAGACACTGTGCACAAGGACAAGTATAGAAATCTCTGCACAGCAGCATTGGAAGTGGCAGCCTTACTTGGTTCCATTTATCTATGTGAATCTGTCTTTTCAGACATGAACTTTATCAAATCAAAATTTCGAACCCACCTGAGTGACGAGCATCTGCATTTCTAATTGCAAACCAGATTTTGCTGGGCTGGTAGACAGCATGCAGAGTCAAGTCTCACATTGAATTCTAGGTAAGAATAACATTTTTCTTTATTTTTAGCTTGGAGTTCTTTTGAGGAGTGGCTCGCAAATGTTTTTGCAAATCAGAAGTAGCTCTTCATAGTAAAAATGTTGGAGATCACTGCATAAAGGATAGAATTACATTTATTAAGCACTGACCTTTACAATCCTATTCTTAGGCATCAAATAGCCAACTTTAAAATTTGTTTTAGGTTAACAATCATTCATAAATGCTGTGGTATAATAGCTTCTTAATTTCAGCCACGCTTTCTTCAAGTGTATTGTATAATCAAAAGAAAACCACAAAACTAGATTGAACTGGAGTGTAATAGTGGTCTCGGTTATTTCAGTGATGTGATTTAAAATATTTTACAACACAATCTTTGACCACTTTGATATTTCAGTATATTTTTTTATTCACTCTTGGGTGGAATCTAAAGATGAACTTAATACTGTAGTATTGTTGTTAAATTAGGTCAAACGTAAATTAGAAGACCACAGCAGTGTGTTTGTTTTGCCAGGTACTACACATGAAACAAGTATGTCCGGGAAATACATACAGTATCTTTCCACAGCTGTTTTTGTAAATTGCCACGTCCTGCATCCACTATTAACACACGTAAGTTTGAAGAAGTAAAGACAGATAGACAAATGCCTCTGTGGGCCAATATTCTGAGAAGGTTAATGAGATGTCTTTTAGCAAGTTTCATCTCGATTTGGATGAGCGGATTTCTGAATACATTTTTAAAATGTAAGTGTGACATAGTGCGGACAGACAGCATCCATATACAAAGCATATAAAGATTGATATTATCAATGTGCTTTGAAAGCTGATCATAATTGGATAAAGGACAACTCCAATAGATACCTGTTGTCAAGCATAATAAAGCCTAGAGAAAGCACTAAGTTCTGTAGAAACAGATGCGACTCATGAGCAGGCCCACTCATTGCCTTTAGTTCAGCAGCGGAATGTAATTCTCCTTGACAGTTCTCAGCTGTGGCTTGTATCTGCAATCTGTGACATTCCAGTTGCCAGTTCTCTTTCACTTATTTTAAACTTAATGCTGTCTACAGTTCTGCAGGGCAGTGGAAATTATATTAAACAGAAAAGCTATATTTTGAAATGTGAGAGCCCCCAATGTGGCTGTTTGGTTAAACAGGAAAGAAAGCAGTCACTAAAAAGGGGTTAAAAACAAAGACATAATCACAAGCCACAAAAACATTGGGTTTTGTTTACTAATGATTGTCTGTAACAACAAAAGAGTCAAGCAGTGTGCAAATTGAAGGAATATTTGTAAAATAAGTCCAATTGTAAATTGATAAAAACAAGGCCTGTGGGAATCTGTATTTGAATACACTATGTAACACAATTTTTGTTCCTGGGTAGTAAGTGTTATTTCCTAATTGCTTATGCCTCAAAAGTATAGAAAATGGCTATTATTACCCACAAACTTTGCTTTTGTGACCAGACAGTGATATTTTGAAATTTACCTATTTCCAATGAGAAAACGGGCGAATTTGTGTCTTTTCGTTCACATAGTCAGAAAAAAACAACATATGAATCCAAATTAACATGTATTTATACTAAAGTAATACAAAAATGACTACAAAAGATTTAGAAGTGAGTAGTTTTTTGAGATTTACGTTATACTGTAAATCACTTTCACGAATCAGCCCCCAAATGTAGTCTCCCATCATGTTCTCGTTATACTGTCCTTGGTTGCGGCGTTCAAAGTCCAGCATATCCTGGTGGAAGCGCTCGCCTTACTCCTCCGAGTATGCTCCCATGTTCTCCTTGAATTTATCAAGATGAGCATCAAGGATATGGACTTTGAGGGACATCCTACAGCCCATTGTGCCGTAGTTCTTCACCAGAGTCTCAACCAGCTCCACATAGTTTTCGGCCTTGTGATTGCCCAGGAAGCCCTGAACCACTGCGACAAAGCTGTTCCAAGCCGCTTTCTCCTTACTAGTGAGCTTCTTGGGGAATTCATTGTACTCCAGGATCTTCTTTATCTGTGGTCCGACGAAGACACCGGCTTTGACCTTTGCCTCAGACAGCTTAGGGAAGAAGTCTTGAAGGTACTTGAAGGCTGCTGACTCCTTATCTAGAGCTCTGACAAATTGTTTCATAAGGCCCAATTTGATGTGCAGTGGTGGCATCAGCACCTTCCGGGGGTCCACCAGTGGCTCCCACTTGACGTTGTTCCTCCCCACAGAGAACTCGGTCCGCTGTGGCCACTCCCGCCTGTGGTAGTGCGCCTTGGTGTCCCTGCTGTCCCAAAGGCAAAGATAGCAGGGAAACTTGGTAAAACCGCCGACTCAAAATGCGTCTGCCGGATGCTTGCAGCCTCTTGATGACATCTCAGAAAAATGCAGATATGTATCCACTTAGGCAGCTGGAACTACACTGAACTGGTGGGCTTAAGGCCCCTGTATTTATACTACTATTTATATTACTGGAAAGTTCTAGAAAGTTCTAGAAGTTACTCCAAGTTTACTCAGCACTGAATCTATCTGGAATGTTCTGGAAAATAGGTAAATTTCAAAATATCACTGTCCTGGTCACAAAAGCAAAGTTTGTGGGGAATAATAGCCATTTTCTATACTTTTGAGGCATAAGCAATTAGGAAATAACACTTACTACCCAGGAACCAAAAAAAAAAAAAAATGTGTTACACGGTGATATCAGCTTTAGTCACACATCTCTGTAACACTGAGCAGCAGGACCCTAGTGACAAGAAGGTGACTGATCTGAACTGGACTGAATCATACAAAATTAATGAAGAACCTATCGGACTGAAGTGTTTGACATACTATAAAATAACTTTAACACTAGAAGGACCGGAGATATACTCATACTTAGAAGCCCCGCAGCAGTCTTTCTGACAGCTGTATTCAGAACACTGTAAATAGTATAACGAACGGAGAAACAGTTGGATGTAATAGTTTTTTTAATTTTTTTATTGAGTACTTTACATAGATATCAGAAAAACCGAAGCATGCATATATATATATATATATATATAATATGAACATTTATTTTACAAATCAAAACAAGACAATGTAAGTAAATAAACCTCTGAACAGACATCGGTTTACAACATACATATTTATAAAACTGAAACGATAGCAGTGCATTTTTAACTTTTCAACAGCAATCGGTTTATTATCAAATGCCAAAAGCAACTGAACAACGGAGGTAAATAAACTTCGAAGAAAACGTTTTACAGAAGCGCACAGCACAAGAAGTTATAAAAAAAAAGTCTAATTTATTTTTCTTTTTTCTTGTTTTATGAACAAAATGGTATTCCTTTTACCTTGAGTAAGATAATGCGCTTCTCCACACCGCCTTTCTGCACAGGGCAGAGCTGTCCGAAGTTTTATTTTTACTGCACTTGCCAACCTGGCATTGGCGTCTATTGCGGCTCTCAGCAGGCTTGCCAGCTTCAGCTGTGGGTACACGCTGTACAAGTTTCCCTCTGTTCCAAGTGCTTCTTGCGAAGTTGCTGTGCTACCTGTAAAATATATTCTCTCCTTGGTAAACTCTTCTCTGTGCCACTGTCGGGAGCCAGCTTTCACTGAGTACTTCCATGCTATCTGATCCAAACATCAATTTCATATTTTGTTGCGTTGTAAAACTCCACGGTCTCTGGTATTTATTTTCACTAGTCCCGATGCTAATTGACTGACCAAAGCAGCGCAGCTGGCAAGCAGGCGCCAGCCTTTCAAAAGGCTGATTTGCAAAATAAGACTGTCAGTCATTCACCCAGGAAGAGAGTAGAGACTAATCGAATTACAGCTAAACACATTGCGGACTGGTGAATAAAAATAATAAAGTAGTATACCGTTCTGTATAATGAAAATACGTTTGTTTTCTGTGTGGCCGACAATGTGACTGCTCCCGGGGCTTTTAGGTATAATGTAATATAGCTTCTTTATTTCTGCACTCCTGCGTTTCATGCTTTGTGAGAATATTTAATACATACGGACAGAAAAGTACATGAACGCACAGCCCCATATGTGTTACACGACTGGTGAAAATTACATTTTAAAACCAAAAACCGCCAAAATGACCACCGCGGGGCTTCTAGTGTTAAAAATGAAAACCCTCTTACCCCTGTACCGTGTGCAGTCAGCACCAATTACACACCAGAGTTTCTAGCTAAACATATACTTGTACTGTAGAGCATAATTGATTTAATTAAAGGGTGATTACATACATTTAATATCCTGCTCTTCATCTCATTTTGAGACACTGAAGTGAAATGAGGCAGATTGGTGGGAATTATCGAATCTGTTCCACTGGATTGGTGCCGGGTAGTCTTGAGGATTGGGATAGAAGGAAGGGCTCCTGAGGTTGGCCAGAGTGCATTAGGATTCTCATGTCTGGCTTGAATCAAGCTTTCATTTGAATTTGGGGATTTTTAGATACAGGAAAAGCCACATTTCACCCATGGTCACATTGCATTTGTAAAGCTTTTGTTTTTATTGAGATGATGAACACTAATGTGTATGAATCTGATCCATTGTAGACACCAGACTAGAGAATCGGGTGGCTTACCTGATACAGTGCTTCTTTTAGCACTTTGATATGTTGGCCTCAGGTCTTCACACAGGCTCTTTAGACTGAATGAATGGAAACTGAAACTGACCTCTGTATCGGGTGTTGCCTTATTTCTTCAATCATTTACTTGTTCTCTTTCAAGTACGAAATGTAACGATTAGGAAATGGGTATTTACCGCCTAAAGAACCCTGAATTGAATACTTCATATCAAAGCTGCTCTTTGTGATGCAGTCGTGAACCCGCCCCAGAGCTCAGCGCCACTTTTCCTTTCAAGACTCACCTGATCGGAGAGCCTTGTTCAGATAAGTACATTGTTGCTCTGTATTTATTTCACATTTTATGTTTTTACACATTTTGTATGTGATATTTAATAGGGATGTTCTTTTGGTACATGAACATGAACTTCGCAGAGTCTTCTGGAATTGAATTGTAGTTCGACGCAGTAATGTCGTAGCGCTGTTGTGTGCAGTCGCTGTAATGTTTGTCGTGGTAATGTCGTAGCGCTGTTATGTGCAGTCGCTGTAATGTCTGTCACAGTAATGTCGTAGCGCTGTTGTGTGCAGTCGCTGTAATGTCTGTCGTGGTAATGTCGTAGCGCTGTTATGTGCAGTCGCTGTAATGTCTGTCACAGTAATGTCGTAGCGCTGTTGTGTGCAGTCGCTGTAATGTTTGTCATGGTAATGTCGTAGCGCTGTTATGTGCAGTCGCTGTAATGTCTGTCACAGTAATGTCGTAGCGCTGTTATGTGCAGTCGCTGTAATGTCTGTCACAGTAATGTCGTAGCGCTGTTGTGTGCAGTCGCTGTAATGTCTGTCACAGTAATGTCGTAGCGCTGTTATGTGCAGTCGCTGTAATGTTTGTCGTGGTAATGTCGTAGCGCTGTTATGTGCAGTCGCTGTAATGTCTGTCGTGGTAATGTCGTAGCGCTGTTATGTGCAGTCGCTGTAATGTCTGTCGTGGTAATGTCGTAGCGCTGTAATGTGCAGTCGCTGTAATGTCTGTCACAGTAATGTCGTAGCGCTGTTATGTGCAGTCGCTGTAATGTCTGTCACAGTAATGTCGTAGCGCTGTAATGTCTGTCACAGTAATGTCGTAGCGCTGTAATGTCTGTCGTGGTAATGTCGTAGCGCTGTTATGTGCAGTCGCTGTAATGTCTGTCGTGGTAATGTCGTAGCGCTGTTATGTGCAGTCGCTGTAATGTCTGTCGTGGTAATGTCGTAGCGCTGTTATGTGCAGTCGCTGTAATGTCTGTCGTGGTAATGTCGTAGCGCTGTTATGTGCAGTCGCTGTAATGTCTGTCACAGTAATGTCGTAGCGCTGTTATGTGCAGTCGCTGTAATATCTGTCACAGTAATGTCGTAGCACTGTAATGTCTGTCACAGTAATGTCGTAGCGCTGTAATGTCTGTCGTGGTAATGTCGTAGCGCTGTTATGTGCAGTCGCTGTAATGTTTGTCGTGGTAATGTCGTAGCGCTGTTATGTGCAGTCACTGTAATGTCTGTCACAGTAATGTCGTAGCGCTGTTGTGTGCAGTCGCTGTAATGTTTGTCGTGGTAATGTCGTAGCGCTGTTATGTGCAGTCACTGTAATGTTTGTCGTGGTAATGTCGTAGCGCTGTTATGCGCAGTCGCTGTAATGTTTGTCGTGGTAATGTCGTAGCGCTGTAATGTGCAGTCGCTGTAATGTCTGTCACAGTAATGTCGTAGCGCTGTTATGTGCAGTCGCTGTAATGTCTGTCACAGTAATGTCGTAGCGCTGTTATGTGCAGTCGCTGTAATGTCTGTCACAGTAATGTCGTAGCGCTGTAATGTCTGTCGTGGTAATGTCGTAGCGCTGTTATGTGCAGTCGCTGTAATGTCTGTCACAGTAATGTCGTAGCGCTGTTGTGTGCAGTCGCTGTAATGTTTGTCATGGTAATGTCGTAGCGCTGTTATGTGCAGTCGCTGTAATGTCTGTCACAGTAATGTCGTAGCGCTGTTATGTGCAGTCGCTGTAATGTCTGTCACAGTAATGTCGTAGCGCTGTAATGTCTGTCACAGTAATGTCGTAGCGCTGTAATGTCTGTCGTGGTAATGTCGTAGCGCTGTTATGTGCAGTCGCTGTAATGTTTGTCGTGGTAATGTCGTAGCGCTGTTATGTGCAGTCGCTGTAATGTCTGTCACAGTAATGTCGTAGCGCTGTTGTGTGCAGTCGCTGTAATGTTTGTCGTGGTAATGTCGTAGCGCTGTTATGTGCAGTCACTGTAATGTTTGTCGTGGTAATGTCGTAGCGCTGTTATGTGCAGTCGCTGTAATGTCTGTCACAGCAATGTCGTAGCGCTGTTATGGGCAGTCGCTGTAATGTCTGTCACAGTAATGTCGTAGCACCGATATGGGCAGTTGCTGTAATGTCTGTCACAGTAATGTCGTAGCGCTGTTATGGGCAGTCGCTGTAATGTCTGTCGTGGTAATGTTGTAGCACCGTTATGGGCAGTCACTGTAATGGTCGGCGCTGTAATGCAGGGCTTGAATTTCAGCACGGGAATAGCGCATTTTCCAAGTTGCTCCCACATTGTCTAGATGAAGACATTTCTGAGTCAACATAAACGTCTTTTTCATAGATTCCTTCTTTAATTTCAGTATCTCCCATATGATATTTATAATAGTGGAGACTGTCGATGCGCCGCGACCTGCTCAGCCAGTCGCTGGGAACCTTATGGCATCCCGACCCATCGAGCCTGCAGCTCTGGGTATGGCCCCTGAACGACTGCATTTGAGCCATCTGGGACTTTTCAACAGGGTTATTGACACCCTACAGAATGCCAGGGCAGCATCCACTTGTACAAGTGGGGTGTCATCCAGACGTGGTGCCTACCTCATGGGTTTGACCTCACGACTTGTCCCGTGGCAGTTATACTGCAGTATTCGCAAGACATTTTTGACGAGGGGAAATCCCCCTCTACATTAAAGGTCTATCTGGCAGCTGTTTCAGCTTGCCATGTCAAGATTGACTGCCCCCCCATGAGCTCACTTCTTGGCGGGGCAATTTTTGAAAGGGGCACGACGGCCTCATCCACCTATATAGGACATTGACCCTCGCTGGAGGCTAAACGTGGTGCTTAATGCACACATGAAGCCTCCATTTGAGCCCCTGCATTCAGCCAAGCTGAAATTGCTGTCTTTTAAAACATCTTTCTTGCTTGCTATTACCTCCGCAAAGCGGGTGAGTGAGATGCAAGCATTATCTATCGCGAAAGCCTGCTTTTATTTTTTTTTAACAGAAGCCAGGACAAAGGTCACATTCCGTACCAGTCATGTCTTCTTGCCATGTCTGTTTCCATGTCAACCAGTCTGGAATTGGAGGCTTTCCAGCCACCTCCTTCCCAGTCTTAACAGAGTGACAGCCCCATACGCTCTGCCCAGTTCAGGCCCTGGTGTACTATGTTGACAGGACGAAAAGTTGGAGGCAGTCAAAACAATTTTTTGTCTGCTATGGGGCAAAGTCCCGTGGTCAAGCCCTGTCTAAGCAACGGCTGTCCAAGTGGATAGCAGACAAGGTCAGGACTGCCTATTGCCCCCTCCAGAAAATTATTATTATTATTTATTTCTTAGCAGACGCCCTTATCCAGGGCGACTTACAATCGCAAGCAAATACAAATACATTCAAGTGTTACAATATAAGTCATACAATAAGAACAAGAAATACAATAATTCTCAAGTGTGACAAACCACAATTCAATAATACAGCAGATAATAGTGAAAGTTACATCAGGATATGATTAAGTAGTGATAGTTACATCAGGATATGATTAAGTACAAAATACTACAGATTAAACACTTGGGAGATTACAATATTCTGAGGTACAGGATTAAATGCAGTAAAATAGGGGGCAGATAAGAGCAAAATAAAGCATATTTAAATGAAGGGTGATAGTGTCCCAGGATACAACAGAGGAGTTCTACAGGTGCTGTTTGAAGAGGTGAGTCTTAAGGAGGCGCCGGAATGTGGTCAGGGACTGGGCAGTCCTGACATCTGTAGGAAGGTCGTTCCACCACTGCGGAGCAAGGGTGGAGAAGGAGCGGGCTCGGGAGGCAGGGGAGCGTAGCGGAGGTAGAGCCAGTCTTCTAGTGCAGGCGGAGCGGAGAGGTCGAGTGGGGGTGTAGGGAGAGATGAGGGTCTGGAGGTAGCTGGGTGCAGTCTGATCAAGGCATCTGTAGGCTAGTACAAGAGTCTTGAACTGGATGCGAGCGGTGATCGGGAGCCAGTGGAGCGAGCGGAGTAGTGGAGTAGCGTGGGCGAAGCGAGGTAGAGAGAACACCAGGCGAGCAGCAGAGTTCTGGATGAGCTGGAGCGGACGGGTGGCGGACGCAGGGAGGCCAGCCAGGAGGGAGTTGCAGTAGTCTAGGCGGGAGAGTACCAGGGCCTGGACCAGGAGCTGGGTAGCATAGTTGGTGAGGAAGGGTCGGATTCTTCGGATGTTGCTCAGGAAGAATCTGCAAGTGCGTGCCAGAGTGGAGATGTGCTGGGAATAAGAGAGGCAGGGGTCCAGGGTGACTCCAAGGTTTTTAGCTGAGGAAGAGGGAGAGAGTGTGGTAGATTCCAGAGGAACAGAGATAGAGAGATCAGAGGAGGGGGAGGAGGAGGGAAAGAGAAGGAGGTCAGATTTAGAGAGGTTGAGTTTGAGGTGATGCGAGTGCATCCAGGAGGAAATAGCAGACAGACAGGTAGAGATACGGGAGGAGATGGTGGAGTCAGAGGTGGGGAAGGAGAGGAAAATCTGAGCATCATCAGCATAGAAATGGTATGAGAAACCATAGGATGCGATGAGGGGGCCCAGGGAGCGGGTGTAGAGAGAGAACAGGAGAGGACCCAAGACTGACCCTTGGGGGACTCCAGTCAAGAGAGGGTGAGGTGTGGAGGTTGCTCCACGCCAGGTTACCTGGTAAGTGCGGTTGGAGAGGTAGGAGGAGAACCAGGCCAGAGCAGTGCCAGAGATCCCCAGGTCAGCAAGAGATGATAGTAGAATAGAGTGATCAACAGTGTCAAAGGCAGCAGAGAGGTCAGGGAGAATTAGGACAGAGGAGAGAGAGGCAGCTCGGGCACACTTAAGTGAGTTGGTGACAGAGAGAAGGGCGGTTTCAGTGGAGTGAGCAGAGCGGAAGCCAGATTGGAGAGGGTCAAGCAGAGAGTGGTTGGACAGGAAAGCAGAGAGCTGGCGGTGTACAGTCCGCTCGAGGGTTTTGGAGAGGAAGGGTAGGAGGGAGACAGGACGGTAGCTCTGGAGGGAGGTGGGGTCGAGGGTAGGTTTTTTGAGGAGGGGAGTGATAGAGGCTTTTTTGAAGGCAGAGGGGAAGATGCCAGAAAGTAGAGAGGTGTTGAGGAGGGAGGAGATGAAGGGGAGTAGAGCAGGAGCAGCAGCTTGAAAGAGGTGAGTGGGGAGGGGGTCCAAGGCACACGTGGTGGGTTTGTGACCCTGGAGCAGGGAGGAGAGGTCAGAGTCTGAGAGGGGCAAGAAGGTGGAGAGGGAGGGCGAGTTAGTAGGGGATGTAGTGGGTGTAGGGGTTGGAGCAGGAGGGGGTGCGGGGGAGGGAGAGGTGTTAAAGAGTTTGCGGATATCTGAGATTTTAGAAGAGAAGAAGGAGGCAAAGTCGTCAGGGGAGATAGAGGAGGGAGGAGGAGGGGGGGAGGGTTTAGGAGGGAGGAGAAGGTAGAGAATAGTTTACGTGGGTTGTTAGTGGAGGCTTGGATTACAGATTGGAAATAAGCACATTTAGCAGAGGAGAGAGTAGAGGAGAAGGAGGAGAGAAGAGTGCGGTAAAGGTCTAGGGCAGCAGGGAGTTTGGTTCTCTTCCATTTCTTTTCAGCAGATCGCAGTGTGATTCTTGCCGAGCGGAGCACAGAGGAGAGCCAGGGATGGGGAGGGGAGGGGCGAGCGGGTCGGGAGGTGAGGGGACAGAGGGAGTCGAGGGAGGAGGTGAGTGAGGAGAAGAGGGTGGAGGTAGCAGAGTCTACGGAGAGTTGTGAAAAGGAGTCGATAGGAGGGAGGTGAGAGAGAGCAGTGGAGGCAAGGACAGAGGGGGAGAGAGAGCGGAGGTTACGGCGAGAGGTGACAGTGGGGGTAGGAGGAGCAGGGAGAGGGGGGAGAGACAGAGAAAAAGAGATGAAATAGTGATCAGAGAGGTCCAGGGGGGTGACAGAGAGGTTGGAGGGGCAGCAGGCCCTGGAGAAGGTGAGGTCCAGTTGACGGCCAGCTTTGTGGGTAGGAGGGGACGGAGAGAGACAGAAGTCGAAGGAGTGAAGGAGAGGGAGGAATCCAGCAGAGTGGCTGGGGTTGGAGAGATGGATGTTGAAGTCACCCAACAGGACAGTCGGGGTAGACAGAGAGGGGAGGGAGGAGAGTAGATAGTCGAGTTCATCCAGAAAGTGAGTGAGAGGCCCAGGGGGGCGGTACAAAACAATGAGCAGGAGTTGACAGGGAGAGGTTAGTTGGACTGCATGAAATTCAAAGGTAGTGACAGAGAGGGAGGTGAGATCAGAGGGGACAGAAAAGAGTAAGGAGGGAGAGAGGAGAAGACCCGTCCCACCTCCCCGTCCGGTGAGACGCGGGGTATGGGACAGGACGTAGAGAGAGGACAGGGCAGCAGGAGTAACAGTGTTATCAGGGGACAGCCAGGTTTCAGTGAGAGCAAGGAAATCGAGCGAGAGGTGGGAGGCAAAGGCAGAGATGAAATCAGCTTTGTTAGCAGAAGAGTGACAGTTCCAGAGTGCACCAGAGAGTGTGCGGGAGGGGGGGAGAGGCAGAGAAATGAGGTTAGAGGGGTTGGAGGAGCAGTAGCGGAGGGAGGGCAGAGGACGAGGACGGGAGGACAGAACAGGGATGTGAGAGACAGTCATAGCAGGACAAGCAAGACAAAAGGCACAGTAGGAGCAGTGGGGTGGAGGATACAGACCTGACTAGTAGATGGCTTCTTCCAGAGCGCTGGGAGGTTCGGATCTATTGGAACAGCGTCTCAGCGCAGGCCTCCCCTCGCTGGACTCCCACAGCTAGACTCCCGGCTCTTTTGTTGAGGCTCTTCTGTTGGCTGGCGCTTCGTGCTGGCGCTAAAATAAGCTGCTTGAATAAATGTTGTTACCCCTGCTTGGCAAAAGAACCAACTAAACTGTGTGGAAACCAATCAAATAGCAAAATCAACTGCTAATCAATTTAGCCACTCACCGTACTAATCACACACAAACTCAGCCAATTCAAACACCACCTTACAATGTCACCAAATGTAGTAGTTACAATTACAAAAAGCAGGAACTTATCTATCTGCCTCTCTCCCTGGTTCCCTGAAGACAGCTCACTGCCCATTCCACCAAGGGCCTTGCAACTTTGTGGGCTTTATTCCAGGGTGTATCTGTCAAGGACATATGCAGTGCGGCGCTGTGGTCTACTCCCCATACCTTCAGTAGGTTCTACAGACTGAATGTCTTGGCTCCTCAAAATCCTGGTTTTAGAACTAGAGTGTTAAGGGCTGCTTCCCAGTCGACCCTTACAACACAAGCATAGTGGTGGAATTCTACCTTAGTTTTTCACCCTAGCTACTTGTTACTGGGGTTCTGAATGGTTACGCACAGGGCAGCCTTTCAGTTTAGCCTTGTAGCATTCCAGTCGTTCTGCAATCTTGCCCTTGAGACGGCCCTGGTACACTCACCCATTAGGTAATGGTTACATTTCGTACTTGAAAGGGAACGTTAGGTTATTATCATAACCCAGGTTCCCTGAAAGAGAAATGTAACCATTAACCTTCAAGGTCACTGCGTCCATTATTCGCAGCAGACTTGAAGGAAAAATGACGCTGATATCTGTGAGTGCAGTAGTTTTGATCCCTTGGGGGCGGGTTCACGACTTCGTCACAATGAGCAGCTTTGGTATAAAGTATTCAGTTCAGGTGTTTTAGGAGGTAAATACCCATTCGGTAATGGTTACATTTCTATTTCAGGGAACCAGGGTTATGATAATAACCCAGTGTTCTTATTCGCCATCATTTCAAGAACCTTTAGAAACATGGGGCAGCAGAAGTTCAGTTTTGTTATACAAAGACAAAACAAAGGGAAACTTTTTAAAAGCAAAATGAGAATGTATGGTGCATTTTTGTAAGCTCATACACTTATATCTGTGCAGGGGAGAATATTACTTTGCATTATGGCGCCATACCCCTTTCTCAGCTTAAATGATACCATATCTTTTTATTTTTGTTCTCAAGAATAGAAATACCAGAATTAAACTGAATTTCAAATGAGCGCACAGGTGCTTTTGTAAGGCTGCTCAATTTACCTTCACATGGAGTTTGATGAAACACATGTAGGATTATCAAACAGCTTGAGGGTGAATGTCAGCCAATTTTGTGGAACCAGTTTGCATTTTATGTTTCATTCCCTGCACAGCGGAGCAGAGGCTGGATTATAGAACTTCTACTTTCTGAAGCTGTTGCCTATGAAATAAAATGCTGTCTGCTAGAATTGCATTGTATTCCTAAGAGGGACTGCCAGGGACACTGTTATATTTATTGATTAATTTGTTTCTGCTCAGCCTAGGCCCTGCTTGTCAAGTGCAATGTGCCGGCTAAGCAGTTGAAATATTATTGCATGCCGGCCAACCCACAAAAATGAGCAAATTCTTCTTGAAAAAGTTCCAGTGTAATTTTTTATTTTGTAAAAAAGAAAAATATTGGTATTTTGGGAACTTTAATTCTTTCCTTTTTATAGGACTGTTACTGTAGCAGGACTAGCACAGCATTCAGTTCACCGCAGCTGCTGCCTGTGTGTGTGCTGAGTGTGGGAGCATTTTGTGTCAGTGTGTTGATAGAATAATGTGGTGTGCCAATTCCCCTGTAAAGCAGACCCTTTCTGAGAGTTGGAAAGCAGCTGAAAGTTGACAGAGACTCTGTGAATTGGGTAATTTTATTTATTTATTTATTTATTTATTTATTTATTTATTTATTTTATAAATTTAGTCATTGCCAATTATTTTTATTATTTTCTCCCAATTTAGAATGGCCAATTATTTAAGCT
Source organism: Acipenser ruthenus (assembly GCF_902713425.1). Lineage (NCBI taxonomy): Eukaryota > Metazoa > Chordata > Actinopteri > Acipenseriformes > Acipenseridae > Acipenser > Acipenser ruthenus. The sequence continues at coordinate 4,467,686 of NC_081192.1, read as the reverse complement.
CAGCTCACCGCTACCACCCCTGCACTGACTCGGGAGGGCGAAGACGAACACGCACTGTCCTCCGAACCGTGTGCCATCATCCGACCGCTTTTTTTCACACTGCAGACTCGCCATGCAGCCACCCAAGAGCTACAGCGTCGGAGGACAACACAGCTCTCGGGCAGCTTACAGGCAAGCCCGCAGGCGCCTGGCAGGACTACAGGGGTCGCTGGTGAGCGGTGAGCCGAGGACACCCTGGCTGACCTAACCCTCCCTCCCCCTGGGCGACGCTCGACCAATTGTGCGCCGCTACCTGGGAGCTCCTGTCCACGGTTCGCTGTGGAATAGCCTGGACTTGAACTTGCGACGTCCAGACTATAGAGCACATCAAAAAGAGAGATTTCAGAGCTCATGGTTAACCCTGTCTTGTACTAAAAAGAAGTGTGTCCTTGTTGGATTATGTATTTTGAAATCTTTAATCCATACCACCTGCTTTGAAGCACTGTGCAGAGAATGTATGTGTAGACAACTTCATGATGTCCTTGCTAATGTTCTAAGAGGATCTGCTGTGTAAAAAACACAAATGACAAGCAATATAGTGGTTACAGCAAATTATATTTGTTCCTATAAGTAAGCCTACAGGAACTATAATACATGTATAAATATGCTGGTTTCAGGTTAAATGCCCAATACTTTATCAGAATGGTGAAGCAACTCGCCAGAACGGAAAACACCAAATTGCTTGGTGACTTGTGTCAGATTTTTTTTCCTTTTTTTTCAGGAATTCGAACAATTTCCAACTCTTTGTAGTAAGAGAAACAACAGCGCGTTTTGCCATTTGTTTACATGCCATTTTGTAGTGATGAGGTGCACTCGTGGAAATCAGAATACAAAACGAGGCAATGATATGACACTGGTTCTGGAAAGATTTAATAAACCAATCAGTGTGCCTCAAGACACTCTCGCGATGACAAGTCACGTTTGAAAAGATTGAATAATTGGAATTTTGATGATGGTGAGTTATCAGGTTACAAAACAGTACTGTATCGGATATGAACGAAGCAGTTGAACTCTGTTCAACCCCATGTTTGCCCAGTAGCTAAAAAATATTCTGTGTGTATAGTGAATTAATTGTGAATTAATTGTGAAGGAGATTCAGGCTAAAAAATACAACAAAAAAAAACAGCAGGGTGAGAAATCTGCATCCCTGCATGAAGTCTGAGAACTCTAATTAATTTATATAAATGGTAAGATATTGTGCATTGCAGCAATGTATGTAATTTGGGAACATTTACTAGAACCTTTGTTTGTTTTTTCTCCAGTACTTAAGCTGTAAGAAGCTAAGCTAATTATAATCTGTTTAGAGGGGATATACTGTACAGTAGACTTCCGTTTTGAAGGATTTGTACATACAGTTGCCTCCACAGACTTGGCACATCCAGATCTCTTATCAAGTTGTCCATGTTCTTGTTCTTTCAGGAGACACCATTGCACACCTCACAGACGTGGTCACCTTGGAGCCGCCTGAAACTGATGGCCGGGCGACAATCTTCAGTGACAAAGCTGGCATGGTGAAGGCTGCCAGGATGCTCCTGTCCTCTGTTACGAAAGTTCTGGTGCTGGCTGACAGAATAGTTATTAAGCAGATCATCACTTCCAGAAATAAGGTATGGAATGTTTCACCTGATGACCAAACAGTGAACTTCATTACTGCAAATAGGTGAAACACACCTCTGGCGCTGAGCCGCATTAGTTTCTTCTTGTTAATGAGAATAGAAAACATATTTGTCTGTGGAAAGTAAGGTTGGACAGATCAATCAATCAATACCACAATTAACTAGGCTGGCGTACGGCTGCTCTGCACCGTGGCATAGCCTTTTATCACCTATCACCTTTCTACAGCATACTCTTGGCATTTCTGGGAACCCAATTCTATACACTTGCAGGAAGTGTATCTTAGAGTGTATTTCACATAGGAGAGGATGATCACAAACCAGCTGTCAAGCCTCTTCTAGATAGGGGCCAGGCCAACAGCAGTTATTTCAGCAGTTTCTGGGCACTGGTAACAGTAATCTCCTTGGTAAGAAGCAAAACCACAGGTGACATGCATAGGGGTGTCTCCTTTTTTAACTATATCTTCCCAATTTCTCTCAGCACCAAGCCTTCTTTGGGAGCTACAGTAGGAACCACAAGGTGGTAACTTTCAGGGAACAGACTTATTGGAGGAGTAATTATCACAACTAACACCTTCACTAATATCATCCTGACTTTCAGCAATCTGCCACGTGCTGAAAACCGTTTGCCCATTTAAAACAAGGGCATACTTCAATCGATAAGACAAAGGACATCACAATCCAGACAACCTTCTTGCTGGACTTACCAATAGCATCCCGGATACACTTGGCTCAGAGGATACCCCACTAGTAACAGACCTGCCAGAGGTGCTACAGGACGTATTCAACTTCTAGTTTACAAGAGGAGCCGCACAACAGAAGAACACCAGCTACCACTTTAATTGCTCCAGTTTTCAGCGGGGAGTAGCCATGGCACACAATCCAATCAATTTCTTTGTGAACTGGCATATGTAGGCATACTCATTCTACTTTTACTCTATGTATTCTGTGTCTTCAGCTACTAACTTCTACAAACCACCCTCCTGTCTTAAATGCTTTGTTATGGTTCACTCTGTGTGAGGTTCATTAGACAAGGTAAGAAGATGAAGGTTACCTGTAGTATGGTTTCTTCGTAGGATGATGAACTCCACACACCTATATCCCACCCTCCTTTCCCCTCTTTTCTTTACTGTTCTTATTTTCGAAATTTGGACAATGATTGGTTATGACGTGGGCTTTTATGGAGGAAGTGACACAGGATTTGGCGCCGAAAGGGATTACATCAGTGATCTCTGGGTAAGAGATCAGTTTGTTCCTCCTGACCCTGCACCATGGAGAGCAGGCGTTCACTCTGCGTGGAGCTCATCATCCTACAAAGAAACCGTATTACAGGTAATCTTCGTCTTCCTATGGAGGAAGCCAGCCATGTTTATGGTAACATGACGGCCATTATGAGATTCTCATCTCTTATTACCCAACAAATTGGCCTAAAATTGCTCGAGCACTCCACTGCAGTTCAAAAACATGGCAGTGGCCTGTGTAATTTACTGTACAGAACTCCTTGGTCTTTCTTGAGCCTGCTTTTGACACTGGCAGGTCTTTATTTCAGGCAGCTCAAATATACTGTAAAATATATGACACTCATCAGTTATATGATTATACTATTTTAGCTAAGGTTTGCGAGCTGTCTTGAAAAAGTGTCAGAAATGACCAAGGTCAGTGGCTTTATCAAATATGTTTGTCCCAGCACTACTTGCATTTACTGATGCTCTGCCTATGTCGACAGATAACTTTACTTTGTTAGTATTGTATGTAGAGCCTCTTAAAATAATTCATTATCAAAGTGAAACCATTTTGTCTAAAAGTGCCAATAGGCACAGAAGCACTGGCATCCCAGACGAATGCCAGCCTGATAAGAGGCTTAATGAGTTAACTGTAAGATTTGTCGACTGTGAGATTTGTCTGAGTGAAAATATTTCACTGTCAATAATCTGTGAAGTATAGGTGGCACAGTACGCAAGTTGCTTCAGCAATATGCTTTTTGTGTTAAAAAAAAATGTATCCTAATATTATTATTATTATTATTATTATTATTATTACATTTATTCTATATCTTTTTTTCAACCCTCATACTAAAAACAAGTTAAATTGTATATTTTTTCTCCAGACTTAAAACTAAAAACAAATTATGCTTTTTGAAAACACCGTGTTTAACTTAAACCCAGAGAACATTTTTAAAAAGCCAATTTTAGGATCAAGAGCATTTACAAATCACTTATTTTGCACAATCTTTAGAAGAAAGAAAAACAACACATCATCAGACTGGGCAGAGAGCTTGTATTTACTGTCACAGTGAGTGCCTGGTGTGTGCAGTAATGAGGGCCTCTGTTAATCTCCTCACAGGTTTTGACAACTTTGGAGCAGCTGGAGAAGGTGAGCAGCTTTCAGGAGTTCGTGCAGATCTTCAGTCAGTTTGGGAACGAGATGGTGGAGTTCGCTCATCTGACGGGAGACAGACAGAATGTACGGATCCGCACGAGTTCCTGGTTTTAAAGTAATATGTTTGTCTCGCGATCGTTCTTATCTTTGCCAAACAGTCTACTTGGATAAAAAAATATATATTTAAGTAATGTTTAAGGAAGGTATTACTTTCATAAAATAATGATCTTATGCCAGTACCTTTTGACAAAAAAAAAAAATCAACACGGTATGCTGGAATTATTTCAGAATTGTACAGTTAAAGTCTGATGCTTGAAACAAAGCCATAGGAAAAGTACTGTAGGAAAAAGGAGGGCCTTGAAAAGCATAGATGAGTAAACAGGGTAAGTAAACTTACACTAGAGTGGGTTATCTGTGTCACACTCACAGTATGCTTTGGAGGGTAGTGTATGTAATAGTTGAGGGAAGAATAACATACATTGAGAGCCCAATAATGAAGTCTTAAGAGTGCAAAAACCCTGGGTTCAAATGTAAAGTTAACAACAGTACTGTTTAAAATGTATAAATGTAATATATATATATATATATATATATATATATATATATATATATATATATATATATATATATATATATATATATATATATTCAATAGTATTATGTTCATGTTGTATGATAGATAGATCGATAGATAGATAGATCGATCGATCTCTTCAGTTGTGATTTTGGTAGTTTGGTTGTACCAAACTGTCCCAAAACAAGTATACTTGTAATAGTTTTTTGTTTTTTTTTGTCTTGTCATGAAGTAGAATGTACCAGAGGCTAAACTATGGAAAAGAATGTTGTAAACCAATGCAAAATTATCTATATTGGTGTACAGTCTATGAGCACTGACCCAGCTTGATTCGTGAAAGGAGTTCCTTGATTAGGAAAACAAAGGCAATTTCTTTGATTTTTTATTATTTTCTCTCCGCTTGGGAGAGAATCATTGGGAGTAGGTGAGGTATTGGGCCATGGGGTCTTGGAGTTTATGGAAATACAGAGTGTGTATCCGGAGATGTAGGACTGTGAATGTTTTTCAGCAAAACGTACTACCCTAAGATATTCACAACTGTATTTTAGTGTTTTTTTGATTTGGTATTTTACTGGTTTAAAGAGACCACAATAAATTAACAAAATGAGAAGCATTACCCAGAAAGTTCCAGTTGATCCCTGCAATTATATATTCACACTGTGTTATTTTGTGTCATGTAAAGTCTCTGCCTTGGGCAAGAATCAAGGCTTAACAGGGATCCCAGGTGTACATGTAATAAAAGCATGAACTAATCGGTCAACCATTTCATCAACAAATCAGTGAATTATTTAATTAAGTTAGTAATTATAATCTGCTGTGGAACTTAATTAAGCGATTCATTTTTTTTGTAATGTAGTGTACAAGGAGGTAAACATTCAGAATGCTAATGAACGATGAGGTCTGCTGAGTTGTTTAGTTTAGAATTTGGAGTTCGCTGCACTTGAACAAAAGCACTGCTGTTCTACTGTGCACCAAAGAACGACTTCCATTTCATAAACTTGAGAAATCCACAAGCTCAAGTGTATCGGGGCATACCCTACAGCAACGGGGCGACCTCATAGGCTGTAAAGGTTGTGATGAGGTGCGCTACCTGCCTAGAAGGGTTTCTGTCATAGTAACACACTGGTGAAATGCATGTTACTGTATGTTTAGGATGAAGCATTTATAAAGGTTGTGTCTGTTTTGACTGCATTGTATTTTTTTGTGTTGTGCTCTGTGATAATGTCTGTCAGTTGTAAAGTGTGTAGCTAGTTATGGCCCAGGATTTAAAATGTTTAGCATTACGATTGTTAAAGATGGAGGCTCATCGCCATTAAATTATTTATAATGATATGTTTTGTGCACTCCCTGTTGAAATGTAATATGTCAATGCCTCCCCCCTTTCTAGGATCTGAAGGATGAAAAGAAAAAATCTCGCATGGCAGCAGCCAGGGCGGTCCTAGAAAAATGCACCATGATGCTTCTCACAGCTTCCAAGGTAGTAAACGCAGCCGCTCAAGTCAAATGTGTTAGGGCTATATTTAAAAAGATAAAAGGGGAACACATGGGTTCTTCTCAGCCTAGTTCATTAGTGCAGTGCTTTGGCACATGATCTTCTTCAGCGTGGGCAGCGCATGAAAGATTAAAAACTTTGACTCCAGTACAGGGTTGGGGTCAATGCCTGCTCTCAAACTCCAGTTCCAGTTCCATTTGCTTTTTTAAATCAATTCCCAGTTCCAATTCCAATTTCCACGAAGGAATTGATATTTTAAAGACATAATTGCTGTGATTTGTTCAACTGCTTTCATTTGAAGCCAGTTTAATTGACTAACAGTGACTTTAAGTAATGTGTTGCCACTGTGAGAAGCTAATTTTAGTAGAATCCTGCTAATTGCATTTTGATCAATGGCATTGATTAAAAGGGAATTGGAATTGGGAAGTGGTATTTTAAAAAGGATTGGAATTGGAATTGACCCAACCTTGCTTCAGTACCAATTAAGATCAAATAGTTGATTAGTGCCAGACTTCATGGCAAGGCGAGAGGCAGTCGTTTTTTTTAGTGCTTGTCGGAATAAAAAGAAAAAATTACATTTCACACCACAGCCTTCTTAACCCTTCTACAGTGTATGTTAGAATGGGTTGGCTGGTGCTGTGCAGGAGTAAGAGATTCTGTTTCATCTCTCAAAGACGTGCCTGAGACACCCGGACTGTGACTCAGCAAGGATCAATAAGGATGGAGTGTTCCAGCGAATGAGGCTGGCCCTGGAGCAGGTGATCGAGATAGTGACTGAAGCCAGGCCAAATGGAGAGGGGGACATCCTGCCGGTCAGCATCTACATGGGAATCCGAGAGTTCAAGGTGAGGGGTTCAATCCCTGCTCCTCAGCAGCACAGGGGAATGCGAGAGTGTAAGGTGAGGGGTTCAATCCCTGCTCCTCAGCAGCACAGGGGAATGCGAGAGTGTAAGGTGAGGGGTTCAATCCCTGCTCCTCAGCAGCACAGGGGAATGCGAGAGTGTAAGGTGAGGGGTTCAATCCCTGCTCCTCAGCAGCACAGGGGAATGCGAGAGTGTAAGGTGAGGGGTTCAATCCCTGCTCCTCAGCAGCACAGGGGAATGCGAGAGTGTAAGGTGAGGGGTTCAATCCCTGCTCCTCAGCAGCACAGGGGAATGCGAGAGTGTAAGGTGAGGGGTTCAGTCTTGTTTTTAGCATCTTGGTTTTCGCCCATGGACATTTATCTTGTTAAGGTATCATTGAAATGTTCACTCGTGAATTTCCTGACCATCTTCTCTCAATTCTTGTGTCAAATCTTTTGCAGTAATCCGAGGATTTTGCCGGGCTGCTTGAATGATTCTTCTTTCGGATTTTGCAGAAATCTTTCTTGGTCTTCCACACCTGGAGCTAGTTGCAGTAGTTCCTGTTCTCCTGTGTTTGTCAATAATAGCTCACACAGTGCTTTTTGGTAAACCTAGTTGTTCTGCTATTTTTCTGGTAGTTTCTCCTTTTTCGTTTAGTTGTATCACTGCCATTGAGATCATTGCTGTATTCTTTAGTTTTAACCATTTTTGTTGTTTTTTTGAATCACAAATTTCCAATTTATTTATCAGCACTTGATTATATATTTATTCTATAATTATCATCAGGTGTTGGTTTTCAATCATGATAATTGTCAGTAATTAGCAACGAATGGGTTTCATATGAAATATGTTGATTGCCCAAATACTTTTGTCAAAGTATGAAATTGGTTTTTGCATGTTTTTTTTCATGTTATGCATGTTATGTAATAATTTGTTGTTTTATTATAAAGCTGAATCTCTACTTTTAATTTCTATCTTTCAATAGAACAATTAGAGATTATAGAAATCAAATTATTTGTTTTATATATATATATATATATATATATATATATAGATAGATAGATAGATAGATATAGTTGTAAAAAAGTTTACATACCCCAATGGAAATTCTATAATTTCTAGAAATTTCTCAGCAAATAATTCTAGGAAAAATCTTTTGTAGCAAAGGTTTTGCTTTTGTGGTTGGGGGGGAAAAAAGTTACAAGAAATAGATGTCTACAATTACAGTACACCGTTGCTATAACAAGCCTGTTGAGGTCATTGCCTTTTGTTTGTTATTTCAAGGGGTTTGTTACAGCGAAAGGACAATCAAAATGAATGACTAATTGTTGGAGTAAGTTATTGAGATGATATTGTGAATACAAGTAAAATTGCATGTACCTGTTCGTCTCATGTGTGCTGTATATTCTGCCTTTGCTTTATCCAATTTGTTAAAGAATTTAAATGCAGTACAAAAAGTAAAAATACTGAATTGAAGCTAAACTTTTATTCAACATCAGTCCAGACATGAATCATTTCAAAGTGCACCAAATCTTAATCCAAGAAAGAATCCCCAAATGAGCTTTTTTTGTTGTTGAACAAGCCTGAATACAGGTTTTGACAACCTGTATTCACGATAGTTTCCAGCTTTGTTGCAACATAAAATGATTTTGTTTCGGAGGCAGTTACACAGCATGCATTTCTTAGGACAAGAGAGTTGACTTCACTGCAGAGATGGCATCCCGTGCGTACAGACCGGGATGTTGACAGTGTTTCGTTTATTTATCTTTTTTGGTTTTATTAATTTTGGGTCCAGGGGCCAGGTTCGTAATAGCTGGAGGTTTGCTATAATGAAGGGCGTTACAGCGAGGGTGTACTGTGTTTATTTCAGTAATTTTTTTGCAAAACTCCAAAAATGCTAATTCAAAAGTATTCATACCCTGACAAGGAAAATGAAACGAATAGCTAGTTGAGGCACCTTTAGCAATAATAACCTCTTTTAAACGATTAGGATATTTGTCAGTGAGCTTTTGGCATGATTCTTTAGTGATTTTTGACCATTTTAAACGCAAAATTGTTCCAGTTCATTCACTTCTCTTGTGCACAGCTGCCTTCAACTCATACCAAAGATTCTCAATCGGATTTAGATCGAGACTTTGACTAGGCCATTCCAGAACCTTGATTTTATTCTTCTTTAACCATTCTGAAGTAGATTTTGATGTGTGCTTTGGATCGTTGTTGTGTTGGAAAGTTCAGTTGCGCTTTAAACTAAGTTTTGTAGCGGAGGGTTTCAGATGATTGGCCAATATCTTTTAGTCTGCTATGGAATCCATTTTACCATGTATTGGAACTAAATTTCCTGTGCCATTAGAGGAAAAACAGCCCCATAGAAGGATATTACCACCTCCATGCTTGACAGTAGGTATGGTGTTCTTTTTTTTGTATGCCTCATCAGACTTTCTTCAAACGTAACTACTATCAGCGTGATCAAATAGCTTGATTTTTTTTTGTTTCATCACTCCACAAAACCTTTTACCAGGATTGATTTTAAGATCCTACTCTTAACCTATAACGCCCCATCATACTTAAGGGATCTTTTAATTCATTATATTCCTGGGCGACCTCTCCGATCCCAGGATGCTGGGCTGCTAGCTGTCCCAAGGGCTTTTAAGAAAAACACAGATGGTCGAGCTTTCAGTTGTAGGGCCCCTGTACTGTGGAACGCTCTGCCTGGCTCTATGAGAGGCCTCAACTGTTGCAATTTTTAAGTCAAGATTGAAAACCTATTTTTATGATCTATCGTTTCCATTTTAATCTGACTCAATTTTTATTTTTTGAATTTTGTTTAACTGTTTTGCTGTTTTTCCTGTTGTCGTGTGTGTGTGTGTGTATATATGTATATGTATGTGTGTGTATATACTAGAGTTTTATTACTGTTTTTGCAGTTTTATTGTTGATGTTTTGAACTGTTTTCTGTTAAGTGCCTTGAGATGGCTCTGCCATGAAAAGTGCTATATAAATAGTTTGATTTCATATAAAGTTTGGGGAATGACTAGAAAATGTAGATTTACAAACAGGAGAATTGTCTCTTACCTCTCACTCCTACAGACTTTGCGCCTCATCAACAAACATCTCCCACTGCCTGTTTAACCCAGTAGTGAAACTCTGCTGCACTGATGCTCAAGATAGATATACCTGCACATGCTAGACCCTAAACTGGACACTTTTAGCTCCCAATGTTAACTGTTAGACTCTAAAGTAGCTTCCTTTTTGTTTTTCTTAAATTCAAGCTCTTTGTGAGGGTAGGGTGACCACCTTTTCAAAATGTAAAATGTTTTTTTTTTTTGAGGGGTTGGGTGTTGTATATTTACACAATTTATACTATATGCTGCAGGGGCGGGGCTTTGCTCTAAACATCAATGCTATGGTTTGACGCTAAATTGGTAAGATTGCACTGTGTCTAGGAATCTGGGCCAAATTTCTTCCCAGAGTCATTAAGCCAGGGACCGGGACTTGATCTTTACATTTAGGGACTGTCCTGTCCAATTATGGACGGGTGGTCATCGTAGTAAGGGGGGGGGGGGGGGTCGGTGTCAAAGCTCGTCTCCACCTATTGTAAAATAATGCCATAGCAAGGGGGGGTGGGAGTTTTAGATGAGGGGGTTTGACCTTCCCCCCCAGATTTAATTAATTAATTAATCAAGTAAGTAATTAATTAATTAATTATATACACACACACACAGTCACCTCCAAAATGATTAGCACCCTTGATAAAGATGAGCAAAAAAGGCTGTATAAAATAAACAACACAGGTAATAAGCCATATGTTATGCTCAAATATATGGGAAAACCATATTCTTTTATTCTAATACAATTGCTCAAAGAGTTTTTTATTAACATGTAATAAAACATGTTCTCAAAAAGATAGGTGTCACAATTCTTGGCAACCCCTAAAGATTCTTATAAATAAAATCAAACAAAATTAAATCTGTATTAACATTCTTCTACTTTAAGTTCATCTCAGTCTTAAGGAACTGTATTGCCTTCCATGGCTTCCTGTTTCACTGGGGTATAAAAATGAGGTAACACGCATATGAAATCCATTTGCCATCCATTTGCCATGGGGAAAGGCAAAGAACTCACAAATGAAAAGAGACAAATAGTTGTTGACCTTCATAAATCAGGCAATGGGTACAATAGCTAAAAAACTAAATATACCACTTACTACTATTAGGGCAATAGTTAAGACGTTCAAAACCACTGGAACAGTGGTAAACTTGCCTGGTAGAGGACGCAAGTGTATCTTGCCCCCACGCACAGCGAGGCAGATGGTTCGGGAGGCAAAGGGAAATCCAGGGGCCACAGTTGGAGAATTACAGAACTTGGTTGCATCTTGGGGTCACCAAGTCTCCAAATCTACAATTAGACGCCACCTCCATGCCAATAGGCTATTTGGAAGGGTTGCCAGAAAAAAAGCCTTTATTGAGAGCAACCAACAAACGTAAGCGCCTGGAGTTTGCTAAACTGCATTGGCACTTGGATTGGAACCGGGTGCTATGGTCAGATGAGACGAAAATAGAGCTCTTTGGCCACGCACACCAGCGGTGGGTTTGGCGTCAAAAGAAGGATGTGTGTGCAGAAAAGAACCTCATACCTACTGTAAGATATGGTGGTGGATCTTTGATGTTATGGGACTGTTTTGCTTCCACTGGTCCTGGGGCCCTTGTTAAGGTCAACGGCATCATGAACTCTACCCAGTACCAGGACATTTTAGCCAAAAACCTGGTTGCCTCTGCCAGGAGGCTGACACTTGGCCGCAAGTGGATCTTCCAGCAAGACAATGACCCCAAGCACACATCAAAATCCACAAAGAAATGGTTGATTGACCACAAAATCAACATTTTGTGGTTTCAATTGAAGAGGGCAGTCCATAAGCGCAGACCGAAGGATATCAAGGATCCGGAAAGATTCTGTATGGAGGAATGGTCTAAGATTCCTCCCAATGTGTTCTCCAATCTCATTAAACATTATAGAAAAAGACTCAGTGCCGTTATCCTTGCAAGGGGAGGGTGCACAAAGTACTGAAAACAAGTGTGCCAATAATTGTGACACTTCATTTATTTTGGAAATAAATTTATAATTTGAGATGTGTAATTTTGGTTGATTCCATTGAATCATTAATAAAATCAAATATATTCCACATGTTGGAAAATTACAATATAGCTCAGTACTTGTATTATTTATTTTATACAGTCTTTTTTGCTCATCTTTATCAAGGGTGCCAATAATTTTGGAGGTGACTGTATATATGTATATATTCACATCTTAAATGATAATAACTAATCACATTTTTTGGTTTGGTCACGTGACAAAAGAAAGAATGTATACGGTTATTATTTTAACTGCTTCAGAGTTGCTACAGCGTCATTGAATTCAAGGAAAAAAAAACTTTATTCTGGAAATGTGGTACACCACATAATTTAGAATTAATTCTAGTATCAATAGTATGAATGGAAATCTGTTTCTCTTTCTCTCTACTACAAAATAAGCTTCTCCTTAAGCCTCCCTTGATGGAATTATACTGGAGTTATTATATACTGCCTGCCTTCGTATCCTCTGTATATTGGGTAACTGATTACAGATACTGGCATTGAAAATAGAAAAGCTGTCCAATCGTTTTGGCTAAGAAAGTCATGCAAATTACAAAAAATAATAATAACTGGCCAACTACACTAAGACATAGCTAGAGTGGTTTAAAACACAAGATCGGTATGGTGCTTCTACCTAAGGCTGTACATTGTCTTTATAGTGCTTTCAAACCTCCTTAACACCCTTAAATACTTCCAAAGAGCCATATTGTGGTGCTCAGTAAACCATCTGTTTGACAGCCCTGGAATATAGTGCTATTGAATTATGATTGACGTTAGCATTGCTAGTTTAGGAAAGTAACTATTGATATTACATTGAAGGTGAATTTGGGATGTCATGCTTAATGTTCATGGCATTTATTTTATTTTATTTTTGCAATACTGATCCTGCATTTCTTGCTTCCTGGAGGTGTTTAATCATGTACAGTTTTGTGGAAGGCCATAACTGTGAACAGCACATCTCCACTTCAGTTCTGAAACCCTGTACTGTTGCTCAGTCCGCCGTTTTGAATTTGCAGCTTCATTTAACTATTCATTTATTTGGTCGTTAGCATTCTCCGCCAGCCATTCTCTGCTTCCATTGACCCAGTCGTGTGAAACCATAGCCAAGGTCTCAATTATAAACGTGCTGCCTTGAAATGAAGAATTTAAGGGGCATCCTAGTAACTCAAGTTTAATGTTTGGTTTAATCATGCCTGCCCCAAACAAAGTGAAACCAATCTATTACTTGAGCTACACATTATTTAGACAATAAATTATGTGTGTGTGGAAGAAGTAAGTTCTCACTTAACTTCTAATTAATACAGAGTATATCATTTGCTCTGTTCATTTCCGTGTTTTTAAGGAGTTTTAATAGTTTTGTGTATAAACATTACTTTTAAAAATGTGGATAAACATATAAACCCCCTCTAAAACAATTGAAAGGGGTTACATAGCCAGCAAACTTGATTTAAGTAACCAAAATGGGATTTTAAAAAAAAATGGCTTTAACAAAACATTCCTTAAAACAGTACTTAAAGATTTGCAAATGCTGTATTTTCGCCTCATTTTTAGTGAGGAAGTCATCATAAATCCATTCAAAAGGGGCGGCTGTATTTAGAGCTGCCGCTGTTTAGATCAAGGGTTGTCCATCTTGTCCCAATTACTTTACAAGATAATTAACTGATCTTCAGCAGGGTCAATTAAATAATGATATACCTGGGGGAGTGTGTGCGTGTGTGTGTCATTCCCTGCATGGCACAATGCATCATTTCGGTATTCTTGCTCTGTGTTTTAAGGAGCTCAAGGCTAATAACTAGATTATAGTTGAAAAGGGAGCCTAGTGCTTTCCTTTTTTTTCTTCTTTTTTTCAGACGTAATAAAGACGAGGATATTGATCTGACAAACCCCTATCAGGAACTACAGTGTTTATTTTGTGTGGAATCACACAGTACGTGTCTGTTTTATGAAATGTGTGAAATCCCCACAGTCTTGCATTGTTTACCAGAAAGAGAGAGAGAGAGAGAGAGAGAGAGAGAGAGAGAGAGAGAGAGAGAGAGAGAGATTTGCTCATGATGGCCAGCCCTATTTCAGATTTGTGCATAAACCAAAAGCAACAAACACATTTCCAGGATATTACTTGGCTTTTCACATTGTGATTATACTCTGATCAGAACTGTTAGAAAATACCTTGCCTCATTTCCACCCACCCTGCATTTCCTTCACAAACCTCCCAACCCCACTGGAAATCAAGTCAGGCTGCATGAGTGGTTACCTATGTGAATTCTTGCTTTGACCTGTGCAGGGTTAGTTTGACAATCTGAAGATTGCAAGCGGCTTGTCGGCATTGATCTTCAGTCCTGATCAGCAAGTTGGTTGCAGCAGTGAAGCAACATTCACACTGCACCTTTCAAACTGACTTGTATACATAAGAAAAAACAAAAAAAGAAAGTCGGAAAAATTTATGATAAATTGAAAAATAGTATATTCTTAGTATGTTGTTATGTATGGGATTTTAAGAATATCACCTTTGGTCACATTTTTTTTATTACATTTTTAGAAAGTTGTCTATGGAGTTTGAGAAGTTGCCCTGCCAAAATATTACATTATAAAACAGAGGCACAGATAGGAAAGCTAGCACAATACCGTTATGCTCACAGTGACTGAAGGAGGTATTTTCTGTCACTGTAGAACCAGCTGGAAAGCCTGCGAGAGGGCCTGTGCCTGCTGTCCAAGGAGAACCTGACAGCCTTGCTGGAGGTGGTCCTGGAGCACACAGAGGACTTCACAGATTCGGCCTACACCAGCCACGAGCACAGGGAGCGCATCCTGGAACTGTCCCGGCAAGCCCGGCTGGAGCTCGAGCAGCTCAATGCTGCCTGGATGCAAACCGTAAGTGCTTCAGCATTGCTTCCTAACACTACTGCTAAAAAAACGTCCTACCATAACCGAGGCCCACATCCAGCTACTGGTCTGCTTCTTCTTCCCAAACCTGTCGGGGGAAGCTACGCTTTCTTTCCTTGATCTCCAGTTTGGAAATTCCTTGGTGACAAGAGAAAGTCCAGTCATTTAACTCTGCTTGGGTGTTTTAAATCTCTTGTGTTCTGACTTTGCACTCGGCTCTCTGTTTGTTACAATAGGCAGCACCTTGAAAATGTATTCATTCTATACAGCTATGAACGAGTACTGTACTGTACTGTACTGTACTGTGCTGTACTGTACAAAGTAATAATGGACAGTTCTTAAAAATAGCTTAGGGTTTACTTTCACATTTCACATTAGTCGTTCTAGTTTAACCATTGATTTATTGTGCAACCCAGGAGGCCAGTATTGGTGCAATCTTAAAGGAGGTTCTACATTTCAGTCGTGCCATGAGTTTTGCAATAGTTTCCATTAAACAGATGTGTTGTTGTCAGCCTGTATCAGCGAGTTACTAAAGCTCTGACCTCTTGCTGTAAGGACCAGGAAGAATATTCTACACAAGCGCTAGAACGGTGCAGTCTGATATTTCTGGTATCAAGTAGACTCCTTTTCTGTTGGATTGCTCTGGTCTGTAAAACTACCACAAAGCAAAACTTACTATTTTCTTTCTATATGGCAGCAAAATCCTAAAGCCGCAGAAGCAACTGAAGAAATGGAGCTGGCCATTCTTAAAACATGTCAGTGTATGAATGAACTCAAGAAAGAGGTGAGTTACTTTGTCCAGCCTAGGATAAGATTACAGGGGAGGAGGAGCTGGCCATTCTTAAAACATGTCAGTGTATGAATGAACTAAAGAAAGAGGTGAGTTACTTTGTCCAGCCTAGGATTAGATTACAGCAGCTCTGAAAAATAACTGCTGGTATAAAATGGTAAGAGTAGAAGGAGCCGTCTCATTGGCTAACAAGTGTTCTAACCGGTGCACATATGTCACCAGCTTGGAACTTTCAGAACCACTCTACCCGATTCCCTTGACAACCAGTTAACTTTGGTACATGGAGAGGGGAGGGGGTGGGGTGCCTTGTTATAAGCACATTAACACACTCAAGGTAGTATAACAATACACCCCTGGGCGTGCTGATTCTATTTTGTTATTGCTTTCGTAACTCATGGTTTCTAGTCAATCCTTTTTTTTTTTTTTTTTGCTCTGTTTGCTAATTGCACACAGTTATCCTAGTTTTTGCAATTTGGTACTTTTTCAAAGTAATAGAAAGAGTCCTCTGTTTTACAGCAGCTTCTGTTTTAAAATCAATGCAATGATTAAATCCTGCACGCATGTAAAGCCATATATGTAGCCATGACGAATCAAGGAAAATGTCAAATGATATTCAACACCTATTTGGTATGGCTGAATGCATGAATGTTAAAGTTTGGCTTGTCTGGAGATGGTATCTGTTTAACAGCACTGTTTCTCTTTAGCTCCACAATGCAGCAGCAGAGCTGGCTGCGGACCTGTTGAAGTACCATGCAGACCACATTGTGCTGAAAGCCCTGAAGGTGTCGGGGGGGGAGGGCAGCCTAGAGGCGCTGGCTGAGTACACCTGCAAGCTGTCTGAGCAGAAGGAGCAGCTTGTGGAGGTGAGAGACCTCTGTCTTCATGATAACGGAACAATCTTGGCATAATAAGCATAATCAATATTAAGAATCCAGCATGTTAGATAGATAGGTAGATAGATATAATTAACATGTGTGTGCGGAAGTCTAAAATGTAGTTTTGTTTGTTTTTCCTTTTCTATTCCTCCAGACCTGCCGACTGCTACGACACATTTCAGGAACTGAGCCCCTGGAGATAACCTGCATCCACGCAGAAGACACCTTCCAAGTGACTGGACCGCAGGTAGCATCAAGCAGCATGTAGTGCTGTAGCAAGCTTCAGTTTGTTGTTATTACCTCTGTCTTGCTTGTCTAAGTATCCAGTATGGTGTCAATACCGCAACTGTACTGTATATCTTACAGCAGCCATACTGTGGTTTTACACACAAGCCTTCTTTCAACAAATGATCTATGTACATCTTAAAAACTTCCCATTACCATACATGCAGTATATTTATTTTTGTAGAAATTAATACATTCTGTATCAGTTAATCTTAATACAGTACTCCTTCTGTACTTTACTGTGCGAGGTCCTCTCATTAATTCCCTGCCCTTGAAAAATAGCCATGTTTTAATGTACACTAGTGTCACACTTACTGTACTCTGCATGAAACTGGGCATTGAGTAAATGTCTAAACGTGCAAAGTGATCAGCTGAGTTTCCCTTCATAGAAAACTGATGTTTGTTTTGTTTTGTTTTTAATGCCAAATTACGCAGTACTTCCCTGCGTCCATCCAAACAAATGTGAAGGGGGTTCTTTCTGGGATCATAATCATGAAACCCAAGTCACCAGAGAGTGAGACAGATAACAGTTTGTTCTGTAGTCCATGAGCCATCGCTGCATGAGGCTTTAGGAAGTAGTGGGGGGGTAGTCTGCCAAAACATGTTTGTGTAAAACAATTAGGACTTAGACTTGTATACAAATGCAGCAGTGTGAAGAAGCCTAGCATAATGACGTGCCTGATGTGGCAATTGGCGACTGACCCAGCGAACCCTGCCAGAAGATCTGCTAACAGGACCCAGTGTTGTATCATTAACTTGTAACCTGTCTCCAGATTCTCAGACCATGTAAGGGAAAAACAGCAGGCTTCCTTTTTATTTATTTATTTTTATTTTACCTAAAAGCCAATAGTCTCATTGTCCCCAGAACCCTGAGATGGAGTTACAGTCATGTACAATCTTGCTCTATTATATTTGCAATAATACACGAGAATACGTTTTCATGCTCTAATGAGAAGGAAATCGTATACTGTTTCCTAAAGCTAAAGAAGGAACGCTCGTAAAATAATTCCAGAAAGAGTTCCAAAAATTGGGATGCTTTTGCAAAAAAAGGATACAAAAACAAACAAACGACATAATGACTATTCTGTTAATTGATTGAGTGAAAGGGCTGTGCATCAGTCTGAATCTTTTGAATCTATCTCAAACAGCAGGGTACCTAGCCTTCACAGGGCATTGCAAGTAATTTCCTTTTTACAGGCCAGTGCTCTGGTTAATTATCGGTCCTAATAATAAATGACACGTTGTGCTACAAAAGCATCAATCACCTTCGTATTTTTGTCACTGAAATAATTAGGCATTGGCTTTGCTTTAGGGTGGGCTACAGGTTAGGCAGGTTATTATTGCATAGAAAAGCCCACATCTAGGGGGAGTTATTGCTTCTATTAAGACTAAAAATAAAGAAGACATGATGCGAGTCACTTGGCTGAAACAAGCAGTCTTTTATGTTGTTAAAACATTCTGAATTGAATCCAGAGAATTAAAGTACAGTGCATTTGCAGTGCTAGCAGTCTTGTGGAATTGAGAACACCCAATGGAGCAAGAATGTTCACCTGGCAAGCTAGCAGAAAGGAAAAAAAAGTGTTTATTTCAAACATAATGAACATCTTTATTTGCCCGAACTGTGTTATACAGAGATAAGTGTTTGATAAGTATCACATAAATATCATCCACTAGAATAAACAGTGCAGTGTGTTTCCAGTGAAGGCAAAGGGTGTGTTTAATAGTTAAGTGCTCCTGATACAAGCACAGTTTAATGGTTACTTCATGGAGCCTCTGAGAAGTGTTTAATTTACTGTAATAGATTGTTAAGTGCACCAGACACTTGCACAGCAGGCATGGTGCAGCAGACCTGATGGCTACACAGCACCTCTGTCTTTATTAAAACACCTCCTTCTCCTGCCAGATCTCCCTGCGTCTTATAAAACACTCAGTTGGCAAGTTTGTCCATCGGGGGCGTCATTTCAGAAAAATTCTGTGGGGGGGGGGGCAAGTTGTGTCAACATTGAACATTCTTTGTCCCAAATAGCATCTTGAATGAGAAAAACAGGCAGCAGTTGTGCCAGTTTACAGTACAACAAGATAGCGTGTACATTACAAGCACATCAGTCAGAAGTTTGTAAATAGGTTTTAACCAAACTTAAAACAGAAAACAGACGCTCATTGCTTGCAGTGGTTACTTGATGATTTTTAGTAAGATACAAGCATAAGTAATAGCAAGTATCCTTTTAGAGTTGTACCAGCTCAAAAAGAGAATAAAATCTGCCGGTGGTGTGAGTTTAGCTTTTCGTTCCCCTCATTAACTTCTACTCATTAACTTCTTCATTAGTTAAAATGTCACTGGTATCAGGGTCTGCACCAGATTTTTGTGGGCCCCAGTCAATGGACCTCCAGTTTTCTTTTTTACTGTAGATTACTTAGCACAAAATTAACAGAAAACAGAACACAAACTTTACAGAAATTATATTTTTAAAATGTACATAGAATATTTGACAGTGTGCTAACTGCAGTTGTTTTTATTTAATTTTTTGTTGTCTTTTCCTTCCGTTTTTGACATCCAGATTTGAGTTTCTTTTTATTTGGAGGTTCCAGAGGTTCGGCAGGTTTCATTTTTGATGGTTTATAACTGTATAATTATAACAGGCGTTCAGGTGTTATGATAATAGACGTTATGATAGTGAGGCTCGACAACATGCTTGTCAAATGAAAGTCTTGATTGTTGGAAAGTAAATATGCCAGTTATAGGATGTCTTTAATTGGCGCATTTGTATAATTTATGTCGAGATCAGCCAATAGCTTTCGGCTTTACATAGCCCTGGGGTGGACGGAAGCCAATAGGGATTGAGAAGAGGCGGGACTAAGGGAATAGGCGTCAAGAGGGGGGGAAAAAGGGTGGAGATATGAAAGGTTTCACTGCACTGCACGCATACAGTTTAGTTTAGTTGAGCGAAAACAAAACTTTTCTAGTCCTAAAGGCTGCTTGAGTAGGATAGCTGGCACAGAAATAGTACATTTACTCATATTTGCAATATTATTTCTGTATGTGTGTGGGCCGCCCTGTGCGCTTGCCCGGGTGCTGACGCCAGCCCTGGCTATTATTTTACTATTTGCTTAGTTGCTGTGATGGGCTAGATCTTATAAGCTAAGCACTGTTTACTGACAAGTTCCCAAAGCACATCATAAACACTTGAACATAATTATTAGTAAAATATACGTTTCTCTTCTGCTTTTTGTAACACAAAGTACACAACAGCTGCTGTCATTAATTTTGATTTTTTTTTTTAGGCAGAACAATTTTAAAATGTTGGGCTTTACAGAAAGAGCCAGGGGTAAGAATGCAGTTTAACTCTTATTTTAGAATACAACCTCAGTTAAGTTTTGATACATTTCATCTGCTTTTCACAAAGAGTGACACTTTGTATCAAATATAAACCAATGAACATAAACTAAGTAAGCACCACATTCCAGTGAATGTCAAAAGTATGTAGCAAAGTTTTAAATAACATGGTTACACAAATAAAATGGGTCAGTGTTTCGCTTTTCAGCTTGGCAAATGTATCAACACAAGCCTGTATTTGTAAGTCTAATGTTTTTTGCTTGTTTGTTTAGCTCGTAATATCAAAATACCGCTCATCCCCAGTAGCTATACGCAGGTATGTTTTTTGACCCTTTTCATGCACGAAAAGAACCTTTCATTTGCCAAATTAATAATACCAACAGTTAGCACTCGGGTACCAAACCCGAAAACGCACAGCACAGCCCTACACATGAGCCTGCATCTGGTTTTCAAATCTGTGGTACTTTCTCTTTAGAGCAGGTATAAATAATTGTACCTGGGCATCAGCAATATTAATAGTTTCTTCCGCAAGTGAATCCCTCCTTGTCTCTCTGTGTTTCATTTCTTCTGTTTTCCACCTGCTGTGGCAAACATATCCATCCATTCCCTTTGACTCATCATGATATCAATTATATTATAGAACAATAAAAATGAATGCCATTCTGTGTTGTCGTTATAATCGCTGGACAACGATGAACTACCAATCAAAATGAATGAGTGCCGCCGACGCCTTGAGACTCTGAGCGTGGGCTATTACATCACCATGGCAACCATCGCCGACTTCAGGGGAGGCGGTATTGTACAATGTTTTTCAGAATCTTTAGATCTGTGCTGCTTTGCATTTTTTTTAAATATACATTCAGTTGGAAGTTTTTTTCTTTAAAAAATAAATAAAAATGGACTACCTCTAATTTTCTCAGAGACCTTCTCCCTCTCCTCCATGTCGCGAGTTACACACAATTTACATTAGGGCTTCTGGTTTTTGCCTCTCTTTATGAATTAATTTCAAAGTAACATATTTCTCAGTTTTAATTCAGAAATCAAAACATGTTAAACAGCGCTCAGAGTAATTTCACGACAAACACAGGAAACCAGACGCTCTCAATATGTATTATTCAATGCCTACCTGCAAGTTGAAGCCTATTAATTTGTCAGATTACATTTTGAAATGTAAACCGATTTTGAAGCGTTTTGATAGTTAAGACTAAATCAAAGTAGATATTTTATTGGTGTAAAAAGAAAGTAGCTTCAAAAACGTAGGTTGGATGCATCTCTCGACTTCCGGCGGCAGCACTATCATCCGGGAGGAAGTATCGGATGGGTTTATTCTATCTTAATAAGCCTCCGGAAGGCAGTATTGGATGGGTTTATTCTATCTTAATAAGCCTCCGGAAGGCAGTATCAGATGGGTTTATTCTATCTTATAATGCCTCCGGGAGGCACTATCATACGGGAGGAAGTATCAGATGGGTTTATTCTATCTTATAATGCCTCCGGGAGGCACTATCATACGGGAGGAAGTATCAGATGGGTTTATTCTATCTTATAATGCCTCCGGGAGGCACTGTTGTACAGAGAGGCAGTATCGGATGAGTTTATTCTATCTTATAATGCCTCCAGGAGGCACTATCATACGGGAGGCAGTATCGGATGGGTTTATTCTATCTTATAATGCCTCCGGGAGGCACTGTTGTACAGGGAGGCAGTATCGGATGGGTTTATTCTATCTTATAAAGCCTCTAGGAGGCACTGTTGTACAGGGAGGCAGTATCGGATGGGTTTATTCTATCTTATAAAGCCTCCGGGAGGCACTGTTGTACAGGGAGGCAGTATCAGATGGGTTTATTCTATCTTATAATGCCTCCGGGAGGCACTATCGTATGGGGAGGAAGTATCAGATGGGTTTATTCTATCTTATAATGCCTCCGGGAGGCACTGTCGTACAGGGAGGCAGTATCGGATGGGTTTATTCTATCTTATAATGCCTCCGGGAGGCACTGTTGTACAGAGAGGCAGTATCGGATGGGTTTATTCTATCTTATAATGCCTCCAGGAGGCACTGTTGTACAGAGAGACAGTATCGGATGGGTTTATTCTATCTTATAATGCCTCCAGGAGGCACTGTTGTACAGAGAGACAGTATCGGATGGGTTTATTCTATCTTATAAAGCCTCCGGGAGGCACTGTCGTACAGAGAGGCAGTATCGGATGGGTTTATTCTATCTTATAATGCCTCCGGGAGGCACTGTTGTACAGGGAGGCCGTATCAGATGGGTTTATTCTATCTTATAATGCCTCCAGGAGGCACTATCATACAGAGAGACAGTATCGGATGGGTTTATTCTATCTTATAATGCCTCCGGGAGGCACTGTTGTACAGGGAGGCAGTATCGGATGGGTTTATTCTATCTTATAATTCCTCCGGGAGGCACTATCATACAGGGAGGCCGTATCGGATGGGTTTATTCTATCTTATAATGCCTCCGGGAGACACTGTTGTACAGGGA
This sequence comes from Acipenser ruthenus, assembly GCF_902713425.1. NCBI lineage: Eukaryota > Metazoa > Chordata > Actinopteri > Acipenseriformes > Acipenseridae > Acipenser > Acipenser ruthenus. Next base: position 4,444,947 of record NC_081192.1, on the reverse strand, counting down.
GGCAGTATCGGATGGGTTTATTCTATCTTATAATGCCTCCAGGAGGCACTGTTGTACAGAGAGGCAGTATCGGATGGGTTTATTCTATCTTATAAAGCCTCTAGGAGGCACTGTTGTACAGGGAGGCAGTATCAGATGGGTTTATTCTATCTTATAATGCCTCCAGGAGGCACTGTCGTACAGGGAGGCAGTATCGGATGGGTTTATTCTATCTTATAAAGCCTCTAGGAGGCACTGTTGTACAGGGAGGCAGTATCGGATGGGTTTATTCTATCTTATAATGCCTCCAGGAGGCACTGTTGTACAGAGAGACAGTATCGGATGGGTTTATTCTATCTTATAAAGCCTCTAGGAGGCACTGTTGTACAGGGAGGCACGATCAGAAGGGTTTATTCTATCTTATAAAGCCTCCAGGAGGCACTGTCGTACAGGGAGGCAGTATCGGATGGGTTTATTCTATCTTATAAAGCCTCTAGGAGGCACTGTTGTACAGGGAGGCAGTATCGGATGGGTTTATTCTGTCTTATAATGCCTCCAGGAGGCACTGTTGTACAGGGAGGCAGTATCGGATGGGTTTATTCTGTCTTATAATGCCTCCAGGAGGCACTGTTGTACAGGGAGGCCGTATCGGATGGGTTTATTCTATCTTATAAAGCCTCTAGGAGGCACTGTTGTACAGGGAGGCAGTATCAGATGGGTTTATTCTATCTTAATAAGCCTCCGGAAGGCAGTATCGGATGGGTTTATTCTATCTTATAATGCCTCCGGGAGGCACGATAAGATGGGGAGGCATCATAACCGACACGGGATCCGGGTTAGATTAGAAAAGAATGATGTTTGAAAAATACATTTTATTAATTTGTGAAGAAAATTTTGACCGTCTTGTATGTCTAGGGGGGGTCAAAAAGTGGAAGACATAATGTCACATAGATCATCTGAGGGGGGCAAACCAAGGTCTGGGGGGGGAGGGGAGGGTTTCCTGCACTGTAACAAATGTATATATGTAACATATTATTGCACAACTCCATCACCAGTTTTCTGATACAAAACCCTTCACTGTTAGTTTATTTGATAATCCGTCACAACCCACAGTTTTTTTTCTCGCATGCGCAAATCAGTCTGTCTTTATTGTGCAGTTAAACGGCGCTTCCTGCAGTTTCACCTGTCAAATGCAGCAACAAAGCGAACAAGGCCAGCTACTGTAATGTAAAACAATTAATCATTAAACAGTTTGATACTGTGATGTGTATATATATGTATTTTTTTAAATCTGTGATCTTTAGCTGCTTTTGTGCTATTTTCATTTGCAAGTGAATTGTGACATAAGGGCCTTACTGAGCACTGCAATTTTGAACACTGACTTTGGATACTGTTTTAATTCTGGAAACCTGTGTTTTTTTTATCTTTTGCTAAATTGCATTGCCTTTTACGTTTTTTATGCAGTTCTGTACATGGCTAACATTTTTATTTAATTTTGCTGTTGGGTCGTTAATGGGGAATTTTACATACTGCTACAATACGTACCAGATTTAAAAATATGTACTGTATTCAGGGCCGGCCTTAAGACAAGGCGAGCGAGGCGGCTGCCTAGGGCCTCCACCATTTAGGGGGCCCCACACTCAACTGGACTGTCGTGAGATTTAGTGTGTTAGTTATGTGCGCACAAAGTGCTGTAGCTCAGCACCTCGCAAGCATGATTCCAATAAAAATGCTGTAGTACGTGCATGAAAACAGATTAGCCGACATCTTCCCCAACACCTTCACCACATTGCCTATACTTCTGACCATTCCAGTGACGGTTGCTTCTGGTGAGCGCATCTTTTTCAGGCTGAAATTTATGAAGACGATGACTAAAAAAAAAGACTGTCAAATGTGGCCATACATGTACTGTCAATTGAGAAAGAAGTTGCCAATAATTTTGAATATATTTGGTAAAGGACTTTGCTGCCGCTAAAGCTTGAAAAATGTCTTTGTAATTTTGTAATTTGTCACGTAAAATGAAAAAAAAAAAGGATTTGATAATGCCCAGGGATTAATTTGTAAAAATGTTTTTGTAAAAAGTGGCATTGCACACATTGTCTCGCGTGTCAGATTTTTTTGTTATTGTTTGTTTGTTTGTTTGTTTGTTTGTATGTGTGTGTATGTATGTATTTATTTATTTATTTATGCATGCCTGGTCATTCTCGCCGCCACCCTGTCAGAACCCACTTATAGTCGGGCATTACAGTATTTTTCAAGAGGCCTACTACTGGGGCATGGTAATTTTAGAAAGTTAATACGTGAATGGTTCTGAGTGCTTTGACGTTGTGAATTATAAAATATGATAGTCTAACAAACAAACTGAAACAAGTACTATTCGTTAACATTTTAATCAGTAGTATTATTTGTATATAAGCGTATCTTAACGTTTGTATATGTATGTGCATATGGTTACATGATGCACCTATACTAAACAAGATACGGTTGCTACTGTAGCATTCATTAGATGTTCTGGACCCCGCACTTAATCATCACCGCTTAGGGCCCCACACAGCCTTTGGCCCGCCCTGACTGTATTATAGTCCACGTGTCGTCTCTTTTGATAAGTGATGATTTTCAGAATCATATCGTTCTAATTAAAATACTACTTCTGTTGAAAATATAGTACTGTACCAACAAAACCAACTACAGTACATCTAAATGGAAGCCTGCTTATTTTAAAACACAATCCTTTCAGCTATGTATTTTTGACATTGTATCTTTTTGTGTTCCCTGTAACAGGCCAAAATGAAATAATCAGGTTTGTGTCACACTCTTTTAACTGGCACTGAAGTCAAAATTGTATAGGGTCAGATATGCGAGTGCTGACTGTAGTACGTAAAAAGAAGTGTGCAACAATTAAGGTATTCGCCCGGACAACAGTACGTTTTTGAGAATGAAAAATGCCTTGAGGTGTTCTTTTTTACCTTTCATTTGCAATGAGATTTTTACTTAGGGCTTAGTGCCACCTGCTGGCCTTAAGTTTTTCTTTTTTTCTTTTTTTTTTTTTTAATTTACAGATCATTTCTGCTGCACAGACACTGGCCCTGCACCCTTCAAGCAAAATCGCGAAAGAGAACCTGGATGTTTTTTGCGAAGCTTGGGAGTCGCAGCTGAACGACATGTCCATTCTTTTGAGGGAAATCATTGATCTGTTTGAAGGACGTCGAGGTACGAATTTTATTTGGATCCCTTTTGAAGTACGAAATGTAACCATTACCTTTTGGGTATGTACCTTCTAAAGACCCGCAACCTGAATAAGATATACCAAAGCTGCTCAGCGAGCCTGTGGCACAGTCATGCCCTGCCCGCGAGGGTACAAGAGGACGCCATTTTTCCTTTCAAGAATGACCTGTTCGGAGAGCCTTGTTCAGTTAAGTACATTGCTGCTTCTGTCGATTTATTTATTTCGCATTATTGTGTTTTTATGATATTTAAACAAGCCTGTTGCTTGTTACGTCCCACTGCGGCCTTGTGCCCCGCGTGAAGCCAGGGGCTCGAGTTGCTACATCCCAGGGATGTCGGCTGATTTTGTGCAGGAAACTGACCACACTGTCTTCCTCATCCTCCTTGAGCTCTGCCTCCTCTTCCCCTCCCCCACAGAGTGTGTGGAAACCCCCTTGGCAGGGTCTCCACATAAAGACATTTACCTGACCTTGCAGAAATATTTGCAAGAGGTTCGCGGGAAGCATGTGCTTGTCTGTACAGACAACACAACAGTGGTGTCTTACATCAACCACCAGTGTTGCCTCAGCTTGCCTGGGCTCCATCGTGTGGCCCACAAGCTTTTGCTCTGGGTGCACAAGAACCTCCTCTCACTGCAGGGTGACAAATTGGGCAGTGGACTTCTCAAGGAGTCTCCAGCAGCTCAGAATGGAGGCTTCACCCGAAGGTGGTGAGCCTCATTTGGGAAAGCAGAGATAGATGTCTTTGCCTCCCAGGAATCAGCCCACTGTCGCCTCTGGTTCTCCATTATAGAAGGCAGAGACACGCTGGCAGTAGATGCCTTGGCACACCAGTGGCCGAGGCAACTGTTGTATGCCTTCCCACCGCTCGCCCTGCTCCCGCTGTGTCTGGAGAAAATTAGGCAGGACAGGGCCAAGGTGCTCCTAGTAACCCCTTATTGGCCCAGGAGACTGGTTTTCAGTGCTGATACAGCTCCTGAGCAGCCAGCCGTGGAGACTGCTGAAGCACTGCGACCAGCTCAGTCAAGCACGGGGGACCTTAAGGCATCCTGACCCATCAAGCCTGCAGCTCTGGGTCTGGCCCCTGAATAGCTACATTTGAGTTGTCTGGGGCTTTCTATTAGGGTCATTGACATCCTGCCGAATGCCAGAGCAGCATCCACGTGTGCCCAGTACAGGTGTAAGTGGGGTGTTTTTCAGATGTTGTGTCAGCCTCGTGGATTCAACCCCATGAACTGTTCCATGGCAGTTGAAATCTCCCTCCATGTTAAAGGTCTATCTGGCAGCCATTTTGGCTTGCTATGTCAAAATTGACTCGGCCTCCCAAGAAGACTATCTCGGCATTCCATGTCAACCAGTGTAATTGGAGGCTTTCCAGTTTGACAGAGAGCGACAGCTCCATATGCGCTGCCCAGTTCGGGCCCTGGCTTACTACGCTGACAGGACGAAAAGTTGGAGGCAGTCCAAAGTATTTTTTGTCTGCTATGGGGCAGACAAGTCCCGTGGTCAAGTCCTGTCTAAGCAACGGTTGTCCAAGTGATAGCAGTCACAGTCAGGACTGTCTGAGCAAGCCAACATGCCCCCTCCAGAAAAGCTCACTGCCCATTCCACCAGGGGCCTTGCAACTTCATGGGCTTTATTCCAGGGTGCATCTGTCAAAGACATTTGCGATGCAGTGGTGTGGGCTACTCCCCATACCTTTACTAGGTTCTACAGACTTAATGTTGTGGATCCTCAAAACCCTGGTTTTGAAACTAGTGTGTTAAGGGCGGCTTCCCAGCCAACCCTTACAACACAATGATAGAGGTGAGTTTCTCCCTCAGTTTTTTCTAGTTACTGGGGTTCCGTATGGTAAGGCACAGGGCTAGCCTAATAGCATTCCAGTTGTTCTGCAGTCTTGCCCTTGTGATGGCTTTGGTACATTCACCCATATGGTAATGGTTACATTTCGTACTTGAAAGGGAACGTTTCGTACTTGAAAGGGAACTTAAGGAGGCTGTGTGGTCCAGTGGTTAAAGAAATGGGATTGTAACCAGGAGGTCCCCGGTTCAAATCCCACCTCAGCAACTGACTCATTGTGTGACCCTGAGCAAGTCAATTAACCTCCTTGTGCTCCGTCTTTCAGGTGAGACGTAGTTGTAAGTGACTCTGCAGCTGATGCATAGTTCACACACCCTAGTCTCTGTAAGTCGCCTTGGATAAAGGCGTCTGCTAAATAAACAAATAATAATAATAATAACGTTATATCATAACCCTGGTTCCCTGAAATAGAAATGTAACCATTAACCTTCAAGGTTGCTGCGTCCATGAGATCTGTGAGAGCAGCCCTTTTGTGCCCTTGGGGGCGGGCCATGACTGCGTCACAGGCTCGCTGAGCAGCTTTTGTAAAAGCTTTAAAAATGAGCTGCTACAGCAATCCAGGTTTCCCTGACTGCTGTGTTCTTACTTTGTACAGCATTCATGGGTAGGGTTGCTGTCAAACCTGGCATTTTCAAGCTGAACCCAACACTGTATGATCCAAGTCAAACTCCAAGTAAAGTTTTATCATTTTCTAAAGTCTAACCCTCGACTTTCTCCTGATGTTACCTTGAATGTAAACTTCAGTAACTGATGTTATGAAGGCAGTTTCCAGAGAGGAATGTGTGAATGAACTTCAGTGAACCTAAGAAACGCATCTACAAAATATAGACCTTGACAAGACTTTAGTTATTTAATTTGGTATCTATAAAAAAAGCACATGGATTGAAACAAATATGTTGACAGCCAGGACAACATACACTTAAACCTGGACCAAAACCAAGCATGTTGACATATGATTGTTTGTCCAGTATAATTTTTTTTTAATACATTTTTTTTTTTTTTTTTTTTTTTACTGTAATGATCCTGTTTTTGTAAAGGTCCGTAATGATCCTGTTTTTGTAAAGGTCCGTAATGATACTGTTTTTGCTTCCAGGAGAGAAGAGAAACTACCTTTCACTACCTAGACCAGGGGTAAGTGAGATCACGAGCTTCTGATTGGCATACACTTTTGTTACATTATAAGATGTTTGTGTGTAAATATTGATTGATATTGATAGCTTAACACTTCTAGAATTTTCTGAACTCAAAACTCATTTCAAGCAGCATTGTAGTATAATGTACACACTCCTGATGTAGAGTAATCTAATGTGAAGTAGGTGACATGGATTGAACAGTTGTTTCAGATATTAATATAAATAATTACTGGTATATGTCAAATGAGCTTGTTTCCAGAAGTGTCATGGTATTAACTTTTTTAAATACAAAAAACCACAAGCCCAGGTCGTCTTTGATCGACACAAAGTGTAGAAGTTTAACAGGACACTTTTCCCCCCTAGAAGCTCTCAGCAAATCTGAAGAATATAAAACCAGTCAAACTTGACTCTGAGGTATGCTGTTTTTTTTATATATATATGTTTTTTAATTTATTTATTAATGTAATTTTGAAACACATTTTAAGTATAAACTGGTGCCGCTGTGTCCATTTCAGGAGCAGACAGCTATAGCTAAAGTGGGTCTGGAGTTACGGCTGCTGACGTCCGACCTGGACTCTGAGAGTGAGAAGTGGGAGGACCAGGAGCACGAGATTGTCCGGCAGGGGCAGGGAATGTCCAGCATGGCATACTCCATGTACCTTTTCACCAGGTAAACCCGCCAACTCTCAGGAAAATTGAATTAGAAAAATGTCTGCCTGCCAGCCATCAACTTTCTTGTCATTTTCAAGCACCGGGGGGGGGGGGGGGGGGGGGATTCCGGCATTTAGGGAAGAAAAGAAAACTAAAATGAAGAGGATATAAACTTTATTAGGGTCTGCACCTATATCACGTCTTGCCATCATTTTGCCCAGCTCACAGCCTTGACCCGTTGTGGCACAGACTCCATATGGTGCCGGAAGAGGATAGATATGTTAGCTTAGATGATGTTAGTTATTAAGGATGTTGTCGAGATTAATATGGTTTCCAGTCTGAAGCTGTTTAAAAGATGCACCATGAGAAAACAATTAATCTGCTTTTTTAATGTGTATTTCTCATCATTGATTTTCAATAACTGTCAACTATACTGCAATGAAAGACGCCTGATGATCGCATTTTGTCTTTTGATTTTAGAGGGGAGGGCCTCCTGAAGACAACCCAGGATTTATTTCACCAAGCAGAGGTACACATGGAGTCTTACAGCAGCCTGTCCGCATTTATAATGCACTCAGTCAGGGGCATCATTAAAAACAATGAGCTTCACTCCTGGAAAGACCAGAGATCAGTACGTTATTAAAAGAGCTAACAATCGTGTCTTTCAGCAACACTGCATCATAGTGTTTTTGTACGCCCAGGACGCTAGCAGTTTGCTGTGGACATTTTTTGCAGCACATTCAACCTGATTTCACATGGAAGGTGTAATTGTAACATCGTGTCAGGCAGTCAAAAAAAAAAAATATATATATATATATATATATATATATATATATATATATATATATATATATATATATATATATATATATATATATATATATAATTTTTTTGTTTTGTTTTTTAAGCCAAGAAAGATGTTAATATTTTGATTTATTCAGGTGGCTGCTTCTGTAACAAATCATGTTTGTTAACCCATTAAGGTGCACAAGGGATTGAGTGGTTGTTCAAACCTCATTGCAAAAATTAGAATGTTTGCATAATTTTATTTGTGGGACACTTATATGCCTTGTACCATAAAGGGTTAAAAGTGCCATGGATGTCCCTGAGTGGTTCACCTGGTAGAGGTGCAGCCGCGTGGTGTGCAGGGTGAGTCAAACAATGCAGGTTCACATCCTGGCTGGAGACTTTGAAGGGAGCGTCACATTGGCTTTGGCGCTCCTAATGTATATAAATGTTCTTGGTTAAAATTGAGTGGCCATTCAGTTGCTGACACATGCATCTGTTTCTTAAATGAATTGACTCCACTGTGAAATAATGTTTTTTTGTTGAGGGTGTTTGTACAGGCTTAAATCGTTGGGCTTCAATACCACTGTTCCACATGGAATATCGGCAGTACAAACATACAGAAGCACAGACATTATCTAGATGTGTTCAAGATCATTAATTTGTTTGTGTATTCTACAGGTGTTTGCTGAAGAGGGTTTCAAATTATATTCTTCACTCCGGGCTTTCTCAACTCAGGTACGATAATAAATGAAAATGGAAACCACGACCCAGACAGTTGTGTGTTTTTTTTTTTTAATTTGTTTAGTTACATTTTTTCAAGCCAGACATGGTGAATACAGAGTTCAGCTCAAGTCCTTCAAGCAATGTTTAATTAAATAGCTGTTCTTGACATTGATCAATGGCTGGTTAAGCCAAATGTATTTTGTAACAAATGTGAGAAATGAATGGTGTCGGAGTCAGACTATGAAAATATGCAGTGTGGGTGATACAAACTTAAATGCTTTAATGCAACAGTAGCCTCTGTTTTTCTGTGTAAGTGTAATTTTACATTCCTTCATCAGTCATATTGTTTTTGGTATTTTAGCATCCCTGTGTTTTGATAACATGCCTTCATTGCTGCTTTTTCAACAGCTTCCCATAAACCATTTCAATAGCCTACTTCATTTTTTTTTTTAGCATGGTAAAAAAATGTAACTGTACCCTTTGCTTTGACCTGTAACCAAATATGCATGTGTACACGCCTGTATTCTATGATTCTATGGGTTTGATTGTGGGTATCGTGCAAAGAAAGTTTCATCTTTGTGGCAGTAAAACAAAATATATACAGATGAACCTGCTTTATATCATGATTGCGGTGCAGGCATAATTCGTGATATAAAATGGGTCATGATATAAACTGGGTTTCACGTTTGCCTGTGGCAGCACATTACGAGTGCGAGGGGAAAAAAAGAAAGAAAACTAACAGTGAATTAAAGAGCCGTGTTTTAATACTCTACATGTAGTCGTTCTTTACATTTAAACAAATGCATACAGTTTACTGTACAGGACAAATATGTTTTGTATCATTAACTGGAACGAAACAGCTTGTGTCATTATCTAAAAAAGGCATGAATTGTCGACTGATGAGAGCTATCAATTAGGCGTTGCACTTGGTGGTTTTTTTGTGTGCATTTGTATAAGCCTGACTGTTAAAGAAGAAAAATTTGCCGACGTTGGTGTTTTGTAACTGAACTGTATCCCGTTAAGACCGCCCACGCAGCATCTGACAGGCTGCACAATATGTCAGTTTATCAGCCGAGATGATTATTGGTTGTTAGTTGCATTGAAAATTAACTCTATCCTGTGGTTACTTAGTAAAGCCCGGCCACGCAGCATTTGACAGGCTGCACAAAACGTGACAATAAGCTGATTTGTGAGATGATATTAAGAGAGGTAATTTCTCAAAAAACCTATGGTGCATGGCGAGTAGTTTTTGAAAAATCGTGATAATAAACGAGGTATGATATTAAGCGAGGTGATATAAAACGGGTTCATCTGTATATATTTCTGGGGTCTGTAGGGCTAATACCTAAATGACTAGCACTGATAATCTGACCTATGGCTGCCCTGTCATGTGACTTTTTAGGGTTCTGCATGATGGAGGCTGTGCATTTTGAGATCTTGTGTTCATTGTTGATACAGAGCTGTATTCTACAGTATGATCATCTCTGTCAAGTTCAATTAAAGGGGCTGTCCAGTAAAAAAATATATATATATAATTATACTTATCAATAAAATCATTTGATCATAGGTTCCTTTTAAATTACTTTGCATAAAGGGGAATTTTATTTGTGTTAGTCTAGTTTTAGTAATGCTTTCGTGACTGAGTTGTCTAACACAGTATGTGGTGCTGTAGTGGTTTCACCTAGGGCACACTTGTAAACATGCTGCTTCACCTGTGGATTTGCTTATAAGGGTGCATGTGATTGCAGGTGCATTTAATTGGTTTGTGTGTTTGGTATATCTTTGTTGAGATACTAGGTTTAATATGTGCAGTTACAAAATGATTTGCTGGTTAAAATATCTGGCATTCTTATCATTTTGCACATTTGTGTACCCTTGTCCTTCAGCTGGGAGATGATGAGAGAGCCATCTTTACAGCAGAGACAGAGAAGCTGGTGGCCCTGTGTCAGAAACTGCAGATAACCACTAGAATGCCTGTGCAAGGCAAAAATTCGACTTTCCTCAAGGTACTCTTCTGTTATCAACCTGTTTCTTCCTCTATTAAAATCAATTCAGAGAGGATTTTTTCTTTTTCTTGGACTGAGAAAAGGCACGGGCGTGAACACCGAAAATATAAACTAGACCTGTCATACCTAAATTCAGTATATCAACACATAAGGTCGGGTCAGTTCCTGTTTTTAAATTAGTTTAATTTCCAATCCCTTTTTAAAATCAATTCCCAATCCCAATTATTTTAAAGGAATTGGAATTAGAATGTATATTTCCAAGTCATAATTGTTCAACTGCTTTCATTTGAAGCCAGCAATTGCCACTGCGAGAAGTTCATTTTAACAGAATACTGTTAATTGCAATTTTGATCAATGGTGTGTTGGAATTGATTAAAGGGAATGGGAAATTGATTTTAAAAAGTAAATGGAATTGAAAAACTGGAATTGACCCCAACTGTCCACAGATTGTTATCTTCTCAATATCTTGTGTTAAAGAACATTTCATTCCAATTGAATACATTTAGAGTGACAGACAGAGAGACTGAATATACCCCCTGTACACTGTGTCACTGAACACCCCAAGTGTGGAATACAAACTGTACCCCCAGTACACTGTGTCACTGATACACCCCAAGTGTGGAATACAAACTGTACCCCCAGTACACTGTGTCACTGATACACCCCAAGTGTGGACTACAAACTGTACCTCCAGTACACTGTGTCACTGATACACCCCAAGTGTGGAATACAAACTGTACCCCCAGTACACTGTGTCACTGATACACCCCAAGTGTGGAATACAAACTGTACCTCCAGTACACTGTGTCACTGATACACCCCAAGTGTGGAATACAAACTGTACCTCCAGTACACTGTGTCACTGATACACCCCAAGTGTGGAATACAAACTGTACCTCCAGTACACTGTGTCACTGATACACCCCAAGTGTGGAATACAAACTGTACCTCCAGTACACTGTGTCACTGATACACCCCCAGTACACTGTGTCACTGATACACCCCCAGTACACTGTGTCACTGATACACCCCCAGTACACTGTGTCACTGATACACCCCAAGTGTGGAATACAAACTGCACTGGGTAACATCAAAGTAAGATTATTTCCCCATCTCCCCATGTTGTTTTAAAGCACTTTTACTGTGAATTTTTTAATTGGGTTGATATTTAATTTTCAAATTGTCTTGATTGCTATGAAAAGTGGGTCTGTTTGTCTGCAGCTTTGTAACTGAGGGCTAGTTTGCCCTTTTCACCGCTTTATAAATGCAGTCTAATTCAATTGTGGATTTTGGACTCTGTGAATTCAATTGCTTGTCAGATATCTGGGAAACCTCATTTGATAACGTTTATATACCAACACTGCCCTCTGGTACTTTCTATTGATCTTGTTTCCATCTCATACTTGACACTAACTGGATTTGGGGCTAGAGAAGCCACAGGGGAAAGAAAACAGCAGCTGAATCTGCTAATGGAAGCATTTCTAAAGTGGTACATTGTAATGCATGACCGATTTTAAGAACTAAAGGTATGAATTTGGAAGGTTTTTTTTAAATGAGTTTATTTTATCTTTGGGGTTGCATTGTGTATTTTTTAGATTTATTATGATGATAATAATGTGTACACATTTTTTTTTCTCCAGAAAGTAAGTGTCTTTGTTAGAAATGTGAATTTTAAGTCCTAGGCAGAACACATTTGACAGCTTTTTATACTGATTGCCATGTTGATTGCCTTGCAGGTGGATTCATCTATTCAAAATATCAAAAGTATCTTGACAGTAGTTGTCTATATTCTCCCTCTTTGCAATAAGCTAATCAAAAAGGTAAGATTCTAACACAGGCATTAGCAGTGACTGGTGACACTGCTACTACAATTCTGAAATAAGTTTCTTAAGTTTAAGTGCAAGCATATTTGTCTCCTGCTATTTCTATGTACAGTGCTCAGTTGAGATATAGAGTAAGTTAACAACCATTTAGGTAATGAATCTAAGTTTGTATAAACTAAAACAGAAATGTGTGAAGATAGCACTGTCTAGTGGTCTAAAGCAATGGTTAAGAAAATACATCTGGCCAACAATCTATAATGTTGCCTGTAGCGGGAACACACAAGATCTGATGAAATATGTAGCTGTTGCTGTATGTCTGCTGAATTTAACTTCTGCTTGAGAAGAACACATACTGAAGTTCAGGTTGAAAATGTGCCATGTGGGAAGGGCCTCTAATGTGGTTCAGATTTGCTCACAGTAAGTCCTTCAAATGCCTATCTTCAAAACTTGATTTGCAGTACAAGTGTGAGCAGAGCAGCTTGGGATCCCCCCAGAGCTGGAGAGAGATCCCGCTCCAGACCCCTGTTCATGAAGACTGTCTCAGTGGAAAGAATGGCAATGGCTTTGGAGTGAAATCTCTGGAGCACCACATGGCAAACCTCACCTTCCTGGAGAGCAAGTAACAGCACACCTGCATGGGACAGAAGGACCCTCTGAAATCATTAGCAAGAGTATCCGACACCACCCCAGTCACATGGATAAACAGATCACCTTGAACTGGCAGTGCTATCCTTTTTAACCAGTATTGCTGTGTGTTATTTGTAATGGGTCAGCGGTTCCCAAACTTCATGCTTTTTGGTTCAATTACTTAGTATCTCAGATAGTGACACATACCTTATATTATTTGTACAAAATAGTGTTTGAAATTTGAATTTTTAAAGAGTATTTGCAAAGTGCAGTGCAACTAATTGTTAGTAACTGACTATAATGGATATTCTGTTGGGGAGAGGGAGCATTTTAAAGGACTAAGGCTAATAGCAACATATATTGCCCCTTATTTTGTTATAAATGATCACCTTTGCTACAGTGAATTACAGGAAGTTGGTAATACAGGCCCATAAAAATATACTCAAGTGCAGCCATTTACATTGTTGCTAATATACAGTACATATCTCGTGAAGGCCAGCATTTTTTTTTTTTAAATCTACACTTTACTACAAACTACTTTGCAGCTTGCTTTAACTTGTATTACTCTATACTGCTAGCTTTTTCTTCTTTGTTTAACAAAACATATAGTGTACTCACTGAGCTGGCTGATTACAACATTGTTAATTCACTTCAGATTCTAAATCCAGTGGCGTCTATAATTTTAGAGACCGTACAATAAAGATCCTGGTGACGGCCCCACTGAAGATCTTTGTTTGGGAACTGCTGCAAAACATTGTATGGTACTTGAAGTAATCATCACATTGAAACCAGTGGAGTTTTAAATGTTTTGGTACAATCTACAAACTGCTGTTTTGCCCTTAAAATTTTTAATTATCTGTATGGAATACCTGGGTGAAAGTCTTAACAAAACTACAGATCCAAAGAAGCTGCTATAGACTGGCTGTTAAGCACAGAAACTGGCGATGTCAGATATGCTGTATGTAGTGAACCACTGCTGTTTTAGAGTAGCAGGGTTCCTAGAAATCTAGTGTTACACATCCCCATGTGCTGCTACAGCTGTTTAAATAACATACCTGGCATTGTTCTTTTTGTTGTTAATACACCGACACCTTTTTACATTTTTAAATTTGAAGTCTCTCTCCAAAGGTCTTTTCAATATGTCTGCTTTGTGCACAGGTTTGAGATCAGAGGTGTGTGCTCTTTCTGATCACTGCCGGTAGGCCTACATTCCCCCCCCCACCACCACCTGTATTTCTGGAGAGACACACCCCAATGAGGCTGGGGCATATTTATTTTTGTATCAATATTGTATGAAACTGAAGACGATCTTGTAGAGACGTGACAGGTATCTTCCTTTAAAGGGATGTACTGCATTGTATTTCATGTTCATCCACAACTTTAAACACTCAATAAGAGAGATTTTGAAACCTCACGGGCTGGCTGGCCAAGCTTCATTGGGACGTCTCTTCAGTAATACAGTTAGGAAATAATTATTCACCTCCCGTCAGTATCAGAGAGTGGACACACCTCTGCTCTCAAACCCTAGCTAGTTCACAAAGCAGACATCTTAAATACCTTTGACAGAGTTTACATTTATAATTGTAAAAACTTGTCAGGATGTTAACAACAAAAAGAAAAGTCACAGGTACGTAAATTAAATAGTTGGATCAACGCGTGGGGATGTGTATTTTTCAGAACCCTGCTACTTTCTTTAAGATAAAGTAAAAAAAAAAAAAGAAAGACAATTCTCTTTGTAATGCTAAAACAGATACAAGCACTGAACCATTAATCCTGTGATTGTCGAATAATTTTTACACAAATCAAACACACACATTTAAGAATTTCTTATGTAGGTCTGACACTATATTATTATGTACTGTATATAGATGAAAGAGATGGTAAATGCTATTTTGATTTTATTCTACCTTGGAACTAGGTCAAGCAACTATTTTACATTTAAATGAAACCCCTGCATCTCACCACCATAAGACAGTTATATTGTCAACTTTTAATACCATAGGGTTGTTTGTAACCTTGTGAAGATATCTATAAATACTGTGTATTTCTGTTGTGCTGAGAATTTCAAAATTATAATTATAAGGCCCTGAAAACGAGAGCCTAATAATCAAAGGGTTAATAATCTACCCAATCCTGACAAGCTTTAGCTTGCTGATGATGAAAGCCTTGTTTGGTACAAAGTCACTGGGTAGAATATAAAAAGCACGGATGAACTAGTCAATGTGATGGTAGTGTAGAGGACTGCTAGTTTAGTTTTTCCTGTAAAGCAGTTTTTTTTTTACATTTCTCTAACACTTAACCTGTAAAATTATATTTTTTAAATAAAACTCTTAATTCATTAATCCTCAAGCCACCTATGGTGTTGCCTGCTTTCCTAAACCGAAACAAAGAACAGCTTTTCACACCAATACAAATGGTGTTTAAACCATTTATTTTCAAGTTGCCAGGCAGCGACTAAACTAACCTTTACGACAGCATACAAATCCATAACTTTTCAAAGACAGTGGTGGATCTGAATACAGCCACTTTAGCAAATTAAAATAGGGCTCATGTGTACCAAGATATTTCAAATCAAACATAACAATGGGTTAAACTATGGCAGTATTTACACAAGTTGAATAAACCCCAGTGCCTCTCCTTATTTATTCCTAACTGCAAAACTAGCCTTTAAAGGCTGTTTTTAAAGCCAATAAACAATCGAGCCATTTGCTGTTCACAACTCCTGGTACTCCCTCCAGCTGTAAAAGACAGGCAGCCGCAGTACAGCAGCCCAGTCTGCAATCCCTGTATCAGCATGGCTCAGGGTTTGTGCTCCTTCTTTTAGAAAGAATATCTTCATACTCCGTCTGGGTCAGCAGTCCTTGGGTTACACTTTTACTTTCTTCAAATTTAGGCAACACAACTGCAATGTAGCCTTCTGTGGATGGCTGTTGAGTTTAAAAATAAATAAATAAATAAATAAATAAATAAATCAGTATTATTTATTGTAGGTAAAAGCCACAGACATTATTATCCCTTGCTGGGGATGCAGATTCCTCCTTCCACCACCTGTACATGAATGTGTCTTTTAAAACAAACAAACTAATAAAAGTGGCATGGCGTGTCAACAGAATACTTAACGGTTCTCCATGATCAATCAGACTTTCCATGTATATGGTGTATAACATATAAAATACTTTTTTTTTTTTTTTTTTTAAAGTTAGCCTTCATCAACTGCCTTAACAAGAATGTCTCATACCTCAAGTTATCTAACATGTAAATGCATTTACCTTTTCCTGTAATAGACTAGGATTCGTAAGAATGTCTTCATTGACTTCTAACAGGCGTCCTCTGATACAACTGAGGGGGAGGGGAAAAAAAAGATCTATATACAGTGCCTTGCAAAAGTCTTCACACCCTTGAACATTTCACATTCTACTGCCTAAAAAATACAATTCAAAAGCATTAACCCTTGCGGTCCATTTATTCAGCGCGTCTCAGGCGCGTCAGGTCCAATTTATTTTCACACGCACAGTTTATTTTAGACGCGCTGTTTAAAAGTATTTTTTTTTCACAGTAAAACATGTTTAAAAGGCACTGCATATCAACAGGACACTCAGTACTGCATCTCCAGCCCTGCCCCATCCCTTGTTCTGTGTTTTTTCACATACCTCTCGATAGTAGTGCATACCGATAAATCATCTCCTGATCACTCGTTTTATCACCAAACTCCTCAATAATGTGATCCAAGTCATTATTTTATTACTATAACATCTAAAAAAAGATCTGCAAATGTCTGTGAGCGCTGAAATATTCTTTGAGCGCTGGATGCAGAAGCAGTTATCTTGTTTAAGTCTGTGTTATCTATGTGATGCCGGGGCTAGCTGTATTCATGAAATACGCCCCCCTTTTTTTTTTTCGGCTCCAATCGATCTCACTCGGCCATTGAATGGTTTTCTCGTCTTTTTCCGGAGAAAAAACGACTAGAGACCTGTTTTTTGCGTCTTTTTGATGATGTCAGACAGGGTCCGACATTGCAATTTTCCCTTTCCGGTCCAATGTCGGACCAGGTCCGACACAGGACCACAAAGGGTTAAAGTAGGAGTTTGTTTCACTGATCTACACAACATCATCTACACTTTCAATGTGAAATAATAATTCTAGCAATATTCAAAAAGTAATTAAAAATAAAAAACAAAAAGTCTTGATTGCATAAGTCTTCACACCCTTTTTCATAGCAAACCCAAATTAGCTCAGGTACAACAAATTGCCATAACAAGGCACATAATAAGTTAAACAGAGCCCACCTGTGTCCAATCACAGTAGTTCAACTGATTTGAATACTCCTGGATGAAGAATCAAGCTGTTTCTGTTGCATGAAGTGAATTTGAAGCAAATGGCAAAACATGCCGAACAAGGAGCTGCCAAAAGAACTCCGGGATAAAGTTATTGAAAGGTAGAGATTGGGGGAAGGCTATAAGAAACTTTCAATGTCTGAATATCCCTTGGGGCACTGTCGGGTCCATCATTGTAAAATGGAAACAGTTTGGCACCACCAAGACACTGCCTCTATCAGGATGTCCCTCCAAAGTCTGTAGCCGTGGCTTAATGAAACTGCTGAGGGAGGTCACTGTGAGGCCTAAGATTACTTTAAAAGAACTACAAAGGTCTCTGGCTGAGACTGGGGAAAATGTTGACTGTTCATCAATTTCAAGAGTACTTCACAAACATGGCCTGTATGGGAGGGTGGCAAGAAGGAAGTCGCTGCTGAAAAAAAGCCAGATGTGCCGCATAGCTTTTGCAAAGAAACATTTAGAGGACACTGCACGCATGTGGGAGGTTTTGTGGTCTGATGAGACCAAAGTGGAACTTTTTGGTCTCAATGCTAAGCGATATGTGTGGCGTAAACCAAACACGTTACATCACCCTGTTAACACCATCCCTACAGTAAAGCATGGTGGTGGCAGCATTATGTTTTGGCGATGCTTTGCAGCAGCGGGGACAGGGAGGCTTGTGAAGATCGAGGGAAAGGTAATGGTGCAACATAGGCAGATCCTGGAGGAAAACCTGTTCCAGTCTGCCAGAGATCTGGGACTGGGGAGAAGATTCACCTTTCAGCAGGACAATGATCCTAAGCAGAGCAGTGTGGAGTAGTAAAAATCTGTGGCAAGACTTGAAGACTGCAGTCCACAGACGATCCCCAGCCAACTTGAAAGAGCTTGAGCTATTCTGCCAAGAATGGGCAAAAACTGCACCATCCCGCTGTGCTAAGTTGGTAGACACTTATCCAAAACGACTCATGGCTGTTATTGCTGCAAAAGGGTATTGACTCAGTATTGAATTGTTCTTTCATGTTGAAAGTGTAGATGATGTTGTGTAGATCAGTGAAACAAACTCCTACTTTAATGCATTTTGAATTGTATTTTTTAGGCAGTAGAATGTGAAAAATGTTCAAGGGTGTGAAGACTTTTTCAAGGCACTGTGTATAATATATATATCTAGGCTCAAAAAGCCAGCTGCCCAACGTTTCAATATGTTGTACATATCTCAGAAGGGAACATGTACTTGAATCAAAACATTGGAGGTATTTATAGGTTTTTGACGGCATGACAACGACTTCTTGTTGGTTATATTCAAATCCATGATTTATTCTTACATGATGTAATGGTGTTCTATATATTATGACATCATTTTACTTCTATCTTTAAATCTGTATTAATTCTAATTAACATTAGTTTTATAAAAACTTTTATTTAGATTATCATGCAATGCTGGCTCTGAGGATCAGCCTTGAATTGACCTCCCCAGCACATCAGCATGCACAATCTTTGAATAAATTGTTTATTTAAATGTTATATATTTATTGAAGTTAATTAGTTCATTCTTTTCTGTTGAGTCCCGCTGCCATAATTGTGTTCAGTCTATTTATCCATTTCCTTTCTTTTGTTCTTTTATATGTCACATTGTCTAAATATGAATGCTCAGAGGAAAGGTGGTATAAACCTAGCTTAACATCAAAGGATTCCCCATAGAATCAAGCCTCAAGCACAGCAAAATGCAGCAGTTGCCAAAAGAGGTGGTGCAAAAGTGAATTCTGTCCACATATATAGCAAAGCACTGGGCATATCCTGCTTGCCGCTCAACACAAAATAAGACAGATGTCTATGGTAAATGATCTCTGGATTCTGACAGAACATTTGAAATCCTGAGGTCATTTATCTTGTTTTTCTTTTCCTGTCCTTAACGCTCCACCCTATATGCCACCTTTAATTTAAGTGTCATAATTGCAGACATTTTTTTTGGTTTGTTTTACAAATGCAAAGTGCTATTAGTTCTCAAAATGGTTAAATACTGCAGGTCTTACCTAAAAACTGTATATTCCTCTCCATCTGTGCATGCTATTCTACACAGGGGTGCAAGCTCTGTAAGGAACTGTCCACCCTAAACGGATGACAAAAACAAGGCACTGCAGTACTGCTCAATCTGTGCAAAACATATAACATGCTGTATTTTTCTGATGTCTTTTGGAACTCTGTTGTAAGATTTAGCACATTGCACATTAAGCAACAAGATACTGTAACAAAAGCAGAAAACTAGACAAAAGCAGTTAACGACATTGGAAATTAGTATACAAAAAACATACAAAGAATAATAATACTTTAGTGTGCAGGGTTGATGGTATATCCATGGAAATATGAAGTTACTAAAATGTGGTTTCTGAGGCACTGGAGAGCTCACTGAAATGGGTTAATGGAATATTAGCAGATTTGCAAACTCATGCAAGCTCTCCTCACAGGGGTGCTTCACAATAACCTGACAGTGAATCCGTATCCTACCCGCTTCGACTTCCCAGAAACCTTGTTTTGTAGCCTGCTGCAGTTGGCACTGATCTGGTAATTTATGCTCTTGATTTGCCTTCCATTTTGTAAAATTGGATGCGATTCTGCAAGTGTAATGATACAAATTCTGTGGAGCCAAAAGAAGAAATAATTGTAGTTACAGCTTTAAAACAATAATAAAAAAAATTCAGTGATTCTGTACTTAATCCGCAAGGGCGTTGTCCACCTCGTCACACAGTGTACAAGTTGCCAATGTGCTGATTTTATTTCCCAGATCTGCATTCTCATCTATACACAACAGAATGATTTTGCCTACACCCAGCTTGCAATAACTTTGTAGAGTACACCTGACAGATGTTAACCCTGCAGCAGCATCATTATCACAGAAGCACAGCTGGACTCATGAGTGTATTGATTTCACCTGGACCTCACCTGTTTTCATGAATATTTCTGCTTCGGTTTCCTTACTGACATGTTAAAATGGCTTTGGTGGAGTCTTCCATACTCTTTTATTACTGTCTATATTCCTGATCTCTCAATCATTTTCCAATGGCGGTTGCCTTATTAAAGCCTTGCACATCAAATTTGCACTTAAATGCATTTCGAAGCACTATTTTATACTGGTACTTCGCATTAAAAAATAAACGAACACTGTGGAAGGGTTTTAGATGCTGCATTAACTGGTTCTTAAAGGGCACATAAAGACCTTTTTATTGTATTGTGTTACATGTTCCCATGTGTTGCTACAACTGTTTACGTAAGGTGTGTGTATTTTATTTTTTTTACATTTTGACCACTTTTTTTTTTAAATTGCATTCCCTGCCTAAAGATGTCTTCCCATGTACCTGCATGGACCTCTAAGAACTACATTTCCCATCGTCCTCCTGCTCACATATGTAACAGATGGATTTACCAGTGAGCAGGAGGAAGATGGGAAATGTAGTTCTGTTCAAAAATTATTTTCTTCATTAAATTTCATGATTTTTTTTTTTTTTTTTTTTAGGGGTCGAAGATATTGTATCAGTGCTGGGCCAAACATTCATCCAAACAAATGGCAAACCAACTTTTTTTTTGGTTCATATTTGATGTCTAACAATCATGAATATAAGTAAACTGTTGCATTCAATATTCAAACAAGATAACTCTCACAGGATATATTCTGTTGCAACAGTATAAATAATGCCTAATGAATGGTTCAGCTTCTGCAGATGAGCCTTTAATACATAGAGCATTAAAAATAGAACTCCTGGTGGAGGGGTGGGATAATCCCTCTATTCCTTATCTACTGTATAAACATGTATTAAAAAACATGCAGCAAATGGTCAAAATAACACTTAAATTCAATCTTTCTTTTCTTGATAATCGCTTGGTAATCAATTTAATCTTCGTTCTATTTTAATAGTACTCCATTCACATTTGTATCAGGACCAGGGATGGAAATAAGACTGCTATTGCACAGCAGTTTCATCCATTCCAGGTCTTAATACGAGCTTGATTATATGACAAAGAAAATGGTGTACACTTTGAAGGCTCATTCCAATTAATATGGTATTTAAAAACACAGTTAATGTGCCACAGTGTGTGCCCATGATGGAAGCCAAATTACAAATGAAACAAAATTAGCAGTAAAGATAAAATAACTATGACAAAATGCAATATCTGCAAATGGGCCAAGTTACAAACAATGATGCATGTTTTAGGAAATTGTTATACTGTGGGTTGCTCTAAAGTTTACAATTAATAATTGCAAATGCTAATGTGGCTAGTTGATAAATTAGGAGTACCCCTAGCCTTTTTTATAGTTTAAACAGCACGACAGTAAAAAAATATTGTTGTTTCTTGCATGTTAATTCCCCAAGGGGTTTTAGAAAAGTGCTGGCAGTTACAGGACCCGTTTTATTTGTAATCATACCTATTAGAATGCTGCAGAACACAGTGGTCTTCACAGGGCTTACTCTTCAAATCTAGAAAAGAAAAGATCATAGAGTATGTTAGGTGAACTTCACTATTACCACATCTTGTGCTGTAGAGGTAAATTAGAAACTTTAACAGCCATATTCTGAAACACTGACTGTTACTGCTGACTTGCCTACTTACTCGCTTTTCACGTTGAGAGTGAGCACTAACTTATTTGTAAATCAGTTTTGAAATTATATTTAAATTAAGAATGATAAAGTACAACACTGGGTTAATATTAATTTCAAACACAGTTTAGGCAGCCAGTTACAGTGTGATTATACCACACACACACACGACGTAAAATAGACAGCCTTGCGGTGTTCACTTATATTAATTGCTGCTGGAGTGCGTAGTTCTTTCTACTTTCTAATTCTAGACCTCGTTCTTTACATTATGAAGTAGGCTGGAAAGAGGAGACGTCTTCAGTTTGTGAGCCCTGCTGTATTTTACAAATGGCAAAACACGCATCTTCAAATATTACCTACAAACTATAAGCCCACTTCGCTCCGTACAGTTTAATGTGATCTACTTATAAATTCGCGAGAGACTAGCATTATTTTGTTGCTATTAAAACATATATTTTCTCTTGATAACGCCGGCATTGCCTACCTGTTTTATACCAACGGGTATAATAACGATCAACAACTGAAGGAGCTCCTTGTTGGTCCTCTGTCGCCATCGATGCCTGTTTTTTTATATTAAAAAAAAATCAAGTATTACGGTCGTCTAGAACTAACACAGAGGCACACTTCAACTCGGACTGCAAACACAGTCGTACCGGAAGTTTACTACTGCAATTTGTTCCGTAGAACTCAAGTGGCCTACACATTTCCGTTCCGGGATATTTTGTTCTGGTTACATCTTTTGTTCGAATTTTTGTCTCAGCAGTATTTAACTACCAAAACTCGTGTTTGCAGGCGTATAATATGTTATTTACATGATGCAAAGACATTACATTGCTCGTGGTTACAATTCAAGTTCAAAACACAATGTGTGAGTAAAATATTGAGAAGTTGGGAAAAGAAGCACCTTGCAAAGCAAACATGCATCAAGTTTGCAGAATAGTAACTATTTTGAAAAGACCAAACCCACTCTAGATGCATATTATAAGGACCATATTGAATCAAGGTTATTCCACAGGCACAGCCAGGCAATGGAGCCATTGGAACCTAGGAAGTGGATTTTACCGATATCTCAATGAGGCTGAGTAGTTAGAGTAAATATAAATTACCTCATCTTACCACCGGGGGTCAGCAGGAACTGTAGCAGAAGCACCACAAACATGTTCTTAAACCTTTCATGTCTGACGGGAGAGCATGGTCCCGCCTTATCTTAGCATCATATGATAATATATGCTGTCAGGTCATAGGTCCTAGTGTGAGGCAG
Source organism: Acipenser ruthenus (assembly GCF_902713425.1). NCBI lineage: Eukaryota > Metazoa > Chordata > Actinopteri > Acipenseriformes > Acipenseridae > Acipenser > Acipenser ruthenus. Next base: position 4,421,969 of record NC_081192.1, on the reverse strand, counting down.
TGTATAATATTGTAGTGTTGCGTGGAAATGAAGGCAGACTCAGACAGCTATTTCAGGTTCTTGAACACACCAGTTTATTAAGCCAGGACTGCACTTCACAGGCAAAGAGTGCTGCTTTACGAGCCAGTGGTACAAATACAGCTGAGCAGTGTAGTGAAAAATAATAAAATAAAAGAAACTACTCAGTCCAGTGCACTTTTTTGGCCGTGTGCTACGCCCAACTAAGTGCGGTCTCTGTCTGGTTTCCTCCTTTGTCCCTTAGTCCCGCTTTTCTCTGGCTCTCCTTGACTGTTCTTTACACTTGTCTCTCTCACTTCTGCAGCAGCCTCCCACTGTCTTCGATCACTTGTGACATTGTTGTAACAATTTACTCCTGATTTGTGACAACAATGTTGCAACCAGTCACGCTTGCGCTGAAAGCTGAGCTCCTGATTGGTGGCAATTCTCTCGTCTCTGACATCCCTGAACACCTGCTGCGGCTGAACCTTTGACTCTGGGTCACAGAACCTTCCAGAATGTGGTTACAGCAGATCCAGGGTCGTTACAGTATAAAATTAAAAAATTAAATAAATCATTGACCTGATCTCATGTATACTCAATAAAGGAGTTTATTCTTCAGCTTGACAAAAATAATTCAGGACTGCAGAAAAGGTTAACATGAGCAAGGCAGCGTGAGAAATGGCTGTGTTTGTTGTATCCGCCTGTAGATTCACAGTATGTCATGCATAAGTAGAAATTTAAGCAGGAATCTGAATTGATATTGGGTGTACAGATGGTTGTATATTTTTGTACTACTACATAAAGGCATCTCGACACGATGTGGACTCCTCTAACCTCTCTTCTGAAACTGTGCATGAACTGAACTAGCAGTGAGTGACACTTGTTTGAACTAGCAGCTGCTGAAGTATTTCCTCACATACTCTCATACATGTTATGTTTCTATATTCTTTGTGCTGAGCTTTAAACATCCTCTTTTAATAATGTAGATGATGTGTGTGTGTAAAGTGTCTACTAGAACGACAAAAAATATATATTTTGGTTTAACCATAGAGGGCATCTTCAAAATAAAGTGCAATTTTTCCCATTGAGCCAAAATCTAGCATAACAGTAAACATAGCATAACAGAGCAAGAGAAAGCAAGGACTGACTGATCATGCAAGCACTGAAATACAAATTTCAAGAATATAATACACGTACAATATCGACCAGAGGGATAGCAGCATTCAAGAAGATTTTAACAAGAATGTTCTTAGAGCCGTGGTCCTGCATTGATGGCTTTGTTAGAATTACAGCTAGCGTACAGCAATACTGTGGGCATTAGTAAAGTGGGAAGCTTTTTTTTCTTCTAAGGCTGTAAATCTGTTTTTTACACTTTTATACACATTGAGGTGTTTTCAAGGCAATGCTGTGGAGTGAGGCCTGGGCAGGAGCACTAGGTAGAGCAGTGATGGGAAGTTCAAAAACTATCCCAAATGTTTCTATTTGCAGTACTCCTGAAACAAGTTCAAACCTGGACAAATACTATTTCAACAGCTACTTTGTTTCATGACTCAAATAGGTGGAAAAAATAGCAATGACAACCATTCTTGTTTTTTCAACCCCTCCCTGTTTTTGATTTTGAGAACACTTGGTAATCTTTGCATTGGGTTACAAATAAATATTAAGCGAGATAGTGCTATACAAACATGTGGATTTGGTATAAATCCAAGTTGAATGCATTTATACTGGCCTGTATTTGGATTTAAATCTTAGAAGGAATCACCAAAGAAATAAAGTGATATTATAAATTCTAGGAGCAATTGTTAAACTGAAGTAAATTAATTCAAAGTTTATCTTATAATGCCACATTTATAGTTAAAAAAGGTTCAGTACTAATTGACACAGTTTATAGTTTATAATGGTTAAAAAATAGAAATTAGATACAAAGGTATTGCAAATTAATAAAATAAATGATTAACCTTTTCTAGACAGAATGATATTTGAAACTAAAAATACCTATTTGATTTCATAGAATTAAGAATATGTTTTAAGTATTTGGTATAATGAAAAAACATACTATTTAAACTGATGAGTGTTATTGCTTGTTCATGACTTTACTGTAGTGATAAAAGGATTAAAAGCCGGAGCAGTATTCAATTTAATTAATTGGGGAATTAAACAAAAACACCTTTAGACATTATAATATCCATTGAATTACAGAATATAAAAGGTATTATGCTATGTTTTTGTGTTAGTTTGTAATAATATACTATAATGTACCTTGTTATTAATCCACTATACTATTGTCTAATTATGGTAGATGGAGTCATTATAATGTGGTTCTTTGAAACTGCTGCCTAGCATTGAGAAAAAGGGGCCTCCTTATCAAAATGTACGGGCTGTAGAGAAAGGAGGGGTCTTCTTACATTCCACTCTAGCAGAGCTGCAAGTCTTATACAATTCTTATGGAATTTAAGGTTTATGGAATTTGTGGTTTAGCACAAATAAGAATATATCTTGAAATAATATGCAAAAATTATGGCTTAACAGACATTGATAGGTCATATATCTAAAAAAGTGTTTGCACAGACTTTGGCCTTGAAAAAACAAGAGACTGTGGAAATTGCTTGCAATAGCATATTCTCAGAGTCAGGTACAGGTCAGAGCCTGGTTAGTGCATCTTTTAAGGGATAAATAATTGTAATGAAAATTATTACCACTTAAACTTAGTGAAACTAATTGACTTGAGTATTGTATGAGGCAATCTTTTTGTCAAATATTCTGTTAGACAACAGTATATAGAATCAAAACTGACTCATTAAAAACATGATGAGACACAATATGAGGTTCGAAGAAACACATATTTTTAATTTAGCAAAATATAATCAATTAGAGATGATGTCACATATTAAAAACATCTCTCATATATAACACATATAAAAATAGTTTTTTGCATGCACATATAACAGTAGTGTTTTTTATATTATATTATAAACCAAGATCCTGGGAACCTTGGTTCACTTGACTTTTCAGATAAAGGAGGGGTTATATTCTTTTACGATTTATATTTAAGGGTAAGCATTAATCAATTATTATTTTATCTCACATGTATCGCATGCATTGCTATAAGGGATTCACACTATGTTTTAGAATTAAGAGAGTATTCTGTTGAATGTGCTGAAATATACCATTGGGTGCTTTGGGTGATGTGTTCTTGGCCTGCCCGCAGGCCTTGCAAATACATATAAATGTATTGAAGTGTTAACGTTGATATCTGTTAAGACACTGGACTGCCCAGAGCGTCTATCAGCTGGGGATATGAAGTAGCCTGTAGCTACTCAATCCAATATTTAACCATTAATAATAAACCGAATGAGTACTGATCATACTCTGGATATACTGCGGGTCCAGTGCATGAACAATACCCCACTAGGAGTAGTAACATCTCTGTCCTCCTAACGTCTCCCCTGAGTTAAGAGCGTGTGCTGAGCAAATAAAAAGAGTACGTAAGAAATCTGAACCCTCAGAATTCGTGACAATACAGTATGCTGTACCTCTTTGTATTTAAAGTGAAATGTAAAGGAACCAGCTGGAGCTTCTCAATTCTAGTCTTTGATAGATCTGCCTATTCCAATATGAAGCATGTTATACAAACAAAGAACAAAAAAAATCTAATTAAGAGGTAAGAAGATGTGTTAAAACCTGTGGTTAGAACTCAATGAAGCTCAATGCAGGGTGTAACCATAAATGTAGCAATAACACATAAAGAAGGAATTACCAGACTACTGGCTGCTTGCGTAATTGACCACATGACTAGTTTTGCAAAATCCTGGTAATTCCTATATGTGCTACAGTACATCTTATTACATTATATTTTATTATGTTATGAAACAAGATCATGAACTTAAAGACCACACCCAGGGCCTTGATTCTTCACTTTACAATGTTACCGTACACAGAACCAAACAAAAGATTGCTCACTAACAGTGGAACCCCCTGATCTTCAACCACACATCTGAGCTCTAGCAAAAAGTGCAGGTTTGTTTTTTATAGTCTAATTTATACAATACATTAGCAATAAATACACTGTAACTGGACGGCTCCACAGCCACTGTATGGCAGTTTAGGGCTCAGTAGCTCTCGATTGGAATGCTATACATTTTATGGCTGTTATCACGGTTCAATTTACATAGTTCCCCATCACCTCAAGGAAAGAGCCTTTTTCCAAGATATTGGCCAGAGAACAAGGTGCATAGTATGCGTATGCCTTGCGTGGAATTTTAGATTTTTTGCAAAATTAAATGCCTAGTACAGCAGAGAGAATCTGGAGTCCAGCCACTAGATAAGAGTTTGCCAATCAGCTTGGAAGAATCATTGGTCCCATGCAACTCCAGCTCTATATCTGATGCATTTGGTTAATCAGAAGAGTTTTGTGCTGAGTCTAATTTGCAGAGAACAAAGGTCCATATAAAATATAACAGATGTCTAGATTCCTGAATACCGTGATCAAACCTAAAATCTAAGCAGATAGTTATCTCTATAAAACTTTGGATGCACCCTCTTAGTGATTTATTATAATGTATACTTTTTTTGTTTTGTGAAGGGAGATGCACATAGACTGATGATGGCACCCACATTAACAGAGACAACCTCAACCCCTCAGACAATAAGCTGATGGCCCTAATGATATGGCGGTATTGCTTCGTATGCCTCTATGCCTTGTATTTATACTCTAGTAGGCTCAGAGACTACGTGTCGAGTTTGTTTCTGTTATCTTACTAAGAATATAAATGAGCTATTCAGCTGTTACTCCATTCAAGTGCAACCAACCACAACATACTCTCTTTTACAAGGTAACTGTGGTTAATTGTTTACCATGTTTTACTTTCCCATACTTTCTAGCACATGCTTTCACTTCAGTCATTCTATGCCTAAGTTACCTTGGCAACTCTACTTATGCCAACGTCACCTCCAGCAGGCTGGTTTCACATTACTAGCACTTTTTCGTTTATATGATTACCAATACATTTTCACTCTACAACTGTACATTATTGTAACTATTGTTTACCCTCAACCCCACCCTGAGGGAAGTTCCAACAAAGGCCAGTTCTGGTGTATGGTGGTCACAGCTGGGGGTGTTGCTGGTGTTCAGCCAGTCCTGCTGGTTCTGGATTGTATAGACCTGCAGGGTGCCCTGAAAGAGGTCAGTTAGTATTTGTTCCAATTTACCAGTTCGCTAACAGAATATCCATCTGGGCACTGCCTTCTTTCATACAGTCACATCCAAACCCCACAGAGATAAAATGAATCGGTGTTTCCGGTAACAATTAATAATACGTTTCGGTAATTCAAGTGGAATAAGTATTTCCTAACATACGATAAAATGTTTGTTCAATTCAAAGTTATCATGAATTTATAGACCTATAAACCCTAAAATGATTTAACCACAAAGAAGCATGTGTTTTACAGTGTGGGATAGAGAGTAGCATACTGTATGTTGATTTATTACGTCCAATGCATTTGAGTCACATTCAGTTACACAGGGATGTGTATAGACTGGTCAACTTTCCCTTATTTGCCGGGACTCTCCCGTTTTTTGGAAAACTCCCAGGAGATTTTCTCCCGTATTTTGCTAAAAACGTTGCTGTTAAACTCCTTTAATGTCAGCAAACCTTTAATTTCTGCAAAAGCCATATACGGTCTGTGGTTTCTGCAGTCCCTGTCTGTACCTAGCAAGGTAGCCCTATGGAAAGGCATGCATTCAGTGCACGAGGCAAGCTCACATACTTGACCACCTACGATGGATGATAGATTTGTGTGCAATAAGCGCTCCCGTTAAAAAAAAAATTAAATATAAATGTAAATTTCAAGCTTCTTGGGCCACAATATATACTCACATAATACTTAAGCAACTTTGGAAAAAGGCATGCTTTCTGTAAACTATGCAGGACTGACTTTAACGGTGGGACATGGGAGCAAGAATGATGATTGTGGTAAGCAGAGATCACAAAAACACCAAAAAGACAGTGACACTCAGAAAACCAGCGCTTCAATTAATAACATGTTTTGTTGCCAATAGAAACACAGAGAGATGAAGAACGTTACATTTCCAGACACCTTCACGTGTTGTGACTAGTTCAGCAAATCTGTAGTAGACATGTTCCCAGACTTTAGAGTTTTTTTTTTTTCTTGTTATAAAGTAGGTGCCATAACTCGTCCTTTGATGACAAGGTCAATGTGTAGCACCAAACTCAGCTTTTTAGGTTTGTTGTGTGGAAAGTAACAACTCCAACTATGTATGTTTTGCTGTCGTGCAAAATCAGCAGTGGACCTGTTTACAAACTATTGGCTGCTTCCAAATCAGCCACCTACAACTACAGTACAATAAGAAGCACAGGGGCCAAGAGAGAACTGGATTGTGAAGCATGTCATGGTTGTTTTTATGTTTGATAGTTTTCCTTTTTAAAAGCAATTAGAAGGAGCACCGTATCACAGTCTATTATTCTACCAAGTAATACAGTGGAATAGGTGTATGCCTTCGTCTTATGTAGGTATTCAGTCCACTAAGATTTAAGTGTACAAAAGCTCCCTTATTTTGAAAACTCAGTGTTGACAGATATGTGTGTCAGTTCATAAGTAATTACATTTTAATTACTGATATATGTAACAGGGCGGAGGCTGGGCGTGAAGCAGTAATCCTGCACTCCACATGTGAGCATCTTAACCACAAAGCAGAAGAGCCGGGCTTGTCTAATCTCTTCTCACAGAGGGGACGGAATCCTTAACGGCAGTGTGACTCACAACAGCATGTTACACAAGCACTGCACATGCTGACATTTCCTTACCTGTTGAATTAATCCAGGTAATTCCTTTGGGTGGAGTTTTTCTCTATAAAGGACCAGTGTTGGGTATTTCTAAGCGATTGATACTAAAGCAGACTCATTCTAAAAGAACAGGTCAGGCCGTGAAAGAAATTCATCTTGAAAAATGTCGTCATGGAAGAGCTCAGGAAAATCTGGTGAAGGTAAGTAAGAATAGTTAGCGTCTGCTAAGAAATAAATAATAAATAAATAATAAGTAAGAACTTCCTATTGGAGTTAATTATATTGCTCTAAACTGTGACAATGTCATTGTTTATACAGCACATTGGGGCAGAAGGTGGTCCCAAAGATGACGTGACCTATTGCCTGTTTATGTAACATCATACATTCAATAACAAATGTTGTCAATGTTGTATTAATAGATAATAGACATATAGTAATCTATAGTAATAACAAATATATAGTAACCTCTGAATAAGAGAAAAGGTCATATGGAATGAGATTTGAACTACTTTGCTAAACATTGCAACTTTTCATTTAATTGTTATGATTGACCTGGAGTCGATATTCCCCAAGTAGGGACCTAGCAGAGATGTATTAGTTTAACAATTCATCTGAATTATTATGTTGTTTTTTTGGGGGGGGCCATTATTTGAGGATCCTTTTTTTGTTTATTACTTGGTAACAACATTAGGTAGTCATAGTCATTAGGTAGTCTAAGATTAGTGCTAATCTGTACCATACAACATTCAATAATAGCTTTGAGAATATAGCTTAATGTGTTTTAAGGAAGGGTTAATAGATAGAAAAAAAACTATTCATGTATAATAACAGACCTTTACTCATTATTCAGGGGGTGAAAGCTTTCCTCACGATTTGAAATCTCAGGCTGACATCACGGCACTGTACAAGCTGCGTGTTTTCCGTGCTGAGAGGCTGGAAAGACCACTTACAAACCTCTCTGCTGCAGCAGGGCCTATAAGTCACACAGGAGTCAGGTAAGACAGACACTCTGTGATGTGTTAGACTGCCAATATCAGAACTCTGCTATAAGTCACACAGGAGTCAGGTAAGACAGACACTCTGTGATGTGTTAGACTGCCGATATCAGAACTCTGCTATAAGTCACACAGGAGTCAGGTAAGACAGACACTCTGTGATGTGTTAGACTGCCAATATCAGAACTCTGCTATAAGTCACACAGGAGTCAGGTAAGACAGACACTCTGTGATGTGTTAGACTGCCGATATCAGAACTCTGAGCACCCAGTGTCATGATTACATACTTGATTTCATTAAACAAAGCCCCATAAATGGTAAGTAAGAAAACTACTGTATACCTGGATTATGTGCATCCCTAACATGTGTCTCGATACCAGTCTTATTGTATAATTGTGTATTTTTTTCTGTTGTAGGGTAACATTGGAAGATAAAAGCCAGTGGCTGATTCACAAGGGTTCTGGTTTTGGCCTTAGCTCTGAGACTGTGGTAGTCAAGGCGGAGCATATAAGTGATAAATGGAAGGTTAGTATATGCCATTATGCTATATAGTGTACATTTGTGTGAGTGTACTGCAGGTGTCTGTGTATGTATAATGTAAATGAACTATTAATTCAATGTGTATTCCCATTAGTTACTCTGTGTCTCTTTATGATAACATGATCCCAGTTCATGATGAAATTCATGTTTAGGGATTAGTATGAACAAGTGTGCAATGAATCATTAACTTACTATGTTTTTGATTGATAAAATGATATTTATTTCAGGTTATTGGATCCAAGGATTTTGGGGGAACTAAAACTGTGTCTGACTTTGTGAAAGCAGGTGGCACAGATTACAGCCTACTGTTTAACAACTGTCATGATGGATCCAAAAGAATGATGGACCAACATTAATACCATACTACTTTAAAAAATACTTCCAAACAATGAAAACACAATATTGTTTGAGCCTAAAAAAAATGTATGTGTAATTGTATCAATAATACTGCAATGTCTGTAAAATACTCATTTAGGAGACTGGTTCTGATCACTTTATTCAGATTGTATAACACTTTGAATGTGTTACAGTATCAATGCAAGAGATAACTTCTCCACCATAACTGTGTCGATCTGAGCTTTAACATGTGAAACCAAGTGTGAAAGGGTAGCGTTGCGGGCCCAGATGTTAGCGGCAGGGAAGGAGACTCCGAGGCAAGGCAACTGCAGTTTAAGCGCTGCTGTGCAAACAAAAATACAAAATATAAAACAAAAAAGGCACATGGGCCAAAACAAAAGTTTAAACAAAATACAAACAATTGTAGCTGGCATTGGCCTTCTCTACAATGTTACAAAAATTAACAGGAACACAGGTTCATTCACCCAAAACTTCAGCTTCTCTATGTGCTGCCCTGCTTATATACACCTTATACACATTGTGCAAGACAGCCCCAAAATCCACATTTTCACATGTTTTTGGCAAGGATATAAATTAACCTCATCATTGCCAGCCACCATCAAAACACATAACACCACATTATCAAGGTTATCAGCACAAGGCTAACCACACTGGGCAGATATTAGACCATATTTGAATACACTGTTGTGTACATTATTATTGCAATTGTATGTAACCTGGACTGAGTTAATCCTTGTGAAAGTTTAAGCAATGTTATCACCACCGATAACTCAGATTACATAAGAAAAAGATAAGGATGCATTTTTACCATTACTACCTGTAGTGCCAATATCAGCAGTATAGTATATCAATAGGATTATATAACAAAGGGTTTTATGGGCTAACTATTTTTATACATTCTTTAAAGGCTGCATGGGTGATATAAGAGAAATATAAGAAAATGTGTTGATGTTTGCAATTAAAATTAAAATGGGCTCTTTCAGTGTTTCTAATGTTTCTGTTTTTTGTGTAAATGACACAAAACCATTGGTACATAATGATAGATGCAAATAAAGATTATTAGATTATTCAAAAAACAAAAAAATAAGTATATATATATGATGTAAACATATTCACATATTATCAAGCATCACATGTAAAAACAATGGGGTTGGCATTTTAATTTATTGATCAAGTGCTCTCTTTAAAGTCTCAAATATTTTGTTAAAGGTGATTAATATTCGACCCAGTTTGCACAAGGTAATAGATGCTTGGAATTTTTGCTGTCAATAATTGCCACTATGAAAACTGCCATTGAATTTCTCAGAGTAAAAAACTGAACTTACTGGCAACCATGCTATCAAAGTTAAAAAGGCTTTGAATCATGAGCAGTAGTGCTGTCAGTATTGTTTCATTGAAGTATAAAAAGACAGAAATGTGTACATTCCCTCGCAAACCAATATATTTGCATTTTTTTTATATTTTTGTAAATGTGTGTTACGTGGGGCATTTACACCAAAGTAAAATTCCCTTATAAAAGTTTCCCATATTAAAATCCTAGCAAAGTGTGATAAAACATGGTGAAAGCCTAGGTTCCCATAGTATAACCATGGGAAACGCATGGGGAAACTGCCAAAATACCATGCCTACATACCGTGGCAAACTTTTATAAGGTCTTTGTAACAGATAGCTTGCGTGGTGACATCAGACCAGGAAGAGAATTGATACCCAGACGGTCAGGGCTGTGAGGTATGAATGCGCTGCTTTTATTAACAAAGATTTGAACAAAACAAAACACTTTCCAAAACAAAAAGGCACGATGGCCAAAAGAAACAGAAAACACAGCAAACAAACACTGAACAAACAAGTATCGTGCTGGTCCAAATTCAGCATGAGTAGCAATTGTTATGTTTTTAGTTTCTGTTTCACTCATGTGTCTGCCATTCTTCACTCTAAACACACTCTCTCATGCAGCCAAAGCTGCAGTTTTCTTTATAGTGACAGAGGGATTAACTGGCTATTAATTACCTAGTTTATCCCTCTGTCACATTTGGCACGGGGTTTCAACAGTCAGTTTGTCAATAAGCACTCGCTGTTGCCACGCATTCTCACGATTTGATCTGGATTGGGCATTTTAACCCTATCCAGGCTGTAAACAATAACAACAAAACATTGTGTTTTACCAATTAAACAATGTGTTTTAAATAATAATACAAATACAAAATAATACAGAACTATGGCGGGGAGCCCCACCCCTATGGATATTTGTGCGCTAGTTTGTTTGTTTTATTTGTATTATATGATTTATATGTATATATGACGGCAAAAGCCAATATTATTTTGTATTTGATTTATTGTTTGGCCAGATAAGCGAGATGCCGTCCGCCATGGTATTGTTTTCTATTTATTGTTTGTAAAAACCTCGTGAGGATGCGTGACTGATGAGCTACTGATTATTTAACTAGCTGACAGTCATGCATCCTTATTAAACCCGTGCAGAATGTGACAGAGGGGTTAACAAGATAATTAATAGCTAGTTAATCTGTCGGTCACCACTATAAGAACCTGCAGCTTTGGCTGCACGGAGGTGTGTCAGAGGCAAGATAAGAGACGTGAGTCTATTGAAAATAGCCAAAATACAATTGCTACATATGCTGGGAGTTGTAACCAGCATACTACTTGTGTTCATTGTTCCATGTTGTTTTGTTTTGGCCCTTATACCCTTTTGTTTATATCAGTGTTTTTGTTCTGTTTAAATATTTGTTTTTTTTTGTTTAATAAAGCCTTGTGCACCGTAGCATCTCGGTTTGCCCTGCCTGTTTGTTTGATAAAGCCCTGTGCTCCGTAGCATCTCGGTTTGCCCTGCCTGTTTGTTTAATAAATCCCTGTGCTCCGTAGCGTCTCGGTTTGCCCTGCCTGTTTGTTTAATAAAGCCCTGTACACCGTAGCATCTCGGTTTGCCCTGCATGTTTGTTTGATAAAGCCCTGTGCACCGTAGCGTCTCGGATTGCCCTGCATGTTTGTTTGATAAAGCCCTGTGCTCTGTAACGTCTCGGTTTGCCCTGCCTGTTTGTTTAATAAAGCCCTGTACACCGTAGCATCTCGGTTTGCCCTGCATGTTTGTTTGATAAAGCCCTGTGCACCGTAGCGTCTCGGTTTGCCCTGCCTGTTTGTTTAATAAAGCCCTGTGCACCGTAGCGTCTCAGTTTGCCTCTTCCTGTTTGTTTAATAAAGCCCTGTGCACCGTAGCGTCTCGGTTTGCCCTGCATGTTTGTTTAATAAAGCCCTGAGTGCCGTAGTGTCTCAGTTTGCCCTGCCTTTGTTTAATAAAGCCCTGAGTGCCGTGGAACTTTTGGTTCTCCATTGGAGTGCTTTTTAGCTTTTTGTTCCCGAAAAGCTAACCACATACCTTTGTGACTGTACAAACAAAAGAACATGCAGCTACTTTACAGGTAAGCCAGCAGCAAATGGGAGCTGTTTGGTTTGAAATGGCAGTGCTGTGATGAAACACTATCAAAACACAGTACTGGGTACAAGGCAATAAAGCAGGTGTCTGCGGCAGCCAGATCCATCACAATGCCTGCTCAAAGTAGCCCTGTATATGCATTTGTGACTATCCCTCCAACACAAGGGAAGCAGAGACCGCAAAAAAGGTGCAGGGTCTGCTATGAAAATGAAAAGAAAGGACACAAAAGTATTAACTTAAGGGGGCTGAATAATTTTGCACGCCCAATTTTTTAGTTTTTTATTTGTTAAAAAAGTTTGAAATATCCAATAAATTTCGTTCCACTTCATGATTGTGTCCCACTTGTTGTTGATTCTTCACAAAAAATTACAGTTTCATATCTTTATGTTTGAAGCCTGAAATGTGGCAAAAGGTCGCAAAGTTCAAGGGGGCCGAATACTTTCGCAAGGCACTGTAATTACTGTTTACTGATTATTATTGTTATTAGCAGCATTTTTGTTTTCATTGTTCAAAAAAAAAAACTGTTTTTATCTCTATATTGAACATGGGTATGCAGTACACAGGAGCATAGAGGGGAAAAACACAGTTTAGGTCATTTATTTTTGTTTTATTCATCATATGTTAACATTTTATAGCAATTACAGATTTGAAAACATTATTATTATTTTCAAAATCTGGTACCTGGGAAGGGGTTTCATTTTTACATCTGAGTTGAAGTGGTTAAAGAGGACTTCCAGTAAAAAAGAACATTTGTATGTTCAGACTGATGACATTACATTTTTTTCATAATTGAAATTACAACATGCCTTCATTGCATTAGAAAAAATCCACAATGGAGCAACTTTGGTAAGGTGAATTGCTATATTGGCATGAACCCAGTAACTAGCTGGAGATAAACAAAAATTGAGGCCTTCTTTCATGTGTTGACGATCTCTTGATTCTTTGCTCTGGCAGACATTCAGGAACCTGAACACAGTCCAAGTCCAGTATCAAAGCAATAGCACCCAGCAGTGTGTTAAAATGATATCATGGGTAGTAGACACACTTATATTACTGTGATACAGCCATCTTGTATCAGAGTTTGTATTAGGTGGAAATGACGTCACATCACAATTAGCCATACTGTGTAATTATTCATACTTGACGATATACATTCTAAAATCTATAGTACTTTATTAGGGTGCTGTGCAAGATGCAAGCTGAGTTTCACCCTCTCAAAGCCAGAGAAATGGATAAAGGATCCTCTAGTGGCTTTGACACTCACCAAGAGCAGAAGCAGGCTTATCTTTGGGATACAAATTGAACATTTGTGAAACTGCAACAATGTTAAAATACTGTAATAACTGTACTGTGTTTTAAAGGATATAAAGCCAGCAGAAAAGGGAGTGCAGGCATTACCTAATGTTACAAATAAGTTTGTCTGTGTTAACCTTGAGAAAAAAAGCAGACGCGAGCATTTCATTGAATTGCATTAGAAAGGTGTTCACAGTGAAAGTTCTCATCAGAAAAGCAGTAACTTTAATTGGGATGAAGTCTGTAAGCTAAAAACACAGAGCCTCTTAGGTACTGCAATTTAGCAAAAGAAAAACAACCTCTCAGGAATATGTTTGGGTAAAAATTGAAATAAGACATTTGAACTACGGTGTTGATTTCAAAATGCATCATATCTCAGCCGTCCAACCAGCAATCTTGTTTTCATTGTTTTTCATTGAGTCAAAGCCATGACTACAGTGAATGCCTCCATGTAATTGGTTTAGGGCTAGGGTGGGTGGGACATATATATTTTTATGATTAACTTATCTCCCCTTCTACACGCCCTAAAGTGCTTATATTTAACTCATCCGAAAGCTAAGAATTGGGGAATAACACCGTGTAACAAATTATTTTATTTTTTTTTTGATTCCTGGGTAGTAAGTGTTTATTTCCTAATTGCTTATGCCTCAAAAGTATAGAAAATGGCTATTATTCCCCACAAACTTTGCTTTTGTGACCAGGACAGTGATATTTTGAAATTTACCTATTTTCCAGAACATTCCAGATAGATTCAGTGCTGAGTAAACTTGGAGTAACTTCTAGAACTTTCTAGAACTTTCCAGTAATATAAATAGTAGTATAAATACAGGGGCCTTAAGCCCACCAGTTCAGTTTAGTTCCAGCTGCCTAAGTGGATACATATCTGCATTTTTCTGAGATGGCATCAAGAGGCTGCAAGCATCCGGCAGACGCATTTTGAGACTTCAAAATGGTGGCATTCCTGATGGGTCTCCAAGGCGGTTTTACCAAGTTTCCCTGCTATCTTTGCCTTTGGGACAGCAGGGACACCAAGGAGCACTACCACAGGCGGGACTGGCCACAGCGGACCGAGTTCTCTGTGGGGAGGAACAATGTCAAGTGGGAGCCACTGGTGGACCCCCGGAAGGTGCTGATGCCACCACTGCACATCAAATTGGGCCTTATGAAACAATTTGTCAGAGCTCTAGATAAGGAGTCGGCAGCCTTCAAGTACCTTCAAGACTTCTTCCCTAAGCTGTCTGAGGCAAAGGTCAAAGCCGGTGTCTTCGTCGGACCACAGATAAAGAAGATCCTGGAGTACAATGAATTCCCCAAGAAGCTCACTAGTAAGGAGAAAGCGGCTTGGAACAGCTTTGTCGCAGTGGTTCGGGGCTTCCTGGGCAATCACAAGGCCGAAAACTATGTGGAGCTGGTTGAGACTCTGGTGAAGAACTACGGCACAATGGGCTGTAGGATGTCCCTCAAAGTCCATATCCTTGATGCTCATCTTGATAAATTCAAGGAGAACATGGGAGCGTACTCGGAGGAGCAAGACGAGCGCTTCCACCAGGATATGCTGGACTTTGAACGCCGCTACCAAGGGCAGTATAACGAGAACATGATGGGAGACTACATTTGGGGGCTGATTCGTGAAAGTGATTTACAGTATAATTGTAAATCTCGAAAAAACTACTCACTTCTAAATCTTTTGTAGTCATTTTTGTATTACTTTAGTATAAATACATGTTAATTTGGATTCATATGTTGTTTTTTTCGGACTTTATGTGAACGAAAAGACACAAATTCGCCCGTTTTCTCATTGGAAATGGTAAATTTCAAAATATCACTGTCCTGGTCACAAAAGCAAAGTCTGTGGGGAATAATAGCCATTTTCTATACTTTTGAGGCATAAGCAATTAGGAAATAACACTTACTACCCAGGAACAAAAATTGTGTTACATAGTGTTATTAGTGTACTTTCCCTATGTTTTCTTCATTTCATGTGTGTAAAACGATGGATATATTTAGATGTAGTTATTACTTTTATTATCATTTAGCTATTTTTTGTTGGTAGTACGTTTTTTTGTCATTTGTTTTGTCTTTTTTTATCCATACAGTAGCATACTGTATGACCAAGTTTTTTCTTTTTGAATAATAATAAAAAAAAAACACTCAACATCTTGTGATATATATACTGCTACCTCTATACACATATCATTTTCTTTTATCACAAACAAGATAATATTAAGTTTACAGTTTCATTTCACAGCTGACCTGCATTCGCCATGTCGATTTTTTGTAAAATACACGCATTACAAAACCCTGTATAGCTCTGCAACTATACAACTAATTTCAGATTTGAAATCCTTGTAAAATTGCGCAGATCCTATATACTCTATTTTTTTTTTGGATAAAATATTGTTTAATCTAGAACTGATTATTGTAATGCACTTTTTTCTGGTGTCCTAAAACATGTGGTATCCTGTATGTAGCTTGTTCAGAGTACCGCCGCTAGAATTCTGAAAAAAAACAGGAAAAGTAAACATATTACATGGCTCCCTGTGCAGTATAGAATCGATTTTAAGATTTTGCTGTTAACTTACAAGACCCTGAATGGATTAGCACCTAGTTATTTGCAGGAGTTACTGACCCCGTATCTTCCAAACCGCACTCTGAGATCACAGGATGCTGGGCTGCTGGTTATTCCTAGGGTCAACAAAGGCAACACGGGAGGTAGGGCTTTTTCTTGTAGAGCTAAATAGAGCTAAATTATGGAATTCTCTGCCTTCATTTGTCAGGGAAGCTAGGACTGTTAGTTTTCAAGTCAAGACTAAAAACACACTTTTATAAAATGGTTGTCTTATCTTAGTGAGTTTTAATGTAACTTTAAAATTTCTGCTTTTGTATTATGTGTATACTGTTATTTAAATGGTCTGACTGTGGCAGTTGTATGTGGTTTGTTCTTTTTTCTGCTATGTAAATGATATACTGTATATATATATATATATATATATATATATTAGGGATGCGGAACGGACAAGGTTCTGTGAGTGGTCCGATCCAAATCTATGGAAGTCCGGTACACCTTCAGGAAGCCCGGTACAGAGAGTGGACCAGTATGTGGCCGGTCCATCGCACAAACACTGGGCCAGCAAGCTTTTTTTCTCTCGGTTTTAAAAAGATTTGAACTAGTACAATGAAGGAAACACTGCATACTGCAATAAAACACTGCATACTCCTAAGTCTTAAAGCATTAACTTTTTTAAAAGCTTTAAAAAAAAAAAAAAAAACACACACACAATACAAGCAAAGCCAAATCCCAAAGAGGCTTTAATGAGAAGTTATCACAGTATACAACACAACAAACAACATGTGGATTTTATATATTACCATGTTATAAACCAGAGCCTGAGAACATGTCATATGATCTTCTAAATTCACGGGACAGTGTTTACCCTCAAGCAACATCAGTTTTTATTGTATTATTTTCATTATTAGTGTAAATATGTTCAGTGTGCTCAGTTTGCAGAAATTGTAATGGTAAAAAAAGCTATGATGTTTGAAAGTTGTCAGAATCTCCCATTGGAATTCATTTAGACTTTTTCATACTCAACCCCTAAGGATCTTTCCCTGAAAGTTTGAAATAATTCTGAACGTTAGAACTATAACAGAGAGATAGCCTTTAAAAAGCTACCAGGCACTGTAGTGGATTTGGATGTCATACTAATGAGAAAATATATTTTCTTCAACAGTGTGACAATACAGTGGCTGGAATCAGCAGGTATCTCCATAATAGAAAGCCTATAAGTGTTGTTATTATTATTTGTTTATTTAGCAGAAGCCTTTATCCAAGGCGATTTACAGAGACTAGGGTGTGTGAACTATGCATCAGCTGCAGAGTCACTTACAACTATGTCTCACCCGAAAGACGGAGCACAAGGAGGTTAAGTGACTTGCTCAGGGTCACACAATGAGTCAGTGGCTGAGGTGGGATTTGAACCGGGGACCTCCTGGTTACAAGCCGTTTTTGTTAACCACTGGACCACACAGCCTCCTTGTTGGAAAGGAAGAATGTCTGAAGTAATCTCTCAGATTCAAAGCATCTTTATTGACGACACGTTTTGAGAGTATTGCCAAAGTTAGAAATGTTAACAAAAACAAGCTATCTTTAAATGAGGTGGCAAAATATAGCAAGACTAAGTAACCTCATTATTGAGGGAAATAGTAAAGGGTATTTCCAAAATTGCTACACTGCTGTACATATGCTGAGGATCAAACGGGAACTTGCAGAATCCAAAGTGTCACTTTCTACATCATGCTGACTCTTATTGGAGGTGGAGTCCTATATTATGAAGACTATATAAAGTAGATATCTGGGACAACTTCCCAAGGAACACAGCTGAGAAGAAACCCAACTTCAAACATCAGTATTCCAGGCTGGTAACATGCAGTGCTTCAGAATCTCCGCTGTGCTTTGGATCTTCCTCCTGGTCACGCTGGTTCCAGGTGATGCCTTTTTTCGCAAAGGTGTGTATATTGAATAAACCGGAGAATTTCTAGCATTTTACTACGTACGTTAACCTTTGTTTCGTGGGTATTACCACCAGGTAGTTGACCACAACAAGCAAGTTCATGCTGTATTTTTTAAGTGGGCACTTTTTTGTCTATTAATTAACAGCTACTGTACTTTATTAACATTTTCTTTTGTTATTTATTGGTTAATGAATATATACTGTAGTCATTTTTTTTTTAAAGAGGTTACTATAGTAATGTTTATAATCCCTTTTTTTATTTTTTGAGATTTGCTATCTTTACACTGGGTCACGATACACCGAACATAAATGCATGTCTCTCCAAAATGTACTGAAAGCAGCTTTTTATTCTGAATACTTTTTTTCAGGTGGTAGAGCAAAAAACTTTCCCCATGACATGACGAGGAAATCAGACCTGAACAGACTCTACAATTCCCGTGTTATTCATGCTGAGAGGGTGAGACGACCTCTTGGCAATCTGCCTGTTGCAATCGGACCACTGAGCCATTCAGGAGTCAGGTAAGAACACAATTGTAATCATTGTAAAATAATACACACATCATCACTTCATACTGTAGTTATTCCTTCCTTTTTAATGGTCACACTCTTACTTACTTAGTATAATGTTAATAGTATATTATGAACAAGCATTTATATCTTTATTCTAGTTTTATAAAAGGGCAATGCAAAACTAAATGAACAATTAAGAAAGCAAGTGTATGGGATTTAGTGAGGATGAGTGCTTCTTTAGAGCATGATCAATCTCTTTTGTGCTACTGAATACCAGTATGTATAGTATATGTCTAAAATTATATATTTTTTCTTTTGTACAGAGTAACATTGGACAATGGAAAGAAGTATCTGATTCACAAAGGGCCTGGTTTTGGACGCACCTCCCAGACTGTGGTAGTGGATGCTAAACACATGAGTGATAGATGGAAGGCAAGTATTCCCAACAATACACAATACAGGTGTTTAAACGCGTGTGTGCTGTACAGATGAATCATATACACGTGTTTAAACGTGTGTGTGCTGTACAGATGAATCATATACACGTGTTTAAACGTGTGTGTGCTGTACAGATGAATCATATACACGTGTTTAAACGTGTGTGTGCTGTACAGATGAATCATATACACGTGTTTAAACGTGTGTGTACTGTACAGATGAATCATATACACGTGTTTAAACATGTGTGTGCTGTACAGATGAATCATATACACGTGTTTAAACACGTGTGTGCTGTACAGATGAATCATATACACGTGTTTAAACGTGTGTGTGCTGTACAGATGAATCATATACACGTGTTTAAACGTGTGTGTACTGTACAGATGAATCATACAGCACTATTTTACTTTTATATTTCACTAAAATTAACTTTCTTCAATACTGATTTCAGGCTGTCCAATCCAAGGATATGGGAGGAAGAAAAAATGTGGCAGACTTTGTAAAGGCTGGAGGTTCAAACTATCGTCTTTTTTCTGACAACTGCCATTCCGGAGCCTGCAGAATGATGAGGCAGAAGAAACGATAACTCCAATATCTGTTATGTTTTACAAATAATAAATAAATAGATACATAAATAAATAAATACTGTTCACAGTGTGTTTCATTCACATTATTCAGGATTGATTGAATGATGTTCTGTAATTTTAAATCAATACATCTTCTTTTTCACATAATCTGATGTACAAAAACCTTACAAATAAATACTGAGTCTATTCAAGTGATCCAAAGAGTGTCAGATCTAAATACAGCTGTCATTTAAATGTTGAATTCGGACAAAACCAGGCATTTGACTTACTTTTAAACCCTAAAATACACTAACAGTAAGAGACTCACACACACACACACACACACTGTTTCACAAAGTCCCCCCTTTTTTTAACAATTTAAACATCGTCAGTATCTCAATCGATTGAATAAACCCCACTGTGTGAAGTCTGTGTAGACGTGGCTTTGTCAAAGTTTAAAACTGAATTTGAGAATTTCTCTGGATATTTTCTCAAACTGTGTGAATGTAGTCAGCAAGGAATCAATTTCAGAAAAAAGAAATATGCAAGCTAAGTCTGCATGTTGTATTGAACTCTTTCAATAAAGGGATTGCTGCTTCAGACTCCTGTGTCTGATTACAAACCGACAACTGGATACCACGTTTCAAACCAATGCAAGCTGCTTCAACAGTAATAACAACATCCACACATTCTGACTTTCAAATCATATTTTGTGTAAAAGACACCTCGGAGCACTGTACATATTGAAAACAAAAATACTTTTATAAAACACTGGCCCAAACAGTTGCAAAGGCCAAATCAATATAAAGCAAACACGTACACTAATAAAATACTATTCTACACAAGCCAAAATTTAATGCATCCTAAAAAAAATAACAGTGAATGTGTTTGGAGGTTAAACAACACAACTGAGTCAGCTGGGTCTAAACTAAATAGACAAATCAGAAAAGAAGTGAACACAGCCAAAAATTGGTATGATTAACAGTAACACATCATGATATATAGGCCTATTACAATGTATCAAAAAATACACTCATGCAGCTTTGGTAACAGTAAACTGTACTGTAATATTTGTAACTGTAATCCAATATTTTGCATAAATAAAACAAAGCAGTAAATCATGATTTACTGTCATTTAAAAGTACACAAACATTGAAAAAGGTGCACTTTGGAGGGCATTATTCTTTTCGTAAATCACAAAGAGGACACGACCAAAGCAAACATATTTTATTTGATAGTGTAGTATGCTAATAATCATTTGTAACATTATAAAGTTGAAGACCCAGCAGAAAACATGTCAGTGTTTAATATATTTAAGTGACCACTTTTTACAGCCTATTTAAACACAAGCCTGCCGATAAAATAATGTAACTGTAGTTACCTTGATAAACTATTTGCCCTCTGGTTAATAATTGTTATGCAACTCTTGGGCTCATGGCACAATATTACTCACATTTATTGTAAATTTGTCTTTTGTAACATGGTCTTGGGAAATCCGACACAAAAAAAATATTAACCATAGTTTGACTTGTATTGGTGGCCAGTGTATGAAAGAGGAAGGGTGTTTAGATATGCAATAGCTGCAGTTTATACACACATTGTTAAAGTGTGTCATTTTTGTGCTGTGCCAGACTGATGGACTATCCATGCAGCTGATCAAGTCCATCCCCCCTAATGCTGAATGTCTACCCTGACAGAAGGGGCATCTTGCAGTCCTTTGCTATTGTCTGCAGTTCTGAATGTTCTTGTTTCTAGACACAAGACAGGCTTTCATAATCAGCACGATTCCCGGGTCTGTGGGATGAGCTTAATGCATCCATGGCTGCAATCCTCTAGCTACCTCACTGACCCAGCTGCGGGTCATGTTCATGCAGGAATGGGCCACGATCCAGAAAGATACCTTCTTACGTAGTCTCTGCCACACTGACTAAAGGCTGCCACTGAGGTTAAAGATGGCCAATATTGGGTAGTGGTGGTGGTGGGTGTCCTAGTGGCAAATGTGCGTATACAGAAATAAGTAATTCATAAACTTGTCATAACTTGTCTAAAAGCCTAGAAGCTAGACTGGCCACCTCTTAAAGAGCTACTTGGTATGGGGATGAAACATCACAAATATCTTAACTAATGTTTGGTCTTGCTGTTTAGATTTCCTTTTTTTGCAAATTTTTTGCCTCAACAGCAAAGCAGTGTGGAAATGCAGAAGTGATTGTCTCGTATTTGTTATGATACAAATTTTATATTTGATGAAATGAATTTTATTGATGAAATGAATTTCACAATCACTGGCCCGTTCAATATGTAAACAGTATGAAATACGAGAAAAGGACTCAGCTTATTCCTGGCATGTTTATAAACTGGCTGATTTTCATCTCAAGGGCGGAGACTTGAATTCTGAAACCTATAAAAGTCTGATCAAAAAAGTGCATTTCACAGAAAACCATCTGCAGGCTGCAAAATGTCCGCTCTACCCAGTTTGAAGATGGCCTCTGCTCTTGGTATCTTTCTCCTAGCCATACTGGTTCATACGGAAGCAGCTTCTTCATCTGGACAAGGTTTGTATTAAGAAAGAAAGTTGAACAAAGAGAATATTGGTAACATTTAAGCCGTAATTCTATAATTCATTATTATTTCTTGCTTTTCCAGGATAGTATGCAGCAAAACTATAAAAATCAATATGAATCTGTTTGAAAAGGTGTTCAAACCTCACTTACTTGACAGACATGGAGAAAAGTATGTTGCTCTGGAGCTAAATTTAAATTGTACATGTAAACCGTGACTAGAGAGACCATTAGGATATTCATTGAAAATCTTCTTCTTTCAAGTTAAAATTGACGCAGCACAGTGGCTTCTTAAAACTGTTTAAAACACATAGACTGTGATGCATTTGCTTGTTTAAAGAGCAATCAGTAACTGCAACTCTAAACACCTTTCAGGTGGAAAAAGCTTTCCTCATGATATGACTCTGCAGTCTGACCTCACCAAACTATACAACTCACCTGTTTACAAAGTGGACCGCATGAGACAACCACTAGGTGGCCTGTCTTTTGCACTGGGGATACTAAGCCACTCTGGAGTCAGGTAAGACGAAGATCACTTTAAAGTACCTTGTCATTATTTATGTACTTGTTTTCATTGTCAAGTTATTAAACCATAGTGCCACAAAATACCACAGACAACAAGAATGATGTAAAGACGTCAAGATTTTCAAAGCCTTTTCTCCAGTCTGTGAAAAACAAGACTAGAGCCAGACGACTAAGTAACACATTGTAATTCAAGGTTTCTTAAGCACTCTCAAGATGTCTGTTTCTCAGCTAGTTATTTTGCAGATATGTCCAGTTACGTCATTGTCCGACAATGTGTGTTTGTATACACCTAAAACTTTTAACATCAAAAGTACACTTAAAAAACATTCTTTAAGTAGCTAAAAGATTGAACCTTCAATTGCTATCTATCCTCAACCTACCAAGCTTTCTTTATCTATCTGAATATGTTTCTTTCTGATGTATAGAGCAACCTTGGCAGATGGAAGCCAGTGGCTGATTCACAAGGGAGATGGTTTTGGACGTAGCTCCCAGACTGTGGTGGTTAATGCAAAGCACATGTCTAGTGACTGGAAGGCAAGTATACAATCGGTTCCAGTATACTGAGATAAACAGACAGGTGATGGTGCTGTGTGTCCTGTTCATCTCAGTGGAATCAGGGTACAGAGTGGAGGCTCTTGCGTACTGGTTTCTGCTGTACACTGGGTGGTTTGGGGTGCAGTTAGGCTTGGGGTTTTGAGTTGTACACTAGGTGTTAAGCAGGTCAGTCATGAGGGGTTGGGGTGGGTGCTGGTGGGAGCGGAGTGCATTGTGTAGTAACCACAGCTCTATGGTGAGGGACACCTCCAGAGCCCTAGGTAACCAAGCAAGCTTGTTACTGAGCAGCCTGAAAGTGCTTCAGTCTCCTAAACACAGAGCTCTCAACTCATAGGGGTCAGTTTGATCAACCTATACTCAACCGTACATAGCTGTATTTTATTGGAACTTTTGACAGCGCTGGGGAATCACCCTGGAATGTCTGTGATTATCCAGGGGTTACCCCTTAAAATAATGGATATTGAAATATCAAAGTATTTAATTAAATAAATAAATTGATCAAATCACCTCCTTCCTGTGTTATTACATGATATACTATTGCATGTACATTTATAGAACATCTTTCATGACACAGCATTAATATAGAAAACAAACAAATTGTTTGTAAAGTAAAATGTTCTCTTGTGCTGATTTCAGATTATTGAGACAAAGGATTTTCGTGGAACAAAAACAATTGGTGACTTTGTGAAGGCTGGAGGTACAGATTACCATGTTATATTTGACAACTGTCATTTCGGATCCCGCAGAATGATGGACCAAAAGAAAAAATAACCCCACACTGTTATGTTTTTGAAAACTCATTTAAAAGCAAAGCATCTGTTCTTTAAACTTTCGTTGTACTCTGCTATTAAACATAAGTGCAGTTCTTTATTTTGCTATTAACACTGTTAAGTGCAATGTCAAAATGCACAGGTTACGCTGTTGTTGTTCTGTACATCGCAGCTCTTATTACACTGCTTGCTGTTAGATTTTCTGAATGTGGAGCAGCACCAATAAAAAATGAAGATGTAGTTCCAGTGTTCATTTTTTCAGAGGCTGGGTGAGTGGACTGTTCACAAGCAATACAGTACCTTCCAACATGACATACAATGGTTGAGATTATTAGCTGTCATGGTTTGCAAAATTATTATGAAAATATGCACAGTACCTCAATCAGGTCCAGAGGCCAGCATCTGTGTGTAGCGATAGTGAGATCTCACAAAAAAAATCAAGTATTAAATAAAATAAAATCTTTGTGCAAAGTTGATCCTCACTGAAGAAGCATGAATGATGCTGAAGATAGTTCAAGTTGAAGTTGCAGGGATCAAATTTCTGGAATCTTCTTAATTCTTTCGAAGGTGGAGAAAAAACAGCCAGGATTCTCTTTTTCTTTTCAACCAATGGAAAAACATTCGAATTCAGTTCAGCTTCCAACTTCAGTGATCTCCTTAATGTTCCATCTTTCACAATCTTTAAGAATTTCTTTATACTTTTTAGTATTTTTTTTAGCAATTTTTAACCTTAAGAACTCCTGTTGTTTTCTGCTCACCATGCGCTCAGGAAAAAACAGAGTAAGAGAAAAAACTAAATGGTGGGCAGGCGATTTTATTTCTTAAAGGGACCGTCTATAAACTACGGACTCTGGTAACCAAGGGATTGCCCCAAAAGTACAAAAACAACCTGGGTTAAATTGTCCCCCTCTAAACTGCATGAGTCTCGGCATGCAACTTAACTTTTGGAGTTTGAAATTGGGTCAAGTTCAAGGGATGAATAAGAGCTTTTCCTAATCCTTCAAAAATGAGTTAACAACTAACAGCAAAGGATTCCCAAGCTCCTTATAAAATAAACGGCCAGGTTGGTGTCTTTCTCTACTGGACCTTCTAAGTTCAACGGGGTCATTCACACTCAACTCTTGTTGATGTCCTTCAACTTGTGGTTTGGAATCTACATTCTGTACTAGGGATTCATCCTTTTTTGCAGGATTGCTTTCAAGTTCTACTGGTCCTTAACCAGTTCAGTCGTCAAAGTGGGATGCACATCATCATTCATCTAATCTGGTTCTTCTGATGGAGGAATTGAAGTTTTTGGAATAAATGCATCTGGGTTTAATTCTGGCAACGTGTGTTGGTCATGCTCTCTACTTGAAATGCACTGTCACGTAGGATTAATGGTCTTGTCTTCCTCAGTACAATCAACATGTAAGTAAGGACTTTCAGAGGACTCTACAGTTGGCCTGAAGAGAACAATCTCTTCATCGTCATTGCTATCGGATAAGTCTTCTGTACTTTGCAATTCTGTTTTCTCCCTAGGTCTCAACTTCCTCTTTTTAGGTTGGTCATCTCGAGTTCCTGATTCCTGCATCAGGTAAGTATCCACAAGGTAAGAGGAGATCTCTGTGTAGTGTGCGATGTGGACCATCACCTTTCTCTGATCTTACAATGTAAACTGGACCATCAGCTACTCTCTTCACCACAATACATATGGTAGGCTCCCATCTATCAGCAAACTTGTGTTTCCCTCTGATGTTGACATTCTAAACCAAGACTCTGTCACCGGGAGCAAATGCTGCTGCTCTGACTTCCGTGTCGAATCTGGCTTTATTCTTTTCTCCCATCTTTCTAGAGCTTTCAGATGCTAAAGCATAGCTTTCTTCCAGTCTCTGTCTGAGATTCTTTACATATTCTGAGTGTGTTTTGCAACCATGGCCCTCTGATTGAACTCCAAGAACAAGGTCTATAGGAAGCCTGGGCTGTCTACCGAACAGAAGCTCATATGGTGAATAACCGGTAGTGTCGTGCCTCGTGCAATGCATGAACAAGTGGTTTGACGAAGTCTCTCCAATGATATTTATCTTTATCCTCTAAGGTTCCCAGCATGCTTAACCCTTTGCGGGCCATTGTCGGACTGGGTCCGACATTGTAATTATTCCTCTCAGGTCCTTTGTCGGACTGGGTCCGACATCATTATAGCAACGCAAAAAACGGGTTTCCAGTCGTTTTTTCTCCGGAAAAAGCCGAGAAAACCATTCAATTGCCGAGTGGTAGCGACAGGAGCCGAGACAAGTCGGGAAAAAAAAAAAAAAAAAAAAAGGCGTATCTCATGAATAGTCATACATATGGCCCTGGTATCAGATAACAGGGTTAATTGATAACTGATTTTATATGGTGGGGCAAAACCCTTGGAACAGTTATAGGTATAATGCAATAGACCTGGTTTTGATGTGAATTGGTATTGGTCTGTGTTATGCCTTAATTTGAATAACTTACTTTGCTTAAAATTTTATATCTGACTGTCTCAACCCGGTCCGCCAGGTCTGTATTTAGCGCAGTGGACTGGTTGCAGCAGTTTGTCGTTGGTTCCTGCTTTGTGAGTGTGTTTAATTCATTTTACACGCTGTTTCCTCTGACTTTATTCCACCACTGCAACAGTATTATTGTGTCCCCTAGCGTTGCATTACCCCAAGTCATTCAACACAGCTGTTTATTCTAGGGGGAAGACTTGGGAAATGCACAGACCACAAGTTACAGGAATGGGAATTTACACTGGCTGGGTTCATGGTTGATGTGAAAATTACATGATTCTGCTCTATAAACACATCCAGATTTTTTTCTTTTTCTTTTGGCATCGCTGAATACTGCTTCCCCCTGCAGGTTAAAGAAGGTTATACTAGCATTAGAGAAACTTTCCCAGGGGAGCACTCTGAAATGCTTGCTTGAGAACCACAAATTCAGCCATTGGCAGTAATGATGAGATGATGTAAAAGGCGTTTTCGTCCAGTTAAAATTATAGTATGCACTTGCTGGATTCTACCCTATACTCAGTAATTACTACCTCTATAACAGTTTATTGTGGTACTGTATTAACATTACAAAAGCACACAGTGAAGTGGAATACTGCTGAAGCACTGTAAAACCATAGTGCGGCACAGTTAACACATTAAGTAGTGGACCACGTACATTTTTCCACTTGCGCTCCACTCACACGCTGTGGTTCAGACCCTGTGCAGTAAACCTCTGCAGATCACTCCTAAATTAAATAAGTGCATCAGCAAAATGTAAGTACACTTAATGTAAACCAACATGATAGGAGGCTGTGTGGTCCAGTGGTTAAAGAAAAGGGCTTATAACCAGGAGGTCCCCGGTTCAAATCCCACCTCAGTCACTGACTATCACTGTGACCCTGAGCAAGTCACTTAACCTCCTTGTGCTCCGTCTTTCGGGTGAGACGTAGTTGTAAGTGACTGCAGCTGATGCATAGTTCACACACCCTAGTTTCTGTAAGTCTGCTAAATAAATAAATAATAATAATAACACAAAATATATATGTATTAGTTTAACTGAAATACACATCACACTTTAGTGGCCTTGTGACCTCAGCAGCCACTGGGTCAGTTTTTCCAGGTAATAAGAATGTAGAAATCTGTTAGTTTAACCTTTGTATATATTCTGGTACATAAATTAAGACAATGAGTATATGGCTACCACTGGGACGATTGCAGTCATCTATAGATATGTATAGACATCTCTAGAAATTAAAAAAACAACACTATTTAAAGTAATGTGTAGTAATCCATCCCTTATTAAAAAAACATGACTATAAAATGTATATAAAGATAGACATTTCTTTAGATTCCTACAAAATAATATAGACATTGTACCTTCGGGGATCTTTTAACTTACCGTCTATCAAAGTGGTGTAGATTATTTTTTAATTTCTAGCAATACTATTACAATACTCCCAGAACACGTGACCATGATGTCTGCCCCCTGTTGGACCTCGATGACGTAGCGTTACGTACGTGCTGACGCCGCAGTGTTTGGGTTCGGGAGAGGGTTAAAGTACCAGAGAGCTAGAGAATGGAGAAGACTTAGTTTTGATCAGAAATTGTTTGTATATATTTAAAGGTGAATGATTTAATTGTTCAGTGAAGACACCATGTGGATGTTTTGAATAATACAATATAGTTTTGCAGGTTGAAATAAATTATTAACATTGGAGCTCACAAAAAGTAATCGGAAGTAAAAACGCTTGGGCCCACAATAAGAATAATTCCAACAGTTCATGTGTATTAAGTTTTATTTCGTGTTTTTTTTTTTTTAATGACATTTCATGAAAACGTGTTTAAATCCAGTGTTTTTATTATGTGGTCGAAATGTATTGTTCACTGCAGTTATCTAGTAAATTCGGTTTGTAACCGAATTCTAATTTATTTGAAATTGACTACATTACTTCAAACAAAACAGAAGTATTAGACAGAAACATGTGTGATAAACTCTTGTTGTTTTTAAATTCGTATAAATGACTTACAGTTGCAGTGCATTTATTTTTGTAAAATGCGTTAATGTTTTCAAAAATTCTTGCTGTTATGTTAACTGGCAAAGAATTATAACTAAAACTGTTTTTTTTTTTGTTTTTTTTTAAACATAGTAGTGTTCAGTACAGTATATGTAAAACCATGTGCTGTTGCTATTTATATTCTGAAACCGACCGCTTTGTTTTACAGACATAATAAGAAACCTACATCTTTGAAGTCTGGCAGAAGGGTGAAGATGAGCAAGAAGCCCCCAAATCGTCCAGGAATCGCCTTTGAGGTTGGTGCTCGCGTGGAGGCTCGGGACTACCTGCAAAAATGGTAAATAAAAATATTGTACAAGTATTGGAATGGCTGTTTCAAAAGTAGTTTGGAGGCATTATTCTGTCTGTGTTTATGCTTTATTTTCTGAGCAATCGGAATGAAGCAACCTAATTTATTTTAATACAAATAGGCTGCAGTTATATTTGAGGGCTTGTGAGCTGCCCTGAAAGTAAGAATGTTGCTTTACTTTGTGACATGACACTCATCCCACACACCACTACTGTAAATACAAAATTAGTACCATGAACACGTAAACCCCCATGGCCTACATTCATAGTACCCACAGGCAAAATGTATGTTTGACATATAGGCAGACAGACAGATGCCTCCATAATATTTCCAGATAAAGAGTTTCTCTAGATCTATGTACACATATGTGACAGGCTGACAGACATACTCCATAGATCCCAGATTGTGATACTGCACATTCCTAAACAAGTTCATCACATTTATATAAAGCGGTTCTCTGTATTTATGTAAAACCCTGTAGTGTTACACACAATGGACTACATCCTCCACTAAGGCGTCACTACTTCACCCCCAACTGTAGATGATAAGATTTGGCTTTATTTTCAGAGCTATTCTGTTCATGACCGCAACTAAAATGAAAAACTGGTCCTAAAGTGTCTCCAGATCTTTGTAGTTAGCTGTAGGTAATATTATTGGAACTCAGTAAGTTTTTACCTACTGTTGGGAAGATGGAAAGTAGCTTTGAGATGATTGTGTGTGTTTTATAGCATAATATTAGTATGTGAAGTAATGTGTTTTCCCTGTGTAGATGATCTGCAGCTTCTCCCTAAACTGCTGCCTGTTAGTGTTTGTTCCCTGTGCTGCAGAATATGCTGGCTTAACTGGTGTGTGCAATCTCACTTTCTGTTTTTTCTTTCCTACAGCAGACATTCCATTCAATTTCACATATTCTGATATCACCTTAACTGAGTATTAACTATACTTCTGTCCCAGATGATTGTGCTTCGTTAGGCGCAGACAGCTATAAAAGCTGTTCAGCTTCACTATTTGCTGGATGAAGGACGCATCGCGTCGCAGCCCTTTTGACTGCACAGCTGTCGTTCATACTTTAAAAACAGACTGCATTCACGACACTGGAAAAATTGACATTTTAGGAGATGTACTGAGTTTGTACGTCATATATGAGGTTTAAAAAAAATCCAAAGCGACGTTGCTACGTCTGTCCTCTCAACCAAGACCCCGAAAGGGAGAATTTCATACATTAATTGGAGAGATATTTTAGGTGTTTTCGAATCACAGGTGAAACGTGTCAGATTGGGACCATTTCTTCAACGCAAAAATATACAGCGATGCCAGTGACACCTGCAGAAAGGCTTGTAGTCATACTGCACGTAGAAACTGTCAATTCCAAAGTGTGGCCACAAGCTTCCGCCTCCACGCTTTACTTCAAGGGTTTTCTTGCTCTTCACAAATCTATCATGCATTTTTCTCCATCAGGCTTTACATTCTCTCCAGCCCTTTTCTAGTTTATTCCCTATACACCCCTGTTGTTTCTATTCTTTGGGCATCTCTGTATTTTTACGTGAGGGGTTATATAAATGTGGATGTTTACAAACTTTTTCTATTAAAATTTCCTCAAAGTCGTGCTCCATGATGGTTGCCAGCGTACGACCATGCAGCAAATGTTGTCATTTTTCGACATCATCCGACCCCATGAGATTTCAGGTCACAGGCGCTTGAGAAAAGGCTGTACGACTTTCCAAAAAAGACACACGTTGCAAGAGTGTGGATGACGTAATTCCGACCTGTCGGAGTCTGAAGTATGAACCAGGCCTAAGGTTTCAGTTTTTTTTCCTACACTAAGCTCACCACTATAAGTACATTTACCAATTCCCATGCACCTAGGTCTCAAGTTAATATGAAGTGAGGCAGATTTGTTGGACTTGCTGTTTAGAGGACTGCATCCCTCTGTTGTTTAAGACATGATGTGAACTCCCCACCAGGTATCCTTCACGTATTGAAAAGCTTGACTATGAGGAGGGGAAGATGCTAGTCCACTTTGATCGTTGGAGTCATCGATATGACGAGTGGATTTTTTGGGACAGCAATCGGCTGCGTCCATTTGAACGACCAGTACTTCAGAAAGATGGACTCGAGGAGGAGGAGGTGGCGGAGGAGGAGGAGGAGGGGGTGGAGGAGGAACAGTCTGTAAGTGACTTTTCTTTCTTTTCATTGATCTGTTATTTAGAGCATGTCCTTGATAGGCAGAATCAATTTTGATTATCCTTTTACAAAAGAAAAAAGCACATCTTTGCGTAAAAACATTTTAAATATGGTTCATTGTGTCTGTGGAACCTTGATATCTCTTTTTCATTTGTTTTTTGTTTAAATGTGGCATCACTAACAGTGCAGAACCTTCATGCTCCATACTGAGGTATTGGCATGAATCATGTCCATTATACTGTCAGATTATATTAGCAGGTTCTGTTTAATAAGATACCTTGTCCCTAGCCTTAGTGGAATAGAGCCTGCAAATAAATTGACCTTTTATCAGTTATTAACAAAAAAGCTAACTATTTAATTGAATTTGATTTTAACTTACTTTTTTATTTGGAGTGCTCTAGCCATTTACTAATTGTTAATCAATATTTTCCAAACATATTTTACCAGGAGAGTCTCAGCGAGATGAGACCATCTCGTCTCCGTGAGCATCCTGGATGTACAGCCAGCACTGAGGACCAAACAGAGTTACAGCAATCAAAACAAGTAATATATTCCAATATAACAATGACACCCCAAATGTACAGCCAGTTGGATATTTAACTACTTGTATTCGTCACCTTCTAAAATGGATACAATGATCAGGTGGATCACAAATATAATTCAGTCACCACACACACACATTCTAGATATTAGAGGAATGACATTCGTGGAAAGGGTCATAAACTGTCCAGTAGGGCTTTTTCTCATTATTTGCAAAAAACATTGGGTTTGTTTAAAGTTTAAAAACATAAGCATGTGGCCTTATTTAAGCTTTACTGTGGGTGACTGATTGCCCAGTTTAGTATTATTTTGTAACTTTACATAAAATAACTGTTAGGTTACCTTTTCATCAAACTAAATGCTTTGGTATGATTCTTGATGTCATGTAGGTTTTGAGATCTGGAGAAGAAGTATTAGCTCGCTGGACAGATTGTCGCTACTACCCTGCTAAGGTAGAATCAGTTAGCAAAGAAGGTATGTAAATTGGCATCAGCAAATTAATCAGAATTCACTGTTGTTATTATTTTAAAATGTATTTATTTATTTTTAGATTCTGTAAAACTAAACTAAACTTATTTAATAATGTTTACTTTCTGGAAGGAACTGCATCCTGTACAGTGCCTTGCGAAAGTATTCGGCCCCCTTGAACTTTGCGACCTTTTGCCACATTTCAGGCTTCAAACATAAAGATATGAAACTGTAATTTTTTGTGAAGAATCAACAACAAGTGGGACACAATCATTATTATTATTATTATTTATTTCTTAGCAGACGCCCTTATCCAGGGCGACTTACAACTGTTACAAGATATCACATTATACATTATTTCACATTATACAGATATCACATTATTTATTTATTTATTTTTACATACAATTACCCATTTATACAGTTGGGTTTTTACTGGAGCAATGTAGGTAAAGTACCTTGCTCAAGGGTACAACAGCAGTGTCTCCCACTGGGGATTGAACCCACAACCCCCTGGTCAAGAGTCCAGAGCCCTAACCACTACTCCACACTGCTGCCCTACAATCATGAAGTGGAACGAAATTTATTGGATATTTCAAACTTTTTTAACAAATAAAAAACTGAAAAATTGGGCGTGCAAAATTATTCAGCCCCCTTAAGTTAATACTTTGTAGCGCCACCTTTTGCTGCGATTACAGCTGTAAGTCGCTTGGGGTATGTCTCTATCAGTTTTGCACATCGAGAGACTGAAATTTTTGCCCATTCCTCCTTGCAAAACAGCTCGAGCTCAGTGAGGTTGGATGGAGAGCATTTGATAACCATTTCTTCCAGAATGGTCCTGTATTTGGCTCCATCCATCTTCCCATCAATTTTAACCATCTTCCCTGTCCCTGCTGAAGAAAAGCAGGCCCAAACCATGATGCTGCCACCACCATGTTTGACAGTGGGGATGGTGTGTTCAGGGTGATGAGCTGTGTTGCTTTTACGCCAAACATAACGTTTTGCATTGTTGCCAAAAAGTTCGATTTTGGTTTCATCTGACCAGAGCACCTTCTTCCACATGTTTGGTGTGTCTCCCAGGTGGCTTGTGGCAAACTGTAAACAACACTTTTTATGGATATCTTTAAGAAATGGCTTTCTTCTTGCCACTCTTCCATAAAGGCCAGATTTGTGCAGTATACGACTGATTGTTGTCCTATGGACAGAGTCTCCCACCTCAGCTGTAGATCTCTGCAGTTCATCCAGAGTGATCATGGGCCTCTTGGCTGCATCTCTGATCAGTCTTCTCCTTGTATGAGCTGAAAGTTTAGAGGGACGGCCAGGTCTTGGTAGATTTGCAGTGGTCTGATACTCCTTCCATTTCAATATTATCGCTTGCACAGTGCTCCTTGGGATGTTTAAAGCTTGGGAAATCTTTTTGTATCCAAATCCGGCTTTAAACTTCTCCACAACAGTATCTCGGACCTGCCTGGTGTGTTCCTTGTTCTTCATGATGCTCTCTGCGCTTTAAACGGACCTCTGAGACTATCACAGTGCAGGTGCATTTATACGGAGACTTGATTACACACAGGTGGATTCTATTTATCATCATTAGTCATTTAGGTCAACATTGGATCATTCAGAGATCCTCACTGAACTTCTGGAGAGAGTTTGCTGCACTGAAAGTAAAGGGGCTGAATAATTTTGCACGCCCAATTTTTCAGTTTTTTATTTGTTAAAAAAGTTTGAAATATCCAATAAATTTCGTTCCACTTCATGATTGTGTCCCACTTGTTGTTGATTCTTCACAAAAAATTACAGTTTCATATCTTTATGTTTGAAGCCTGAAATGTGGCAAAAGGTCGCAAAGTTCAAGGGGGCCGAATACTTTCGCAAGGCACTGTATGTATGCCTATACATATATTCCAAAAGCAGCGCTTAATATTAGCATTCTGGTTTTCAGGTACTTACACAGTACAGTTCTATGATGGAGTCATTCGCTGTGTGAAAAGAATGCATATCAAATCAATGCCTGAAGATGCAAAAGGACAGGTAGGCTAGGTCAAAAAAACAACTTTACTTTTTGTTGTGATCTTCTTTCTGTTCTCCTTTGTTGCAAGCAGTATTAACAAGTTTACTGTTAATTTCTGTATATACTGTATAGCCAGTCTGCTCCTAATGACCGACGTATAACCATTTAAATGGTCATTATAGACTGCTGGTCTTTATATACAAGTTACTTTTAAACCTTTTTTTTTGCATGGGGGAGGTACATTACATATTGAAAAATGCATTTAACTAGAATTTGAATGTGGTCTTTGTATGTTTTTCCATGACTTCATGCTACATATGATTTGGGGATTCACCACAGGTTACTAAATAGGCTGGATTATATTTTTAACAATTCTATCTGAAGTTCTATCTTTTAAATACATGGGCTGCAGTTTGTTAAGCATAGCTGAACCAACTAACTTACTTGGTGTATCCAATTAATTTCTAAAACTAGGAAGAGTAGAGTTTGATATTTACTAAAATGTAATAATCCTCAGAGGCAGCTCTTTTCTATATTATGGGTGCAGGGGTACAGCACTAACTACATTGAACTATCATCAGAGTCTGGTTCTCTGCTTGGCTTTATACAGGTGTCCAGCAGTTGAGTGTTTTTTTTTTTTAAACTGTGGATCCTTGTCTTATCCCAGAGCTTTAGAAATCAGTAAGTGAGTTGGACAAATTATGTACTTGAGCAGAATAAAGAAAGGGTTGATTTCAGAATGTTGTAATTAAAAGTACGAGAATAAAAATGTTCTACACTGGCATTATGATGTCTTGTGGGGTTAGTTAACAGCGGGCTGAATCTGAGTGATCAGCTGAGGGTTCTGAGTTCTCTCACTGCATGTGGAGTTTTGTGAAATCCTGGGCCTTCAGCTCCTACCAATCTAGTGGCTCTCAAGGATAGTAGGTGGCACGAGGAAGCAAGCATTCCTCTAAAGATGCTACAAGCCTGTTCTTAATTTATGGGGGGGGGTTGTGGAAGTTGGATGTCATAATCCTGCACTACAAGGTTATTTCACTTATTTCAGTTAAAACCCCATAATCATTGTGCCCTGACAACACTCTCTACAGTGATCCTATGTAAATTGTTAGCTGTCTATACTGTTGTTTTGTTGTACCTCCTGTAGTAGGAGGCCCTAGTTTGGTCTTGATGGCATTTTATAATTGACAAAGACTGTTCTATTTTCCCTTTTCCTCTTTTTCAGAAGGTAACATGCATCAGGGCATTGCTGAATTTTATGTGAAGGATGATGCAGGGAAGGAGTGCAGGATAGA
Source organism: Acipenser ruthenus (assembly GCF_902713425.1). Classification (NCBI taxonomy): domain Eukaryota; kingdom Metazoa; phylum Chordata; class Actinopteri; order Acipenseriformes; family Acipenseridae; genus Acipenser; species Acipenser ruthenus. The sequence continues at coordinate 4,386,749 of NC_081192.1, read as the reverse complement.
ATTGCTGACTTCCCCTAAACTACTACAACAATCTCAGACAGACAGTGAATAATCCTGTTTCAGACACACATTTTATTTTTTTTACGGTAGAAAGTTATTTTAAGAGTGTTCTTGAACATACATGTGTTATACACCAGTGATTCAAGCATTAATTACTTTACAAGGAAATGTAATGCTATGATTTTACTTGCCAAAACAAGTTACTGCTACTTAGTAGGTTATCCAAATTGATATTTTATGCCATTAACCTTTTACTCATAGTGGTATTCCTGGAATATTGTAGAGGCCCTTAATCTAGATGCCTGTGGAAAATGGTTCAGCAATGCAAAGGGACTTTATAGCAATCATGTATTACTCTGTTGTATACAAGGAGGAGCTGTTATTACACTTTCTTCAATGTGTGGCCTATCATTGTGAGTAAATGTAATAAACTGCCATTTTACAAAAGGTACCAGAATTTCTATATTGGATAACATTATTTTGGAATATACATACATTACTGCATTATATCAAACAACATAGTTTTATTTTTAAGCAGAGAAATGTATTTCATAAGTAAGTTAAAAAGTTCTTTCTACATTTAAACTTTTTTTTTTTGTACTAGTAAGGTTTAGACAGTGTCAGCATCTTCTTGCCTGTAAAGAAAACAAAAAGTATCCAACTCCCAGAGCTCTAATTAGTCTATAACAATGAGCAGGTAAAAATGCCTTGCTTCTTTTTCTTAATCTGCCTTTCAGCCTGTCTGTCTCAATCAGCTATATTTGCAGGGATCTTGAGATAGTGGTTTGGAGCGTTCAGAGCTGGGTAGTGACGCCCCTTTCTGCTTTTCTTAGTAGACCCGGACCATGCTTATTATACCATTCTGTCCGCCTCCAATGGGTGATCGTTTAGAGAATGCTTTAAAAGTGTAGTGTCCCATATAGTTTTTAAATGTATTGCTTGTTACCTTCTGTAGGGGTTTCTATAAAGCTTTCTCATCAAAAAACATAAGATAAACCTCCTCCCTCAGGGGCAGGGTGGGGATTTTATGTTCATACTTCTGAGCATGTAAACTAATAAATTATCTCAATGAATGACACAGAACTTACTGTGGTCATTTTTCATTTGTGGTTTTCATATTTGTTATTGAGAAAATAATAGCAACTGACTTTCTCATACAACAGTAGTTCTGTGATTATCAAGGAAAAGCCCAGTTTTATCTTTATCTTTATTATCAGGATTGGATTGCCCTGGTCAAAGCAGCAACAGCTGCTGCCAAGAACAAGGGAGCCTGTAAACCTCGTACCAGCGCCAACAGCAATAAAGACAAGGAGGAAAGGAGAGCAGGAAGGGCATCGCCAGGGAAGGAGGGAGAAAGCGCTTCTCTGGAAGAGATGCAGGATGCCCAGGAAGCAGTGGAAGAGCCTGGTCCCACAGAGAAATTAGGTAGTTCATTTTTTCATGGTTCTGTTTCCGCTGATATGCACTGCCTTAAGGTGGTTCGGTTGGGCAGTTGCTGTAACAATTTCACCCTTATCTTTTTTATTTTAATCAGGTCATTATTAATGGGAAAATTGCAGCACTTAATGGCATAATTCTGTTTGGATCTCCTAAACCATGATGGGTTGAAGCATGTTATGGGTCCAGCTTGACCAAAGATCAAATATCACTTTTATTTGTTGGGTTTATTCAGACCTTGATAGTGAGATTAGCAGTTGATTTAAAAAATAAATACTAATAATAATAACATAGAAGTTATCACAGGTAGTTTAAGTTTTATTAAGGAAGTAGTAATTGTGTGTCAGGTACTGGTTGTGGCATTTAGAGTGTGTTCACGGTGTGTGCGGTAGGTGTCATGGCTGTAGCCTAAAAGACTACAGGTCCCGGAAGCCTCTAGGGCTGAATGGGAAACACCTGGGTGCACTTGGGGATAGTTTGATTGTATGATTGTTTGTGTTTGTAATTAGTGTCGTGCGTCTGTATAAGAGCTTGTTTTTGTCTCTGTTGGTGGTGGGTTATGAAGTAGGAATTTTGATGAAGTCTGTGGGTGTTAATCAATGTAAGTACTATGTGTACGAAGACAGCTGTGTGTTGTACTGAGAGTACTGTGTGTACAAGTTACAACTGTATGTTGTAAGTTTTCAACTGGGCTTTTGAAACAGGTAAACTGCTTAACAGTCCCATGCTAGCTAGTTTAGTTTAGTTAGTGCTCCACGTGGGAGCTAGGCTTTTGTTTTGTGTTTTGTTTTCTGTGTGAATAAAAGTGCTTAAACTGCAAATTCTGGTGTCCGAGTCTGCTTGACGGGTGCAAAAGAGCCTGAGCAGGGAAAGCTCAGTTACATGGTATAATTAGTTATGTTATTCATTACAGATTGTTCATACCGGTATATTGTCTGCTGTCGTGTCCCTTTTACTATATACAGTATTTTTGTGTTTAGATAAAACGGATGCTTCAATAGAGGCAGAACAACCTGAACCAGTAAAAGGAAAAAGGAAGAAAAGCAACCAGGGCAGCTCATTCCAAGCAAAGAGAGCTCGTCTTAACAAAATCACAGGTAGCGTGTTTTCTCTTGGTATTTTCCAATTTAATTTCTGCCTAGTTATAGTCATGCCACTTGATCTTGTATGTGACACTCATTGGACAGTGTCAAATGCAACATCAAGTTTCGTTTCTACTAGTATTTATTTATTTTATTTAGATATTTATTGTATTTATATAGCACTTTTTATACATAAGTATTGCAAAGCACTGCACAGTATATAGCAGAAGAAAAGAACAAACCACAATACATTTGTATAGCATGTCACACATACAACTGCCACAGTCAGACCATTTAAATAACAGTATACACATAATACAAAAGCAGCAATTTTAAAGTTATATTAAAACCCACTAAGATTATAAAAGTGCGTTTTTAGTCCTGACTTGAAAACTTTAACAGTCCCAGCTTCCCTGACAAACGAAGGCAGAGCATTCCATAATTTAGGAGCTCTACAAGAAACTCTACAAGATTGTATATTTGAATATACATAAGAAGATACAAACTAGACTGGGTAATTTTGAGTGTAGTAGTTATTGCAATGTATACTATTTATATACCATTGTGGAACCTGCCATTGTAAACCCCTAATTATGTCCCAGGGCCTCATATCCTAGAATATTGTATCTCTAGTAATAATACATTGGCTCCCCATTTTCCTCCAGGTCTACTAGTTTCAAAGGTTGCTTATGAAGATGAGCATGAGAACAAAGAAAAGAAAAGTGAAGTTCCCCAGATATCTGAAAAGGTATGTTTTTTTTTAAATCATGTAATATGTGTTTAAACAGCCTATTGCTCTTTTTCTTAAATATGAATATTGTTGTCCTTTTCAATTCAAACAGTATAGAGCAGTGGTTCTCAATCCAAATGTTTTGGTGGCCTAAGTGTGGCCACCAACACTTACAGATATTTGTAAAGAAAATAATATTATTCCATACTGTTATTTTCACGTTGCACTGCTAAAGCCTTCTCTCATTGATCAGACAGTGAGCACTGACAAAAAGTGAAATGGGCGGAGATATGTGATGTATGCCAAAATGAAATCTGAACAGAATAAAAGATTGGCCAATCAACATGTAGTGGTTATGCTGATGTTAATGCTGTCCAATAGTAGCTAACGGGAACAGAATGCAAGCAGCAGGAACTGCACTGAATGAAAACTGGATAGCGACTCCGATTTTAAGATAAAAGGTTGATTAAGGTTGCAGTGGGCTGGTGTGGCTACGCAAAATCATTTGAGAAACGCTGGCATAGAGTGTACCTGTATTGCACAATGTTATTGTGGGAGAAATTAGTAGTTGTAATTAAATGTACTTTATAAAATGACATTTCAAATCTTAAACTAAGGGACTGAGATGCTGTGATGTTAATTAAGTTTGTCTCTTCCTTTCTTCCCCCAAAACATTCTTGACTGATCTACTTCAAAGAATTAGATACTGGTAACAGTGGGTCATAAAGATTTAAATTGGAGAATAGGTGAGATTAGCTGCTGTACTGATCTTTACAGTCTGGTCTAAACAAACAAAGCTGATTCTTATCTGTTAACTAAGAATGTCTCTCCAAAAGACCAATATACAATTGTCTTCCTATAAAGGGTTAAGAAGTGTGACACCTGGTGGATACGAGGTGCCAGACTTTCTCCCATGAAATGAATTGTTCATAGTTTTGATATATTTTATAAATCGAATAATGGAATTGTAAATATAATTTTCTAAGCAATATGACATTTATAAAGGATTAAAACCCTATTTTTATATTTAAATATTAATCACATAATGGAGGTGAGAAATTAATAATAACTAATATGTTTGTATATTACCAACATAGTGGGGGTTGGGCTAGGATATTTAGGAATTAATGTTAAATATTATATCTTCATAAATATGCACTATAATGTTGTACAGAATATGAAGATGTAATACAGTTTTTTTAAATGACATATTAACTGAAAATACAAGAACAAGTTGTCTGGTTTGATTGGAGGCTGTGTGGTCCAGTGGTTAAAGAAACAGGCTTGTAACCAGGAGGTCCCCGGTTCAAATCCAACCTCAGCCACTGACTCATTGCGTGACCCTGAGCAAGTCACTTAACCTCCTTGTGCTCTGTCTTTCGGGTGAGACGTAGTTGTAAGTGACTCTGCAGCTGATGCATAGTTCACACACCCTAGTCTCTGTAAGTCACCTTGGATAAAGGCATCTGCTAAATAAACAAATAATAATAATAATGACCATAGTAGGCTGGTCTCTTGAGTGGTCAATATAAGCAGATTTAGCTTTTTCTTTTCCTGTGATTTTCACCTGTTGAAACCCTTTTTAAATTCATCAGGAACCTTCAGCAAGCACAGAAGATCAAGAAAAAACTGACACCGAAGCCGCCTCCTCTTCTCCACCAATTCAGAAACATGTTTTACCTTCTGCCACACCTCCTGCCCCAGTGAAGTCTCGAAACAGACGTCTGAAGCATGATTCGGGAGAGTCTACAGGCAGCCATAAGCAGTCAAAGTCATCCTGTACTGTGTCACAAGCGGAAGAGTCAACTCCCGCAGCTGAGTCTGTGTCTGCCCCCACTCCTACTCCTGCCCCCACCCCCAGCGCTGCAGACACCCCACAGACGGGTATGTGAAGAATGTCTTTATCTGCATACCATTTACGTGCATGTAAAAGGAAAGTGAAGGAAGTCATTATGATTTTTTCTGTTTCTGGTAGCGCTTCCTCTGCCTACCCCTGCCAGCCCTCCCAGACCCTCGGAAAAAAGCCAACGACGAAGGCGATCCCAGCGTTTGGCCACTTTTATACCTGATCCCTTCTGTGAACCCTTGCACTCCCTTCCTTCAGCCACTGATGGAAAAAGGCTTGCCCAGAAACCAGAGTCTCAACAGGACCTTCCTGTCACTGAGGGTAAGTTTGTGAGTGAGCTTTTGCAAATCAACACCAACAGCAGCCAACATAAAGCAAACACATGTACATCCCAGCATTGACAGGGTTGCGGGTAGATATCAATATTAGATGTATTATTATTATTGTCATATCAGCCTTAGAGCTGACGATATATGTAGATGTTTGTTTTTCAGTTTTAGATACCACGTCTGTTCCTCCGGAGGAGGAGCCTGAGCTACCCCTCGACCTCAGTAAAAGTGCGACAGTTGCTGCAACACCCCCACCACCAGCACCATCTGTCCCACCCCCCCAGCCCCCTGAAACTGACAAGGAAGAATCTCCTCCCTTGAAAACGCCAGCTGATGTAAAAACAGCTTCCCCCACAACAGGTAAGGTGAAGTTGGATTTGCAGTGAATGTAATATTTTACAATAAATGATAATATGAGCATGGCAAATCAGATTTGGCAAAAGTGCACAAACCTAAATATAACGTTGGTAGTTGATGAGTAGCAATTGTTTTAAAATAATAACTCCCGTCCAACATTCTGTCCATAAAACACTACTACAAAAAAGAAATGTAGTTTACAATTGTTGGTTATTATATTCTAACATAAATTAAGCATATTTAATCCCACAGAATAGATACACAAAGAGCAGGTACTGCGTTTTATTCTGGTAGTATTTCTGAATTTGTAATGGTTAATGAATGTATTGTTTCAGTTTTATTTTTTTCTTTATCTAGCTGCTGTTTTAAAAGGTGTTCCCAAGCCGCTGAAACCAAACAAGCATGCACGGGAACCCAGTATGTCATTTTCAAATTCAGTTCTTTAATTTTCTTTCTGTACATACACTTTTCTTCTTCTTCTGGAAATTACACAATTCTTACTTTATTGGTATTTACTGAGCAAAACCTCAGAATTAACCCTTTAGGGTCCAGGCTATTTTTGCCTGTTTTTTACTGTTAGATTTGTGCCTATAACCCTTAAACTATAAAGGTTACAGGTACATGTCATACATTAAATGAATGTCATACATGAAATGAATGTGCACACACCAGGCTTCCATAAACAAAAAAAGTTAAATAAGATGAAACTCACCCTGTTTAGTACAGATAACAAAAACCACAGAAAAAGAGAGACACTTTTTAGAAAAAAACATTTAAACATTTATTGTTTATAAAATTTATTTTAGCATGGTCATCTCATCTGACAATGTACAAGGAAACTTCAACAAGTAGGGAACATGGGGAAAAAAGTGAACACATTGGATAATAAATAATGGAATTATGAGAATATATATAAAACGGACCAAAAGCATCCAAAAAAAACTGAAAACAATTGAAAAATGTGCAAAAGAAAAAAAACACACATTCAAATTATTGATCCCAGGGACCCTGATCATGTGGTGCAAGGTGGAGCAATTCACTGTGGCTTCAAATCCTAGCAAGGTGGCGACCCAACGCTAACAGCTGACTTGTCCTGTGCATCTGATCCACATAGTCTGCTAAAACATGCTTGTTGTTGCTGGAGCTATTCTTTGTGAATATGAATGGAAATGTTATGAGAAAGCTGATGTGGAGTTCTCCCTACCGACTGTGCATATGATGTGCCGTGCGTTTGTGTGCCATCTCCAGTTTTTGGAAAATGCAGCGTTTCACATATCAGACTCCAGGTTTCAAAGCAGTAGTGTGGTGGCAATACCCTTTAAATAGGATTTTAGTTGCTTATTTTAATTGTTTTTATTTTTTAGTAATTAACACCAAAAAGCCTGAGGATCCATCATCCCATAAGGAACCCCTGATAGATTTAGACCACAATAAGTTGAAGTGTAAGATTCCTGGCTGCTCCAAAGCCTTCCGGAAGGCCAAGCTGCTGGATTACCATCTGAAGTATTACCACAGCATGGACAAGGAGACGGAGTCTGAGACTGTCTCTCCAGAGCGAGCAGTGCGCACTCGAGCAGCCTCTGCCTCTGTCCCTGAGTCCACTGCCCCAGAAAGTCACGATGCAAAGAGACGGCGCACTGTGTCAACCTCCGCTTGTATGTACAAATAATTCTATATTCCATTGCTTTTGTCTCCTCCTCCACCCAATGTTTCCCAAGCTCATTGCATGCAGCAGGTGATCTTAGTTTTAAATATCTTTATCCTTAGCCTACTATATATAATCTTCATCTGAAATAGTCACCCCTTCCTCAGATTTCTTTATTTACCCTGTTCATTTTTATTACATGGGCGTACCCTCCACCTATATTGCTCAATATATTACTCTGTATGTCTGCTTTACACCCTATGCTTAGCACAGCTGGGTTGCTGAAGATATGTAATGCTTTAGTTCCAGGGCATTCTGATGATAAACTATTGAAGGCTGCACTGTTAGATTGAAATCCTGCCTTTTGGGGGGATTGGTTTTCTTTGCAGTGGCGAACATGTCTTAAGTGTTTGTGAAGTACTGTGTTAGTGTGAGGTTTACAGTCCGTGAAGGTCGTTATACAAGTGCAGTTGTGACTTGATTGATTGATTAATTCAGTTATTACTGGAGGTTAGTACAGAAGACTAACAGCGAGGAGTTTTTTATTTTTTTACTCCAGCACTGCCTCTCAGGACCACCCAGTTTTCATCCAGCATTAAAAACACTACAAACAGCATTAGGGTACACATTCTCCTTCATAATGATGCCTTTTCTTTTATTGATAGCCCTATCATCTCACGTCCATGCCTTACAATTGGAGTCACCTTTAAGTACTGGTCTGAAACCCTCAAAGTGCAGTAAGAAGAAGCGCTCCTCTGCCTCGTTGAGCTCTGATGGGACAGACGCCCAGTTTCCAGTGCCGCCCCGCGAGAAGGGCTTCGAGAGTCTTCATGAAAAAATACTGAAGAGAGTCATTGAAAAGGACAAGCATGCAGAACCTGGTAAACATTCCACTTTATTCATTTCTGAGTGGGCTCGCTCCATGTAATTGATATTGTGTGTTGGCTAAAAGGTTTTCGTAACACAAATACATGTATTAGTGTTTACTTTGTTTAAGTTAATTCCTTGATTATAAGAACTGCTTCTACTTCTTTGCTGAGGCTCTGCACTTGTAAATATTGTGTGTGTGTTTTTGTCAATAGTTTTGTATATTTCGATTGTACGTTTGGCAGGGCGGGGTTACCCCCCCCCCCCCACACACACATGCACACACACAAAAACAAGTGTAATTGTTTAATTGATTGCCAATTTGAAGATTGCCACCTGTGTATTTAGTTTAGAGACAGGACTGAGAGCAGCAGGCTGTGCTCTCTGTCCTGCACCGAGATGGCTTTGCTTAGAAGCTGTTTTGATTTGGATTTGTTTGTTTTATTGTTTAACTGTTTTGATTTGTCATTTGATAAAAGTGTGCAGCAAGTGCTTGAACTGCAGTCTTCTGCCTCTGCGTCTGCTATTCCTGCTGCTAGCCAGCCTTGACCGTTGCTACCCTAACACTATTATTATTATTATTATTATTATTATTATTATTATTATTATTATTATTATTATTATGATTGTTATTTATAGGGGTGAGTTTTAGTACTCAAAACAAAAATCAGGACGAAAAATACTGAAGTTTTTTTTTTTTATCCGAGGAAAATAAATTTCTGAAAGCTGCTGTGTATTTTGTTACATTTTTGTCCAATAGAAATCACCCCATAAAAGTAACAATGTACATTTCAATGTATTAAAATTAAAGAAAAATTTTAGTCAGGTAGACAAATGTGTCCCGTTTTTGTTTGGTGCAAAAACTAAACACTGTGGCATAAAAAAAGCACAATTGCCTAAAGTTTAGTGTGAACTTTTGCATGCTTTGGTTTTGCCAATTTTTCCAGCTCAGGCTCAAAGATGTTTCAGCACAACAAAGCTGAGCCTCGAATTTGATCAGAAAGCTTTCCGCGCTTTGTCGACTGCAGGTTGGTCAGTGCTGAAAATAACAGCAAATTCCAGCGCCCACCTTTCATTGACGTTACACTTTGGTGCCAGCTTTGCCTTCTGAAACTGGGATATTTTCATCCAAATTGCTACTACTGGAAGGCACAGAAGGCCCCCCCCCCCCCCCCCCCCCCCCACCTTTTGTAACGCACCACAAAGTTATGTTGCTTTTTTAACATTCTCAATGTATTTCTTAAATTCTTCTTTTCTACCAAAGGAATATTAAGAAGTGAAAAGAAAATAAAACTTGAAGAAAAGAGTCAACCAATAGGTAGGAGAATGCTGGCGTTTGCTGTTTATGTATGGATAATTTAAGTGCTGTTTATGTATGGATAATTAATTTTCTGATGATCATTCATACATTGGCACAGCCTACTAAGGCAAAAGAAAATTACTATCTCATGCAAAGCACAGGCTTTGAGTAAACCATTTTGAACTGTATTTCAAAGGTAAAAAGAAAGACAAGGACAAGGAACGGAAAGAGAAAAAGGAAAAGGACCCTTTCAAAGTTAAACAGAAGAAGAAGAAAAAGAAGAAAAAGAAATCAAAGCAGCACAGTAAGTGCATTTTAACCCTTTAAGGACCATTATGGTGTAAACACGGTCATACACAGGTGTCATTATGGGCCCATGATCGTGGTAAACACGATCATAGTGAGGTGTCATTATGGGCCCATGATCGTGGTAAACACGATCATACTGAAGTGTCATTCTGGGCCTGTGATGGTGTAAACACGAGCATACTGAAGTGTCATTCTGGGCCTGTGATCGGGTAAACACGAGCATACTGAAGTGTCATTCTGGGCCTGTGATGGTGTAAACACGAGCATACTGAAGTGTCATTCTGGGCCTGTGATGGTGTAAACACGAGCATACTGAAGTGTCATTCTGGGCCTGTGATCGGGTAAACACGATCATACTGAAGTGTCATTCTGGGCCTGTGATGGTGTAAACACGATCATATTGAAGTGTCATTCAGGGCCCGTAATCGGGCAAACACGATAAAAAATGCTCTTTGTTTCTTTGACTTACTGGGTCACCATACTTTGCAGTACAGCATGTTCACGCATATCATTGGATAGGGGAGGGATTGAATTTTACTGCCTGCTTTTTTTTTTTTTTTCATGAGATGGGCATTTCATTTTTAGAGGGTGGAGGGTGTCAGCAAGCACACAGAAACAAAACATGACACAAGGACTTGTTTACAGCTAAAAAATGTGAAAACACTGTAAATCCAATGTATTTGACTTAGTTATATTAGAACATTTATTCTGTCGTGTTAGTTTATATGTTTTTACAACATTTATACATTTCAAGAAACAAGTGGATATAAGCAGATAATATTTCATGAACTAAATTCATCAGGTATGTTTTTCTTTCCTTATTACTGATAATAATGGAATGAATAACTATTGTTTTACTTATACAAATGTATTTTGAGAAAATAATCGAGAGTAGTGTCCATTATTGCTTAGAAAGACCCTGAGAATAAATGTGTATTATGGTATCGCAATAACTCAGGTGAAACAATGTCATGTAATTTGCCCAAACAACATCAATATTTTTCAACAAAACTTTCAGTAAGTATTGTAAGGTCCCTCGGGTCATAGAATAACACGTTTTTATACATGTATCTCTAAGCAGAATATATATATCACACACACACAGTACACCCTCGCTATAATGCCCTTCATTGTAACGAACCTGGCTACTGGACCCCAAATAAAAAAAAAAATATATATATATATAATATTAACACACACTGTCAACATCCCGGTCTGTACGCACAGGATGCCACCTCCGCAGTGAAATCAACTCCTGTCTTAATAAAAAGCGCGGTCTGTGTAACTGCCTCTGAAATGAAAATCATTTTATGTTACAACGAAGCTGGAAACTATATTGATCTTTTCTAAAACGAAGAAATCCAGGCATATCTCTGTCATGGATATAAGTTGTCAAAAAGCACTTTGTTTTTTGGCTTGTTCAGCAACCATGCGGCAAAGCAAAATTGATTAAAGAAAAAAATAATAATAACTTGGATCTGATGAACTTCATGTCAAACTTTTGATTTGGAAGAAAAGCTCAGTTTGGGATTCTTGCAGGTTGGATTAAGATTTGGTGCACTGAAACGATTCATGTCAGATTGATTTTAAATAAAAGATTAGCTTCAATTCAGGATTTTTGCTTCTTGTACTGCGTTTGAATTCTTTAATGAATTGGATAAATTAAAGGCAGAATACTGCATGCATGAGGCCAACAGATACATGTAATTCTACTTTTATTCACAATCTCATCTCATTAACTTATTCCAACAGTTTATCGTTCATTTTGATTGTCCTTTCGCTACAACGAACCCCTCGATATAACAAACAAAAGGCTTTGACCCCAACATGTTTGTTATAGCAAGCGCATACTCTGTGTGTGTATATTTAATACTATGGACCGCTGCCAGGCAGTTGCCGAAGTGCCCGGCTGTGGCGGGCAGATGCAGAATTAGCTTCAAATTTTATGTCATTTCGGCATCTGCCCGGGCAGTTCGTCAACTGCCCACAGCCACCCGGGCTGATGATGAAGAAAGACTTTAGTGTGCCCTGTTGTAACAAATGAAAGCCTAATGGAAAGTAACACAGTAGTAGTTCATCCTCTGGGTATTTACTGCAGCTCTCAATAATAGTTTGTCAGTCGAATAACTTTATTTAATCATTAGACCGACTGAATCGTTTATATTTATTTTTATTTATTTATTTTAATGAAATGCTGAGGCAAATCTCTAATTGTCTGAGATCTGATGTCAACTAATTTGGACATGAAATAATATTGTTTGAATGTGTAAAATATTTTCTACAGAATGAAAACTAAACTTTTCATATAAAAAAAAAACGTTTTCTTCTGAGTAAAATTGTCATTCATATTTCTAAATAAGAAAAATATTGTGTATTGTGTTACTGCAATAAGAATAAAATAAAACATGGTTGCATTTTATTCTGGACTCGTCCCCCCCCCCCCCCCAAACTTACTCTAAACCTCTATCTAACCCATGATGAAAATAAACTGCGCATTGATATTTTGTTTAGTTCCGTTGCTATAGCGTTATCAGAAAGTGTTTAAGTTATTTAAATAAACATTGCAACGGGTGGCTTGGTGGCGGTGTGCTTTTGTGCTCAAAGGAAACAAAGGTAATTCACTCTCTATTTGTATTATACTGTATCTGTTAAAAATCTTTCTTCGCTCGGGTGGCTGTGGGCAGTTGACCAGCCAGGGCAGATGCAGAAATGACATAAAATTCTAAGCTAATACTTTTTTTTTTTACAAACAAAATATTGTGTTGAAAAAAAAAAGTTACCGTGGTATTGTCGCTCAAGTACTTTTATTATGTTAACCAGAGTGTTCTGAAAAAAAGACACCAATTCCAAAATGCTACTGTGGAAAATAGATTTTTATTGAATTTATAGGAAGAGAGTCAACTACAACCAAAAAACCCAGGTCCTGGGGGAGCATCCCACTGAAAAATGCTTGGTCCTTAAAGGGTTAAAGGGTTAAAGGGTTAAAGCCTACAGATGCCTTGACCAGACTGCACCCAGCTACCTCCAGACCCTCATCTCTCCCTACACCCCCACTCGACCTCTCCGCTCCGCCTGCACTAGAACACTGGCTCTACCTCCTCTACGCTCCCGTGCCTACAGAGCCCGCTCCTTCTCCACCCTCGCTCCGCAGTGGTGGAATGACATTCCTACAGATGTCAGGACTGCCCAGTCCCTGACCACATTCCGGCGCCTCCTTAAGACTCGCCTCTTCAAACAGCACCTGTAGAACTCCTCTGTTCTTCCCCTGGGACACTTATCACCCTTCCTTAAATGCGCTTTACTTGCTCTTATCTGCCCCCTATTTTACTGCATTTAATCCTGTACTTCAGAGTACTGTAATCTGCCAAGTGTTTAATCTGTAGTATTTTGTATTTAATCATATCCTGATGTACCTATCACTGACACTGTTATCTGCTGTATTATTGAATTGTATTTTGTCACACTTGTACTTGCTTGAACCAAAGTCATTGTATTTATTTTGCTCTTAATTGTATTATTACTTGTACTGTGATACTTGAAATGTATTTGCTTACAATTGTAAGTCGCCCTGGATAAAGGCATCTGCTAAGAAATAAATAATAATAATAATAACATTGTAAGATTAAGGCAGGATATGTACAACTTTGCATACAAAACCTGTGGAATGGGTTCTAAAACAGTTGAGTGTCAAAAAGGCTATTGCGAAGTTTCAAGCATATTGCAACATAAGAGGTGTGTAATTTTGTATCATATTGTATAACCGTAAATGTTCAGTATTCCAGAAATGTCAAAAGGGCCTTATTAACACTGCATCTTTGTTTCATGCCTTTCCTAATGCATGTGTTCTAAGTTGAGATCATACAGACTGGGGCTGGAAAATTGGGATATTACCCCTCTGCTTGTGCTAGCAGGTGCCCTATTGCTGAAAAGCAACACAATTATTTCAGTAACACACTAAATTATTAAAACCAGAACCAGAAAAACACCTTATAATAATTTCTTGTCTTTTGGATAGGAAATAATACTGTTTACATACATGTGAATGTCTGATTTCTATCCTGCCGTGGCTCGGACTATAAAGCATTACAATCTTGTGCATTGTGTTCAACCTCCTAATCTAACAAATCATTGTATTGTGGTTCTGTTTAGATTATTCAGATTTTGAAGATATCTCGCTGGCCTTTTTGGAAAGGTGCACCTCTCCAGTCACTCGTTCTTCTGGTAACTCCTTGGCTCAGCGCAATACCTCCTCCTCCAAACACACCTCCTTCCAGTACCCTCGAGCCATTCTCTCTGTGGACCTCACTGGGGAGAGTAAGTACATTCTAATAACGACCCCAACTTTTAATATCTTTCAGCAAATTCTGAAAGCATGTTACAAGCATCACCCATGATGCAAGAAACATTATCCCCATTAAAGCCTGGTTTTGACCATGACAACTAATAGCTCGTTTTCTTCATTTTTGTTTAAAAATATTAAATACATACAGAATTCTGCAGTATTGTAGAAATAAACAGCTCCCAATTTTGATTTTTACTATTTTTTTTTGTAAAGTTTTTTCAACTTAGAAAGACATGTTAGCAAGCTTTGCATAGGGTGTGAAGCAGATTTTAGATGTATCCCATTGGGCCTTTCTTGAAACATGCTTGTCAGTCTGTTGATCCATATGTGCTTGTTCCTGCAAATAATTTCTCTAGTTTCTGCTGACAATATTTTATAGGAAACAGGTTACAAGTTAAGAACTTTCTTCTTAAACTATTTTAAAAGCCTGTTTTTGTTATGGTAAATTGGCCTACACTGACCCAATTCTTTAGGGACGGTAAACCCATTTGAACTATCTCCATCTCCAGACCTCTCTGACATTGATTTCTTGGAAGACTCCTCGACTGAGAGCTTACTGCTAAGTGGGGATGAGTATAACCAGGATTTCGATTCCTTTAATCTTGAGGATTCTCAAGATGAAGATGATGCAGCCAATGAAATTGTGCGCTGCATCTGTGAAATGGATGAGGAAAATGGCTTTATGATTCAGGTATTCACTTAAAATAAATAATTTTAAAGCTTTATAACAGACTGATGCCACCTGGGCTCCTAGTAGTTAGACCCAAACCATATCTAAATGCAGAAGACTAAATAGTCAAAATGACAACTCACCTAAAACTAATATTTGAATGTATTCTGTGTTACAGTGTGAAGAATGTATGTGCTGGCAGCACAGTGTGTGTATGGGATTGTTGGAAGACAGCATTCCAGAGCAGTACATCTGCTATGTCTGCAGGGACCCACCAGGTGAGCAGCTGGATTATAAACAAATTTGCTTGTCTGTCTGTATATCTTTCATCATATTTCTGCATTTAAACAGTCTTTGTATGTGATGATACACAATGATGTATTTTATATTATGATTCAGGTATAGTAAAAGCAAGGACGTGTTCTTATCTCTTTGTCTTTAGGCCAAAGGTGGAGTGCAAAGTATCGGCATGACAAAGACTGGCTTAATAAAGGGCATATGTATGGGCTGTCATTTCTCAGCGAGAATTACTCTCATCAGAATGCAAAAAACATTGTCTCCACGCATCAGCTGCTGGCTGACGTGTACAGTGTAAAGAAAGCACTTCGTGGACTACAGCTCAAGATGGATATATTGCAGTAAGTTTTAAGTGAAATATCTATTGATAATGAACAAAACACATTTTAGAAACATCTGCAATAATAATTAGTTTTGTTATTTGTACATTGCCTTTGCTTACTCTGGGACAATAACTTTTTTAGGGACAGTTTGGGACAGTTCAGGCGTTTTAACTCACATTACAATGAATTCTGGTAAGTGTAAACCTGCTTCTCTTAAAGAAACAAGAGAAAGATACCTACGACAGGTAAAAGGTACCAGAATGCAATGCGATGGAAGTTAAAAAACCTGAACTGCCCTAAACTGTTCTGGTGAACATGGGGCCATATGGTCACCCTGTTCTTAAAACAATATGATCTTCATGAACGTAAAGGCTGTCTTATTACTGTTTCCCAGGTTACATCAGCTTTTTTCTTCCTTTTCATTAAAGGAACAAACACAATCCCAACTTGCACCTGTGGGCCCGATCATGGGTGAATCCAGATGAAGAGCAGCCAATGGGAGGTTTTCCAGAGTGCATACATCACCAGGCAAGGATAGCTGACTGTATAAACCACAACTCTAACCAAAAAGCAGAAGACACTTATATCACTAGTGAGCATAGTTACCAGAAGCCATCAGGGTTTGGGCTGGAGCACAACACAGCTGCTGATTTCATGAGCTCCGACGGGGAAGATGCTGTCAGGCTTGATGAGGAGCCAGAGGCCATGTCTGAAGTGGGCACAAACTCTGTGCCAAAAGAACAACAGGTATTACTCCAGTGCAGCAGTGTGGAGTAGTGGTTAGGGCTCTGGACTCTTGACCGGAGGGTTGTGGGTTCAATCCCCAGTGGGGGACACTGTTGTTGTACCCTTGAGCAAGGTACTTTACCTAGATTGCTTCAGTAAAAACCCAACTGTATAAATGGGTAATTGTATGTAAAAATAATGTGATATCTTGTAACAATTGTAAGTCGCCCTGGATAAGGGCGTCTGCTAAGAAATAAATAATAATAATAATAATAAGTTAGCGTTACGAGATTTACTCCCACCAAATCAAAAAAGCAATATTTTGCCATATTTTCTCATTGCAGAAGAACAAAACAGAACAAAACAGTTCTCATAAGTGATCAAAAAAAGCTTTCCAGTCTTGGGATCTTAAATCTTGTTAAAGCGAACCATTGCCATGAAACCGTTCAGGTGTTTATGTTGGCGCACTTGTGAATAAGACAACCAAACTCTTATGCAAGCACAGTCTTGCTTCCTTGACTTTTGATAGTGTTGAGGGTCAAAGAAGGTGAGGGCTTAAGTGTTGGTGTCTGTGTTGAAGTTTTTTAAATAAACAAATATGCATTAAGAATCATTGTAAACTTAAGATGAGACAAGTCTGATTTAACTGGAAACAGCCCAATAGCGGGCAAATATGTATGCCAGTGCATTCAAATCAAACAAAAAAAGATAATCGAAAAATAATGTTTTTCTAAAAGAGTTCATTTTGTTTATTTTATATGTGAACCAGGAAAGCACTGAAATAGCTTCTTCAGAGGTTTTGAACGAAAACACTGCAGATGAAGTGGAGTCAGACGACCAGGCAAGGACTCTTCTGCAGTGGCAGGTAAACCTCCTGACCCACATCGACGGTGTGCAGAACCAGGTCGCTGGAAGAATGGACCTGATAGAAAAAGAACTAGATGGTAAGAATGCTTTGTGTTTTTTTGTTATCCACAGGAGAGTGTGGTTTGGGGGGGGTGCAATTTCAATCGTATGCATCTTCACTGAGCAATTAGCTGGCATGCACCAAATCTTTCCACATCAGGTCTGATGGAATAATATCATTATGGCATCCTGTCATGGTCCTGCAATAAAGTTAGTGTTATACCTACTGGTGACAACTTTTCCCATGATGCCTTGGAGCTACTTTTGATTCTAAAGTTTCTAAACATGAGGGTGGCGAAAGACATAGTAACGAAATATAATATATATTTTTATTAAAATGTATGCATTAGTGGAGAAAAGAATGCAAAACCATAACAAAATTGAAAGTAGAAAAAAAGGCTTTTATATAATGCTATGTGATGGCAAACTTCCTTTTTTTTTAACAATTTATTTTTGTGTTTTTTCCTTTCTCTGCAGTATTAGAAAGCTGGTTGGATTTCACTGGTGAGCTAGAGCCACCTGAGCCACTGGCAAGATTGCCTCAGCTGAAACGCAGGATCAAACAACTCTTAACAGACCTTGGAAAAGTACAGCAAATGAGTACTCTCTGTTCTGTTTGATTCCAGCATGCATCTGGAGTGAGGGGGCAGGAAAGAGCTGCATTGTCACAGTGACCCTTTCGTTTTCTTGCTGGGTGCTTTAAGTAAAAGTCATGGGGGGGTGGGGGGGAGTAATTTTGACTGATTTGTCATTCTTGAATGCAAAATAGTTTGTGGCTTGTGAACAGTGTTGTGAATAGGAAATAATATAACAAGATTAATTGGCCTGGCTCCACAAAGGTGACTTTATGAAAATAGACCACATGGTCATATTGGTAACATAGAAGAATCTCTGTGGCTAACTTGCTAAAAGCGAGCTGGAGCTGAATAAACAGAAAACTGGAAAGTCACATAAAGTGCATCATTGAAATTGGTGAGTGCCACACACATTACAGTGGATATCAGCTCTGATCACGTATGTATCATACAGGGAAGGTATAGTGGCTGTACAATTAGAATAATGCTGGAGCCACATCAATGTTGGGCTAATGTAGCTAATAGATATACGCTGGAGCCACAGAATACTAATGGAGGTAGGATACTGTTATGAAGAAATAAGCTTGGGCAACAAAGATCTGTTTGTTGGACATTGAAAAAGACTTCTAGTTTCTTTTAGTATTTCTAAATACGTGAATAAGTACAGGCTACGACTACAGAAGTAACTGAATGGAAACCATTCAGTGCCACATACAGCCTAATGGACAGATGCTAAGACCACAGCAGGAAACACAATGGAAGTGATCCAGGGGCAGAGGCAATGGGGCCCAGACAGCCTCAACGAGAAACCAGTTCAATATTTAAAGCTGGTGTTTAAAGTTCCAACAATTTTTTTGTTTTGTTTTGTTTTCCCTTTTTTTGTTTTGTTTTTTTTCTTGTAAGAGGAATAGTTCATAGGACTCCTGTTGGAAGAAATGTAAAATTACCCTCTTTCAAAATGCACTCAAAGCAATTTTGTATTAATTATATTAGCGGTCATCCTGTATTGTGCCAAGTGTAATGAATAGCATATATGCTATTCTTGTGTCATATGGTTGGAGGGTGCTTTGAAAAAGTATAGTTTGCTAACGAGTCTCTTATATATAGAGGTGCTGTAGAAGATTTGATCTTTTTACACCCAGCTTAATGGTTGGAAAAAAGTTAAAAGAACAAAGTTCCTTCACTGAAGTACAAATGTAAACTGAAGCCTAGAAAGATAGGCATATTTGTACCATCAGCAGCCCCATGCAGTACTGCTTTTATATATATATATATATGTATGTGTGTGTGCGTGTCTGCGTGTCTCTCTCTGTCTCTCTTGCTCTCTCTCTCTCTCTCTCTCTCTCTCTCTCTCTCTCTCTCAAGCTTTACTACAGGTTTCAAATGAGGTATAACTGCAGTGTACAAAAATGAAAAGTTTTTTGCGATCTAGACAAAAGGTTTAAATGATTTAAAAAATATTTTACTTCTGGATGTTTTAGACAAAAGCCCTTCAGCTGTGTGAAAAGAAAAGTAAACAAACAACTGAAGAAGAAGAAGGCGGCCTGCTGTTGTCCGAAACATCCTGAAAAAAATTTAACCTTTAAACCTTAATGTGTACATCCAAAAAAAAATTAAAAATAAAACTTTACATTGTTTTAGTCTTACTACAGCGAGCTAAATGCAAACTTGATGGAATAAAATAAAAAATCAAAATCCAGTATGGATGGTATGTATGTACAGTTTTTTAACAACTGTAAAAAAAAAACAAAAAAAAACATTTGAGGCATATAAACTAATTAAAAAATATACTTGAAAAAATGTATGCCTCAGTTTATTCAGCAGTTCTAGTTATCTGTATAAAATGCATTTTAGAACTGGTAGGGTATGAAACTTAAAATTGCTTTTCACAGTACATACCCACTGTACATTCAGAATGTATTTAAAATAACTGCAAACAAGACTTCTTTATGTATTGTACTTTATGCAAAACTGTTCATTAAAAAAAAAAATCTATATTTTGCATGTTTTTGTGGTGTATACTGTAGGCTCTACAGGATTATTAAACCAGTGTAAGTACGTTTCAGTTCACCAAAGTTGGGGGCTGATTTATTCACATATAAAATAAACCGGTGAAGCCCTCTGTCTTTCAGTTCAATTCCTTATTTTGTAACCTGGATAAGAACCCATTGCAGTTACAGCTCTTTTTCCAAGGGCTGCCTAGTACAGTAGTATCTTCTAGCTAATAAAAAAACTCAATCTTAACTCATGCACTTACATTTCCTATTTAGATTTGAGCAAAACATATGTTAATGTACAGAGACTAATAACATTCAAAATAACATTTTAGCACATTGTCAATTGTCAGTGACTGGGCAAGGCTGAGGCCATTGTGGACAGCCTGTTCACATCGTCACTCTAGAAATCATTGTGGACAGCCTGTTCACATTGTCACTCTAGAAACCATTGTGGACAGCCTGTTCACATTGTCACTCTAGAAACCATTGTGGACAGCCTGTTCACATCGTCACTCTAGAAATCATTGTGGACAGCCTGTTCACATCGTCACTCTAGAAATCATTGTGGACAGCCTGTTCACATTGTCACTCTAGAAACCATTGTGGACAGCCTGTTCACATTGTCACTCTAGAAACCATTGTGGACAGCCTGTTCACATCGTCACTCTAGAAATCATTGTGGACAGCCTGTTCACATCGTCACTCTAGAAATCATTGTGGACAGCCTGTTCACATTGTCACTCTAGAAACCATTGTGGACAGCCTGTTCACATTGTCACTCTAGAAACCATTGTGGACAGCCTGTTCACATCGTCACTCTAGAAATCATTGTGGACAGCCTGTTTACATCGTCACTCTAAAAATCATTGTGGACAGCCTGTTTACATCGTCACTCTAGAAATCATTGTGGACAGCCTGTTCACATCGTCACTCTAGAAACCGTTGTGGACAGCCTGTTCACATTGTCACTCTAGAAACCATTGTGGACAGCCTGTTTACATCGTCACTCTAGAAATCATTGTGGACAGCCTGTTTACATCGTCACTCTAGAAACCATTGTGGACAGCCTGTTCACATCGTCACTCTAGAAACCGTTGTGGACAGCCTGTTCACATCGTCACTCTCTAGAAACCGTTGTGGACAGCCTGTTCACATCGTCACTCTCTAGAAACCATTGTGGTCGGTCTGTTCACATCGTCACTCTAGAAACCATTGTGGACAGCCTGTTCACATCGTCACTCTAGAAACCATTGTGGACAGCCTGTTCACATTGTCACTCTAGAAACTGTTGTGGACAGCCTGTTCACATTGTCACTCTCTAGAAACCATTTTAGTTCTCCTGGGCCTTCCTTTGAAAGAGTTAATTCATGCTGAAAATGTTCAAGTAGTCTTAAGGTTGACCAGCCCACTCAAGACTCTGTGTTTTTATTAAAGGCATGCATCTGTGGTCTTTGCTTACATTGGAAGCTGTTAATCTGCATCATGTGCTCAGTGATGCCAGTCGACAGTGACAGTGCAGAAACACCTGTGAGAATATAAAGACCACAGAGACCTGAGGCAGACACCGCTCTTGCTTCTCAGAAGGTTTAGGAGACGCATCTCCTGCAGACAAACCAGCAATAACCATGGGCTACCTGGAGTCTACTGCTGTCTTTCTGTGCTGTGTCAGTCTATCCCTGGCTGCAATTTCAGGTAAATGCAGTGATGTTCTTGTTCATTTGCTTCAGTGCTACTCTCAGCTGGCACAATCTTCATTTTTCAATATTCAGAATCATAAACGTCTAATTGAGATGTATTATACTAACTGATACTAAATATTAGAAACTGATACATTGATGCAATGTCAATAAACACAATCTGGGAGCACAAATGTGGTTCAGTAGGTACATTTGAACTGCTTTAAATAACAGTGAATGGGAACACATTACTTTAATTGTGTATCTTATTGTGTTTTTTATGTTATTTGTAGCCTCCTACAAGTGTGTGTGTGTTTGGGCTTTAGATTAGTGTCCTTTCTTTTATAGTGGAATACTTGAGATTAGATAAAAGAAAATATCCACACTATACATATCAGTGCGCTACCTCTACATAATTACCTTATCTGTGATTAATCAGAATTAGAAAAAATTCATACATTAAATGTTAATGTATAGAGAATAATAACCTAATCAAAATCACATTTTAGCCCAATATAATCAATAGTGGTTGAATTTTTTCAGAAAAAAATACAAACCTTGTACTTATAGGTTCACAAATGTGGACCCCCATTGTGTCCATAGTAATATTTATAAAGAAAACTACATTATAAAGTGTTAATGTAGCACAAGAAACATTGAATGACAGAAACATAAGGGGCAGTCTTGTGTGACGCACACTGCCATTACGGATTCTGTACCCTGTTCCCTGTGATAATGCAGACGAGCCCTGCTCTTTTGCACTGTGGTTAAGACTCTGCCCCGTTACTCAAAGAAAGACTTGCATCTCACCAAACAAGCAAGCACTTGTTTTATCTTGCCTGGACAGTGTAATGATTTTCAGGATTCCTGGTCATTTCAGAGTACCAGCTGGAATCCCGACCCTTGAGCCAGTGTGAGCTGAAGAGAGAAGGCAGTTTGGTGCAAGGAGGTCACATCCCACAGTGCTTAGAGGATGGCAGATACAGGTATTGTGGGTTTTGGCTCAAATCAGAGGCCAAGCAAAAATGCCATTCCTGTGGATGAGACCATCAGTAGTACAGCAGGAACTATGCTAATCAAAGTTCAAGCGCTGACTCCCAAATTCAGCTATTGCACTCTTTTTTTTATGTGCTCAGCAATTTGTACTTTGGGTATAAAGTAAGTTAAACCTCATGATCTGAAGACAAATTGATCACATTTAAAGGGTTTAAAACTGCTGTTCAGTGTAATCTACATTTGAGGTGACTTTGTTTTAGTTTTAATGTAATTTAAATATACATTTCTGTATCTTTTAATATATTTTTATTGTATGTATGTGTGTGTTTTTATTGATATTGCTTGGATTTATAATTGTTGTATTGTTTATAATTGAGTATGGTGTCAGAAATGCACATGCTCTTTTTATTTATATACATGCTCTGAGCACACTCTTAAACTCAGGGGAGATGTTTTAAACTCCTGTAAGTGGTTTTGTTTATGCACTGGGCTTACAATATGTCCAGATAACTTTTTAATAATCAAGAAAATCACACAGACTCATTTAATTTGAAGTTTTAACGAATCAGAGCAGTATTAGTGCTCCTTCGGTTTATTAAATGCTTAATAATGGATCCCTGCTAATAGGCAGTCTGGGCGTTTCCAGTGCCTCCAGGTTTAACAGCATTAATACTTCAATACAGTAATACAAATATGGTTATCATATGCTTAGCCCTTAGGCTAGTACTGCAAAAAGCTAAACCGCCCACTGCTAAATCCTAAAACATGCAATATATCACTCTCCAAAGCTAAAATATAAATCCTATACCTTATAGCAATGCATCAATATAAATGAGATCTAAATTCAAAATTGTTCTTACCTTCCTCTATATGGAAGTGTAGTTGTAGTATATAACGTAAAAACAAGAACTGTCTTCAAAAGCAGAGACTTCTAAATACGACCAAACAGCAATCAGTTTTTCAGAGACCCTCAGAGCATAGACCACGTCAGCTTGCAAGATCAAGGTCTTGCTCTGGGCTTATATAGGATTTTCCCTCCATTGAATACACCAGGAGTCCCAATTAAATCTGATCATCAATCTGCCTTGACAGTTCTTATCTGAGATATATTCTAGAAGAATCCGGTCAACTCCTTTTTAAAACTGATTGGAGTTATATAAAAACATTCAAAATTAATTGTATATAACTCCTTTCCAAAATATTGGAACATGATCTCATTGCTCTCATTTTCAACCCCTCCTTTCCCTAAAATTTAGGTGAACCAAAGTTCACAGGATCCATGCTACAATACAATACCCGTTTATATGTGTATCAAAATAGATGCTGTATATATATATATATATATATATATATATATATATATATATATATATATATATATATATATATATATATATGTGTGTGTATAACATCAACTTTTTGTTATTAACCTGGGTCTACAATATATTCCCTCTTAGTAGCATATTATGTTACATTGTCAATGGGCCAGTTTAACTTCATATACAAATGTGTGTTTAACAAAATATTGGACAAAGACTGTAGGGGTTTATCTTAAGCCTTTGAATAAAACCACTAAGCATACAGTGGCCAGTCCAGTTATTTTCATTTTAATTCAGGCTATAATGAACATGTTAAATCTAATAGTCTCATATTAACTGTACCATGCTTGCACTAAGCCTGACCTCTCTCTGTTTCTAAAAATTCGTCTGCACAAGCAGGTTCCTGGCACCCTGTTTACTTGCCAAGGCTAGTGTTTTAATTAATATGAAACTCCACTGTAAGCGCTTTTCCAAATTCACCGCATGAAATCATTTTTGGCTCACAAACATCATCCAAATTAAAGTCGCTACCTTTCTGATAAGAACTTAACCTGCAGACAACTTTTCTAATTTAAATAAAATGCTTGCTTCGGCTGCCAAGTTTTCATTAATTTCTATAATATAATGAAGAGAACAGACATGACCCCATATGCTCTCTTATTCTGGTACCAAAAGGTATTTTGTTCGTTAATATTAATGAGATTGCTCATTATAGAAAGGACCTTGGCTTTTAAGTTGCTGATCACAAAAGATTCCTACTTCGTTGGCCAAAACCAATTAGTCATCTCCAATACTGCTTTTACTTCAGGCAGGTAAGGACGAGGTCACTAAATTAGTTATTTTCCTTCAATCGGTTTAAAGTTATTAAATACACTTCACACTTTATTGTCTTACATTCAAACTTAACAGTTCCTCTGGTTTTTATTGTAGTAAAACCTTTATATAAACTAAACATTTATATTCTTTAGTTTAATTGATATTGTAATGTCTAAAAGACTTTTTGTTTAGTTGAAGACAGAAACTGAACTGATTCTTAAATTGATTAAATTATATGCTCGCTCCTGCTTTTACAGTATTTGCATTACAGTAGAGCCTTAAACAAGCAAAAACTCTTGTTAGTTTAAATGTGAGAAGAAAACGCTGCATGCAACAGCTCTACAGAGTTAAAAAGCATTTATAATTATGTCTAAAGTATTTCATGAAATCTTGGTAGTTTGTAGCTGCTCCTGTTAAAGTATTTTCATGGCCTGCATGTTCCCTGTATTATTTGATACTGTTGACGAGTAAATGACTGTGTGTGACTTCATTCAATTAGAACAACATGTGTTTCCCCACACTGCAAATCAATACATATTCTGTGTCAATGGGGGATTCTGGTATGTGGTGTTTTGCATTACGCACTATGTTTTTGACTAATTTACTTTATTATAGACTGGCTACTATTGCCATGTGTTTAATTAAAACAGATACAGAATGCTTGAATGTTTAGTGGTATTAAAGGGAAAATATGAAAATGTATGTACAGTAGGAAATAACGAGTCCAGTGAAATCTGTTAACATTTGCAATACGTTTCCAATACTGAGACGCAGCATGTTACTGCTTGCAGGAATGCCCAGTGCAATAGAAACAGCAGCTCCTGTTGGTGTGTGAATGCTACAGGCGATGAGGTTCCTGGGAGCCGGCGGAACGGCTCGGTTGTTCTTTGTAAGTACAAATAGGCCGTCGCTATCCTTCATCTATCCAATTACTAATGAACTCTATCTTACAAAAAAACATGAGGCATCCCTTAATGGTATTACAGATGCAGAATTATTTGCCAGTGTTGTTGGATAAAGTTTTTTTTTTGGTTTTGTTTTATTGATACTTCATACATATTGATACCTTAACACAAAGTTAGCCCTTTTTACTTTCAAAATAAAATGTAATGCAATGGTAAAAAAACATAGTAAAGCAAAAACAATTATAATAATTAAAAAAGACAAGAATTATAAATGGTGAAAAACTGAGGCAAAAAGGGCTGAATTATTTGTGTATCTCAGCTTTATTATTATTTCAAATTGACCTACAGTAGTATGCTTGCAAATACCTTCATGAGCCCACCTTCACCTTCATTAATTGCTGTGTGAGACTAAGGGTGCCTAATAAAGATCACCATTAAAGTGCTCCTGTTTTCTCTTGTATTGTCCTTCAGGTTCCTCCTTTTGCCAGCTCCACAGACAGCAAGTCCTCCTCAGAGGCGATGTCACCTACATCCCCCAGTGCTCAAACTCCGGAGACTATGAGACAGGGCAGTGCGACACTGTGCTCAAGCAGTGCTGGTGTGTGGATGCTGAAGGGATGGAGATCTATGGGACCCGTCAGAATGGAAAACTGGACCGCTGTAAGTACCCAAGCACCACTGTCTTTGATGTGATCAGACAGGTTTACTAAGGTTTTTATTTGTGTGATAATTCGTTTCTAAAAGTACCCCCTGTTTTGTTCTGCTGTGTATTTCTGATAAGATTTGTGTTAATGAGAAAATTATACAAAATCTGAGCTGCTCCTGTGATCAGTCCAGGCTGCTGTTGTCCTATAGGTTGGCTAAGAACTTTGTATTATTTGTTATACGATAGTAGAGGAAAGTACTGTTGTGTTGTCATAGAAATCAGGCTGAGTGGAGGAAGAAAAATAAAAGCACAAACGTAATTACATAGTGCCTGAAAACTGAGGAGTCTGGAATTTGAGCGATGTCTGGAATTTGAAGCTCATTGTGCTCTTATCATTAGTCATTAAACCACTTTAAGTTGTCTGCCTGTCTCATGATCATTTGTTGCAGAAAAACAGATCCAGTGCTGTAGCCCCTTCTGTGCTGTTAAGCTTTTCCCTTTTGATGGAGTGTGTTTTGCTGAGCCCTTCAATCTGTGCAATGATGTGTTCCAGGTCCCGGTAGCTGTGAGGTGAGGGAGCGGCGTCTCCTTCATGGGGTTGGTGAGAAGTCTCCTCCACAGTGCTCCGCAGAGGGGGAGTTCCTGCCTGTTCAGTGCAAATTCATCAACACAACAGACATGATGGTCTTCGATCTCCTTCATACTTTCAACAGGTAGGATCACAACCAGTCTGAAGGGCACAGCAGCAGCAGCACTTATTCTGTAACTGTATACATCAATCCCTCCACCTAAATAATGTAGTGCCTGTCCAAATGAACAAGATAGGAAACACCACCTTCACTTTTACGCCTTAAAGGGAATATCCCGAGTTGTGCATCTCTATAGTTAAAACATAAACAGGTCTTTATTTTGTTCAGATGAAACTTTTTACTCCCCTTATGTTTTTAGACAGACACCTGTTCACTTTTATTCCAGAAGTGCTTGCTCTTTTTCACCACCAGAGGCCATCATAGTACAAGAATGTCCTCCTCCTGTAGAGGGATCACCCAGGGTCTGGGACAGGCCTGAACTCCACTGCAGCATACTGCCTGTGTGGCTGTGTTTATTCAGGGACACCTGTGCTTCTCATGTGGTCCTGGGCCAGATATAAACTCACTTTGCACTTTTCAATTAGATTCACATTATTTCATGCTTGCTCCCTTAATTTTTTTTTTTTCAAAGAAATGTACAATCTTGTTTGGTCATTCACTTCTCCAACTTGTTTCACAAAGCAGTTTTGACATACCGTATGATTTTTCATTGCAAAAAAATTAAGACTGCAAGCCTCTTAATTGGTAGATACAAAATAGTTTTAGTCTTAATAGCAGTGGCCTAATAGCCTTACAGTTACTTGCATGGATTTTAGGCTTGTTGGTTTTAAAGGAAGTGGTTTTTGCTGAATGGCCAATGGGGAAGGGGGTTAATATTTATAGCATTTCCATTTTCATGTCAAGTTTGACCACTCTGTGTAATTAGAACATAAGAAAGTTTATAAACGAGAGACGGCCATTCGGCCCATCTTGCTCGTTTGGTTGTTACTAGCTTATTGATCCTAGAATCTTATCAAGCAGCTTCTTGAAGGATCCCAGGGTGTCAGCTTCAACAACATTACTGGGAAGTTGGTTCCAGACTCCCACAATTCTCTGTGTAAAAAAGTGCCTCCTGTTTTCTGTTCTGAATGCCCCTTTATCTAACCTCCATTTGTGACCTCTGGTCATTGTTTCTTTTTTCAGGTTGAAAAAGTCCCCCGGGTCGACATTGTCAATACTTTTTAGAATTTTGAATGCTTGAATCAGATCGGCACATAGTCTTCTTTGTTCAAGACTGAATAGATTCAATTCTTTTAGCCTGTCTGCATATGACATGCCATTTAAACCCGGAATAATTGTGTTCGCTCTTCTTTGCACTCTTTCTAGAGCAGCAATATACTTTTTGTAGTGAGGTAACCAGAAAGGAACACAATATTCTAGGTGAGGTCTTACTAATGCATTGTAAAGTTTTAACATTACTTCCCTTGATTTAAATTCAACACTTTTCACAATATATCCAAGCATCTTGTTGGCCTTTTTTACGGCTTTCCCACATTGTCTAGATGAAGACATTTCTTAGTCAACATAAACTCCTAAGTCTTTTTCATAGATTCCTTCTTCAATTTCAATATCTCCCATATGGTTTTTATAATGCACATTTTTATTGCCTGCATACAGTACCTTACACTTTCTCTATTAAATGTCATTTGCCATGTGTATACCCAGTTCTGAATTCTGTCTAGATGATTTTGAATGACCTTTGCTGCTGCAACAGTGTTTGCCACTCCTCCTGTTTTTGTGTCGTATTCAAATTTAACAAGTTTGCTTGCTATACCAGAATCTAAATCATTAATGTAGATTAGGAATAGCAGAGGACCTAATACTGATCCCTGTGGTACTCCATTGGTTACCTCGCTCCATTTTAAGGTTTCTCCTCTAATCAGTACTTTCTGTTTTCTACATGTTAACCACTCCCTAATCCATGTGCATGCATTTCCTTGAATCCCTACTGCATTCAGTTTGAGAATTAATCTTTTATGCAGGACTTTGTCAAAATCTTTCTGGAAATCTAAATAAACCATGTCATATGCTTTGCAATTACCCATTGTCGATGTTGCATCCTCATAAACATTAAGCAGGTTAGTTAGACACAATCTCCCTTTCCTAAAACCATGCTGACTGTCTCCCAGGATACTGTTACCATAACGGTAATTTTTTCCATTTTGGATCTTATCATGTCAGAGGCATATGTTATATCACATTCGAAAAGCATTAATTTAGGATTACATTCATTTTTATATTCGACCTGGATGCAAAATGCATGCCAGGGAATTTAAATATGCCAATTAACTTCAGTTAATGAATGCATAAAACAAACAACAACATGCTTTACTGAAAAAAGGGTATCTACTTTAAATCAAAATATATTTAGCTAAATAAACTCTTTTTGCTAAATAGTATAATAAATTTATAAAATTCTGTCAAAATAGGGATTACTTATTAATGCAATAACAGGATTGAGATCTGGTGCAAGAGGATGGACTGTCTGGCTTTGACACCTTTACTAGGAGGAAAGCAGACCACCAGCAATTTTTTACAATTGAAATAAAAAAATATATATATATGTTCCAGTGAAAATGTAGATGCTCAGCTCAATGTGCAACCTCACTGTACCTCGATATGCCACCCAAAGCCTCCTTTCTGAGATGGAGGGGAGGCCAATTCTTTTCCTTTCTGAGGAGAGCAATATTTGGCTGAACAAATGAATTCCGAGCATACCTATAACTGCTGCTGAAATGTGCAGCTCAGATGAATGTATCTATTTGTCTGCTATCCCCAGATCCAGGCAGTTATCTCTTCATCCCTCTGGCAGATGGGAGTGTAAACTCAGTGCCAGCTCTAGAGAGGGCAGTGAAGTTGGGCTCCAAACTCCCAGAGAGATTGAATCAGAGCATCCAAACCCTGGTCACCATTTGGCCACTCTTCACTTTGTCAAAACACTGTCTTATTGTAGGGAGACAAGAAAAAAGCATTAGTAACTCTGCTGTCATTTTATTACCCTGGCCAAGGCCAAGACCAACAAGGGAACAGTGGTTTTCACATAACCGTCCACCCATGAAAGAATTAGCCTCAGTGTATATAAATGAGAAAGCGATCCCCATTGAAATATGTAGCTGTTGGTTACAATAATCATTTTACTAAGAATAGATGAAAAGAAAGGCCATCACTACTACTGTACTGTATATTTCGTATTGTATTCATAACTATCTAGAGCACAGCTGTATGTCTGTGATCAGCAGTCCAGATAAGCTGTGTACCTGCCATTTTTACACATGAAAATGCCATACCCCATTGCCATTAAAGATTGTACAGTATTTATAGAGATTACTCATGACTTCCAGGTAATGTTGCATTTTACCCCCTGAAAATACATTTTACTCTCTCAGTATTAAAATTAGAGGGTAAGATGGTCCCAGACCCAACGCCTTATCTGAGTGCTGTCAGTGATTATCTGTGGGCCATTGATTAGTATCACTACAGATTTTATAATCATTTAAAAATTACAGAGGGTACAACGATATACATTGTAGATAGAGGTATAGATATATTTCAAGTGTGAACATCCAAATTACTCCTGTGGGACAAAGTTTATAGTCTTTCCTCAAGAGTTATTTCTTTCTAAACCGTAATGCATTGTGCATTTGTGAAAGTTCTTCCAGGTTTTTCAGTGTTGTCTTTGGGTTTGCCTCAAAGATTTACATACATTACTTCATCACATACAAGTAAATATTTATATGTTTATATTTGTGTAATAAATGCTGTTCTAAGACATGGGAAGCCCAGGTTTCAAATCACTTTAAATTGTGATGTAATTATTTCCTAAAATGATTTGTTAAATAAATAAAACAATACATATTTTACCTTTCCTTTAGGTTTCCTGGTATTTTTCAGACATTCAGTGGCTTCAGAAAAATGTTCCCAGAGGTTTCTGGTTACTGTTTCTGCGCTGACAGCAGGGGAAGAGAGCTTGCTGGTACAGGTGAGTTGAATACAAATGTGGTCTCCTAGAAACTAAACCATAAAGCTAGAAAACTTTAGGGTCTGAACGGTGTACTAGGAAAAATTTTATTTTGTGAATAAGGCCAGCCAAGTTCCCTTTTTCCTCATTATATATGAATAACTTCTCTCTGGGCAGAGTGATGAGAACTTGTACAGCTTGTGATGTATGATGCAGTTGTCTACCCATTGGGACTTACCGTGTTACTGACTGGAAACAGAAAGGGGTTCAGAGTTCACACCGTGTCTAGTTTGAAAAAAAAAAAAATTACATAAAAAAACCTAACCCTCAGTGTATGAACATGCTGTGACCCTAGCCTGGGTGTTGAAAATGCCTTCTCGCTTAGGCTCTATATCCCAGTTCAAGGTCAATGCTATATGAAAACAGATTTAATAGTAAATGTAAAATATCAAGCAGGTGAACACGGAGTACAGAAAGTGTGATTATAGCAGCGTGATTTATTGACCTTAGGATTAAAATAAGTCATGCTCATCATACAACACAGTGGTAAAAAAGAAAAGGCCCAGTGTGTTTTCTGTTGCTGTGGAAAAATCTACCAACATCCCCACGTGTATATGAAGTCCATCACAGGACTAGCCTAGATCAGGCATATTAAAAATCCCAATCCCAATGTATTTTGTGAATGTTAAAGGTATCTTCTTTGAGCTCCTCTGGACTTCTGTTAAGAACTTGAAAAGCCCAGTGAATCCAGAATGACTGGATTGTTGCGTATTATTTTTTCCTCTCTGTACATCAGGGTTGGAGTTGCTGCTGAATGAGGTGTACGACACAGCTTTCTCAGGATTCAATCCAGGTCACTCTTTCACTCAGTCCAACATGTACCGCATCCTGCAGAGGAGATTCCTGGGAGTCCAGCTGGCAATGAGCGGCCGGTTCAGATGTAAGTACACTTCAGAATTACTCAACAGTTTAGGCATGTTGAGAGAATCAGATTGGATCATCATCGTCATTTCTGTTGTTGTTGTTGTTTTATAGGCCCAACCGGTTGTGAAACCGAGCGGTCCATGGCTGTGCAGACGGGAAGTGTTTTTGTGCCCTCGTGTGGTGAGAATGGGAATTACAAGCCAATGCAGTGCCAGGATGGAGGCCAGTGCTGGTGTGTTGACTCCAGTGGGAAGGAGATCTTTGGATCCAGACAGCAAGGGGGAATTCCTGTCTGTGGTAAGTAAACCAAAAGAACAAAAAAGTGAATTAAAAAGGTATTTTAGTTATCAGTTGTGATCAACAGACTGAGGATTTTAAAACATATTATCAAGTCACAAGATCATTTCACCCCTAGTTCTCCAGAAACTAAAACTATTTTATGTATGCTGGTCCTGTTCAATTTTCAGCATGCAAAAAAGTTAGATTGAGGTTGTGCTCAAGTATGTATAAGTTAGAATGACAAACATCAATGAACTTACTTGATATGAAATACATTTTGTTCCTCAGGTAACAGTGACAAAGACTGCCCCTCAGAAAGAAGACAAGCACTCTCAAGGTTGTTTTATGGCCCAGCCGGTTTCTTCAGCCAACACGATATATTCTCTACACCTGAAGCTGGTGATGAAAACTTGGTCAAGCCACTTAGTCCATGCAGTCCAGATCTAAAGGAACTGTTTGTGAAATCAGGTTTGCTGCTCTCCCTCCCTGAATTCAGCAAATCCAATGTGGAAGTCGTGCTTGGTGAAGTCATTCGAGGAATGTTCCCATCCAAAGAAATGGCCCTCAAGGCTCTGAGGCTGACCACAACTCCTAAGAGGCTTCAGGAGAATCTGTTTGGAGGTAAATTCCTGAAGAATGTAGGCCAGTTCAACTTCACAGGTGCTGTTGGCCCCAGAGGAACATTCAGTTTCAAGCAAATCTTTCAACAGGTTGGCCTGACAGAGAAAACCAATGGAGAGGACTTTGTCCTACTTGCCAAACTGTTTTCCTCAGAAGACGATTCTCTTCTGATCAAACAAGAGATCTTGAATCTGGACCAGAAAATCAGGGACGGCTTTGGTCGGGATGTGAATCTGAAGGAGAACCAGGACTTAGTCAAGCTTGTTGGGTCGGTTCTGGAGAATGAGCAGTTTTTTACCACAGTACGAGATATCATCTCTTTTTTCAGGACAGAGGAGACTGAAGATTTAGGTAGCTTGTTTCAAGCTGTTTTCCAGAGTGCCAAAGCTGGCGTTTGTGATGGAGACTTCTCAGGCACGTTTGTTCCACAATGCAGCATAAACGGAGAGTTTGAGGAAGTTCAGTGCCTCGGTTCAGAGTGCTGGTGTGTAGATCCGCAAGGAAAGGAGATCCCAGGTTCCCGGGTTCCAGGAAAAAGGCCAAGGTGCCCTTCGAAATGCGAGAAGGAACGTGAAACAGCCAAGCTGATAAAGGCAAGCCAGGCTGCAGGATCTGAAGTGTTTATCCCCAGGTGTGAGACTGATGGGAGCTTCAAGTCGATCCAGTGTTCAGGGAAGAGTTGTTTCTGTATGTTAGGTACAGGAATAGAAGGGACAAGGACAACTTTAGGAGAACCTTTGCAGTGTAAGTATTTTACTATCGGTGCAACAAGCACAGGGCAATTTCATTAGGTGCTAGCAGTGCAGGGTATGTGTAATTTTAAGTTATATGATGTTCAAATATATATATATTTTTTAAGTGATGCAATTTTAAGAAGGGCCGTTCCATCCCACTTCACCTAATAGGAGATTCCATCCCAATCACTAATTTCTTAGATTTTATTTGGTGATATGTTTATTACTCATTTTTGTCCTCTCCTTAATGTATATCTACAATGTATATCTACAATTTGCCAAATATTTTGGACACTAATATTTATGGAGTTAGTTACAGTCATTTTTACAATTAGGTCTTTAAAACAACCCTCATGTGACACACAACCTGAAATCTAATTGGTTGGTCTCATCTCCTTCATGGCCTATATTTTACACAATTGGAAACTCGGTTGTGTCTGCCAGTGTACTGTAAGGTATACATGTGCATGTATGAATGTGATGTCACTGCACGAATCGCTTGGTGGGCCGCACTATACAGGCTTAGCAACAACAATTCTTTGAAATCCTCTGCTTACTTCTACTACTTTCAGATTTCTTAAAACCAAAAATTGGTAACTAATAGAAAAAACGTTTATTTCGCTATTGTTCACTTTACACAGTCACTGGATGAACTGCATAGCCTAGATACTAGTCCTACTCTAGCTTTGTGCAATGAACTAATAATGATACGCTGCTGGCTAGTAAGCAAGAGTAAAAAAAATAAATACCAGGCATAATTTATTCCTGTCAATAAAGTCTTTATTTTAAATATAACAAAACACATTTTCTGCCTCCTACCGGTAAACTGTCCACTGCCGCCTTCACGCTCATGAGAGCATAAGATTGAGCCAATCACAGTGGCACCACGTCGAACATTAATCTCCCTGCTCGACAGAATGCTTTTCCATTCCTCCAGTCACAGTACTTTATTCAGCTGTCAGTTATGCACTATTACTGTAACCTGAGCTGAAACACATCAAAATGATTTTCTGATATAAAATTGCCACTATATTTTTATGGGCTTCAATTGATAGAGGTTATTACATACATAAAACCAGCTGA
This sequence comes from Acipenser ruthenus, assembly GCF_902713425.1. Taxonomy (NCBI): domain Eukaryota; kingdom Metazoa; phylum Chordata; class Actinopteri; order Acipenseriformes; family Acipenseridae; genus Acipenser; species Acipenser ruthenus. The sequence continues at coordinate 4,352,425 of NC_081192.1, read as the reverse complement.
ATTAATATAAAGGTATTGCTTTAATTATTATTAACTTTTTTTTTTTTTTACACAGGACAGGGACAACTAGGACATCCCTGGTATCACATTATTAAATCTACATATCTTCAAAAAATTATAAACAAACATGCTTCCAAAAAAGCAATTGTGGTTTTGCACACTTAGCACTGTGCTAGTTCTAAGTCTACCCTGTCTCCATCTTCTAGGTCCAACTGCATGCCAGTTGACAGCAGCTCAGCAGTTCCTGAGCACTGTGCAGTCTCTCTTATCAGAGTCCAGTCCAGTGTCTCATCTGTCTGATGTCTACATCCCTCAGTGCAATTTAGACGGAAGCTGGCGTGAAGTCCAGTGCGATGGACCTCCAGAACAAGTGTTTCAGTTTTACCATGAGTGGGTCAATCAGAATAACGCAGGCCAAGAGCTTCCTGCCATGGATATTATCGATAAAATAAGGGGTTATCAAAAATTGCCCGAAACCCTCACCAGCTTCAAAGCCTTTGTGAAAGAGCTCTATAATGCTGGACACCAGAAGGTGTTCCCAGTGTTCTCCAGATATGAGACCTTTGGTGATGTTCCACTGGAAGTCTTAGCAGGCGATGACAGCTCCATCTCTGGCAGTACCGTTCTTTTTAACCCACTTGCTTTCTGGCGACTGCTGGTTGGTAATTCTACCTTTTACCCAGGGCAGTTGTCTGATTTCAGTGTTGCACTGGGCCACTTTCAGCTCCGCCAGTGCTGGTGTGTCGATGGGAATGGGCAAATGATGGCAGGCACCAAGGCTCTGGTTAATGAGGTTCCGAAATGTGAGTACATTTTAGTTTTACAGTAATGTTTTCATGATCTGTGTAGGGTCTGCTGCTTGTGGTCTTTTTTTATCATTCTGCCTGTTCACTATGATATGACAAAAACTATAACATGCCCTGTAAAGTATAATAAAATAAATGATAGATTTTAGATTTACCATGTTAGTATTCTTCAACTTGCTTTATTTTTAATTGTAGTAAGGTTTCCTGTTCTTCTGATTAGCTTAAGACCGTATCTTTTAACTGAATGTTAAAAGCTTTTTGAAAGCTAAGCAAAATGCAAAATGTACACCATTTTGGTCTCATAGGGAAAGTAACCATGTTACAGAATGAACAATGTCTGTAGTTAGGTGCACACATGGGACCCTATTTTGAAGTAAGTCAAATTTTGTTGGAGGAATAAACCAATTGTAAAAAAAAAAAAAAAAAAAAAAAAAAAACCTAGGAACCAGATCTTCTGAGTCACTCATTATAGTTTTTACTTTTAACTTACACTACTTAAAAGTAGATCTTTGAGGTGGTCTGTGAGGTACTGTAACCCTCTTGCTAAATGGACTGTGTGTATTCTGTGCACCTGGGTATGTTAATAAGATTGATTTTGCCTACTTGAAGTCCATTATGGGTTATTAGGCCCCTGTACCATTCACATACTGAAGAGCTTGGTAGAGGTGAGGTCAATGTGATAGAAACAAAAGGTTCAAACACAAGGCTCTATCATCGTGTTGAAGCGACCCACTGCACCACAAGACACACACACACACACAAAGATAGCTTTCTAGTGGCATAAACCTTATCAATATAGGGACACTGTTTCTATTAACCAGGCAACAATTATCTGTACTTATTTAAAGATAATTACCTCTAATTGAATCTGTTACATAGTAACACTGTTAAATTAACTGCCTGGTTAATATAAAACTTTCCAATATACAGATACATGTGAATTAATGGTAGATGCTACAATAAAATCCATGCTAGATAAATACATTTAACATCTACATGGGATACATTTCTTTTCCACACCTTTAAAGATCTTTGTGTGATTTTTACTGGACAGTCTATACGAGGGTAATAACAAGTGTCAAATCCACTTACATGTAACATTAAACATTATTTTCTATTGAATTTCATTTTTAAAATTCTTCAATTCATGCTGAATTTCACCCTGTGATTCTTTTAGGCCCAGGGCCGTGCTCTCTCGTGAACCAGCAGGTGGTGCAGTTTCTACAGGAGGCTGAAGAAATCATCACTGTTTCCAACAGTTCTCACTTCCCGCTTGGGTACAGTTTTCTGCTGGCAAATAGTCTTCAGCTTACCCAGAGTGAACTCCTCCACAGAATCGAATCTTTCAAGTCAGGAGTGTCCTTCTCCGACATACTTCAGAGCAGCAGTGACTATGCTGTTCGGCTCGCCGCACACACAAGTAGGTTGGAATGCTCTAATATTCTAAACCCTTCCTTAATTCATTATTTTTTTCCAACGCTGCCAAATAAAGACCCCTGCTCACGGTTTAAGATATACATACAACTGTGTCTCTTGAGTGTCTTCTCTGCTTGGCATGAAGATGCCTGGAAAGTCTTCATGCCAAGCAAGCACCAGAGTGTGTTCATTTTGGAAAACATCCTCTGAAAAGGCTCAGGGTCAATGCACAAAGCTGAGTCAATATGCTGGCTAACTTATTTAATACAATAAATTATTATTTTTATTGCGTCCTTGGTTCTATGATTTCTTCATACAAGATACAACAAGAAGAAAATTGACTGTTTCTTCTAATGGAAGACTACAAAGACAATTAATATAATTCCAATCTCTGTATCTTTTAACCCTTTAAGGTACAAGGGACATATGTGTCCCACAAATAAAATGATGTTTACTTTGCTATTTTTGCAATGAAATGCATGAAACAGGGTTTAATGTACTGGCAGGTTGGATCTGGTCCTCCAAATGGTCAGTTTCCTTGTGATATTTCAGTCGCTCGCAAATGTATTTTTTTTTCTTTTTTTTTTTATAAATTTAGTCGTTGCCAATTTTTTTAAATTATTTTCTCCCAATTTGGTAATGGACATTTATTTTATTATGCTCAGTTCACCGCTACCACCCCTGCACTGACTTGGGAGGGCAAAGACGAACACACACTGTCCTCCGAAGCGTGTACCGTCAGCTGCTTTTTTTCGCACTGCGGACTCATCATGCAGCCACCCAAGAGCTACAGCGTCGGAGGACAACACAGCTCTCGGGCAGCTTACAGGCCAGTCCGCAGGCGCCCAGCCAGACTACAGGGGTCACTGGTGTGCAGTGAGCCGAGGACACCCTGGCCGACCTAACCCTCCCTCCCCCGGGCGGCGCTTGGCCAATTGGGCGCCACCCCCTGGAAGCTCCCGTCCTCGGTCAGCAAAGGAATAGCCTGAACTCGCGACGTCCAGACTATAGGTCGCATCCGGCACTCTATGCAAGTGCTTTTTTTTTACTGGATGCGCCACTCGGGAGCCCCCCCATCAAATGTATTTTAAGAAGAAACAGTTTGAACAAACACTCAATTCCTTGTGTACCAGGTCTAAGGTCGACTATTATGCGACCCTCCACATCACAAATGACCAGGTTTGCACACAAAGTAGTTAGCAGGCCTTCAGTGCATGTCTAACTGTTTAACTAGTAGAAGCTGTCTTTCAGAGCCTGCATTGTCTTCTTCCGGTACTGACAGTTTCACACATCGGTATTGGGAACAAAGTCTGGAGCTTTAGTGTTATTTAGTGTTGTCTTCTGATTTCCTCCACAGCTTTACATTTCTACTGGCAGACTCATTCGGCGTCTGCATTTCGTCAAGGAGATGGATTCCTCCTGGGGTTCCGCCCTTACACCCCTCAGTGTAATGGACTTGGTCACTGGGAACCAACACAGTGCTCTGAGAGTACCGGTGAGTATCACAGAGCTACAGCATCGAAGACCACGCAGCTCTGGACAACTTACAGGCAGGCACGCAGGTTCCCGGCCAGTCTACAGGGGTCAGTGGTGCGCAGTGAGCCGAGGACACCCTGGCCAACCTAAGCCTTCCACCCCCCCAGGCGGCGCTCGGCCAGTTGAGCGCCGCCCCCTGGGAAGTCCCGGCCACAGTCGGCAGTGGAATAGCCTGGACTCGAACCGGCGATCTCCAGGCTATAGGGCGCATCCTGCACTCCATGAAGAGCGCCTTTACAGGATGCGCCACTCAGGAGCCCCCTTCAGGTTGACTTTTGTCAACTACAGATTTTGTTTATCTATTAATTGAATTTGAAATTAAATATAATAAACACTAAATACAAAAAAAGGCAACAATAAACACCAATGAAACAGATGCTATTTTAACACCTAATTTTACTATTTGGAATAATAAACTAATTCCATATAATATATAACTTAGAGTATGTGATTACTAGATTGATCATTAGGTTACATGGTCTGATTAACTGATTTAAAAGTTTAAAAGTACATATAAGTAAACCTTGTTTCTATAAGGTCACTGCTGGTGTGTTGATGAGGATGGAAACTACATACCAGGCTCATTGGTTAGTCGCTTAGTCCAGCTGCCACAATGTAAGTGCAGTACATGTTTGCATTTTTATTGTGTATAATATATTCACGTTCAGTACTTTGCAATATAAATTACTTTAATAGTCTGAGGAAATCATAGAATATTACGTACAAAATAAATGTTTTCATTAACATGCAATAGCAGTATTGGGGGGTAAAATTTGATCATTTGGTATGGGCCTGTAATCTTTGCATTATTTATTGGAAATTAATAACAGTAATCAAATATTGCCTCATTGGTCACCACTAGTAATGATAACAATGTGAGCATGTGTTTATTTATTTATTTATTTACAGCAAAACTGGATTCACAACATTAGCAAAAGCGTTCTTCTGTTTCTATGCATACAGAATTGCTTGCAGGTCCTTGCTGCTACAGATACACCCTCACTGTGCTCTGATTTTCCAGGCGGAACAACATGTCGTCGCGCTCGTTCCAAGGCTCTTCTGTCCGACTGGAGACAAGCTGGATCAGAGCCCAGCGCCACAGATACTAACCTGCTTAACCCTTCCTGCCAGGAAGTATGGGACTCTCATATGTTCGTCATAGAAGTAGGGTGATTAGACGTCCTGGGTTTGACTGCGACCGCACCCTTTTCCCATCAGCTGTCTCGTGTCCTGACGGTTTACCCCAAAAAAGTCCCACTTTGCAAGATTGCACTCCAAGCGCCAGATAGTGCTCCTTACTTGAATTATGTAAACAACAGTCAATCATATTAAATATGGTCCCAGAATAATATTTTTCAGATAGGTTACTGTACTAAAATGAAAGTATTCAAAATGAGGGTACAAACAACAATACATATAGTTAGAACAAGTACTTAAACATTGGCATTAATTGGAAAGGTGCAGTGGTTGTGCAGCAGTGAGAGGTTGGTGGTTTTTGTTAGTTTAATGTGAAAACAGTAATAGTGATAAAAGCACTGTATTCAAATAAGAAGCATTCTTAAAAAAAAAAAAAAAATGTTATATAGTTTTAAAACTATTTTAGATCTGTGTCCCGGTTCTGAGATTTGGAAATCTGGTTACCCTATACAGAAGGCAATATGAGTTGAACATCATCTGTTTATGATATTTAAGATTTTTGGTAGCTAGTTTATTTCATTAATTACAATTCAGTTATGCTATGATAATTACTTAGTAATTACACAAAAAAGAATATTTACCTGTTCTTTTCATTTCTATTTGTCTACAGTGCGTTTAATATGCAATTACACAGTAAAAGAGATGCATGTTTTTTAATTAAAGTAATAATCTTATATATAATTTAATTATACTAAAGTCATTATACTAAAGACCATTTGAATACATTGGTTGTTTCAGATTGTATCCCTAATTTAAAATGACTATATGATGGGAGTGGTACTAGCAGGTACCTCTACAGGTCTTTGTGTGTTATACTCAAGTATCCTGTATATGACCATACCCTAATGCTTTCACTTTCATATCCTTTGGTCAGCTTTTCAATGGAATCTTCAGTAAAAAAGCAGCACCATCAAAGAAAGTGGTTAGTGTTTATTGTGTTATTGTTCATTAACCCTCTCAGTTTTGTTCTCTTTTCAGAATGGGGCGTTTTCAGTGCTGCAGAGAGGAGAAGGTGGCCATGCCTGGTGTGTGAACCCCTCCACAGGGAAAACCCTTCAGCCTGCTGACCAGAGTATGGATGGCAGCTCTCAGTGTAAGCTGTGCTGTGGTTTATTGACTAGTATACTATGCATTAACAATAATAGTTGAGTTATTCTCTGAAAAAAGCTTTGTGTCGACAACAAAACCATACTTTAACATTATAGTTTAAAAAAAAAAAAAGTTATGTAACAAGGCTGTCAACTTTGTGGGATATATTAACCTTAAGTAAAACAGTGCCTCACCCGTTTCATTGGACAAGCTGCCACTGATAAAATGGGAAAAAACAACATGCTTTTTATTTTTCTTACAATAGTTTGCATTTACGCCACTCCACCAGTTTGCGCACGTAGGAGAGAGTGAATTTTAAACTGGGAATTTGTTGATACCGTCCTCTCAGTGGGAGTGCCCGATTTATGTACCTCATATTCCTCCATATTGCATGCTTTTTGCCCAATGTCTTGTCAACATAGTCTTGTTTGGAGTTGAGTTGCAGAACGTGCTCTTTGCATCCCAGGTCCTAGCTGTTGTGAGCTGCTGAAGAGCCAGGCACTCAGCTGGGATGCAGCGATAGGCTATGTTCCTGAGTGCCAGGAGAACGAAGGCTCTTTCTCCCCAGTCCAGTGCGACCAAACAGGGAAAGACTGCTGGTGTGTCTTTGAAAATGGAGAGGAGGTGCCAGGAACGAGGGGCAACCAAACAGCAGGATACAAACCAGCGTGTGACAGTAAGTCTCTCCTTCGACGAGTAATCTAGTTTTAAAAGAATAAAATGACTTGCACCATTTCAGCACCCTGTAGCGCACCACAGAGGATTGCGGTAAAACAGCACCATCAGCATTTTTTAATGTTTTTAAACTCTTGTGCTTTGAGATAGTATTAAACTGCCTTCATCAGCTTCCAAATGTCACTCTCTTGATTATAGCTTATTTTAATGGTAGTTATATAACTTCTTGCTGCTATTAAACCTTATTATGCACCATTAATTGTGATTGTTGGTGGTTTTGTTCATGCCTCATAAAAGTTGCTCATATGGTTTTGTGATTAGTGTGTATAATCCTTTGAATTCATGTATCTGATTTATTTTTGCAGGTCCTCAATGTCCACTACCATTCAGCGAGCCTCTTGTCTATAATGGAATTGTACTGTGCAAGGACGTTATTAGTAATGGCCAGCGAAAGCAGCAATGTCAGCTGTCCTGTCGCCAAGGTTACCACAGCACACTTCCTGGTGACAGCTTCCTCTGTGATGTGGCGTCTGGTACCTGGGTTTCAGCTGCCCCACATCCTCATGCCTGTCAGAGTAAATATCCGTGGTTTCAAAGCTCTCTTCCTGTCCATTGCTCAGAAATATTGCAGCCTTCCTAACATTGTGGCATCACATATGGTATCTTCAGACCCATACCCCTTGCAACTTTGTAAAAGGGTTACACAGGCCAGTCTTATTGCCATTGAGCGCACTGTTACTACTACATCACAAGCCCACTCTCACACAGATTCAGTGCAGGTGTGTTTTCTGTCCCTAAAAATGTAAAGTAAGCCACCCTTCCACTTTTCTGTCCCAGGACCCCAGGTGTTCCAGACCGCCCAGGCTCAAGCAGAGTTCCAGCTATTGCTCGCTAAGGGGAAGGCATGCAGCAGTGAACGCTTCAACTTACACACAACCATCCTTGAGGATCTGAGGGTCCAAGGTTTCTGCCACCTCCAGGTACTTCTTATTAGCACATTCCAAACCCCTCCCATTGTGTGTTTGTAACCTAGGTTACAATCCAGGTGGTCTGGTACTTAAGGTAATCAGTTCAACAGATACAGCTGATTTTACAGAATCGAAATCAGCTGGGTGAGAAATAACACCAGGTCAGGGAGTGGTGCAAAATTCAAATGATTTATGATCTTGTGTACTCTAGCGGAAAAGTTGAAAGATTCCATTTAGATACGTTATAGCAAACAGCTTTGTAAATCTGGCTTGTTACGTTCAGTGATTCAGTTCAGTCATTGTAAATGTGCTGCAGGAACAGAATGATAAAGAATGTGATTATCTCTTAGGGGTTAATGCTGATGTGAACTGCATTTGTTCATTTACTATCAAGTTTAAATGTTTATAAACATGTATTTACTTAAAACGTGTTGAATTGTTTTAACGACGTTTCCTTTTATGTATCCATACGCATTGTAACTTTATACTCCATCATACTGTAACGATCCAGAACGCTGCCACATGCCGTTGGAAATCATGTTCGAACCTCACGAACAAAAATAATTCAGGGCTGAAAGTCTATGCACTGTGGTTCTGGTACAGGATTGAACATTACCGAAAGCAGTTTTTACATAAGCTAGAAAGGTACAAGTATTGTGGTAATTGGTCAAAGTGTGTTAAGTAATAAGCTAATCAGATTGTCAAATGTGCATTTTGGGGTCCAGGAGTATAGTAGCAGGATTGCAGGTCACCTAACCCTGCCTGTTCTGAGTATGGTACCAGGCATTATATACGAGTGTGTCCTCTGTGTTGATTGCCGTCTACTATTATTTCCAATTACTACGAGTTATTCAGATATGGGTAGATTCTTCCTCATCGGTGGACCTTGAAAGCTCAGCTCTAGCAGCTTTGTGTTATCAAAATAAAATAGAAATATATATATATATATATATATATATATATATATATATATATATATATATATATATATATATTGTGAGATAGAGGGTTGTGAGAGACAGCAGGGAGGGGGTTAAAAACCTCCCTGCGAGGGTAATGCACAGTTTTGATTTGTGTTGCTTTATTGTTTCATTTGATTTCTTAATTGTCTTATTGTTTTGTTAATTTGTTTATTGATTAATTATCACCCGCACCGGGGTATTTAAGACGTGCAGGTTGTCTGCACAGGGCTGCTGAGTAGAAGGAAGCAGAAGAGAGGTGCTCTGCTTCCGAGCAGTGAGAAGAAGTAAGTGCTGTGTTAGCGTTTGTGTTTGGTGGCAGGTAAACGGCTTAGCCGTCCTGCAAGGTAGTAAGGGAAAATCCTGTTTAGTTAGCGCTCCAGTGGGAGTTAGGTGTTTGTTTGTGTTTTGTTTACTTTTGTGTTTATTAAAAAATTAGCACGTCAGCGCTTTAAAACTCCATTTCTCGTGTGTTGGGTCGTATTTTTAAAGGGGCAACGAACCCGAGTGGGTGAGTCGTTTACAATATATATATATATATATATATATATATATAATATATATATATATATATATATATGGGTCATTCCACACCAACTCAACCAGAAAAGGGGCATTTTGTAGAAAAATGCTAATCTTTTTTTTGGTTTGTTTTTAATTTCCTTTTCCAGCTGTGACCTGGCAAAGGTCAACCTAAAGTGAAAAAGTGACCATGACCAGAAAAATCACCCTGGGCTCAACTTAGACGCTACCATCATGTGTAGCACCTCGTTTGACTCAAATGTGTCACTGTAACAAAGAAATCTATGTTCCACACGCAAGTTCTTAACTCCTCAACTCCAAGCTAGTGTTGGAAGCACATCCTGTCACGTTTTACTCTAGATCTAAACCCAGACAATGCAATATTGAAGAATAATGCCAGTTTGGTTAGGACTATGTGGTACTTTAGCCTCACCAAAGTGGCCATAGGCAATGCTTGAATGCATGACAAATGCAACTTCAAAAACCTGCCAAAAAAAAAAATCCAAAATGATTCTTATAGATCTCATCAACATCTATCTAAAAATATCTCTGGGTGATTTTTTTGGAGCCCCTCCCCACACATGAGTTATTTGGCCTAAACTTGGTAGAAATACCAAAAGTTCAAATTTCAGAGGTGGTTAATGACCAGTGGGGGGACTGGAAACCAAAAGTGTTTCACAAAATTTAGAAGAGTGGTCCCTAAGGTTCTTACAGCAATACTTATACTTTAGGACCTGCATCCCCTACAGGGTAAAGGGTTGGGCTGAAATTTGAATAAAACTTGTCACTTACCCCTCGTCTGGCAACTTGCCAAAAGTGAGTTAGGTGCTTCTTGTATTTTTTCCTCAAAAGCCCTATTCTTTACGAGTCGAACGAGGTGCTTGCACATGGATGGTAGCGTCTAAGTTGAGCCCAGGGTGATCTTTATGGTCAGGGTCACTTTTTCACTTTAGGTTGACCTTTGCCAGGTCACAGCTGGAAGGGGAAATAAAAAATAAAAAAAGATTAGCATTTCTGAACTCAGCGGGCCCGAAAACCCCCAGGTGAATTTTTCTAGCAAAATCTGAGACGGTCGGGCAATGGCTCTAGTTGAGTTGGTATGGAATGACCCATATTTTCATCATTTGAGTCTTTATCTTTCATATTTGATAGTCAATTTCCTGTCCTTATGGTTATTATCTATCGCCCACCTAAACTGAGACAATCATTCCTATCAGAATTTGCATACTGATCTCATTCAACAGCTGTGGACTTTTTAAATCTACTAGATTCTTTTGAGTTTACTCAGCATGTAACAGGGCCTACACATTATAAAGGTCATACTTTAGATTTAGTCTTCTCTAGAGGATTGAAATTAGCATGTCCTCTACTATAGACCCTGCAATATCAGATCATTTCTTTATTTCATTTGAGGCTATACTGCCTCAATGTAAAAAGACTGCGGTGTGTAGTGTTAGAAGGCGTATTATAAATCCTGCAGTGGTTCAAAAGTTTTCTCAAATAGTTAGTCTAGCTCCACCCACCTCAACAAATTTTCTATCAACTGCTTAGTTAGTTAACAGATATAACCGCCTACTAAAAACTTCTCTTGATACTGTGGCTCCAGTTAAAATTAAAACTATTTCTGTAAAATGTAGGACACCTTGGATGAATAAAGTTATATGTCAATTAAAAAGAGTTTGCCAGAACGCAAATTGAGAGAAACAAAATTACAAATACATTCCGATATTTTAAAGCAGTTTTTATCAAAATATAATGAAGCATTAAGGTCAGCAAGATGTGCTTACTTCTCTAATCTTATTGAGGAAAATAAGAACAATGCTAGAGTCCTGAGCTCTCTGTGCCATCTAAGACAATCGAATCAGAAATACTAGTAATACAATTTTAAAGTTTTATTACTAGTATTTAAAGCATTGAATGGATTCGCTCCAGACTGCTTGAATGACATGCTGATTCCATACCAGCCGGAACACATTCTTAGATCTGCTGATGCTGGTCTCCTGTGCATTCCGAGGGTGAATCGTAAAAGGATGGGAGAGGCTGCTTTTTGTTTTAATGCTCCCACACTCTGGAATGCTGAGTGTGAATTTCCTCCCCAGTTTCAGAGTCTTGGCTGACTCAAACAGGTTTTCCTCAAGGATTCACTTGTACTTTGCACCATCCATTCTCCCCTCTACCCTGACAAGCTTCCCAGTCCCTGCTGAAGAGAAGCAACCCCATAACATGATGCTGCCACCACCATGTTTGACAGTTGGGATGGTGTTGACTGGGTGTGTGCAGTGTTGGGCTTGCGCCAGACGTAACGCTTGGAATTTAGACCGAAAAGTTCAAATTTTGTCTCATCTGACCACAAAATCTTTTTCCACATGTCTGCAGTATCATCTACATGCTTTTTCGCAAACCATACATCCATTAAGATGAGGCTTTTTGAGTAATGGCTTCTTTCTTGCCATCTGTCCATACAGGCCAGCTTTGTGTAGGGACCGGCTTATTGATGAAGTGTGAACACTGACTCCCATCTCAGACACAGAACTTTGTAGATCTCTCGAGGTCATTGTTGGCTTCAGAGTGACATCCCAAACCAGTTTCCTGCTTGCCCGACTGCTCAGTTTGGGAGGGCGACCTGATCAGGGTAGTGTCTGGGTGGTATGATGCATCTTCCACTTCTTAATGATCGACTTCACTATGCTGAGAGTGATAATTAGCGCCTTTGAAATTGTCTTGTACCCTTCTCCTGCTCTGTGCCTGTCTACCACTTTATCCCTGACTTGTTTCGAAAGCTCCTTGATCTTCATGGTTGCTTTGTTGGATCACTGTGTGAGTTGCAGCTTGAAAATCTTTATATACCTGAGGGAAATTATCTACAAGTTAAACCACTTTGAGTACACACAGGCTGAAACCATTTCACTAATTTTGTGACCTTTCAAACAAATCATTTGCACCTGAGCTGAGTAGTTTGTGTAGATTCTACATGTAAAGTCTAATTTGTGGAGTACGCTCAGGTGCCAACAAAATGTGAAAACTTTGCAGGGGGTGAATACTTCTGCTTGAAACTTTCTGTCTAAAAAAGTAATAACCACAATGCACAAACAGCATCCCCAAATTGCTGTCAGCCATGATGCAAGAACAGAAGTAGAACTAAATGATTTTGCAAAAAGGTTAAAACCTGTTCCTGTTCCACATCGAACACGCTGAACACGTCGGAGTCAATATGTTTTGTTCCAGTTTTTATTGAAATTTACGCAGTTTAATGTCTCAATGTACTCTGAAATTAAAGCATAGAACAAATAAACAATTGGAGATAAAAAAGAAATCATGGAATCGTTTTGTTTAACAAAATTTAATCTAAATTCTTGACTCATTAAAGTAGCCACCTTTTGCAGATATAACAGCCGAACACACTCGTGGCATTCTTTCTACAATGGAAATCAAATATTGTTCGGAAAGTTCTTCCCAACACTGTTGCAGAAGTTCCCACAAATGTGTTGCACTTGTAGGTTGCTTTGCTTTCACCCTTCTGTCCAGTTCATCCCAAACCAGCTCGATGGGGTTTAAGTCTGGAGATTGTGCTGGCCATTCCATGATTTGAAGCCTACCGTCTTGTTCTTTTCTTCTAAGGTAGTTCTGACATAGCCTGGAGGTATGTTTTGGGTCATTATCTTGCTGTAGGATGAACCCCTGACCAACTAGGCGTATACCAGAGGGTATTGCATGGCGCTGCAAAATGCTGTGGTAGCAGTTTTGGTTCAGGGTGCCACTCACTCTGTGCAAGTCGCCGACTCTGGATCCAGCAAAAGAGCCCCAGACCATCACGCTTCCTCCTCCATGTTTGACAGTTGGTGTCACACACCGAGGAACCATCCTTTCGCCTACTCGACGGCATACAAAAACCCTGCGTGATGAACCGAAGATTTCAAATTTTGATTCATCGGTCCATAAGACCACCTTCCAGTCTTCAGTAGTCCACTGGCGGTGCTTCATGGCCCAGGCAAGCCTCTTTTTCTTATTTTGCCATCTTAGCAATGGCTTTCTTACTGCCACTCGACCTGTCAAACCTGCAGCTCGAAGTCTTCTCTTCACAGTTGAAACTGAGACTTGCTTACTTCGACCAGTGTTAAGCTGTGCTTGAAGCTGTTGTCCTGTGAGCCGCCTATCACGCAAGCTGTTGACTCTCAGAAACTTGTCTTCTGATTCTGTTGTGGCTTTGGGTCTGCCAGACCTCTTCCTGTCAGAGTTTCCTCCAGTTTCCAAGTGCCTTTTGATGGTGTAGGAAACTGTACTCACTGACACCTTGGCTTTCTTTGCAATTTCTCTAAAGGAAAGACCTGCACTTTTAAGGGTTATAATGGTCTGTCTGTCTTCCTTTGTTAATTGCCCTTTTCTCGCCATTATGAGAGCAATATACTACTTCCTGAAGTACAATACTGTCCAAATAATGCTTAAGAGGGTGTAGTAACACAGTCTGTTCCAACACTGCTTTTATACAGAAAGAGGGTTTGTAAGTAATCAACAAAAGTTGGGACACCTGTAGGAATTGTTAGCATCAACTTTCAAGGCTTAATTTACTTCCATTGATGCAGAACAGCTGTAAGTTGTTAACCCATTACTTGTTCCCTGAAAAAGGCCTTTTTGTATAACTCTGAAATGTACATTATTTTTCAGTTTTTGGTAACCTAAACTTTTTTTTTTAACCTCTGGCAGTTTACCGCTTACCTTTGTACCATTTCAGGTTATTCACTGGACTTGAACTGCTTAAATTTCAATAAAAACTGGAAAAATGGGGGTGTTCTAAAACTTTTAACCGGTAGTGTGTGCATATATATATATATATATATATATATATATATATATATATATATATATATATATATATATATACCCAAGTGATTATTCAAAATATGAATTACTATATCACATATCTCTTTATTTTTTTTAGGTCAGTTCTTTTGGCGAATCCAGTTCAGTGTGGATCTGTGATAACTCAGCTGTATCTATCGAGTGTCTGGATACAGATCGCTTGAGAGCGGAGATCACATGGAAGGCACGACTCGAAGACATTCCCACCAGCGCTCTTCCTGATCTGCATGACATTGGTAACTGCAGTCCTGTGCCTGCTGTTTAAAGGCTCTCACCTAGCAGTAACCACTCGTTGTAGTACAATGAAAATAAAGCTGTTTGTAGCATAAAAGCACAGGAACAACAATATGGGCATTGCATTCCCATGGCTTTATTTTTTTGTAATACCTGATAGAGATCTCCAGGAGGAATTAGGTTTGTCTAATGCTATACAACAGCTGCAGATTTAGTACCAAGTTCAACCCTTCCCATTCCGTTCCTTACCCATACAGAACTAATTGGGCACCCTTTGTATGAACGAAGCCATTTTATTTGAAGCGATGTTTGCATTGCAGTATTTGGTTTTCAGTCTAGCAACCATCATCGCCTCAATTTAATTAAAGCACAGCATTGCTATCAGATTTTTTGGCCTTGCTGCTTTTTTTCCCTTTTACTTTAAGATGTTTGGCAGTTAACTAAACAATAAACTCTAACTTCCAAATGTAATCAATTTGTACGTATAATTTTCCAGTTCTGATTTGCTGTCAGTTTGTTTGTAAGCAAAGCAAGAAATATCCTCCCCAAGAAAGCCAAGTATTTCAAACGTGGTGTTCATTAAATATAAATCATTTGAAATGCTTACGTGGCTCTTCACTAGCAAATGAGTTATATGTTCCAGTTGACTGTTTATGCAGTTAAAGTCAAGTATATAAGGAAGAGTGAGATGTTACCTGTCTTCACAAAAATAGAGAAAGGGTTACAGCAGGGTTAATGACCCTTACGAAAATAAATACTTTTTTGAAAGGCTAATACAAATGAGGAATCACAAAACTGAAGGTAATTTAAAAAATAAAATAATAATTTATACATTGCTTTTTTAAGCAAAATTGTTCATAAACAGAAAGGTTGCAGTTTGAAAGCTTAAAAACAATAATTCCAAGTCTGATTTTAGCAAGTGGTGTTTCCAGTATAGTAGCATTAAAAATTGGAATTAAGACTATAGATTTGGAAATAATATGCTATATTTGAAACCCTATATTTTAATGAAATGTACATGGGAAGCCAGGTGCCAGTATATTATAAAATGTCATCATGAAACAGGACTGTAATGTTCAAAGATCAGAGACGATTACAACTGCAGTTATCAGGCTTATCCTATACTCAATGAATACTGTATGTTCAGGTTGTCAATTGATGGCCATTTAAGGTGTTAACATCAACATCTTTTTTTCCTGCTTTTTTTTTTTTTTTTGCTTTAACTCAGGTGAAGCCAGTTGTCCTGCCACCATGCTTTAAGTTTTGATTGCAGAATTTGGTTTTCAGTCTAGCAACGATCATCAGCCAACATGTTTAGATCCAAAGGTTATTTCATCTTAACCAAGCTCCTGGATTCCCAATGCAATCCATTGCAACTTGTCAGAACTACTATTGGATGGTCCTTTGGAATAGCAATACTGTATCTAATGGGAATCATAATAAATTGTGTAATTTTTATTTATTTATTTATATTTTAGAATACGCTTTTGTTAATGAGAACCTGGTGAACCACTTCGTTGCCCTGATCAAACGCGGAACTCATCAGCTCTCTTTGGACTCTCAGCCATTGCTTAATACGACTTCCTTCAGTCTGGGATGTGCCCCCGGATACAGCAGGCTTCCGGGATTAAGAGGATGTGGTGGGTTGCTCTTTTCTTATTCTTGGATATCCTCATTTTAAAGTCCTTGAAATCAGGCAATGCTGCACGTTACAGATGCCAATTTATAAAGGAAATTATTGTTTTCACACTTGGAAATGAAAAGTGAACCACCTGTTCATATTATACATGTAGACAAATGCACAGAGGAAGTGGATTTGAATTAGCCAAACAGGGTGTGGGATTGGGTTTGAATTTCATTGAACTCGCTCTGTTCTCAAGTTAGCAGATACAGTATCTCTTCTTTGCTGACAGATGTTGCCGATGTTGTGCTTCCTGTACCTCTGGTGACTGTTGAAATATAAAAACATGTTTCTACGTATTAAAATAGAGAGACGGAAAAAAAGGGATTAAAAACGTCACCTTAATGTGCTCTTTGTGAGTGCCGCTCCAAAAGATGAATGGAGCAATAAGAACACAAGAAAGTTTACAAACGAGAGACGGCCATTTGGCCCACTTGCTTGTTTGGTTGTTAGTAGCTTATTAATCCCAGAATCTCATCAAGCAGCTTCTTGAAGGATCCCAGGGTGTCAGCTTCAACAACATTACTGGGGAGTTGGTTCCAGACCCTCACAATTCTCTGTGTAAAAAAGTGCCTCCTATTTTCTGTTCAGAATGCCCCTTTATCTAATCTCCATTTGTGACCCCTGGTCCTTGTTTCTTTTATCAGGTCAAAAAAGTCTCCTGGGTCGACATTGTCTATACCTTTTAGGATTCTGAATGTTTGAATCAGATCGCCGCGTAGCCTTCTTTGCTCAAGACTGAATAGATTCAATTCTTTGAGCCGGTCTGCATATGACATGCCTTTTAAACCCGGCATAATTCTGGTCGCTCTTCTTTGCACTCTTTCTAGAGCAGCAATATCCTTTTTGTAGTGAGGTAACCAGAAAGGAACACAATATTCTAGGTGAGGTCTAACTAATGCATTGTAAAGTTTTAACATTACTTCCCTTGATTTAAATTCAACACTTTTAACAATATATCCGAGCATCTTGTTGGCCTTTTTTACAGCTTCCCCACATTGTCTAGATGAAGAGTCAACATAAACTCCTAGGTCATTTTCATAGATTCCTTCTACAATTTCAGTATCTCCCATATGATATTTATAATGCACATTTGTATTGCCTGCGTGCAGTACACTTTTCTCTATTAAATGTCATTTGCCATGTGTCTGCCCAGTTCTGAATGCTGTCTAGATCATTTTGAATGACCTTTGCTGCTGCAACGGTGTTTGCCACTCCTCCTATTATTGTGACGTATTCAAATTTAACAAGTTTGCTTACTATACCAGAATCTAAATCATTAATGTAGATTAGGAAGAGCAGAGTACCTAATACTGATCCCTGTGGTACACCACTGGTTACCTCGCTCCATTTTGAGGTTTCTCCTCTAATCAATACTTTGTTTTCTACATGTTAACCACTCCCTAATCCATGTGCATGCATTTCCTTGAATCCCTACTGCGTTCAGTTTGAGAATGAATCTTTTATGCAGGACTTTGTCAAAAGCTTTCTGGAAATCTAAATAAAATACAGTTGTTGATGCTAAATCAACTTGACTGAATTTTGAGATCTATCAGCTACTAGGAACCAGGAGTGCATTGATTGGCCCGAGGGTCTTCTCTCTTTCATAAATATTCATATGCTCTAATGAGTCACTGGAATGCCAAATTTAAAGTTATAGTAATGGTTGCTTTACCATGCTGGTGGTGGTGTTAATTATTTGAAGGCTATGGAACGATGAGATCCTTCAAGAAGCTGCTTGATGGGATTCTGGGATCAATAAGCTACTAACAACCAAACGCACAAGATGGCCTGCCTGAATGGCCGCCTCTCGTTTGTAAACTTACTTATGTTCTTATGGCTATAAGCAAATGAAGAGATTCAGCTACTTTCTTTTTTTATCCGTTATTTATAATAGCTTTGGTTTCAAAAATCAGCTACAAGATAACATCTTAAAAGAAGTTCTGTCTCTAGGTATTTTCAGTATAATATATTGTCACAGTATTTCACAGTAGGATATGGATATTGGATGTTGTTGCTCCACCAGCACTGACTTATTATAAATACAGCCCTGGAAAGTTATTAGATTGATTAATGTGTGTGTTTCTTTTCGGAAAACTTCATATTAAATAGCTTTTTGATGATTTTTTTAAACACGGAATTTGTAATACGTAAAGTAAAGAGAATCTGCAAACAGTTACAATTGATTTTAATTTAAATTCTACACTTAGCAGTGGCAATCTGCATTTGTTATGTCGCATAGTGAAGAACTTAGCTGAAGCAGCAGAAAGGAGCAGCAACTGGCTCTGGTTGAGACGAAAAGATTCTGGTTGGGGACCTCAATAAAAAAAAAAAAACGTTTATGTAAAGGAAGGTAAGTAATCTGGGCTTAGCTGAGTGGGGGACGTAGGGGGCTGATGCTGGGACGCCGGAATCACTGTCGAGCCCTCTTAAGGTGTTGTGGGCGAGTCGACGAAACTCCAAGGATGGAAGGTGCCCACTTGAAGACCCCAGAGAAGTACCCTACTCAGCTCAGTCCAGGCAGTTGTCATTCTGATGCGTTAGGGAGGCCGCACTGTGGTTGATCCCTGGAGCCAGCATTGCAGCCGTTGTGTGTGCTGATGCGCCAGGGAGGCAAAATAGGCTGATCCCTGGAGCCAGCATTACACTCCAGCCATCAACACCAGGCAGAAGGATATCTACATCATCAGATAGAAGGAAACACTGATGAATCACACATTAGTTTACAGTAAAATAAGCTATGTCTTAGTTGGTGCTTATCTTGGCGAGAGCTGAGTCCAATATCAGCATGAAGTTTTACACCTACTCTCATGTAATGGAATGCATACAGTCTAGAGCTTTTGCCAGACAAAAAAGTAATAGAATTCAGAGAAAAAATATTTGAAATTAATATATTTGGAAGCGCTTTCCCTCACCTCGTGTTGGTGAAAGAATTTGGTATTTTTAAAAGTGCTTAGTGTGAGTGTAGTTAAGTACTACTGTGTGTCTTAATAGAATACCATAATATTGATCAGAGTGACACCAGTTTTAGACACTGCAATGAACTCACTGAATTAAGTTTTTAGATCTGAATCGGAATAGCTGTTATTTAAGAAAATAAGTTGTTCTTGATTATTTTTAATTTGATCATTTGTACGTATTTACACAATTCATATCCACTGTGACCAGTTTTCAGCCTCTGTTAGGACTGCAAAGGTATTGTTTGTTTGGTGTCATTTTTATAAAGTATTTTCTTTTTCGATCACTGATTATGCCAGTGAGTTCAAAAGTGCTTGTGTGTGAATTTGTATAGGCCTAATATGGTAATATGGTGGCACACAGCTTGTCTTTTGATCCCTAATGTAGCTGAGAGCATGTTTCTTATCATGCATGTCATGTATTTGTTCTGCTTGCAGCAATCTGTGCAGCAGGCACCTCTGCCAGCAGCGATGTGTGCTCCCCATGCCCACATGGTTCCTATCAGGACCAGGAAGGAAGTGGCTCCTGTATCGAGTGTCCTGCAGGTAGAACTACTGTCTCCAGAGGAGCTTTCAAAGCCACACACTGTAAGTAATAACTCTCTGGATCTTGAGAATATTTACCAGCTCAATCTCACAGTAGAAGTGCTCTCTTATGTGCACTTGCATAGATAGATATACTGTATGTGTGTGTATGTGTATATATACACCATAGCAAAACTTGAAGAAGGTTCAGTTGAGACTGACCTCTTTTGTAAACCTACTGACATGCACCAGTATTTACACATGTCCTCTGCACATCCGATACACTCTAAAAGGGCAATCCCAAAGGGTCTAGGAATAAGAATATGAAGAATATGCTCAAAAGAAATCGACTAAGTAAAACAAAGAAATGTATTAAAAACAAATCTTAAAAAAAGAGGATACAAAGAAAGAATTATAGAGACGGAGTTAAGAAAAGTGGATAAACTAAAAAGAGAAGATCTACTAGATTATAAAAACAGAGATAAAAAGGTCAAAAGAGTCCCATTAGTAATGACTTACTCTAAACTTTTGCCCAATATTTCTAAGATAGTTTGGAAACACTTGCGGATTCTACATAATTAAGAAAAATTTAAAAAAGTATTTCTTAAGGCCTCAGTTGTAGCATTCAAAAGAGAAGCTAATTTAGGTGATATTTTAGTTCACAGTAAACATAAAATAATAATTGACAAAATAGGTTCTACGAATATGTGCACCAATAGATGTAAAGTGTGTAAATACATGGACAAATGTAAAAATATAATTAAACATAAGAACACCACATATCCACTAAAAACTAATACCTACTGTAAAAATATCAATGTTGTTTATGGAATAGCCTGTGAAAAATGTGATGAAATCAAATATGTTGGAGAGACTGGAACAACTTTATTTAAAAGAATTCAGAACCACCTTTCATTAATTAGAAATAAAAAAATGAATGCACCAATAGTACAGCACTTCACCAGTCAAGGACATGACATAAATGATGTAAAGTTTGTAGTATTAGAACAGCTAAAATTAGACAATGCGACATACAGAAGAATAAAAGAAAGTAAATGGATAAATAGACTGAACACGATTATGCCAGCGGGACTCAACAGAAAATAATTAACTAATTAACTTCAATAAATATATAATATTTAAATAAATAAACAAAATTCATTCAAAAGTTGTGCATGCTGATGCGCTGGGGAGGCCAAATCTAGACTGATCCTCAGAGCCAGCATTGCATGATATAATAAAAATATAAGTTTATATAAAGTAGTGTTAATTAGAATTAATACAGATTCAAAGATAGAAGTAAAATGATGTATAAATATATAGAACACCATTACATCATGTAAGAATAAATCATGGATTTGAATATAAACAATAACAAGTAGTTGTCATGCCGTCAAAAATCTATAAATACCTCCAGTGTTTTGATTCAAACACAGGCTCCCTTGAGAAAGATATGTACAACATATCGAAACGTTGGACAGCTGGCTCTTTGAGTTATATATATATATATATATATATATATATATATATATATATATATATATATATATATATATGTATATATTCACAAACGCTGTGAATGTAGAAGCCTTTTGGCGACTTTCACGCAATTTGATTGGCTCTTGTAATGCTGAAATTTGCATATCTTGATTACCCATAGTTCTATAGATACTGTTTCTCTCACCTCAACTTGAAAGCTACTATATATATGTCAGGCAGAGTGGTCAGGTGGATTTGAATGTACTCCTCATTTTACGCCTTTAATTGACAATTTGATTGAAAGCGACGAGTGAACGTGGAATTTACTTGCAAGTAGGTCTTTTTCGTTGACTGATGAAAATGAAACATTTCATATCTTTACCCTGGTAGGAGTTGTTGTCCCGTGTGGTATTGATTCTATTCATGTAGAATGACTGGGGGCTTCCACTGAACACGAAGCCATTGTAAATCATGAGAGAATCCATTTCACGTTGATCACAAGAGCAGAGGCTTTGCATATCATTAGGAAAATCAGTCTTCTCTTTCTTTGTTGTTGTCATCGTTGGTGTTGTAGGTGTTACAGCATGCCAGGCCAGCAGCGTAGGCTTGGAATGCAATGAAAAAGGACAATACAAAGCCAGTCAGAGGGATGCCGTCTCTGAGAAGTGGTTCTGTGTGACTGAAAACGGGGAGCCGCTAAACTGGACCGAAGCTGTTAAACCTCTTACAGATTCTCAGTGCAATGGTATATGTCTTTATTTTATGCCAATTAGAAACAGGCCAAAGTGAAAGAAATAAAAAAAACTGGGTTATCGTGTTGATTACATAACTTGATCACGGCTGTCTAATGCGTCGTATACCACATCCATGTTGCAGACACTGCAGAACATTTAGAATAGTTATGTACTCTATTTACTACCTCTCGGGTATCTTGTAAAGCATCTTATTCCTGTACCATAAAACTGATTGAGACCAGGGAGTGCTGGTACCTTGGAATCTATGATGCACAATAAATACTGTGCTATAGGTTCATTGTTTCTGTGAAGAGCACCGTACACATTACAGCAGGCTACCAGACAGGACTGGGCTATTAGTCTTACATAATAAAATAAAACTAGAGAGGATCAATAGAGTCTACATAGTGGCTACCTTATACCCCTCACAAGTCCCTCAGCAACTTGTAACAAGAAACTACTCCAATAAAAGACAAAAACATAGGCAATCAGAGTCTTATACTACAGAGACGTGTTACAGGGCTTCTTGTAAGGAACGCAACATCAATAAAAGCTGACTCAAAAGTATAAACATACTAAAAGTTACATATTCTCAGATAGAGACATACATTTCAAGCAGCCTCGGCGATCCATTCTAAAATATTGCTTGGTTTATAATAGCATTTTAATACCCTCTGCAGCAGTCACTTCATTAAGTGGCCTCTCCTTTATCTAAATGCCTTACGGAACAAAGGCTGCTGAGGTTATCATGAGGGGAGGGTAGGAGACACTTCTTTCCAGAGAGAGTTTCTAGATCTGAGTCTAGATGAGGCTGTGTGGTCCAGTGGTTAAAGAAATGTGCTTGTAACCAGGAGGTCCCCGGTTCAAATCCCACCTCAGCCACTGACTCATAGTGTGACCCTGAGCAAGTCACTTAACCTCCTTGTGCTCTGTCTTTCAGGTGAGACGTAATTGTAAGTGACTCTGCAGCTGATGCATAGTTCACACACCCTAGTCTCTGTAAGTCGCCTTGGATAAAGGTGTCTGCTAAATAAACAAATAATAATAATAATAGATGAATGTTCCTTTAGTGGAAGAAAATGCCTAAAGCCCAAGCATGTTACTGATATACATTTTATACAGTATTACAGAAATTTGGAGATGTTCCTCAATCTCAGAGGATGCTAGATGCTGCTGATGCTGTAATCATTGGATCAGAAACATCAGATTCCGATCTGCAAAACCTGTTAATGCAGTGTATCTCAGGTGAGTAATTAGTCATTTATTAAGAAAAGCAAAATAAATAAATTGAATGTAATTGGGTTCTCTGGAAAAAAATCAAAAAATCAAATGTCCAAAATATCGAACGCGTTTGTGTTTGCTTTACAGACTGCGCAGATAATGTGACTTGTGATTATCTGACTGTATACGGTGAAGGAACTGTGGCTCATTGCGACATGTATAGTTCAGCTGAAACAAACATTGTATGCACAACCTCTGGAAAGGTAATGAAAACTTTTGTATTTATTTTTTGTTTGATTTTTGTTTTATGAAATCTTGTAATTGTGAACAAAAGCTTTTTTATACTGTACAATCTGGACTGTAATGTCTGTAAATCTAGCAACAAATAACTTGGGAGCATGTGACAGAGTATAGGCTGTGGGTGTCTGTGAGCACAGAGAGTGAGCGGAGCAGGGAGTGGAGCGAGCCAATTGTATATGGAGTGGGGGAGCAGAGCGACACATTTCTGGCCCGCACGTTTACAACACTGAAAAGAACTGATCACGGTTTTATTTTTCTTAAATGTATGTTGGGCCATGCAGTTTGCACAAAAGAGGTGACAAATACATATGCAGTCACTTTACAGTATTTTCTATCATGCCTGTGCATGGTAACCATTCATTTTCCAGTTTCAAACCACAATTAGGCACTTTTATGTTTGCAGGCTTAAGAATTGCATTTTTTTTAAAAAGCGTAGAGAGAGAGAGAGAGAGAGAGAGAGAGAGAGAGAGAGAGAGAGAGAGAGAGAGAGAGAGATTTTATAATTCATTACGGAGGAATGTATATTCTCCTGATTGTGGAGCTGCATTTGTGCAATATAAAAATTTGAGAAACATCATCAGTGTGTCCATCTGTCGGTGTTTATTATATAGCCTACATTGTTCTTATACATGTAGCGTTCGCGTCGATGACCTAACTTACTGACGGAATAAAACAAAAATCAAGGGAGACAGGCTTACAAGGTGAAATCAGCAATGGCCGAAAAACCTTCGTCTTTATTTTTACTCGGCGCGGCCAAAAACAACACACAGCTTCCGCTTCCTTTTACCAGCTAATACATAACTTTATTACTCCAGTAGATGGCAGTATAACACCACAAATAGCTAGGGGAATAATTATGTATTCAGTACAGTTTTAGCTGGCTACATACAGTTCTACGGTCATGCCCCAATACAGCACTGTGAACACGGTTTATATTTTCTGCACTCTTTCAACATAATTATTTTTTAAGTACCAATCAATAATAATGATAAAGCGTCCTCAAATTGAATTAGATAACTTCTCAGCACTTTCTGTTGGCTTTTTTCTTTGCTGATCACAGATTTATTATATATATATATATTTTTTTTTACTTGAGTCAAGGTATATGATTATAATAAGAACGATTAAATGGTATTTCTTGCCATATTATTTAGCGGGAATCGCAAGCAGTGGAGTGGAATGAATTCATGAGCGGAGTGGAGGATATGAGAGGTGAGCAGAATTCTGTCACCACTCCGCTCCGCTGTGACAGAGAGTTTGGTGGCTGGTGATCGTCTTGGTGAAGGGACAGCCTGTAACCAAGATGGCCACCTTTTGCACAGTCACATGGTTTGATTGTTAGATTGAATGATAATTGTTTGATTGAGAGTGAATGGAAATGTGTGGAGAGACAGAGAGTGAGTGCTGAGTGCAAGAAAGAGTGCACCCGAAAGCCATAGTGTGGTGTTTATTTGGAAGCTTTATTTGTAGAGTTTTGTTCAAACCTTTTTGTTTTATTTCTATGTTTTGTTTGTTTTGTCATTTGTGATTTATACAAAACGTGTAAACTGCAGTTCTGTGTCTGGGTCTCGTATTTCAAAGGGCACAGACCTGCGGGCTGCTACGCCACAGAGCACTTCAGTTATTGTGCTGAGTAGGTACACAATTGGTATATTTTAAAACAGTGTTATTCCTCATGGAGTATTTATGTATTTATTTTGATATTTCCATTACTATTTTCTGATATTTGCTAACACTGTGAATTACTCTAGGTTTAGTTGATTTATTACCTGTTATTTGGTGCTTGTAACTGGCTTTGAGCTGCTTTGAGCTTGTCTGGAGAATCCTAATCGCCGGGACTGAGCAGACTTCCCCATTCCATTCAAATCACAGAATGCAACAGAACCCAGAAAACCAAACAGTTTCAAGCTGTGGTCCTTTTATAGCAGTACTCAAACAGTAAATATCTCTATCCCCAAATCTTATAAGCAATGCACTTTTCTCATTTTCAGTCCAAAGGTTTTCTTGGCAACCCTGAGGCAGACACTTTTGAGAAACTCACCTGTTCTCTGAAAGTGCAAAGTAATGGTGGGCCAGGCCTTGCAGTGTACAGAAAGAAAGGTGAGTAGATAACTAACCATACCATCAAGCAACTGCACTTTACACAGGAGAACTCTCTTATTAAAGAATGCATCAGAGGGGCTGAGCCTTGTGCCATTCTCTCCATGAGCACTCTCATTCATGGTGCAATGCTGACCCCAAACCAGCTAAACAGCAGTACAGATTTGCTTCATCGAGTAAAGTACAGGAGAACATCATTTCAGCAATTAAACAATGGCACTGAATAAGACTTTAGTTCGTTTACATAATGTGGACAAACCTCTCGCCTGCGATGACGAATACCTGGAGTAAGGAAGTAATTGGAACATATAGTTTTAGTGTCAATGTATTAGTTTCTTACATGTTAATAAATAAAGATGTACTCACACTTTTGGCTAATTGTATGGGTATGTTCTTGATTGTAATTTGTATTTGTGGGTGTTTCTGCTTTTGCAATGTATCCTGAATACAAGATGAATTCTGTAGTGATTACTCCTTTACTGTCTGCTTTATTACTGTATCTTTTAAAATAGTATGTACATGTATCAGTGTTTATTTAAAGAAAAATCAGAGCAAACAATTTATCTTCCAGGTTCCTGGGTAAATATCAGGGGTAATTTTGACCCACAAGCACATGCATTTGTGTATCTTGATTACTTTACTGTATATTCACTGTATATTCACTGGGGCAGCAGTGTGGAGTAGTGGATAGGGCTCTGGACTCTTGACCGGAGGGTCGTGGGTTCAAATCCTGGTGGGGACACTGCTGCTGTACCCTTGAGCAAGGTACTTTACCTAGATTGCTCCAGTAAAAACCCAACTGTATAAATGGGTAATTGTATGTAAAAATAATGTGATATCTTGTAACAATTGTAAGTCACCCTGGATAAGGGTGTCAGCTAAGAAATAAATAATAATAATAATAATAATAATATTCACTATAAAGTTGTGTTTTTTCTTGGTATAAATCAGTAATTCAATATGCTTCATTAGACCAGATTTGTGGTTTAAACCCAGGAATTTCCATGTAAAAATGGATAAGAACTCACAATAAAGGTCATTTTAAATAATGAATAGTGATACCTAATAGCCTGTCTTTTCAGTTCAGCATAAGAGCAGCTTTACAGTCCTTTACGCAGCAGCTTTACATCTGTGTTCCAGCTCCTTGTTAAAAAAGGGAAGCGTTTGAAGTTCAGTTTTAATAGCTTGCCTTTGACTATGTGGCTAACAGGAGACACAGTTGTAACAGGAAAATAGAGGCCCTTTAGAAAATCACCAAACTTGAAGGATGCCCTAGGCAGAAAAGTTCATGAAAACTCCACAGTAGCTTACTATTGTTTAAGTGATTCCCAGCGCTCTACAGTAGCTGTTATAGTGAAGCGAGCGTCACTAAAACTGCAGCTGCAGCATAATTAAAATAAGTCTCTCTAAACTATTGCTGCTTGTACCAATTAACTGCACTTCTGCTTCAATGCATATGGGCTTGATAATTTGCTTATCCATTCTATGCATTAATGTTCCAATTTCTTTACATAGGATCCTTTGCTTTCGTGGTTTTAGAGCTTTTAACCTCATCTTTCACCAAGACAGCATTGTCCTTTACATATTATTATTATTATTATTATTATTATTATTATTATTATTATTATTATTATTATTATTATTATTATTTATTTAGCAGACGCCTTTATCCAAGGCGACTTACAGAGTCTAAGGTGTGTGAACTATGCATCAGCTGCAGAGTCACTTACAATTACATCTCAAAGACGGAGCACAAGGAGGTTAAGTGACTTGCTCAGGGTCACACAATGAGTCAGTGGCTGAGGTGGAATTTGAACTGGGGACCTTCTGGTTACAAGCCCCTTTCTTTAACCACTGGACCGCACAGCCTCATATCCAAGAGTGCTTCAAAAACTAAAATAATCTGTATTGTTCTAGTTTAATTTATAGCCCAGTTGATGGCATCCATGTTCCAGTCACTGATCAACAGTTTATTTCTTTA
Organism: Acipenser ruthenus; assembly: GCF_902713425.1. Lineage (NCBI taxonomy): Eukaryota > Metazoa > Chordata > Actinopteri > Acipenseriformes > Acipenseridae > Acipenser > Acipenser ruthenus. The sequence goes on along the minus strand of NC_081192.1, from coordinate 4,325,188 downwards.
AAAAATAGTTTCAGTGAGATTCCTCAACAGAAAGTTCAAGGAAATGTCTGCAGAGAAGGAATGTTTATATTCAAAACAGTGGATGAAATGATGCCTAAACCCCATTGCACAGAACGAGGAGCATTCTATGGCTCTGGCAGTCAGTTGGTTATTTTTGGACTCATCTGTGCCCCTTGGCTGAGCTCTGATAATATATCTTCCCTCTTTCTACCTAAGGTCATGAATTCACCACCGGTTCCCAGAGAATATTGAAGAGGACAGCTTTTCAGAAGGCAGCTGCTGGTGTGTACCGGGCAGTGGTTTTCACTGCAGGGGGAGCGGTTTTGTCAGACGTGCATCGCTTCTGCCGAGACGCCTGTAACCAGGAGACCTGTTGTGATGGCTTCATGCTGAACCAGAATATTCTAAATGGAGGTAGAGCTTTACCTAATGGTTCAAATTACTAGGTCATATATATATATATATATATATATATATATATATATACACACACACACACACACACACAGACAGTATATATACATATGGATGCTGTGCTGTTATGGGGTTTTCTATACACATAAAATACCATAACTTTTCAAATCCATTAACTGAAGGTTAGCTTCTAAACAATATTATATCGACAATCTGATGGAAATCTAAAGGCAGGTGATTTTGATCGTTTGTTATTTTTCCAGGCACTGCCATGTGTGGACTCCTGAGCTCTCCAGATGTGCTTCTCTGCAATGAGCAGGACTGGAATGATGCTTCTCAGCGTGGTGGTGCTGGAGTTTGTGCAGGAGGAATAAAATACAACAAGCAGCAGAAACAATTTACTTTCAGCCTAGGAGGGCAGAACTTCACTATTAGTAAGAACAAACAATACTATTCTTTATTTTATCATAGTGGAGCAAAGTGGACATTCTGACCTCACCAGCTTTAACATTCATTCATTCATTCATTCATGTTAAACCAAAATTAAACAAATTAATTTGGATAATGATCAATACTGTCTTTAGATCAAGCTCTGCATCTGCTTAGCGTCCGATAAAAAAGATACTTGCTCTGCAACTATGAATACTAAATTTGATGTCTTCATTTTAATTGTTAATGATGACTTTCTTTCACACAGCCGATGCACACTTACCACCATCTAGCAAGAACAATTCAGATTACCAGGCATCACTCATCAGCTTTCAACGTGTTTATCTGTGGGAGGGTAAAAACGTTTTGGTTCTTTTTTTTTCTTTTTTTTTTAGATCTTTTATTGGGATAACTTGTTTATGAATAACGTAGTGTTTGTGAAAGGTGTTGATTTAGTTGCAATAAAGATCCTTGTTCTCTTACAGTACAGTGACATTCTCAGAAATTCTAAATACATTAAAAAACAGTACATCATTATACAATTATTTTTTGATGCCAGTCTTTTGTCATGTCATTATAGTAAGTTAGCCTCCTCTGTTGGTAATGGTATCTGATTTATAGCACACTAATCTCACATGGTTACCCATTTTTATCACGTGACATCTTGAGAAAAGTTGATGTTATCATTGACTTGTGTTCCAGACTCCAACATGCATGTTCGCCCTAAATCGGCCCCGGAATGTTCCAGTATTGTGCTTCAAGACCAGAGAAACGTAGCGTTGTCAGGTAAAATGATTTCAATGAATATGTTTTAAATGTATCCGCTTCTTTTTTCCAGTGACATGGTGTTTGTGGTCCCAGGTCCTGAAAGGCATTAACAGTTTGTTACTTTCTTGTGAATTAGATGCTGTAAAGGAAGCCTTCACCTTAATAGACAGCAGCACTATTCGAGTGGACCCATTGCAAGCGGTTCCGAGCCATCACTACTGGATCTTCAAGAGCGAGTATTCAGCTGAACAGGCGCAGACGTGGTGCCTCAAACGTAAGATTCTGCATCCCTACTCATCCGTTTAAACAACAGGCATACCTCATGCTGTATATTTTACTCCAGCTCAGGATCTTTGCAAGAACTGCAGAAAGTACACTCTTGATCCATAACAACACCCTGGGAAAAATACTTCAATATTTACGTTAGTTTGTGGGTGTGTATCTATTTCATGTTCGTAGTTTTCTTTTTCTTTCTTTGGTTCTGTGTATTCAGGTTGTGAAGAAGAGGAATTCTGTAAGGTCACAGATTTGCAGGATAACGCAACTCTGCATTTCACCTGCACATTGTATCCAGACACCCAGGCCTGTGGCGCATACGATAAGACAGTCCGACAAGCGTGCAGCCTAGTGCTGCCTGTAGCTCCGCAGACTGTCTACAGAAAGAAAAGTGAGTCTTCATAAATTACTGTACCTGATGTTCGGTTCCCAAGAGGCACTGTTCAGTGCGAGGAGTTTTCCATCCTCCTCTTGTCACTCAGTGGTGGCCAGGCAACAAAACTTGTTTCATCTTTTAATAGCTATGTAAAGAGCCTGTAGGTACAGTTTAAAAACAGAAAAGAGCTCATTTAATATCATACATTTCTCATCATGTTTATCTGTCATAAGAGTAGGAAATACAATGTTAAGTTGAAAAGCTGTTTAACCCTTTCAGTCCTGAATAATTTTAGTCGAGCTGAAGAATAAACTGTATATTGATTGAACATGACAACAGGACAAAATAAAATGTTTTGCACATTTTTATACACTACCTCAGACTGGGAGCTAGGAGTCCTGTGAGGTTCCAGCGTGATTTCCGACAGCATGTGTTAACATACGGAGCTAAGATAAGGCGGGACATTGAGGTTCTGCTAGGACTGAAAGAGGTTAATGTGTGAAGAACTGTGTGAAGAGTCTAACTGTGTATTTACATCCTCTCCAAATTGAAACCCATTTGCAAAGCTGTTATGTTAACAGTGAAAATCTGATTATGATGTTAAGAGGCATTTACTGTAAAACTTTTGAAAACAAAAAGAGATAGCCAATTCCATTGGAAACCCCAATGATAATACAGTGCATAATGACATGTCATTGGAAGAAAGCTTTATTCAGTAGTAGTCAGGCATTTCATTAAGCATTAGGGTGATTAATGATGACGCAGAAGCCCACATTACAGAACACATGTGTTTTCTGTCTGTGGCTCCTAGCAACTTGGCACAAGTTTAGACAGCTGTGGTAATTATGCATTGATATGACTAGAAAAACAAGCCATTGTGTATAATTTAAAATCTAACAGTTTATTTAAAAAAAGAATACCTATGTAATAATGGGCATGCTTGTCAAGTGAAGTATTGATAACATATGAGGACGGTCACCTCGGGAGTTTGATTATGGATGAAAAAGTTTGAGTGGAGTTTTCGTTTTCTTCTTGGTGAAATGAGGTTTGCATTGCGAAGCAGTACACTGGTGTGTTTTAGATTTAAGACCTACATTAAGGCTGAGTTAATACTAGAGCTCAAATGAAGACACATGTTTTGACAATATATATTTTTTTTATAGTTTGTACCTCAGTTGATTGAGTGCGTACAGTTCTGAATGGTATAGCCTGTGGTCGTGTGAAGTGTATTGACTTTACACTGTGACCATATGTATGGTTTCTGCTCTGCGCTGACCCCTAAAATTTAAAAAAGTAGTAATTCTCTTCCTATATGGATTTATTCAAAATTTTCAATTAACCACCTAAAACATAAATCTACAGTACAGTATATCAAAGCCTTGTAGATATTTAGTACCAGGTGTAGCGAAGTAAATACATCAGCAACACTTGCCCCTGCGATGTAAGCTCACAGGTGTAAATCACGTCAAGGAATATCTAGGACAAACTTCATCTACTGTGACAGTGGAGGTCCAGTTCTTGAAATGAGGCATACAACTGTGGTTCTGTGTGGTCTGCAGACAGCAGCATCAGCTACTGCATGTACAGCACCGTCATGTTTAATGTGTGTTTGTTTCAATTGGAATGTTTGTGCTTTCATCTCTGTGTTGCGCGTAATGCAAATATATCGCAATAGATTAAAAAAAAAACAACGACAGTCTGAAGCTGTGACACAAGATGAAAATCTAAATAAAAAAAGTTGAGCTATGCCTTTACATATCCATATAGAGTTTTATTCAATCATTTCTTAGCAGACTTAGTATATTTTTCTTGTTAGGAGTTCAAATATACCAAAAGAAAAACAAAAATGCATACAGTATGTTTAGGAACATATACTGTACAAGCATTTACATAAGAAAAAAAAACCCAAAGAAAACTGTTTAAATTTGTTTGGGTATGGGAGGGTTAATTGTGTTTTACAAGGCTCAAATCTGCCCAGACGTGCTGGCTGTGAGGCCAGGTGGAAAACAACACACCATTAATAAAAAGGGAGCCCTAGACAGAAACCCTTTGCACAGTTGGTAACCAGTAGGCAAGCTTATTTGAAATATAGTACATCTTAACACAGAGCATTATTAAATAGCTTCTAGATTTACAACTGCAGGGAATACTGTACTAAGTTACATGGGTATACTCAGTCTAGCAGCATTGCATCCACGGGTTACATGGGTATACTCAGTCTAGCAGCATTGCATCCACGGGTTACATGGGTATACTCAGTCTAGCAGCATTGCATCCACGGGTTACATGGGTATACTCAGTCTAGCAGCATTGCATCCACGGGTTACATGGGTATACTCAGTCTAGCAGCATTGCATCCACGGGTTACATGGGTATACTCAGTCTAGCAGCATTGCATCCACGGGTTACATGGGTATACTCAGTCTAGCAGCATTGCATCCACGGGTTACATGGGTATACTCAGTCTAGCAGCATTGCATCCACGGGTTACATGGGTATACTCAGTCTAGCAGCATTGCATCCACGGGTTACATGGGTATACTCAGTCTAGCAGCATTGCATCCACGGGTTACATGGGTATACTCAGTCTAGCAGCATTGCATCCACGGGTTACATGGGTATACTCAGTCTAGCAGCATTGCATCCACGGGTTACATGGGTATAAACAGTCTAGCAGCATTGCATCCACGGGTTACATGGGTATACTCAGTCTAGCAGCATTGCATCCACGGGTTACATGGGTATACTCAGTCTAGCAGCATTGCATCCACGGGTTACATGGGTATACTCAGTCTAGCAGCATTGCATCCACGGGTTACATGGGTATACTCAGTCTAGCAGCATTGCATACTCTTGTGAGGCAACAATTCACTTTACCATGCCCATTGTTTGCACTATAAACGCAACTGTAATATTAGACTGAACTCCCCCAGTGATGTTAGCTATGCAACTACACTCTGGTGTTTGTGGAGTGCAGTGCTACAGTATCAAATTCATACCCAGGCGAAGATGTTGTAAAACTGGGGTTCAATTCAGGTTATTTGACTTGGACGCCAGAAATCTCTTATTTAACTTAGCAACAAAGGGTACAGAACAAAGAAGTGAAGTTATTATTACTGGAATAACACGCTGGAAAAAACTATGGTACAGGTGTAATGTGCTGTTTCATTGGAAATGCTCAGTACAGAAGCGACTGAGCCAGCAATGGATACGTGCTTTAACTGAGTCAAAGAGCTGTTGGCAGGCTGGCAGGGCAAAAGGATGAGAAGTATCAGTGGAGTTTTTTTTTTTCTTTGTTTAATTGATGATTAGCAGGTTCAGGATGTCTGGTGTTACTTTTTTACTGTTCAGTTCGGTTCAGGGTCGTTCTCAGATTGGTTTGGAAGCTGCTCAGTCATTGTTTTTTAACCCTTTCCCTGCTGCTGCAAATAAAAGACACAGCAGCTGTGCAGAGAGACACAAAGACTTACTGCAGTCTGTAATTACTGTGCTTCCTATTTTGGGAAAGGGGAAAATAACCTGGTCGTTTTACAAAACTAGAACGAACCAGTTAAGTAATATTATCCAGTGTCTCTCAAGCACTCTGAAATAGTAATTTTTTCCCCCATTTTGTAACATGGATTTTTCTTTAAAAAAAAAAAAAAAAGAAGAGTAAATGTTGTAAACGTATTAGAAATTTGTCAGAGTTGCAATTACTGTATGTCTACTACCTGGCAAAATCATAAGTCCTTGATATGGGGAAAAAAAGCATATGGTTTGGTTTACTACACAGCGGTGTATAAAGATGTATTACTGTGTCAACAGAGATCCTCAGCCGAAAAGGATTCCTGCTGAATTCCATTTACCCTCGGATTATGAAAGTTTAATGGCAACAAAACTTTAAAACACAAGTAATTCCAATCTTAAGTATGGTGCAATCCTGACAAAAAAACATTACATGTTGTTCTGCTTTTGCTTTTACAGTTCTGCTGACTGGAAGTGTGAAGAACTTCTACAGTCGACTGCCTTTCAGAAAGCTGCTAGCATATTCAGTACGGAACAGAGTTAACCAGACTGGCAGGCCAATCACAGAGGGGTAAGGCAGCACTGGTGTCTGATTCAGGGGTGACTATTACAGGGGGATTGTCACCCCCGAGGGACCTACTGTCTAACTGGCTCAAACTGGTATTGTTTTTGGTTTTATATCTGAAAGTATTATATAGCAATGCAGCACAGATTAATAAACTGTTTAGTGTTCAGAAAGAAAAAAAGATTAATAATAATAATAATAATAATAATAATAATAATAATAATAATAATAATAATAATAATAATAATAATGATAATAATAATAATAAGTATTGTGCCATTTGTCTAGGTTTTTCGAGTGTGAGCGTCATTGCGATGAAGATTCTTGCTGTAAAGGATTTGGATTTGTCAGGGATGCCCAGTCCCCTGGTAAGAGTACTTCAGGTTTTATTCATTGTTAGAGTAGTGAAAGCAGTTGGCTAAAGCTGAACAGCTGTCTTCGCTGATCAGACTGAGTAGAGATGGTATCATGACTCCCTGTGACGGGGAGAGCCCTGTCACTGGCTCTTGCGTGGATGTGTGTAGCTGGGACACGGAACACGAGACTCGTTGCTATGCAACCAGTAGAGCAGGTAGGCTCGCCTGGCACTGATCTGATCGGGCGAATAAAATAATATTATTCACATAAAATAAGCAAATGCCATCTTTTTATAACAAAATATGGATTTCATTATGTTAAAACTTTATAAGTGTCAGCATAGTGCTTCTTTGGAAATTTGTACAACCATAAAATATAAAATGCTGTAAGTTTTACAAATACATTTCTGTGAAGTGCTTCCCAATTATCTCTTAAACTGCCAAGTGCATGATACAGAAGGCATTACACACTGCACTGTACTAAGGTATAATCAGTCTAAACACCATCCTGTGCTTTAGCTACTGTGGTAACTACAAAAACAAGGGTGCAATTCTAAGCCTTTGGGAATTAGAAAGTTTATTTGATTTCAAAATAGTTTGAATAAACAATGCCTTGCAAAAACAGGAGCCATCTTTCGTAGCTATAACCTGTCCTACATTAGTGCATTGTGCCTTGCTGGATATTCAGTTACACTGGTACAGTGCATTGTGCCTTGCTGGATATTCAGTTACACTGGTACAGTGCATTGTGCCTTGCTGGATATTCAGTTACACTGGTACAGTGCATTGTGCCTTGCTGGATATTCAGTTACACTGGTACAGTGCATTGTGCCTTGCTGGATATTCAGTTACACTGGTACAGTGCATTGTGCCTTGCTGGATATTCAGTTACACTGGTACAGTGCATTGTGCCTTGCTGGATATTCAGTTACACTGGTACAGTGCATTGTGCCTTGCTGGATATTCAGTTACACTGGTACAGTGCATTGTGCCTTGCTGGATATTCAGTTACACTGGTACAGCGCATTGTGCCTTGCTGGATATTCAGTTACACTGGTACAGTGCATTGTGCCTTGCTGGATATTCAGTTACACTGGTACAGTGCATTGTGCCTTGCTGGATATTCAGTTACACTGGTACAGTGCATTGTGCCTTGCTGGATATTCAGTTACACTGGTACAGTGCATTGTGCCTTGCTGGATATTCAGTTACACTGGTACAGTGCATTGTGCCTTGCTGGATATTCAGTTACACTGGTACAGTGCATTGTGCCTTGCTGGATATTCAGTTACACTGGTACAGTGCATTGTGCCTTGCTGGATATTCAGTTACACTGGTACAGTGCATTGTGCCTTGCTGGATATTCAGTTACACTGGTACAGTGCATTGTGCCTTGCTGGATATTCAGTTACACTGGTACAGTGCATTGTGCCTTGCTGGATATTCAGTTACACTAGTACAGTGCATTGCGCCTTGCTGGATATTCAGTTACACTGGTACAGTGCATTGTGCCTTGCTGGATATTCAGTTACACTGGTACAGTGCATTGTGCCTTGCTGGATATTCAGTTACACTGGTACAGTGCATTGTGCCTTGCTGGATATTCAGTTACACTGGTACAGCGCATTGTGCCTTGCTGGATATTCAGTTACACTGGTACAGCGCATTGTGCCTTGCTGGATATTCAGTTACACTAGTACAGCGCATTGTGCCTTGCTGGATATTCAGTTACACTGGTACAGTGCATTGTGCCTTGCTGGATATTCAGTTACACTGGTACAGTGCATTGTGCCTTGCTGGATATTCAGTTACACTGGTACAGTGCATTGTGCCTTGCTGGATATTCAGTTACACTGGTACACTGCATTGTGCCTTGCTGGATATTCGGTACTCTACTGTGTCTTGGTTGTGTCTGATTCTGTAATATGTAACTTTCCATCCCAATGTTTTAAAAGCATAGGATCTGTGTTGCCTCACATACATTTCAAAGCATGAATTCCTTTTGTTCATGCTAGGTAAAGAGGTGCTCTGCCTGACTATGAATAGTGTGGGAGTTCAGGCCTGCAGTGAGACGGGAAAGTCCAGCTGGCGGGTCAGGGACTGTGAAACATCCAAAGCAGAGACTGAAGTCTACCCGTTCGGCTGGTATCAGAAGCCAGGTATGTCTTTACAGTACAGTATATATCGCCAGCAGCATACTAGTTAAATACAATAGCAGTGCTGTTCTGGTACACTGTAGATGTGCTCGTACTGAGTGCAGTACAGTGTAGCTATTGATGGGGTTATAAAAATGGGGTCATTTTAGAAGTACGTGGACATTAATCATGCCTGTACCCTTTCTATCTGATATACTTACTCTTGTGGGACACTAGCATGACTCAGATTGTGTTTGGGACTGCCCTTTGCTGCTGTCACTTCGTGAAGAATGAAGTGATATTGGTAACTAATAATAATAATAGATCGATTTATTTCATTACATTTAAATCAGATATACAGGATACTTAGCCACAGTAAAAAATCAGCAGGGGTCCTGTTTGCGACTAGACAGCAAAGCATTCTGGATGTCTGGATGACATATGTAAAAGCTCTTTGTAGAACTATGGAAATTGTTGGTTTTTGTGTCCTGTAGCAGCAGCTGTGTTTCTCTTCCAGGTGCTGACATTTTCTTAAAATAAAAAATAACATGTGCCTTTTTATTCAGATTACTAATACTGCCCGTTTCCTTCAGTTTGCTTTGTGGTTGTTTAAATTCTTAGACATTCCTCTCACACTGTTTTTCATTTAGGCTAGAACATTTTTATCATGAAAACAAACCGTTTTTTAGTTTTTATTTACAAACAAATGTGGGCTGAAGTGAGATACAGCAGATACACCTCTATTGTTCGTAAAATCAATTAAGGGGGAAAAACAATCTTTTCCCCTTTGCTTTGGGGTCAGACACTGCACAATACAGTAGATCACAAGACAAACACGTTACAAAATGTCTGTAAAAGGGTAAAGAAGCACATTTCACATATTACACATTCAGTTAATTTACTGCATTTGGAAACTTTAAGTACATGAATACAAGCTATTCATTTTTATTTCAAAATGTGTAATATATTTGTTAGTTTACAGTATATTTAACATGGAGAGTGCCACTTCTGAGGCATTTAAAATCTCCCTATTATTGAATCATTAACCATAGGAGTTGTTTGTTACTTATTGTGAAAAAATAAGTGTTTTATCTTACTTGAACAAAAAAGAAAACAATTGCAATTTGTCTTGATAAATCTGGTCCTTAGTGTATGTTAGAATCCTCTTGTTATTGTGTTTGATTTTTTTTTTTTTTTTTTTTTTTTTTTTTAATGAACCAGATGCAAACTGTTCTATGCAGTGTTGTTTACATGTTGCCCTGTTTTAATTTACCTTGATGTGTCCCTATTATGGCCGAGTAATGAAATCACTATTTTATTTTTAGTAAACCAGTGGAATCAAAACCCCAGTATGTGCCCACCTTTCCATCTTCCTCCTGCATCACAGAACCGTAAGCCATTTGTTTCAATATTCTTATTCTCAATCAGAGAAATACTTTCTCTGAACTACTGTTATTGTACATACAATGTGGAAAACATATCTCTGAACTGTACTGCACTCCTATATATACAGTAGCTGTGTTTGCAGCTCTAGTTTTCAAAGTCTTTATTTTAAGATGTAGGTTCCCAGTAGCATGCTGTTGTATTTGTGCAGTAGTACTGATGTCAAAATAAAAATAAACATGTATGGCCACAGTGTACAGTTTAGTGTTTAAAATGTTACAGCATATCTCTAACACTGAAGAAAAAGGCCAAGAAACTAGAATAAACAAGACTACATTATTAGTGTGTACCTTTTTTTGTTTTGCTGTTTCGTTTCCTCTTTGACGGGGTAAATGTCTCTCACTGTCATGTTTACACTAGGTATTTCATGACATTATTTTCGTATCTGGAATAACTAAGTCCATATAGGGTTGTTGCATAAAGCTGGAAGCTTGCCAGGTGTTATCATTGTGAAACTATAACAATACAAATGCTACTGGATTTGCTGTACATTTACAGTACCTGTACAAGTGAAATGAGCTTCATGGGACTAGAAAAAAAAAAAAAAGGTCTGTGTTTTCATTTGACCTGTTACTGCCAACACCCAAATACAGTGAATGCATTACATCAATTTTCAGGTTAATAAACTCTATCATTGTATTCTGAACAAAACAGTTTAAAGTTGCAGGAGCGTGACATAATGTACGGCAGGTAGATTCACTACCTGTAACATGACGGGGAAACAACACACCCAATTTGTCCGAAGTTATGTTTCAATTTGTTTTTTTCAAATATATTTTTGGAGCTGTATCTTAGTTGCTGGTATCATGGTACATGTGATCTAAATATGAATATACTTAAAGAGCGCTATTTTTAATTGAGACAATAAATTGGTAGTTTTACATTTAAGGCAGCTGTTTCCCATCAAGGAACCATTCTCGCTGAATTACTGTGGGAACACTCGGCCCCTTCTTCCCCCTCCTCTCACCTTGGGGCCTCAGGGAGCTGAGAGCACAGACTGGCCACAGGAGGACATACTGTGCATCGCCGTGTGTCCAAGCTGAATGGACAGGCTTTAGGTAGAAAACTGGCTGTGCTGGTAGCTGCACGTAGGCAGCTTTGGCTTTCCCAGGCACGCGTGCCTGATGGGGACAAAGCAGCGGTGTTGGACACCCCGATCACTCACCAGGGCACACGTTTGGTCCTGTGGTGGAACAGATGCTGCAGCACTCACCATGCGTGGGAATTCACTAAGGAGCTGGTTCGCCTGCTTCCCAAGTGACCACCTACAGTATGTAAACCAGCGGCAAACTGGCGCCCTAGGCCCCAGCAGCCACAAAGACCACGCCGTGGAGGCTTTAATAGGCTAACATCAACCACCAGGGCCACCTGAGGTTACCCAGTTTTCATCATGTGGCCCGCAAGCTTTTGCTTTGTGCATACCTTCTCTCACTGCAGGCAGTAATCTGCCCAGGGTGACAAACCAGCAGCTCAGAGTGGAGGCTTCACCCCGAATTGGTGAGCCACATTTGGGAGAGGTTCGGGAGAGCAGAGATAGATCTCTTTGCCTTCCAGGAATCAACCCACTGTCCCCTCTGGTTCTCTATAATAGGAGGCAGGGTCCCGCTGGAAATAGATGCCTTGGCACACCAGTAGCCAAGGCAACTGTTATACTGCTCGCCCTGTTCCTGTTGTGTCTGGAGAAAATCAGGCAGGTCCGGCCAAGGTGCTCCTAGTAGCCCCTTATTGGCCCAGGAGACTGGTTTTCAACCCTGATGCAACTCCTGAGCAGCCAGCTGTTCCATGACCTGCTCAGTCAGGCACGGGGGATGGCATCCAGACCTTATGAAATCGAGCCTGCAGCTTTGGGTCTGGCCCCTGAACAGCAGCATTTGAGCCATCCCTGGTTTTTTAATAGGGTCATTGACACCCTGCAGAATGCCAGAGCATCGTCCACATGTTCCCAGTAAGAGTATAAGTGCGGTGTTTTTCAGACGTGGTGTCTGCCTTGTGGGTTCGACCCCACAACCTGTACCATGGCAGTTATAATGTATGTTAAAGGTCTATCTGGCATCCATTTTGGCTTGCCATGTCAAAATCGACTCGGTCTCCCCAGGAGCCTGCTTCCTGGCAGGACAATTTTTGAAAGGGGCTTCCTGGTCGACCCTTACAACACAGGCAGAGAGGTGAGTTTCTCCCTCAATTCTTTGACCCTAGCTACTCGTAACTGGGGTTCCGTATGGTAAAGCAGCCTCTTGGCTTAGCCTTGTAGGATTACAGTCATTCTGCAATCTTGCCCTTGCGACGGCTCTGGTACACTCACCCATTCGGTAATGGTTACATTTCTTACTTGAAATGGAACGTTAGGCATACCCTGGTTCCCTGAAATAGAAATGAAACCATTAGCCTTCAAGGTCGCTGCGTCCATGATTGCAGCAGACTTGAAGGAAAAATGACGCTGATATCTGTGAGTGCAGTAGTTTTGTGTCCACGGTGCTTTGCATTATTCACACACAACTTGTGACATTTACACTTATTACACTGAGCAGCATAAGCCTAGTTCCTGGCTATTTCTACACAACTGTGACATAACAAACACAGTGCCGTTTTAAAAAGAAATTACAAAGATAAAAATATCTAACAGTACATAACAGTATTTTCTATTTGGGTCATATGGTTAACATTTTTATTTCTTTTAAAACATGTGTTTTATAGTTGTACAGACATTAACAAGAGACAATTCTGAATCCACTTTTACATGAACGCAGCAAGGTTTTGTTTGAGAGCGTTGCTATATAATTGATGCAAAAGGCAGTACAGACCAGGTGTTTCTTCACAGCTGTTTATCCTCATTGATACTACCTAAATTCCTCTTAAAGAACAAGGTAAATTAGTAGTCATTCAGGTGGGATTATACCTAACTTAGTAATTATAAGAGGGAGCACATGGGAAAGTGATAATACCTAGCATTTGGTTTACGTTTGTACATGATTCTTCCAGACATGCCTGAAGGAGTCCTCAGAATGATATAGATAACTTTTGTTGGAAGACCTACTCTCTCACGCCCACACCCATGGACACAACTCATATATTGTTTTTTCTCTATCTACGTATCAATGTTAAAATCACTAAATATAACCCTTCCTATAAACTAATCCAACCCCATAACATGACAGTTATCAACATAATGATAACTGTTATATTCATTCCCACCTAAACTTCCACCTGAAAGAAGTATATACAGACCAAGGACCAAGGTCTATTAGCTTTCATTCCTATACTTGCGAAGACACAATAGTCCTTGAGTGGCATGGCAACCCCATACACACAAGCACGATATTATGCTGGCTTCATTTGAAAAATACAAATTACACTGTAGCAAAACTGGCCTCATGTTGAGTCTTGGAAAAATATAGCAAGACCATGTTCTATGGTCAAATTTCCATCCAGGTTCTTTTTGGCAGAATTAAGTTTCTAACAGAATCCAATTTATTATGGAAAAAAGTGACTCAGAGCTTCAAACTTGGTCCAGTTAATCTTCCTTTCACTGATTTATTTGGACATCAACCATCAAGATTCAATAATTGCATTTGGGGATTGAACTGAAACATATGGTACTGATTACCAAATAGTGGTTTATGCCATTGTCACCTTACCCTTAAAGAAGCTTTTAAAATCCACAATGATTATGTTACAATGCATGCACGCAGGTTTTAAAAAAAAATAAACTTCACTCATACAGTAAAGACCTGCAATAAAACGTGTCTTACTGTATCTCAATACAACATTCATCTTCCCTAAAAAAATTTCAAAATGGGAAAGATGTCCCAACCACTTGTTGCACAATTTTAGAACAAATAACACAAGGACCAAAGAAACTCCCAGGGAAAGGGCACAGAGCTACACCAGTAGTACAGTAATTTTAGGTTCAACAAAGTAGAAAACATTTTTTTTTTTTTTTTTTTCAGACGCCTAAATATGCTTAAACAGCCCATGGAGGTGCTGGGACTTTAAAATGATATTGCAGTTAACAACTACAGATACCTACAGTGCCAAGAAAAAGTTTCTGAACCCCAATGATAATTATGGAAATTCCATAGTTTTATTATTATTTATTTCTTAGCAGACGCCCTTATATCCAGGGCGACTTACAATTGTTACAAGATATCACATTATACATTATACAGATATCACATTATTTTTACATACAATTACCCATTTATACAGTTGGATTTTTACTGGAACAATCTAGGTAAAGTACCTTGCTCAAGGGTACAACAGCAGTGTCCCCCACTGGGGATTGAACCCACAACCCTCCAGTCAAGAGTCCAGAGCCCTAACCACTACTCCACACTGCTGCCCTAAAATACATGACTACATTATTATTATTATTTATTTCTTAGCAGACGCCCTTATCCAGGGCGACTTACAATTGTTACAAGTTAACACATTATTTTTACATACAATTACCCATTTATACAGTTGGGTTTTTACTGGAGCAAACTAGGTAAAGTACCTTGCTCAAGGGTACAGCAGCAGTGTCCCCACCGGGATTTGAACCCATGACCCTCCGGTCAAGAGTCCAGAGCCCTAACCACTACTCCACACTGCTGCCCCCTCAGTTTTACCACGATAGCCTTCTTAAATATCCGATAGGGTTTATATTAACCAATTCCATGTCTTGAAACAAAAATGATGTATAAATTAGACAAACAATGAGTAATTAAGATTCAGGGTATGTGAAAACGTAAGTGAACACCTGGTTTTATCAGCTCAATTGAGGGGATAATTGGAATCAGGTGTTTAAATAATTAGGTAGATCTTCGGGGGTGAGTTTGGGAGGCCCCACCCTATAGAAAGATCAGAAACTTTGTGAGTGTTGTCTTCACCATACAGGTGTGTGGAAACACGTAATGTCACAATCAAAAGAAATCTCTGAGAACCTCAGAAAAACAGTTATTGATGCTCATCAGCCTAGAAAGGGCTACAAAACCATTTCTAAGGATTTGGGGCTCCACCAATCCACTGTCACAGTCTACAAATGGAGAAAGTTCAAGACCACAATCACTCTAACCAGGAGCGGCCGTCCTACCAAAACCTCTCTAAGAACAAACCGGAAAATCATCAAGGAAGTCACAAAGAACCCCAGAGTAACATGCAAGGATCTGCAGGCCACTCTCGCCTTGGCTAATGTGAGTGTTCATGACTCAACTATCAGAAAAAGACTGAACAAGAATGGTGTTCATGGAAGGATAGCCAGGAGGAAACCACTGCTGTCTAAAAAGAACATTGCTGCCCGTCTGAAGTTCGCCAAAGAGCACATAGGTGATCCACAAGACTTCTGGAACAATGTTCTCTGGACAGACGAGTCAAAGGTAGAACTTTTTGGCCTCAATGAGAAACGTTATGTTTGGCGAAAACCAAACACTGTGTTCGAACTGAAGAACCTCGTCCCAACCGTCAAGCATGATGGTGGGAGTGTGATGGTTTGGGGCTACTTTGCTGCCTCAGGACCTGGACGGCTTGCCATCATTGACACAACCATGACTTCTGCATTATATAAGAAGATTCTAGAGGAGACCCCATTGAAATGTTGTGGCAGGACCTGAAGCAAGCTGTCCATGCAAGGAAGCCCTCAAATGTCACTGAGTTGAAGCAGTTCTGTAAGGAGGAATGGGCCAGAATTCCTCAAAACCGATGTGAGCGACTGACCAACAGTTACAAGAAATGCTTAGTTGAAGTCATCGCTGCCCAAGGGGGTGCCACCAGTTACTGAATCTAAAGGTTTACATACTTTTTCACACATGGATATTGAATCTTTAATCATTTGTGGATAAATAAATGTCAGGTTATCTTTATCTATTATTAGGACTTATAAGATCTAATAACATTTTAGGTTTGAAATATGTAAAATATGTGAAAATCTTAAGGGGTCCACAAACTTTTTCTCAGCACTGTATGTGATAGTTATAGAGCGAAACAGTTTGCTGACCTTAACAAAATCCACATAGATATAGCTGCTTTTAAGTACTTTAATCTAGAGTTATTTTTATCGTGACCATATAACGTTTAAGGTTATTTATCTGGAGCATTCTGAATCTTCAACCCAATTACGCTTATCAAAATATTGCAGATGGCCGCTAAGTGAGCTTCACCACGAAGTTCACCAGAGCACTCCATCATGAAATGTATTCTCAGAGTTCATTAACTGTGAGAATAAAAATAGCACACAGGCTTTTTACACATGTTATCTGACGTCACCATTGGCTACTGTGGTGAACATGTAGCATTATCTAAAGCATTAGTACTTTTGCATGAATAATATTTTTTTCAGTTTTAATATCTACGTAAATAAATTAATGAAAACCAAATAAATACAGTACATGTCAAATAAGTAATTATTTCCTTCTCCAGGACCCAGCGTGTGAATCCTGTGCTCAGAAAGGTTTCATACAGGGCGAGTGGGCATGAATTGTACAGGGCGAGGGGGTATGAATTGACAGCTTGTACTCACATAAACCTTGAATGCTGATTCACGCAGAGAGAATCCTTCATTAACCACTGTGATGGAGAAGAGAGAATACTTCATTAAACATTATTATTATTTATTTCTTAGCCGACGCCCTTATCCAGGGTGACTTACAATTGTTACAAGATATCACATTATTTTTTACATACAATTACCCATTTATACAGTTGGGTTTGTACTGGAGCAATCTAGGTAAAGTACCTTGCTCAAAGGTACAGCAGCAGTGTCCCCCACCTGGGATTGAAGCCACGACCCTCCGGTCAAGAGTCCAGAGCCCTAACCACTACTCCACACTGCTGCCCATTGAGAGAGAATCCTTCATTAAACATTGTGATGGAGCAGAGAATCCTTCATTAAACATTGTGATGGAGCAGAGAATTCTTCATTAAACATTGTGATTGAAGCCGGAATTAACTTGTTGCAAAGGGGAGCAGACATTTGTTTTGATCGTGAATGGTTTCCAAAATAGTGTGTTGGACAGGAGTAACACATAATACAAATAAAACAAGGCTGATATGGTACAGATTCTAAGTACAATACAAAAAAACAAATGCAGTTGTCGTAAAAGACATCTGGTTTCTTCCTAACTGCTACCCATTTGTGGTGTAATTTATTCCACTGAAATACAGGGCAAGCACTTCAGCACTGAGAATTGAAGATACCAGAAGGTTGGGCACCATCTGTAACCATAGATCTATCGTTATTTATTAACAGTAACAAGACTGTGTTTGCATTGTTTTGGTATTAGTTATTGAACATGCTACAAAATGCTCTTTTCTACAATGATACTGCTGTTGTGCAATTCATGTGACTTTTGAAAGGTAACAGATAATATGCATTGAGAAAACAAGTTTTTTCCTTGTTCATTTTAAATTCCAAATTAGCTTAATCAATTAATTATAGAGGGACAAAGAAAGACGTGGCTTTAATAAAGTTACTGTAAATATTGGTATCATTGGGGTTCAAACTCAAGATCTCATGGATCCGGGTTTTTTTTTTTGCTCTACACCCTTGATGCTTCATAGTTGGCACGTGGTTCTTCTGATGCCTTCCAGCTGACTGACAATAGCTTAAATCAGTATTAAGATAGTGGATTTCCTGAAGCTTTAATCATACAGCATGCCTGGTCTAACTATCAGAGTGTGCTGCAGATTAACGACACTTTAAACAGTATAGCTGACCAGTAGCTACACAGGATTGCATTTGGGTCACAGTAGTCATGTTGAAAGTGATCTACAGTAAGTGCTGCCGTACCTACAGTCCTGTACAAGGACATTTAACTTAAAGCACTCTTATAATAATTCTCCACGGTAGCAGTCTGAAGTGTACTTGGAATTACACTTTGCATTTCCTTCTGTTTACAGTCATTCAAAGTAACTGGGAGATCCTGGATGCTTCTTCGGTTATCACTGACCCATCACTCTCCATGTATGACACTGTGCACATAAGCAGGGACATTTCTGAAGACTTCAATGGCACCAGAGACTGGTGCTTGTCAGGTAAGGTCCTGGTATTATACAGCTGGTCACTCACTTAATCATCTATAAAAATGCATCTTCTGCTATAAATGCAATACAGATGTATTTGTGACACAGAATATATGCAAGATGTTAACTTAATATTATAAAATTACTTACAAACTGTAGTAACCAAATTCAGTGTCCTTAAATTAATCAGAAGCAACTGCTGTGCCAACACTAAAAGATTCAAGACTGCTTTATTCTAAAATCTAAGGAAACTCAGTACATATTTGTACGGTCCTGACTTGTAAAATGAATGGTTCCTAATTCTATGTGATGCATGCAATATTTTCTAAATTGTAGAACATAAGAAAGTTTACAAACGAGAGGAGGCCATTCAGCCCATCTTGCTCGTTTTGGTTGTTAGTAGCTTATTGATCCCAGAATCTCATCAAGCAGCTTCTTGAAGGATCCCAGGGTGTCAGCTTCAACAACATTATAGAAATATGAATTAATGCAATGGAATGTGTCTTTGACACGAGATGATAATGATAATATATATAATATATATATATATATATATGTGTGTGTGTGTGTGTCTGAGGGGCACATTGTCGATTTGCCCCCAGCCAAATTCTCCAGGAATGTCTACACTTACAGGAGGAGCATATTCAGATAAATGTGATCCTAACCTTAAATCACTGTTTTTTTTTAATATTTTCTCCCAATTTAGAATGTTCAATTATTTTTAGCCTCAGCTCACCGCTACCACCCCTGGGCTGACTTGGGAGGGGCGAAGTCGAACCCACGCTGTCCTCCGAAGCGTGTGCCGTCAGCCGCCTGCTTCTTTACACACTGCAGGCTCACCATACAGCCACCTCAGAGCTACAGCGTCGGAGGACAATGTAGCTCTGGGCAGCTTACAGGCAAGCCCGCAGGCGCCTGGCCAGACCAGACCACAGGGGTCGCTGGTGCACGGTGAGCCGAGGACACCCTGGCCGACCTAAGTGTGTCTGGGAGTGGGATACTGGAAGGTGGTCAGATTTTGACCATTTTTTTGTGCTGTTATTTCCCTCAGCCTGCACAGCTAGTCAGTCTTGTGCCACAGTCTCAATGGAAGTCAGGCCGGACGCTGTGAGATGTATTCTGTACCCTGATACACAGACCTGCACTCCAGGCCCACAAGGACAGGAGTGTAGGCTGCTGCTGACGGAGCCAGGCCATTTAGTGTACCGCAGAAAAGGTTGGTACTGGGAATTTACTGGGCTGGAAGAGAATGTTTAATTTAGGAAGTGACTGCATCAGAATGACCTTAAATTGGCAAACCTGGCTTCCTCTAATCAATACTTTCTGTTTTCCATTCATCTTTTAATGTGATTGTTTACAAGTGAATTGCTGCCAAGTGAAAAAAAAAAGTAATTTACTCACTTTTAATAGTATTAATTAATTTTGGCTCATTGTACCATAATGCACTGCTAGCTTTTAGATATTGTCCATAATTGGCTTAACCTCTGTATAATGATCTATCATGTATCTGACAGCAAGATGCACTTGGACACAGACTCGTGTGCCGACTAGCACACCATTCTGTGATTTTTTTCTTCATGTTTTTACAAGTTAAAAAAAAAAAAGTATGCGTTAGTTATACATTTGTTATGAGTTCATGTCAGTACATGTTATGTTTCATGTTTTTACGAGTTAGGAACATAAAATCTAAAGACCAAGTGGATATTATTGTCTCTTCTTTATATGCAGCACATTTGATTTCTGTATATTTTTTGTTTGTACCTCAGACTGGTGTAACCCCAGTACAGGTGGTCAGGTGCTGTAAATGTTTGTGCAGTGAATTATAGTAACATTTTTTTTTTCTACAATAAATGAAGTCTGTCAAATGCGACAGTTGATTTATTGTCAAACTGCTTGAGTTTCATTTCACAAAGAATTAATGGGAAGCTATTCAGAACAAAACCAAAGCTAATTTGTCTTTGTCAATTTCTGTAGTATGTGGCTCTTGTGATAGATTTCCCACTAGACAATACTGCTCTGAAAAGGTTTGCTTCATGGTTTTAGAAAACTATCATTAAGCTGCTTAAACATACCAATGCACAAATAATGCCAAGTTGAAATTCCATTTGTAAAAATGTTAGTGGCTCTTGTCAAACAGTGGTTTTATGCTAATTAAATTATGATGCAAATTTTAATATAGAAATTCATGCAGTTTAACCCTTTCAGTCCTGCCGGGACCTCAAGGTCCCCGCCTTATCTTATCGTCGCTTAAAGTTATAAAAAAATATATATGTTAAAAAAAGTGTCCTGTTCTCATGTATAATCAATATAGGAATTCCTGTTTGAATTATATAACTTCATTTCGCATTCTTCAGCTCGACAAAAATAATTCCGGACTGAAAAGGTTAAACCAAAGAAAAGTGTAAAGTGACATGCTCTTTTCCAGATTCTGAGCCTGCTTTGACGTCTGTGTTCATCCTGTCACACGGTGTCCTGCATGGAGAAGCCCGGCTGACCTCTGTTGGGTCTGACTGGAAAACAGTCAGTCACTTCCTGGGTATCCCATACGCTGCACCTCCAACAGGAGCAAACCGCTTCAATTCCCCACAGCCACCTCAGTGGACAGGGTCATGGAATGCTGCTTACACTCGGTAGAGAGTTAATATACACCATTTAAAAATGTGTAACCAATCAGATTGCTCTGTTGCAGTTGATTGTCACCATGCAGAGCCTGTTTGTTTCTATGTGGAGTTAACTTTAAAGCAATTAGTGGGTAAAATAGGAATGGGCTGCGAGTGTAAACTTGTTTTTAAGGTAGTTTTCTATTAAGTAATGGTCTACACAATATAGCTAGAACATGGGTTTTAGAATAAAAGCAATTTAATGTTATTAATACAAATAGTATCATACATCACAGAAGTTTTGCCATGAGTTATCATATTTTGTAAGCATATAAATCTTGTGACATAGAATTTAGATTTTGGTGGTACGGAACTGTTGTTTAATAAAGAGGCTACGAGTCATTTCTGATAGAAAGCATGTGTGAATTTCAGGCCTAGCTGTTTACAGCCGGGTGATGGGAAAGACCAGATTCCAGCTGCAGAGGAAGACTGCCTGTATTTGAATGTGCTTGTCCCCAAGGGCATTGTAAGTCTTTCAGTTTATCTAAGAATGAAACAGAGCTTTAAACAATTCTAAGCTTAACTAATGTCTTCCCGTATCTAGCTTCACTAAATCATACAAACAGCAGGGGTTTTAATGGAAATGTGTTCAGACGAGTTGCAGATATACATTGGTGTGGCAACTCTGATCGATGCAGTTCAGTGGTGCTCCTGTGCAGTTATGTAGTGTGAATGACTGAGGATTGAGATTCATCTTTCAACAATAGACCAATAAAGTGGTGATACTTCATTTAACAAGGGTAGAGAAGAGTTACACACACAAATGGCACAACACACTGCTATGTGTACCTAACGCAGGTCTTGCCTAAGCTTCACATAGTGTTCTCATGACCAGCTGGATGAGAAAAACTCCAGTCTCCCTTGGTCAGTCGTACACCTGGAGAGACTAGAAATTGCCTCAGTGACGATCGTATGATTGACGTATAAACCACCCTTTGTACAGTGTAGAATGAATAACTGGAAAATGGCAATAATACAGTAATTTAGACATTTAGAAATGTGTAAGTAGTCTTAATAGTCTTAAGATGTTTCTCATTCGTTTTATAGTTGTAGCTGGCGCTTTACCTTTGAGAAAAAGTGCAAATACCAATTTGGTGTAAAAGATTTTGAGAATCGTGTGCTACGTGTTTATATTTTTAATGTTAACTGCAAAATATTAAGTGTCGAACATTTTAATAATATACCTAATTGAAAAGTTGAGGTTCCAATTGAACGTTTTGACTAATTGTTCATTACAGGCACTCCATTCACTGCTGTGTCATTGATTTCATACAGAGGTTATTTATATCTGTTACAGAGAGGGAATGCTTCTGTCCTCGTGTTCTTCCACAACCCTGCAGGAGAGCCCAGTAGCGATGGACAGAACCTGATGGGTGGATCCTACCTTGCTGCAGTTGGCAATATTATTGTTGTGACTGTGAATTTCAGAGTTGGAGCATTTGGATTCTTCAGCACAGGTAAGCCTCACTATCAATAGTAATAGGCACTGTGATAGATAGGGAGGGAACCCAAAAAATAAATATTATAGTATTTTATAGTAATGGCAAAAACACTGCTCCTTAAAATAATGTATTTAACTGGTAACTACAAACCGAGAGCATAAGGAGATGGCATACTTGTGCACACATTAAAAAAAAAAACAGTTATTTTATGTGCTGCTTCAAAGAAATCGGCCATCCTGCCATATTGGTTTTTTGAAACCAAACCAAATTCTTTCTCTGTTTGCCATTGGGCAGCCGGTGTAGTCCCCCTACTGGCTCTAAATAGGACTATTACCACTACTACCACTCAGACGCCGCATGCCCTTTCTGCGGTCAGTCCGAGTCGGTGGCTCATATTTATTTTTTGTGCGCCAGGCTGCAGGCGTTTTTCTTGTTACTCGGGAATCTGCTCCTGCAGTTCTGGCTGCACTTTTCTCCCACCCTCCTCATTTTCGGGCACCCTGTTCATGGCTCCACCAGGAAGAGGGACCTCCTCGTGAATCTGCTCCTGGCTCTTGCTAAACTTGCAATTTACAAGACCAGGAAGCGTAAGATGATCGGGGAGGGTCTCTTTGACTGTGGGCCATGTTCAGGGCCCTTGTCCGATCAAGGGTTAAGTTGGAGCACGCCCACGCGGAGTCCGCTGGTGACATGGCCACTTTTGTTGACCAGTGGGCTCTAGGGGGCGTGCTCTGTACCACCTCCCCTTTGGTTTTGCAAATTTAATTTACAGTCCTTTTTTTCCCGGTCTTTTCGTTAATTTAGTTAAGGCCTAGTTCTTGTTGGCACCCCTATTTTAGGGGTGCTAAATTGAATTTTTTGCTGTTGGGCAGTCGGTGTAGTCTGGCCACTAGGCCCTTAAACAGGACTACTACTACTACTACTACTACTACTACTAATAATAATAATAATAATAATAATAATAATAATAATAATAATAATAATAATAATAATAATAAACATCATCACAATATGGGCTAGAACTTCTTGCAGTCTACCAGAGAGAAACAATTACATAACCTTGACTACAAAAAGACAGTTAGGAAAAGAAACGCTGTGAATGGGAAGCTTACACTGCTGGTGCATGTGCTGTTTCTTTTCATAAACACAGGTCTGAAGCCCTAAACACTGTCCTTCTGATACCTTCCACCCACGAAAGGCTCTTTGTGATTCATAATACTATTAAATCTGCTTTTGTAATTGCCTGCCAGTTTATTTTCTTCCACAAAGGGTTTTCCGTGGAATAAAGATAATTGGTTTAAACCTTGGCTGGAAATGCCTGACGCTGGTATTTTCTGGCACCCAGTGCAGAGTGTTATATGAGGCTGTAACACAAGTGAGGGGTTTGGATGATGTCAAAATCTGGGCAAGTTAAACAGGATTGGGGTGTGCAGTCTGTCAAACCTCAAGCCCAGCCTAATACAGTATACAGTAAAGATTGTCAAATTGTGATTTGCACATTATTTTTTTACAATTCTTGAATAAAAAAAAAAACATGTGTTTTTTCTAAATTATAAAATTGTGCTAATGACGATCTGTGGTTAATAGTTTTGAGAATCTTGCCTGTGGTGTAGAATGCCCATTTTTTTTAAACAAGTCAAAGATGCAGTCATCTATCCAGAACATCTCTAGTTTCCCATCTCAACGTCATGTTAGCATAAATGCTAAATAAAAAAATAAAAATAAACTGTTTTATATTTAGACTACGGCTTGCTGCAATATGACATTCAGATGAGAAATGAGAAACTAGAGATTTTCTCTGAAAGCGATGAATTAGTAAAATGACTGGATAGGTTAAAAAAAAATAATCAAATCCATTGCCACTCTGTTTAAAAATAAACTTTCAACAAAAAAGTAATACAAAGCAGAGCACTAGTAAATATTTGATACTGTGTGTGGAATTTTAATTCGAGGAGCTCTCTATTTATGACTATATATTGCATATTGTAGCACTGACACAATTAGGTTTCCAGTGGGACTTTTTCAGATTCATAATAATAGGGCAATATGTTATGAAGAGCCCTCTGTTTTATTCCGAGCTATGATTCTTTTCCTGCCAGTGCGGTCATGCATTATTTATTGTTGCTGGCATTGTGACTTGATAGCACCCTATGGTAGTAGCGCTGCACGCTTCTTAAACACATCATACATGCTCTGATAACCCTGTACTAGAGTCATACACAGCAGTGGGGTTCACTTTTATGGCAATTCCATTTTTCATATCAGCAGTTCTATTTTGAAATGTTAAAACAGCTCGCCATACAGTTCTTAATAGTTTAGTAACATCAGCCTTATACAGAAATGTCACTCTGGCAATAACTTAACCTAGCACCATACATCCAATTGTTTGTTGAAGTTGTGTGCTTGTGGGGTTTTTTTTCTTATTGAAAGTTTGATCTATCACACCCTCCAATGTGTATTTGAGAGGGTATTTAGGACAAACTGGTTAGTTTATGTCTCCGGCCATTTTATATAAACAATGAAAATATTACTACTGATTTTGCTCTTAGATGGTAGCATGGAAAAGCATTTATCTGAGGAAGGGAGAGGAAGGGAATTCTTATCCCTTTGGCGGACACAGCTTCAGTGAGCTTTAAGATGGACAGATACTGGCTGAATGTGTCAGTCTATCAGCCAAGCAAAATGGTTGACTTGTGGTGTATTAAACTGTCAAATTCATGGAACCAGATAAATGATTCCCAAGAGGCAGATGAGAGATAGCATTTGATCTGTATTATGGTTCTTATTTTTTATTTATTTATTTTTACTGCAAACTCCTATCACAGACCTCTCGCTACCTATAGTGTAAGAGAAGAGAGATACAACAGGTCTTCCTAATGAGTGTCTGGTCTCTTCAAAGTGGTACAAGACTTAACAACAGTCATAATAGAACTCATTAAAAAAACACTTCCCAGATGTACCATGTACTGAATCCAGTGCAAGGCTTGCGTTTCACTTTATATCTAAGGGCTTTCATTGAAGGAGTTTTTCAGATACTTTTTTTAATGATTTGAAATAGGTCATATAGGTTGCAGAAGTTAATAGGCTTCATATTATTATTATTATTATTTATTTCTTAGCAGACACCCTTATCCAGGGCGACTTACAATTGTTACATGATATCACATTATTTGTACATACAATTACCCATTTATACAGTTGGGTTTTTACTGGAGCAATCTAGGTAAAGTACCTTGCTCAAGGGTACAGCAGCAGTGTCCCCCACCAGGGATTGAACCCACGACCCTCCGGTCCAGAGTCCAGAGCCCTAACCACAACTCCACACTGCTGCCCTTATTCCGTTGGAATCAAAGGGAAAACCAATAACACCTTAAATGGGAATCATCAAGAAGTGCTGCAAATGTATGCTGACGATATAAAAATATCCCGTAAAAAAAAAAAAAAAAACAGGCTTCTAGCTGCTCAATTTCCAGAACTGAATCTTTGTCACCCTGGCATCTGAAAGATGTGTTACCTAAGAACAGCAAGCAGTCCACACAGCTCACTGCTGACGACTAGTTCATTTAAACTGTATTCCTATTGCACCTGTGCTACCATATTTTTTCGGCAAAAACACAAACACCTTTTTGCATACTGTACAGCTATGGCCAACAGTTTTGCATCACCTAGAATTTTAGGATTGAGGCATAATTAAAACATGTTTTAAAAAAATAGGAACATCATTTAGATCTTTTTTTAACATCATTTCAGTTTTTCTTTAAGTATATGGAAAACTACAAAGCGTTATGTAATTCAATGTGTTAACGTAACATTATTCAGTAGGTTTCATTCGACTTTACGAAGCAACATTAGTTAATTACATAGGGTGATGCAAAACCTTTGGCCATAGCTGTACACAATACAGTACATGCATTCATAGATCCCCCTGGGGTTGTAAGAGTTCATTTCTTTTTAAAATAACATGACATATGAAGGTTGAAAAGGGTTTCGGCACCTTTTAGATGCGTCAGCTAAATGTGTTGTGTCAGTTATGCTGATGATCTAGCTTTTTCTAAGAAAGAGCACATTCTCTGTATGCTGCTATTGCACCTGCCTCCTGCTTAGCGCAAATCATTGCAGATCTGTTTCAAGTGCAATTAAAATAGACGTGACAGGTGGAAACCTTGCCATGACTGTTAATTGTTAAAGACTGATGTTATTAGTTATTCGATTTGTCATTTGGGTCATGTCATGGAACGGTCCGCAAGGCTCCCACAATACAATTGCACCCTGGTGTTTCACAGCACCTGCCCTGTGTATTACTTGTTTGCCCACACATACTGTGATTTGGAAAAGCTCCAGTGAAAGTGGTTGCTGCCGAAAACTAGCAGAAGCTGTTTGGGCTGCTTCCTATTGTTGTCAGAATTCCTAATGGTCAGCGGTCAGATTTGTTTCCATTCTGAGTTGCAGTCAACATCAACAATCTTCAGTAAGGTGGAAAATGTTGGTTCACTTATTAGCTAAAATACAACGTTTTATGTCTCGTCCTGTGTACAGCTTTGTTTTCATTTTTAACCGACCACGACACAACCAACAAAATACTTATTATCCAAGCTTTACGACGATGTAAGTACAGGTCATCATCTTCGTCTTTGTTTTCACTGCCAGTTGCTTTCCGCTTCTTGCTATTTATACTCTAAAATCAGTATTTATAAGGCTGTCAATTACAGTGTGGACAACGAAAATGAAAACAGCTACAAGACTTCTTTCAACCTCCATGTTTACAAACGATCTGTTGTTTCTGAAAAGACAGAATCCCAGCAACCTGTGCATCACGGAATGCCGTTTGACCTTTGGTGTTGCGCAAATACTTCCTAGGTAAGCTGTACCTGAGAAAATGAAGTGGAAAGACAGGCAGCCATTTTTAGGTACACGTCAGCTGGACGGTCCAGCTGAGGTGTATCTAAATGTGGCCAGTGGAAACGTGGCATTAGTTCCTGGGCACAGGGAACAGCACTCTGAAAGCATGTATGCAAATGCTGGGAAGTTTTCCATGGCCCATTAAAATATTGTGTGATACAGTATTTTAATGATTTGTCATGTCGGCCTTGATATAGGCTACTGTACAGCTATGGCTAAAAGTTTTGCTTCACCTAGAATTTTAGGATTGAGAAATAATACAAAAAACAACAACTATATGAACATAATTTAGATATTTTATTTAACATCATGTTATATATCAAATAAACTACAAAATAATATTGCAGAAGTGTACCAGAAGCCATAATAGTAGTACAGTATTTCATGTTAATTTTTTTTTTTTTGTATATGGAAACTACAAAGCAGTATGTAATTAAATATGCTAACGTAACATTATTCAGCAAAATTAGTTAATTCTATAGGGTGATACAAAACTTTTGGCCATAGCTGTACAGTACCAAACATAAAACCCACCTTACTAATTCGCAACAACGTGATTTTGGTTTCCATCTCTTCAAGTCTGACTGATAAAGAAAGAGCAAAACAGTGTTGGATTTTTTTAAAAATTATTCTTGTCAGGAAATGTATTTCTTCTCATTAACACAAAAATAAATTGATTTCACAGAAAAAAAGAACAAAAATGATGTATATGTACACACATGCTCCTCTGGCTGATCTTCTTTTTATGTGTGAAATAATTTTAGATATATTTAAAGTGACTGTATTTACAGCCCAGATCTCAGCAACAATCCCTTGTGTGTCCTGTTGACAGCTATTAAATCTTATCTGGTGATTCTAAGTGTTAACAGGACTGTGGTTCTGTATTAATTGTATTTATTCTTTTTGTTTTAGCTTCAAATGGGAACTTTGGCCTTCAAGATCAGACAGCTGCACTCAAGTGGGTTCAGAGGAACATTGCCAGTTTTGGTGGGGATCCTAAACAGGTGACATTGGCAGCGGACCGAAGTGGAGCTGACATTGCCAGTGTGCATCTGACCTCCCCAGTCAGTGACGGCCTCTTCCAAAGAGCTCTGCTAATGGTAAGAGAGGCTGTCTTTTCATTTCAATACCGGGATAAAAAACATATTCAACTGGTTTACTGTTGTTATTGAGGATATTTTTCATTTAGTGCTCTGTGCAAACTTGCTTGAATATCTCATTGCCTGAATTATCACATTATCGATTTCTGTTACAAATGTATATTACCGTATAGCGAACCTACCCCATAAGATTACATTTGAAATGGCTACACTCTCCTCCATTTTAGACTTTTAAAAAGCAAAATACAGCTATTTGCTGTACCAACAATTTAGGATGAAAAGAAAGTAGCAAAAAAGTCTTGTTTTATACAATTTATTTAACAGTAGCAAATGGCTGCACAATATTAAGAACATTCATGTGGTCATCAATACATTATATACTGTATGTACATTGTAATATTTACCATTACTGCCTGTAATACAGTATTATTAGACTTGATCCATGTTTATTTACCTCAACAACTTGAGAACAAACACAATACATTGTATTCTATACGTAGGCGGTACATTTGAAATGGTATATATATATATATGCACATTTAAAAGGATGTGCTTTATAAAAACAGGAAACCTTTGAAATAGAAAGGAATAAACATCGCCAGCAGATGCTATTGATTTACATGATGGATGAACACACACACACCGTGTTCATTGTTCATATGAACAGAAAGCTAACTCTACGATGGAATGCTAAAGACACGAAAGAAAAAATAAATCGTATTCATCTTTACTTCAGCTTTACGGTTTGAATTGAGGAGTTATTTATATTATGGGACATGTCCCCATTGGATCGTATCTGTAGCAGCTGCATTTATAAACTGGGTAAGAGTTGACGTCTTGTGTACAAAGACTTAATTAGAACTGTAAACATAGACTTCCTTACCGTAAAAAAAAAAAAAAAAAAAAAAGTTGAAAAAAACATGCACTCTGCACGTGAGGAAAACGTTTAAAAAACAGAAATTTGATCGAAAACTTTCATCAAGCTACAGCTGGCAGTTTTTGTTTAATCTCTTTTCGGGTACATCCTACCGTGGCTGTTTTTTCAAGAAATTCACAAAAGTTAAATATATCGAGTGAGAAATAAAAACAAATAAATAAAAAAAAAAGTGAAATAAATCAAGTTTTTAAATATACATCCGTGGCTTGTTTTGTTTCTTTTGTTGTGGATATTCGTTATAAAATATTGAAGTAAGAAATTAAATAATAAAATTGTACCTTTTTTTACTGCAACAAGATATTTTGGACTTGGATCTTTATTGTTTAAGGTATGCATGTAGGCGAATATACATTCTAACACGAGTACAGCAACGTATGCAGTTTAAAGATTTTCAATTTGCAGAAAATCTAAAAGGCTGGATATTATTTAATGCTAATTTGCCTTTTTTTCTTGTGCTGTGTGTATATAATAATATATAATTTGGAAGGGCATTGAAATGATACTTTAGAACAGGTATATCTTAGTTAAGTACTACCTCAGACTGGAATTAATCTATTTAAAGTATTTGTGAAATGTTGCCACATCTCCCCATATACTTTATTATTTGTTTATTTAGCAGACACCTTTATCCAAGGCAACTTACAGAGAGTAGGGTGTGTGAACTATGCATCAGCTGCAGAGTCACTTACAATTACATCTCACCCGAAAGTCGGAGCACAAGGAGGTTAAGTGACTTGCTCAGGGTCACACAATGAGTCAGTGGCTGAGGTGGGATTTGAACCAGGGACCTCCTGGTTACAAGCCCTTTTCTTTAACCACTGGACCACACAGCCTTCTGCTTGGCATTTGTCTTAGACTTTGATTAAAAAAAAAATAGGGGTGAAAGTCACTCAATCAGTATTGCTCAATCATTTTAGTATTTTTTTTCCGACAGGACAAAAAACAGCTATTATAATTTGAAAACTGATAAGAGAACACTGTGAACTATGTACTGTACAAGCCCCTAGTAAAATTAAATGTTCGGTACTAATGATTTACAGCAACAGGTTTTGACAATCCAAAGTCTCTGCATGTTTCGTTATAACAGGTCGCTCGCGAGTTATAAGGGTCACAAAACTTTCATAGAAACAAACAAACAAACATCCGTACACACAGGAAAACATATATGTGCATTCCATGCTGGTGCACATGATTAATTGACCATCATGTGAGCAATAAAAGATATAAAGAAATCACAATGCGCTTGGATGGGGCAGTTCAGCAAGACGTTTCTTCTTTCTCTTTTTAACAAAGTCTCTTAATCTCCCGTAAAGAAGTAGAAACCATAAAACAGTTTGCCATACACAGCAGTTTTCCAAAAATCAGAATAACACTAATGTGTGCAGAAGATGTGCTGTAAATGTGAAGTCCTTCGTTTGAGGAGTCACTGAGTCAATAGAACGTGTGTGTCCGTTCTCGGAGGCCTTCATGCTTGTTCAGCTTGCTCTTCAGAGAAACCCTCTTCAGTAAGAATCATGTTGTTTTCCGCACTCCTCGGGACCCCATACATGGATTTGCTCTTTTTCTTGCGGCTGCTTTTGTTTGAGTTATCTTCCTGATCTCCTGACAGGGACAAATAGGATGCAATGCTGTTCCGTAAGCCAAAGCTTAGGAGAGAATCGTCGTTCTCCCAGTTACCTACTGTGCCGTCCTTCATCAGCTCTGACCTGTTAATGAAAGAGCAATAGCTTATAACTTTATAGAGGAAAATAATACCTGAGATATTTCAACAGGTGTTCAAGCTACATTTGCAATACAGAATTAAAGGGTAGCCAATGTAACGGGCAGTATTGTGTGAATATGAAAGGATTATGGCATTCACCATTGATATCCCCTGCTATTCTGTAATGTGCACCTGATGGCTCTCCAGACACCTCCCTGTGGGTAGTCATGGTCAATCACGGCTCGCCAACTTTAACTACAGGAAACTTAGACTGGCACTAGGAGCTTAAATCCTAAGGAAACTTTTCTACATTAAAATAAACATTTGCCAGGATGTTATGTAGCTGAAACACGTACGAATAATCACATTGGTAAGCAACTGCACCTGTAGCAAAAACCTACAGTTGACAAGATCCTGTGATTTCAACATTATTACATTCCAGTGCAAACAGATTAACTCTTGGGGGGTTGTTTGCATCCTGCTTCAGCCAGTTGCACGTGTTTCCTATGAATTCAGACGTATTTACATAGCCTCATTGAGCATGACCACTGTTCCACAGAGGATCACAGATTATTAGCACCAAGAAGCATACATAAGTCGCCCTGGATAAGGGCGTCTGCTAAGAAATAAATAATAATAATAATAATAATTCTTCAGGGTTAAAAAATACCCAGATAAAATTCAGTACAGAACAGGCACCGCAGTACTGATACATGCCGTGAATGTGCAGTAATGACTGTACAAACAGAAATGGAGCTGCTGTAACTGCAGGCTCATCAGCACTATCACTACATTACAGCTGATTCTCACTAGCTGCTCTATATTGTAACTAGGTGGGTTTTTAATTTAGTTGTCTTGTACAGGGGAGTACATAGATGATAATACTAAATATTCAGCTTTTCCTAGCTTTTCAACCTGTAAGCGTATATAGTAACTACTGATACAGCAACACCTAGCTGTTGTTAACAAGGTAGTGTTATTGAAAACTGGAATGGACTGTACCTTTCCACACTGTCCCAAGTGAATCGGTTCCGACGCATCACCACAGGTGGAGGCTGATTGGTCAGGTTCAGGTTGCGGATGCTGTTGTGGGTGAGGCAGGGGCTTGTGAGGACACAGCAGAGGCCATCAGCAGTTTCTGTAAATGAAGAGGCATGGAATCAGATCATTTACAAACAAAGAAATGAGGTAGTGGATTTATATACTGTACTGTAAATACTCTTAATTTCACTGTGAAATACAATAAACTGTTAAATTATTTACTAAGTGAATATGCAAGAGCCCATTATCAAAACCCACCACAGTTTACTGGAATTGGCTCAGGCTGCACATCTGCAATCCACTTCACACCCCCCAACCCCCCCCCCCCCCCCCCACTCCCACTCCCACATTATTGAATACCATATGATTGAATGTATTACCCTTTTCTAAGTGGAGTTAAAACAATGTATTCATATTTTAAATGAGAAATAAACAATAAGCAGTAAAATGAGTGACCTTTTCATAGATGAACAAAATGTTGTAGTGATTGTAGCTAACAAAATCCATCCATCCATTATATAGGTCTCAAATTTGAAGTTTACAATGAAACCCGTGTTTTAGCAAAAATACATTTTGATATTTGGTAGTATAGTAAGTTAAAGAAATCTCTGATTGCAAGCCATGCTTTTTGACTGTCTTGGCACTCCTGGGCATTTCACTGTGAAAGTGAAATTGTTCCCACCCCTGCCTGGCTTTCATTCCTGTCAGTAACCAACCAGATACTTCCCCTAATGACTGACATGCTTTGCAACCTCTCAGACACTGCTGGGGTGAAATGACCAAGGAAGTAAAGCAGTAACATACTGAGAATGTTGTTTGACCTGGTGTAGTACCAAATCATGTGTTAAAATGAAAACACTCTTTAAAAACTGAAAGAAAACAATACATGCACATTTTTGTTATTTTTCTTTGATAACCCACCCCCCTGTAAAAATATGTTTCTGTGAGTTTAATCTGGATTTAAATTGTTATAAAAATGTAACTAAAAAGCACCGCTATCTGTATTATACTGTAGCTTTCATGACAGTCTTTACACATCATTGATGGTGTCGAAAGATCGGAACCAGTTACACCTAAGAGATTGATATTGAAAGTGGAAGAATGGTCCCCTGGGGAAAAGCAGTCTCATCATTCATATACAGACTCATCTGTTAGTCAACCACACAATTTACATGTAATGTTGTTGTGGTGGTCCCCAAAAATAATTCTGCACATCCATTCATTGTATACGCCTCAAATGTGCGGTCTTGAAAGAAACACATGTTCTAGCAAACATGGATCATGCACTTCCTTGGTCATTTAAACTAGACAGTAAAATCATCCCCACCCTCTCAATGGCTTCTTTCCTGTCAATAACCAATCAGCTGCCACCCCTGTTGACTGACATGCTGTAAGTCAGTATCACTTTTTTTTTCAAATTGTGTTTTTATTTTACTGATAACATTTGCAGTAATTATCAAACGGCATATATTGTTTACCACTTGAGAGTCCACTTCAATCTTCAATGTTACTGTACAATCCCGTTGCATCGGCTTACCCGAATAGTGACTGACTAGGTCTTCCAAGCACTGGAAAGTGAGACGAGGAGAGATGTAGTACCAGTTGTTGGGCAAGCGGCTGATTCGATAGTGCTTCACTGCTCTGTGCTTGACTGACAGGGAGTACTGACCTACAACGATTAAGAATGCCTGTTAGGAAGATCAGTCATGATATGCTTAGCAATCTCAAACCGCAAAATCTAGCAGACATTGGCATTATCAGAAATTGGCATTATTTTGCAAGATAATGTCTGTGCTGTATATTCCATGAGTGAATGAGCATATAAACTATTCTTCACAGCTGTGGAAATGCAATGAGGCACAGATGACATAATCCTACTATTTTTCTCATGCTAATTGGGCAGTTTTCTCATAGTTTTTCATGGTTATACTATGTATTCATTCTAGTTTAAAATGGTTTGCCATGTTTTCAACATGCTTTACCATATCTCTCTGTGTTTACCTATACTTTACCATGCTTTCACTGTGCTTTTAACACTTTGCTATGGTAAACTTTTCTAAGGGCATAAACTAAAATATATAAGAAACAGTATTCTAAAATAAAATAAATAATACAATAAAATAAACAGATGATATCAGTGAAATTCTTGTAATAAACTATTCACTATGGTGCAGCAAGTGATGGCCCAGCGAGGCCTTCTCTTTGAATTGTTCTAAAGTTTAATGGTTACTGTACCACTGTCAGTCTGGCTGTTTCTGATCATGAAAGATCCGATTCTGTTGTTGGGAAGTTGCAGCAATTCCTCAGCTTTGAGTCTTACTATTCCCTCAAACAGCCAGCTAAAATGAAAAATAAAAATTCTTTGAGCTAAAAACAATAACAAGTAGTTGTCATGCCGTCAAAAACCTATAAATACCTCCAATGTTTTGATTCAAACACATGCTCCCTTGAGAAAGATATGTACAACATATCGAAACGTTGGGCAGTTGGCTCTTTGAGCTAAAATGTATTATTGTGTTTTATACATAATAATATCCTACAAAGGAAATTAATGGAGGAAGTCTGAGGTGGACTGGACTACTACACCAATTCAGTGATACAGGCGGGTAATAAACTGAAGAGACTGACGGCACAGAGAGTGTAGTTCTCATCAAAACTTTATAGATAACTGTATAGATAATGCAGTCCAACTGGTTTTAAGACAAAACTAAGCATAAACATGAAGACTAATGAAGCTGAAAGACTAAATTTAAATCAGATATTGAAAGAGACTTTGTTTAAGGCAATGCAGGAAGCTAAATTGACATCGACAAGACGAATTAGAGAAATAAATAATGAAATAGAGATAGTTATAAATGACATCAATTGCATGTTTTCTCTATCAGAAATGAGACAGTTACTTCGTAAAGTAGACAACCTTGAGAACAAAAAACTAGAACATTTGCACAACACAAAGTTAATGAAATTACACAAATTAATAAATCAACCGGGATTACAAAATAGATTAGGTCCGGAAAAAATTAAAATTTCAAATCAAAACAAATCAAATCCGAGAATAATTAAAACACTGCTGAAACACTTTCACTTAGATTGCTTGAGCAATGCGAGTATAAGAGTTATGACGACTACAACATAGTTCAAATAGAGAAGGACGGGAACTGTTTCTTTATATGTTTAGGTGTAGTTTTATACGGTTCACAAAATGCCCATCGAACAATTAGACATAATGTAATAGAACTAATGGAAAGCAATATAAAATTATATGAAATGTACATCGACTCAGTGACCCATATTGAAAAAATGATAGTGACGGGAGTGTAGATTCTTGGGCTACAGGGGCAGAAGTTCTGGCAGCTGTAGACCTCCTAAATAGGCCCATACACATATACACAGACTTGAAGAATAAGGATTGTTTTAAATATGAAGGCACAACAGAAACTATTAAAAATAAGAACGATCCAATCAATCTTTTATACAGCAATAACCATTTCTTAGTTACTGTATTTAAAGACAATGAAACCTTGAAGAAAATCTGAATACTGTGGCATAATTAAGAAAGATAATTAAAATAAATCTAAAACAGTAAAAATAAACCAGTTTAAAGTAAATAATAAAATGCAAAATAGAGAATTAAACATGAATAGGATAGAGAATTCAAAACAGAAAGATAGGAGACCCAAAAATGGAAATGGTACCAAATACACTAAAGATAAGACAGAATACATAGTATTTAATTTATCAAGTAAAACTTTAACCACATCCCAAAAAGCAGTATTGAGTAAAGGACTTAAGTTTATACCGACTAAAAAATACATCGATAAAGACAAATTGGCCGCCGAATTAAAGGAGTGGGAGAGACGCATGAGATTAGCAGAATATTTTTTCAGTTAAAATATTTCAGATTCAGAGGGTAATTATGAGCATGGGATTAAGGTTAATAGTACAAGCACATGGACTCCTCCGGATGGAAGAGATAAATGGGTAGATATGTATATTGAAGTAAACAAAAAATTATAGTAGGACTAAAGAAAAAATGTAAACTTAATTGAACAAATATTGAAAAACAAGCTATGACTGAGTTGTTAAATGATGATGATATAATGATAGGACCAGCAGATAAAGGCTCAGGAATAGTGATAATGAACACAGATGACTATATGAAATCTGTAGAATGTGAATTAAATAATACAGATACATATGAAGAAGTTAAAAGCAATAAGATCAATAAATCGGTAAAAGAGGTTAAGGAAATTGCAGAGAGACTATACAATAAAGGAATTATATCAAAAGAATTAAAAAAATACATGCAGCCACATAATGCAAGAACAGGCCTAGCAAGAGGAAATCCTAAAATGCACAAAGAAAATCACCCTATGTGAATGATAGTCAGCACGATTGATAGTCCAAAACACATAATAACTGAAATAGCAGAAAAACAATTTAGGTCACACGTTGAGAAATTACCAAGCTATGTTAAGGATACAACACCATTTTTAAAAAGACTTGAATCACTAAAGCACAACCTTCCACAGAATACAATTTCATTTTGCATGGATGTAAAATCCTTGTACCCAAGTGTCCCTCTGTGGCAGAGTGTCCCGCCCCTTTGTTTATTTATTTATTATGATTTGTTTATTACGGTGAAAGCCGATTTTGTTATTTGTTATTTATATTTTATTTTCCTCGCTCTCTCCACTCCCCGTACTCTCCTCTGTACACTCTCTTCCCCGCAGCACGGACAGCTGCAGGTTCTTATACTCTGGCCGAGGGGTTAACTAGTTGCTAATTATCTTATTACCCCTCGGTCACAGTCTGCACGAGTTTAGTAAGGATGCGTGACTGTCAGCTAGTTAAATAATCAGTAGCTGATCAGCCACGCATCCTCACAAGGTTTTTAAAATATAAATACAAATAACAAAATCGGCTTTCGCCGTAATAAACAAATCATAATAAATAAATAAACAAAGGGGCGGGACATTCCACCACACCCTCGGAAAGAAACTTTAGAAGCTTGTCAAAAAGCACTAGATAATAGACTAGATAAATCAATACCAACAGCAGAGGTGCTGAACATGATCAACGTAGTTTTAGGAAACAGTTATTTTACATTTGTTGATAATAATTACAAACAAAACAATGGTACAACAATAGGTTCTAAATTAGGAATACATTTTGCCATTACATACATGGGGAAATGGGAAGAACAATTACTTAGAAAATCGGAAAGAGAACCTTTAGAATACATTCGGTTTGCAGATGATATTTTGGGGGTTTGGACACATGGAGAAGAATCTCTTCTCCAGTTTCATAAAATGGCAAATGAAATACACAGTAATATTAAGGTGGACCTTCGATGGACAAGAAAAGAAATAGAATTTTTAGATACCATAGTAACACTTGAAGAAGGTTCAATTGAGACTGACCTCTTCTGTAAACCTACTGACATGCACCAGTATTTACACATGTCCTCTGCACATCCAATACACACTAAAAGGGCAATCCCAAAGGGTCTAGGAATAAGAATACGAAGAATATGCTCAAAAGAAAGTGACTATGTAAAACAAAGAAATGTATTAAAAACAAATCTTAAAAAAGAGGATACAAAGAAAGAAAAGTGGATAAACTAAAAAGAGATCTAAACTTTTGCCTAATATTTCTAAGATAGTTTGGAAACACTTGCGGATTCTACATAATTCAGAAAAATTGAAAAAAGTATTTCTTAAGGCCCCAGTTGTAGCATTCAAAAGATAAGCTAATTTAAGTGATATTTTAGTTCACAGTAAACATAAAAGAATAATTGACAGAATAGGTTCTACAAATACTTGCACTAGTACATGTAAAGTGTGTAAATACATGGACACAAGTAAAAATATAATTAAACATAAGAACACCACATATCCACTAAAAACTAATACCTACTGTAAAAATAGCAATGTTTATGGAATAGCCTGTGAGAAATGTGATGAAATCAAATATGTTGGAGAGACTGGAACTACTTTATATAAAAGAATTCAGAACCACCTTTTATTAATTAGAAATAAAAAAAATGAATGCACCAATAGTACAGCACTTCACCAGTCAGGGACATGACATAAATGATGTAAAGTTTGTAGTATTAGAACAGCTAAAATTAGACACTGTGACATGTAGAAGAATAAAAGAAAGTAAATGGATAAATAGACTAAACACGATTATGCCAGCGGGACTCAACAGAAAAGAATGAACTAATTAACTTCAATAAATATATAACATTTTTAGGAGTGGAGATGAAAGACATTCCTTTGAAAAGTGGTAGGGACTGACAGTGATGTGAACCAATCGCATGATAAATGGAGACTATTGCCCGGTGGTGTAAGGATGTCAGGGCAATAGTTCAATCTAGTTTTGCTCCTATGACAGGCCAGAATTTCCAACCACTGATTCATATATATATGAGAGAGAGAAAGGTTAAACTTGTATGTGCTTCACTGTCCATGGGAAACC
Organism: Acipenser ruthenus; assembly: GCF_902713425.1. Taxonomy (NCBI): domain Eukaryota; kingdom Metazoa; phylum Chordata; class Actinopteri; order Acipenseriformes; family Acipenseridae; genus Acipenser; species Acipenser ruthenus. The sequence continues at coordinate 4,286,663 of NC_081192.1, read as the reverse complement.
CAGATTGCTCCTGATACCTGATATCATGTTGTAAGAGGAGTTGCTCGTTTATATCATGTTGGTCTTCTTAAAGAGGTCATTTAACAGCAGTTTGATATGTTTGGGACTGACATACACAGGTGGCCTTAATATTGAAGGTTGCTTTACATTGCCGTCAATAGCAGCAAACCGTGACTGATAAAAATGTCCCTCATATATATTGACCTCCGTTTTCTTGGCTAGCCTAGCTCAATACATTGTTTATTTACAACCTGCATGTACAATGTTTAGGAAAATCGGGGTTGTTTATTTCCGTTTTGATAACTATTGTGTGCATTTTTTTAAATTGTATTTAAAGAAAAGAAAAAACACCCTTTAGAACGGTGCAATATGCCGAAAAACAATTTAACATTAACACTTACCTATGGTAGACCTTTGCCACGTGGTTACTCGGAATGTAATTTTCATTTCCTGTAATGACTGAAATAACTTTCCACCAACTCCCTTCTCTGATGAACACAAAAAAATAGAGAGATTTATTTTTAGAAACTGCATGCGATAATTGAATAGCAATTCAATTATAGCAGTAATTATGATATAATTAAGAAAGTATGTTAGACATTTTTAACAATGGAGCCCTGGTGCTGTATGTAATTCTGCAGATAAAACAAAAGTAGTCTAAAAAAAAATATTAGTCAAATATTATTCCTAAATTATTTTAGTCCCATTGTGTATCTTATGATTGAGTGTTAAGGGTTATGGGTGAATTCTGAAGTTAGCTATAAGCATTCTGAAAGAACATTGGAAATGTTTCTTTTCACTACTATATACGGTAATAACTCTAAGCACGGCAGCTGCTTCAGCATAGGCACGTTTCTGTGGGGTTATATTTCACTATCAGAAAACAGCAGATTGCAATCAATTCTCAAAACCGAATGTCAAGAGATCATAAAAAAGTATGTTCAGGGATTCTTAATATCAGGAGTCTACTGTAAAGCTATGGCCAAAAGTTTTGCATCACCCTATGGAATTAACTAATTCTGCTTCATAAAAGTCAAATGAAACCTGCTAGTTTAACATATTGAATTACATACTGCTTTATAGTTTTCCATATACTTGACGAAAAACTGACAAAAATGTGACATTTCAAAATCTAACATGAAATACTCTACTACTATAATGGCTTCCGGTAGACTTTTGCAATATAATTTTGTTTACATGATGTTAAATAAAATATCAAAATTATGTTCATAGTTGTTTTTTTGTTTTTTTTTCTGTCTCAATCCTAAAATTCCAGCTGTATGACAAATATTCTAGTGGACGAATGTATATTGAAATTGTATTGTACATTAGAAAATGCGCATAGAGCACCCACAGAATTGAACCTTTGCTATTGTACTAAACCCTGTAATGCCCCACCATTTTTAAATGAGAAAAGCAACTTTATTTAACTAGATTCCATTTCTTGTACAAAACATGCATTTTGTTTTCCTGCCCGGCAGGACCTGGGGCCCATTATAATTACAATTACACTAAAAAGTAACATAAACAGCTCCACACATTAACACATTTACTCTGTTTATTCTACCCAGTGTAATCACAGAAACATGCTATATAACGTTTTTTGGGGTTACTAAAAGTGGTCTGAAACTACAAGAAGAATGTTCGCGCAGTGTAAAACACACGTGGAAATGTGAATGATTAAACTTGGGAAGATGTGTGAATGAACTGTAATTGATCAATTATATTGTAATTACAATTACAAATACAATTACGCAAGTTCTACTATTACAATTACATTATAATTGCAATTAATTACAAATGACACAATTACAATTGGATAAGGGCGTCTGCTAAGAAATAATTAATAATAATAATAATAATAATAATAATAATAATAATAATAAATAATAATAATATAGAGGGGTGGCTAAGCATTGTATCAGATGTTAAAACACAGAAAATAAAGTGGACTGTAATTAAACTGCAAGAGAAAAATCTATTATTATATTAAGTACTGGTACTGTATTTATTTATGTATGTGTACTTTTTTTATTTATTCATTCAAAATGGTTGCAAAAAAGAAAGGCATAAGTAAAGTAGCATTTATCGTATACGCTTTTTAGAAAGCTTACTATGCTGGATCTCAATTAGAATATTTATTTTAAAAAAAAATAAGCAATGTAATATTAGCGCATAACTAGGGATCTCCGTTGAAACTTTTATGTACATCCAAAAAAAAGTTTACATTTTTTTAATGTTTTCATTTTTATCTGAAGCCAGAAGTCTAAACATTGTAGCTAATTATTACAATAGTGAGTTTTCAGTTTATCAATTACTTTTCTTTCTCTATCTATCTATCTATCTATCTATGTAATTCTTTTTTGCTTTGGGTTCTCATTCTGAAAGACGTACCAGGCGTAAAGGAATGGCACCTGTGCTAGTTTTATGCATTGCGTGAATTGTCCACAAGCCACTGTGCTTCCTATGGCTGGATAAGGAACTAGCTTATAAAGGACCATGACTAGTTCAGCTACATCTTGTGGGTCAGAGAACACCAGCCTCTTAGACATGGTAGATGTGAGATCTGTAGTTATATATAGCACTGCCAAAGAACTGCTACTTCTGTAAAACTACAAGGCTATTACTACATTTATTCAAAACTGAATAATTGGGGCTCTCAGTTGTGTAATTAACAGAATCTACAGTATTCAGTAGAACAGTTTGATTTATTTAGTCATCTATTTATTGCCATTGTTTTTGCTAACCCAAAGGCCCTGTCAGGATAACACCCTTTTTTTGGATTGATAATCAAGGCATAACTGAACAGCTGTTTTTTGTTTTCTTAATTGCAATGATGTAAAGTATACTAACTCAGAGTTAGAATACGTTTTGCTTTTTCACAATGTGAACTGCATGATGATAGGCAGAGGTTGTTTCCACTACGCTGTGTTTGTCATCAGACTGTACCGTCGACTCTGATGGATTTCACTAAACGCACGTAGGAATGAAGTGCCACAACTTGTAAATCCAATAAATTGTGCTGCAATAAAGCCCTAACTGTTGCTTACCAGTGTGTGTGTGTCCTAGCCCTAACTGTAACTTTAGCCTCAGCCAGAGCAATAACAGGGAGCTCTTCTGTTAACATGTGCAGTAGAGTTTGGAACAAGCCTCAGAACTCACTCAGAAAGCACTCGCAGCTTCTCTCCAACCCTATATATAGGCTCGCTGACATCAGGAGGCGGGTAATCATGTAGCACAACCAGAGTGGTGTTGTCTGCTTCTGTGGGGAGAGAACAAGCAGCGGTTAGACATGTCTTTTTATAAAGTGTATATATATACAGACGTGCTCAAATTTGTTGGTACCCTTACAGCTCATTGAAATAATGCTTCATTCCTCCTGAAAAGTGATGAAATTAAAAGCTGTTTTATCATGTATACTTGCATGCCTTTGGTATGTCATAGAATAAAGCAAAGAAGCTGTGAAAAGAGATTAATTATTGCTTATTCTACAAAGATATTCTAAAATGGCCTGGACACATTTGTTGGTACCCCTTAGAAAAGATAATAAATAATTGGATTATAGTGATATTTCAAACTAATTAGTTTCTTTAATTAGTATCACACATGTCTTCAATCTTGTAATCAGTCAAGCAGCCTAATTAAATGGAGAAAAGTAGTCACTGTGCTGTTTGGTATCATTGTGTGCACCACACTGAACATAGCCATGGAACTGTAGCCAACCTCCCTGGGCGCGGCCGCAAGAGGAAAATCGACCCCAGATTGAACAGAAGGATAGTGCGAATGGTAGAAAAAGAACCAAGGATAACTGCCAAAGAGATACAAGCTGAACTCCAAGGTGAAGGTACGTCAGTTTCTGATCGCACCATCCGTCGCTTTTTGAGCGAAAGTGGGCTCCATGGAAGAAGACCCAGGAGGACTCCACTTTTGAAAGAAAAACATAAAAAAGCCTGACTGGAATTTGCTAAAATGCATATTGACAAGCCACAATCCTTCTGGGAGAATGTCCTTTGGACGGATAAGTCAAAACTGAAGCTTTTTGGCAAGTCACTTCAGCTCTATGTTCACAGACGAAAAAATGAAGCTTTCAAAGAAAAGAACACCATACCTACAGTGAAACATGGAGGAGGCTCGGTTATGTTTTGGGGCTGCTTTGCTGCGCCTGGCACAGGGTGCCTTGAATCTGTGCAGGGCACAATGAAATCTCAAGACTATCAAGGCATTCTGGAGCGAAACGTACTGTCCAGTGTCAGAAAGCTCTGTCTCAGTCGCAGGTCATGGGTCCTCCAACAGGATGATGACCCAAAACACACAGCTAAAAGCACCCAAGAAAGGATAAGAACAAAACATTGGACTATTCTGAAGTGGCCTTCTATGAGTCCTGATCTGAATCCTATCGAACATCTATGGAAAGAGCTGAAACTTGCAGTCTGGAGAAGGCACCCATCAAACCTGAGACAGCTGGAGCAGTTTGCTCAGGAAGAGTGGGCCAAACTACCTGTTAACAGGTGCAGAAGTCTCATTGAGAGCTACAGAAAACGTTTGATTGCAGTGATTGCCTCTAAAGGTTGTGCAACAAAATATTAGGTTAGCGGTCCCATCATTTTTGTCCATGCCATTTTCATTTGTTTTCTTATTTACAATATTATGTTGAATAAAAAAATCAAAAGCAAAGTCTGATTTCTATTAATTATGGAATAAATAATGGTAGATGCCAATTACTTTTGTCAGTTTCAAGTTATTTCAGAGAAAATTGTGCATTCTTCGTTTTTTGTGGAGGGGTACCAACAAATTTGAGCACGTCTGTATATATATATATATATATATATATAGTAAGCAGTTCCCTTTCATATTTTTTTATCGGAAATAAGGCTATAACTGTACGAATGCTATAACGTACAGCTATGGCCAAAAGTTTTGCATCACCCTATAGAATTAACATATTTTGCTTCATAAATTCAAATGAAACCTGTTGAATAATTTTAGATTAAAACATATTGAATTAGATACCGCTTTCCTGAAAAACTGACATCAATTGATAAATGTGACATTTCGAAATCCAACATGAAATACTGTACTGCTATTATGGATTCCGCTGGATTTTTGCGATATCATTGGGTAGTTTCTTTGATTTAACAGATGTTAAATAAAATATCTTAAATATGTTCGTATAGGGTCATGGAAATTTTTTTTTTTTTTTTTCTTTAATCGTTTTAATCAGGAAGTCAATAGTCATACCATTAGCCACACTAATGTCCTGTACTGTAATAAGACACTGGAAATAATCGCTTAAGCACAGGAAGCCATAATGAATGGAAAATATAAATGCAGTTACATTAGATTGTTTGATAACATTGCATCATAATTATATGGTAATGCATTTTAAGAGCCAGAACTTGACTTACAAAACAGTGGTAGTCAATTTATAGGTCTTTAAAATAAGGTTAACTTTTCTTTGACTGTTTAGTAACATACCCAGGGATAAAGAGACAAAAAATACTGCAATAAATCATAGTGTTTGCAAGTGTGCGATTTCAAAAGCACACTTAACAGTCAACAGGCAAGGAGATAGCTTGTGTATTCATTGTAAACATATTATCAAATTATTAAATGCTGTCAAATACAGAAATATGAATAGCAGCATTTATTCTAGGGTTTTGGAATTGATTATATTAAAATTAGAATAATAATATATATAAAAAAAAAACAATTTAAACCTTGCACAATGAACACACTTATTTACTGCTGGTCAGTGAAGATGAAAGTGTATTTTCTTTAATAACACTGCACACAATTGCTTACCTTTCATTGTTGACTCTAGGCATGCTTTCTCAGTCTCAGGTGTTGCTGGTCTCAGTACATTCCCCATGTCTTATTAGAAAGTGTTTGGATCAAAAACAAACAGCCTAGTGCAAAAAAAAAAAAAAAGGCAGTTATTATTTCCACCTATCGAAACAATAGGTGGCTTTATAAAAAGTAAATGGTCCAGAGTACCACACCACTATTCTGCTGCTCTGTGTCTGTGTGTTTTCACTAGCCTCATGGTACACAGGCTATGTTCTTCCTGCGAGCTATATTCGCAAAGGGGGCAACTTTCAGCAAAATGGGGAAGTTGGAGAGAGCTGTTGTTGACTATAATTTCCATTCCCCCAAATTATCAAAATAGGAAGTTAAGTAAATATGAAGGGCTGTGGAGTCTACGCATGTGCATTTAAATAGATAGAAGTCATCTCAAAATAAAATTTCAAACCCAGTTTAAGAATCTAAGGGTGCAGATGTACCATACCGTTTAAAAAAATGTGTTTGGTTACACATACAGTACAGTATGTTTTAATCCCTTGTTCAGAATACCATCTTTCTGAGCATGAGGCAAGAATTTCTCACAAAACAGGTAGGGACCGTACAATTACAGGTAAGATATAATGAAGCATGCCCAGACCAAGTTTCATCACAATAAGCAGTTATCTAAATATAGTGTGACATACGGACAGAGAGACAAACAAACCCCCAGATTATGATAAATTCAGTAACTTGTGCTAAAGGTCGTTCTGCAGGTACAGTGTGCGAAACTCTAAAAGGACAAACAGATAAACAGCCTCCGTTTACCCCAAGACTGACAAATTCAATCACTTCTTTCCCAAGACTATGACAAATTCAGTCACTTCAGACACATGGCAAATTACAAAGTGATGACCGCGGGAGCGGAGGTCGCCTCCTGTTGATCTTCAGTCCTCCTGATAAGTCAGTGGTTTGCAACAATTCAAACTGTGTATTTTGGGTAGGGAGAATTTCTATCAATCGCTCCTAGGATTTGGTGAACTAAAAAAGCATCTGGTATAGATAGCAGCATTTGATATCCCTCCAAGTGGCTCGTTAGATTATATATTCGACATTGATGTGGGTATAATAAGCAACATAAGGAGGAAGGATTACATACAAGTTGTATCTCTATTTCTGCAGAATCAACCAATTTTTTTTTTTTTTTTAAATAGCTGAAACCACAAGGAACAGGACATACTGTAGATAGGGTCAGAGGGAGTCATTGTTTGTTGCTAGTTTAAGTGTTTGTCACATTTTCCGAATGGTTTATCTTATGTACGTATTTGTTTAACTGTGCATAAGTCAGTAGATCTAGGACTGAAGTTAACTTGATATTATCGAAGATGTTTGCTGTTAATCTTAGTGACCCACACATACAATGAAATTTGCTAGCTTATTCTGTTGCTTTTAATTGTATTATTCATTTTACAATTTTATTTATTATTATCACGGTATGTCATGAGAGAAATACAAAAGTTAAACATCTGGCCGTATACTTGTATTATAATGATACATAAGTGCAACTGATCACAAAATACAATTTGTCTATGTTTATGCAATGTATTAATTGTTTTCTATTCATAATTCTAGTGTTTATTTCTTCATGATTGTAAAGATATATGTGCACACAACTTTGAAATAATTGTTATGCAAGATCATTTATTTTATTGATACTTTAGATAATTTATTTTCATGATTGTTTTATTTCCATAGATGAACATAGAAGTTGTGGGATGAATATGAATACTGAATTATCTTTTAGTATCATCAAATGGGGGTCTTTTTGTATTACAGTAGCTATATTATTCAGTGTACAACACAAAGATTAATTTAATGTAATTTACAATATTATGGCAAATGTTATTTACATTTACATTATCCCCACTTTCACTGCAATTAATTTATATATATATATATAATCCGATCATCATTTTTAGCAGTCAATAAATGTCACACAATGTTGGAAAACAGTAAAACTCAATCAGCTATCTATCTAACGATTAAGCAGAAATTGCAAAATTGGGTAGAATTTAAGACACACTGATACAGGAGTTTAAAGGTATTCATAAAACTGTCCATATTAACTAGCTCTATTCCACTGTATTGCAGTTGATTGGTCTTCATATAGATATTGAGCAGTGTGCCCTTGCGTTGCTCTATTGATTCATTTGAAACATTGCAAAAGCCCCAGAAATCACTTTGGACTTTTCACTTTTTGGCTCTTCGTTTTCAGTTACGAATATTTCCAACTCAGCATATATATTCATCTGTAATTTCTCCTGTTAATTTAATGTGCATTTAAATGTGCCCTGGTAGCACAGAGATGTAAAGACAATCCAAAATATGATCACACTTTAAATACATTTTAAGTAAAGTAAAGAAATAAACTGAAAAAAATATTATTAATAATAATAATAATAATAATAATAATAATAATAATAATAATAATAATAATAAAAATAATAATAATAATAATATATATAACTGCAGTGTACAAAATTGAAGGCATATGAAAGAAAAGTTTTTTTACACAAAAAGTTTAAAAGATTAAAAAATCTTTTTATTTTCAGCTGTTTAAAAAGAAAGTCATATATATATATATATATATATATATATATATATATATATATATATATATATATATATATATATATATATAATTTGTTTACCTTTAAAAGGTCTCCATTGTGCAGCTGCTTGCTGAGTTGTTAATGACCCACAGGGAGTTGACTGATTGTTTTATAATGCTGAATTCCCCATATAAAGTGACAGTGTTGTGGAAGACGGGTGCTTCATGGCTTATGAAATCTGCTGTTCCGGGTTGAGTGTTGTGAAGATGATGCACTCAACTGAGACGCTGGTTCTAACAGGCCACATGCTTCCTCTGTTGAAATGAGCAACGTTTAAATGTGTGCAAGTTTAGAGAGCAAGTTCCTGTTTTTGTAGAAAAAAACAAGTACTATCAGTATTAAAACGTGGTTTCAAAACTATATTAAAACCTGCCTTCTCTTTCGATATTTCTGCATCCTTGTAAAGTACACTAAACAATAATTTATTTTACTAATAGCGGTTAATTTGGTATTCAGGCCTGCTGTTGAGCTTTATGAAACAGCCAATAGTTAATATTTTATTGTAATAGATAACCACATCTCAAGTGTGTGTGTGTATATATATATATATATATATATATATATATATATATATATATATATATATATATATATATAAAACAATTTCTCAAAAACAAATAATTACAGGGAAAATCTTTCATAGCAAAAGTTTGCTTTTGTGGATGAGGAAAGAAGGTTACAAGAAATAGATATCTACAATTATTTATTTCAGCAATATTTTTTGCAAAACTCCAAAAATGCTAACTAAAAAGTATTCACACCCTGACAAGGAAAATGTAATTAATATCTAGTTGAGGCACCTTTAGCAATAATAACCTCTTTTAAGTAATTAGGATTTTTGTCAATGAGTTTTTGGCATGATTAAGTGATTCAACGCAACATTGTTCCAGTTCATGCAAATTCCGTGAACTTGTGCACAGCCTTCTTCAAAGCATACCAAAGATTTTCAATCAGATTTAGATCGGGACTTTGACTAGGCCATTCCAGAACCTTGATTTTATTCTTCTTTAACCATTCTGAAGTAGATTTTGATGTGTGCTGTGATCATTGTCGTGTTGGAACGTCCAGTTGCGCTATAAACCAAGTTTTGTAGCGGAGGGTTTCAGATGATTGGCCAATATCTTTTGGTATTCTATGGAATCCATTTTATCATGTATTAGAACTAAATTTCCTGTGCGATTAGAGGAAAAACAGCCCCATAGAAGGATGTTACCACCTCCATGCTTGACAGTAGGTATGGTGTTCTTTTCTTTGTATCAGACTTTCTCTAAACATATCAGCATGACCAAATAGCTCAATTTTTGTTTTATAACTCCATTTAACCTTTGACCAGAACTCATATCCATCATGCAAATGCTGTTTTGTAATATTAAAGTGATTGTCCTTGTGACATTTTCCTTGGCCTGCGACCATTGAGACCTTCATCATGCAATACTCAACCTATGATCTCAACCTAACCCAGTCCCACTTGCAGCTAATTCACTTTGAATATCTTTGGCAGTCAATCTCAGATTGTTGTTAACCTTCCTCACAATTCTTCCAGACTGAGGGAACGTTGTCGCAGTACCATGAGTCTTGTACTTCTTGATAATAGAAACAACAGCTGAAATTGGGACACTCAAATGCTTGGAAATCTTCTTGTATTCTTCTCCAGCTTCATGACAATACATACTTTTCTGCCTAAGGTCTTCAGATAGCTCTTTACTTTTTCCCATATTGACTTATTGGTAATGACAGCAATCATCCTATGCCTAACCCTTTTATACTCTCTAAGAATGTTCACCTACAATCCAGCATTTTCTAGACTTTTCTAGAATTAGGTTTGCATTATCATATTGAAATTTCTAGCACCTTGTAGACAATACTATCATACCATCAAAGGGTATGAATACTTTTGAAATTAGCATTTTTGGAGTTTTGCAAAAAAAAATAAATAATTGTAGACCTATTTCTTGTAATTTTTTTTCTTCATCCACAAAAGCAAAACTTTTGCTACAAAAGAGTTTTTCCTAAAATTCTTTGTTTTCGAAAAATTCAAATGTGTCAAACAATTGTGATGGTGGTCCACTATGAAAGGCGCTATATATAAAAAATAATCATATATATATATATATATATATATATATATATATGAACAAAAAGGTTTTTTTAAAAAAATGTACACAAAGTATTTTTAAAAGATTAAAAAATATTTTATTTTCAGGACATTTCGAGCAAAAGCCCTTCTTCAGCTGTTTAAAAAGAAAAGTAAACACAGTGCAGTAAACTTGTTATTCAAGAATTGTGATTATACAAAAATTCTGTGGATGATGTCATGATTATTAGAATAGAATGTTAATTCCCAGAGGTTCCAAAGTTCCCCGTTTGAAGATAAACTCTCGTTCCTTTTGTTTCCGAACAACATTTGTTCCATAGCACTGATTGTTACACACATCACACAAACTATATGCCTATAGGGACTTTTGTGCATCAGGGTTTTCTTTTAAAATTAAAAAATAAACGTACTGATATATATAGAAACAAAAATTGCCACTGTGCTTTGAAAGGGGATCATCATGAGACTTGCTCTAAAGTTCCTTTTTCTGTGACTTTTAAAAACCACCGTTATAAATTGTGCATGTTTGACAAGATTTTGAAATGCTTGCTTCCAAGGTAAGGCCATTTCCATGTAAACTTGCTGATTTTCAGAATTTCTAAAAATCAGCAAGTTTCTGCACTGTGTTACTTTTCTTTCCACACAGCTGAAGAAGGGCTTTTGCCCGAAACGTCCTGAAATAAAATATTTTTATAATCATTTAAACTTTTTGTATACATTATTTTTATTTTATTTATGTTTTAAATATTTATTCTTCTTATCAACCTTCAATTTTGTACACTGCAGTTCTACCGTCTCTGAAACATACATACATACACACATATATATGGCACTGCTGAAAAATGCTTTATCATTTTAAAATAAAATACATTGTGTAAGTTGTTTGAGAATGATAGAAGACTCTGCATGAACAACATGTACTTTGCATTGTACTATATGCAATAAAGTATCAATAACAATTATACAAGAAAAGGCTGTACATAATTTTTTTTCTAGTCCTCAGTTGAAGTTCCTTTTTTTTCTCTTGTGGTTTAAAAAAATATTTAGCTGAAGTGTCCATGAATGACCACAGAGCAACGTCAGTTGGACAGTTAATGTCAGTTACAATCTTGTGAAATGACATACTATTTAAAACCTTCTACAGTGCTGTGAGTCTAACTGTGTTATCCTGATTTTACATCAATGCTTGTGGTTTTGTTTTCCGTGTGCAGTGTACTTGCGTGGCAGGCTATGATATCTGATCATTTACCCACGTGACACATTCGATTGATGTGGCAGGTAAATAGGGAAGTTTTGACTTCCTCTTTTGCTTATGTAATGTTCTACTTTCTGATGCTTATCTGGATTTTCTTTCCATCAGATGTTTTACTGTACGTTTCAGTAGCTGTTAATACTGTATTGATATTACTGAAATGTCAGCCTTTTCTATGTGTGCTCATTTACAGTACATCGAAACTGCTGGCATGTTTTTATGTTATCTGCCGTGACCTATTATTGTCACTAACTTGTCACCCATGTCCGATGCAGCTCTTTAGGTCTGTATCATGAAGCCGGTGTGCAAAACTAATTTTATTCGTTTTCCAACCTTACAAAGATGACCCCCCCCCCTCCCCCTCCCACACACACACACACACACACCTGGTTTATTACACTGTGCAAACTCTGCTGTAATGCAAACCCTTATAATAATGTATGGCTCCCATTGCATTGCACTGTTCATGGTTTGAAGTGGGATAAAGATATAGAGGGAGAGCTGTAGCTGTTAGATTTTCACATTACAGAGTGTCTCCCTTCATTTTATCCTTGGAATTGTTTTATTTTATGTTTTGCTTGCCCGGTGTGCTTGTTTTATACATTATTTCACCAACACGATGGATGTGAAAAAAATTGTTAAAAATAAATAAATAAATAAAAAACAACAATAACAGAGTTGACCTGAAAAGAGCTGGTATTGATGGAAAAGGTGTGAGTCTTGTCCTAGTTGTTTTCATTTGCTGTAATGTCTAGACATTTTGGCAGCTTTTTTCCTCTTCATTTACTATAATATTCCTCTCCTGTGTAAACTTTAAGGCCACTCATACGGTAGGATGTTCAAGTTTGTTTTCTTGTACCTGTTTGTTTGCTCACAATACTTATGTCCATAGGCTGACTGACGCTAACACGCTCAACATTGTAGTGATTTTCATTTGCTGGAATTACTTAAGTACACTATGTTATTTTCACAGTTCTGTATCATTGAAGAGGGACAGAGTGGGTGTTCTGTTATTTTACAGTATCAGATATCCATGAGAATCATCTGGGACAAAACTTCAATGTATTGCTGTCAGCACAGAAAGGCACAAGATGCTCGGGGGGGTAAATGAATCTACCACAAGCAGCTGATACAACACACACTTTACATTATACCATTACATTTTCATCTGGAACAAACACTAATGCTGATAATTATTAATGGCTGGGGGTTCATTATCTGAAAAGGCATTTGATAGAGTAAAACTGTTACTCACTGAATGTAAGAATAAATGACATGATTATGTTACAAGCATTGATGTGTTATCTAGTCCCACTGCCTAGCTGCCCATTATTTTGGGTTGTGATTGTAAAGGGATCCAAATAATGTATTTAATGAAGTAAAGCAATAGCTCAACCAAATAAAAAAAATATAAAGTAGTTAAACTACTGTGACAGCCCGGTGAGTGTACAGTCGCTTGACTGAAATTGAAACATTGTATCTGTACATCAACTATTCAGTAATTAGGCATCCCTGTGAGGCAAGCAAGTTTTTGTAAAGTCACGACTGGTGATTCTTCAATTGCTCATATCTGTTTTATGTATTTATTTATTCATTTTCTTCCAGTTAAACTCCAATCTGAATTTAAAAACTATATTACTTAGGATTTAAATCTGTAACCGACTAGCAAAGCTTGAGGTGGTGCGAGCATTCTGTTTCCACGCAGTATTCTATGTTTCTGATCTGAATAGTTTGTTTTAATTCTTCTTTTAATTTCTTTGATTTTTCAGGGTGGATCTTCATTCTCCCCAGCAGCCGTGATGAGCAAAAAAAGAGCCGAAGAACTAGGAGCCTCCCTGGCAAGTGAAGTCAGCTGTTCTTCTGCTGTCCCTGAAGAGCTCCTCGCCTGTCTGCGAGATGTACCAGCTCTGCAACTCAACGCGGCACAGACTAAAGTAAAGCAATGCACCATCTTTCTGTGTTGACGAGGGGGGGGGGGGGGCTGTCTGTGGTCTAGAGTAGCTGTATGATGGAATTTGAACACAACTGAAGATAACAAAAATACTGACTGACCGCATCCTGGCTGTGCTAGGATTGTACTTCCTGCAGTCAGTTCCTTCTGCGGGGCCCAGCAGTGCAAGTGCAGGGTATAGCGCTACAGTATGAGGAGATTTCTGTTACTGCACTGTGCTTATAGTTCTGTGTTTCCAGCCTAAAAAAAAAAGAGGAATGAAAACAGAGCGAAAATGAAGGTCAGATCCTGCTGTGGAACTTGCAGGATTTGACCTTCGCTCATAAACCTGACACTACAATAATAGTGCGACAAGCCACTCTCAACATGACAGGAGCTACAAGCCAATGAACATCTGTAAATAAATGTTGCTCGTTATATTTCTCGTCTGTCTCGTTATACTTCTCGTCGTCTGCTAAATAAACTTCTGCATGTATGTATACTGGCTATGATAAGTACTCAGAAGACAGCAACTACAAAAAAGCCATGCATACCCTTCATTCCAGTGAATAAACTGAGCTTGACTGCCGAAACTGTGTCTCGTTATTTCACCGCCTCAACGATCCTGAAGGTGCAGCATGACTTACTATGGGGAAAACTCTCCTGAAGTGGAGTCCATAACTCTACACCCTTCACAGTCAGTTCATTGCTTGATATAACTACTAATTTAACTCTTAACTGCTGAGTTCAGTTCAGTTGTATGTCTTTCCACTCCTGTAGTTAAGGGTAAGGAATACTGCGAATTGGGTATTTCCCAAAGGGAGATGCCAGACCCTTAAGTTCTTCATTCAAGACAGCATGTTAACTAAAATGTTGTGCTAATGCTCTATTTGCAGCTGCTGGCAGTCAGGGGCCCGTTCCAGGCTTGGGGCCCGGTGGTGGATGGAGTTTCTGTTCAGGAGCACCCCACTTCCGCTCTCCACAACTCCCGCTTCCACAAGGTGGACCTAATGGTTGGCACCTCAGCAGAAGATGGGCTGATCAGCAGGGCAAAACATATTAAGGTACGTCGTCTGTTTTCAATGTGTATATTAAACAGCTTTTCAAATGCTGAAGAGTTTAGTATATTAACATTTTCAGAGCATTAACTTACTTTATACATTTCTAACTCAAGCATCATTTCAATACGATGCCCTACTATCTAAAGTCAGAACGAGAAGCAGTATCTAAGTTCTTCGTGTGCACATAACCAATCAGCATGTTGGAGGCTGGACTAGGGCAGCGTACTGTGGCTCGCCGTCTTGGATGCTCACAGCCAGCAATTTCAAACCTGGCGAGACGGTATAACCAGACACACTCTGTCAGTGACAGGCCACAAACTGGGAGACATGTGTCTTTTAGGGCTCAGAGCCCACTGAACAGGCAGATGCTTATCCAGGCACTACAAGAGGAATGGGCCAGGATTCCACAAGACAACATCCGAAACCTGGTGCAAAGCATGCGGCGCAGATGTACTGCTTGTATTGCTTCCAACGGTGCCACACACGCTACTAGCCTGTGACTTTCACAGAATCCCCCATCCCCCTATAACTTTAGACAGTAAAATGTCAATTGTTAATCAGCACAATAAAAAGTCACTGCACCTGCTCTAAAACAGAGTTTGTCATTTTTTTTTATCACATCTAGTGAATTTTATCCAAATATAAGTGATAATTTTCTTTTGATGCTCAAATATAAGTGATTAGTTTCTTTTGATGCTCAGTATATGTCTGATTAAATGTGAAGACACTGTGAGGCTGTTGTGGTTTTGATTGTTTGTTTTTTGCATCTTTTTTTTTTTAAATCTGATGTTTCAGGGATGCATGCATCAACATAGATAACTTCATTTACATTTGGCTCAAGTAAGGTTATGTTGACACCATCTTAGACTTTTTGACCTGTTAACATATTTTTTCTTTTGTAAAATCCCTCTTTAAAAGGCCAACCCCCTTTTGATGGCTTGATATTTTAAGTTACTCACCAACTGTATGAACACATGCAAGTATATGTTTAACACTAGCCACTGGAAGTTCCCAATAAAAGATAATGACATAGCTGTCAGAACATACCGGTATGTCTTTTTGTCTGGAGTGAAAAACACAATGTGGCAGACTTGAACCTAAGAGAATATAAAAACAGTTTACAATTATCTTTACAACAATAAGTGCAATGGTTGCCAGACAGGTCAGTTTCTAGTTGCCCTAAATGTCTGTCCAATGTATGTTAATCTCATTTTAAATGATAACAGATGAGTAAAGTATAGGCCATTAAGCATTAAACATGTAGAGCAGGGATCTTCTCAACATGGAAGCCAAATACCTTGAGTAGAGGCCAGCGTGGATTACCAGCACTTGAATAACACAACACAGATGTCACCGATAAGACGGATAAACAGGCTGTTAAATCCTTCATGGCGAATGGAATAACAGGTATTTGGAAAAAATAAGAAATTATTAAATAAATTCTAAATCTAAATGCACAGCTATTTTTCCAAAATGTGTGTGTGTGTGAAGAATTGCACTAGAACTCAAGCATTTAACTACGTTGGTTATTAAAATGCTGGCAAAAACCGTCAGTACCTGTAACGGGGGTTTGTTACGTGTGTGGGTCGTCACAGAATAATACTGAGGCAGACACAGAGCCTTGGGTGTTGACACGCCGCACAGGAGTGCAGATTTAATAACACACAGGTGCTGCCACTAGGGTACCAGCAATGGTAGCCCCAGTGTCACATTTAATAAAGAAAACACAACATAACAATAAACACACACTATTTACAATATACATTTACACAAAAAACCTCTCCATGTGCAGGCCTCTTGCTCTGCCACAATACCTCTGACTCACAACTCACTTTGAGCAATAGACAAGTAGCAACCATCACCGGCCTTACGTTTTAGGTTTGCAGGCCACATTGCTTGAAAGTGCTCAGGTTGTGCTGTGTGTATGTCAGATGGCACACAGATACCTTTCATTGTGCTGAGTTAACAATTGTCGCCCACAATTAAAGGGGTCTCCTTTTAGTAAAGAGATTGATCTATATTTTGTAGTCCTGGAATCATATCTAGTAGGATTTTATGCATGGAGCTGCTCAAATTGTATGATTCAGAAAGTTGAAAGATTTTCCAGCAGTGGAAGGCGTCGATCCAGAGGTCATGTCACTTGTGTTTTGTGGTATCATTTATTAGGAAATGTTCAGAAACTGTAATTTCTCCCTGTTGAATTGTATTGAGTTTCAGCGACTGGAATGATCGTGTACACGTTACAGTTATGCTATTAAACAAGCACAGAGGCAGATCCAGGGACTTCAGCCCTGGGAAGTATGGGAGGCTTCATGTCAGCACAATAGAAGAAATGATTTTTCTATGCTTTAAACCTGGCACATTTTGAAATGCATTTCATATGTGTTTATTAGTTAACACCCTTTTATTTTGTAATGGATAGACCATTTTGTACAGCTGGCCTGTGACTGCTAAACTAGACAGTTCAATTTGCAATTCATATTTACAAGCTGTACGCAGATTTGTTGCTAAACTTTTGATTATTTACAAAATTGCTTTGGACACCAACCAAAAGCTAATGAAAAACAGTCGTTTTACCCATAAGGGAGGTCAGAACCATAATCCAAAACCTGAATTCTTGTTGTTTCGTAATAAAACAGCAGTAAAACAACAAACAGCCACATTTCCTTGTAACTTAATACCTGGAATGTCTTTTCCGTCTTATTTTTTTTTTTTTTTAAATGTATGTAATACATTGAAAAGTTATTTCCTATCCCCTTTAGACCACTGGTCCGAATTCA
This sequence comes from Acipenser ruthenus, assembly GCF_902713425.1. Classification (NCBI taxonomy): domain Eukaryota; kingdom Metazoa; phylum Chordata; class Actinopteri; order Acipenseriformes; family Acipenseridae; genus Acipenser; species Acipenser ruthenus. The sequence continues at coordinate 4,269,095 of NC_081192.1, read as the reverse complement.
CAATTCTATAAAGCAACACGGGATTCAAAAGCAACAAATGGGCCAGACACTTAACTATTAACATTCAAGTCTTGTAAATTTAAACGTAATTCTCTGTGCAGTAGGTTTCATGCTTTTGAGATCACAGTCTTCACCATAAGATCTGTATTATCAAGATCAAACAGCAAATCATATTCAGGCACATTTCGTGTTCTAAAATCCTTATTGAAATTGATAAATGTCCAGAATGTATGCCTGCAGTATATCTCGGTTGCAGGCATCTGCTTCCCTGTTACTTTGTGGTTAATGGTTACTGTCTTTCTCTTCATCCAGATGAAACAAGACTATTGCTTAAGATTGTCTTGACCATACTGGTTGATGTTTATTTATTTCTTGACTTTTGCATTGATTTCAGAAATTTGAAGAACTCCAAGGGAGAACCAACAGCAAAACAGCTTTCTATGAAGCTTTAACAAACTCTCTGGGGGGAGAGAACGGCAACTTGTTTGTCCAGGCCGCAGCTGCTTGGTTCTACTCAATGCAACATTCGCCATCGCCTTCAGGCTACAACGTGTTCTCCCGGGCCCTGGAGAATGCCACACGGTAAGGGGCCCAAAGCAAAATCATTCAAGAGATGGTGGTAGTTCGACCCACCGCTGTTCAGATCATTAGAATAGACCCAGTTGTCCTTTGCTGAATGTGATGGAGTGCGAGGTCTTTCACAGTAAGGTCATGCCCGCCTAGCCTGGGTTCTGTATATTAGCACGCAGGGGATCACAGGACTTTTCTTGGTTGGGACTGGCCTGCTGATCTTAAGACTATTGGGTGGTCCTGTACTATATTATTAGTGTATTTGTTATACAAATCTAATAAAATGGTTGAATTTGAAGTCTTGGGATCTGTACTCCTGTACATGGCGTGTTGCCACCAGCGGCTCTTGTTGCTTCCCACAGGGGAACTTGTTGAAGAAGAGTGGGCGCATTAAACCCCGCTGATCTTACAGTTTCCTCTTGCTTCACTTCCAGGCAGTCATGTCTGATTTACCAGTTCAGCTCATCATTTGTTCCTCTACATTGTGTCGGAACTTGCTGCTTATAAAACAAACAAAAACTGTAAAATTTAAATAAAATGTTATATTGAAGAAAATAATCAAATCTCCCTTGAACCAATATGAACTGGTATAAATATTGTTGATAAAGCCTGACATGCTGTGATTGTTTCAAACATGCTTACAGTGGTGGTTTACAGGGTAGAACCAGGTTTGAAAGAATAAATTGAGCTTACTGTTAATACCACTTTCTAAAGCGCTTGTATGTGCACCTTATATTGTTGGTTTCATGGTATTAAATAGGGCTCTGTTTAATGGGATCACCTGTGGAGGACTGGCAGACAGTGTACAGAGTGATCTTTTGCCAGCCTTTGTAACACAAAGCTTTTGTGTTTTTCTGTATTTTTGAATTGCTAATTTTTTGTTGAGAGCCCAGCTACCGAATTTCAAGTGCCTTGGGAACATAAAGCGGGACGCAAGCCAAGGTTAATTTAGAAAACCTGTTTCAAATATCCAATAGCAAAAACCGTCTGGGAAGGAGCTCTGTCTGTGAGCCTGGAGAAGCTGTCCATTGAGAAGCACAGGGCAGACACACTGTGTGTGGAGAATGCTGTGGACTCTTCAGTAAGAGGCTCCATTTGGAGGTATTTGGTACCTATTTGGTTTTCCAGAGGTATGAGTAGATTGACTTTCGGCTCTAGTACAAATTGAATTTTGCTCTACTTATATGCTTATATCTCCCTACGATAATAAACCCAGTAAGTGATTCATTTGGAGGCAATGAGTCATTCATGTCAAAAATCTTCTTGCATTGCTTTTTCAACTCAATTCTTAAGCTCTATTACATTATGTGTGGCCCTTTACAAGCCAGTGTTGTGCCGAAAAGTCTAGAGAGTCAGTTTTACAAGCGAGCATTTTGCTGAAAAGTCTAGAGTCAGTTTTACAAGGGAGCGTTGTGCTGAAAAGCCTAGATTCCGTTTTACAAGCGAGTGTTGTGCTGAAAAGTATAGAGTCAGTTTTATAAGGGAGCGTTGTACTGAAAATTCTAGAGTCAGTTTTACAATGGAGCGTTGTGCTGAAAAGTCTAGAGTGTCAGTTTCTTTCGCTGTTTTGTGTCTGTGTATTATATTCAGGATGTGACATCTGAAATGTCCCTTTTCCCTGATTTCTGATACTCCCTATGCAAAACGAACAGTCTGCAATGCAGGACATTCATTAAGTTGAACTAAGAGCACAGTCATCATGCCCTGAATATAGTACTGTAGGTTAGTTATGTACACTGACACATGACAGGATTACAGGATGACTTGTCATGAATGTTAAAAAATGTACATTGTCCCTGTTTGTAACAGGGGAGATCTGGACTGACTGTCTGGCACATCCGTATTACTGCAGGTAGAGGGCAGCAGTCTCGTGGGATCCGCCTGTCGGTCATGGCAATGACACGGAGAGGTGGGGAAGAGGGTGTGTGTGCTTTCCCTCTCTCTGAGTGGCTGAGGGGCGGGCCTTGGGAGACTGCTCGGCCCATAAGATCTGGTTTGGTTGGGCGCTCGGGTGGCCGTGTTTGAGGAATACCCAGTGACACTGACGAAAGACGTCAGTTTTAAAATAAAACGAGGCCAAACTGGCTGAGAGAAACAGCCGGCCTTAAAATAATTTATCGAAAAAAGACATAACAGTAATCACCACGTACCCGAGGGGACGTGCTTAGTTGTACGGGGAACTCCGTCCATCCCAGTGTATAGAGGGTAATTGAGCGTAGGACGGAGGCCCGTTCTGACCGGCTTAGCGGCAGTGGGGGCACTGCGTAAGCAGCACTTTTTGTTTGTAGTTTTATTACTGTGTTTTATTTTCCCTTTTTCTTTCGCCTTTGGTTTTCATTATGATTTGCGAGCACTTGTTGTGCCTATACCTGTATTGGTAAACGCCGTGATTCTGGTTACTGTTGTCAGTATCCAGAACACGGACAACAGCGCCATCTACTGCATCAAATAAATCAGTACGCCTGAGCGGCGCTACAAATAAAGTACTGTCTCCTTGTGTCAGTGAATTGCCCACCACCCTTCCACACGTGGTGTCAGAAGTGGGATTCACTGGCACTGCCCACATAAAGCAGTGCAAAATCAGGGAGCAGAATGGATCCCCAGCAGTTCACCACCTTAATGGATCTCCTGCGGGAAACCCTTACTGCGGGGGTGCAGGAGAGTGCAAGAGCTGCGGGGCCAGACCCATGGCTACAGCAGCCCACGAAAATGACGGCAGAGGACCGACCAGAAGCATACCTGGAGGTATTTGAGGCGATGGCGATCTCTGCCGGGTGGGCCCGCGAGCAGTGGGCTAGCTACCTCCTGCCCCAGCTGACAGGGGAGGCACAAGCGGCGGCGAGGACCCTGGATCCGGCGGCAATGATGGAGTACCCCACGCTGAAAGCTGCCATCCTCAACCGCGTGGGTGCGACTCCGGAGGGCTACCGCCGCAAGTTCAGGGAGGAGAACTTCTCGGCAGAGGAACACCCCAGGGTCATCGCGCATCGTTTGCAGGATTACGCGCGGGGATGGTTGAACCCGGGAGCCACCACCACTGCCAGGCTGGTGGAGGTAGTGGTGGTCGAGCGGTTCCTGCAGTGCTTGCCTCCGGAACCGCGGGTGTGGGTGCAACGGCAGGCACCCGCCACCCTAGAGTTGGCGATCCAACTGGCAGAGCAATACCAGGCAGCGGAACCAACGCCCGCTAAGCTGCCTGGAAACCGTGCTACACCAGCATCACCCCCTCTACTGGCCCCATGGAGGGCGAAGGGACTGGGGGGGAAGGGTAGCAAAGTCTTTGGACGGAGTGTGGCGGTGGGAGCTCCCGGCCCGAGAACTGGGGCAGAGTGGGGTCACCCACGGGCTGCTGCGGTGTTGGACCGGGGTCTCGCGCGGCCACCCTACCGTCGATCCCCTTTGATGGGTCCTGTGTTTCGACCTCCTGCTGAAGCTTCATGGCGAGAAACTAGTTCACTGATGTGTGGAACAAGCTGGGAGGTGAGCCACATCGACCGGGATTGCCCCGCTATGGGATGTGACGTCATTCGACCAGGTAAGACTGTTCCATTACATCAGTCACTCCAGCAGACGGGTTTTGTGATTCCTGTGTCAGTGGATGATACACAAACCCAGGCTCTCTTAGATTCAGGGTGTAGTCAGTCCCTGATACAAGAGAGCTTAATCTCACCGGGGCATAAGCAAATAACGGGACAGGTGCATATAAAATGTATTCATGGGGATGTGCGCACTTACCCCAAAATGTACGTAAATCTGAAAATTGGCCAGCAGGTGACGCGAGTGCAATTGGGTTTGTGTCCTCGATTGCCGGTACCGGTAGTTCTGGGACGGGACTGCGAGCAGTTTAAAAATTGGTTGGCTGCTGTGGCGGCCCCGTCCTCCTTATTGGCTAAGAAAGAGGAAGTAATTGGCGAGATCTTTCCCTTTCGTGACCCGGATTGCTATTGCCACAGATTTAGACCCCGCAAAACTAAACGGGAACGCCGGGCCGCTAAGAATGAGGGCTGGCAATGGAGGGAGTCCGAGAAGTTTCAGGTGGGGGCGATTGGTGAAGAGACTGGGGGGGAGGCCGCGGAGTCAGCGCAGGGGACTGGCTCTGCTGCCTCCGCTCAGGACCGACCTGATCCCGAGCTGGAAGCCATGGGAGCTGATTTTCTAGCTCGTTCCCGTGACTTCCGACTCGAGCAAGGGCGTGACGACGTGCTGGGCAGGCTCTTTGACCAAGCAGCGGTGGTTAATGGTCGTGTGGTCGAGCCCAGACGCGCCGCCACGTACCCTCACTTTGAAATTGATCGAGACCTGTTGTACCGTGTTGAAAAATTACCCAGGACGGGGGAAGTGCGTCACCAGTTGCTCATTCCTCAGCCCTTTAAGGAGGATTTGTTGCAGCTTGCCCACGCTATTCCCCTGTCTGGTCATTTGGGAAGGGACAAGACTAAAGCGAGGCTTGTGACACGGTTCTATTGGCTGGGGCTGGATGGTGACGTCAGACGTTTTTGCGAACGCTGTGGGGAGTGTCAGAAAGCTAGCCCTAGAGCCGTCCCACGAGCCCCACTGGTGCCATTGCCCCTAGTGGAAGCTCCGTTTGAGCGTATTGGAGTAGATATAGTGGGACCGTTAGAAAGGAGTGCGGCGGGATACACACACCTATTGGTCATTTTGGATTATGCTACCCGTTATCCAGAGGCCATTCCCCTCCGATCTGCGTCTGCTAAATCTGTTGCCAACGAGCTCGTGAAGGTTTTCTCCCGGGTGGGGATCCCCAAGGAAATACTGACCGACCAAGGCACCAACTTTATGTCCCGGCTAGTCCGCGGAACATGTAAACTTTTGGGGATTAAGACCATTAGGACCGTTTGAGGTTACACGCCGGGTTGGGACGGTGGATTATGAGATCTGCCAGCCGGAGCGACGGAGAGAAAAGCACATTTACCATGTAAACCTGCTGAAGCCTTGGTTACAGCAGGAGGCTTTGTTAGCGGCGCCAGCAGATGACGTCACCGACCTGGGACCTGATCTTTCTGTGTTGGCGAAACAAGGGTCGGTACAGATTGCAGATAATCTGACACCAACACAGAAATGTCAGGCGCGGGCGCTGGTGGCGGAATTTCCTGATGTGTTTTCTCCCGTCCCGGGCCAGACTCGAGTAGCCCACCATCACATTGAGACTGAGCCGGGGGCGCTAGTTCGCCAGAGGCCGTACCGCATACCTGAGCGCAAAAGGCAGGTAGTAAAGGCGGAGATTGACGAGATGCTCAGACTGGGGGTAATAGAGGAGTCCCAAAGTGACTGGAACAGTCCGATTGTTTTAGTGGATAAGCCGGACGGGTCAACTCGATTTTGCATTGACTTCAGGCGGGTTAATGAAAAATCGAAGTTTGACGCTTATCCCATGCCTCGGGTAGATGAGTTACTGGAGCGTCTGGGCACGGCTCATTTTATGATGACACTGGATTTAACGAAGGGGTACTGGCAGATACCCCTGACCCCGGAATCCAGAGAGAGGACGGCGTTTTCGACTCCCTTCGGGTTGTACCAATTTAGGACCATGCCCTTTGGGTTGCACGGAGCACCAGCCACTTTCCAGCGGATGATGGATCGCATTTTGCGGCCCCATCAGCAGTACGCCGCTGCTTACATAGATGACGTGGTTATCCACAGTGAGGACTGGCCGAGTCATCTGCGTAAGGTAGCGGCGGTGCTGCAATCCTTGCGGGAGGCTGGGCTCACTGCTAACCCAAAGAAATGTGCCATTGGGAAGAGTGAGTCGGAGTATTTGGGGTATCGAGTAGGGAGCGGCCAGATCAGACCGCTGATTGCTAAGGTGAAAGCCTTGGCTGACTGGCCGGTCCCTACGACCAAAACCCAGGTGCGCTCTTTCTTGGGACTAGCGGGCTATTACAGGAAGTTCATCCCGAGCTTCGCCACGCTCGCTGCTCCCTTGACAGACCTCACCCGGAAGGCTGCCCCAAATACGGTTCAGTGGACGGAGCCGTGCCAGAGGGCCTTTCTCGCTCTGAAGCGAAGGCTGTGTAGCAAGCCAGTGCTATGCAGTCCTGATTTTAGTAGGAGGTTCACCCTGCAGACGGATGCGTCAGAGACAGGTCTCGGGGCAGTGTTGTCTCAGGAGGTGCGGGGAAGCGAGCACCCGGTCCTGTACATCAGCAGGAAGCTCCTTCCCCGCGAGAAAAACTATAGTACCATCGAGAAGGAGTGTCTCGCAGTAAAATGGGCAGTCGAGTCACTCCGGTACTACCTCCTGGGGCGACACTTCACCCTGATTACGGATCATGCCCCCTTAGCATGGCTTCACCGGATGAAGGATAACAACGCCAGAATCACGCGGTGGTACTTGGCCCTGCAGCCCTATGCCTTCAGGGTAATCCACCGAGCAGGGAAACTGCATCAAAACGCAGATTTTTTCTCTCGGGAAGGCATGGGGTTGTAGGATTTTCGAATGGACCGGTGGTGCCATTCTGAGGGGGAGGATGTGTAACAGGGGAGATCTGGACTGACTGTCTGGCACATCCGTATTACTGCAGGTAGAGGGCAGCAGTCTCGTGGGATCCGCCTGTCGGTCATGGCAATGACACGGAGAGGTGGGGAAGAGGGTGTGTGTGCTTTCCCTCTCTCTGAGTGGCTGAGGGGCGGGCCTTGGGAGACTGCTCGGCCCATAAGATCTGGTTTGGTTGGGCGCTCGGGTGGCCGTGTTTGAGGAATACCCAGTGACACTGACGAAAGACGTCAGTTTTAAAATAAAACGAGGCCAAACTGGCTGAGAGAAACAGCCGGCCTTAAAATAATTTATCGAAAAAAGACATAACAGAAATCACCACGTACCCGAGGGGACGTGCTTAGTTGTACGGGGAACTCCGGCCATCCCAGTGTATAGAGGGTAATTGAGCGTAGGACGGAGGCCCGTTCTGACCGGCTTAGCGGCAGTGGGGGCACTGCGTAAGCAGCACTTTTTGTTTGTAGTTTTATTACTGTGTTTTATTTTCCCTTTTTCTTTCGCCTTTGGTTTTCATTATGATTTGCGAGCACTTGTTGTGCCTATACCTGTATTGGTAAACGCCGTGATTCTGGTTACTGTTGTCAGTATCCAGAACACGGACAACAGCGCCATCTACTGCATCAAATAAATCAGTACGCCTGAGCGGCGCTACAAATAAAGTACTGTCTCCTTGTGTCAGTGAATTGCCCACCACCCTTCCACACTGTTAAATAAAACATTTGATAAATGAATAAACTATATTGACAAAGACAGTGTTTGAACATTTCCAACCAGACTCACTGACTGCGGTTCCGCGTCGAGGCCACACCACACTACAGCTGTAGCTAAAAGATTAGCGTTCAGCTAGAATTCTAGGATTGGGGGGGCTCCCGAGTGGCGCATCCAGTAAAGGCGCTCCTCGCAGGATGTGCCCTATAGCCTGGAGATCGCAGGTTCGAGTCCAGGCTATGTCACAGCTGACCGTGACCGAGAGTTCCTAGGGGGCGGCGCACAATTGGCTGAGCGCTGCCCGGGTAGGGAGGGCTTAGGTCGGCAGGGGAATCCACGGCTCACCGCGCATCAGCGACCCCTGTGGCCGATAGGGCGCCTGTGGCTCTGCAGCGGAGCCGCCAGATCGGTGTTGTCCTCCGGCACTATAGGTCTGGTGGCATTGCTGTGGATCTGCAGTGCGAAAAATGACGGCTTGGAAGGAGCACGTTTCGGAGGACACGTGTTCCAGCCTCCGTTTCCCGAGTCGGCGGAGGGGTTGCGAGCGGTGAGCCGGGGATACAGATACTAATTGGGCATGCTAAACTGGGGTGAAAACCGGGGTAAAATAATTGAAAAAGAAAAAAAAAAAAAAAAAAAGAATTCTAGGATTGGGAGTTAATTAAAAAAAAAAAAAGTATGAACATAAATTTTCATCATGTAACCAAAAAACTACAAAATGATATCACAAAAAGTCTACCAGAAGCCATTATAGTAGTACAGTATTTCAAATTTGTCATCAGTTTTTTGTTAAGCATGTGGAAAACTACAAAGCGTTATGCAATTCAATATGTTAGCGCAACATTATTCAGCAGGAAACAAAATGAGCTAATTGGCTATAACAGTATGTATTGTACTTGAGAGTGGAGATGCGGCCTACCCCTCTTCCACCTACAAGGAATGCCATCCTTGTCCATCTTGATAGAGCGTACCTGCAAGGAATGCCATCCCTGTCCATCCCACGAGGGCCAAAATAAAAGGTCTACAAAACGCTCATAGAAACGGAAACAAACATGGAACACGAAAAACGAAGAACCTCCACCTCTCACCAACATCAACTCTAATCATTATATTTGCCTAACAACCGTGATCACCCTGTTTATACACCTGTGGCTAGAGGCTTCATTAATCATTTAATCATTTATTCAATTCACGACTCCAGCCACAATCCCATGAGAAATCTAACACCCTCCCTGCCAATCCAATACTCCACACACCAACACATACACACGTGCACGTACTGTAAATCATAGCAGTTTATATTTATTATTATTATTTGTTTATTTAGCAGACGCCTTTATCCAAGGCAACTTACAGAGACTAGGGTGTGTGAACTATGTATCAGCTGCAGAGTCACTTACAATTACGTCTCACCCAAAAGACGGAGCACAAGGAGGTTAAGTGACTTGCTCATGAGCACACAATGAGTCAGTGGCAAAGGTGGGATTTGAACCGGGGACCTCCTGGTTACAAGCCCTTTTCTTTAACCACTGGACCACACAGCCTCCTAACTGCATTGCAGTTTGTACAGTAATGAAGCTGGATTTGTTAAGAAACAAAAGTGTATTTTGTGGAGGATGAAAAGGAACTTTATGTTTGGGATTTGTGTTGCACTTGCACCCTTTTCTCTGCGCAGAATGGAACATTTATGTAAAGTTGAACCACAGCATGAGATAATGGGCTGGGGTTTATAGGAATTTCTTTGTGGACGGCCGCCTATTCCACTTAAAACACTTTCATGTTTCACTTGGAAGTTAAATCATATTTCCTAGTAATTTGTTTCAAGAGGCAGTGCAATCTCTTTGATAAATGTAGGGCTACATAATTTGGGATGATAAAAAGCAGCTGAAATTGTGCCATTCACCCTAAAAAGTGTTTGCCTATCAGGCTAATGAAAAAAAGAAAGTCGCGTGCAAGCAGAATATACCGCAGCAAATAAAAATAAACAACATAAATAGGAGTTGTGCAGAGTCTTTAAATGAAGGTGAACAGTTTACAGTTTAACTAATTCACAAACCCACCATTGGAATTATGGTTAGAGACCCTTTAGTGCCTTACGAACAAATGTGGATTCTGATGGGGGCATCCACTTCATATTAAAGAAAACCACAAATTAAAAGGGTTCTATGGCTTTGTGTCGGGGTACACCCCGCCCTTGTGTGTAGATGTATTATTTTGTATTTGTGTTATTATTATTTAAATGTATGATTTGGTGTTTTAAAAACTCAATGTATGGTTATTGTTGTTTTACAGCATGGATGGGGTTCAAATATCCCATCTGTGCTAAACTCATGTAGAATGTGACCGTCTTCAGATTGATGGATTTATTGCTAATCTGGAGACGGTCACATGTATAAAAACGAGGTTGCTGTTCAAAGTGGAGAACGAGAGACGTGAGTCGTGAGATAAAGAAGGTAAGAATAAAAACAATTGCTACTCGCGCCGTTTTTGTTTTGTGAAAGTGTTTTGTTTTCTGTTCTGAATTCTACTAATAAATAGTCTTTTACTATTTATTATTATTTATTTCTTAGCAGACACTATTTATATGCAAAAAGTAGCCTGACAAAGAGTTCCTAATCATTACCAGAAATAACCCAGTGTTGTTAAGTGTCTGAGCCAGGCTGCAAGAACAGAATGTGCTCAGCTGGGAGGTGGAGTGCAACAGGAATCACAGCAATTCATTTTGTGTTCATGTGTTTTTATGAACCATTCGTGTGAAGGTAACTCATGTTTTTAAGTAAACTCACTACTGCTGCCATATCAACTGATAATATCTTATAAACCATTACAGATACAACTTCTTCATATTTTCAGTGTTACGGAACCTGTCTCTGGCAAAATCTAATGGCAGCCTTGACTGACATGTGACAAAGCAGGTAATGGCCCATTGTAACCTGGGCACAGTTCTCAAAAAGAGAGAGAGTCAAAACATTATACTGTAGAACAGTCAGTGCTGGGACACATACAGTAAAACCAATAAAACTCCCCTGATACAAAACAAATAAAATCGGTGTATACCCAATAAACTGGAAAAACACTAGAGATGGTGCCTCAATTCACGTTGAAATAAAATATCCCAAAAATTACTGATTTCTATCTTAAATAGATCCGTTCTGAATACTTCAAACCGCCCCAACTACTGAGTGGCAGCAAATTCCTACATTTCTATTGAAGGATTGTACACGCTTGCGAGATTTAAAACGAGATTACAATTTAATACGGAGCATTGTTCTTGCTAGCAAGACTTAAAGCTCTATTACAAGTCTGGATTGATTTATACACTCGTGGAATTTAAAACAGAATTGCAAATTGTGGTGAAATTGTAAAAAAACACACAAAAACCCCAGAAGAATGTGCTCGTGACCGTGAGGATGTTGTTGTGGAAGACAGCAAAGGAAAGAAGGTACAAGTGCAGGCAAGGTACCTATTGTGACAGAAAAAAAACGCCCACGAATTTTGGAAAGTAATCAAACAAAAATGGCATACAGTATATAAAAAGTGAAAGCCCAGAAAAAAAAACAATTTTCATAACTCTAAAATTGCTAAAAATAAGCACCAGTAAATGAAATGAGTAAAAACAGAAAAACAGAAGCCCTAATTATAAAGCATTAGCGTGTTTTTAAATACATTGGCTCTGTAAGGCGTTTACTGTATTGGCACATCGATGCTTTATGAGTACAGCATTTATAATATAAGATAGGAAAGATATCCTGAATTTCACTTCCTTCAGTACAACACTCATAACAAACTCTTATCCTGCAGTCCTTTACAAAGTAGACCTATCAATATATCTGAATTGGGTTCTGAAAACACTGGCTTACACTTTCCAGTGTGGGGAAATTGCAGGGAAATGGTTGCCCACTACATTAGTACATGTATGACCTGGGCAATCGGCCCACTGTATTCTGTATTTAACTATAAGGCTTGACTGAGATTTGGAAGAGGGGTCATGGGGTATCTCTTCTCCTATCTCACCTCCCTGATGTATTTAAACCTCATGGAAAGTCACATGGCTGTTGCTGATGCAATCCCAGTTGCAGTTCATCTTCTCCCTCCCACTGATGAAGTGCATGGCTCTATTTTGAATTAAATGAATTGCCCGAGTTCGAACAGAGTGTTCTGTATTTTAGTGCGGTTTTGGGACTACTGATCCTATGATGCATTTCGCATTGCCATACACACAGTTTTTGAGTTGCCATAGTGCTCACGCATCAGTGCCATTCCCTGAAGCAGCGCGAAAAAACGTACAAGAAAAAGAAAGATGTTGCTGCAGATTTCAATGTTCCCGTGAACATTCTGTCAACCATTCGGAAAAAAAACGGGTACAATCAAACAGGCCTATGAACAGCAACAGTGGATGTGCAGTTCATTTGCCACCCTATTTTCAATACACAGGACTTTTAAATGCATAATACCTTTCATTGTACTGTAGTGGAAATTTGATTTCATTGTTACTGTAACTTCAGTAATAACTGACAGGATGCATCTGGCTAGACTCCTGATAATACAATTACTGATAATGCTATTTTCTTTTTTGCTGGTCCCTTGGAATTCGTATTAATGAGAGTTGACTGTATATATATATATATATATATAATATATATATATATATATATATATATATATATATATATATATATATATATATATATATATATATATATATACTGGTGTGTGTGTGTATATATATATAGAGTATGTTATTTATATGATTTATTTTTTAAAGGATATTAGAATCAGAATAATACAAACAGCTCACAGTACAGAGAACTCCCTCATAATTAAAAAAAAAAAAAAAAAAGAAAAACTAAATACAAAACACTTATGGCTTTGAATGTCAGGATGATATATTTTACACACACCTGGTGTTAGGTCAGTTTAGTGGCTTTGCAGCTGATCCCTGACTCTGCAGAGATGATGCCCACAGATCAGTGTCTCTCTTCCCACAGATGGAAATCTTCAAACCCCACCCAAGCTCCTGTTTATAGTAATGCCAGCATGCATGCTGCACTGATTGGGAACACTTTTGAACAGCACTATGAGGTCATAGCTGTGAAATGTATGTCATCTGTTCAGAATTTTTCTTTTTTTATGACAGCCTTTATAAAATGTGTTATTTACAGAGGACGGTCGCTTTCATGGTGTAAGTAGTAATTGCATCTATTTCTGTATTCATTTTTAATAAACAGTGTTTAGGGTTTTTAAGTGATGAGGCTTCTTTGTTCTCACACAATATTCATCTTATTAAGCGTTATATAGCCTTGTTCCCTTTCAAGTATGAAATGTAACCATTACTGCATGGGTGTTTACCTTCGAAAGACCCAAAACCTGAATTCCTTTCAAGAACTGACCTGACAGGAGAGCTGTTAAAGATAAGTACATGTTACTTTTATATATTTCACATTTATTGTGTTTTACACAATTTATATGTAATATTAAAAATAATCACTGTATTAGTTTTACTAATTGCACATATTTGTGCACTACACTACAAACTGCAGTTTCTGTGAGTTTTGTGCATCTTTCTCCAAGCACACGCTGGAGAAACCTCTCTCCCGCAGCTCTACAGAGTGCTCTACGTCCCTCATTCCTGCACAGTGCTCTTCCCCATCACCCTCTGGTAGAAAGGTGGCTGCGTCCTCTCCCCATGGCTCTGTGCCAAGGGAGAGTGGATGGAAAAGTAGCCCACGCAGGAAGCCGTCTTCGCTCTCTTCCTCATCTACCCCTGCTTCTCCTTCTCCTCCCCTGAGGAAGAAGAAGAGGTGCCATTCCAAGCGATTGGTGGACTTGGAGCAGATGGAAAAGCTCTGGGCAGCTGTTTGCCACCAAGGAATGGTGCTCGCAGAGTTACTGCGTGAACGTTCTGAGCCACGTGCCCAGTCTGTGACCCCCTGGGGCCCCAGGGGCTACGAGCGCAGACTGGCAACAGGAGGACATGCTATCCCTTGCCTCTTCTGATGGGGGGGGGGGGGGGGGGCGAACAGGAGCTGGCATTCCCGTCTGAGGACGTGGAGTCAGACAGTACATCCCTGCAGTTAAGTTCTCCCTGTTGGTAGAGCTTATACCGCTGATCAAGAGGGCCACTGCAGTCTTGCAGTGCCCTGGCCTACACCTAAGGTGAGACAAGGCAGTCCATCTTTGATGATCAGCCTGCCACCTCTCCCATGTCCCCCCCAGTGTACCCGGATCTTCTTTTTGAGAACCAGTCGGCCTGGGATCATCCGGTTACAGCTCCTGCTGTTTGCTGCACAGCTGGGTAACTATAATAGTATTCTGGTAGCCTACCAGTACTATTTGCTGAGGTCCCTCTCTGACAGTCACAGGCCCTCACCAGGACAGCTGGATGTGGTTAAGTACTCTGGTTAACACGAGCCTGGCTGCGCTGGTAGCTGCACGTAGGCAGCTTTGTCTTTCCCAGGCACGCGTGCCTGACAGGGACAAAGCACCGCTGTTGGATGCCCCCATTACACCAGGACATACGTTTGGTCTCATGGCGGACGAGATGCTGCAGCGCTCTCACCGCCCGCGGGAATCCACGGAGGAGCTGGTTCGCCTGCTTCCCAAGTGACCACCTCTAGTGCGCAAACCAGCAGCAAACTGGCACCAGCAGCCTTAAAGACCGGCATAGCCGGCTGCGCCTGCTGCCATAGGTGTTGTTCAGAACCAGCCTGCAGCTACTCACCGTGGAGGCTTTAATAGGCAGCAGTCCTAAGAGCTGCCACAGGCCCAGGGCCCCTTCTCAGGGGGCCATCTGGACTATTGGCATCAGTGCACCTCGGACATCTGGGTGCTTACTACCGTACAGACCGGCTACTCACTGCAGTTAGCATTTGCATCACCTAGAATCATACTAGCAGGACAGTAGCAGGGCCTTTGTGAAACCGGATAGACAAGCTTCTAGACCTGCTAAATCTTGATTTATCAGTCTTCTAGCTTCTAACTTTAGAAGCACTTTGAGAAACAGGCCCCAGATTTGATCTGCAAAAAAGCATTTAGTAACAAATCATTGCCGTCATCGATGGGAACCATCACTTAAATACTACAGTAAGTAATTATTTCATGATTCGTGATACAATTGCTTGTCTTTGCAATTGTAAAAAAAAGAGGTTTGGGAAATAATTATTGGGTTTATATGTATCTAGCCAGTAAAACATTCCATAGATGGTTTTGCCATTGATTAACATGAAATCAGTGTGCATCAGTAGTCAATCTGGTAACTCGTATGTCCTGCATGAAGTGTCTATTTAAATGACCTAGGGGATATCCTGTCCCAATAATAACTGCATCCAATGCTGTTTTCTTGGAGGGTATTTTTCGTTTTCTCTCTACTACACCATGCACGCATCATGCATGTGTTTGACCACTCCGTCTGGATTTGTTTAGCTTTATATTTAACACTTGAAAATTGACACCAGATCTAACCCTAACCCTTAACCCAGATCTAACCCTAACCCTTAACCCAGATCTAACCCTAACCCTTAACCCAGATCTAACCCTAACCCTTAACCCAGATCTAACCCTTAACCCACATCTAACCCTAACCCTTAACCCACATCTAACCCTTAACCCAGATCTAACCCTAACCCTTAACCCACATCTAACCCTTAACCCAGATCTAACCCTAACCCTTAACCCAGATCTAACCCTTAACCCACATCTAACCCTAACCCTTAACCCACATCTAACCCTTAACCCAGATCTAACCCTAACCCTTAACCCAGATCTAACCCTAACCCTTAACCCACATCTAACCCTAACCCTTAACCAGCTCTAACCTGACACAACACAGCATGACAATGCCCTGAGCTAGTGGAGAAAGATAAAGAAGGGGGACTCTTATTGTTCAAAAGTAGTGCATGTTAATAGGGTAGAGTCATACATTTAATCCCATTTTTAATGTGCATATAAAGAGCATAGTATTGTGGACACTAAGTCGATGCAGTTCCTCGCAATGTGCTCTGTCATTTTAGTACATTCAGCTCAACCTGTCTTCAGATTTGTATTTTATTTTATGGACAAATTAGTACAACTACAAAAGCAAAGGGTGTGATCCAAGATACCTACAGAAGAAAAGTCAAACTTTTCAAACAATTGAGAAAATTGCATGTCTAGTCCTCAAGGCATTGGAATTTAAATTGTTTTATGCCAGGAGATTTTGCATGCATATGAAAACACAGTTTCCTATGAACAGAACAGGACCCATGAAAATCAAAACCCAACTGCCTTCTGGACAGCCTACTACTTTATTTCAAGTGAATCTGAAGATATGCATAATGTATTGTTTTAAGCAGAAGTTTTAATAGTCTTCAGAGGTCTTTTCTTTGCAGTCTGCTGTATTTGGAGAACATCTGCTCGTACAAACCCCTGTGCTTCATTTAAAGATGCTATACTGGCTGTCCTGTCCTGGTGCCATATTGAGCAGAGAGCCACATAGCGCTGTGGGTTATATCCACCCTACCAGTTGAGGATAAACACAGGTTACTCTTGTTCAGGGTGTATTTATGTGAATGTTTTGAAAGGAACAGACACTATTTCTGGAGCTGAACTGAGCTTTTGCACTTTTGCATAAACAACTGTTTTTTTTTTATTTTATTTTATTTTTTTAAATCTAACTGCCGCATACTGTATGTGTACATAAATTACAGTGGCTCTTAAAAGTATTCACCCCCCTTGGACTTTTCCACATTTTATTGTGTTACAACATGGAATCAAAATTGATTTAATTAGGAGTTTTTGCCACTGATCAACACAAAAAAAGTCCATAATGTCAAAGTGAAAAATACAGTCTACAAATTGTTCTAAATTAATTACAAATACAAAACAGAAAATAATTGATTGCATAAGTATTCACCCCCTTGAGTCAATATTTGGTAGAGGCACATTTGGCAGCAATTACAGCCATGAGTCTATTTGGATAAGTTTCTACCAGCTTTGCACATCTGGACACTGCAATTTTTGGCCATTCTTCTTTGCAAAAGTGCTCAAGCTCCATCAAGTTGGATGGGGACCTTTGGTGAACAGCAATTTTCAACTCTTTCCACATATTCTCAGTTGGATTGAGGTCCGGGCTTTGACTGGGCCACTCCAGGACATTGACCTTTTTGTTTTTAAGCCACTCCAGTGTGGCTTTGGCTGTATGTTTGGGGTCATTGTCCTGCTGGAAGATGAATCTTCTCCCAAGTCCCAGGTCTCTTGCAGACTTCAGCAGGTTTTCCTCCAGGATTTCTCTGTACTTTGCTGCATCCATTTAGCATGCCCTCTATCTTCACAAGCTTTCCAGGCCCTGACGCAGAGAAGCATCTCCATAGCATGATGCTGCCACCACCATGCTTCACGGTAGGGATGGTGTTCTCAGGATGATGTGTGGTGTTAGGCTTGCGCCAAACATAGCGCATAGCATTGAGGCCAAAAAGCTCTATTTTGGTCTCATCAGACCATAAAATCTTCTTCCACTTTTATTATTATTATTTGTTTATTTAGCAGACGCCTTTATCCAAGGCGACTTACAGAGACTAGGGTGTGGGAACTATGCATCAGCTGCAGAGTCACTTACAACTACGTCTCACCCGAAAGACGGAGCACAAGGAGGTTAAGTGACTTGCTCAGGGTCACACAATGAGTCAGTGGCTGAGGTGGGATTTGAACCGGGGACCTCCTGGTTAGAAGCCCTTTTCTTTAACCACTGGACCACACAGCCTTGGTCTCAGAGTCTCCCACATGCCTTCTGGCAAACTCTAGCCGAGATTTGATGTGAGTTTTTTTCAACAATGGCTTTCTTTTTACCACTCTCCCATAAAGGCCAGTTTTGTGAAGCACCCGGGCTATTGTTGCCGTATGCACAGTGTCTCCCAGCTCAGCCGTGGAAGACTGTCAGGGAGGCCTCTTGGTGGCCTCCCTGACTAGTGCTCTTCTTGCCCGGATACTCAGTTTTTGAGGACGGCCTGTTCTAGACAGATTCACAGTTGTGCCATATTCTCTCCATTTCTTAATAATGGACTTTACTGTGCTCCGAGGGATATTCAGTGCCGTGGAAATGTTATATCCTACCCCTGATTGGTGCTTTTGAAGAACCTTATTCTAGATTTGCTTTGAATGTTCCTTTGTCTTCATGATGTAGTTTTTGTTAGGAAATGTACAAGGAGGTTAAGTGACTTGCTCAGGGTCACACAATGAGTCAGTGGCTGAGGTGGGATTTGAACCGGGGACCTCCTGGTTAGAAGCCCTTTTCTTTAACCACTGGACCACACAGCCTTGGTCTCAGAGTCTCCCACATGCCTTCTGGCAAACTCTAGCCGAGATTTGATGTGAGTTTTTTTCAACAATGGCTTTCTTTTTACCACTCTCCCATAAAGGCCAGTTTTGTGAAGCACCCGGGCTATTGTTGCCGTATGCACAGTGTCTCCCAGCTCAGCCGTGGAAGACTGTCAGGGAGGCCTCTTGGTGGCCTCCCTGACTAGTGCTCTTCTTGCCCGGATACTCAGTTTTTGAGGACGGCCTGTTCTAGACAGATTCACAGTTGTGCCATATTCTCTCCATTTCTTAATAATGGACTTTACTGTGCTCCGAGGGATATTCAGTGCCGTGGAAATGTTATATCCTACCCCTGATTGGTGCTTTTGAAGAACCTTATTCTAGATTTGCTTTGAATGTTCCTTTGTCTTCATGATGTAGTTTTTGTTAGGAAATGTACTAACCAACTGTGGGACCTCCCAGAGACAGGTGTATTTAACCTGAAATCATGTGAAACACCTTAATTGCACACAGGTAGACTCCATTCAACTAATTATGTGACTTCTAAAGACAATTGGTTGCACCAGAGTTTATTTAGGTGTGTCATAGCAAAGGGGGTGAATACTTATGCAATCAATTATTTTCTGTTTTATATTTGTAATTAATTTAGAACAATTAGTAGATTTTATTTTTCATTTTGACATTATGGACTTTTTTTGTGTTGATCAGTGGCAAAAACTCCTAATTCAATCCATTTTGATTCCATGTTGTAACACAATAAAATGTGGAAAAGTCCAAGGGTGGTGAATACTTTTGAGAGCCACTGTATATATGACTAAATAAATAGTACACATAATAAAGCATTGTCTCTTCAGTCCTCTGTAAAAGTTTAATACATTATGGCCATTAAACAGTTTGCACAGCGAATCAAAATATATTTTTCTTAGGGTTATAAATTACTGTGATTTAGGCTGGGACCAAATCAACACTTTGACAACCCGCTAATTGCGCTTAACAAAACTGTATTTAATATTTTCTTTTTTTGAGTAGAAGAAATAAGATACAAAAAAAAGAAAAAACTATTAAATACAGTTTTGTTAAGCGCAATTAGCGGGTTGTCAAAGTGTTGATTTGGTCCCAGTCTTAATGTGTTTTAAAATGTTACGCTCTGAATGTTATACACTCTGAATGTTTTTGTTATAACATTTAGTATTTTTAGGTTGATGTTTTGAATAATTAGAAATGCTACAGTCATTTACTTAATATTGAAATTACTGGCAGAAACCAATAAACCACTTGTTGTGTCTAAGTAAAAACAATAAAAAGCACCCCACCACCATCTCTTCTCCTTTAGGCTTGTAGAGTGAATTTGTTGTGACAGGGAATGTGATCCAGTCCGTGTTGAATTCTGGGTCTTGTGCTGTGTAAGTATGTACATCATGTACCTGAGTGGTATTATATAAAGCTTCATTTTTCATCTTCTTCCAGTGCAATGTAGGATTTCTTACTCAAAGATTCTGCAGGGAGCTGGGTTGTGTCAGTGCGCGAGGTTATGCCTCTGAGCTGTTCCAGCTAAGGGTCTCAGCTTAGACAAGTCTGAGCGTTTTAGCTCATTTCTGAAGTATTGGAGCTTGTATGAATAAACAGGTCAGAATGCAATGTGGTGCAGATGGACAGAGCACAAAACTCAGTCATGGCATTTGTCCTGCCAGGTCATAAATCCTTGAATTCTGTGAAGCAAATCTGCCTCTGTGAAACACTTAGCATTTTATCTTTTGGGCTTTAATGTTGAGAAGCATTGAAGTAAGCCATCACTTCTGGAGCAGCATGGAAAAGCAAACATTGATTCTTGGAAATTTCAAAGTGACTGACAGTGTGTTGCTTTGCCCAGAGCCAAATCATGTCAGTGCATAGCTATTCCCCATTGGGCAAGTTTCTTGCCCTAAAGAAAAGCATTTTAGCATACACGTTTCTAAAAGGAAAGCAGAATGACAGTGGAACTACAGTCATCACTCCTGTATGTTTACCACCTGAAAATAAAAGTTGGTGGGTGGGATATTGGGGATTACCAATTTCTCTGATATAGGTGAGGTTGAGGCTACTTACTATGGGTCACATTATGTAATTTAAAACAATTTTTCAAAGCGTTTTGATTCCTGTTAAAACTTTTAAACCATTTTTCTAGATATTCAGATTTGCTTTTATTTTCAAAAAAAAAAATGAGGCTGGAGAAAGAGATTTATAAATGATGGTGATAATACAGAATAAATCAAGGGTTTAAATAATATGCTTTTTTTTTTGTATGTGTTTACTATAGTGACCTATTGTTGTTTTTCAATCATTTTCATTTTATACATGGTAGGTTAATGTTTTTTCTTCTTTCTTCCTCTTTTTTTTTTGGCAGTGATCACTTCATCATCTGTCCTTCTGTAAAAATGGCCAGCTTCTGGGCAGACAACACCAGATCTAGCGTTTTCATGTACCATGTGCCGGAGCAAGTATCTCAAACCAGGTAAAACTCTCAGCACTCCTATTACTATTGCTTATCACAGAGCAGGTATCTCCAGTGTGTAGATTCTCCACTCCACCCTCATTCCCTCCAGTTTAACCCCTGAGGGAATGGAGGGCATGTCTGTACACATGTGTTTAGTGTAAAATGTGAATTCAGTTGAAATGTTCAGCCCTCAGGGGACCTTCTGTCCCAGGAAGGAAGCTCAGCGAAGTGAGGACCGACAGTAACCGAGCCCTCAAGAAGGGGAAACACTGTTACAGGGAATGGAGACAACAAATACACAAATAGGGAACCAGCCATTGCTGTGTCTCTCAAACCATGCAAATTACCATTTCTTTTAAGGCTGTTACGGTATAATTACAGCTGACTGTATAATTACAGTGATCAGTGTACTGTAATAATACAATCCACAATGTACTACACAGTCCATAGGCTTTGTTGTTACATACGTATTAGCAGTTGTAAGAGACCACAAGTTGAAATACAGTAAGTAAGCCTGACTGTGTTCCCTGAGCCTAGCTGATCTTTCTTTTCAGTTGATTGATGTCGACCAACCTGCTAACTTTAAGCCCTTCGGTGGACTGTGACAGACTGCAGTGAGTGCAATGGGCTGTGCTGTGTGAAATCACGACTGCAGATGAGCCTGGCTGTTTTGCACAGTCCAGCCCTCTGCCCTGTGATATGAGCCAGTTTAGTTTTGCAGTGAGGTGGTCCATGCTTTCAAAGGTCTGTTTAAAGATCTCAGAGACGCACTGTCTTGCTGCACACAAACACTTATATTTAAGTTTTAAGGCAAAATTGATGTCCATCCAGAAACAACTTAAGCCTATGGACAAGCCTCTAATTCAGTGGCTCTTTTCTGAAAAAAATGCTTATGACAATTTGGAGTGAAGAGCTTTGAGACTATCTCAGTGAGCCTAGCTGTAACAGCATTGATCATCCTATACTCCACTGTGGCTCTGAAGCTTCTGTGGGTTAGGGAGGCAAAATCAGAGGTAGATGGGAGTACATTTCTACATAAGGTATTATTATTGTTTCAATGTACTCATGTTGTACTAATAGCACCACATACAGCAGAGTTGCTTTCTAAAGAAGTAAAAGCCATTCTTTTTCAGGAATTGTACATGTAAAATAAAGCATTACTTGGCACACTTAAGGGACTACCTCACTGCAATGATTATACAATGCTGGCATGCAGAACATTGTTTTATTCTTAACAAGAAAACCACAAAGTTTTTGGGCATCTGGGGGTTTGTGTTATAATTTAAAATACTCCATAGATTCATTATGTTTAATGTGGTATCACACACGCCCCAAGCCGAAGATGGGTTAACTTACTGGGAGGCTAATCTAAATCACTAGTTATCTCTTTTTATCAGAAACATTTGGAACCGAACTGAAGTAAATGATATACTTTGTTAGAGGGACACAAAAAACTAAACAGCTTATATAAAATGTAAAAAAGCAATGCACCTGTGATTCTTGTCAAACTGTGACTGATAAGCTTCTAGAACAGGGGTTCCCAAACTTTTTTACTTGAGGCCAACCTGTTCAGCTGCATTAGGCACTGCGGCCTTTTATCACTCCTTGGGAAAATGTCAAATTAAAAACATTTGATATGTTTAAACCTGTAACATTATAAATAAAAGTAATCTAAACTGTCCTTTATTCATTTGAATAAATATTGTGAAAGAAGGACATCACATAGACTATGCACAGAGTGAAAATATAGTTTTTTGAAACACTTTAATTTTAGTAAATAAAATAAAATTGCAAAAACTAAACAGACGTTTTTATCAAACCTTAAATGAGGTACCTTTGTAGAATTGAACATTCTATTAATGCAGTTATTTATCTTGGTCATCAAACAAGAAGTGGATGTCTCTTATTATTCGCACTCATAAACACCTGAACAGGAATCACTTTTGATTAAAACCAGTACAACATGCACAAAAACATAACTCTTAAATCCTAATTTTTGAACACCTCTCACACTGAACTGTCATGCACAAAAAAAAAAGAATGTGCCCAATACAGAAGGAAACGTGAGCCTTGCATAAGTTACTTTTTTCACCACTACTCTCTACAACCAAATACAACTTACAACACCCCCCCCCCCCCAAAAAAAAAAAAAAATCGGAGCGCAGCTGTGCCACTTACCCCAAAGAAAACTTATGAAAATAAATCCATCTGCCGCGAAATATGAATCAGTCAAAAAACGTTATTATTTTCCAAACGAAACATATTCTAGCGTTATTTTAAGACGACTGTGAACGAGCCAGTAATCAATAAAATAGCAGCATATCCAAACATTTAAATAAATCAATAATCAGTTACCGGTATGTAACAAGACTTATCAGTTTGATTAATAACTCCATTTAGTTAATATTGAAACATACATCAAAGTACTTAGTATTTTAAATGTGAATAGCTAATTAGTCACAAAAACTTAATCACCATAGGCATCAATTACATTTTTAAATGAATGTTACCAAGTACAAAAGTTAGTATGAAAACGTTTCTACTAAAGAAAAACCCCATTCCAGCACCTCAAAACTGAGCCCACGGTACAAATGCATTCAAACTCCTGTAGCTGCCTTTTTTGTTCTTTATACTTTTACATATTCTTTCATACGGATTCGACATACTATCTTAACACACTTTTAACATCTGCCAGCAGAGCGATCACATGACCTTAACACTGCCCTATTGTCAGAGATCTCGTTCTATATCCCGCCTACAGGTAAGAACTCTGTTAGCTCTGATTTGTGAATTTCTGCTTTGATTGACAGTCCGCCAATACAGCCTTGCTACACTTTATTTTTCTATAGTTACAGTTGCCGCTGGCGCCTGCTTTTCGCTAGTTGTAGAAAAAATACAAAGAATGTTATTGCTCCTGCGGCCCACCCAAGACTGCGTCGCGGTCCACCTTTGGGCTGCAGACCACAGTTTGGGAACCCCTGGTCTAGAATGCAATGCTGCCCAGGGGGTTAAAGTATTAACCTTTCATCTCCGAAGGTCTGGGTTTAAACTGGACTTTGGTTACCTTAGATACACATTAGGTGTACATGTTTTCAAATTCAGCGGACTAAGTGACTCCATTTTCGACGGTTTCGCCAAACAAACACACACTCCGGCTGTAGGTTACGTTCTCGGTGCAAGGGGCCATACCTGCGTAGCTGCGTCCCCTTTGTACTACCCAACTCCTCCCAGCAATCAGCTACGTGCCCCCTGTTACTGCCCACCGTCAAGTCGACCCGTCTGTGGGGACGCGTACCACCAGCCTTACACAGCGCCCTTTCCCATCAGAAGGGAGATTTACAACATTGATTCTTTCGCTCTTTATCACATTGGCATTAAGATTTATCTGAAAAATTGTGTTTAAAAATAAACGTTTTAATAATTTGCGTATGGTGGTTCTCTATCAGCTAGCCAGAAAACTCCACACAGAAAATAGAGTTCAACATGTACAGACCCAGTCACACAAACCAGACAGAGAAAGTGGCTAATGAGCTGTAACGATTAGGAGTTATTACCAGATGCCCGTGTAAGATAAGGTGTTAGAAAATAAAATGCTATGAAAAGGGTAGTAGATGGGGAGATTGAGAGTAGTACTAAAGCTGTTGTTTATTCATGCCTGTACTCACTTCATAATGACCACCTTTCACCAGCCACCTTGTCTATGGCAAAGTGTAAAGAAAAAGAAAACATGTTATTACCATAAGTGATCAAAAGTGTCTTGGCAATTATAGAAACACATACTCCTTTCTAACAGCAGCTTTCTGAATCAGTCAGCAAAAACAAGAGCCTCCCTTAACGGTCAACGAAACAAAACCACAGATAAGATCAGCTGTTCCATGTTTGTGCACAGTTACTGTGCTTAGTGTTGAGTGACCAGGATCTGATTCAGTGATGTGCAGCACAATTCTTAATGTAATATTACAAATCTACTGGGTTTTTAAATTATTATTATTAATACAGATCACCATGTCTGAATCAATTAAATTGGAAATGTTGATGGGCAAAACTATCTCACAAAAGGTATTGTAATTGACAGGTAGAGAAAAAAAACTACAGAGGAACATGTGAAATGGATTCAAACGAGAACCAGATGTACTGATAGAGAAAGAAATAGCACACTATTGAGGGGAGAATATATCAACCAATAGATTACAGTTTTAAAATACCATTGCATTTTTCTTTCTTTCTAATGATATGCTTATGGCTTAAATGTAGCATTACACAAGAGTAAAGGTAGATAGTATAGATGAGGCATCTTAAAAAAAAAAAGAGGGAGGGAAACCATTAATTTAATCTTATGAAATCACGCTGAGTTGAAATACAAAAATTACACTTCTAACAACAGTGTAGAAAATGTGTGTTATTTTGGAGAGGCACAGGCTAACTGTATCAGGGCTATCAGGGTTAAAGACCAAAGTGCTGAGAGTATTTTTAAAGCCCAGAGGATTTCTTTTGCAGTTGTCTTTTCAATGTGCTCCTTTGTGGATTGTACTTGCTTGAGCATCGCTATCCCATATACTATTACCGAAAGGATGTCTTTTTCAAAGCTGAAAAACGAGTTAACAGACATTATTATTACTTTCTGGTTTTCATAAACTGTCGTTTTTGTTTCTTTTTGTCTGGAAGTTTCATGAATACCAAAAAAAAAAAAAAAACTAAAAAAAAAAACTTTGAAAAGCATTCTTGAGTTAAAGCTCAGTGTAAAAGATTTAGATCTGCTAGCATTCAGTGGATGTTAAACTACATTTTTTTGTAAAACCAATATGAGTACTTTTAACTATAGCCAAGAAACGATGTAGAAGCCTTTGGAATGTTTGTTCACTTGCACAGAGGATGTTTTCATTTACCACAACCATTCATAGGGACCCAATATGCTGGAGAATAATTCTTATTTGCAATAGGTGCACACACTGTGAACGTTTGTTTTTTTGTTATAAAATGTTGATATTTGAAATTCTGCAGGCAGGGTCTGGACTTTAAGCATTTTTATTTGCAGCAGTTCTTCATACAGGGCAGGGTTTTGCTTCCCAGACTGGCTGAGTCTACTTGACAAGGTTCCAAAACTCACAACTCACTCCTCCTCCAGGAGCACCGTAGAACCTTGGGCCAAATGTATTCTAATGACTCACATGTGTAAATGTCTAAAAACAGGTCAAATAATGTCAGTATAAGTTGGATAAAGAGGAAAAGCACAACGAGTACCAAGGAAGTACTCAAAGTGTTGTTGATGTGTTTACAAATGTACAGCTCTGGCCAAAGCCTTTGCATCAGATAGAATTTTAGGATGGAGACATAAGTTTAAAAACAATAACTATATGAACATCATTTTGATCTTTTGTAATCCAATAAACTACAAAATTGTATCCCAGAAGTCTACCAGAAGCCATAATAATAGTACAGTATTTGCATGTCACAACTATATGGAAAACTACAAAGCGGTATGTAATTCAATATGTTAAAGTAACATTATTCAGCATGTTTTATTCGACTTTATGAAGCAAAATTAGTTAATTCTATAAGGGGATGCAAAACCTTTGGCCATAGCTGCACTGTGCAGTGGTAGTCAGTGATAAACCCAGGTCACCACTAACAAACCTGACCTTTAGGACCCATGAAAACCCTTTGATAACCCAGGGGATTAAACTCGCAACTGTCTACAGCTGAAATGTCTTCCTGCATTATATCAGTCTATGTTCCCCCTCTCCCCCTGTGTTCTAGGTGGCCTGTGGAGTTATTAGTGGTGATCTTTGCAAGCACTCTGCAATTAAAATGGCTGGTTAGATCTACTGCAAACATGGCATGTCAACACTTATTGAGGATGGGGGGACAGCCATTCACTGCGCATCCCCTCAGTATGGTTTTTGCTCAGTAAATTCTTCTTAAGAAGCTTCTCCCCACAGCAGCTTCAGAGGTGCTTTATAGAAAAGTAAATTCCAGTCCAATGTATAGCATAGCTGAGAGGCTTGTGTGGTGAGACTGGTGTCACCCTATACTGTAATTCAATATTGTTGTTCAACAACACATCACAATTCCACCCCATTTCATGACTTAGTCTACTGTACCTGAAAGGTTAGGGTACTGCTCTGAATTCCCTTCAAACTCCTCCTTCTTTTAAATGAAACTAACTAAAAATAAGTTTGTTATGACTAGAAACACTTTTAGCTGGGTTTTGTAACCTAAATTTATTAACAGTAAAGCAGTGTATAATGGTTGTATTAAAATGGATTTTAATTATGATTATGTGAACACATGTCAGCTGTTCTCTTTTACTTGTGCTGAAATGCCTACATACAGCAGAGAGATGTTTGCCGTCCTATAATCTTGTCCTAGCTCAGTGGGGAACTTGCTTACTAAAAGCATAGCTGTGCACAAGATCGTCAAAATAGCAGCACAAGTGTGAAGTGACGCTTATAAAAATAATGAATTATGTACAGTAAGCATTGGTTCTAAATATCTTAGATTATACAAACAAACACATTTTTAAATAGTTTGGGGAAAAAACATATAAGATTAAATCTACAGTAAAGAGGGATTCTATATGTTTTTTAATAGAAGTTTCACAAATTATATTAGTCACTAGTGGTGTTACAGTATAAATCAGAACTAAAGGAAATGACTCTGGCTTTCTCCCACATTCTTCAAATATTTGTGCACCTTATCTTGGGAATTCTTTCTGAGTGCTTTCCATTTCTTCTGAAGTTTCTCTAGCTGGAAAAAAACAGACTTGGAGACATGCTTAGGAAAGGTTTTTCATGACAAATAGGATGTATTTCGCAGGTGCCTTTTTTTTTAATTGGAAGCGTCAAACATAATCTTGCAACATTCACTGCTGCATTATACACTTCTTTATCCATTAATGTTTTTTTTTTTTATTATTTAATAGCTATACCGCTGGCATTTACAAAACCACCAATCATTTTGCTTTTAAATAGGAGGTAGTGTGTGAATAACATGTGCAGGATTGTTACAGAGTAGCAGATTACATTAAATTTAAAAATAGCTCAATAAACGTTGCTCAGCTACTGTCTTCTTGCATATCTCCTGCCTGGTCACTTTATTAGAACTTGTACCTAATGTCGTGCTGGTCACAGCCTTGACACAAGGTGCTGGAACGTGTCTCAAGGGATGTTAATCCATTCAGTCATATTTCAGGTACAGTAGGCAGGGGTTCATGATGATAAATACAGCATTCAAGTTCATCCCAAGCCTGCTCAGTTTGATTGAGACCCGGGATGTGGTGGCCATGGAAGATACTCAAAGTCTCTGTCATGCTCCTCAATCCATGTGCACTCACTTCTTGCATGCTGTATGACTGTGTTATCATTTTGAAAGTAAAAGTCTCTGTCATGCTCCTCAATCCATGTGCACTCACTTCTTGCATGCTGTATGACTGTGTTATCATTTTGAAAGTAAAAGTCTCTGTCATGCTCCTCAATCCATGTGCACTCACTTCTTGCATGCTGTATGACTGTGTTATCATTTTGAAAGTAAAAGTCTCTGTCATGCTCCTCAATCCATGTGCACTCACTTCTTGCATGCTGTATGACTGTGTTATCATTTTGAAAGTAAAAGTCTCTGTCATGCTTCTCAATCCATGTGCACTCACTTCTTGCATGCTGTATGACTGTGTTATCATTTTGAAAGTAAAAGTCTCTGTCATGCTTCTCAATCCATGTGCACTCACTTCTTTCATGCTGTATGACTGTGTTATCATTTTGAAAGTAAAAGTCTCTGTCATGCTTCTCAATCCATGTGCACTCACTTCTTTCATGCTGTATGACTGTGTTATCATTTTGAAAGTAAAAGTCTCTGTCATGCTTCTCAATCCATGTGCACTCACTTCTTGCATGCTGTATGACTGTGTTATCATTTTGAAAGTAAAAGTCTCTGTCATGCTTCTCAATCCATGTGCACTCACTTCTTGCATGCTGGATGACTGCGTTATCATTTTGAAAGCCATCTGGGTACAAGTGCAGCATTTGTTTGGCCTTCCAGGGTAATCAAGGGAGGCGTGGTGAGCGTTCTAATAATACAGTAATTATAGGAATAATAAAACATACCTTTGAAATAATAAAACGTAAAGTCCAAGTAAGAAAAATTGCTATGGTGGCTTGTGATTCAGAAAAGATTGATACCCTTTATGGTGTTATATTAAGAGAATGTTAATATAAATAGTAATACTAACTGTAGTACAAATCATAAAAGGACCATTAAATCTTAAAGGGTACCGGTAGAGGAAATTAATATATTATCATTTTAATAGAAAACATGAGAACTAAACCTTTTGACACAATTTCAGACTCTCCTCGAGCAGTATACCGTATAAAAAGCATTAAAACAAATTAAGATGTAATTCATTGGAGCTCTCTTCCGTCGCACTTCGTGTGACGTCAAGTCGTTGAAGTTCTCTATATTCACACATAGTATTCTATAGGTGCAGCTCACATTTAATTATTCACCACGGCATTTAAAACAGTGGCCGAAAAACCTAATAATAATCAAATAGATGGGTACTTTCTTTTGAACAACTGAAGTCGGACTGTAGTTTAGGGATGGCAGGCAGTGAGAGCGATTCAGATGAGAATAGCAAGGGTAAGTCTGAAAAATTACTAAGTAGAGAAAATCGAGTTATTAAATCTTCAGACACTTGTGGAAAGTGTGTTTTGCAGAAAACAGACAAGTAATGTATGTGTTGTCAGATTACCATTGCTTTGAACAGTAAAATACGTTCACAAGAATGGCAAAAAGAACGGTCATGTATGAATAGGCTATGTCCCGTTCCTAAATAATGTTGGTTTTTTTTTTGTGTTTGTTTGTTTTTTTGGGGTGATTGCTCCTTGTTCATTGGAAGCCTTAGACACACAAAATAACTTTCTCGTCTTATTTTTTCATTTATTGTTTGTATATCCGAAATCTTCACAGTCTGACATGATTCACTCTTAAGTCTTTCACTGGCCTGGCTGTCAACGACACCACATCATGGCGGCTCATGAAAGGCTCCAATATGGTGGCGCCCTGCTTTTCAACTTGACCCAGAAAGCTAACAAAAAAAATGAAATAATGGCGAAACGCTTGACTTTTTCCTAAAAGCTGCACAGCGAGGTGTATTTGTTATGTATGCAGAACATTTAGAGAGACTTGTTATTGTGGGTACAGGTACTCTAACTCTTTAAACTAAAGTTTTGTAAGCTAGCAAGAAACCTCTGCTATTGGTTCCACAGTGACCTGAAGGCTTGAGGCTGTTAGTTTTAAACACCCCCCTTGATAAAATATAAAGACTTGTTGTGGACTCCGGGTGGCATAAACCCAGCGTTTCCATGGAGTTTCCATAGAGTGGATTTGATTTGTTAAGGTTATGGCGTAACCCAAAATATTGAATACAGGTGGTAGTACATTAGCCAGACTAAACATTATGTATGATCACAATTTGTTAAAAGAGGTCAGAGAATGAAAAAAAAAAATCACCAGGCGACACATCCCTCAACATTACAGAAAGAAAGATTATACCTAAGCATGTTATAGGTAATTCAATACATGTATATAAATCTTTGTCACAGTTTCCACTGCCAGTCAGCTCAAACCAGCAGTAGTCTGTAATGCAGTGTTTTTTTCATTATGTTTTTTTTTTTAGTTATAGTTATGATTTTTTAAATTTAGTTATAGTTATTATTATAGTTAACTAAATATAATTCTGGTTATCATTTAGTTATTATTACAGTTAACAGAGTGGTGATGACTCTGTCGAGGTACAAATAACTTGGGTAATGCCAGGCTCTACACCTCTTCACAGTGCACTCCTTAGGATAGCCAACCACAGACATGTACTGATCAGAGATTACCATTTACTAGCCAAGTCTTGCTGTACAGCCCTCCACACACTCTGTATGCTAGAAAAAGTAGGCTGTTTATTTCAGCTTGATTTTTACTTAACAATTTACAAAAGCTATATTTAGTTTTTTTACATTAAACTAACTTAAGGAAAAATAGTTAAACCATTTAATTTGCAGTTGTAAATGTTTAAGTAGAACCTCAATGCCTGATGAAAACAAGGCATATAGAAGGGTTAAATAATTAAGAAACTTACCTGAATCAGTGGTACCCATGAAAAAAAAAAAAAACTGTGAATAAAAAATAAAAATAAAACAAGAGTCCGGTCAAGAGTCCAAAGCCCTAACCAGTTGAACAGAACTATCTTGCACTTATTATTCAGAGTCTGAGGTCCGCTTCTCTCCTGCTTCAGCACAGCTGGACTCAGAGTCACTGGAAGGCAAGGCAGACGGGCCCCCTTCGTCCTGCCACGGAGACTTCAGCCATCGGTCAGGATATTGTGCACAATATTCATTAAGTGTTTTCCTCTTGCACCCCATTTTCAAATCAAACTAGCAACTGTCACTGTATACCTATATAGCAAAAGCTTACCTACACCTTAGCCCGCTAATTTCAAAGTAGGCGCTTTGAGTGACAGGCGCTGTAGCTGGCAAATGAAAGTGCACAGGGTGCAGGTCTTGATGATTGACAGCCATTTAAACAAATGAGAGCATTCTAGCGCTGCTTCAGTCAACGAGATCTGTCATAACGGGATGAAATTACTGACAGTGAAACTAAGTATCCTACTAAGGGACCAATGAGTTGACTGACAGCGACCCCTAGCCATTCAGAGCGGAACGGAGGCGGGACAGACAGCAAGTATAAACACTACACAAACTAGAGATGATTTCTAAATTATAATTTTTGGTAAGAAAATAAAAAAATAGCGAGTCGTTTTACACACGTTTATCCTATGTCAATTTATTTCAGTCTAACTCATTTTTGGGGGGGGAATTTAACAAGCTTTACCGATTACAATCGAAAAAGTAGCAAGACTAACTAGATCGAAATGTTTTTGTTTTTTTAAGTTACTATTTAGTTATCATTTAACATTATTTTTTAGTTATAGTTACTATTAATGGATATGATTTATGTTCCTTAATAGACATTTTTGTTATCATTACAGTTAACGTAAAAAACACTGCTGTAATGTCAACACCCGCTAAAGCTAGGTTTTTTAATTAATTGTGCAGCAAATTACATACGTAAGATGAGAATTGGCTTGCCTTCAAGACTTCAATGGCAAACTCATAAAATGTCATTTATTTATATTGGGTGTGTTGTAAGTAAGCAATCGACAATACATAAAAACAATTGTATTGGCTGGTTCATTGGGACTGTTGTCCCTCTGTAACTGTGCTGGATGGGGGTTCATGTCGTATCTCTACTTGTCAAAATTCTAGAAAAAGAATGAAAACAACAACAAACAGACTTGATGATGATTGAAATTAAAATAGTGACAATACAATATCATGTCTTTCTTAACAGCTTGTCTGTACAAGTTTAAATTCCAACTGAAATTAACTAGGGTTCCACCTGTAATTTGTAACTTACTTTGTATCTACTATTTTAACTGTCTTATCTCTTCATAAAATGTGAAACGTTTCTACTGAATACATTTTTTTTTTGCAAAAGGTAAGCATTTGTTTAGTAACTGTCTTATAGTCTCTGCATAAAATGTAAAACGTTTCCACTGAATAGAATAAACTGCAAAAGATAAACATGTGTTTTTAACTGTCTTGCCCTATTCTCTGTATACATGTATACGTGTGGTGGCTGTGCTTGATTCCATGTCGCTCGACAAGTTTTTGTCTTGCAGCGTTTGTCAGTAGTTGTTGACTTTCCCACACCATACTCTTAGTAAGTTGAACAGCACATTCATCCTTTTCCAACCATTCAATATTTTTTAGTTTTTGAGCTATAGTACTGTCCTTTTTCATTTGTCAGGCATTTAGAATTTGGGGGACATGCTTGCAGTACGGTTAATAGAGCGATTCGGATTAACGGGGTTCGAATTAACAGGCTTTTACTGTACCTCTAAATTGTGTAACCAGTTTCCATACCTATTAATATCCGTTATATAAATATATCCCATAAGTAATGATACCGCTGATTAGCGCCGTCTCCTAGTGGACGTTTTCTTGATCTGGTATCATCCGCTGACCGATGTGTAGCGAGCCACTTCTTCATACATGGTAGGGGGTTCAAGGAACTCAGACGGTCCGGCTAAGCTGATGAACATCAGCAGAGTGAGGCGACGGACTCCAAGACTGTTTCGTAATGGAGTACAGGTATTGTTCATGGTGCTGAAATCTCTTTCAGCATCTGCAGAGGTAACTGGTATCGTCTCAACAGCAAGGACTAGGGGTTTGAGTCCATCAGGAACCGTCTTGTCATCATTATCACTGAAGTCGCGGAACTGGCTCAAAGTTCATTCCTAACTTCTCACATACTGTTTTTAGCTTTCTTTCTCCCACAGTCCTTTCGATATCAAGTGGCCACTTACTCGGATCTAAAATCTGAATTTGGCGCTAAAGTGTACATACTGTAACAGTTGCATCCCTGCTGTTTTTATTTATTTATTGTTAATAAATACAGTATTGTACACTTATATGAAAATTTAACTTAGATGTCGGATACAAATCAAGAGAAGTCTTTTCCAATGAGCACGCAGAGAGGTTGACAGTCTGTGACGTGATGGTTGACGTGAGTCCATGACCACGCTCAGGCAGCGTGAGTTTGCTGTCTCAACGTCCGTAACGAAGCGACGATGACGCTATTCTTTGATACATTTTCATATGTGTGTGGTCAAATTCAAACATAGTTTGCTGGAAAAGATTTATATTTATTGTCCAAAGGGTTCCAAAAAGTGGACACGCTACCAAAAAAAAGTGTTGGAACGTTGTTCCGCTGTGTTCCGGCAGGACTCGAGAACTGGAATAGACAGAACTCCTCTCTGTTTAAGAGGGAGCAGGTGGGTGGTAATACAGGACAGCAGCCATGTGTCTCTTTCACTTTGTTTACAAAGCCAACCAGTTGTGTTGTTTTTTATACGTGGTTCATGTGTTGTCTTTCTTCCAAAAGTGTGGTTTTGCTTGTGGGCTGTACACTTACGACCCTAAGTAGCTGTCTTATTGAGACCACAGGCACACAGCTGTATTCTATAATGCTCTGTCAAGTTTAACTAATGGTATGTCATGTGACTTTTTCATTCGCAGGTATGAAAACACCCTCTGACATACTGCCTTTACATTTTTTTATTTAGATCTTTACAAAAATATATCAAAATATAAGAACCTTTCTAGTTTGATGTATAAATTTTGTCTGTATGAGCACAATATTCTAACCCTGTATCAGTCATACATTTTTAACATTCCCCACCCACATACTTAATTAAAAACAATTGTATCTTCCTTTTTTCTTTTATTTCAGCATTGACCTGTCTGTGCCTTTTGACATTCAGCTTGTGTTTGGGTTGCCTCACCATCCCAAGACTGAACAACTCTTCACTGCAAAGGAAAGGAGTCTGTCTCTAAAAACAATGCACTATGTGGTCAACTTCATCAAATCAGGGTAAATACAATATTGAAGCATTTTTAACAGTCAACCTCAGACATATATTTTTTAGGATTCCTGAGAAAATGTTTTGGAGTCATAGCAATGTTGTTTTGTTTTTTTTAGAGAAGAATACAATTCTTTTAAATGTATAAAACTGGAAAAATAATTTAACGTTTCTTTCCTTCGACTAAGTTGTTTCCGTGAACTGCTGTGGAATTTAGCATTTACCTTTACCCTTGCTGCAAAGTGACCAGAAAGTCTAACTAATGTCAGTGGGAAAACTGAGCAATACAATCATGTATACAAATATACAGTATTGATTTGTTATTTTCTTTCCAGTAACCCCAACCACCCCTACACTTTCTCAACAAAGTCCTTCAGTGAGACCCTACCCCCCTGGCCTCGATTTCTGCCTCACCCAACGGGAGATAACTACAAGGAGTTTGATGTGTCGCTGCAGAACCGCAAGGGGCTGAGGAAAGCCGAGTGTTCCTTCTGGTCTGACTACATACCGACTCTGAAGGCTTCCACCGGTGAGTGCAAATGTCCTGGTTTTTCACTTGATGATCTGGCAGCTTTTTTGATTACCATATTGATATGACCTTTACAAAATAAAATATTCATAAATCTTGCTTTAACTATCAGACAAGAACAGTGGCTTGACACTCTTCTCCTCCCTTGAATATGTGACCACAGTTAGCAGCAGATTTTCAGACACACTAGCCTTACTGTATATACTCTGAACTTGGATAACCATAAGCACCACTGAACCTGTGTTAATCTCATTATTTGTATCACACTTTTACAGGTAATATTGCAGGTGCTGGACTTCAGTTGAGTGAAGATGGAGATGAAGTATTGACAAGCCCAACAGAACAATCAAAATTGTTCGATATGTTCCGTACTTCTGTCACTCAGAGTAAACCAAAGTCAGAAAAAGATGCCTACAACTAGATTGTTGATTACCAACATTTGTGTGTTAAATCTCATCCCGTTCTATATTCTGACCCATGAAACTAATATGCTCTGGATACGTGAACTTGAGATTCCATCGCACAAAAAATTAATTCATATTGCTTTTAGAATAAGTATGACTGAATTCTAATGAAGGTTAAATAATTATCTAAGCTGAACTGCATTATGTGAAATAAACAATGAAGAGCATTTGAAATAAATGTGTTTGTCTGTCATTTCAAAGATAACGTGCATCATGATTCATTTATCTGTTAAATCTAAGTTACAAGTAAATTAGTTTTAAAGAAAGAAAAAATGAGATTACATTATTAGAAACGGAAGTCTACCACCTTAGATAATTCAGTGCAGATTTTATAGTACTGTCTGCATATTTGTTGAGCAGTGAGAATAGCAGGGTCAGTGAATTATATTGGATCTGTTGACCCATACACACAGTCCTGGGGTTGAGTTACAGCATAATTACAACTGTGGGGTAATGGATGTCAAGGACAAAGTTTTGCAACTGGCACAAGATTTATGGCTTTAGTAAACCACACATATAATTCTCTTTCTTTCTTTCCTTAAATTGCTCAACTGTCTAATCGTTAACCTTTCAATTTATAGCATTTAATCGAGTAGGGGGTTGACATGTCCAAAAATTTAAATCAAATGTTGAAGAAACATAACTTATAATACTGCATTTCATTGTCAAGTGGAATTTAAATCACAACTGTCAAAGTTCTAGGTAAATGTGAAGTTCCCCTTGGATATTAGAACATTCCTTTAGAAATCATAGAGGGAATAGATGGAATAATCCTCCTCATGCTTCTGGAATTCAGGGAATTATAACCACTGCAGACCTTGGTAAAAAAAAGTGTCTGGGATTAAGCAAATCACTATAATGAGTAACAATTTTTTAGTGAAAAAAATGACATCATGTGAATTATACATGAAAGAAACTGGTTGCCAAGATGTCTGGTAAAACACCCTCTGACTTTTTCTGTACTTACTGTAAATCCTTCTCATACCATGTCTTAGATTTAAATGCTGAGCAATGCAAGCAAACAAATATAATATATTGATTGTAATGGGAAGGAACCCGTCGGAAACCTGGAGTGTTTCTCTAGTGGATAGGCGATGGATGAGGAGTGAATTATTGTTCAGTTCGTGTGACTCTTGCAGTGAACAACATTAGCGTTCTTTCTTCACTCACCACACATCCAGTGTGAGGAGAGTTTACTGTTGCGGTTCCCTGTATTCCTAACATCTCAAGTCTGAATCCAGCTCAAATGATCAGTGAAACTACTGTAGTTATCATTAATCAACATCACAAAACCACCACACAATTCAGCTCAATTTTCAGTCCTGTGGCATTTTTTGCCAATAGAAAGAGCAACTACAAACTTCCAGTAGGTCTGTTTAAAAAAAAATAATAATAATCCGTCCCTCAGACAAACTAGATCCTGTTTGAATTTAGTGAAAGAAAAGCCAAAAGCATGGAGGCTTATGAGATCTATCACATTTTTCCTTGATGATTAAAGCATTTTTAACCTTTAAACCAGCTGTAGACAAAACACACAGAGGGTAAATGAATCATAGAGGAGACAGACATTCCAGCATATGTATCAGGCTAAGGACTGAACTATACTTATCAAACGTACATTCAGATGTGACAGAACATTTATCAATAAATGTACCCGTGCACCGCAAGCGAAAGAGCCGGGCTCCTTTGCATTAGTTGTTTTTTAGAGCTTTTAACTTCATCTCACCAGTGGGACAGGACAGAATCTATAACAGCATCAGAATGCCATTTTTTATTCTGATGATTAATGAGTTGAAGGCTGCATTCGTTTTCAGTGTGTACACTATCAACCACTATATGGAGGAGTCAAAAATCCTGAGATGCTTTAAAAAAGACAAATCAACCCAAAACTGAATGGTTTCCATTTACAAGAAATGTTCACGTACCAACAGAATTATACTGCATTTTGAGTTTAAATGAAACATAATCCCTACCTTGAAATCCAACACTTCATAAATTTGTCTCCCACAAGCTTAAACTTGGGTGCTGCCAGTTAGCACAGTTGGCAATTATTTCTTTTTAAAGTACTTACTTGACATATCATATATATGTACGTCCCTCCTGCTCAAACTGCCACTGGGAATGTATATATAAGCTTCATAGTTATCTGATATATGGCTTCTTTATTCTTGTTCAAACAAAAGAGACACTTTTTTTGCTCCAGAGGTTGCTTCCTGCTACTCTGCACCAGCACTGCACTACCTAATACCACCTAATGCTGATGATTCAAGTTTATTTTGCCATTTAACAGTACTGCAATAATCACCCAAAACCTCTTCATATTAATATTTATAATGCACAGGCGTACCTGTTACTGAAGTTGTGTGTATTTACTGACGTGGAAATGTGGTAATGAACATCAGTGCTGTTTATCTGAAGATCAATAATATCAATGTTGAGGTACAGCTGAGCTGAGAGCTTGTTTGTCTAAGTGGGAGGGCCATCTCCTTTATGAAACTCTTGTTCTTACGCAGTCAGTGCTGTACATCCGAAGGTGGAGACTTCCTTCAGTTTTACTATTTTTTATGTAGTCTGTCTCAGAGGTCAAAGGGTTACTGAACTGATCGTAAAGCATGTCCTTTTTAAAGGCATGTCCCGTTCCTTAGAACTTCCTGTTTCAAGAGGTAATTCTTTCTGTGTCATGAAGCTGTCCATAATGCACACACTGTACAAAAGCATTTGCTTAAACTCATAGGAAGCACTTTTCAAAAGATTACGAAATGACCTCTGTGTTGTGGGTGAGCATGGGGTATTATTAGCTGGGTACGGGTGGGTAATAGTCCAATTTCCACTTCCAATCTCCTGAAGATATCTTCTGAGGTGCCTTTTTAATACTCATTCAAAGCAGTGTCCTTGACTCAACGTTGTTGGATCAAATTTAGTGAAAGCATTGTGAAGCACAGAGAAATTAAAACCAGGGTAAACTATGGTAGATGCATAGTATAGCTATGGGAAAAGCAATGGAAAACTGAAAAAAACATCCCATGCACATTTACAGTGGTAAACTTTTAGAAGGGACAGTGTCTATTTCTAGCATCTCATAATGTTTTTATTTTCGCAATACAACAATAATTAATGAAACCACTTTTATATTGTTACCAGACAGACAGGTGGAGTGCATGGAAAAGTGGATGGCTGACCATTTTACTGTAATCCAAACCATTTCAAAAGGACGATTGGCTCATTTAGCTCATTTTCCACTTGGCCCTGATGGTGAATATGTTAGCAAGACTGAATACACTTTAGTCTTTATATACAGCGCAGCAGGGCTGGAGTGGTTTCAATTAAATGTAACTTTAAATACAATGCATTCTATAAACATCTCCTGTTGTGCATTGCCGTTAAATGAAACACACTCAAGGGTTGATTTTACAACTAAATACCCTTTTAAAGCACAGACAAGTATTTCCGCCACTCTAGATCAATTGAAAAGACCCCAATGTCTGAACTGCTGTCTTAGGCGTGTACAGTCGATCTGGTTCCAGACATCTCCATAAACACATAGTGTACAAATGACATACATATTGAAAGAAACACAGACAACCTCATAATGCTACAATACCAGATGTGTGAATTTACCAGTCAAAAATGTAATTTAATAGTTTAGTCTGGTTACGATGACCAAAGAAACGTTCGGAAAAGCCCTCCTGAATAATGATTCTTGAAACCAGTCATACAGTGTAATTTTACACCAATCTAAGTGATATACCTTAACATTGTAGCTAAATTCTCTACTGCACTAATTACTATCATCTCAAACAGCTGTAATATCTGCCAAATGTTTATTTACAATATATCAGATTCAAACTGCAGAACCTGGATGACAATACTGAGGAAAGACTTGTTTTCTATTTATTTGCCTTGCTCATGCTGTCTGGCGTATGGGTGCCAAGTTTATTTCTCATATGAATTGAAGTTAAACTGCTTTCTGGGAAAATAATTTAAATTATATTACTGATATACTATCGTTTATTGAAATGAGTGGAAAGGTTTGACTAAATATGGACAAGGGCAATATCATTTTTAAGGCTTGATAAAGCAATATTGTTTTTCCATGGTGTAATTATGCAAGCACTATGAAAGTACTTTGCAGTGTGTGAATTAGAGCTTTTCCAGATGTTGTTTTTGAAAATGGTTACACTGGAGAGAGTGAATCAGTATCTAAAGGGAAAGGAAAAAAGACACATTGAAATGTTATTATAAACTTCTTCTTCTTCTTCTTCTTCTTCTTCTTCTTCTTCTTCTTCTTCTTCTTCTTCTTCTTCTTCTTCTTCTTCTTCTTCTTCTTCTTAATAATAATAATGAGAAACCCCTAAATCATGAAGTGTTTTATTATGAATTACATTTTAAAGCTGATTGGAAAGGCTGTTGAAATGTCATTCAAAGTTTTCATTCGATCTGCTGAAACACGATAGGAGATTGCGATGAGAACAAATATTGTTTTAACAGTGTGACATCATAGTAGCCTGGAATCAGCAGGTTTCTCCACAGTTAAAATCCCACGAATATTGTATTGAAATGAAAAGCCTTGCATAATAGATATCAGTGCTGATGTTTTTTTTAAGTAATCTCCAGTGCTCAGTGTCCCAATGTATTGTATTTCCAATTTCACATAGATTTACATGATAGCGTCAGCATTTGTGTCCACAGAGCCTGTCTGGGATCAATCCCCCACATGATATTAGGCATCCTGATGGAGGACTCCCATCCGGAATCTAGATTGGGATCCCTTTAGTGAGAGAGACTGTTCATTTAGATTTGGATGTCTTTAGTGAGAGAGGCTGTTCATTTAGATTGGGATCTCTTTAGTGAGAGAGGCTGTTCATTTAGATTGGGATCCCTTTAGTGAGAGAGGCTGTTCATTTAGATTGGGATCCCTTTAGTGAGAGAGGCTGTTCATTTAGATTGGGATCCCTGCAGTGAGAGAGGCTGTTCATTTAGATTGGGATCCCTTTAGTGAGAGAGGCTGTTCATTTAGATTGGGATCCCTTTAGTGAGAGAGGCTGTTCATTTAGATTGGGATCTGTTTAGCTGCAGTCCTAATGATTGGTGAGTGGGCTGCAGTGGGCGAGATTCGAACTGGGCTTTTACAATAGTGTAGAAAAACAAGGGTTTAAAAAAAAAGTGAGGTTCAAATAAAGTAAATGGAGAGTGTACTGTGGTTCCAAAACTGATGCCAACAGTTACCCTAAAGTTCTGATATACATAATTGTATACAATGTATAATACAGTTTAGCACTTCCATACTACAGTACATAAGACAAGCACCTCCAAGTTCATTACTTCCAATCCACTCCCCTGTGGTAAAGCATACCAAAAACAACATAATGTAGCCCAGTGAAATGAAAGTAAAGCAGAGCCCTGAAACCTGCCTTTTAAATAGCAAAGTCCATGAGATACAACAAT
Source organism: Acipenser ruthenus (assembly GCF_902713425.1). NCBI lineage: Eukaryota > Metazoa > Chordata > Actinopteri > Acipenseriformes > Acipenseridae > Acipenser > Acipenser ruthenus. The sequence goes on along the minus strand of NC_081192.1, from coordinate 4,228,634 downwards.
AAACAAGAGGTCTGAGGAACAAGCTTAGCATCAGCTACCCATATACTAACCATATCTAGAGTATGTCAAATACACTGTAAAACCATATTACCTGCATTATCTACATTCTTCATGATTCCCTCAATGTACAGTGTGCCTGTCTGTGTAAATGTCTGTCTTACCAGCCATCCATTAAAATACAATCATGAGAAACCTACAGTGAGCAGTATTAGCTAATGGAATCGATGAGAGAGTTGCATGTATTGTCTCCTGCCTCCTAGTAAATCAACAGTGATGACGTATTTCACATTCCAGAGTATTGTTTTACATTCTACTTCAAGGTATATTTATTGGGTTGCTATGCTGACACCTTCTGAGATTTTATAGATAATCTGTCAGGGGGGTGCATGTGACCCGGGCAAATAGGGAGGTCAGGTTTACTGCACATTCTTCAATTACAATGGCATGATTTATCTCTGCTACTGCAGTGTGGGTAAAAAAGACCCAACACTTTTGGGACACACACATTTTTCAAAGTGCAGTAAAGCATTTGATACAACAACAGTATTTTAAGTAGCTCATCTTTTGCTGAAACAGTACCCCTGACACTAATGTGTGCCTATGTGGTAGACATCAGGTGAAACACACATTACTCTTGGGTGATGAGGTAATATGAAAGGAGGGGGTCAAGCCTTTGTTGGTGAAAGGGGGTGGAGATTGGTTCTGAAATCTGCCAAGATGTAATGATGTAATATTTGACCGATGATGTAACACTCTAGCAATACTGGAATACACTAGTTATACGCAAGGATTCATCATTCCATCATGACATCAATCCATCGTGACACTGAAGACAGGAGACCTTGACCACATATTTAATAATGATCTGTTTTCATCTGGCACTGGGGTTGGTTTGTTTCCATCAGAAACAAACAAAGAGCAGAGCAGCTTAAACCGGGACTCTGACAGCCCCAATGCTCGACAGGCTGAACCAGGCCTCTCCAACGTGCTCTGGTGGAGAGTAGAGTTTTACAGACTGCTTTGAATTTGCAGACTGAAACTAGCCAAAAACAAACAATTAATAAATATTTCATGTCTTTCATGTGTAAAACCATCTGCACCTCGATGCTCTACGTATTCTGGCAAATAATAATTACATTTGACTCAGTCCAAATAAATATCTTGTGTCTTTTTTCAGCAGTATAGTTCAATGTCGTTAACAGAGTCTGCTTGAGCTCGTTTTGAGAGAGAGGAGTAACATTCGATGCACGTCAGGGTTGATAGACTAATGCATCGCAAGCCCAGTACAATATACAGTATATATACAGTATATGAATTAACTCATATAAACTGTACTATGTATTAACTGATAGCCCAGCAGATAGTGAGCCACTCAGTATGTTTATATGCAGATCATGTTCGGGGTGCTTAGCCATATTCAGAATAATTATTCCTAATTCTCTATTCATGAAGAATGTAAGCATGCATTTTTCTTAATGTCAAAAATGGGGTAAAATGGGGTAAATTCTCAGAAGATAACGGAATGATAATATGGAGATCCTTAGATCATATACCTCAGACCTCTCTGCTGGGTTCTGTAAAAAGTGTTCAATAATTACCTTCCAAAGTGAAGATCTTTGCATATCACCTTACACTTCTTTGAAGGTTTCTGCAAGATTTAGGGTTGTATTTCCCCTCTGATAAATAAATAAACACATGTTCCAGAGAAACTGCTGATGTTTCCAGAATTAAAATGTCTGCAAAACCATTAAAATGGAACAGTTACAGTGCCTTGCGAAAGTATTCGGCCCCCTTGAACTTTGCGACCTTTTGCCACATTTCAGGCTTCAAACATAAAGATATGAAACTGTAATTTTTTGTGAAGAATCAACAACAAGTGGGACACAATCATGAAGTGGAACGAAATTTATTGGATATTTCAAACTTTTTTAACAAATAAAAAACTGAAGAATTGGGCGTGCAAAATTATTCAGCCCCTTTACTTTCAGTGCAGCAAACTCTCTCCAGAAGTTCAGTGAGGATCTCTGAATGATCCAATGTTGACCTGAATGACTAATGATGATAAATAGAATCCACATGTGTGTAATCAAGTCTCCGTATAAATGCACCTGCACTGTGATAGTCTCAGAGGTCCGTTTAAAGCGCAGAGAGCATCATGAAGAACAAGGAACACACCAGGCAGGTCCGAGATACTGTTGTGGAGAAGTTTAAAGCCGGATTTGGATACAAAAAGATTTCCCAAGCTTTAAACATCCCAAGGAGCACCTTGCAAGCGATAATATTGAAATGGAAGGAGTATCAGACCACTGCAAATCTACCAAGACCTGGCCGTCCCTCTAAACTTTCAGCTCATACAAGGAGAAGACTGATCAGAGATGCAGCCAAGAGGCCCATGATCACTCTGGATGAACTGCAGAGATCTACAGCTGAGGTGGGAGACTCTGTCCATAGGACAACAATCAGTCGTATACTGCACAAATCTGGCCTTTATGGAAGAGTGGCAAGAAGAAAGCCATTTCTTAAAGATATCCATAAAAAGTGTCGTTTACAGTTTGCCACAAGCCACCTGGGAGACACACCAAACATGTGGAAGAAGGTGCTCTGGTCAGATGAAACCAAAATCGAACTTTTTGGCAACAATGCAAAACGTTATGTTTGGCGTAAACGCAACACAGCTCATCACCCTGAACACACCATCCCCACTGTCAAACATGGTGGTGGCAGCATCATGGTTTGGGCCTGCTTTTCTTCAGCAGGGACAGGGAAGATGGTTAAAATTGATGGGAAGATGGATGGAGCCAAATACAGGACCATTCTGGAAGAAAACCTGATGGAGTCTGCAAAAGACCTGAGACTGGGACGGAGATTTGTCTTCCAACAAGACAATGATCCAAAACATAAAGCAAAATCTACAATGGAATGGTTCACAAATAAACATATCCAGGTGTTAGAATGGCCAAGTCAAAGTCCAGACCTGAATCCAATCGAGAATCTGTGGAAAGAACTGAAAACTGCTGTTCACAAATGCTCTCCATCCAACCTCACTGAGCTCGAGCTGTTTTGCAAGGAGGAATGGGCAAAAATTTCAGTCTCTCGATGTGCAAAACTGATAGAGACATACCCCAAGCGACTTACAGCTGTAATCGCAGCAAAAGGTGGCGCTACAAAGTATTAACTTAAGGGGGCTGAATAATTTTGCACGCCCAATTTTTCAGTTTTTTATTTGTTAAAAAAGTTTGAAATATCCAATAAATTTCGTTCCACTTCATGATTGTGTCCCACTTGTTGTTGATTCTTCACAAAAAATTACAGTTTCATATCTTTATGTTTGAAGCCTGAAATGTGGCAAAAGGTCGCAAAGTTCAAGGGGGCCGAATACTTTCGCAAGGCACTGTATATGTGCTACAGATTGTAGAATGATAAAAAAAAACATGTCAAAGAAAGGAATCACAAGTGAAATGAGTTCAGTGAGCTCAGATTAGCCCATAAATGTCTGTTAAAAAAGATTTAGCTGCACTCACTTGCAAAGCGACAAGGTACCTAAATAACTCTTTCACTCTTTGTAAAGGCTGTCAAAGTCCGCCTGTTAAAAATGTACTGCTCTTTGAGCTAATATATAGTAAAGTATTTGCTCAAAAGAGCCAACTTCCCAATGTTTCGGTATGTTTACATACCTTTGTCAAGGGAAAGTGTGTTTGAAAACAAACAGTGCAGGTGCTTATAGGCTTTGGATGTCATGGCAACTACACTCATTTATTTCTATTTAAATCTATTAATGTTATTGTGATGTCACTCACCACATGATGTAGTTGATAATGTAATGATCTACTATTCCTTTCTATTTAAACCTTCAGGCATCCTGGTACTGAGTTTATGTATCCATTTATTTTCTTTTAGTCTTCTATATTGTACATTGTGTAATTTATTTTTTTCTAAAACTTTTAGGTCATTCCTGTTCTGCTTGTTTTTTTGTAAAGTGCTGAACCACTGGTTCATTTACTTTTGTATTTCTTTTGTTTGATAGGTGATCCTGTATGCGTTTATATAATGTTGTACCCGTCTCTCCTACATATTTAATTTTATTACATTTTTGGCAAAATATACCATAAACAAGGCTGCTAGTTTTGCATTAGGGATTTTTTAAGATTGAGTACTTTTTTTCTCTATTTGTGATTTCAATTTTATCTTTACAAATATATTTGCACACCTTACAAGTGCTCTTGCAGGTTTTAATGCCCTGTAATGTGTCTACAATCTGTTTATGTCTACTATGCACCAAAATGTCCGCTAAATTTGCTTCCCTGCTAAGCGCCTAAAAACAGTCTGCTCCAATTTGGACTTAGAGTCCATTATGGCAGGTGACTGGCTAAATGATGAACATATTGATGCAGCCCAGGCTTTACTGGCTAGGCAATGCAATCCAAGGGTTTCAGCCTGTAGTGGCGTTACATTCAGGCAATGCAGGGGGCCATGTGACGTATGACAAGCCATTTGTTCAGTTTCTGAACATAAAGGTGAGCACTGAGTGACTATATCAAATGTTTCTGTACCCTGTAAAAATGTGGTAGGAATATATGATAGCCTGGGAATGTCTGTTACTCTAAAACTAAAGCAGACAGTGGAAGCCCTTCTTTATTGCCAGGAAAGATTTATAGAAATCCAGCACATGGCTGTCATGCAACAGTTGGGTCGCAGTGATTGTGGCTTGTTTGCCATAGCCAATGCTCATGCATTGTGCTGTAGAGAAGACCCAACCTCAATCAGATGGGATCAGCCAAAGATGCGAATGCATTGTGCTGTACAGAAGACCCAACTACAATCAGATGGGATCAGCCAAAGATGCGAATGCATTGTGCTGTAGAGAAGACCCAACTACAATCAGATGGGATCAGCCAAAGATGCGAATGCATTGTGCTGTACAGAAGACCCAACTACAAACAGATGGGACCAAAGATGCGAATGCATTGTGCTGTAGAGAAGACCCAACTACAATCAGATGGGATCAGCCAAAGATGCGAATGCATTGTGCTGTAGAGAAGACCCAACTACAAACAGATGGGACCAAAGATGCGAATGCATTGTGCTGTAGAGAAGACCCAACTACAATCAGATGGGATCAGCCAAAGATGCGAATGCACTGTGCTGTAGAGAAGACCCAACTACAAACAGATGGGATCAGCCAAAGATGCGAATGCATTGTGCTGTACAGAAGACCCAACTACAATCAGATGGGATCAGCCAAAGATGCGAATGCATTGTGCTGTAGAGAAGACCCAACTACAAACAGATGGGATCAGCCAAAGATGCGAATGCATTGTGCTGTACAGAAGACCCAACTACAATCAGATGGGATCAGCCAAAGATGCGAATGCATTGTGCTGTAGAGAAGACCCAACTACAATCAGATGGGATCAGCCAAAGATGCGAATGCATTGTGCTGTACAGAAGACCCAACTACAAACAGATGGGACCAAAGATGCGAATGCATTGTGCTGTAGAGAAGACCCAACTACAATCAGATGGGATCAGCCAAAGATGCGAATGCATTGTGCTGTAGAGAAGACCCAACTACAATCAGATGGGATCAGCCAAAGATGCGAATGCATTGTGCTGTAGAGAAGACCCAACTACAATCAGATGGGATCAGCCAAAGATGCGAATGCACTGTGCTGTAGACAAGACCCAACTACAAACAGATGGGATCAGCCAAAGATGCGAATGCATTGTGCTGTAGAGAAGACCCAACTACAATCAGATGGGATCAGCCAAAGATGCGAATGCATTGTGCTGTAGAGAAGACCCAACTACAATCAGATGGGATCAGCCAAAGATGCGAATGCACTGTGCTGTAGAGAAGACCCAACTACAAACAGATGGGATCAGCCAAAGATGCGAATGCATTGTGCTGTAGAGAAGACCCAACTACAAACAGATGGGATCAGCCAAAGATGCGAATGCATTGTGCTGTAGAGAAGACCCAACTACAATCAGATGGGATCAGCCAAAGATGCGAATGCATTGTGCTGTAGAGAAGACCCAACTACAATCAGATGGGATCAGCCAAAGATGCGAATGCATTGTGCTGTACAGAAGACCCAACTACAATCAGATGGGATCAGCCAAAGATGCGAATGCACTGTGCTGTAGAGAAGACCCAACTACAAACAGATGGGATCAGCCAAAGATGCGAATGCATTGTGCTGTAGAGAAGACCCAACTACAATCAGATGGGATCAGCCAAAGATGCGAATGCATTGTGCTGTAGAGAAGACCCAACTACAATCAGATGGGATCAGCCAAAGATGCAAATGCATTGTGCTGTAGAGAAGACCCAACTACAATCAGATGGGACCAAAGATGCGAATGCATTTGGTGCCTGAAGAAAGGGGCTTTAGAGATCTTAGCAAAGACCATATTTGTCAGCAAGTGCCAAGATAAAACAAACCACTTGTGTCCAGTTATATTGCATATGAAGACAGCCTGCCTTGCTACGTGAGAAAAACCCCATGGCACAGTGCATCAGCTGCAAAGAGTGGTTTCACCAGTCATGTAAAAGCATTGGGAAAGATGTATTCAACAATAAATCAGTAGATTTTGCCTGAAGCAAGTGTAAGCAGGGTTAAATAGGGATTAAGGAAAGGTTTTCTTAGAAAGGTTTTATTGCATTGTGTATACTTATTGTAAGTAGGATTTTAAAATCAAAAATAAACATTCCCAATTGAAACTGTGATTAACTACAAGAAAACAAATGCAAATCCCTAAAAGCTTTTAATGTTACTCCTTGCTGGAAGGCGTACAAAATATAAGATACATTTTTAAAAGCTTTGCACAGTTTAATTTGCTTTACTATTTCTTTGGCATATATGTTAGCCCTGTCCTTCATATTGGAATTGCATCTTAGAACAGATGTTCAAAATTATAATAAATGCCATCACAATATGGTGAGTGCTTCTAATGATACTGGTGAAAATGGAAGTGTGAAAAATATACATGCCTCCAGTACTGTGTATCCTTGTTGATGGGAATAACAAGGATCATTTAAAACCTTAGGGACTACACCTTTAAATATTGACTATACACACACACACTCACACACACATGCTCATACACACACACACGGCTGGCATTCAAAATGTTAGCCTTTGGGATACAAACATTAACCTTGATTGTGAAATAATGCCCTCTGCCTTCACCTTCAGGCACTATATCACAATCTCCTTGACCTTTGGAAACCCTAAGGCATTGGGTTACAACTGCAATATGCAAAGAGGAAGTGCAAATGTTTTCATTGAACTTATTTTATTGTCATGGAGCTTGAGATTATTATGTAAATTGTTCAGTATAGAGTTTTTATCCATCCATCCTCTCTAACCGCTTAATCCTATACAGGGTCGCAGAGTGACAGAGAAAGAATGAATCTTGGTTATAAATCTCCCTCCCGACCTGTGAGAGCGCTGTGTAAAGGGAGCAGAGTGTCCCGGGCTTGATGGTCAGACAATTCATTCCCAGGGTTAGGTGGAAGTCAGCATTCTAGAAAGGGGGTGGAGCTACGGTACACCAAGTCATCGCCCCAGAAGGGAAACGATGTGGCAACCACGGACTGGAGGGGAAACGGTTGCACTCGCTAACCAAGGGGACGTGACTGACGGCACAAAAGAGGGCGTGGCGAGGTGATCTGTTCCTTTTGTTATGGTTAAGCTGAACCAAGAAAGGAGAACTGTGAATTAACCCTGAGTGTTTTGTTTGTTTGTGGTGTCTAAAAATCTATTTTACAACTGCACGAGTAAATTGTATTTCACCACAAGCACTTTAGCACTCACTCTGGACTTGTGATCGTGTGTGTGTCTTTGTGTGTGTTCTACTGTGTTTATTCTCTCGAACTGTTGTTTATTATTTGGGACTGCAAACCCTTCATTTAGAACAGTGCTATACACAAGATTTATTTTTCCAGATTTTTTCTTTCAGATTTAATTGCTAACGACACAGATTGAACTTACTTTAAAATGCTGAAAGATCATGTATTTCAGATTGATCTGTTAGCTAAATGTTGGATGCCAAGTGTAAAAAAAAGATTGAAGTTCCATGTGTTTTTTAGAGATGTATTTGTGAGGTTCCAGATTTAACAGGTCAGCTAAATGTTGACTCACCATGTGTAAAAAAAAAAAAAAAAAAAAAAAAATTAAACACTGAAGCATTTTTCTCCAGATTTAATTGTCATATTGATTTTAATTGTTAAATTTGTGATAGGCGTTTTCAATACTTATACATTACATCTGAAAGTACACATTTCAAGGGTTTGGGTATATTTTTGTTAACATTTGTGAATTCAGCTAAATCTGGGATAAAATGGCATTGTTTTGGTTAAATTTATTTAAAAAAAATTACATGATTTAAGTTAAATACGGTAAGAAAAACAACAAAAACAGCGCCCACTATTTACTGTACGTGTAGCCGAGAGCAGCTGCACGTGGGAGCTTTAACAAGGGTATGCAAATATGTGTTCCTGTTGTCGATTTAAAAAAAAAACAAACGCGAATCGCAATTATTGAAGGCAAAGGCATAGAACCCTTAAGGCATCAGTCATGAAAATCTTCACAAACACAGCCAAGCCGTTTTGTCCGTGCAGTCAGGAGGAGGAGAGGAGAGAAGGGAAGCAGTGTTGCCAAGTCTCACGAGAAAAGAAAGCGGCACTGCCTTTCAAAACAAGTCCAACCCATTTCAGGGGGGGGGGGGGGGGGTATACATTTTTTTTCTAATGGCGTGCTTATACAGTCAATCACCAAAACCACTCCTACAACCACTTTTAACTGTTGAAACGTCACCTATTACAAAAGAACCCGCGACTCTCCAAAACTTAAAGCGACTCTCAATAAAACAAGCCAGATCCCGCTTATTATAAGCGGACATGGCAACAGTGCGGGGAAGTTTGACTGAAGGGAGAATACAGGGCTTGTCCTTAACCCTGACGTCAGGGCTGTCTTTAATAAAAACTCCAAACAGAGAAAATCCGTCAGTGGAATTATCAGCGCAGGGATGCTTTAAAAGCTCTTGAGAAGCTGGTACGTTTTGTTTTTAAAAGGATCTCATTCTGGGTTCAATGCATTTGACACTGGTTTCCAGTAATGAGGTGGCTCCTGCCTTGTTGGATTCTAGTTATATTAATAGCAGTCAGCATTCCTCAGGTGAGTCGGTGTATTGAGTTACCTGTTTATTGTGATGCTTGCAAGAGCAAACAAGACGTAAACGTCAAAAGAGGTCTGGGATGCGTGGATGCACATTAGCAAATAAATCAAAGAATGGATAGCAGAAAGCATGGAAGGGAATATACTGGAAAGCACAGTATAGAAGCTATAACAGTTGCAGGGCGAAACTGACAAGTCAATTACTGAAGGAGTTAAATGTAAATAACGGGGTGAATGTGTGTTTGTAATACAGTTCCAAGTGCAGCTGTGAAGCAAGTTAAGGGTTTGAAAAGAAACGGTATGGTTTAACTTGTAGCTCTGAAAACATGTTTAGTAATGATAGCTGGTCAGTGTCGTTATCAATTCAGTAGCGCTGACACTACACACGTGGCAATAGCGTTCCACTATCACAGAATTGAAAAGGAATGCTATGGTATAAAATAATATACTGTATACAGCTTGTCAGAGTAAAAAACTAAACTGAATCACTTGCCATCGTGACACATAATCAAGATTACCTACATACAAATGAGCAACATCATATTTGTATTAAAAGACTATCTTCCTTTGTGCGTAAAGGCAAATTTAAAAAAACAAACAAACAAACAAAATGCGCGGAAAGGAACTTAACATAAACGAGACACCTTTGAAACAACAAGTATCACTGGCCTAAAATTAATTAATTGTTTGCAAATTGTGAATCCTTTCACAGTATAATTGGATGAACATTAGCTTGTGTTTGACCTCTTCCTTGACAGACATAGTTTGTGCAAAACTAAATATCCAATCCAAACAACCGTTAACGTTAAAGTTTCACTCTGAAAAAAAGTACCGATATGTGTTTCTGTCTGTTTGTTTTGAGAGACTGCGGTTCTGCGTTGTTTAGTTGGTGGCTCACCATGGTTTGCGAGGTGTGGCTGGGGTTGGGATGATTGACAGTGCTGCATTGCTAGAACCACAATCAGTCTTAACCTGCAATTACAAAAAGGATATTGCTGCTCTAGAAAGAGTGCAAAAAGGAGCAACCAGAATTATCCCGGGTTTAAAAGGCATGTGGTATGCACACAGGCTAAAAGAACTGAATCTAGGCTAAAAGAACTGAATTTTTTTACCTGAAAAAAAGAAACAAGGACTAGGGGTCATAAATGGAGATTAGATAAAGGGGCATTCAGAACAGAAAATAGGAGGCACTTTTTTACACAGAGAATTGTGAGGGTCTGGAACCAACTCCCCAGTAATGTTGTTGAAGCTGATACCCTGGGATCCTTCAAGAAGCTGCTTGATGAGATTCTGGGATCAATAAGCTACTAACAATCAAACAAGCAAGATGGGCTGAACGGCCTCCTCTCATTTGTAAACTTTCTTATGTTCCAAATCACATACTTTTTCTTAGATTTAACCAATTTTTTTTTCCACCAATTTAGCTTAATACATACATTTTAACAATAACATACTTCAAAGTTTTGAAATGTGTACTTTCAGATATCATTTGTAAATATTGAAAATGTGTATCAAAAATGCAACATTTAAAGTCAATATGACAATTCAATCTGAGAAGAAATGCTTCAGTCTTTTAAAAAAAAAATTTACACTTGGGAGTCAACATTTAGCTGACCTGTTAAATCTGGGAATCTGACAAATAAATCCCTGAAAAAAGACATGGAACATAAATATTTATTTTACACTTGGCACCCAACATTTAGTTAACAGATAAATCTGAAAAACATGATCTTTCAGCATTTTAAAGTGAGTACAATCTGTGTCGTTAGCAATTAAATCTGAAAAAATAAATCTGGAAAAATTAATCTTTTTTTTTGAAGCTAACATGCAAATGAGTCCATTATTACAAATGTCAATAAAGATGTTATAAGTTAACAATGTGGTCTGTCTAGTGGTAAAAGGTGAAAATGCTAGATGGCATTGAATGCTGGTTATGGACAGATTATGATATTATTGAAAGGAAATGTATTCTTCATGGAGAAAGACACAGTACCACAGGGAATTCCTATTGTTTTAAATCAGTCCATCTTTCCTTAGAGACTGTCGGCATTTTGCCAGCATTAATATTACTGTTTGAGGCTGCATTACCAAAGTATTTGAAATAATGTCTGCTTGAGGTGTTTTTCTTTTTTTTTTTTTTAGCTCAGCTTTTGTTAGCACAGTGACACATAACAAACACATTAACTGTAACATTAACACTTATTGGCATCGTTATTTTAATGTAGGAGATCTAGGAGATGTGGTGATTGAAATTGTTACCTCAACAGCAGATATGAAATACAGGCAATGTGTGAGTATGCCAGAATGAAGTGGAGACACACAGTGTGAGACACGTTAGTTAGAGAAGCTTTCAGGTGTCATAAATACTTATTACACAAATCCCCCCCTGGGCTGGTTTGTTGAGTTCTTGAAAGTCAGATGTGGTTTCCGTTACAAGTTTTAAAAGTCATTATACTGAATTGCAACTCAATAACCAGGTAAAAACTCAATTCCACAAACTGCCATGGTGGCATCAATTGTCCACAGGAATGTGATGTTAGATGACATAGCTGGAGAGGACAACCGGAAACACCAAAAGTAATGTAACTTAAACCAGCTGTTACAGATTTAACCAGACTCTGTTACCATATCTGAAACTAGCAGCAGAGGGTAAGGGATGGGGTAGTTAGGAAAACATCTGCTAGTGTTAACAGGTCTGTAGTTTTTTTTTTTATTATTTTATGGCAAGGGATGGGGTAGAGTTAGGATACATCTGCTAGTGTTAACAGGTCTGTAGTTTTTTTAATTTTATAGTGTCAGTAAGTAGGACAGCCAGTGGACTGGATTCGATAGTTAACCTAAAAATAGTTTGGATAAAATAATAAAGTGTCGATGAGGGAATTCTGTTGTAGTTTTTTTTATTTAGGTTATTTTTAATGTCGGTGGTGGGCAGGTGAAGCCTAACGAAAGCTAAATAGAAAAAAAAAAAATAATGACCTTGAATAACCAGAATCCCTCAACTGCTACTACCCTTCCTTCGAACCGGGACCATCCCTTTGGAGAAAGCCCTTGAGATAAAATAGCATTGCTTGTGGGGACAGTTACAGGTGCACTACCTCACGTGGGTTCAGGTTGCTATCGCACTAGCCTGTGTAGAAAGTACTGCAGACCCTTTATCAGCCCTGCGCTATAATAAAGGGCATAGGCAGTAATGGTTTGTTGATTTGTTAGCAACATTCTCCATAATAGTGGCCCACCCACAGTTATGGGTTATTAACCCTTTGTACACATGATAATTTTATATGAACTTCATGTAAGTTGTTGGTTCCTTGAGGCTTAAAAATCCTGCAGGATGTTGATGACAGCGAATTCACTTCTTTATATTTTGGATGACCATGAAACCACACCCTGGCCGTTTATATAGATGTTTAGCGCGTGACTCTCCCCTCCAGTCCAAAGAATGCCCCTAACAATGCAAACAACTGCGATAAAACTGGCTGTGTTTGCTTTCACGATTTTAGTGGGATATTTTTATCCGGAGTCTGGAGTCAGCTCTCTGGAGAGACAAGACAGCTAGTTTATTCTAGGTTGTAAATCCCAAAATGAGTCATGTTGCTTCCTGACCAGATTTGCTCCTTGCTAATTCGAAACAGTGTTTCAAAGCAGAACTAAATGGCTGTGTACTTTACTCTGTCACCCTCTTGTGGCTGCCAGAGGTAATGACTGATCTTCATAAAGCATTGCTGCTCCAATCTAGCATGGTGTTGTCAGAGCCATAGCTGGCGTTAAAGATACAGAAGAGAGATGGATATTCAACACAGTGTCCTGAACACAGGACAGGAATACTTTGTTGTTTGACCCAGGAAATGTGTTGGATTTTTACTTTATATTTTAAACTTACCCATAAGGTTGACACAACGCACAAATGTGTTTGGTTTCTGTTTAATAGAAAGTGTATTTATATACTTATATAAATATACTTATAAAAGCTTGCTATGGTCAATTTGAGGTACGTTTGTAGTTTACCGTGCTTTAGTTTAGAATGTGTGTTTTCACAGTGCATCTTGAAGGGGGTACATAGGTTGTTTGGCAGCAGGTTTTTACACCTCAGTTCACCCTTTATTGGCATCTAGCATGGTAAGAGTGCACGGCTCTTTTTACACTTGACCGTGCAGGTTATGTTACCTTGCTCTGTGCTTTATCATTCTCGAACCCCTGTTACACCGGCTGTACTTTTACCATCTAGTGCATCTCAGTAAATCACCCATACCTTCTAAACACTCAATCAGAACTCTAGGGTAAAACTATCAGAACAATAAGAAATCCCAGCAGGATCCGATTGACTTAATATCTCTGAGACTTGATGTCCTTGTTTCTTAAATGTATCTTTTTCTGGGGTAATACTGTAACTGAGGGTGCTTCATAAATAGAATTGCTTTGGCCTCTTGAAATATATATATATATTTTTTGTAGTCCTCTTTTTTATTGTACACATACACATCAACTGGAATATTTGCAAACATACAGCACTGTGCATTTTCCACATTTATGATGCCCTTCGCCCCCCATCAACCCCACAGCAAGATAAGAAAGTAAACTTTTTCTTGGGTCTTAATGCCTCTCTTCTGCCCTGCTGCTATAGAAATTGTGCCAACCAGCCCACTGAATCACTGATGTTAACATTGCATGCAGTACTGTGTGTCATGTATTTAAAGGTAAAGGGTCTGTATTAAATCTTACTTTAGAAGTTTATAGATTTGGAAAGTCATATGAATTGGAAGGACCCCTGCTCCCAATGTTTCTGCTGCCTCTGGTTAAGGATTGTTAGGATTCATCTTCCCGGCCGGTGTGAGCGACAGCTTATTTTATTAGTTAGTTGTGTATTTTAAATGTTTATGATTAATTTGCTTTTATATATATATATAGTCTGCTGCTTTGGATAAAAGCGCCTGCTAAATAATTAAATAATAATAATAATAATAATAATAATTTGTTTGGAAAATAGAGGTTTGAATGCACTGTGTATTGTACTCTGGATGAGGGCTAGCTGTAGACAGCCTGTTTGTCTCAATTGAATTGATGTAGCAATAGGGTTATTTCCTGAATACCAAATTAAACAACAAGGGGTTCACCAGTCTGAATGCAGGATTTCAGCCATCAATCATAATTAGTGTGCAACCCAATTTAGTTGGAAGTATTTATAGACATTTTCAACATAACTTGTAAAACTGTAAATCAATTAGAGACTACAGTATGTAAACCACAAGCCACGTCCCCACCTGCAGGGATTGTTTCTACTGGAAGCTGACCAGCTTGTTTTAGTGGACACGGCCCAAGAAATATTGGCCCACATTTCCTTCTGATGTGAAAGGACACCGGTAGGATATCTCAGAAATACCCCTCCTGTTGTACACGAATTAGGGTTTGATTAGCTTTGAACCCCTGTGATTTTAGTAGTGAAGAATGCTTTCTCAGCAGCTGTGGTCATAGTGTCACGTTGGTGCGCTTCTTTAATTCTCTAGTTGAATAAGGGGAGGCAAACAGGAGGACAAATGGATTATATAAACTCATTGTTCATGTACTGGCTTACAGATTTTCACATACCCAGAGAACAGTTAATGAAGAATAATCACACAGACTCGGATATTCAAAGTTTAACGAATCAGTGTATATATTTACTTCGGTTTATTAGCACTTAAATATCGAGTGATCACAGATGGTGTCTGGTGTCTTTGCAAACTAACAGCATTAATAATATATAAAACAATATGGTTACAACACGCACTTCAGGCAGTCTAAGGCACCTATTTATGACAACATATATAAAGCTAATAATAATCCTATCCTATAGCATCATGCTTCAATATAGGTGAGATATAAATTCAAGATTATGTTTACCCTCTGCAGAGAAGCATGTCTTAAAATATAAACCAGAACAAAGAAAGGACAGTCATCCAAACCAGAGACCCTGAGTACAACCCCAGCAGTTAGCTTCGCAGAGAGGTCCTCAAAAGATGGACCAGCTAAGTCTGTGTTAACAAACTCAACTGATACCTAATTTTAATTTGTAATTTTGTTCCCATATTCATAGGACTTTTTCTTTCCCTTTGTGTGTAAGAAAGCTTAATTTATCCTAAACATCTGGTTTGTTAGAGCACTTGGTCTGTCAGTAAGTTCTGTCTCGGTTGTTAAAACATATTTTTCTAGTACCATGAGAATCCTTGTACTCCCACAAGATAAGACTTAAAAGCAGGGGCCCTTAAGTCCTAAGTTGCAATTGCTGATAAGAAACTTAGCTGCATGCACATTCCAAGAGGCCCTGTCAAGGTTATTGAATTAGGTCAGTGTTTTATAGTTCACCGAGTCTCTCATTTCTGCAACAATATAACCAATATAGAGTTTTACAATAATATTATTGCCCTTAACAGTTACTTTTCTTCCACTGGTCTCTTGAACACAGTATGTAGTTCACATCCAAGATACTGGAGTGTGGGCTCCCAGTAAATCCAGTAAAGGCGCTCTGCATGCAGTGCAGGATGCGCTCTATAGTCTGGACGTCGCAAGATCGAGTCCAGGCTATTCCTTTGCCGACCGAGGACGGGAGCTTCCAGGGGGCGGCACGCAATTGGCCGAGCGCCGCCCGGGGGGAGGGAGGGTTAGGTCGGCCAGGGTGTCCTCGGCTCACCGCGCACCAGTGATCCCTGTAGCCTGGCCGGTCGCCTGCGGGCTTGCCTGTAAGCTGCCCGTGAGCTGCGTTGTCCTCCGATGCTGTAGCTCTTGGGTGGCTGCATGGTGAGTCTGCAGTGTGAAAAAAAAGCGGTTGGTTGACAGCACACGCTTCGGAGGACAGCATGTGTTTGTCTTCGCCCTCCCGAGTCAGTGCAGGGGTGGTAGCAGTGAGCTGAGCTTTAAAAAAAAATAATTGGCCATTCCAAATTGGGGAGAAAATAATAAAAAATAATTGGCAACGACTAAATTTGAAACAAAAAAAAAAAAAAAGATACCGGAGTGCTCCCATCATGATTGGAAATCCTTTTCTGTTTGTGTTCTTAAAGGTTCCTTAAAATCATTACATTCAAACATTATTCTACAATGCTTTACCATATGGGTACATGCAGGACAAGGTTTTGGTTCTGCTTGTGGCAGCCCAGTTCTGCATATCTGAATTGGCCAGAATTCACTATTTTTCATATCAGGGGGTTCCCAGGCCTCATTATCATCTCCATCATCAATGAGGAACTCCCTGATAAATAAAGTTGGTTCGATCGAAGGACCAGTTACTTTGGCTGCATAGGCCTTCCATTCAAAAGGAGCCAAGACCTTAAGAGAGAAGGGGTTTGAGGGTCACGTGTGACAATAGTGAGCCATTGTGTTGCAAAAGTATCCTGACAGTGTGATAGGTTCCACCTGAAACCCCTTTTCATTATTAGCATTGAGGAAAGAAAGCAGAGTGTATAATAGTTGAAGGGCCATGTAATGACAGTTGGAGATTCATAAAATAATAACTTTGGGTGAGATGGAAACATATTCAGCAGTATCTGTTGAAAGAGTTTTGCTTGAAGCTATTCTGCATGTCAAGCATGACATTCTTGGAAGGTTTGCTATGATGAATGTACAACACTCAAGGTCAGGAATTCACAATGTGAAATGCTTGTAGGAACATAGCCAGTGCAAGCAAGTAATTTTTGGCAGCCAGTGAATGCATGCAATCTTTCTCTTAAAATTAAATAAAAAAATGTTTGGGTGAATTCTGAATTCTCTGATCATTTGCACTGGGTTTTCCCATGTAAATCTTGCTAATTTGGTAATATTTAAGAGCCAGTAGTTTTCAATTACATTTTGTTTACATTTTTATGTGTGCCTTCATTCTGAGTAGTTCTTAATGCATTATTCAAGTATTGTGTTCACATGTTTTGACTGTAGTGTAAGTCTATGAACTGCTCTTGGCTTCTAGTTGCCTGTCATATGCATACGTGTAACGTGAACTAGATCAGCATACGTATAACATACATTAGATCAGCATACGTGTAACTTACATTAGATCAGCCAGAGTTAGGGTAATTCCAGAGATTTCCAAAGCTCAGAAACAGGGCACCAATTAAAAATAGTTTTAAAACTATACAGTGTGCTTTTAAAGAATGCTTCTTATTGGAATATACTACTTGAAAATTACTGTTTTCATATTAAACTAACAAAAAACAACAACCTCTGACTGCTGCACAACCACTACAGATTCCCTTTCCAATCCGTGGACACTTTCACTTTCATTAACTAGGTCTTATAATCATATTTAACTAGTTTTTTTTTTCTTTAATTCCAAGCATTTTGCGTACTTTTCATTTACTATAGTAACGTGTATTAAAAATATTATTCTGGAACCATGTTTTAATATGATTGACTTCAAATCCCACCTGAGCCACTGACTCATTGTGTGACCCTGAGCAAGTCACTTAACCTCCTTGTGCTCCGTCTTTCGGGTGAGACGTAGTTGTAAGTGACTCTGCAGCTGATGCACAGTTCACACACCCTAGTCTCTGTAAGTTGCCTTGGATAAAGGCGTCTGTTAAATAAACAAATTGTTTACCTAATTAACGTAAGATAATAATCGCTTTATCTCAATCGTAAACCGTTTAATTGTGGGATAAATCACTTGCTCTTCCAAGAGCCTTGATAAAAAGAACGCTGCCCTCTTCCAGGTTTAGGTCTGTTTTGATTAATTAAGTCTGCCATGAATTTGTCATTTTTCTAGACATTTATAGAAACTAACAACAGTTGTTGGGTGGCTTACTATGGTTTGGAATGGGCCATATATAAGGAAGGGGAATATAATTCCGGTGCTTGAAAGGTGTAATTTCATATACACTGTGATTGTAGAAAGTACAAATTATATTTGCTTAAATGATAATATGCCCATTGCATTTCTTCCTAAAGACAACACTACCTTATTAGAATCTGTACTACATTGTATTATGTCTCATCATGCAAAAAATGCTGTTTTTTTCCCCCGGATGATTTCTTATGAGTTTATAGAAGGGGCCCTCATGTATTAACCTCATTCGTCCTGAGACCAGGTTTCTTTATTAAGAGAAATGAAAGTTGGCTATTTACAAGACCAATATTTGGAACCCCTGAAATATTGAACGTTCAGTATTCTGAATGTCCGTACCCAAGGGCTCTCTGGCTGAGGGTAGCACGGGCAATTTCAAATGAAAAATGTTCGCTATAGTGAACAAAAGGATCGAAGAGGTTAAGCACAAGCAGTGGCAATGGGCTGGACTTCCCTTATTAAGATGTATTAAAAATGATCATTCAAGTTATATATGTTTAAGGGACATGCAATATGAAGTGTCAAATGCAATTCTGAAACCGGTGTAATTACAGAAAGTGTGTTTATAGCGGCATTGTTTTTAAGTTACTAAACTTAGGAAGTCATGCCTTATTAGTGGAAAACAGAACCCAAGATGAGCTCTGTAATATTGCCTCCAGGCTGCTGTGGAGGGACAGGTCTCAGTGCCTCTCTTGGAGACATTCTTTTGGAGAATGTGTCCAGTGATAGTGTTTGGGTTTTTGATTACTGCCCTTTAAGGTATAATTTGAGACTCCCTGCTGATGCCACTGGTAACCTGCTGTAAGCTGGTCTAACCCAGGCACTCAAAGGGGATTGGCTGCTGAATTCCTGGACTGCGTCATCATGCCCCACTTCAGGGGTACTTACAGCATGTCTTTAGAAAGGATTTGCATTAGCTGTGACTCTCCTGTGATTTGTATTAGCTGTGACTTTCCTGGTCCAGATTAGTTTTTTCAGCTTGTTTACCAAATAAATGTTTCCCCTTCACTGTATATGATTTATATAGTTTAAATCTAGAGGCTTTCTAAAGCTTTGTAGCAAAGGCAAGATTCAAATAATGTATGCGCTGTAATAAGGATGGAGTAATACTTTAAAAAGGGTCATTGTGTTTGAAGCCAAGGCTAAGATAAACCACATGCTGCTGACGTGTACTTCCCCTGTTTCTTTCTTGCCTCATGTTCTGTCCATAAATCTGCCCCCTACCAAGAGAATGCCATTCACAGACAGGTATTTTTTCACAGGAGATTAATTACGTCTTGGTAGGTGGGGACATTTTATCCTTTTAACTCCTGCCAAGTATAGGTAGATGACCTTCAGCCAGTGAGAATCCCTGCTGACCATGTAGAAAGTGTAAACACCTTGCCACATGATTGATGTAATCTTGCTGGGATGGTTCGTAGTTTACCGAGCGCTAAGCTTTTTGCTTCTTCAGCTTAGAAGACTTTCTCCGTAGTATAATATTGCAGAGCTTTACTGTGCATTGTAATGAATTTTACTGATCATGTGATTGTTCTTTGCTGGGGAATGCAATGCTCTCATATTTCCCCACAGAAAGGATGCAGTGAAGAGTGTTCAGCCTCTTCACCTCTGTCAGTCTTGGGCTAACACTTGCTTGTTTGGTGGGAACAGTTTCTTAAAATTCTTTTCACTTTGGCACCTTGTCAGCTACCAGATAGAAATGCTTTGGAGCCCCTGCTAAGCATAGCTGGATTCAGACCAGCTAGGTCTAGGTTCATTTTTGGTTGGATTTATACCCCTATTTCAATGATATAATGTGCACTTTTGTTGAAAGGGATACTAAGCAATGTACTGTTATCACAGTTCCCTTTTAAGTAGAGTATTAACCGTTACAAATGGGTGTTTCCCTTTAAGACACCCAAACCTGAAAACGTATACCAAAGACTTCTCATCAGAGCAGTGTGACGTGGCCGCTGCTCTGCCCCTGAGAGCATAAAGGAGCTGCGCACACTGACAACAGTGCCATTTTCCTTTTGTGGTGAGTCTGAATACTTGAGAGAGCGCTGATATTAAATTATCATCTTTCTAATTACCTTTCTTTTCACATTTTTTTCATGTCTGTACTGACTGGAAGGTTAGCCAATGGTTGTTCTACAGGTGGCATCCCTGTTAATACACCACTAACTGCGACACTGTCGCTCCCGCTCCCGGTACCAATACCGGGACCGAGGTTACCGTTCAGTACCGAGTGCACTGTCCTGGTAGCGAGCGTCGGTACCGAGTGCAGTACTAGTTTGCTCTGACACTACTGCTGTGTACACTACACTACTATAATGCCTGGATTCCATGCATGTGTTTCTTGCAAGGCCAAGCTGCCTGCAAAGGATGGGCACGATAAGTGCACAGTCTGTCTGGGCTCTGAGCAAGCTCAAAGGGCCCTGAGAAGCCATGCTCCTCGTCTTCCTTCTCAGCGTCTTCCTACAGTTCCCCTTCCCCTTCTCTTCCTCCCAAGCGGTTAAGGAAGAGATGTCGCCGCTCACGTTCAACACACAGGGGACAGATAGATAAGATATGGGAAGCCATGTCATGCCAGCAGGTTGTCCTTGCTGAACTGCTGCAAGAGCGTTCAGCCCCACTGATACCACCGGTTCCCATTCCTCCCACCCAAACTGCACCTTTGCAGGCAGAGGCTTGTGATCCGGAGGGCGATATGTTGTCTATCGTCGCCTCAGAGGAGGCTGATGATCAAGACGCAGGGTTCCCATCTGATCGGACAGTGAGCTGAATCGGACAGTGTTCCGGTGGCTCTCCTTACTGGGTTCAGCTCTTGTTCAGCCTGACAACCTGTCCTTGCTATCCAAGGATGCGGTGTGCTCGAACAAGCAGTGCAGGGTGACAGAGGTCATACTTAAGAAGGTGTATGCTGCTAGTGCATTTAACGCACACCTGGGAAGCTACAACAGCATCCTGGACGAGCTGCACTTGGTCTCCAGGAACCTACTCCGACTCCAAGCTCGGTGGACAGGTCATATGCAGGAATCTGGCATCACTGGTGGCTGCTCGCATGCAACTTTGGCTCTCCCAAGCATGTGTGCTTGACGGAGACAAAACAGCACTGTTGGACGCTCCGGTCACCCTAGGTCACACGTTTGGTCCAGCGGTGGACGAGATGCTGCAGCGGTCCCATCGCGCACAGGAGTCCTCCAAAGAATTGGTGCTCCTTCTCCCTAAACGCCCGCCTCTACCTCATAAAACTGCAGTGCAGTGCCACCCTAAGCCTTAGTTTCACCAGAAACCGGCGCAGTGGAGACAGCCTGCACCCGCTTTCCACAGAGGCAGGCGTGTTTTCAAGCGCCCTGTGCCTCAGGTGAAGCAGCAGCCCTACGGTTTTTCTGCCACAGGTCCAGGTCTCCTTTTCCAGGAGCTACCTAGACTACTGGAACCAGTGCACCACAGACTCCTGGGAGTTCACTACTGTTCAAACTGGTTACATTCTTCAATTCCAACACCTCCCTCCTTCCTTTCAGGGCGTGACAATAACTACTGTCCTGGACCCACAATCCGCTGCTCAGGTAGCTCAGGAGGCAGCAGCTATGCTGTAAAAGCGGCCCATTTGCATAGCAGACCCCTCCAACAAAAACGGGGTGTCCTGTTCCAAGTATTGGAATAACGCCTATTTTCACATCCCCATAAAACCAGCGCAGGAAGTCCCTGAGGTTTGCTTTTCAGGGAACAGTCTACCAGTTCTGTGTTCTGCCTCGCTCTAGCTCCATGCGTACTTACAAAATGCACAGAGGCTATACTGGCCCCGTTGAGACAGAGGAATCAGGCTCCTCAACTACCTGGACGATTGGCTCTTTTGCACCGAGTCTCCAGCACATTGGTTGGACCGGAAGGTGAATTATGCAAAGAGCCAGTTAGTGCCCACTCAGATAGTTACCTATTTAGGGGTGCGCCTGGACTCAGGGCTCATGTTGGCCACCCTGTCAGACGACAGAGTGGAGAGAATAACCGCCTGCCTAGAGCTGTTTCAGCTCAGCAGGGCACTGCCAGCTGTGGCTTTCCAGATGCTTATTGGCCTGATGGCAGCAGCATCCAACACCCTTCCACTGGGTCTCCCGCATATGCACCCCCTGCAGGCTTGGTTCAACAACACAGCTTGTCAGCCCATGTTGAATCGCAACCTCCAGTGTCTCCACACTGTCTACAGGCACTCTTTGGTGGAGACAGCTGGCCCATCTACGCCTAGGTGTGGCACGGGGCAGCGTCACCAGAAGGGAGGTTGTCACCACAGATGCGTCCAACTCGGGTTGGGGCAGCGTTTAGAATGGACGAGCAGTGCAAGGGGTGTGGCAGCCCCATGGAATAGTAGATAGGAACAGTTAAGAAGCTCACCGGCCATTCCACCAGGGGTCAGGCGACTTCATGGGCTTTGTTCCAGGGTGCATCTGTCCAGGACATATGTAATACAGCAGTGTGGGCTCCTCCCCTTACTTTTACTAGGTTCTACCGACCTGAATGTCGTAGATCTGCATAACCCTGGTTTCAGCACTAGAGTGCTGAGGGCAGCTTCTCGGTCCACCTTCACAACAGAACATTAAGTGAGTTTTCATCCTATGTTCTTCCAGCTATTGCTGGATACTGATTAACAAGCACAAGGCGGTTTCGGCTTAGCTTTTTAGCTCAGTGATATAATACCATGTCCTTGCGACAGCTTGGGTATACTCACCTATTTATAATGGTTAATATTCCCCACTTGGGAACATAACCCTGGTTCCCTGAAATAGGAATATTAACCATTAACATGAGGGTCACGGCGTTCATGGTCGCAGTCCTCGAAGGAAAATGACATCGTTGTCAGTGTGCACAGCTCCTTTATGCTCTCGGGTGGAGCAGCAGCCACGTCACACTGCTCTGATGAGAAGGCTTTGGTTTCAGGTTCGGGTGTCTTAAACGGAAAGACCCTTTGTAATGGTTAATATTCCTATTTCAGGGAACCAGGTTTATGATAATAACCTAACGTTTTCACTGTGCCAAGTCATTCCATTTTACAAAAATACTGTAGTACATAATACAGTGACATAACGAAGCAAAAAAAAAACATAGAGGTGAAGAAGTGAAATCATTTATACCTGAGATCATAAAAAAAAGGTCTAAATCCTTACAGGAAGAAAAGCTGTGCAGTTATTTTAAATGCGCAACAGGTTGACATTTTGTGCAACACTTTTTATTTAAATGGAATAGGGTTAAACTAATGTCACTTTCTTATTTGTTTCCATTCTATTTCCAGGCACGTGCCCAGAATTCGACTGCCATGCCGCCAGTGACCGCAGTAACGGAGCAGTTTAACCGGACAGAGTACTGCAAGTGGCCGTGCAAGTGTCCAAAGAGCCCGCCTCGCTGCTCCGCAGGGGTCAGTCTGGTGATGGACGGCTGTGACTGCTGCAAAGCCTGCGCCAGACAGGTGGGGGAGAAATGCAACGAGGCCGACACCTGCGACTACCACAAGGGACTGTACTGCGACTATAGCATGGACAAGCCTAGGTACGAAATAGGAGTGTGTGCACGTAAGTGAGATCATATATTTTTGTGCTACTATATTGACATTATTTATATATTATGCATCTGCCACTGTTTCTGTCTATCTGTCTGTCTATCCATATATCTGTATTTATTTATTAACCCTTTAGACTTAAGGATCATTGTGAACTTAGCTCCTGCAAACTTTTGTAGTAAATAGGAATTTTGCTGATTTATATCTTTGAATAAAACCAGTAATGCAAAGTGTAATATACGAGCCTCCAGTGCTTTTCCTGCAGGTGATGTGGATTTCCTATTGTAATATACGAGCCTCCAGTGCTTTTCCTGCAGGTGATGTGGATTTCCTATTGTAATATACGAGCCTCCAGTGCTTTTCCTGCAGGTGATGTGGATTTCCTATTGTAATATACGAGCCTCCAGTGCTTTTCCTGCAGGTGATGTGGATTTCCTATTGTAATATACGAGCCTCCAGTGCTTTTCCTGCAGGTGATGTGGATTTCCTATTGTAATATATGAGCCTCCAGTGCTTTTCCTGCAGGTGATGTGGATTTCCTATTGTAACATACGAGCCTCCAGTGCTTTTCCTGCAGGTGATGTGGATTTCCTATTGTAATATACGAGCCTCCAGTGCTTTTCCTGCAGGTGATGTGGATTTCCTATTGTAATATACGAGCCTCCAGTGCTTTTCCTGCAGGTGATGTGGATTTCCTATTGTAATATATGAGCCTCCAGTGCTTTTCCTGCAGGTGATGTGGATTTCCTATTGTAATATACGAGCCTCCAGTGCTTTTCCTGCAGGTGATGTGGATTTCCTATTGTAATATACGAGCCTCCAGTGCTTTTCCTGCAGGTGATGTGGATTTCCTATTGTAATATACGAGCCTCCAGTGCTTTTCCTGCAGGTGATGTGGATTTCCTATTGTAATATATGAGCCTCCAGTGCTTTTCCTGCAGGTGATGTGGATTTCCTATTGTAACATACGAGCCTCCAGTGCTTTTCCTGCAGGTGATGTGGATTTCCTATTGTAATATACGAGCCTCCAGTGCTTTTCCTGCAGGTGATGTGGATTTCCTATTGTAATATACGAGCCTCCAGTGCTTTTCCTGCAGGTGATGTGGATTTCCTATTGTAACATACGAGCCTCCAGTGCTTTTCCTGCAGGTGATGTGGATTTCCTATTGTAATATACGAGCCTCCAGTGCTTTTCCTGCAGGTGATGTGGATTTCCTATTGTAACATACGAGCCTCCAGTGCTTTTCCTGCAGGTGATGTGGATTTCCTATTGTAATATATGAGCCTCCAGTGCTTTTCCTGCAAGTGATGTGGATTTCCTATTGTAATATACGAGCCTCCAGTGCTTTTCCTGCAGGTGATGTGGATTTCCTATTGTAATATACGAGCCTCCAGTGCTTTTCCTGCAGGTAATGTGGATTTCCTATTGTAATATACGAGCCTCCAGTGCTTTTCCTGCAGGTGATGTGGATTTCCTATTGTAATATACGAGCCTCCAGTGCTTTTCCTGCAGGTGATGTGGATTTCCTATTGTAACATACGAGCCTCCAGTGCTTTTCCTGCAGGTGATGTGGATTTCCTATTGTAATATACGAGCCTCCAGTGCTTTTCCTGCAGGTGATGTGGATTTCCTATTGTAACATACGAGCCTCCAGTGCTTTTCCTGCAGGTGATGTGGATTTCCTATTGTAATATACGAGCCTCCAGTGCTTTTCCTGCAGGTGATGTGGATTTCCTATTGTAATATACGAGCCTCCAGTGCTTTTCCTGCAGGTGATGTGGATTTCCTATTGTAATATACGAGCCTCCAGTGCTTTTCCTGCAGGTGATGTGGATTTCCTATTGTAACATACGAGCCTCCAGTGCTTTTCCTGCAGGTGATGTGGATTTCCTATTGTAACATACGAGCCTCCAGTGCTTTTCCTGCAGGTGATGTGGATTTCCTATTGTAATATACGAGCCTCCAGTGCTTTTCCTGCAGGTAATGTGGATTTCCTATTGTAATATATGAGCCTCCAGTGCTTTTCCTGCAGGTGATGTGGATTTCCTATTGGCCCGGTATTGATGTCTGACGTGTAATACTGGCTCCAGGAATCAGCCTATTTGAAGCCTCCCTAGCACCTCAGCGCACACAACGACGGCGATGCTGGCTCCAGGGATCAACCATTATTAAACTTCTAGAGCACATTCAGGGCCATATTTTGAAAGCATTTCCTCCGTTCTTTAATTTATTCCTGTTTTTTGAAAGGATAAAAAATCATGTGAATGTTACAAAATGGGAAGCAGCACACCTTGAGTGTGCGGAAGAGAACATGGATTATATGGTTGTAGTTTTATAAAATTAACATGATTTTCGTTCTCCTTTCAAAAAACAGGAGTTCATTATAAACTGGAATAAACACTTTGGAAATATGGCCCCTAATTTCCTATGGGTCCTAGCAATAGTGAATAGGCAGCAATCATACAGCAGCAAAAGCATAACAATCCATAAAAACCCTTGGTCAGTCTGCCACAAGTAGAATTCATGCTTGGCAGGTATTACTGGGTTCCGGGCAGCCTTGACGGCCGCTGTTCCTGTGTTTGATTGTGCAGATATGGTCGGGGTCGGATGTGAGGATAACGGAGTGATTTATCGAAACGGGCAGAGCTTCCAGCCTAACTGCAAGTACAAGTGCATGTGTGTCAACGGGGCCATTGGGTGCGTGCCCGTGTGCCGAGACTCTCGCCCGCCCCTCGTCTGGTGTCAGAACCCCAAGAGGGTTAAAGTCCCTGGGAAGTGCTGTGAGCAGTGGATCTGTGACGAGTCTAAGAAAGTCAGGAAGACATCCCCCCGGCATGTCTCCTCAGGTAAATCTGTCAACATACCTGTCCAGACATTGTGTATCTTCATGTGGTGTTTAACTGCTTTAATTGAGTCAAATTACTGGTGCACAATACATATTTGCCATTACCGCTTATTACTGCTCATGTGAAGTGTAATGCTGCAGAGAACACTGCTTCAGTTTTCAGCATTTCTCGGCAACTTGTATTCACTTTGAAGTGATAATTACAACAAATGAGAAAAAATGATGAGCGTGTAAAAATAAAGAGAAATCTTTTGATGCACAAGGCAAAAGAAGTAACAATTAAGTGCAGTACAACATACAGTCACACTGTTTGTTGCCAATTGATATTTCAATAATCAAGTCCTCTTGCAGGATTCAACCAAGCTCTAAAGACATGTATATATACTGTATGAACACATAAAAAGGACCCCCCCCCCCCAACACACCCACACCCATATGTAAAGAGACCACCATCCGTAGAAGGAGGATTTTGCATTTTACCAATCTTGGCGTTTCACCAACATGTGCTGTTATAAATTTCCAGAGCTGTTGATTTTATACAGCAAGCGTACAACAAGTTTTCATTGTACTCCCTGTGATTAATTAGACGCAGATGAAAACGAGGTCTGGCATAAGAACTGTGTATCACAGACCACTCCCTGGAGCCCCTGCTCAAAAACGTGCGGAACAGGCCTCTCGATGAGAGTGACAAACGCCAACGACCAGTGCGAGCTGGTTAAAGAGAGGCGGCTGTGCAACATCCGACCCTGTGAGGTCGACATCACCAAGCACATCAAGGTAAGGAATGAGCCACAATGGTACGGTACAGTTTGTTACTTGTGCATTCAAATTATTATTCAGTAATACTGAAAGTCCTCTATTAGGCGTTAAGGTACGGTGTTGAAACACACTGGAAAATTTTATAGACTGTAAACCACAAGCCTGACAAGGCAATACAAAACAAGAAATACAACTGAGAAATGAAACAAACAAAACAAACAGCAATGCCTCATCTGTAACAAACAGGGTAACAGTCATGGTGAGGACAGTGAAGGGGCACAAACAGCAATGCCTCATCTGTAACAAACAGGGTAACAGTCATGGTGAGGACAGTGAAGGGGCACAAACAGCAATGCCTCATCTTTTCCAGCTCGTCGATAGTTTACTATATTGCAGTGTTAGATTATTCCCTGCTCAGTATGAAATGCACATTGAATTGTATGCATTTTAAACACAGAAACGTTAACTGAATAGAGATTGGTTAACTGCGTACATCCTGTATTCATTTTAAACACACACATGTTAAGTGATTACACATTGGTTAACTACGTACATCCTCCATTGTTTCTTGTTGCCTTACAGCCTGAGAAGAAATGTCTGAATGTGTACAGAGAGGATGAACCGAAGAACTTTACCATATCAGGGTGCATCAGTAAAAAGACATACAGGCCAAAGTACTGTGGGGTCTGCACAGACAACCGGTGCTGCATTCCATACAAGTCAAAGACTATCGAGGTCCAGTTTGAGTGCCCCAATGGATCCATGTTCTCCTGGCCAGTGATGTGGATCAATGCTTGCTTTTGCAACTTGAGTTGTAAAAACCCCAATGACATTTTTGCAGACTTGGAGCACTATTATGATCGCTCTGAAATTGGAAACTAAGAAGAGGAGGTTTGCGATGTTAAACCCACCCAGCCATCTGATTGAAATACATCAGATTAGCCCTGCAGTAATAAAAGACAACTCTAGCTATTGACCCACAGAACTGCGATACACTTACTGTATATAAAGTTTAAATGATTGTTTTTCACTTGCAGGTTAAATCCTGGAGAGATTGTAAAGAAACCTCTTTATTCTAAAAAGGGGGGGAGGGTATATCTAAAACTAACCTGTTCCTATTTGAAGAGGTGCATTAGTATTATGAAATGGTGTTAATGACGTTGTCCTAGGCAGGACAGAGTAACTGCTTTAGGTATTGCCTATTAGTAATATGTAGCAAACCACTTATGGGTCCACTCATGTTAGTGTTCTTGCTATTCTCCACACTTCCTTTACCCTGACACTGTGTTTATGCTGCAGACATTCCACAAACATTGAACTTTTAATCACAGCGTGTGTTCTAATAGGAAACCCCAAAATTATTTTTTTACATAAAACGATCTTCACTTGAAAAGTACTATCCAGGACCGCTCTGAATCCACGTGGGCTCTATTCAAATGATCTGAACCGCTATTGTAGTTTTTTCTCATTAAAAGTAAGTACTCTAGAATGACAAGTTCAGTTCTAATTTAATAATTTAAATGCTGGCGGTAATTAGATCCCCCACTGTTTAGATCAATGGAATAAAGATATTTCTTCCACGTATTATTGTAAGCTACATTCTGAGTACCGAGCGCAATTATAGAGGTGTGGGCTGCAGCCGATTGGTTATAAGTACTGTATATTACAGTATATGCAGAATTGCATATACAATATACAGGTTTGTTAAAACCACTCAAGGTTTAAAGGTATATAGTGTTTGTCCACCAGAGGGTGCCCTTTGTGCATAGTTAATTGAACATTTTACTGTTAATGTTAATGTTTAAATTAGCCACAGTACAGCCCATACACAAGCGCCACTTATAGGCCTCTCCGAATGTAAACGTTCTGTTGAAGCTGAAAAAGGAACCCATGGACCCCAATGGAAATTTGATTGTAAAACCAAAAATCACCAGAAACTAAAAATGTGGCAACATGAGTTAAGTGAGAAAATGATAATAAAAAAAAAAACACCAAACACGTTTAACCCTGTTAGTCCCACCATACCAAGGCATTTAAGGAGACGTTTTAAGGCAAATACATTTTTACTGTTACACTTTTCCCCTAAATGAAGCTTTGCCACAATGTTTTCAGCCTCCCAGAAACCAGTCCATCTGAAAGGTTTAAAGTTCTGGTTTTAATTATACTGTATGTTAATGCATAATACACAGCCAGTAGAATACTTAACTGTAATCTAAGATTTGTTTTCCAAATCAGGGATACATAGTATATAAGAACGCTTTATGAAAAGTATATTTAATTCTATATAAAGTCAATATAATAAATAATCATTTGATATGAAGTCGCTCATTCTTGTTTGCATTATTCCCTGGGTTTCATGGTTGGTTCAAATGATTGGGATATTCCATATGTTCACCTCCCTGCAATGCTAGTTAATGCTCATTACAGGTCAATCATTTCCTTCTATTGTCTGATCAGGGCGTTTGGAAACAATATTAAAAGGAGCTGAACCCTGAATCACCATTTTCATTATAACGGCATTTAAAAAAAAAAAAAAAAAAATGAAAAAGAAAAGAACACAACTTAAAGAAACAGTATTTGCAAAGTTAAACATTTTATTTTTAAATAAATACATGTTTGTCATTAGGAAAACAGATTTATTCTCTCCCTCTACAATTTTGTATCTTTACAAGGTCAATTTTATTTTTTTCTATAAAAGCAAACTTAAATCAATAGTTACAACTTCATTGAAATATTAAGCTGTTTCAGTCGGCTCACCCTGTAGAGTACGTGCTATAATGATCAAATATTAAACATTGCTTTTACACTAGCACAGATAAAATAAAACAAAAGCTTTAAATGCAAATATTAGGTTCAATGGCACTTTTTTGTTCTGTTGGGGGAAAACAAAAAAAAAATAACTTGCATAGAACAATGTAATTTACAAAATAGCAGTACATTAATCGTTTGCCAAGTGTTTATTTTTTATTTACAACAAGAAAAGCTTTAAAAATGCAATTTCCATGAAGGACGTTACAATGACAAGAACATTTAAAACCTAAAGCAAACTGGAATTTAAAGCTTATGAACTACAAAGACATTAACGTTCTGTTATGTAATGGATAATAAAAAGAAAAATCAGTTAACCAAACATTGGAAACAGTGTAGTGTAGCTGAGGGCATTTGCCACCATTCCAAGGTGGCCAAAACCACTGCAAAACACTAAGCCTCATTTTTTAGCCATTTACAAAAGATAACCAAGCTTCAAAAGCATTATCGATCTCAATTCCACCAAGAAAGTAGTTGCAGATTGTCAGAAGCATACCCCACTGCTGAAAAAGCAGGGTTTTCTATAAAACAAAAACAAAGAGATCTGAGTAAACAATGAAATGCAGTTACTATCTCAACAACTAGAAAAAAACAATTAAATTTATCAACTGCCCTGCTCCGATTAGAAAAAGTAACTATTTTCAGACTATTGAGCTTGATATGGCTCCAATTTTAAAGACAGCCAATAAAAGGAAGTTATTGGCAATTTTTTTTTACAAGCCATTTATGGTCATTGTGCTTTTGGGCATAAACTAAAAACTGAGCAGGGCATAGCAAGTAAAGAAAGAAACTGCACATCTCTCAGTTGATCTGTAATTAAAAACAGAACAGGAGACAAAACAATACAAAGAAATCCTTTGGTTGAGTCGGGTTGAACCTTCGTTTCGTGACAAGCAGCAGTGGAGCACAGATAACGGTCTACAGGGTTTCTTTTGTTTGTTTTTTTAAGCAGGATGTGGATGTGGTTTAACAGGACAGCTCCATAGTCTTGGGGACGGTCGGATCCGCAGTCCCATGGGAGGAGTTGGATTCGATGTTGGTGTCAGTGTGCGAGCGGCTGCGAGTGCCGTCCGAGGTGTGGGTGCGGTTCCTACTGCCCTCTCCAGTGTGAGAGCGGCTCCTCGTGCCTTCACCGGTGTGGGCTCGGCTCCGGTTCCCCTCCATAGAGGTCACACTGGAGCCAGAAGCAGTGCGCGACCTGACAAGTCTGGTCATACTGGCTGAGGGCACTAAAAAAAAAAAAAAAAAAAAAAAAAAAGGGGACGAGAAGAAAAATGTTAATATGATATTTAAAGACACATGCACTATAGAAACCAAAAATGATTTAAATTCACAATGAATGGGGGACAGAACAGGTGTAAAAAAAAAAAAAAAAAAAATTGAAAGTCTTGGTTAGTACTCCTTTAGGATCACATTGCATCTGAGCCTTGTGGTTGTATTTCACCACCAGATGGCAGCAGCACAAAAGCATGTAATTCAAATACAAATACATACATACAAATTAGTTTATGGATTGTGGTTGCTTATACAGAAAGTATTTGGGTCATCTTGCAATGTTTGTGTTCCACCACAACATGGATTGTACATAACGCACATCTGTTACTAACAGATGACCACGAGCCCCCTATTCCTGGATACTTTAAAATGAGAATTCTCAGCACTTTTTAAATCATCAATAGCTGGCATGCTCCACACAAAAAAAAAAATGTTAAAAACAACTCCCACCACCATAGCAAACAGATTCAGTATTCAGTAACACTTAGTTACTTTTGAACAACTTTGTAAATTTTGTTCACTTCTAGACTACTACTTAGTGCCAATTATTAATCACATTTGTTGTGGATAAATTAATTACTGCCAACTTGAAGTTTGAGAGAATTCACGATTCAGACAAAAAAATTTCAATATTTCATGCCACTGCAAGCATGCAAGGGCTTAGAAAGTCAGATGACACCATGAAGGTCTTCTGAAGTGATAGTACTATTCAGATAAGGTACAAAGCACTACTTAAGTATGTGAGCTTTTAAATGCATTACTTTAAGAAAACAATAAAAAAAAAAAAAAAAAAAAAAAAAAAAAAAAAAAAAAACTTACAGGACCAGTACATTTTTCCATGAAAACACAGACTAGGTCAACTATTAATGTAAATACCACCCAGTCCATCAAGCATATAAAACAGATATTAGTTCTAGGTCTCGGCTGGGTAATCCTGGGTGTCAAATTTACTTTCTTGGAATACACACAGTCAACTATTAAGAGGAGGGAGGCTTGGTGGTCGAGTGGTTAAAGAAAGGGGCTCGTTTCCAGGAGATAACAGGTTCAAATCCCAGCTCAGCCACTGACTCACTACGTGTGACCCTGAGCAAGTCACTTAACCTCCTTGTGCTCCGTCCTTTGTATGAGACAGAACATGAAGTCCTATTGTAAGTAACTCTGCAGCAGTAGTTGTGATGTAGTTGACCTCCTAGTCTCTGCAAGTCACTATGGATAAAAGCCTCTGTGAAACATTAACAATTGCATACACTTAGGCGCTCCACGTGGAGTGCAGGATGCGCCCTATAGCCTGGAGATCGTGGGTTCAAATCCAGACTGTCATTGCCGACCGTGACCGGGAGTTCCCAGGGGTCTGCTGTGGAGCCATTCAGATCTGTGTTATCCTCCAGCACTATAGGTCTGATGGCTTCACTGTGTATCTGCAGCGTGAAAAAAAGACGGCCAGGCAGGGACACATTTCAGAGGACGCGTGTGTCAGCTGCTGTTCCCGGAGTCGCCAGGGAATTGCAGCGGTGAACCGGGATTAATAAAAAAAAAAAAAAAAATAAAAATAAAAAAATAAAAAAAAAATACAAATTGCCGATTCCAAATTGGGGAGAAAACTGGGGTAAAATCATTGGCGACGACTAAAAAATAATAAATAAATAAAATAAATAAATATAAATTGCATACACTTTTCTTAGGGGAGTTTCAAGTACTTACTGTAGCCCATGCCCTGTATGAAGTATTTAAAGGCTTCTGTAAGTTTTGCAGGCTAAAAGAGAAACAAGAATATCCTGTAAATATTTGCAGCAACCATTTATTTAAAACAGACTGGTCATCTCAATCATGTGCATTTATACTTGCATAGAAGTACAATAGTACTGGTGCAGTAAGTTATATGTTGATTCAGAGTTGCAACAATCTACAAACTCAATATAATTTTAAATACTTAGAGTTCACTGCATGTCTAATAATCTTAACGGAAGTGTAATGCTGCTGCAGATTCTCCCATCACAGAATGTATGCCATCATACATTTATACATACCTGATCAACCTGAGGTAGCCCTCCACAATCTGCCATCTACAAATACATAAATAAAAGTACTTTACTGTATTCTGCTTTTCCTCTTTGGTAACACTGAATTACAGAAATGTATCAATTAATTGGTTTAACTTGTCCTATTAGGGTTAGGCCAAGATTAAAGCAGAAAGGATGAGAAATACAAACCAATATTCAAACCATGTGACATCCCTACCATATTTTTAGCATTTTTGTATAGATTTGATACTTTTTGTACAATTTAGAAGTACCAGGTTTTTGAATATTTTTTTAGAACATCATTTTTAAAAATAAATACAAAAATAAAAGTGGGCAAAAAAAAAAAAAAAAAAAAATCATATGTAGCCATTCCAATAGCAGGTGGCCTTAGACTAGTGGACTTTTACCAACCTGCAACACTGTCAAAGTTAATAGATTATAGCTGTGAATGCTGAGCAAGTATTTACTGATCAGGATCATTAATCTGCATTACTGACTGCTAAGCTGATTCTGCCAGTGGCCTTTAATATTAGTCCCTGTTTATACACACACACCACACAGCGTAATGCCTCTAATTATTTGGGCAGTTCATTCTAATCAATTACCTTCAGAAGAGTAGTCTTTGTTGGGTCCAGTTTAGAGTTGCATTCCACCTTAAATAAAATTTAAAGAAAAACGGTTTTACTGCACGATCACGCACAATCATTATTTATTCACTAAAGTATCAATATTTCAATACACTGCTACATCTGCCCCATAGCCACAGCACAGTCCACACAATCTAATGTCTTTAAAATGTAAAAGCCCCTCCCCCACACTCATACCTTTCTAAAAAACAAACAAACAAACACCTATAGCATTTGTATGTATAAACATACGCACCACAGCATCAACAGCTGGTGAGCTGTCTCCAGCAACCAGAAGTGTAGGACATCTATAAGACAACACAAGTAAAGTTAGCTGAACATTGTTTAAATATACAGGACTTAAAGATTTGTTCAAGAGCTTTAGATTAAATCCAAATTATATAGGATATGTTAAACTCACTTCAAGGTTTTCACGTTTGATTGTCCAGGAATAGGTCGTTCGATTTCAAGATCTCTTCGGCTATAAAAGAGACGCAAATAAATAAATAAAAATAAATACATTAAAAAACACACACCACACACGGTTTCCTTTAATTGGAAGCAATGTTTGGTTAAGCCTTTACAGTATGACCTTCAAATATATTTCAAAACCAACCAGTGCAAAACAACCTTGCTTGAATATGACAGATACAATTTAATATTTGACCAGCAATTACCTGTTGTATGAGTTTACAAAGAGCTGAAGATTGCTTTGGTTGATCTCATTGGTGATAAGTTGTCGGTATGTTTGGATCAAGTCATGGTTGTTATGGATTTCTTCCTGCATGGGAAAGCCAAAAGTAAAATCAGCCTAGGGCAGAAATCAAACTAAATGTTGCATACGACTGTCAAACTTTTTGGAGTGAATTAAAAACAAACAAACAAAGTTTGTCTGAATGTCAAACATTTTACATACTGACTACCTTAGACCCTGGTTATTAAAGAACTGGGTGGCACACTAGAGCACCCATGTCCAAGTTGCATAATAATATTATCTGCATATATACAGTTGGCCTTCTATTCTTGTGACTTTGCAAAAGATGTTTAAAAGCCAGATTTGTTTTTTTTTGTTTTTTAGCTGGACACAAAAGGGAGTGATTGGTTCATAGAATATACAGTTAATGTATGTGTTTTGATGTGAATCAGTGGTAAAACGTATACCCTGGCAACTTCAGAAGTGGAAACACGCATTGTCAAACACATAAATATACATATTCAAAATATAGTAATAGGCACGTCCTGAAGAAAACTGCTCACATTTCATGGAACTGGCACAAGTAAGACAGCTTAAAGAGTGAATAGCGGGTTTCCGAAAAATACGTTATACATCCCCACATGTTGCTACAACTGTTAAATAAATGTACCTGTAATTTAGCTTTTCACTGTTAACATCCTGACAACTTTTTATACTTCTAAAACTTTTAAGTCTGTTTCAAAGCTTTTTACAAAATTATATATATATATTAATAAAAATAATACCTTTCCGAACAGATGAGTAATGATTGATTCTGGCAGAGCATGTGCCCATCCAGAAATCTGAAAATCAAGGTAAAAAGTTAACATTTTGTATCCCAAAAACTACATATTTTCAGTTGTGACATTGTATTTATTAGAATTTAGGTTATATCAAATTAAGTCGTCACACCCAAAGTACCGGTACAGCATCCACACAGATTCATAATCCTTACATCCTTAAAATGGGCAGCTCGGCCTCTACAATGGACATCCTAATTTGTTCAATGATGCCACAAGACATATCACTGTGGAAGATGTCCTAAATCATTGATTAATATCGATTACTTAATACCTTATTAGCTGCCCAGTCGATCAATCCTTCTGCACAGGGATTAATGTTAATGAGCACCATTCCTTCCACCAATTCAGGGTGATTTAGCTGCAATAAAGAAATGCAAATGAATTACCAACCAGCAGCAGCAGCAGCTTAAAGAATTAAAACCATTGATAACTGGGTGGTAGACAATGTTAGGGATAGTATATCCCTGTAGAGAATTCAAGTTTATTGTCGTCATTCTTGCTCTTATAGATAAATCAGGTAGGTGCAAAATGGCATTCAAGCCTACCAAAACCTGCCTGGATCTTATGATGAATGTCCTTATGTATTAACATTTAAAATACATTGAAACTAAAATATACATGGAAAGGAAGATTAAATGAAGCGTTTAGGGATAATGCTGTCATTAACACAAAGTAAAAAATTATGAATGACAAACTCACCGCAAATTTACATAGGATGTAGGCACCAGCACCAATACCCATTCCAATAACACTTTTCAGACTGTTTGGCAAAGGAGGAAAAAAAAAAAAGGTTTAATAAGTTTAGTTTATTTTTTAAACTTCATTCACTAGATGGCAAATATTAGGATAATGAATTTTAAAAACGTATTTGAACTTATTTGTAATACAATGTATTCTACACAAGCCTGTCACTCTTAAGCTTACCCCAAATTGTTGAGAACCAGTGGAAGCACATCAGAAAGCTGGTCCATAGATGGATAATTATACCTAGGAAAAAAAAGGGGGGGTCAGGCATGAGGAAAACAAACTATTATAAAATTAAAAATTAAAGCTTTAAACACCACTGAAGGTCCACTGTACTGTAGCCATAGGTTTTGGCCCCTTGCTAAAAAAAAAAAAAAAAAAGATTATTCATTAATTTAGTCCACTTCACTCTAGGCCAAATTATTTTTCTACTTGCTTCATAAATAGCACACACATATTTTATAGGCGGTGAACCAGAAAAATATTGCAATATGTTCAGAGATCTTTGTCCTCATTTGAGCATGGAATGCTCAAAGTCTAAATCAAAACACAACAGCATGACAATTCCTTTTGACAGATATTGGAAACAATATCAATAAATTGAGAATCAATAATAAAATATACATTTGAATTATGAGGGTGTCAAAGTTATCTCCATCAACATTAAAAAACTAAACAGGAGAAATTCCAATAATATCTCATGGTCTACAGCTGTTCATTAAATGAAATATAACAACCCCTGCATGGGATCACGTGATACGCGGGCAGAGTGGATGGGAGAGAAACGAGCTCCTGATATTTTGATCGCAACCTGCCATCCTCTGTCCTGCCCCTGTGCAATCTCGATATAAAAACAATATTAAGAACAATGTCTTCAGAGGATTACTGGGCCAATTCTACCAAGAATAATATAAAATCAATAAAAGAAATCCAAAAACTAGGGAGGACCACACGACAAACAAGGAGAGAAGCAAGCTGGTGACTGCTGCTGTATGCCTGAAGCCTTCATTTCACAAACTGTTCAAGAAGTCTCTGCACGAATTGAATAAGCTTTCATTTCACAAACTGTTCAAGAAGTCTCCACACGAATCTAAAGCACACTGGGAAGCAAAACTTGAACATGCAATTAGTTCAGTTGACTCACTAAAGGCAGAGATTACTGAATCCAATGAAAGGATTCAAGCAACAGAAGAATGTATATCTTTAAATGGAGGATAGAGATTGAGATAAACGTATTGGTGTCTGCTGAAAAGGTGATGATAACAGCTGCAGAAGCACGTGGATGATGCCGACAACAGGAGGCGGTGTAGTTAAAATATTAGAATTATTGGCCTGACCGAGGATTCTGAGGGTAAATTACCAATACGCTTTTTTGAAAGATGGATACCACAACTGGACACTGCAGCCAAGAATTGAACTCTCAAAATAGAGAGGGCCCATCAATCACTCGCTCCCAAGTCTGGGGCGGACGGAAGAGCACAACCCATCATAGTGACATTCCACAACTACAGGGATAGGCAAACTCCTTAAACTGCAAGGAAGAAGGTCAACCTGAATGTCAATGGGAAGATGAGAATGTTCTTCCAGGATTTTTCATTTGCAGTTCAGAAACAGCGCAGCAAGTGTGATTCATTACACAAGCAACTATGAGATGACAACATATGGTTCGCTTTGCTGTATCCCTTTGCCTGTATTATTTAACTAGTACCAGCTAAACTAAAATACTGTATTGGTTTAACTTTAATGGATTTCTAATAATTGAATCTGTGCACTTCCATGTTATTGATAAATACAGACTCTGGTAGCAGAGGGGGAAATGATAGTCTGGAGATTGGAGGGAGCAGCAAGGTCAAGACAGTGATAGGCGTGTACAAGAGTTTTGAATTTGATGCGAGCAGCAATAGGGAGGCAGTGCAGACAGCGGAGCAGTGGTGTAGTGTGGGAGAAACGAGGAAGAGAAAAGACAAGCAGCAGAGTTTTGGATGAGCTGGAGCAGACGGATGGCAGAGGCAGGGAAGCCGGCCAGGAGGGAGTTTCAGTAATTAAGGAGGGACAGTACCAGGGCCTGTGTATGTTGCCGAGGAAGTTGCAACAGGTGCGTGCCAGAGTAAAGGTGTGCTGAGTAAGAGAGGGAGGAGTTGAGGGTGACGCAGAGGTTTTTGGTGGATGCAGAGGGAGAGGGTTATGGATTCATTGTGGGCTCGCTTGCTTTGGTACATACTCTGGTTGAATGCAGCCAAGGGGTTGTACTGTCTAATATTAGACTGGTGTGAAAGACCATTTCGTTTGGGGTATTTTTGCTTTTTACTTTGTATATTTTTGTTTGTTTTCTATAACCGGATGCTGGCTGCAACCCGTTTTGTTTTTTCAGATGCTATCTTTGATACTTAAGCTACTAATGGTTCTTGACAAACAAGTTTCTAAATCACTCTTTGATAGTTAGTTATTTATTGTTGTTTATAGATTTGTATTGATCTTACTAAAAGACAACTACAATG